>NC_081406.1:605429913-606679913 GCF_030272615.1 Cryptomeria japonica | reverse complement strand
TCCTCCCACTTGTATTGTTGATCCATGCAGTACATCCGTAGAAGATCCTCCACTACCTGATTAACCCTTTCTGTTTGGACATTTGTTTGAGGATGAAATGTCGAACTGAAATTCAATCTAGTTCCCAAAGCTGCATTAAGTATTGTCCAAAACCTAGATGTCATCTTGGTATCCCTATCATATATAATGGTTTCTGGTACACCATGCAATCGAAATATCTCTTGCACAAATTTCTTTGCAAGAATAAATGATCCATCTTTGAGATTCCCAGGTATGAAATGTGCAACTTTTGTCAACTTATCAACAACTACTAAGATGGTATCGTGCTTTTTCTTGCTCATAGGTAATCCTTGGATAAAATCCATGTTGATTACTTGCCACTTATACTCAGGTATGACACGTTGAAATAAAATTCCCGCTAGATGAACATGGTCAACTTTTACTCGTTGACATTCCAAACATTGTGCCACATACTCTCACATTTTTCCTGATTTTAGGCCAAAATAACAAAGTCCTCAACTCAGCTACCATCTTTGTTACTCTCAGTTGTCTTGAGTAAGGTGTATTGTGCACCTCATGCAAGATCATCTTCCTTAAGTCTCCGCTTTCAGGAATATACATTCTCCTTTGGTATCTCAAAATACCATCATGTTCCAACACATATCCATTAAATCGATGATCTGAAGGATATACCTCTAAAGCTTGCTTAACCCTTTCATAATGTTCATCTCCTAGAAGATTCTATAACACTTTCTGCTTCAAGTTTGACCTTGTTGTAACTATAGCGGATAGATATCTTCTACAACTAAGAGCACTTGGTTCTCTTTTTTCCTTTCCCTTGATATATTCAATACCAAAATCCTACTCACTTAGGAACTCAAACCACCTTCTCTATCTTGCATTAAGGTTAGGCTGTGTAAAGATGTACTTCAGTCCTAAGTGATCTGTCTTCATCTCAAATGCCTTTCCTAGGAGGTTATGCCTCCACATCTGTAATGCATGAACAGTAGTCAAAGGCTCTAAGTCATGTGGTGCATAGTTTAGTTCATATTGCTTCAGTTTCCTAGACTCAAAAGCAACCACTTTTCCTTCCTACATCAACATTAATCCTACACCTTCACCTGAGGCATCTATAATCACTGTGAAGTGTCCATTAGGATTTGCTGTAGTCAAGACTGGTGTTGATGTCAACTTCTACTTCAAAAGCTGAAATGACTCTTCACACTTCTTAGTCCATTCAAATTTCTTTCCCTTCTTCTGAAGAGAAGTAATAGGTGTTGCTACCTTAGAAAATCCTTCCACTTACTTCTTGTAGTATCCTACAAGACTCATAAAACTTCAAACCTCTATAACACTCTGAGGTATTGGCCAATCTACAATTGCTTCTATCTTTGTAGGATCAACAAAAATTTCCTCTGCAGATATAACATGGCCTAAATAGTGTACCTTTTCCTAAAATAAAGCACACTTTAAAAACTTACCAAAAAGCTTTCGATCTCTTAACTATTGCAAAATTATCCTTAAGTGCTTCTTATGTTCATGTCCATTCATTGAATAGATCAATATGTCATCAATGAATATAAGCACAAAATCATCCAAATAATCTCTAAAGATACTGCTCATAAGGTTCATGAATGCTGTTGGAGCATTTGTTAGACCAAAAGGTACTACTATGAACTCGTAATGCCCATACCGAGTTCAAAATTCTTTCTTTGGGATATCCTCTTCCTTTATCCTCAATTGGTGGTATCCTGATCTAAGGTCAATCTTAGAGAATATGGTATAACCCTTCATTTGATCAAATAGCTCATGTATCCTAGGCAAAGGATACTTGTTCTTAATGATCACCTTGTTCAACATTCTATAATCAATACATGATTTCAAGGTTCCATCCTTCTTCTTCATGAATATTACTAGAGAACCTTATGGAGATACACTTGGTCTTATGAAACCTTGCATAAGCAATTCTTGCAATTGAGCCTTGAGCTCATACAATTATGTGGTAGTCATTCCTGTAAGGATCCTTGGATTGTGGCTCGGTTCCAAGTAAGAGTTCAATAGAGAAATCAAATTCTCTCTTAGGTGGTAACTCTGAAAGATCTTCCAGAAAGACATCTAAGAAATCTTTGAGAATTGTATAATCCTTAGGACTCTTCTTGGCATTATCCAAGTCACTCACAAGTAAAACGAAAATGGAACATCCCTTCCTTTGTGCTTTCTTGAGTTGCATAGTTGAGATGTGTCTCAAGTCAAGAGGCTTTTGAGACCCATGAATCTCAACCGGATTTCCATAATCATCTAAGCAACTGACAACTTTGTCCTCATAGTTTACTACAACTTTATGCTTAGTTAACCAATTAATACCTAAGGTCACATCATATGATCCGAGTGGTGCTACGTATAAATTAACTTAAGTTTGGAAATTAGGAAGTTTCTAAATCACTACAACATATACATGAATCTACCCTCTTGGTTGGTTCTAGTTCTAACCATTTTGCCGATTGTTTTCACCTGAAGTTTTCAATTGAATTAGATCTTAATATATTTTAAATATATTCCAAACAGAATAAGACATCATTCATAAACATAAAGGACCTAAGAAAATTTTATGCACTAGTTTTGACATTCCAAAGTTTTATTTATAATAGTATGAATTTTCAAATATCCATTCGGTTACATAGAGTGACTATTAAGGTAGTCAAGGGGTGAATACCCCTCAGATTTACTTTCAGTTACATGATCAAGAGGGACATACTCTGATTTTTGTTCAAAACCATAATCATAGTCATAGGGTAGATAACCCATGGATTCCTCTTCTGACACATAGCCATGGGGTACATACCCTACAGATTCATCACTAGTGGAAATTGAAATTATTTCCAATAGAGTGGGCATACATTGATCTTTACAAATCATTTCTAAACCAATACTCCACTTAGTAGGCATTTCTCTAGAAAGTGGTAAAGAGTTGGATTTTGTAGGAGAGTCTGGAGGTATGAAGTTAACAGCTTCCTTCATCCTCCTTTTCTCCTAAAGAACTCGAGACATAACATGACTTAAGGTTTTGGTGTCGCTTAACCATATTGCATTGTCATTGTTGGTTCCTTCAATTGTTTTGACAGTTGCTTCTTTTTCTTTCTTGACCCTTAGGTAGCGCTCATTCCCAATCACTAACTTTCTAGCAGTTTTTTCGAGATGCACCATTCTGGCACAAGAATACTCAATCATTAGATTATTTTAAAGTTTTAGTGAGCTCATAGGTTCTAGTGCTAAACCTAGTGGCTCTAATACCGAAATGTAAAGACGTAGATGCTCTAACTTTCAATAAAAGAATGAAAACTCTTTAACTTCAAACAAATCTATAATTCCCTTAATAAATTTATTTGTTCATATTGATTCATTTCAAATACTCATAATGCCATTCAAGTAAATCATTAAATTCACAAGTTTATAAGTTGAAATTACCAAGTCTATATCATTTAAATAGGTAAATAGTAGTAATCTTACAAAAATGAGTACTCTTTCATAGTATTCCAGCATACAACTCAATATCCATAGATTCATTATAAGACTTGGGCAATCTATAGCCTTAAGTTAACAATATCTAAGGTACAAGATAAATACAATAATGAGATAAGATACGTTATTTGATCTTCAATCCATAAGCTATCTTCAGTTCAATCCTTCAAATGAAGACGAAAACAAGATTCAGGTGATTTTTGCACCCAACCTTGAAGCATACACTTCCCCAGAATTCTTAATCAATCAAGAATACCCGACCCTACACGAATTGCTTAGCAAGAAGAATTTGACATGCAAGATGGAATCTTGATGTGTGCCTAGTATGATACATGCATTTTCATTTATTCTAACTCATTCAAGAAAAAAACAAGATCAATACAAGGAAATGGTAGAGAGTCATAAATAGATCCATATATTCCAATGGTCAATAAGTTACTCGGTCGAGTATAATGCTATGCATAGCAATAAAAATAGTTTGGAAAAACAAACTATACACTCTATTACCCCATATTCGACACCCGTACCGTAATGTACATGTTCCCCAAATTATATGACTATAATATTCATTCATCTAGCATGCCTATTAACTCCTAAGTTTACTTCTATGAGTATTCGTCAAGTATTTCCATTCACAAGCATACATAGATTGAAAATAATTTATACGTAATTCTTTTTGTAAGAAGAATAATCTTTCATTTTCAGCATAAATTTAATAAGTTTTTGTTGGTAAACGGATTTGTTGCTTTAAGAAACTTTCTTGAAAAACTCTGTTTTGCCCTGTAATTAGCAACAAAGCGTTCACAACAGTTGAAGAATCACAAAAAAAAGGAATGGTAATTCTTCTCTGCGTTTGAGAGGGGCAGCTCCCTCATATAATGGGGGTATTTGGATTTTTCAAAAAAATTTAAAGAACGAACAATAAAAAAAGATTGAACGCCATACAAGGTATGAATCTAGATTAAAATAAATTCCATATAATCAAGTTTGAGATACCACAACTTGAAATAATCTTCTTCACATTCAATGTTAAAGGGAAAGCATTAGGTAATCATCAATTAAACATAAGAACATTGATAATAACCCATGAGAATAAGTTGAACACACATCCAAATTGATCTCTATTGCTTAATTGCTTGAATAACACTATCCAAGTCTCTTATACAAAGCTTGTGAAAAAGTGGAATCCCCACACATTGAATAATAATGAGGTATATATAGGTGAAGTGGTAACCACCTGAGGTAACTACCCTAACCACCTTTATAACTACTTTATAACTTCCTCAACTACTTGAAATAACTTCCTCAACTTTGGGAAAAATAACTACTTAGAATAACTACCCAAAATGAGAACTTAGGATAAGTACCTCATATGAAAAGAGCCAAGATTATCTTTTATTACAATACAGAAATAGAGATGAGAGAAAGGAAACTCGATCATGAGAGTTATTTACAAAGAAAGACAAAAACATGATACGAGTAACACAACAAAAATGAAGACTATACAAAATGCAACTCTGCACTTATTCTAAGCTAACTCCTTGCACTGCCGATGAGGCTGTCGCTTCTGTAGGCACATTATGTTGTCCAGGTCCTTTGTCTCTGAAGATTCTGAAAAGTCGGATGGCTGAAGTGATAGATTTTCCTTTGGGAATTAGGATGTTGGCTATCCTCATTTTCCATGTCTTCAAGTTTCTATGAATGCCACTTAGTTTTGTCACCATGCTGAGTATCTGAGACATAGAGATTCTCAAGGAAGAGTAAATATCAATCAATGTTTCCATGGTATTTTCATTGAAGTTTGTCCTATTAAAAAGCTGCTGATCTACCATGTTCTGGAAGCTATTCTATAACACCTGCAAATCTTCCATCAATGTCACATCTGGGAAAAGAGCAGTGAGTTGTCCTTGGAGTTTGGTACACACTTGATCACATGAAAGCATGAGCTTTTCTAACTCTGATGAAACTTGATCTATGATCACTAGTTTCTAGTTAATGCTTTCTATCCATATTTCTAGATAATCTTTTTCATTATTAGGCAGGATTTTCTCAGTTGCAAGGGTGTCCATTCCAATTTCTATCATTTGTTTGAAATCATTCACAATTTCCTTCCAAGTTGTTTCCTCTTTCTTGACATTCTTCAAGTCTTTCTCAATAGTATTTTTCTTTATTAAGGCCTCATCATGGATAGATTTTGCTTGGACTAGGAAATCACATGCAAGAGTTTTGACCTTTTCTACCCAACCTTCAATTACCTTTCCATAAGCTTGGTACTTTTGAAGATTATCCATAACATTCCTTTCAATTACTCCTTCTGGTGTCAATATAATTGGCTGGCGATCTACACTTAGTGGCATAGTGGAGGTATCAACTACGGATTTCAAGTAAGAAGACAAAGTGTGCACTTGTTGTTTCAATTGATCCTTGGATTGCTTATCCTTTTCACTTCTCTCCACCATTCTGGCTGCCATCACATTAAAGTTCTGAATATCAGACTCATGAGAAGAAGGTCCCATATCAATCTTTGTCACAACAAAGTCCGCAGAGGTGGCCTCATTTTTATCTTTCTCAGATATGGGTTGAGCAATCTCTAAGCACATATTCTTTGAATTTGGATCAGTCTTTATTCTTGAGGATACTTTGAGTTTCTTTGGTTTTTTAGCTCTTCCAAAGAGATCAGATATGCTACTAAATTCAAGTACCACTAGCTTTTCTACCTTCCTCTTCTTCAATAGACTTTGTTCTAACCATGGGAAAGAAGAATTTTCTGTAGACTCTTGGATGATTTCTTGTCTTGCTACCATTGTTGTTGTCACCTCTCTGATTTCTTCAAATTGATCGCTTGGATTGCTTGGAAATGATGAATCCATGACTAAAGTATTTTGTTGTGCTTCTTGTCGTAGGGATTCAATAGGAACTGAGGGAGATATGGAATGCATTCCATCATCAAATCTTGTGTCATCCAAAATTTCCACTGGAACTTGATCACCACATGTGTTCTGAAGATTGTTCCTCCTTGGAGGGTCTTCATCTCCATCACTTCCTTGAGTATTCTGGTAAGAAGGAGTATCCCTAGCTGGAGTATGGGAAGAATGCAGTGACGTAGAGCTCTCAAGCTGACTTCCTTTCCTTCTTGGAGTTTCCTTTGTTGGTCTGGTAGCAGTCATTTGAGTAATCTTCTTCTTAATCCAGGCTTTAGAATTCTTGATTACAAAACTTGTTCTTTCTCTGACATCTCTCATTTCCAGATCTGCCCAATTCAAACTGGGAAGTGGCTAGGACTGGACTTGCTCAAAATAGATAGGATCAATCAAATCAGATCCATCATCTTCAATGCCTTCTATGGTCCAATCCATCTGAAATCTTTCATTTGCTTCAAAGTTAACCTTGTCCAATCTTTTTTTCTAACCTCGAACTCATCTTCACAATCCTCCCAAAAGTCTTCGAGATTAGGAAAATGAAAATAGCCAGGACCTAACTTTAAGCTGCTCTTGACATAATCCTTGCTATCAAAAGGGAACCTCATCTGGTATGGATACAAATTGATCTTAGATAAAGCTTTTTCTGCCTCATCTGCTCTTGAACTTGACCCACATCTATAGTGCCTGAGACAAATAGGAAAAGCTACCCCTTTATTCTTTCTATCTCTACATTTCTTTTGAACTGAAACCAATTGCCGACAAAGCTCAACTAAAATGAGCTTATCATCAACATATCTGGGTAACTTGTGTGGATAACCTTCAAATCCTCCTACTCGAAGATAGGTAAATCTCGGGAACTGGATGAAGAAACTTCCATATTTCTTTATCAATTTAGCGGCTTCCTTTGATATTTTGATGGCAATATCTCCTTGTAATAACCTTACTGCCCACATTGTGAAAGCATCATTCACCCCCCTAAAATACACAAAGCTTTCCTCAAGTTGCAATTGCTTGTAATAATGGTAAACTTGAGTTTCTTGATTCAGGACACCATTAGTACTTAACCCTGGCCATGACCTCAAATTAGCAATAGCATATATCAAGTAAGAGGTCATATGGAAGCGTTGACTTGTTTTGAAGTGCACTAATTGGTCATGTATGCAGTTGCTGATGAAATGGCCCCAGTCAATGAATTGCTTACCGACAGAGATGACTGTTATGAAGAGGTACATCCACATTTCGAACTCAGTGGAATCAGGACTTCCTGTCACTCTATGGAGTAAGATAATCAAGTAACAAATTTCTTTGATGAAAAGAGAACGATGGAGTGTTTTTGGAAGCTGAGACTGTCCTCCTCGTGGTGCAACCATCCATTCTTTAGCTAGATTGTTGAGGCATTTGCTTCTATTATCGCTGAAGTATTTGTAAGCTTTTTTCTTATTGATGTGAGTGAACTTTTCCTTATATGGCAAATGAAGAATAATAGCTATTGAAATTCGATCAAGTTTGGCCATTAGGGATCCATCTGCAGCTCTTATCTCTCTTGCATCTAGATTATATCTTTTTGAGCATTCCATCATCAAATCTGTACATTGAATTGCTATGGGAAAACATGCTGCTTCAATCAAGCCACTTCCTGCCACTCTACAGGACAACTTCGATTTGTCGCCTTCCATGAAGAACTTTTTGATTTCCTGCAAATTAATATGCCCAATCTTGGTATCATGAACCTCTGGAAACATGGTGTTGATCATCAGGGCATACTCATACTCCTGAGCCTTGTACTTCATGATGGTATTTTTGCAGATCCTTTATATTTAATTCCTCTATGTCAATGTTACTGAAACTTTGAGGCTTCGGTGATGTGTTCAATAAATTATCCCAACCCCATATATTGTCTGGTTTGTATACAGGCAGGCTGACATGACTATAATCAAAACTTTAATCTTTATGCTTTCATAAATGTCTATAGCCACTTCCAACACTTGAATTTTGCACCGGTGGAGAGAATATTGGACTTTCATGCTCAAAACCTAGCTCAATAATGATCGTATTTCTTTGAAATATTTGAACAAATCCCTCAACGCACTGTTATAAAGCTTTCATATCTACATGCAGGAGTGAGGACGCTAAGGAAGGTGGCGTATTGCTATTCACAGCTATCCATGAGATAGTATCCTTTCTGAGAAACTCTGGAACATCTGATGACTCCATTCATTGCTGCATAGTTCTTGTGCATCATCGATACATTCTGCAAGACTTTCGTTTCTCCATATCCACGAGGAGGAATAGCAGGCTTTAACTCTGGATTTTACGTCTTTCACCAAGTCAGAGGATTCATGTAATGCTCACGCAGTTGTTTCAGCTGCAAATAATATGTAGATAGATACGCAAGGCATATATTCACCTCTCTTGCATCTCATTCACTGATTTGTTTTAAATTATTGCTATCGATAATCTGTAGAATACACGTCTAAACGCAATATTTCATCTTTAATATTTGCAAGTGCAAGTGGAGTTGGGTAGCACGATATGCATCTTTATCGGCATGCAAAGCAAATGGTGGAAGTAGTTAGAAACCAAACTCCGCCTTCCTTCATGGCCACGTGGTAAGTTCCTTCCGCCAACTGGAGTTTCAGGCGAGCTTTATGGAGGTGCGATTTTCCAATTAGAAAGGTATCGACATGTTGATCAACTTTGCCAAGTTGCCGATAACAACCAAAACATGACTTAAATCTGTAAGTTGGTTGCTGATATTTATATTCGGCTTGTTTATCCTTTTGGTCAACTTACCGATATCTTTCATGCATAAGTGAGTTTGATGCAGTTACCGATTTGAATGGAGAGAGAACTTCGGGTTTGAATGCAAATTGAATACTCAGCATACGTATCGGCCAATGCTCAACTTGAACAATTTGATAAGACGTAACGTGATAAAAGAGCTATCGGCTACTTCAACTTGAACAATTTGCAGATGCTTGGGCATTATCGGCAACGTGTGTCTTTCTTCCAAATGACCGATGAAAGAATGTATTGCGACTCACTTGCAATTTTACCAAAAATAAAAAAAAATGAACCCTTTGATGAGTGAGAGTATGTGATCGGCCACTTAATAATTTGTTCCAACTTGCCAATTTTAACATCATAATGCCATTTTGAGTGCTTAACACTTCATTACTGACCTTACAAATATTTGTTCTATAGTAGAAAGTGGGCAGATAGAATATTAGCGAAGGTTGCTACATTATGGTTTTATGCCTTTGACTTTGTATTTGCATCTGATTCAAAGTTTTCGAAGTCTTTTCTCCAAGTTTGTTTAGTGCATGTTATATTTCAAGGCTTTGAATAACATCGAGTCATATGCTTGTCTACGCTTCCTTATTGTGCACACAACATCTAACAAGATTTCCCTTTTGTCATTTTAGTACAATACACATGGTCGTCGATTTGCATCAGCTAAATGACTTGAGCTTTCAACTCGTCCTTGCTTCATGGATGTTTGCATGTCATGAGAGAGGCAGGTGGATTTGGCTTTATACTTGCAGATTGTATTCGCTTGAAAGTCTTTGAACTCCAACATTTTTGTCACATAGTTCATGCGAGACTAATACATATGTATTTGGAATCGTTTTAAGAGATTTGAAATTTCAATTCATACATTTTGTGAGAAGCCTGCAATCATTTTATTCCATTCTGCACACACATCTACAAATGATCTATTACACTTGTACACTTGGTTGCTATAGGCCGAACTCTCATGTGAATGATACGACTTTGGGTTTGTTTAACACGAGTGATCAGAGTAAGTGTTGATATTGATAATAATGAATATCAATGTTTGTGACGACATGAGAATGCCATAAGTCTTCTTTGTCAATACTTTCAAAACATTAGTCATCTCTTATACGAGAAATGAATATCATTTATTACTTTTGTTCGCCAACATTTCCTCTACAAACCTAAATTTGGATCACTTTGAAGACTTCGACTAAAATGGAAGATAGCCCTTTTTCAACCGTTGTACCCTCCAAAATAAATTGAAATAACCATGACCATTTGAAGATGCATGAAGACAATGAAACCACATGAAATGCATGCGAGTATCTTCCATCAACTTGTGAAAATTTTCAATGGTTAACAATATTTTAACTTTTGTCGCCCAAAGTTTGAATTTTCACTATTTCACAAATGGGACAAATAGTTTTAAAATAAGAAGGTGTAACACATGTATGCACATATTTGCATATAAAAAAAATACACAAATGAAAGATATGAGAACACGTTTTTTTAAATCTATGTTTCCTATATGGTTATGAGTTCATTTTCAACATGTATAATCTCATTGTTTCAGTTATTCATCTATGTTTCTGTGTTTTCAATGGTAATAATCACAAAAATCAGATTTAGTATATTTTTCAATAAAAATATTAAATTTCTAGAATTCAAGTTTATATATATTTATAATTACTTTCACGATTTCTAACTAAATTTGCTTGTTGACATGTTTTCTGTAGGTTCGAACAAGTTTGGTATAAATCAACATGTTATCTCTTTTCAGTTTGAGATCTGAGAATTCATGTATCAACATATAATTAAAACCCATCTTCATCTATGTTCAGCTTATATATACGTAACGCTATATATATACATATTTATACATACATACATACATATATACGTGTGTATATATATATGTGTATATATATGTATGTATGTATGTATGCATGTATTTACACACACACACACACACATATATATATATATATATATGCTATGTTGTGACTATTCACTGCGAATATAGCATATTTAAAAACAAATCTTACAAAGATCAATTACATTACAGAGATAAATAAAAAGAATAGTTGAAAGAGATATAATTTGAGAATGATTTCCATCTTCCTCTAATGTTGAAATCTGAAAGTGTATATTTGTTCAGCTTACAGTAAAGATTTGGTTTCAAGAATTTGATCATATGTGTATGTATATTTATATACACATGTTCATATATATATATTTAAATATATATGTACTTATATATGTAAATATATAAGAAGTTTATAAGTATTGGTTTTATTTTCAGCAAAATAAAGAAAACAAAGAATGAAGTTTTGACAGTCCTTGCTTTCAAAATCAACAGAGATTTCATATTTTAAAAAAAAATTGTCTATCATTCAGGCATAATGCATAAAGAAATGATTTGGCCAACCTTTGAGTTTGATTCCTGAATTGGAATGATCAAATGCCCTATAAAGTGATATCGATTCTCCCTTTCCTTCTTTCTTTTGGTATTTTCCCCAATCTGGCTAAGTGTTTTTCAGCGTATCTTCCTTTTATTTCTACTGTGTATAAAATAATGATTATGATTATCCTAATATGCTACTTGTGCATTGCATTTTTTCCGGACTTCGTTGTTTAAAACTCTTTGTTGACTAACTGTTGACTGTGGTCTAATTCAATTTATTGGCCTAGGAGAGGCACGTCGCCCTCCTTATCAAGCTCTTTACTTATCAAAGGCAGTGGTGGCGGTTCATAGCGCCAGGTAAGTTGTTCAGTTAACAAAGTCTCCTTATAATAACTGTTAACCATGAGTTTTAACAGCCTTTTAAAACATGCATGTAGATTTCCCTATACAAATCGATAATCAAAGAGTCCTTATTACTTTGCCGAGTCGATTTCAGAAAATATCATTAATTTGATGCTCTCAATGCATGCAATATGCTTCATGCAATTCTATATATATATATATATATATCTATCTGTGTGTATAATATAACATAAAATAAAAAGTTTGCTATCAATTTCATTCAGTTTAATTAATGTTTTAAATATTATATATACAATATAAATTTATATATATATGTATATCAAATACCATATATACATATACGTATATACATGTATATATATACATATATATATATATATAGACATATATATACCCATATATATACACACACATATATACACACACACACACACATATATACATATATATATACATATATACATATATAAATACATATATACACACACACACATAGATATATATATGTGTGTGTGTGTGTGTGTGTGTGTGTGTGTGTGTAATTCAAATGATGGAATTTAAACATTGTACTTCATCTATATCATTTTGAAGACAATTACTCCATCTACATAAATAATGCATAAACAAACAAACATCAAAATACATGCTTAATTATTTAAAAGCATTAAATCAATTTATTTTTTAAACAATGACGTCAAATTTAACTCTTCATGTAAAATTACATCTTTTGTATAAAATAAACATTCATTTATGCAAGATGCATTCGATGCAACTACTGTGGTATGTGAGATTCCATCTCCATACCGAATTCAAAAAGCTAAAACAACTCTACTTGAACCAAGTTCTCACCTTCATCCACGTTCACTTGTTCCTACATTCACTTGCACTCGATTGTTCATTAGCAATGACAATCTTAAATTTTCACATTAAAACAATTTAAATCATTCATTTGCATTTAAATTTCCATTTCCATTCAATTTCATTTCATTTTTCATCTGGTTCAATTTCAATCTCATTTATATTTCTATTTCATCCATATATCATAAAATATAAATAATTTTCCTAATTTAATAATTGCAATTAAATATAAATAAAAATAGTACATGACATGAGGGAGGGCAAGAGGGAGGACAGGGTGAGCACAGACAGGGAGGGCAGGCTTTACAGGCTGCTTTGGTTTAGGCTCTCTTGGAGAAAGATACAGAAAGAGCAAAAGCCCAGAGCGTAGGGGATCAACTGGCAGTTGAGAGAGGGCGGGTAGAGTAGGAGAGGGCTCGAGTAGATAGCCTTCAGGAGGAGGTAGACCAGTTGAGGATGGAGGGAGACACACTGAGGGAGGATCTGCAGACTTCCATCTCTGAGAGAGACAACCTATAGGTAGAGTCGTCTGAGGTTGAGCGGATTCTTGAGGAGGCACAAAGTGGAGGATACATAGGACAGCTTCGAGAGGAGATGCTTTGGATAAATGATGAGCTCGAGACCCTCTGAGCATGACTCAAAAGAGCAGAGGTTGATGATACCATATTAAGGAGTGAGAGAGAAATTGCTCGATAGTTGTTGGCTCCCCATGGATTAGGGCCCCTCTTGACCGAGATCATGACAGCGAGATAGCGGGCATAGAGGATAGGGAGAGAGATTTAGTATTACCAAGATCTCTACCATCAGGTCGTTCCAAGTGATCAACGAGCACCCTCATATGCAGAGAGCACCCGATCCCACAAGACATTGAGCTAGTAGTCAGTTGTCTCTATGGGGATGAGAGCGCCATGAGCACTAGGTGGGCCCTTTGGCGCAGGTGGAGGAGACAGGGAGATCACATGCTAGTGGTCACTGATGTACATGTGGCATTTTTAACCCTTTGGGGCTATCATTGTATCATTATTGGACTCATTACTATTTTTTGATATATATATACATATATATATATATATATATATATATATATATATATATGAGATACAGTTTTGGCGGCGATATGTATATGGACTTTATTATATATTTATTTGTGATGGATGATGATTATGATTTTATGATATGATGATGCATATGATCTAACTTATTTGTGTTGTAGGATGGATGGTTATGATATATATGCATAGGTACTTTGTGTGATGTTCCTAACATGTTTGTGGATGCAGATGTGATGCATGCCTATATGATATGCAATTTTTAAAATTTTTCGTGATGTATTTTTATGGATGAACGATTATGCTATATGGATATTTATGATGTATGTGATGCAAAAATGGATGCCCTTTATGCACTTAATGTTTATGATTTGATGTATATGTGATTTGATGGATGTTCTATGCAAATGTGATGTAATAAATTATGCTAAATATGAATATGCAACAAAGATGGAATGAATGCACCCAAAAGTGATAATTGAATAAAATGCAACTAAAATGAAGAATGAATGCAATGAATCTAAAATGAATGTGATTACTATGATGACTTTGACTAGATGCAAATGAGATATAATTAATAATATAATGCGCCTAAATGATACAAATGCAATTACTATTATGAATGCATCTAAATGAAGATGAATGAATGTAAGTAATAATACAATGTACCTAAAATGTAATGCAATGAGTTTCAAACCCTAATGAGAACCCTTATTCAACCACTAGTATTATAGGCAGAACGAACATAGGGTGTGTTGAACTTGTTCTCGACTAACTTACCAAAATGTGATTATTTTCAAATGTTTTATATTGAATAGTGTGATTATTAATGATTACAAAAATAAAGGAGGATAGTTAATGGCTCACATTACCATTCGCGTGAGATATTAATGTAATGGTAAATGATAATTATAATGAACCTAAAATGAAGAATGCAATTTAATGAGACATGCAGTAAATGAAAATGCAACTACATGAAATGATCATAATGATTTTGGTAATGTACCAATCATAACACAATGGTATGGGACTAGATAGAAGAGAAATGAATAAATTAATGTCTCCAAAATGCAAAAGGGGCGACATGGGATAAAATGCAAGTGATATGGATGAAATGGGGGGATTTGTTGTTGTGTATATATGGAGAGAAAACCTAGTGTTGATATTGCCAAGGATGGTCTACATAACTGGTTATAGGAATCACAATGTTATGAAAATCTGAGGCATGGACTATACTCCCAGACAATAGGTATCTCATGCACACAACCACACAAACACCATGATGGTGTAGATGCAAGGTTGTAGGTTCGTACAAGAGAGACCTGCAAACACAACATACCCCAGTATACACCTACCAAACACATACCATGATATAGAATGATCTTGGCAGTCTAGATAGGAGTAGTCGTAGGACAAAAAGATGCAAATCAAAGCAACATACCAAATCATGCAAATAAAATGCACAAGGCCAACTAACATCTCTTGACAAGAGGTAGGAATAGGGATAGGATGATATTACCAGATATGGTAAGGATGCATCCCAATAGGCAAGGTTGACTGATAGGAATGACTAGGCAATAGGGCAGATGGGATATGCAAGTACATGCACATATAGGACTGACTACAGAGATTTGATGAAGCTCATGTGGACGAGTGTCTGGATGATGTGCAAGTCAAGAAGAAACTCAGTTTGATGGGATAAGCTCAAAGATCAGTGGAAAGCTCAGTGTGATGGGATGATCGTTATTATCAGTTCGGAGAAAAACTCATCATCTCGGGATAGGGGGAAAGTGTGAGGTGAAGTGGAAGGGGGAGTGGAATTGGGTAATTCAGAAAATCATTCCAATTCTGTTGTGAATGGGTGTTGATGGAAGCGGACTAGTAAATGATGGATTTGGAGGCAAATTAATTCTTGATATTACTAAGGGAATATGGAGGCTGGATGAGGAAGGGATAGATGGTCAAGATGGGAAAATCCTGCACAAATGCCCTTAAAGGTGTTTATGGAGAGGGTAATGGGGTGAATTCATTCCTGACATCACTAATGAAATAGGGAAACTAGGTGAGTAATGTGTTTGGTGGGGGGAAGAAGGCGTCTAATTAATGGCTTACATGCAAAAATATGGATATTGGGCAGGAGGGAAGGAGCGGAGTATGTCATGCTAGGAAGCAAAATTTTCTCGTGAATAATAACAAAAAGGGAAAAGCTGCAAGGTTGTTGGGGCAGACTTGGGGGGCATGGAAATTCTTTAAGTCTAATCCCTAGAAAGCTAGTTTATCTAACAAGATGATGGATCTAGCTTATTTACCTTGACATCTGAAATTAAATTTTCACCAAGGTACTTGCCCATAGCACCACAAAGTGGTTTTCACCGATGGACGAATTGATTTTTCTTTACTTTTTTGCTTTTTTTCCATTTTTTTGTATTTTTATGATTTTTTGATTTTTTTGATCTTTTCTAAAATTTGAAAATCGGTATCCTTTGAAGATCAGGCATGGAATCTCTTCAGATGCATGATGTTCATAGAGTCATCCAAAGGATATCCTTCAGGTGTATCCCATTGATAGGCACCTGATCCATATTTAGTTGTGCTCGCACCTGATCCATATATAGTTGTGCTCACATATGGTCCATATTTCTTTGATTTTCCATGAGCACAAGGTCACCAATGTCAAACTCCTGGGTTCAGACCTTTTTGTTGTAGCTTAACCATAAATGGTTTTGATATACTCAAAGGTGGTTTGAGGCCTTGAGGTGCCTTTCGTCCAGCAGTTCAAGCTCTTGCAATCTGGCAACTCTGTATTCTTCCTCAGGGAGAATGTTATGTAGGGAGACCTGAAGGGAAGGGATCTTGATCTCAAGGGGGAGGACAACTTTAGAATCAAAGACTAGGGAATAGGGGGTGGCACCTGTGGGTGATGCTTGTGCGGTAGACCCAAATGGCAGGATGGAGTTGCAAGTGCCAATCACGGCCAACTTCATTGACTATTTTCTTGAGGATTTTGATAAGGGTTTTATTCGAAGCCTTGGCTTAACCATTACCTTGCGGGTAATACGTAGTTAAAAAGTGATGTTGGATGGAGAATTTCTTGCATAATTCTTTAACTTCCCAAGTCTTGAAGGTTCTGCCATTATCTGTGATTATTACCTTAGGGGCTCCATAACTGTAAATGGGGTAATTCAGGATAAATTTGGAAATTTGTTTGCTAGTTGTGACAGTGAGGGGTAGTGCTTCCACCCACTTAGTGAAGTACTCAGTAGCGGTTATTATATATTTATGGTCATTGGATGAGACGGGGTGGATTTTCCCTATGATATCAAGACCCCATTGCGAGAAGGTGCATGGTGTGATGAATGGTTGCAGATCCTGCGAAGGTGCATGAATTTTGTTGTCGTGTTTCTGACAAAGGATACATTTCTTCACATAGTGATATGTGTCTTCTTCCATTGTAGGTTAGTAATATCTTGTGTGCAGGAGCTTCTTAGCCAATGTGAATTCGCTTGAGTGTGCTCCACAAATACCTTTGTGCACTTTGCATAGGGCCCATTTACCCTCCTCTTTTTCTAAACACCTTAGGAGGGATCCATCAAAATGCCTTCGAAAGAGGGTGTCGCCAAGAATAGTGTATCGGACGGAATGGCAGATGAAGGTTTGTTGGGTTTTTGTAAGGTGTGGGGGGTGATATTGTCTCGAAGGTAGGAAAAAGTTTCTTTATACCAAGGGGAGTCAGAACCAACAAGGACACACACCATTTCAGATTTGGGGACATCATATGCTGGTGTAATGTGGTGAAAAGTGATGAGAGGAGATCAAGTGGAAAGCTTTACTCCCCTCAAAAGAGGAGTGAAAGTTTCACAAAGGATTCCCTTCAACTTATCACACACATTATATTTAAAATAGGGGGTGAAGTCACTAGATCCAATCTCAATGGAAAGAGATTGAATGTTGAGTGAATTGTAGGGACTTTGCAATAAATTTGAAAAGTAAAGTAACCCTCTTTTAAAATAGACAAGTTGAATTAAGCGAATTGAGACTAAGGGTAAAGATGACAAAGAAACAATTATATCTTGAGATAGAGATGTAGAAGTTGTGCACCTAGAATTAGCTGTAAGATGTTGAGATGAAGCTCCCTTGCAAATTTGAGCAAAAGTTGTTGGGACCAGGTTGAAAGTGTACTTGGTCCTCCAAAAAATCTGCACGCCGAAAAGGGTTTTTCCTTCTCTAAAAATAAAGTCTAAACCTTCAATTACAGCTGCGCACCTGCAACCTAGACACATAAAAGAGAGGAAATGTTGTTGGGATTGGGGGTTTACCTTTAGGTCAAACCCCATTTTGAAATTAACCAAGTGATTGAAAATACTTTCAAGTAAATGAAAGGAAATGCCTGAAGTAGAATTCACCTCAAGATATGATGCAATTGAAATGATGATAGAATTTATTGAAAGGATATATGGAATAGAATGTCTTGAATCTTGATAGGGATCTCCTCTTCAATGGTTGAATCCTTGACTTGAATGCAACACCTAGCCTTGAAAGGAGACTTGAAATGCTCAATGCTTGAATGCTTGAACTTGATTTCACCTCTTGAACCTATTGAACTTATACAAATAGGAGGGGAAACTGCACTCATGATTGACAAGTCCAATGCACAATTTGAATGAAGGGAGCCCAAAATAGGGCAGGGACAAGGGTGTGGTGCCCCTGTCCTAGGGGGATAGGAGTGCCATGCCCCTGTCCTACCCTAATTCAGGATAGGAAGTGAGAGAAGGTAGTGCGAGGTGCAAGAAAATGCAAGTTTCAGGTGGTATGAGCATGTCTTGGGTCTCCAGTCAGGCTTAGGGATTCATCCGCCAATGCGAAGACCCAAATGCGGTCAAAACTTGTAGGGTTGCAATTTAATGACACTACAGCTAGAATTAGGAGTTTCTCAACCAGGAACTCACACTTTTGACTATTTGCTGACATCTGGAGGAGAGAGCCAATTGTAGTCATGGCATTAGCATCACAATTGTTCATCCTAAGAATCTGATTAAACTGGATAAGAGTGAAATGTTGCTTGAGATTTTCTACCATGTTGCTATAAGGAAGTAACATGTCATCTTATGTTTGATGCTCATCATTTACTTGTTTTATGACAAGTTGGGAATCACCATAAACTTGTAGCTCAGTTATCTTCCATTGGATGACAAGGCGAAGCCCAATGATAATAGCTTCATACTCCGTGATGTTGTTGGTGCATGCAAAGGCAATCTTGTATGCCTTTAGGATGCAATCTCCTTGAGGTGTCATGAGAAAGATACCTACCCCCGATCCATTTTGTGTATAGGAGCCATCAAAATATAACTGCCATTTTGAAGATGTGGTGACAGTCATAATGACATCAACACTAAATTTTATGATAAGAGGGTAATCACCTTGAAGAGGAGCATCAACCAATTGATCTTCTATAACTTCTCCTTTGATTGCTTTCTGGTCTACATACTCAATGTCAAATTCCCTCAAAAGCATGACTCATTTAGTTGTACATCCAGTGAGAGTTTCTTTGGATAGAAAGTATTTGAGAGGATCAATTTTTTCTATTGGCTTGGTCTTATTGTTGAGCATATAGTGTCGTAGTTTCCATGTGCTAAAAACCAAAGCAAGGAAATCTCCTTCTATGGGAGTGTAATTCAACTCATATCCAACAAGTGTACAACTGATGTTGTAGATTGCATTCTCTTTGCCTTGGTCATTTGTCTATACTAGTAATGCCCCCGTTGCCACTATGGTTGTTGATATGTACAAGAGAAGCGTCTGTCTTGGAATAGGAGGTATCAAATCTGGAGGAGAGGCCAGATATTCTCTTAGCTTATCAAAGGCCTTTGGATAGAGACAATCCCACTTGAATCTAGTATCTTTGCGTAGGAGATGTGCAAATGGATGATACTTATCTGCCAACTATGCAATGAACCTGCAGATAGACTGGAGTTTCCTGGGAGGCTACGAAGTAGTCTGAGTGTCTTAGGAGGAGGCATTTAATTATAGTCTTCACTTTTGTGGGATCCACCTCAATGCCTTCACGAGAGACTATAAACCCTAGGGTTTTTCCTAATGTAACTCCAAAGACACATTTCTTAGGATTTAGGCACAACTTATATTTCTCAAGTCTCTCAAAGATCTACCTTAAGACTGGAATGTGTTCGTCTCTTGTTTTTTATTTACCTAGAAGATCATCTACATAGTCTTCCATTATTTTGTGCAAGAGGTCATGGAAGATAGTTGTCATTGTGTGTTGATAGGTTGCTCTTGCGTTCTTAAGACCAAAAGGCATGACTTGATAACAAAAGGTGCCCCTAAGGTGTTGTGAATTTTGTCTTATGTTGATCTTTTTCGACAATCCTTATCTGATTGTATCCAGAAAAACCATCCATCAAGGAAAGCATCTCATTTCCAGCCATGAGATCTACGATCATGTCTATATTGAGCAATGGAAAGTTATCTTTCAGACATTCTTTATTAAGGTCTCTGAAGTCGATACATATTTTGATACCCCCAATAGGTTTGACAATAGGTACAATATTTGAAACCCACTCTAGATAATCAATGGGTTTGATGAAACCAAGATCCAACATCTTTTGTAATTCTGCTTTGACCAAGAGAGCACTCTGAGGATGTATCTTACATAGCTTTTGTTTCAATGGTTTTGCATATGTGCGAACAACAAGATTGTGTACTACCAAGTCAAGATCAAGGCCTGGCATGTTAGCATACGACCACATGAAATTGATTTTTGTCTCATCTAAAAAACTCATGAAGTTCTATCTTTCTTGATCTGTTAGGGACTTGGCTATGAGCACATTCTTTAGAGAGTCTTTTGTACACAAATTGATTGTGTCTGTCTCGTCAATGAGTAAAGGTGATTTTTCTTTATGTGGGGGAACCATGGTAGGGAGGTCAAGTCCCTCATCTTCTAGCCCCTGATCTAGATTTTCACTAGAAGATGTGTCCTTTATTTTTATTTTTTCTGTGTTTGAAGGTGCCTCAGAGAGGTTTTCACCAGGGGACTTCTGATTTTTCTTTTTATTTTCATTTTTGCGACTAAGGGAATTGACTTAACTACCAAAGTAGGTTTCCAGATGAAGTTGAATCCCATTGACAGAAGTGTGGTTCTCAAGGTCTTGCATGTTCAGCAATGCCAAGAGGGTATCATCATCAACATAGATATCCAAGGTAGGTTGTCCTTGTTGGCCCCAGTCAATAATTTTGGGGTGTACAAGTTTAAGCTTGGATGGTGTGGGAGGGCTAACAGGGGTGATGGTGTTTATGTAGGCATTGCCAAATATGTCGTCAAGGTATTCAAAAGATATTTCGTGGAATTCCTCTTAATCAGATTCTTCGACTTTAGTAGGAGGATCTGGTTGGGCACCAGTGATAGTGATCTTAGGTATAAGGGAGTAACCCAAGCCCCTATTGTACTTGTGGGAAATTGGAGAGATGGGTTGTTTTCTGCCTTTTCCTTTTGGTCCAAGACCATGTCCTTTGTAACCCATCTTATTTACCATAGTGGATGTCTTTGGATACATCTGCATGGGGATGTCTGATGGTTATTCATCCTCCTCTTGATACAACCATGAGGTCATATTAGTTTCCAATATTTATTCATCAAGTGGGCCCCATTGTTGGAAGGTGGTTTTCTTGCACTTTATTGTGGGTTTGTTTTATTTCTTGATTTCTTTTGGCTTGCCATATGTCTTGGGAGAAGGTGGAAGTTGACCTACATAGAGAGCATTCTGAACGGTGTACTCTCCACAACCATTAACAATGATATTAACCTTGACCTTGGGTTGAGATGAAGTGGAGGCGACATTTGAGGGATCAGATGGGGGTGGTGGAGCGGTTGAATTAAGTGGGAAATGATAAGGGTGCTTCCCTTCAAGGATTTTGCAATATTGGAAGGGTTGTGGGTCAACGTGGATGGTAATTTCTCTATCATTAAATAGGAATTTGAGGCATTGATGGTAGGTGGATGGGATGGATTAGATAGAATGGATCCATGGATGACCAAGAGAGGATATTATATGGGAGGTCAAGGTCCAAGACCTGGCATGTTGTCTCCACAATTGTAGGGCCCACTTGAAGAGGTAATGTGATTGTTCCTTTTGAAACCCTTTCTACATCATCATAGGCCTTTATTGTGATCTTCCTAGATGGATCAACCAAGTCTTTAGAGCTTCCCAATTATTTAATTAACTTGTACATACAAAGACTTAAGCCAAATCCACCATCTATAAGGACCCTTTTGATATTGTGTTTCTGAACAATGGTCTCAATATGGAGGGGCTTGTTGTGAGATGGGTCATCAGTAGGTGCATCCTTAGATGTGAATACAAGGTGATGTTATGCAGAAAGGTTTCCTATGAGGGCTTGGAATTGGGCTGCATTGATATTGTCAGGGACACGGGACTCTAGGAGGGCTTGTTCAAGGATCTCTTTATTAACGGGGGATGTCTTGAGGAGTTCAAGAAAGGAGATTTGTGTAGGATTTTTCCCAAGATGATCAAGGATATCATATTGATAGGTGGATGACATGGGTGGTTTTGGGGGAGGGGGATGAGCTCCTTGGACGGTTACTCTTCCTCTACAGGTGGTAACATTGTAGTCATTCTGAGGATTAGAAGGTGCGACACCTTGAATGACTATTTTTGCTTGGGAGGGTCGACTTGAAGATTGTGGAGGAGGAGTACCTTGGATAGTGATTCTGGGTCTATAAGTGGTGGGAGAGGGATCAACCCCTTTGACTGTAATGGTGTTAATGTGGGTGGTAGTAGGTTCTATGTGGCCTACCAAGGAGTCAAATCCAGACACATAATTGGTATAGTCATAGTTGATGACATGAGATGATGAGGCCTTGTCCTTACCATGTTTAGGGAATGGGTTCTGGTAAATCTTAAGTTTTTCATTGGAGTTACCAAGTTTTGTGATATCAACCTCAATGCCACCCTTGTCAATAAGGTCCTAGATGTAATTCTTAAGCTTCATACACATGCGTGTGTCATAACCATTGACATGATGGTAGTCACAATATTCATTTTTATTAGACCATCAGGGTTTATGTTGATTAGGATCAAAAGGGCGTGTTATCAGGAAGACAACAACACCAGCCTTAACTGGCTTCTATAAGATGACCTCAATGTGTTCAACAAGTGGGGTGTACTTGTTTTGGGACTAATTGTTGGAATGGGGAGGTCGACCTTGGATGGAGGGATTATTGTGGGGTTGTGATTGATTATTGGATTGATTACGAGGGTTGAATTGGTTGTTGAAGAAGTTGCTGGTGGTAGTGGGTTTGGATGGGGTGGCAAAAAATTGGACACACTTGGCGTCGATGACTCCATCATTGACCACATTATTGTTCTTAGACCAAAAATTTATCTTGTCATTGTAAGAGGAGCCTTGGAGAGCTTTTTGATATTGGTTTAGTGTCCCTTCTTGCAAAAGGACACATTCCAAGGCTAGAGCTTTCTTAGATATTTAATCAAAGGTACTCAAGCATTGACAAGTCAAAGGTTTATATAACTCAGGTACCAAATTTTGTTGGAACATCTCAACTTGGTGTGGTTCTAGTATGTCCCAAGGGAACTTCTTGATGAGATGTTGCCACCTTTGGAGGAAGTTGGCAAAAGTTTCTTCGATCCTTTGCTTTGTGTTGCATAAGTCCATCATATAAGCATCATTCTCAATATTGTAAGCATAATGGGACACAGTTTTTCTGCTAGGTCTAGGAAAGGCTTGATGGAGCCATGGGGTAGAGTATAAAACCAAGTGAGGGCATCCTTGCTAAGACTTTTCTGGAAAAGTCTTATAAGTTAGATGTCACTATAAGAGACCTCCTGACAAAAGATATTAAATTCATGAACATGGTCTCTAGGATCACCCCCACCTTTGTATTTTTCAAATTTAGGCATTTCAAACCCAGGTGGGTAGGGTGTGAATGAGATGGAAGGGTCATAGGGTCAAGGACATATTTCCTTGAAAGTGTAGGGTCTCTTGTTTGTCCCACTCTTAAGATTATTGATAAGGTCCTTCATGTTAGGCATAGGTATTTGATGAGATGAAGATGGAATACCACCACCACCAATGTATTGATATGAGGAAATAAAAGTTTGTGATGTGACTTGAGGATGTGATCCTTGGATAGTGCTAATGGGAGGAAAACTTGTGTTGATGTAATTGAGGTAATTATGAAGAGGTGCGGTTGACCTAGAAGGTTGAGACATGGTTGGATTAGGCATGCTTTGGGGTACAAAAATCAGAGGTAAGGAAACCGTTGGTGCGGATGTCATAGGTGGTGGATGAAGGACAATGTCAATGACACATTGATCTATGAGGTCACCTTCCAGAGGTTTGTCAAGGATAGACCGGTCAAATCATGGGGGTAGACATTCCCTATGAGTGATGAGATGAGCTACAAGCCCATTAGGATTATGTTTGAAAAATCTCTCCATCTTGTCTTGATTGTAAGGATCAGTGACAAAATATTAGACACGTGGAGAAAGGTCAGGTTGATCAACAAGTTGTTCCTCTTGTTGGGTATCTTGATCGAAGAGGTGACTAGTCTTAGGCTTCCCATAGCCTTCAACAACCATTTTTTACTTTTTGTGAGTGAGTCAAGACCATAAACGGGTAACCTTAAGGAAGGAATTGATAGATGTTGGAAATGATTTGGAGGAAACACTGGGTGGACTTAGCAAGTTTTGATTTGAATTGAATGATTTTTGGGATAATATTGACCTGATTAGAATGACACCTTAGTCCTTGGAAAAGGATCTAGTTGAGGTATTAATGACGTAGGCCACAAGCAAGGTGACAACCAAGTTAGGTAAAAATTTAGACCTTATGATATTGATCAAATCCTCTTCTACTTAGGATAGACTAGTGTTCCTAAGAAAAATGAGACAAAGGATAAGGGTTTGGATAAACCCACGGATAAACCCACAATGATTAAACAAAGGTACTTGGGGGAGATTCTTTCCCAAGAACAAAAGATAATTGATTAATTCAATTAAGGATGAAGGTCTAAATAAAACTTTGACAAGGGATTAACCTTAGAATTAGGTTGATTGATTGATTGATTTTGAATGGTTTGATTGATTGGATTAAGGAATGAATTTGATTGGTTGATCAATGTGCTAAGTCCTTAGAGGTTGATTAACGAAGATGACAATGATTATGGAAGAGAAGGGATGATTGAAGAGTGAGAAATGTGATGAAAAGAAAAAGGTTACTCTATATGGAAGGAGACTCGATATGTGATTGGTTGAGAAGGAAAATAAGACAAATTGATATGACCACCCCTATTGAACGATTGTGAAAGGCTTGACCTTTGTTGGAAAGCATGTTCTCTTAAAGACTCCTCTTCAAACTCATTGTTGTGACCATTAAGATATTTGCGAAAGTGATGTAAAAAGGTCCTATGTTTCAACAAGAGTTTTTGATTGACATACAAGAATTTTTGACGCTTAAGAAGTTGTTTCAAACTAGGCTTCTTCTTCTTGACTTGATGGTGGATTGACCTTTTGGGATGTTTGGTTGACTTGGGCATGAAGGAAATTGTGAGATTTTGATGGAAAGTTGTTCAAATGCGGTCAAAATGGGAAATTTTTTTATTGTCAACCACTCTTGGCAATAAAACATCAGACAAAGTATACAAATTGGCCAAGGGCAATGCTTGTAGCAAGTGCAAAAATGATTAGGGGCCTAGATTAGCCCAAACAGATTTTAATAGTATTGTACAAAATGAAGACACACATCAAACATACGACTTAGGCTGGAAAGTGGAAACCATTCAATAGGCCTCTCACACAAGCAATACCTCAAACAAGTGGACAGATAGAGATTTTGGTAGCATTGGCTCCCCCTTACAACACACTCACTTCTCAGGCATACCAGATTCTCTTACCCCAAAGATCTAAGGATCTATTATATGGGGAATTCCTATCTCATCTTGAGTGGGTACATGAGAGGTAACTTTGGGGTACGATCTGCATCCCCTACACTATGAATAAGGGATTTTTGGCTACTACAAGAAGGTTCTTAGTGTAATTTCCAAGGAATCACCAATCTAACAATGGATTATCGAAGAAAACCACTTAAGGATTTAACTGAGCTTATCAGTGCAGAGGGGGCCTCCACGTACGTCTAATTCACTCAACACTTTAGCCGCCTCACCAGCATATTTATATAGCGGCTCAGAAAAACCTGACCGAGATCACGCTGGGAGAGTCGATATCCTTGATGTGTCCCAATTCGAACTACCCTTGTGAGGTGATGAAATAACCAGTCAAGAATAGCCCTCTTTATAAAAAGAAAAATTGAGTGTTGTTGATTACCTTTCTCTTCACCCAAGGTCCATGAAGGCAAGGGGAGAGGATACTTAGTGCAACGGTGGGTCCACCCTACACTAGTGCAAGTGCACAAAATATGGTAGACACTTGTTCTTTTTAATCCCACAAATAAAGGTTATCTATTATAAAAATGCAGGAAAGTAAACTAAGATTAGTGGAAATATTATGTCTTTGGCCCACGTGCTGTACAAAACAGGTTAGTGGTCTAAAAAATTGTCTTGGACACACGAGAAAAACTTGCAAAAGCTCAAATTTAGATCAATACCCAAAAATTCCTAAGGCCTTGGTGCAGATGCTGAAGCACAGGTGTAGACGTCAAATGTCTATGCAGACATCAAATGTCTATGCACACACCAAAGCAGGCTCAACTACAGAACCAAATTACAGAAAACGGGAAAAAAATAAAAAAAATTGAAATTTAAAATCTAACTACGCAGATGTCAATCTATAGCGTAGATGTTGAGCGTCTGCACAGACATCGAAATGCTAAAAAACAAAAAGGTAGTTAACTAAAAATTTGAATTTTTGAATCTAGGCAGGGCTTTTTGGGTCCGGCGCAGACATCGACCGTCTGCATAGATGCTAATGCGTTAATTTGCCCAAAAACTAACCTAATTATCCTAAAAATCTGAAAACTTTGCAAGAAACCAGAAATTGAAAACAACTAACTAGATTGTTTTTGTTTTGTTTAACTGTTTTTAAAGTGTTTTTGTGATTCTTCTTTTTTTAAATTACTAAAAAGAAAAAATAAAATCTCAAACTTAAGTGTCAAAAGACATTGGGTGGAGACACCAATCCATAGGCAGAGACGTCGAAGCAAGAACCTGCAAAAAAGGCAGGTCAGAAAATTTAAATTTCAAATAGAGATACTGATCCAACACGCACACGACGAACCAACAAGTTGGAGATGTCAATTTGTAGTCATAGACATTGATCCAGTACCTGCGGCTAAAAACTTCAAAAACACTTAATTTATAGATTAGTAGTAGGGACGTGGGTCCCATCGGGCGTGCCCAAATGAAGATGGAAACAAATCTAGGTGCAATGGTTACTAGAATAAATCATAAAATATTCAAACATTCAAACAAACAATAACCATTATACCTCAATGGTGGGTGGTGGGACTGAGAGGATACCATGATATGCGAACCCACGCCACGTGGTAGCTCGGCGCTATCGTAAAAGCAAAAAGGGTAAGGTGAGAAAACAAAAACCCCACCAAGCTGACATCTGTCTCATCTGATGCATGCAAGAGGGTGAGCTGGAAAAACAAAAGGGGCGGGAGTTAGGAAGAAAATGCCACCCACGGATAACCCCAAAATAATGTTAACATGATGATAGCAAACACATGATTGATATGGATGCCTAAACTTGACTATAATGGAAATTCTAAGGCGATGATTCTAAGCACAAAGGAGCAACATGTGATTGCATGAAGATGAGATGTGAAATGAAGGGGAGGAGAACCCAATTTATAGCTTTGAAGGAGGAAGAATGGACGATCAAGATTGATTTTAAATGGAGGGCCAAGATTGAAGGAAATGGATGAAGTAAATTGAGAGGAAATGGTGTGGAGACCAAGATATTTGCCATAAAGGCAATTCTTGTCTGCACACTCCACAATGTGCATGGGGAAGATATCCTCAAGTACATTGGAAAGACAAAAAAAAAAAAAAAAAATTCCTTGGGGGAGGACAAGGGAATTAAAAATTACCAAATAATGAGGTGCATAGAAGAATGGGGAGAGAAAAAGAATTAAAAATTCCTTGGGAGAGGAGAGTGCATAGGAAAATGAGAGAATTTGAAATCCTTGAAATGACCAAAGTTGGTGCATTTAAGATTGGGGATTGAGAGGGAGACAATCCATTTATGGTGAGTAGTTGACTTATGCCTAATCATGGGGATTAGACATGATCATTTGATTAGAAAGAGGGATTAAGAAGGTTAATGATGGATTAGAAGACAAGTGGACAAGTTAGGAGGGTTTGACAAGAAGAGAGAAATGAGTGGAGGAATTAAAAATTGGAGAGTAATGCTAATGAGGCTTCTAGAATAATTAATTAGCTTAATTGAGGATTAGAAGGTGATTTGTAGGAATCACATGATTTAGTTAATTAATTAGAATTAATTAACCAAAGGGGATTTTAGAGGAATTGATTAATTGGACGACTTTAAAATAATGGGAATAATTAATTATTTGGGCTATAGTAATAGGATTAATTAAATCTGATTTAATTAATTTTGCGAATGACATAATTAAATTAATTAATTATGTAGTAAGGATAGATTAATTAAACATTTAATTAATTTTAGACGTCTACACTCTCTTTGTGTTTTGTGAACCATCAACTTTTATTTGCCTTTGATTGGGGGCATTTCACTATTGTGATGTGCTTGTCTTTTGGATGCATGCATGGTACCTTAAAGCAATTGCTCCTAGTAAGGCATACACAATCACTTTAACATGTGGGCACACACTTTTCTCTTTGTTACACTTTATGCACACTCCATGCGATTTGGTTTGTTACACTTTATGCACACATTGCAAGATTTGGTTTGTACACTTTGATCACACCATGATAGGTTTGGTGCGTGTTGCAACACCCATTTTGCGAATGATCCATCTTTATTCCAGATTACTTTAAAAGTTGCTCGCCTTTGTTTGGTAATCTTCAAGCACGAATTTTGTAATTCAAAAAAAAAATCGCAACATGACTCATAGTAAGCATAGTACTAGGCCAACATTGCCATGTTATTTCTTCTATCTTATCTTGATGTGTTGCTCCTTTTATCTTGATATTATATTGATAAGATCCTAAGTCCTTGGGGGCTTGGTGTGTTTTGCCTCTTTAATATCTTGGGGATTTTTTTTTAATGCTATTCTATACTTTAATGAGAGTATGAGTGTAGGTTAATATTCCCACTAAGTGGTAGCTAAATGTAGCATCACAAATTGTATCCTTATAAAATTTCATACTCACTTGGGCCTCACTTTGGTGATTCTACCTTCTATACCTTAATTGTATTTGATTCTTCTCACACCAACATCATATCTTCAATTTTCATTCTCTTCTTTTCTCTTTGATCCTTGATCCAACCTATATGGACTATTCAATGGTTTCTAGTGCCCTTGTCCAAACCAAAAAGGCCCAATTTCAAACCCTCTAATGGTTAAAAAATTTCGCGTAGGAATATATTTTTCATGTCGGTCTTCCTTGTAATTTCAAATACATTTTTTGGGGTGAGGTATAAAAGAAAGTCTTACCTGGTTATTTTAAACACCTCTTAATTATCTCTCCACAAGTTTCCAATTACAATTTTTCCAAATTCAAGTGAGAAAGTAATCTAGCATCATCAGAGAAGTGAAGTAGAGGTCAAGTATTCAAGATGGCATCCATGATCAAATTCTTATGAAAACATTTATGCATCCCTTCATGACAACATTTCATAAAGAATTTAAGAGAAAGGAGATTCATGAAGGTATAAAATTCCATTTTCAAATATAGCCTCTTCCCTATTAAGGCACGCTTTCCATTTTATTTTAGTTCATCATATGGTTAATTCCAAACTCGAGGTTTGACTTAGGAAAACCCCTATTAAAACACAATTTTTTTCTTTCTTGTGTTTGCAAGTGATAGGATCTAAGGACAACAATTATAGATCCAAAAAGAGAAGAACTAGATTTTGCATAAGTTAAAATATTGGGTCAAGGTCACCTAGCATTAGTGTTTGACACTTTTCTGGTGTATTTTCAAGGAGATACTTAAAGAAACATCCTGATTCTGAAACTCTTTTCATTGTCTACATCTGACACATTTGGGTCAAGGTTTCCTAGCATACTTGAACCACATTTCCATTCCCATATTTTAGATACAAGTTCCTCTCTGCTTCCCATTTCCATATCTATACTTCATGTCTACATGTCTTTTCTGAAACTATCTCTGCAAGCTGATAATTGCCAATTTTACATCATCAACCCTAGTTCTTGCATTTAATTCATGTAATTTAAATAAGAACCCTCAAATCAATCAAGGTGTACTGAATTCACCTTGTGCTCAACCCTTTCCAAATAAGTTTGAGGTTGAGCCTATTGAGCTCATTCTCTTTTCGAGTATGATTGTTGGAAATAGGTTTAATTCCTAGTTTGCATGCATAGACTTGTGAACCCTCTTTCCACCTTTACACTTCCTAATAAATTTAATAATGGTAAGATGACAATGACCTATAAATTGTATCATGGAAAGCTAATAAACCAAGAAGGGTAATTTTCAAAGACCACGGGAAGTGAAAAAGGGTAGTATGGAGGAAAAAATGAGGTCAATAAAAGCTTGGAATTTGGATAGAATTAGAAGAACTATTTGAAGGATTTGATTCTACCGTAGAAGGGACAAGAAGGGGGTGGATAAAGGAATTTGAGGTTGTCTTCATCTGGGATTTTCACTTGCAAGAGATTTTAAGCTATAAGTTGGGATTGAGAGTCAACTTTAGATTTCTAGATTTTCATACTAAGCTTATTCCAATAAGCACATCTAAGATTACATTTCCAGGAAGCATTAAATTGATGGGAAATGGACAAGGTAAGAACAAGTTGTTTGTAGATAAATTTGAGGGATAATTTTCTAAGGTTAGATCCATTGGGCCACCTCTAGTCCTTAGGAAATAAGAATGGTAGTTGGAAGAGATCATAAAGTTGGGGAGCACAACTTTTATGTATTTTGAATACAATATTCTTGTCTCTATAATTTAAGTTGAAACACATTTTGATTTGTTTGCAAGATTTCCAAGTGAATTATGAGGTATCCCAAAGATCACTGGATATTTGGATGTCTTTCTTGAAGATTCATTTAGCTTTGAATCTAGGAATCATGGCAAGAAGTTTGTTATTTTCTTGATCAAATGATTCTACCAAATTAAAGATTTTTTAAATCTTGATTTGTGGCTAAAGGATTTAATATAAAGGTATCTTGTGAGAAGTCATTTGCCAATATTTCTAGATATAATTGAGGGGGGCTAATCCATGGAGCTAAAAGAATCTTTTCATATCAATGTGTAGTATTCCATGTCTTACCAGCAATAGCTATTTGAATACGGTACTAAATCAAGAGTTTCCTAGGAGAATCTCCTTCCAAATTTCTATTGATCCAATTAGTTGAAAGGAAATCTCCTTGCATGTGAGGATCAATAATGCTCAATCCACCCTTTTCCTTTGGGAGAATACAATGAGACTAAGAGGTAATCGACATGCCTTTTATATTTCCCCATTTGGACCAAAGGAAAATTTGTATAAGTTGTGTTAGTCGACTGTAGCAGGTTTTAGACAACAACCAAGAATAAGAAATATATACTTGACTAGTTAAGATAATTTTATTAGCCACCTGAATATGCCCAACCATAGACAAAAAATAATTCGTCCAAGATCACAATTTGGATTTGAATTTGTTCAAAAACCACCTCTGCATATCTTTCAACGAAACTTTGATGTTGAAAGGAATGCTAAGATATCTAGTTATGATTCCATACTTGATTTATCTCTATTCTTTTGGGATCCAAGGTGGATGGGGATTGGGATGTGTTATCAAAAACTTAGTTTTGTGCATAGATAATTGAGAGCCCGAAACCACACAAAAAAATCAAGGGTATCAAGCAAATTATTGACATCATCAACAATATTTTGAATGAAGATCATGCTATTATCAGCAAAAAGGGACTTAAGAGAAACTAAATTACCTGGAAGAGAGATGCCATGAATGAGGTGATTTTATTGGGTGTGATGTAGAAGATAACCAAGGGCACTCTCTATGAGGAAATAAAGGAACATGGTGACGAAAGCCATGGTGAATGGATTTTTGTAGAGGGAATGAGAAGAGAGGGTTTCATTGATATCTATTATTGCATTGGTATCCATGAATAATATCCAAACATGAGCACAAAAATGTGGACCAAATCACAACCATTGACAAATTTTTAGGATAAACAACCGTCTTATATGATCATAGGCCATATCAAAGTCGAGTATATTATCCTGGACCATTTGTTGAGCTCATTCTGATGATTCCCAAACTAACACCAAATTGTCTAGAATAAATCTGCCTCTAAAGAATCTAGTTTATTTTTCTCAAAGAATCTCTTGAGAAATTGTTTTTATTATTTAAGCTAAGGCTTTAGCTATGATCTTGTAGAAATCATTTAACAAGGTTATGGGGTGCCAAACATTTTGGTGCAGTCACGGTTAGGAGGGACCTCGATGAGATCTATTTGGACCGTGCAACAAGAGTAAACACAACGGAATCAAGACAAGATTATGGAGGCAGTGCAGAATTGGATGAATTAGATCATGAAAATTGATTACAAATAACCGACAACATTCGAACTACAAGATTCAGCTCACTTGCCTGCTACATACATGCTCAATTACAGAATCGGTCAACTCCAGACCTCTAAATATTATGATACATCTTCTATATTCTCCCCGATGAATTATGATGCTAAATTACATTGATTTATATGGTCAAGAGGGATTTGGGTTGGTCCAAGAGGGATCAAATGTTGAAGAACAAGATGAAACCTGTAAAACCACCAGGTCGGCCTCCACCAAAGAGTTTCCTCCAGAAAATCCAAAGGATGAAGTGTAGATTAGAGGGAAGGTTGACCACATGCCAAGGAACATTGGAATCAATGAAATGAAGCTCTGCAAGCTATGGAAAGGATATGGAAGATTCGCTAATACCAAATAGGTGCAAGTGGTTTTGGTGTTCTAATCCAGAAAACTATCTCAGAATCCGAAAGTGATAACTTGCTAGAAAAAGATCCAAACATTCTGCGATTTAGGAATAAAGAAGATAATAATGTTCACAAGAAAAATCCAACTCTACAAGATCAGGTGAAAAAATACAAGAAAATGAAGAAAGAAATGTTGAAACTGCAAAACAGAAAACAAACTGAAAAGAAATGTTTTTGGTTGATGCAAGATTGCCAAGAACCGGGGATGCTCCTGCAGCAAACATCTGGGGTTCTTGAAAAAGTGAGTCCCTCACTTTGCTGGAGTCAAAGGAAAACCAAGGCATTCGACCTCTGCCTAAGAAATCCAAGATGAATCTTCAACTGGTCTGTCCTTCCATTTCACAAGATACTCCTTGTACTGATTGCTCCGGGTACTACGCCCAATCGTACTATCCAAAATGTCTTCAATTTGCTCTAGTTCCTTCTATGACAACTGTTTCTCCAAGACTAAAATATTGTCTTCACTGATTTCTAAGTCATGATACTGATGTAGATCTGCAATGTTGAATATAGGTGAAATACTCAAACTATCTGGTAGCTCCACTTCATATGCATTTCTGGAATTGAATTTCCTCACGATCTTGAAAGGTCCAAACTTCCTCATCTGCAATTTGTTATAGGTTCCAACTAGAAATATTTATTTTCTTAGATATACCATCACTTCATTTCCAACTTCAAATTTCGTATGTATTCTCTTCTCATCTTCTTTCTCCTTATACTTATTGTTCATATCCTCCAATTGTTGTTTAACCTGAATATGCAAGGCCTTCATGTGATCTGCAAATTCTTCTACTTCTGCACTCTGCTTGTCTTCATTATTGATATCTATCAATTCTAATATACCTCTAGGGTGTGCTCTAGTAACAATCTCAAAAGGTGTTCTTCTGGTACTCTTGTTTACTGAATTATTGTAGGCAAACTCTACTTGTGCAAGAATCAAATCCCAACTTGTGGTTTTCTCTCCAACTAAGAATCTCAATAAATATCCCAAAGTCTTATTGACTACCTCTGTCTATCCATCAATCTGTGGGTGAAAAGTAGAATTGAACTCCAAATATGTCTTCATCTTCTTCCAAAGTGTTCTCAAAAAATAACCAACAAACTTAGTGTCTCTGTCTGAAACTATGCTCTTAGGTAATCCATGCAATCTCACTACTTCCTTCAAAAATAGGTCAGCTACATGCACTGCATCTGATGTCTTCTTACAAGGTATGAAATGAGCCATCTTCGAGAATCTATCCACCACCACAAATATAGAATCATTTCCTCTCTATGTTTTAGGTAATCCAAGTATGAATCCATGCTTATGTCCTCCCAAGGTCTCTCCGGTACTATCAAAGGTTTATACAATCCCACATTCTGACTACTACCCTTTTCAACTTGACAAACTCTACAACTCTACACAAATTTCCTAGCATCCTTATGAATCTGAGGCAAAAAGTAATGTTTACTCACCAATACTATCATTTTGTCAACACCAAATTGTCTGGCTAATCCTCCACTATGCTTCTCCTTTATCAGATTCTCCCTCATAGAAATCTTAGGTATACACAACTGAACTCCTCTGAATAACATCCCATCCTGAATGAAATAATCCAACCATTTACTTCTATCTATCATAACCGGTGCTCTACATTCTCTCCAAGGTTCTGCAAAATCTAGGTCATCATCATACAAGGTCTTCAATGTTGGCATATGTGCAGAGCTTGATGACATGATGATAATGTATGTTGTCATTGATGTCAATATGCTGAAGTATGAACCGGTATATTGATATGAGCAAACTGGCAAGAGAACCGGTATGATGATGTTAACCAATACATATATGAAAAAGTGAAGGAATATGTTTATTCAAGGTGAACCGGTATGTTGGAATGAGAACCAGTATCTGGAAGTTTTGTATCGGGTTTTTATTTGGCATGACTATCAGTTGGTAGTCTCAGCTTCAGGGTTTCCGGTTGATACATTGCCTATGTGATTCAACCAATGACATCTTGTGATGAGTTAGCATTGTAATGAAGACCAGATAGTGTTGCCATGTCAGCCTTGTGCGCGTGAAGGATTTCCTTGAGGATCTTGCATGGATATTGATCCTATCTACCTTGGGAATGTGTGAAGTCTCTGTAAACGGTGGAAAGCGCGTGATGGGTTATCTACTTCCTGAAGTGGCAAAGAATGAATGTTGGAGAACGTCTTGAGATCTGTTCAAGACTGTTGCATTCAATGTAGTGTGATTAACGGTCAAGATTGAACCGATTGAATTGTTAAACCTAAATGTTTAGGGTTTAGGGTTTATGCTTTTGACCTATCTGTTTCCTATAAGGTCGATGATGTTTTTCATTTTGAATTTGTTGGCAAATGTTATGTGTGTATCCTAGTGAGTGATACTTGATTCTTGCCAGACCGGAGAAGTGTGGTGATACCTGCAAAGTGTGATTGCAGAAGAAAAGGAGCTAAAGTGGATCTGCCTTGGCATTGTGTGTTGTTATCAGGTCAGTGTATTACCTGTTGACTTCTAACCATTTCAGCAGTTGGAAAATCCCTTAACCAGGTAGCTTTAACAAGATTTTGTGTAAATCCTTTAACAGGGTGACTCAATTCAATGAGTTCTTCAAATCCTCTTGTAAGGTAACCTTTAGTAGGGTTCTAACCTTTAACCGGGTATTTAGCCATCCCTTAATCGGGTGATCCCTAGCATGATCGGTTTCTAGCAGAACCTATTGTAAAAGTCCTTAACCGGACTAGGATCCTAATAGAGCAGACTTCAAAAGAGTTCAAGGAACAGCTTGTGGGTATTCATCCCCACCATGGTTTTTCCCAGTTGGGTTTCCACGTGAAAAATCAGCGTGTCATGTGTAATGCCTTTCATGTGATGGTTTAGTGTTTTATGTCAAAGTGGTAAAACATGTTGAAATAGCAGTCATTATATTTCTGATGATAGATTAATTGTTTATGCATAAGGGTGAAGTGGAAATGAGGGATTAGATTGTGTGGAAAGCTAAGAGTTACCAGTTTATGTCTCTCACATTCTTACTGTATTTTTCCGGTATTAATCTGATTTAGACCGGTGTTATTGCTTGCCATTCAAGTGTAGTATTTGCAATCAAACCGGTTCAGGGAAAGTGTTTTTATCTGTACTGATTCACCTCCCCCTCTCAGTACCGGTTTGGTACTAACTATTCATCATTCAATTCTTCAAATCCTAATACTGTCACTCTCATCTCTATCAACAAATTCCTCCTCCTACTTAATGCATCAACAACTTTGTTTGAATTTCCACTTCTATGCTTCAAGAAAAAGGTGTAACTCTACAAGAACTCTACCCATCTCATATGTCTCTGATTCAACTTACTCTGACTGTTCAAATACTGCAAGACTTGATGATCAATATATAACACAAATTCCTTAGGCAATGGGTAATGTCTCAACTTCTTCAAGGCTTGAACTATGGCATAAAATTCTTGATCATACATTGTATATCTCCTCCTATCATCATTCAATTTTTCACTGAAATAAGCTACTGCTCTCCCTTCCTGACTCAATACTACTCCAATTGCATTCCCACTTGCATCACAGTCAACTTGAAATACTTTGTTGAAATCCAGTAAAGATAACACAAGCTGCTCAGTGACCTTCTGCTTTAGCAATTCAAAACTTTTATTTGCTCTGGTTGTCCACTAAAATTATTTCCTATCTCCCCTCATTGTCTCAGTCATAGGGCTACAAACTGAACTAAATTTTTTGATAAACTTCCAATAGAAACTAGCCAATCCATGAAATGATCTTACCTCTCCAATGCTTTTCGGTGTAGACCATTCAAAAATTTCTCTTACCTTCTCAGTGTCCATCTTCAATCCATCCGCATATATGACAAATCCCAAATATAACAACTCTTTCTTCATGAAACTACACTTCTTTAGATTTTTCATTAACTTCTCCTCTCTCAACCATTGCAAAACTTATTTTAAATGCAACAGATGCTCCTATTTTATCTTACTGAAAATTAGAATGTCATCCTAATATACAATAATAAACTTACCTAATAATTTCTTCAATACCTCATTCATGAATCTCATGAAAGTACTCGGTGCATTAGTCAACCCAAAAGACATCATCTACCATTCATACAATCCTTCATTTGTCTTTAATGTTGTCTTCCACTCATCTCCTTCTTTGATTATGATCTAACGATATCCACTCTTCAAATCTATCTTTGTGTAGTATTTAGCTCTACTCAAACAATCCATTATGTAATCCATCCTAGGCAAAGGAAACAAGTACTTCACTATGATCTTGTTTATTTCTCTGGAATCGATACACATACTCCTTTCTTCATTCTTCTTAGGTGCCAACATTGTTGGTACTGTACAAGGACTCAAACTTTCTCTGATCAAACCTTTCCTCAACAGTTTTGGCACTTGTCTATTCAACTCTTCATTCTTTGTCGATGTCATCCAATGTGCAGCTTTGTTAGGCAAACTAGCACCGAGAATCAGGTCCATGCAATGACTGATACTCCTCACAGGTGGTAATCCGTCAATCACATTATCTGAAATGATGTCTTCATACTTTGTTAGCAATTATTTTATCTCCTTTGGTTTTTCTTAATCACGTTCTAGATTCTCGATCTTTGTAGGAATCAAGGCAAAATACACATTCTCATGTCTCATCCCATCCAAGAATTCCTTCCATCCACCAAATAGATTCTAGCATTCATACAAAATTCACTCTTCAAGGGCTCCTCCAAGGGTAACAAGGTTTGTTTCATCTTGTTTGCTACAATAGTGTATATGTTCTTTCTTCCATCATGTATTGTCTATCTATCAAACTACCAAGGTCTACCCAACAAAAGGTGACAAATATCTAGAGGCATGATATCATGCAAAAAATCATCATGGTAATTCCCAATTTTCAATTTCACCAAGCATTGCTCACTTACTAACAACTTATGATCATCCTGAATGCATGTTATCTGATAAGGCTTATGGTGTTTCAATCTTTCCAACTTCAATTTATTCACTATTTCTTTTGAAACAAGATTATTAGAACTACCACTATCAATAACTACTTTACAAAAGTTACCAGATACCATACACCTGGTCTTGGACAAATTTCTCCTCTGCAAGGGCTCTTCATCCTCTTCGGTATGACACAAAGCTCTTCTCATCATCAACAGTTCTCCATCTTCTAGTTTGTTATCTAATTCGATGGGGATTTCTTCTACCAATGTTCTTCTCTCAGTGATTTTTGTCTTCTTACATTCGAAATCATGATGTCCTTCTCATCCGCACTTAAAGAAAGTTCCTCTAAACAGTCTCTTATCTTGTCTTCTGTCATCTTTTCCAAAACTCTCATTTCAGTACCCATCAGGTTCTCTCCTTTGGTATAAATTCTTGTCTTCCTTTCAGTATGAACTTCCATCTTTGCTTACTTCCTTGTCTTTGTTTTGATCTATACAGGTTCCTCTTCCTCCTTGAAATCTTCCTTTGGAAAACCTTCCACCTCTACCTCTTTGTCTCTACTCATGTCTTTTGTTCAACTTCTCTTCTGCTTTTAAGACATATTGGTAAGCTTCTTCAACACTCTGCAACTTGATCAAACTAAGTTCATCTTGTATAGACATCCACAATCCATTCAAATATCTCGCAACTTGTTCAATCTCATCATCGACATGTCTAGATATGATATTCAAATTGTAGAATACTTCAGCGTACTCCTTCACACTAGACTCTTTTCTACTTCAAGTTCTGTAACTTCCAGAATAGATTTACTTGATAATCAGCTTGCATAAACTTTGATTTTAACTTGGCAACTATCTGCTCCCATGATTTGATCTTTTCTTTGCCTCTTCTCTGTCTATCAACCTGTAAATGTTCTCACCAAAGAGATGCATGACCTTTCAACTGGGTACATGCATATTTCACCTTCCTTTATTCTATGGTGTTCTCAAAATCAAAATACTTCTCCATCTTTGAGATCCAGTCTATTAATTCATGTGAATCCAACTTACCATCATACTCCGATGGGGTAAAATGTGGTTTGGTGTTTGACCTACTCAAAACCCTCAAGAACCTCTCTTCATCCAGATTGATCATCGGTGGGTTTTCTACTTGTTCTGTCGGTGCTTCTTCTTCTTCATCTTCACTCACATCTTCAATATGTTTGTCTCTTCTCTGGACTATTTCAACGACCTCTAACCAGGCTGCAATTCCTCTCAACATTTCCTTCATAGCAGGGTCTACATTCCCACGCACTCCACCATTCCTATTTCCTCTTCGCACTATCTTCATGCCAGTCCTCTGTAGCTGCAGGTCAGATCCACACTCTGCTACCCCACATCAAAATCTTTAGGACAACGCAATCTCCTAAATGAAATATCACTCTGATACCACTTGGTGTAGTCACGGTTAGGAGGGACCTGATTGAGATCTATCTGGACCATGCAACAAGAGTAAGCACAACGAAAGGAAGACAAGATGATGGAGACAATGTAGAACTGAATGAATTAGATCATGGAAATTGATTACAAATTATTGGTAACATCCAGACTACAAGATTCGGCTCACTGGCCTGCTACATACACGCTCAATTACAAAATCGATCAACTCCTGACCTCTAAATCTTATGATACATCTTCTATATTCTCCCTGATGAATTGTGATGCTAAATTAAATTGATTTATATGGTCAAGAGGGATCCGAGTCGGCCCAAGGGGGATCAAATTCCAAAGAACAAGATCAAATGTGTAAAACCACCAGGTCAGCCTTCGCTAAATAGTTTCCTCCAGAAAATCCAAAGGATGAAATGTAGATCAGAGGGAAGGTCGGCCACATGCCAAGGAACATTGGAATCAATGAAATTAAGCTCTTCAAGATAGAGAAAGGATCCACAATATTCACCAATAGAAAATAGGTCCAAGCGGTTCCGGTGTTCTAAGCCAGAAAACTGCCTCGGAATCTAGAAGCGATAACTTGCTAGAAAAAGATCCAAATGTTCTGTGGTTTAGGAATAAGGAATATAGTCATGTTCACAACCAAAATACAACTTTTCAAGATCCGATGAGAAAATGCAAGAAAATGCACAAAGAAATGTTGAAACTGCAAAACAAAAAACAAACTGAAAAGAAATATTTTTGGTTGATGCAAGATTTCCAAGAACTAGGGATGCTCCTGCATCACATTTACATTATCTTCTTGCTTCCCTTTAGGGATAATATTGATAATGCCTTGATTGATATTTTCTCCTAAAGACCCAGTTTCAATGCCCTCAAGGTAAACAGTATAAAAGTGATCTTTGATTTAGGACCAAAGTGTGCAGTAGAACTCCACAGGTAGGTCATATATCCCTAGGATCTTCTCCAAAGATAAATTGTACATAGCCTCCTCTAACTCATGTAAGGTGAGGTAGTGATCTAGAAAAGTGTTATAATCATGTTCAATTTTGCGGGGAATGCAATCAACTAAACGGTCTTCCAAGATAGTAATCAAGGGGTCATTAATATATTCGTCTATAAATAGTAGTTTGTAATGCTCATAAATATTTTCATGAACATATCTTGGTTGGTCTGTTGAGAGAAATTAATGAAATTTATAAATTTGTAATTCTTTCCTTTTTTATGTTTATGTTGTAAGAAAATGAAGAAGAATATGTTGCCTTTGTCCCCTTCTTTTAACAATTGCGAATAGGCCCTCAATTGAGCACTTTTACCTTTATAAGCATCAATTTTACAAAGTTGGTCTCCAGTGCAAGTAACATATGTTGGAAATTGGGTATTATACACCTTGTATAATGTTTATAATGTATTATTTATTATTATGTGTGTGGTGCACCTAGGGGAACCTAGATGGGCGTGCATCACTAGAAGATAACATTCTTGGAGCTACTTGTTTCTTGTATTGTAACATTGGGATTTATATTTAATTTGGGCATAACATTGAGAAATTATATTATATTGGGGAAAGTAGTTTAATAGAGTGAAAACTTAGTACCTAACATTAAATGTAGGTCAATGGTTTGTAATCCCATAGTATTAGTCACCTGGTTTTACGTAATACCACTTGGTGGTTTTGTGGGAGCTTGTTTCTTTAAAAGAAACCACAAGGGTAATTGTTTAAGGTTGGCTAATTTGGCTAGAGGGTTGGAGCATCTTTTTTTAGTATCTGTGAGGGTTTGAAGCATGGCATGGGATGTGTGCTTACATGCTTGTTCACATGGAGTGCTTGTAAAGGGCTTGTCATTCAAAGGTGTTCATGGATGTATTGTAATGTTGCATTTCTGAATAATACATAGAGGATGGACGCTTTTGGAGGCTAGATTTTTCCCTCATGATTGTTTTCCTAGACTATATCTTGTGTCATCTTTGATGGGTATATTGTCTATTCATTTGCATATGGATTATAAGTAATTATTTGCATAGATTTCTCCTATGGGTTATGTAGAAATTGTCATTATATGATTGCATATTTTCCAACATTTAGTATCGGATCCATAATTGTGGTTCAAAACCAATAGGTTGAGAAAATCTTGTATAAGTTTAAATCTATGGACTTGCGTAAGAGAATGAGAGACAAAGCAAGATACAAAGGTTTTGTAGGCTGTGTATTGTAGATCTGAGGGTTTTGGGTTTGTTGTAATGTTGGGTTGTTTGCATATTTGAGGTTTGAAAAATGTTGGGTCAAATGGGTTTCTTGGTTGTGCATTCATATGAGCATTTTGTGGGAGACGTGTTACAAATGACCACCTAAGACAAAATGGACCTCACCATTGGATTCAGGTCGGATGATAGATGAAAAATGATATAAAATTTGATCCCCTTTGGTGAAGTTTAACAAATTTGCAAAAAAATTTAGGTCATATGGCAATATGATCGTACGACATGTTATTTGTAAGTGTGTAGGGGTAAAAGAGACTAAGTATGGAAACCCTAATCCCACTCTCATACACACTCATGGAATACAAAAGTGCCTAGGGAGGTAACACACATCAGCTACTTCTTATGAGAAAGAGAGAGTCGTGGATTACCCCTTAGGTTTTCTATTCCTTTGATGTAAATGAGAGAGAGGAATGATGCAAAATGCAATCTAACCTAGAATGCAAGTAAGCAAGCAAACCCTAATCTGAGAATGCAGATCAAAGAACAACTAATACACTGCTGAAAAGTATAGATTAGAAGGGAAAATAAGAGGTGCACCTATGTCTAAAATCTGAGTAGAAATCTTTGATACTAGGGTGCCAGCTCACTGTCCTGATTCTGCAATTCTGGAGCTGCAACTGACAGGAGGGATTCTAGAGCCCACAAAATGTTGTTCTTCCAAGTCCTACTAACAAAGTGAAGGACCATGGCACCACGCCACTGTCCTAGGCAGGACCAAGGCGACATGCCCCTGTCCTTGGGGCTTTTGCCAAGATCTACAACCCATAACTATCCATGTGTTCTCTTCCAGTCCCAAAACTTCCAGCGACGCTCGAATTCGAACCTATACTTGAAGTTGAAAAAGAGGGTTTGAGGTGGCTATATAAATTTTTTACTTAGTCAAACCCCCTTTTTGGTGATTTCCACCTCCATGAATAGCCGATAATGTACTGAAAAATGTGTGTACAAGAACCTTGTGTGTGTGCAAGATCCTAAGAATGAAAGTAAACAACCTAGAGAAACCCTAAAGAGTAAACCCTAATTGCTTATAATTGACAACGTAAATTCTCTAAATACACAATGCAAAGTGATCTAAATCATGAATGTAAATCAAAATGAAGCTTATGCAAAGACATGAAAACAACATGAAACCATACCCAACCCCAAGGGAGAGGTACAAGCCAATCGTCAGTCAGTGATCTCTTATTGTTCTTCTACATCTTCAAAAGCACCCAATTGATAAAATGATGCTTGATTAATGTTTGATGGATGAATGTTGAATTTTTTTGAAGACTTCAAAAGTCTACTCTTTCATTGCAAAGAAGGCTCTAATACTCCAAAAATTTGCTCTTAGATTCTTAGAAGAAGACCCCTTCAAATGAAGAAAGAGATCTCTTAATTATGAAAACCTAGATCTTAATTTCATGTTTAGGCCAACCTAGAATTTGAATTTCCTGCTAATATTTTGGGGTTAAGCATTATTATATCATAGGATTATGCTCTCGAAATTTTGAGGAAAAAGTCACGTACCATGTGCATTCCTGCCACGGTCCAACCAAATTTTCACTAAATTTTTGGGGCCATTAGATATGATGATATTAGATCACATCCCAAACTTACAGTTGATTTCAGGATGTTTTGATATGTGAAATTGGGCCTAAACGGTCAAAATAAGACATAATTAGGGTTTATGATTAAATGACTCATTGGAGGAATAAGATGAAAAGGGGCACACTTAGGGTAAAGGGCCCAAATTTATAATATGTTAAGTGATGAGACATGACCTTAGATTTAATTAAATTAATTAATTAAATGCTTAAAGGGGAATTAGAAATGCAAGATGCAAGACACACTAAGGCGGGTGCTAACCTAAGTGTGAAATTGTACCACCCTAGCAAGGGTGTACAATTTACGACACTACATTTAGCCCCCACTTTAGTGGTCATATGACACTACATGCATATGCAAGCTAAAGTACAGAAAAGTAAATATAATTTGAAAAAGGATATATCCATATGTTGTCAAACAAAGACCCCAGGGGTATCTGCAGTACACAGTTAGGAACCACAACCTACAGAACCACATGTTAGATCACAAAATCACCTAATGCTTACTAAGAAAGGTAATGAAATTTGCGGGTAGCTATATGCCCCCTTTGTTTTGACTTGCTTATTAGTGAGGTAAAATAGGGTATCATGGTTTCCACAATGAATTATGATAAAGATTTTGATGAAGCAAGTTCACAACAAGGCTTGATTGCTCATCCAATCATGTTATGGAACTAATGTGGAGCGAGAGGGAAAACTCACAATTCCAATGCCACCAACGGTGCAAGAATCAGAGATTCCTAGCTCAAGATATGATAGATTGAAGAAAAAGTGCATAAATTAGGGTTTTAACTTAAAAACATAAAGTCAAAAAGTGTATAACACATAAATATGAAAGTGACACCTTCATTTGTCACTTTCTAACTTTTTAGCACTATTCACCACAGAGGAGCCCACATACAAACCATCATGCCGCAACGCCGACCTAAGAGACTTACGAGGATGGAGATTCTGCACCAGTCCATACTCGTCGACTGACCACTCGATGAAGTGAGTTGACCTTCCATTGATTGCATTTGAATTTTTCATGCTTTCATGGTTTTTAGGAATGATGATGTCATCACCAAGTACGGGCTCAGGTCCTCTCTTCGGACAACTAGGGGTCCAAGGGTGTCCTGGTCCTCCTAGGGCGCCATGGTCCCAAGGGGGCTTCCTGGTCCTCCTAGGATGCCCTAGTCCCACCTGGGTACCATGGTCCCAATAAGGCATCCTGGTCCCTGTTTGGGGAGACCAACGGTGACACGGGATTGGGCGATGAATGTTAGAATTGATAGAATGATTGCATTGATTAGATGATAATGATGATTGATCAATTACTGATGATGATAGATTATTTTGCATTTTGCAGACACTTCCATACATCCATGAGCATACCGTCAGTCTCACCTTCTGGAGCCTTCGGGAGTAGATCCCAAGGCTGACAGCAAGAGAGAGGGATTTTCTACCTGCAGTGGGCTTGTGGGATGCGATAACCATGTCGGCCATCAGATTCCATTCTACGATGCTGATGACACTGATGGCAAGGTGGGATGCAAACACCTCGACATTCTCGCTACTTGTGGGGGAGATGATGGTCACCCTTGAGGATGTATACCATATTCTATGCCTTCCCATTAGAGGAGAGACCGTCAGGTATTGATCCGACTGAACAGGGGAGGATTACAGGAGAGAGCAGGTATATGTTGTGGGGAGAGTGATACATAGCAAGACGAGGGGTTGTATCATGGTCAGCTGGCTCCTACACCCTACTGGCGAGGTTCCATTAGTGAGGCGACTCATAATTGTGACCCTTGCATTAGTCGTGTGTCCTAATGGGCGCGACAGACATATGCATGGAGGACTCATATACACTATTTGAGTGATGAAGAGACATAGGAGGGTATACTCTTGGGGTTGGAGCATGCTTGCGCATCTCTATCACAACCTTGGGGAGTATGTGTTTGGACAGGGATGCAGCCTAATAAAATGCATGCTACTACAGGTGTGGATGTTCGAGCATATTGCTTGCACTAGGCTTGTTGGAGCCCCCATAGAGCTAGTCCCAGAGTAGCCTAGGGTATATTCTTATCCTCTTACCTACGAGTGGTGATTCGATGATCTCTTGTATTGAAGATTAAGATTAGATAGATTGACAATGGGCAGAGTCATATGGAGACCCTACCTCAGGATGTACATGCAGTGGAACCATCTACTAGAGGGGCGGTACAACCACATAGTCATTCCCTTCTACTTCGATCGAGTTTGGCAGTAGTTCAAATTCAAGAAGTGTGTTCCTACTAATGTGCCTGTGTACATCCGACACTCACGCATGATTCCGAGGCTAGGAGCCATTCCTAGGCCTACCAGTGATGAGATCGACATCATAGATTCAGACGGGTCAAATCAAGACATAGCGATAGACTATAGAGATAATTCAGGCACGCACCAACAGTACATCACATGGTGGGGGAGGACATACCCTAGAGCCATTTTCCCAACAGATTTCCCTGGAGGGAACCCCGGACCATGGAGAGAGTTAGGTGATGTAGAGGGATCTGATACATCGAAGGAGGGCTCAGATGATCAGGCTGACAACATAAGAGGACAGGAGGTAGGCAGAGATGGAGATGATCCAGATACCGAAGAGGGAGGACAGGAGGTAGGCAGAGATGAAGACGATCCAGATACCGAAGAGGGAGATCAAGATGGAGATTATGAGGAGGACGGAGAGGATGAGGAGGATGAGGAGGACAAGGAGGATGAGGATGAGGAGGACGAGGATGAGGATGAGGATGAGGAGGATGAGTCAGATGTAGTTCCTCATCACTCTGGGGAGGATACCATAGCCCTAGATCCATCGAGTCTCCCACTATAGGCAGAGAAGGACCCTATAAGGGGTTCTGATCCTAGTCCCCATTGACCCACACCTACTGTATAGAGACAGTACAAGCATAGAGAACCTAGCAGGTCCTAGTCTTAAGCAGTCATTGTCCATGATCCCTACTGGCAAGAGGGAGATCCAGGTAAGGTGTCTTGTTATTGATTAACTTATGTATCTTACTTGTTTACATTTGATGATATAGAATGTTATTGATAAAAAAAATTATCTCTTCCTTGCAGCTACCATCCAGGAGTGGCGTTCTCTGATTCAAAATGCAATGACAGACCTCACTGTGAGTGCGTACATTTCTAGTTCCTCATATATATCACACAGATCCTAGAGGAGTACAGGATGACACAAGGACCTTTTCTCCCCTATTCAGATGGAGATAGAGGTCCTACAAGAGAGATTACGAAAGACAGAGTGTGACCTAGCAGCATCACAGACAGAGGCAACCACATACTATTGGATAATGATGGAGAGGGATCGTAGGAGCTCATCGCGGAGTCACTCACGGTCCGTATCATGATACACCCCCATGGGGCCACCCCCATGGTCAAATAAGGAGGGAGCATCTAGCCACCATCCTCTAGCTACTAGTCCCAGGGATAGGAGATGATCTTGATGTTTTGATGTATATATGATGACACTCATGGATATGTTATTTTAATGCTTAAACAATATATGCATTGCTTAGATTAGAAGTAACATATTGAGTGATGAACATGTATGTCTAATTTTAATTTGCATGTGATTGATTTCTCAATACTTAATGATTAAATTGATACATGTGTGATTTAATCAAATAACTAAGTATTTAATCAAATGCTACTTTGACGATGTAAAAGAAGAATGTATTAAGCCTAAGAACTATATAACTAATGTGATTTAATTAAATCTAATTAAACACACCATGAAATAATTCTACTTAACACATAAGAAATTGTATAACATGCTAGCACATATGAAATGTAAATTTATTACAATTTACATAAAAGAATCCAAGACAAACAATAAAGTAAATGAAACATGCTTGTCAAGAATGAAGTAATGTAGACCAAACAATATAACATCATTTAATCTTACATACTTTAATGAAGACATGCTAACATATTACCCAATTTTTAAGAAAAAGATATACAGAGAGAACATAAAGTAGACTAGAGAGAGAGAGAGAGAGAGAGAGAGAGAGAGAGAGAGAGAGTTAGGCATAGTATCTATGAAGGTGCATAGCATTTATAGGTTCCTTGAGAGGCGTGTTAGGTCACAGAGACAACTAAGAAGGGGGGGTGAATCACTTGTCAACAAATTTCAAACCAAAAACAACTTAACCAAGTTAATGCTTAATACCGGTAAACCAGTTAAGTATGTCGGTAGACAGTGTTAACAGTTAATTGCTATACCGGTAAAGATTAATGCATGAAACATAAACACAAAGTCATCCACAACACATAACACCAATAATTGTATGTGGAAACCCTATAAGGGGAAAAACCACGGTGGGAAACCTTACCCACAATCAGATGATACTACTGCAAATAGTAAGTGTACATAAATGGGGTCTACACATGCAGAAAGGCCAACAACCTAGAGCTCACTGCTTAATCACAAAAAGGGAGTCACACTGACTACAGTTGGATGGTTAAATCCAATAAGAATGTACTGCACAAAATAGCATCTTCATATGTTGGATTCAGTACCGGTGTAATGCTGATATGCTTCCACAAAAACCTAGCTTCACCTTCAAATGATGTCTTCATGTATAGCTCTTCTTAATCTCGCATATACCTTCTTACAATTCTTTTTCACATTCCACATTCGATCTTACAAATAAGATCTTACATTTATACCATAACCTAAGACCAATTTTAGTAGGTCGGCTCTACAAGATATTACAATAAAAATATTTTACAAACAATATAATATCTGATGCAATAACCGATTAAACATGTCGACTTAATGAATTTACAACAATAATTAATCATCTCCATAGCGTGCCATGCTGATCTGGAAAAGATAAACCTGTCGGTGTAACCCTAGGTAACCTTGGACCTATTTGTCGGTAAAAGCAAATATGCAAATATGAATATACCAATGATTAATTCTTCAAAACAAAGTGTCCACATGATGTCTTCAACATTACCAAGTGTCTTCCACATCATTCCAAGTGTTGGTGATCATTATATCCTGCCGGTGAACCATATACCAGTAATTGTGCAGTAGTTACTTGCTTGTCGGTGAATGTTGCTGGATCTCCAGAGTGCTAGTGTTTTAGTAGGTGTTGACATCAATGACAAAACCATACCAAAATACCAACAATCTCCCCCTTTGGCATTGATGGCAACACGAGATGGAAAAACCATCAAAGTGCCAAAACAGAAATGCCAAATACCAAAAATCAACAATCTCTCCTAAACAACAATCTCTCCCCCTGGGAGCAACATGTGTTATCCAAAGTTTTTCAATACCAATCTCTCATGAAAAGATAATGTGTGTTTCCATAGATATCTCTCCCCCTTTGACATCAAATGCCAAATTTATAATAATACCAAGTTCATATACAAAATACTAATCAATTCAATATACCAACTACTCCCCCTGAGAAGTAGCTTCCTCATCAAAGACCGGAGTAAAAGATTTGTCTTTTAATTCTGTTGGTTGATGAAAATCATCAACTGTCTAAGTCTCTACCAGTGGTGGTATGACTCCAAGCTGATCTCTGAGATATTCAAAAGTCTCCTTAGGCAAAGGTTTTGTGAAAATATCTGCAAGTTGTTCTTTAGTATTCACATAAAACAGTTTTATCTCTTTTTCTTCAACTTTTTCCCTTAGAAAATTCAGTTTGATAGAACAATGTTTTATTTTAGAATGTAATATCGGATTCTTAGATATATCAATTGATGCAATGTTATCACAATATATTGTAATAGGTTCCTTGCATTTTACCTTTATGTCTTTCAACATTTTCTTAAGCCATAGTACCTGTGTACAGTTAGTTGCTGCTGCAACATATTCTGATTCTGTTGTTGATAAAGATGTACAACTCTATTTCTTACTCAACCAAGAAACTAATCTCTTTCCAAGAAAGAATGCTCCACCGGTGGTGCTTTTTCTATCATCCACATCTCCTGCCCAATTTGCATCTATGTATGCACATAGATCAAAGTTTTCATCTTTAGGATACCATAATCCAAGATTTGCAGTGCCTTGTAAGTACCGAAAAATCCTTTTTACTGCTGATTCATGATTTTCTCTAGGATTACTTTGAAATCTAGAAACAATACATACTCCATTCATAATATCAAGTCTGGTTTGTGTCAAATACAGTAAACCTCCTATCATAGATTTGTATCTAGTTGGATTAACAGGTATAGATTCATCCCTTTGAGATAATTTGTCATTTGTAGTCATAGGTGTGCTTACCGGTTTAGAGTTCTCCATCCCAAATTTCTTTAGTAACTCTTTCAATTACTTGGATTGACTAAAAAATATACCTTTGTCAGTCTGTGAAATCTGCAGTCCTAAAAAGAATTTTATTTCTCCAATCATAGACATTTCAAATTTTTGCTGCATTTTAATAGAAAATTCTTTACATAATCCATCTTCTCCTCCAAAGATTATATCATCAATGAATACTTCTATAATCAAGATGTCATCATTAGTTATTTTGAATATAAATTGTTGTCTGCATTTCCTTTAGTAAAACCAATCTTTAAAAGATACTTATCCAACCTTGCATACCAAGCTCTTGGGGCTTGTTTCAATCCATACAAAGATTTTCTTAACCTGCAAACCATATCATTGTCATCTGTCAAAGAAAATCCATTAGGTTTTTCAATGTATACTTCCTCTTCAAGATCTCCATTCAAAAATGCACATTTAATATCCATTTGATAAACTTTGTAGTTCTTTTGAGTTGCAAAAGCCAAGAATAATTTGACTGCCTCAATTCTAGCTACCGGTGTAAAGGTTTCATTGTAATCAACTCCTTCTTTATGAGAATATCCCTTACACACTAGTTTTGCTTTATTTCTGACAACCTTACCATCTTCATTAAGTTTGTTTCTAAATACCCATTTTGTTCCAATTACATTTTTATCTCTAGGTCGGGGAACTAATGTCCAAGTATTATTTTTCTCAATTTGTTCTAATTCTTCTTCCATAGCTTTAATCCAAAATTTATCTTCACATGCCTCATTAAAAGATGATGGTTCAATTTGAGAAATAAGACATACCTCTTCATTTGCCAATCTTCCTCTTGTCATAACTCCTTTAAATTTGTTTCCAATTATCTGATCTTCAGAATGATTCAATCTTACATACCGGGGTGTCTTAGTTCGCTATTGTTCTTCAATTACTGTGGAATCCTCTGATGGTACCAGGATAACTGGATCTTCATTCTGTACCGGTGGATTTGGTGTAGGTTCATTTGTCACAATTTCTGTTGCCGGTTCAGAGTCTATATACCTTGAAGTTCCTCTGAATTGTTCATCAATCTTTACATTTGTACTCTCAACAATTTTCTGCAATCTCTTGTTAAAACATCTATATGCCTTGCTCTTAGATGAATAACCAAGAAATGTTCCTTCATCACTTCTAGGATCAAATTTGCCAATATACTCATCTCTTCTAATATAACATTTACTTCCAAAAATTTTGAAATACTTAATAGTAGGAGTATTACCAAACCATAGTTCATGAGGGGTCTTGCTAGTTTCACCTTTGATGTGAATTTTGTTGAATGTATAGACCGTTGTGTTGACTGCTTCTCTCCAATATACATGTGGTAAATTTTCTTCAGATAACATACTTCTTGCTACATCCAAGATAGTTATGTTTTTCCTTTCAACAACTCCATTTTGCTGTGGTGTTCGAGGTGTTGATAGCTATCTTCTGATTCCATTCACTTCACATAATGTATTAAAGTCCTTAGATGTGAATTCACCTCCTTGATCTGATCTTAAACATTTGATTTTCTTACTGGTTTCATTTTCAACCATTGCTTTGAAAAGTTTGAACTTTCCAAGTGCTTCTAATTTTTCTTTGAGAAAAGTAACCCAACACATTCTAGAATAATCATCAATAATTAGCATGAAATATCTATCACCTTGTAAGCTTTTAGTTCTAGCTGGACCACATAAATCAACGTGAATCAAATCAAGAGCATTATTGGATTTTTCTAGAATACTTTTGAAACTAGCTCTAACTTGTTTTCCAAATTGACATTCCTTGCATATTGTATTCTGAGGTTTCACAATTTTAGGTAGATCTCTAACTGCCTTAGAATTACTAATCTTTACCATGCAATCAAAGTTTCAATGACACAGTCTCTTATGCCATAACCAACTTTCATCTATATGTGCAATCAAGCATGCCTTTTCATTGTTATTCAAATGAAAGATACTACCTCTAGTCTGATTACCGGTTGCAATTTCTAAACCAGTTCTATTCATGATTTTGCATTTTTCATTCTTAAATTGTAACTGAAATCCTTCCTCAACCAATTGACCAACACTTAAAAGGTTATGCTTTAATCCTTCAACTTGGTAGACATTGTCAGTGTTATGCTTACCATCAAGAGATATTGTACCCTTACCTTTGATTGAACAGGCTTTGTCATCTCCAAATCTTACTAAACCTCCATTGTTTTCTTGAAAGTTCAAGAATTTACCTTTGTCTCCTATCATATGATGTGAGCATCCAGAGTCAATGATCCATTCATCCTTTACTTCAACTTTAGCTGCTAGGGCTTGTTCTACCGGCTGAGCAGTAGGTGTCAGTTGATCTTCTATTATAGCAACAAAAACCCATCCATTGTCTGTCAGATCCTCATCAGAATCATCAGTCACACCTTCATCAACAATGTAACAAGATTTGTCTTTGTTCTTCTTAAATCTGTATCTCTGATATTCAGGATTAGGCTTGTATGTTCTTCTAGCTTTTTCTCTTAGTCTAGCATGTCTATCAGGGCATCTCGAAGCCATATGACCAATCTTATTGTAGTTAAAACATTTAAAGGGTGCTTTACCTTCATACTTACTTCCAACTGGACCTTTAGGCATTTTCCTTGCAAATAGTGCTTCAAGTTCTTCAAGTTCTTCATTCTCCTTCCTAGTTTCTTCAAGTTCTCTTGCATAAAAGGCTTTCCAATCTGATTTGTCAAATGATCGAGCAGATGATGTTGATGCTTTAAAGGCCAAATTTGTCTTTATAGTAGCAACATGACGAAATTCCTCAATTTCAAAAGCTGAAAGTTTTCCAATCAATGTATCCCTAGTTACTGATGTATTAGGCATTGTTCTCAACTCATTTATAGTAGTAACCTTCATTTTATATGTTGGTGGAAATCCTCTTAAGATTTTTGAAACAATTTCATCCTCACTCAAGGTTCCTCCACAACATTTAATACCCAAAACAATTTCATTTACTCTTTCCATAAAAGCAAAAATCCTTTCATCTTCTTCCATTTTCAGATGTTCATACCTGACTCGGAAGCTTTCAAGTTTTGCAATTTTTACTGTGGAATCTCCTTCATGCAGTGTTTCCAAATGATCCCAAATAGCTTTAGCAGTAGACCTATCTGATAATCCTATGATTTGTTGATCTGATAAAGCGCTCAAAAGTGCTTCTCTTGCTTTGCAATCATTCTCCTCATCTTTAGCTAAGGTAGTTGGACTGGGCTGACCAGCTACAACAACAGTGTAACCATTCTTTGTAACTTCCCAGATGTCTTTACCAATGCAATTCAGATGTGTCTCCATTTTGATCTTCCATATCCCATATTTCATTCCATCAAGTTTAGGACTGTCTTTCTTGAAATAATTAGTAGTCATTGGATCTCCTCAAGTTGTTAAACTTCTGCAAAAAGAGGTTTGGCTCTGATACCAATTGTTAGGTCCTGGAGACAACTGAGAGGGGGGGGTGGGGGGGGGTGAATCAGTTGTCAACAAATTTCAAACCAAAAACAACTTAACCAACTTAATGCTTAATACCGGTAAACTAGTTAAGTATGCTGGTAGATAGTGTTAACAGTTAATTGCTATACCAGTAAAGATTAATGCATGAAACATAAACATAAAGTCATCCACAACACATAACACCAATAATTGTACGTGGAAACCCTGTAAGGGGAAAAACCACGGTGGGAAACCTTACCCACAATCAGATGATACTACTGTAGATAGTAAGTGTACATAAATGGGGTCTGCACATGCAGAAAGGCCAATAGCCTAGAGCTCACTGCTTAATCACAAAAAGGGAGTCACACTGACTACAGTTGGATGGTTAAATCCAATAAGAATGTACTGCACAAAATAGCATCTTCATATGTTGGATTCAGTATCAGTGTAACGCTGACATGCTTCCACAAAAACCTAGCTTCACCTTCAAATGATGTCTTCATGTATAGCTCTGCTTAATCTCGCATATAACTTCTTACAATTCTTTTTCACATTCCACATTCGATCTTACAAATAAGATTTTCATTTATACCATAACCTAAGACCAATTTTAGTAGGTCGACTCTACAAGATATTACAATAAAAACATTTTACAAACAATATAATATCCGATGCAATAACCGATTAAACATGTCGGCTTAATGCATTTACAACAATAATTAATCATCTCCATAGCATGTCATGCTGATCTGGAAAAGATAAACCTGTCGGTCTAAACCTAGGTAACCCTGGACCTATTTGCCGGTAAAAGCAAATATGCAAATATGAATATACCAATGATTAATTCTTTAAAACAAAGTGTCCACATGATGTCTTCGACATTACCAAGTGTCTTCCACATCATTCCAAGTGTCAATGATCATTATATCCTGCCGGTGAACCATATACCAGTAACTGTGCAGTAGTTACTTGCTTGTCGGTGAATGCTGCTGGATCTCCAGAGTGCTAGTGTTTTAGTAGGTGTTGACATCAATGACAAAACCATACCAAAATACCAACAAGGCATACCTTCCACATCTTCTATCTTGCAAGCACCTGATCCATAGACCTCGAAAACAATGTATGGTCCAAGCCAATTAGGGCTGAATTTTCCTTTCTCCTCAGGTAAGGCATTCACGTTGCACTGATTCTCATAAAGGACTAAATCACCTAATGAGAAGGAACATTGAATAACCTTAACATTGTAGCTTCATTGCAAAGTTTTATGATATACTTGAATATGCTCGAGGTCATTTACACGTCGTTCATTAGGCATCTCAAGTTGTTGAAGTCTTTGCTCTCTATAGGAATCATCATCCTATGCCCCTAAGAGAAACTCTCAAAGAAGGAATTTCTAACTCCAAAGGCATAATGACATCAACACCATAAATAAGAATATAAGGAGTACAACTTGTAGCAACACGTACACTCGTGCGATAAGCCCACATAGCATAGGTTAATTGAGTATGCCAATCCTTACCATGCTTGTTTACAGTCTTTCAAAGAATTTGTTCAATTATCCTATTAGAAGACTCAACTTGACCATTTGATTGAGGATAATAAGGTGTAGAAAAATTATGTTGAATATGATATTTCTCGAGAAACTTATTCACATCCTTATTTTTGAATGGCATTCCATTATCTGAAACTAAGGCGGATGGTATCCCAAATCGAGAAATAATGTTTTCCAAAATGAATTGACAAATTACTTCAGCGGTAGTCAATCAAAGAGGAACGACTTCCACCCATTTCGTAAAGTAGTCAGTGGCAGTTATGATGAAAGTATGTCCTTGAGATGAAGGAGGAGATATTTTACCAACAAGATCCAAACCCCATGTAGAAAAGGGCCAAGATGCTACCTGAGATTGAAGCTCTTGGGTAGGGGCATGGATCAAATTGCTATGTTGCTGACACTGATGACATCTTTTAACAAACGCAAAGGAATCCTTCTCCATGGTTTGCCAATAATATCGCATTTGGAGCAATCTTTGAACTAAAGATCTACCCCCAAAATACCCCCACAAGCACCTGAATGTGCTTCCTCAACAACAATAGGGATTTCAGCCTTGTTTAAGCATCAAAGAAGAAGACCATTATAACCCCTCTTATAAATAACACTAGAAAGGATAATGTATCTAGCAGCCAATTTGCGAATCCTAGCCCTAGTATTCTTATTAGCAGAGTCAAGAAAGGTACCATCACTCAAATATCTAACGATGTGCGAGTACCATTCATTAGAATCTATAATGCAACAATATGCCACATCACTAGGATTATCAACAATAGTCAAGGTAGTGAGGTTGTGAATAGTGAATCTAAGATCTACCAAGGGGTCCTCTAGAGACACAAGAGAGACAACACATGCCATCGCATTAGCATGTCGATTATCTTTTCGAGGAATGGGCTCCATGGTATAAGAATCAAATTTTTGCAACAAGGATAAGGCTAGATCTCTATATTTTGATAATTTGTCTTGCTTAGCTTGATAAACTCCTATCACTTGTCTTATGATTATTTGAGAATCTTCATAAATATGTAGATGTTTCATATTCAATGCCAAGGCTTCTTTAATTCCAGCTATAAGAGCCTCATACTCATCAATGTTGTTGGTACATAAGAAATTGAGACGATATGATAAAGGAATAGGCTTCTTTTTAGGAGAGATTAAAACCACCCCTGCCCCTGATCTTGTACAACATTAGAGCCATCAAAGTATAGTTCCCAAGTCTCCTTAACCTCAATGGAAAAAATTTATTCATCAAGAAAGGACTCTGGATTAGGTAGGGAGAAGGGTGAAGGAGCATCAACTAAGTGGTTAGTCAACACTTGACCCTTTATTGCCTTTTGTGAGACAAACTTAAGGTCAAACTCGATCAACATCATAACCCGCTTAGCTAAGCATCTAGAAAGGTCAGTTTTGGAGAAAATATGTTTAAGAGGATCAAATTTAATGATAAAATGGATCTCAACATTCAAGAGATAATGCCTCAACTTTTGGGTTGCAAAGACTAAAGCATTGCACTGTCTTTCTATTGTATAATATCAGACTTCGTAATCGAGTAGAGTGGGACTTATGTAATAAACCAGAAATTATCTACCATCCTTATCACATTGTGCCAATAAGGCTCCAAGAGCTTGAGGGGAAGCACCAGTGTATAGAATAAAAGGCTTAGTAGGATTAGCAGGTTGAAGAATAGGGGGATTGGCCAAATAGGTTTTTAGGTCTTCAAATGCTTGATGACAATCCTCGTTCCATTTGAAAGTGATATTCTTTTTAAGCAATTGTGTGAAGGGAAAGGTACAATCCACAAGTTGAGAGATGAACCTATGAATAGCTTGGATCTTTCCTTGCAAACTTTTTAGTTGGGAGACATTTTTAGGAGGTGGCATGTTAACAATAGAATCTATCTCCTTTGTATCCACCTCAATGCCATGATGTGAAACTATGAATCCTAATAGTTTTCCACTATCCACACCAAAACCACATTTTCGAAGATTCAAATGCATGTTATACTTATGAATTATCTCAAAGATTTGATGAAGGATCTTAACATGATTTGTACGAAGAACAGATTTGGCTAAGATGTAATCAACGTAATCTTCTAAGGTTTTATGCATATAGTCATGGAAGATGAGATTCATAGCACGTTGATAAGTTGCGCCTGCATTTTTCAATCCAAAAGGCATCACAATCCAACAAAACGTACCCCAAGGAGTGGTAAAAGCAGTTTAATATTGATCTTGGGGATTAGTGGTAAAAGCAGTTTTATATTAATCTTGGGGATTAATGAAGATTTGATTATATCCTTACTAAACTCATAATCAACAAAATTGCATCCATCATCAAAAGCATGAACATCTTACTGATATTTTGAAATGAAAATTGTATGAAACTTAAACACACAATGCAAGGAAAATGAAACAAACCTATCTTTTTTTTTTTTTTGAAAGCAAATGAAATAAACTAGATCTAGATCTAACAATGCAATGCAATGAAAATGAAATTGGATTCACGTCGGGTTCACCAAAGATGTGTAGGAGAAAAAGTGAGACTAAGTATGGAAACCCTAATCCCACTCTCATACACACTCATGGAATACGAAAGAGCCTAGGGAGGTAACACTTGTCAATTAATTCTTATGAGAAAGAGAGAGTCGTGGATTACCCCTTAAGTTTTTTATTCCTTTGATGTAAATAAGAGAGAGGAATGATGCAAAATGCAATCTAACCTAGAATGCAAGTAAGAAAGCAAACCCTAATATGAGAATGCAGATCAAAGAACAACTGATACACTACTAAAAAGTATAGATCAAAAGGAAAAATCAGAGGTGCACCTATGTCTAAAATCTGATCAGAAATGTCTGAGACCAAGGTGCCACGCCACTGTCCTGATTTTGCAATTGTGGAGCTGCAACTGACAGGAGGGATTTTGGAGCCTGCAAAATGTTGTTCAACCAAGTCTTGTTGATAGAGGGCAGGACCATGGTGCCAAGCGACTGCCCTGGGCAGGACCAGGGCGCCACGCCCCTGTCCTTGGGGATTTTTCCAAGATCTGCAACCCAGAACTATCCTTATGTGCTCTTCTGGTCCCAAAACTTCCAGCAACGCTCGGATCCGAACCTATACCTAAAGCTGAAAAAGAGGGTTTGGGGTGGCTATATAGAGTTTTGCCTTAGTCAAACTTCTGTGTTGGTGATTTCCACCTCCATGAATAACTGATAATGTACTGAAAATGTGTGTGCAAGAACCTTTTGTGTGTGCAAGATCCTAAGAATGAAAGTCAACAACCTAGAGCAACCCTAAAGAGTAAACCCTAATTGCTTATATTGGACAAAGTAAATTATCTAAATCCACAATGAAAAGGGATATAAAGCATGAATGTGAATCAAAATGAAGCTTATGCAAAGACATGAAAACAACATGAAACCATACCCAACCCCAAGGGAGAGGTACAAGCCAATCATCAGTCGGTGATCTCCTATTGTTCTTCTATATCTTCAAAAGCACCCAATTGATAAAATGATGCTTGATGAATGTTGAATGTTGTTGAAGACTTCAAAGATCTACTCTTTCACTAAAGAAGTCTTTAATACTCCAAAAACTTGCCCTTAAAAACTTAGAAGAAGACCCCTTCAAATGAAGAAAGAGAGCTCTTCAGTATGAAACCCTAGATCTTAATTTCATGTTTAGGCCGACCTAGGATTTGAATTTCCCAATGATATTTTGGGGGTAAGCATTATTATATCATAGGATTGTGCTCCCGAAATTTTGGGGAAAAAGTTGCGGACCATGTGCATTCCTGCCATGGTCCGACCAACTTTTCACTAAATTTTTGGGGTCGTTAGATATGATGATATTAGAATGCATCCCAAAGTTACAGTTGATTTTGAGATGATTTGATATGCGAAATCAAGCCTAAATGGTCAAAATAAGACATAATTAGGGTTTATGATTAAATGATTCATTGGAGGAATAAGATGAAAAGGGGCACACTTAGGGTAAAGGGCCCAACTTTATAATATATAAAAAGATGAGACTTGACCTTAGATTTAATTAAATTAATTAATTAAATGCTTATAGGGGAATTAGAAATGCAAGATGCAAGACACACTAAGACGGGTGCTAAACTAAGTGTGAAATTGTACCACCCTAGCAAGGGTGTACAATTTACGATACTACAACAAGAAAATAAATAAAAAGAAATCTTTTGGGGGGTTGTGGGGGGTCTACAGGCCTCACCATGCCCTATCCCCATAGGGTGGTGTTGACATTGCATAACCTATGGGTATCACTATTAGCAGTACCATAAGGTATTGCTGACAATAACACCCATAGGGTACCACCATCAATGGGCCCTGTGGGGTCAGGTCAACCACCCCGACAGGTGTGTAAAACAAAAAAAATTATATTTTTTTGGACAATTTATATTTTTATAGTTTTTAAAAAAACTTTGGAATTTAATTATTTCACCCAATTTAAAAAAAAATAATAATTGAAAATTGGTGATTAAGGTTGATTGGATAATTTTTTTGGAGTTTATGTTCACTATTTGCTTTCATCTAGCCTAATAGGCTTTTTTTCTTCCACAGAGCATAATTTGGGAGTATATATTGGATTTTTGACTTATTATAGTAAAAAAGGTGACTCAGAGCACTACGTAAAGGTGTGATTGAATTTTCGATATTTTTTGTTTGGACAATGAAATGTTTGTTGGAACTCAAATGTTCCCTTTTGACTTTGAGAGGTCATATCTTGAGCAAAATGAGTCAAATTTTGAACTTCGAATAGTCAACGGAAAGTGTGTTTGGAGAACTATATAGTAGATCAAGTTTGGAGTATTTTTGACATGATTTATTTTTAATTTTTTAAAAGTTAGTAATTGAGAAATTAGAGGATGGTTTATCATGATGTCATGGATAGCTTGTTTAAACACTTCAGTGGGAACTAGTGATTGTGATGAATGACAGTTTTATATCTTCTCGGCTTGCAGATCTTGGTCGCACTTGATGTTATTGACATTTCATCTTATGTGTGTAAACCTAGATGATCTTCATTTAGGGGATAGTTATCACGATGCCATATGTGATCCGGTATCACGATTTAGTGGGATTTGTTGGCAATGATGTGTATTTACCATTAGATGATGGATGATCTTCTTTAGTGTTGTAAATGTTTGGAGGAATCCTTAGATCATAATGTTGTAGAAGGTTTTTTCACATTTGTAGGTTCAATAGTAAGAGATGGTTATCTTAATGATGATTGGAGATGTTGACATCTTGGAACCATGAAGGACTCTTGTAGTCATTGGTTGAGGTATGGTTTTATGCTTTTTCATTTGACATGTTATCCTTGTTTAATAGGGTGGTTTCTATTACGACATGGTACACTCTTGATTGCACATTAGATTTTTGGCATGATATAATTATTTGATATGTTCATATGGAACATGCTATCTCTTAGGATGAGATAGTTAGATCATGTTGTCATATTTATAATCATGATTCTGCAATTGTACCTTTGATTGGTCTTGTTTTGGTTCTCTTGGTATTGATTACATGATCATTTGCTTGATTACTTAATGATGGTGCTATGTTGCATTTTTTATTTTGGCATACATTGATTGGTTATAGGTGATCAAGGATACTTTGAGACATACGTGAGACTTGGAGTTCTCTTATTGTTTAGAGACATGTGTTGAGATGGATACTCTTGATGAGTATTTCAGTGGGAAAGTCCAAGGAGCCTACACCTTGGTTGGACGTGATTTCAACATGGACCTATGAGGAGTTTGTTCTTAGATGAGTCATGATGACTTGGCTGTCTTGGAGGAGCATTCTCATTTCCCACTCATGGGATACTTGGCAGCTTATCACTTGAGGGGTATTGCCTTTTGATTAATTTCAGGTGCATTATGATTTTTGTTTTGTCTTTCATGAATGTGGACCTTGAGCTACATTTGTTTGGTTTTGGATAGTTCATTTGAGGAGTGTGTATGGCATTTTTATCTCCTTATTTGTTGTGAGTTATATTCATTGATGTTGAGTTTGGTATTGGGTGTATTCCCTTCAATTGGGAATGTTATTGGTTTGATCTTCTTGGTTAGAGAGGCTTACATCCATGTTCATTATGTGTGTGTGTGTGTGTAACACACATGTATATATATACACATACATACATACATATACACATACATATATACATATATACACATATACGCATATACACATATACATATATGCATATATATGTATGTATGTATATATATACATACATGTATGCATATATATGTGTGTGTGTGTGTGTGTGTGTGTGTGTGTGTGTGTGTGTGTACACACACACACACACATATATATATATTTGTGTATTATGGGATTGAATGGACGAGTGTTGTGGATGCTATTCTCTTTGGGTTTTTATGGACGAGTTCATACTTGAAACATTTATCATTTAGAGGTGTATGTAGAAGGACATACTACAAGTTTTTATTTGCATCATTTCTCGCTTTGGTCTTGCTTATCTTCTTGGATGTTTGGTTTCACCTTACAATGTATTTTAGGTTTGGTTGGAGCTATGGTGATCTCTAGTTTGTGGTCATGTATTATCATGTGGGATAAGACATTGAGGTTCCTTTATTTATTTCCTTTGTTGGGTGTGAATAAATTGGGAGAGTCGCAGAGACTTGTGGTGGGAATTGTACTTGAAAGTTATTGGTTTACATGTTATGCATATATTGTGGATGTTCCTTGATACTACATGGTTATGATTACACTTTCTATATGATGTTAAATTAGTGGATCTTTGAATGTCTTGATCATTTTTAGATTTGACATTACCTATGCAATGGGAGCTCCTAGGTGTGTTTTTTCTTCAGTGATAGGTTTGGCACTTGGAGCTTATGATTGCATGTTATGGGTTGTGTGTGTTGATGATATGAGATTAACTTGATATGCTTTGTATACCTTGGAGGTATGGTTATTAAAAGGTGTTAGAACTTGATATGGGTGTTATTTTAGCTATGGATATTGGTTTCTTGATAGCTCCTGATATATTTGATACCTGCAGATTGAGTGTGTGTTTGGGATATCAATTGAGGCAAGACTTATGGTTCATTGTGAAAAATTGTGTGTCTTCTCTTTGGATGGATTCTTATCTTCATGCAGTGGCAGTGGCATGGTGAAGGATGAGAGTATTCATGTTTGAGATATTGGTCTCTTTGTTTCTTGTTACAAGTGTTTTGATGGAGCACATGGAGCTCTTTGATTCATCAATGATATATGTGACTAGAGGGATTGTTTCCTTGTTCATGTTTGAGGTTACTTGTTTCCCCTTATGTAATGTATACAAATGAGAGAATATTGGAAATTAGATTTTTGTACACCTTGAGTAATGTTTATAATGTATTATTTATTATTATGTGTGTGGTGCATCTAGGAGAACCTAGATGGATGTGCATCACTAGGAGATAACATTCTTGGGGCTACTTTATGTGTTGTATTGTAACATTGGGATTTATATTTAATGTGGGTGTTATGTTGAGATATTATATTGTATTTATTTAATATTATGGAAAGTAATTTGAAAAAGTGAAAACTTAGTACCTGTTGACGGGTGTTTTGACACACTCACCAATAATCATTTAGTTTATATGAACACTCACCACCTCTCCTAAAAAGCAGTATTTTTTGGGAAACTAACTACTCCAAGGTCTCTATAGCTGGGTATCTCAACGGTGATGGGCAACTTAGTGGCTGATGCGGTTGTACCTATCAAGGGGCCTGCTAGTTGTAACTACTTCGAAATGCCTATATTGTTTTTTGTATTTTTCCAATTTATATTCTCTCAAAATAAACAACAAAAGATAGATCAGGGGAACAAGGAAATAACAATGAAACTAATAAAACAACAACTGAATGATCTACAAGGTTAGAATTTCGTAATCCAAATATTACCAATATCACAAAATTAGCATTCGAATAACGAGCCCCTAGAAAGTATATAAAGTCAGACAACTCTACACACTAACAGAAATGAATATCACTCAACCAATAATCACCCTATCAATTTAATCCTCATATACCATCTACATGCACAATATGATTCATAAAAATAACAAAGCATCCAAAAAGAACTAGTTGTTAATTCAAATAATAGAAGTTACCATATTACAAAGAACATAACCATATAGAGCACACAAATAGATCAGGAAATCCACAAGCTGCTTTTTGTATTAAACTACAAAGAGTATCATAAAATCTTCTAAATTCATAAAAATAAGCATAAAAATCTCTAATGAAATCTCTAATTGGACCTCAAATCATCAATTCGTGGAGCATTACAATGAATCAAAATTTCTAATTTATAGAGTTTCATGTCCTAAAATTTGGGAATTAAAGCTATCTAAACTAAGTGCTACAAAAACAAGGAGTTGCAGTTGACATGCAAGTCTTTGCCTTGAACTCCAGTGAAACTACTAACTAACTATCACTACGAAACATGCATTTCCGAAATTGGCCATTATAGCCATGCAAAATTTTCCCAAAAGATGAAGTTGATGTTACACAGCAGTTGAGCCTTCAGCCTTGGTGGCAACCAAAAATATCTTCAAAAAGATGTCAAAATTACATGCGTGACAACTATATGTTCACCCTTTACTCCTTTTATAGCTCTTATAGTTACTAACAAAACATGCAATTGTATCTTCAGGAGGATCAACAACGTATGAAATCCAGAACTCAAACTTCTTCAAAATTTTCTTTTCCTGCTCCCATCTGCTAACCAACTTATCAATTACTCCCTCTACATGTATACACTGAGAGGTAAAAAATGAGTATCTATACATTAACTTTGTATTAAACTCCACTGTAGGATCAAAATGATGAGCCGCATACTGATCCCATTGATCTAGCACTATACCTTCCTTTAGGCGACCATCTTTCAAAATATCATGACCATATGCCCCTAACAACTTCTTCACAAAATTCTCATATTTACCAATTGATTTCAAAAGAGAAGCATGTGCCTCCAATATCTTTGACCTGCACTTCTCAAGAACTTCTATCTTAAATTCTATTATAAGTTATAAGATTGTAAACTACTAAAATCATCCCCTCACAGCAAGTCTTCATTTTTAATCACTTCCTCACCCAAGGCCGATATTTTATTCAAATTTTTACACTGCTTAGTGAAGTCTCTGATCCTCACTTCCCAATTTGCTGAACAATCTCTGATTTTTTTCTCCGTTTTGAGGATCTTTTCATAAATACCTGTTGTATGTTGTAGGAAGAGTTTCACTTTTGAAACATTCTCTTTTGCCCAAAACTTGGTAGTAGTAGCTACTTTTCTTATTTCAATTAAAGTTCTTACATCACCCTCTGGCAGCGATGATGTGGATGACAAGGTGTCATCTTTCCTTGAATCCAAAGGCTTCCCTGTCTCCACAAGCAATTATTTATACTTCTCTAATTGTGCCTTTACCTGTAGCTGGGAGTTATGCTCCTTCTCCATTCTGCTCCTGATCGTACTAGTGGCAAACTCTAAAGTATCGAGCTCTCCCCACTTAGTTTGCCTTCCAAGCCTAACCTGTGATACTTGATATTTTGAAGGACCCTCTCCTTCAGTCTCCACAGGGGATGCAATATCGGTAATTACTTCACCAGAGCCAATTCTAGATAAATGATTAATTGTTTTGGCCCTCTTTGTTTTCTTTGCTTCCTCCATAATAGCCTACTGCAATGTAAGTTTGGGCTGCAACACCTTCTGTTTCTTATCAAAAGTGAAGGTTGACCATTATGGCATTCCTTATCTATACTTCCTCCTTTGATGGTTATTTGTGTCGTCACCCTTCCAGCTTCTTGTCACGGTTCCTCCTCTTGTTGTTGCTCTTCTTCTCCAACCTATGTATCTGGAGGAGTTTGAGTCTCTCCCTGGGTAGGAAGCACTAGTATGACAAGTTTTTGTTGTTGTGAGAGTGCTTGCTGAGCCAAGTTCACCTATAGAGCGCCATCAATATCAATTAGTTGTTGATATTCTTCTAACTTCTTGGTCACTTGCTCGTTCAAGTCTTTGGTTGGCTCTTGACTTTGTTGCTCTGTATCTCCACCTGCGATATCTTTCAATAAGTTTTCTACATCATGTGGAGTGAGAACCAACCTTTCATCCTGTTCTTCATCTTGTCCTTTCTCTATTTCCCCTTCTTCATCTTGTTGCTTCTCCTGCGGACCCTGATCATCTATATCCATAAGGGTTACCTATGGATGTTTTGATTCCTTTTGCACAGTAGGCTCCCTTCGTTTCTCTACACTAGGAGTCATTATTTTCCTCTTTTTAGGCTCTACCTTCTTTGGTGCTGGCTCAGCCTCCTCTTGGTTTGAGTCTGACTCCACATTATGAATAGTTATTATTTCCATTGTAGGAGTCATCATAGGTGCAGGCATCTATGAAGCAACAAAAGATGGAGTGATAGTTGTTGTAAACAAGGGTGGAGGTGTTATTGAAATAGTCGGTGAAACAAATGCGGTTGATGTGGTGGTTGGTGTTGTTATAGTAGTGGTGGTAGGAGTGGTGGTTGTTGTAGCAGTAGTGGTGGAGGTACTAGAGGGTTGATCCTCTTAGGAAGGTTGTTCCATCGTTGTTGCAACACCCTCAATAGAAAGCCTAACATGATGAATTTATATTTGTGGTGTGGCCCCTAGGCCGGCAGTAATCCCTAAACTCACCTGTTTTGCCAACTATTTTGCCTCTTTCATTTTCTCATTTAACTTCTACTTTAACTCTTCTGTCAAGGATTTTCAGCTTCCTCCTCCAGGTCTATAGAGGTGTTCTTCCTCGACTCTGATCGGGTTCTCCGTGTGTACTCCTTATGTATTCTTGATTGAGGATTGTCAGTCGGGATATTCTTTTATTTACCTGTTGGTTTAATCCTCAAACCTAACCACTTCCTAGTTCTATCTACCACTGGTTGAGAGATTGTATCAATATCTACCACTTCTTGTTGTGACCACCTAATTGGAGGGAGTGACCTCTTATCTATTCATGTCTCTCTATACATGGGATCTAGTAAAACGCCATCATCATATAATTGTTTAGGTAGATAGTATCAATACCAAAATCGCTTATTTGTGGAACAATGAGGTGATGGTAGTATTTTTCTCTTGCCTCAAAGCTATCCTAAATATTGGCCCAAAAATTCTCCAGGACAGGCTGATGTCATTCATATACTTTTGGCATCAGTCCTTTTAATTTATTGTATGGGTCATAAAATTGTCTGACATAATTAAAAGGCTTCAACTGTAGTTCTTGCAGTTCTTGTTCAACGACCTTTGCCACATGAATTTTTGGACATGAAAAGAATGATAAATTTAAGGGGAAATATTCACCTGTAACCCCTATCTTATGTCTTGATGACAACAAATTTTGCAAATGCACCATCTGTCTTGCATATTCTAACAAAATTACTATATCTGTACAATACCTAGGCAGCAAAAATGGTTCTCTAGTGAACCCACTTACCCTCAAATAGGTAGATTGAGAGTTCTTTATAAACCAACACCCCCACTTCTTTACTAGCTCCATTGACTCCTTGCTGAGCCTAAACCCAGAGTCACCTGTTAGCCTTATAATAACTGGAAACAAAAATGCATCATTGATCCTCTTATAGTGTGATCTAGATTCTTTTAATGGCAATTGGGTGTAATATTCCCATATGAAATTTTGTCCTTCATCTTCACCCAAACTGCCCTAAGTCAACAACCTTGGGAATTGAATAGATCTAGCTACCACCCAAACAACATAAGATGTAAAGAAAAATTTCTTCGTGTTATATACTTCCTTCAGTTGGTCTCTTATGTTATCCGACAAAATTTGAGCCCAGTCATAGTATTGCCACCCATCCAGAATGGTTAACATGAATGAGAACATCCATGTCTAGAAGTGTCAGCGTGTAGGTTTGTCGAATGTCTTGCTAAGCATTGTGATTAGATCCCTTTGTGGTTCTTTGAAATCCTGCCTCAAAATTTTATTTGCTTTCAAGCCTGATTTTCTCTCCTCCTCGAGCCATTCCTCATTCATTTTTTTCTTGCATTGGCTCATGTTTTGATTTCATTCTCTTTCTTTGTCTTCTTCCCCCTCCACTAGCACCTCCTTCCTATTGGGAATCTAGAAAACTAAGGCCAGCATATCCTGTGACAAATCAATCACTAGTTTCCCATCAGCGTCGACACATTGCCTAGTGTTAGGATTATAAAACTGTGCAATTTTCATTATGAACTTCGGCACCTACACTAACTGCGGGAAGACAGTCGCCTCTACTAGACTGGATCTTTTAATCCACCTGTATTCTGCACTCAATCCTAATTTCTCCAATTGTCTCTCTATATCTTCGAGCTCTATGTGCCTGATCTTTGTGTCTGTTACCTATTGGATGACATCCTCCAATTTGGAGGCATATGTTCGCCCTTGATATTGATATTTAATTGTGAGTGGCAGCTTCTCAAGATCCTTTGTCTTTCAAAAAGATTCTATTAAACACAACTAACCCTGCAAAACAAAACAAACAAACATAAAAAAATACTCAAAGAGAAATCACCTCAAAAACAACTCATTTCAGGACTCTAAGATCCCAAGGTTCTCAGGTGAGAAAACACAAAAACTACAAAGAAAACCTGGGAGTTCGAGAACTCAAGGTCCCGAGTTAAGACTACTAACAAAACTAATAAATTCGAAACCCCAGGGACCAGAATACCGAACTCGCCAACAACATAAAAAAAGACCACTTCGGGAACTCGAGAATGTAGGTTCCCAAAGTGGTGAGGCAGTCGACTATGAAAACAAACTCAGGACTTCAAGGTCCTGAAGTTACGGGGTGGGACTCTAACATGCAATATGGAACTTCAGAGAACTAAAGTCCTAGTAAACTATAAAGATGGAGAAGGAAAGGAGCTTGGGATCCCAGGACTACGGGGTTCCGAGTTGAATAGACATGCAAAAGACAAACTAATTCTGGAACCTGGGTTCCCAAATTTATTTAATCTAAGACCTAAAACCACTAAAACTATCATTTTGGGAACTCGGGAACCTGAGTTTTTGAAGTTATGGAAAAAAATATAAACCTACGACCGCTATTTCAATAACTCAAGAACCCAGGTTTCTGAAATAGCGTGAAAACAAGCAAACAAAGAAAAGGCTATCATTTTAGGAACTCGGAAACCTGAGTTTTTGAAATGACAAGACAACAAGAAAAACCTCTAACCGGGAACATCGGGAATTCGAGATTCCGAGGTTAGGGCACAATAGAAAACTACAAGAAAATCATACATGAAGTAGTCACTGGTTAGAAGGGACCTCAAAGAGATCAATCCAGACCGGTCAGCAAGAGTAAACACAATGAAAAACACAAAGATATGGTGGAGGCAATGCATAACAGATTGATTTATTTCATGAAAATTGATTACAATCAACCAGTAACAATCGGGTTACAGAACCAGCTCACAGGCCTGCTAAAACATGCTCAAAGTACAAAATAGGTCACAATCGGGAACTTCAATATTAAGATCTATCTTCTATGCTCAGTCTAGCTACTTGATTCTTTGATTGTTACATTCTAATGCATATTACAATTATATATACGATCCAAGGGGATCTGGTCGGCCCAAAAGGGATCAAAACCAAAAGAACAAGACCTAACGTATAAAACCAACAAGGTCGGCCACATGTCAAGGAACATCGGAATCAATGCCCAAGGCTCTCCAAGCTTCGGAAGGGGTTCCGGTAGATCACCAAAATAGGTCCAGGCAACCGGCAACAAGAAATTGTCAACCAATAATAAGAAACTGTCAAGGACACCAATAGCGATATCTTGCCAGAAAATGATCCAAATGTGATGCGATATGGAAATAAGAACGATGATCAAGTCTTCAAGTAGAATCCAACTCCATAGGATCCGGTGAGCCAAAACTAGTACACACATAAAGAAATGTTGAAATTGCAAACAAAAAGAAAAATAGAAAGAAATATTTTTTGGTTGATGCAAGATTACTATGAACCGGGGATACTCCTACATCAGACATCCAGGGTTATTGAAAAAGTGAGCCTCTCACTTTGTTGGGGTCAGAGGAAAACCAAGGTGGTCTACCTCTGCCAAAGAAATCCAAGATGAATCTTCAACTGGTCTGTCCTCCACTTCACAAGATACTCTTTATACTTACTGCTCTGGGTACTATGCCCAATCCTACTGTCCAAAACTTGTTCAATATGATCCGGTTTTTTCCGAGGCAACTATTTCTCTAAGTCTACAATACTATCCTCACTAAATTCTGGTTCATGATACTCATGAAGATCTGCAATGTTAAACACAAGTGAAATACTCAGACTATCTAGTAACTCCACTTCATATGCATTTCCAGAACTGAACTTCCTCAAAATCCTGCAAGGTCCAAAGTTTTTCATCTACAATTTGTTATAAGTTCCAAACGAGAATCTCTCTTTTCTTATATATACCATCACTTCATCACCAACTTCAAATTCTTATGTCTCCTCTTCTCATCTTCCTTCTCCTTATACTTGTCGTTCATATCCTCCAAATGTTGCTTAACCTGAATATGCAAGGCTTACATGTGATCTGCAAAGTCTTATGCTTCTAAACTTCTCCAATCTTCACTACTGATATCTCTTAATTCCGATATACCTCTAGGATGCACTCTGATAAAAATCTCAAAAGATGTTCTTCCGGTACTCTTGTTTACTAAATTGTTGTAGGCAAACTCTACTTGTGCAAGGATCAAATCCCAACTCCTGGTTTTATCTCCAACTAAACATCTCAACAAATTTCCCAAGCTCCAGTTAACTACTTCTATTTGTCCATCAGTTTATGGATGAAAAGTAGAACTGAACTTCAAATCTATCTTCATCTTCTTCCAAAGTGTTCACCAAAAATAGCCAACAAACTTAGTGTCTATGTCTGAAACTATGCTCTTAGGTAATCCATGCAATCTCACCACTTCCTTGAAAAATAGGTCTGCTACATGTAATGCATCTGATGTCTTCTTATAAGGTATGAAATGAGCCATCTTAGAGAATCTATCCACTGCCACAAATATAGAACCGTTCCCTTTCGGTGTTTTACACAATCCAAGTACAAAATCTATGCTTATATCCTTGCGAGGTCTTACCAGTACTGTCAAAGGTTTATACAATCCTACATTCTGACTACCACCCTTTGAAACTTGACAAACTCTACAACTTTGCACATATTTATTAACATTCTTATGAATCTAGGGCCAAAAGTATTGCTCACTCACCAATGCTACTGTTTTATCAATACCAAAATGTCTAGCTAATCCTCCACTGTGTTTCTCCTTTATCAGATTCTCCCTCATATAACTCTTAGGTATGCACAACTGAACTCCTCTGAATAACATCTCATCCTGAATGAAGTAATCCAACCACTTGCTTCTATCTACCATAACTAGTTCTCTACATTCTTTCGAAGCTTTTGCAAAATTCGGGTCATCATCATACAAGGTCTTCAATTCTTCAAATCCTAATAGTGTCACTCTCATCTCTGTCAGCAAATTCCTTGTCCTACTCAATGCATCAGCAACTTTGTTAGATTTTCCACTTCTATGCTTCAACACAAAGGTGTAACTCTACAAGAATTATACCCATCTCATATGTTTCTGATTCAACTTACTCTAATTGTTCAAATATTGCAAAGCTTGATGATCTGTATACAACACAAACTCCTTAGGCAATAGGTAATGTAACCACTTCTTCAAAGCTTGAATTATGGCGTAAAATTCTTGATCATACACTAAATATCTCCTCCAGGCATCATTCAATTTCTCATTGAAATAAGTTATTGCTCTCCCTTCCACTTGCATCACAAACCACTCGAAATACTTTATTGAAATTCGGTAAAGCCAACAGAGGTTGTTTAGTCACTTTCTGCTTCAACAGTTCAAAACTTTAGTTTGCTTCGGTGGTCCACTTTAATTCCTTCTGATCTCCTCTCATGGTCTCAGTCATAGGGTTACAAATTGAACTGAAATTTTTTATGAACTTCCGGTAAAAACTAGCCAATCCATGAAATGATCTTACCTCTCCAATGCTTTCTGGTGTAGGCCACTCAACAATTGCTTTTACTTTCTCAGGGTCCATCTTCAAACCATCCATAGATATCACAAATCCCAAATAGACTAACTCATCCTTTATGAAAGTATACTTCTTAATATTGATCAACAATTTCTCTTCTCTCAACCTCTGCAAAACTTGTCTCAACTAAAACTAATACTCCTCTTTTGTCTTACTAAAAATCAGAATGTCATCCAAATATGCAATAACAAACTTGCCCAATAATTTCTTCAATGCCTCATTCATCAACCTCATGAAAGTACTTGGTGCATTAGTTAACCCAAAAGGAATCACCAACCATTCATATAGTCCTTCATTTGTCTTAAATGTTGTCTTCCACTCATCTCCCTCTCTGATCCTGATATGATGATATCTACTCTTCAAATCTATTTTTGTAAAGTATTTTGCTCCACTCAAATAGTCCATTATGTCATCCATCCTAGGCAAAGGAAACCGGTATTTCATTGTGATCTTTTTTATTGCTCTAGAATCAGTACACATTCTCCACTCTCCATTCTTCTTAGGTGCGAATACCGCTAGTACTGCACAAGGGCTCAGACTCTCCCGGATCAAACATTTCTTCAACAACTCCTGCACTTGTCTATTCAACTCCTCATTCTTTGTCGGTGTCATCCAGTGTGCAGCTTTGTTAGGAAAACTAGCTCCAGGAACTAGGTCCATACAATGACAGATACTTATCATAGGTGGCAATCCATTAGACACATTATCTGAAATGATGTATTCATATTCTTTTAGAAAATCTTTTATCTCTTCCGGTTGTTCCTCTTCATGCTCCAGATTCTCAGTCTTCTTAGGAATTAAGGCAAAACACACATTCTCATCTCACAATCCATCCAAGAATTCCCTTCCATCTACCAAACAAATTCTAGCATTTGTACAGACTTCATTCTTCAAAGGTTTCTCCAAAGGCAATAGGGTTTTCTTCATCCCATTGGCCACAATAGTGTATGTATTCTTCCTCCCATCATTAACTGCCTGTCTATCAAACTGCCAAGGTCTACCCAACAAAAGATGACAAATATCCATAGGCATAATATCACACAAGACTTTATCATGATAATTCCCAATTTTCAATTTTATGAAACATTGCTCACTTACTAACAACTTATGTTCATCTCGAATCCATGCTATTTGATAAGGTTTAGGGTGTTTCAATCTTTCCAAATTCAACTTATTCACCATCTCTTCTAAAACAAGAGTATCTGAACTACCACTATCAAAGACAACCTTACAAAACTTACCGAATACCTTACATCTGGTCTTAAACAAATTCTTCCTCTGCAAGGGCTCTTCATCTCCTCCGGTATGACACAAAGCTCTCCTCATCATCAACAGTTCTCCATCTTCTGGTTTATTGTCTGATCTGGTGGGGTTTTCTTCCACCATTTCTACTCTTCTGGTATTCTCTATCTTATTACACTCTAAAACACCATGTCCTTCTCCTCCGCACTTATAGCAAGTTCCTCTGAATTTTCTCTTCTCTTGTCTTCCAAAATTCTCATTCCAGTAGCCATTCGGTTCTCTCCTCCGACAGAAATTTCTATCATCTTTCTGGTATGAATTACCTTCTTTGTTCACTTCCTTGTCTTTTTTCTGATATATACAAGCTCCCCTACCTCTGGTATATCCTATTCCTCCTTGAAATCTTCCTCTAGTAAACCTTCCACCTCTGCCTCTCTGCCTCTACTCATGTCTTTTGTTTAGCTTCTCTTTTAGATTTAGGGCATACCGGTAAGCCTCTTCACCACTCTCCAATTTGATCAAACTAAGTTCATCTTGTATAGACACTCGCAATCCATTCAAATATCTTGAAACTTGTTCAACTTCATCATCAACATGTCCGGATCTAATATTCAATTTGTAAAATGCTTCGATGTATTCCTTCACACTAGAATCCTTCTATCTCAAATTCTGCAACTTCTGGAATAGATTCATTTAATAATCAGTTGGCATAAAATTTGATTTCAACTTAGCAATCATCTGATCTCATGTCTTAATCTTCTCTTTACCTCTTCTTTGTTTATCAACTTACAAATGCTCGCACCAAAGAGATGCCTGACCTTTCAACCGGCTACAGGCATATTTCACCTTCCTTTCTTCTGCAATGTTTTCAAAATCAAAGTGTTTCTCAATCTTTGAGATCCAATCCATCAATTCATCTGAATCCAACTTCCCATCATATTCTGGTGGGGTAAAATGAGGTTTAGTATTTGCCCTACTCAAAACCCTAAAAAATCTTTCCTCATCCAAATCAACCATCGGAGGGTTTACTTGTTCTGTTGGGGCTTCTTCTCCTTCATCTTCACTTACATCTTCAATATGTCAGCCTCTTCTCTAAGTTGTCTCCACGGCTTCCAACCGAGATGCTATCCCTCACAACATTTCCATCACAACAGGGTCTGCATTCCCACGTGCTCCACCATTCCTAGCTCTTCTTCGTGCCATCGTTCATGTCGGTCCTCTGCAGTTGTAGGTCGGATCCACAGTCCGCCACCCTACAACAAAAAATATTAGGACACAACCTCCAGAATGAAACCTCGCTCTGATACCACTTGAAGCACTCACCAGTTAGGAGGGACCTCAAAGAGATCAATCTGGACCGATCAGCAAGAGTAAACACAACACAAACACAAAGCTATGATGGAGGCAATGCATAACAGATTGAATTATTTTATGAAAATTAGTTATGTAGTCACATAAATCTGTCCATTTTAATTAAATGAATATTTGCTATTTATTTGATTAAAAAACCCACTAGCCATCAGTTAATTAAATTAATATTTAATTAATTCATCTTCAAACATTCTCCTATTAATTAAATAAATTATTCAATTTATTTTAATTAATTCATTAAGCCAAATTCACAATCAATTAAATGAATAAATCCTATTTATTTAATTTAATCCCCTTTCTTCTTTTAAATAAATTAAATAAAACATTTATTTAAATCATTAAATCCCCTCCCACTTGGATTCTCCTAAAAATGCAACTTGCACCTATTTGTTAAAATAAATGAATTTTATTTTAATAAAAATCCTATTTTCCCTCACCCACCAAACCCACTTGCAATCCTAATCCCCTTCTAGATTCTTCTAACCCCTTCCTAATTAGCCTAATCCATCCCCTAAATATTGTCACATTCCTAAGCAACTTCGAGTCACTTCTCAAAGACTTCAAAGTCTTTGAAAAGCATTAAATGCTTTGTGTGTTAACAATTTAACCTCTAAAGTCTTCCAAACCACTTATGGCTCTTACATGACCATTAATGGCTAAAACCACTTGCACCCATGTTTAGGGACTTTGACCCCTAACTTAACCCTCATGTGACCCATATGTCTTCTCAAGCATTTATTGCTTTGACCATGGTTATCCTCACTAACTCTTGCACAAGAGTTTATCCATTGGATAAAAGCATTATTCTTTGAATAATGAATTTATTCACTCAACCCAGCATTGACCTTAACTCCCAAGTTAACCCTCAGGTCATGTCAAGCATTTAATGCTTCTTCCCTCTCCTCTCAACCCCTCTCATGTTGACACTTGTCATCCTGGGATTGGGTTGAAAGTCCTCACATGGATTGAATATCATTCAATACTGACCCTTGTTGAGACTACTCAATCTCAACCATCCATTGCTCCATTTTACCTATAAATAGAGCTCACATTCCTCATTTTCAAATCCTGAATACTCTAGCATTCTCAAGCATTTACATTATAAGCATTTCTAGAGAGCATTTATTATAAATCCATCATATTCACTCTTTTGGTTTAAAAATTAACACTATCTAAATAGATAATTTCTCATTTTAGCTCTTGTTCACATTTACATAGCATTTTAGAGTATTCATCATTTCAATCTTGAATCTCCATAAGACATCCATAGTGCAAAAAGCTACTGAGAGCTACACTAATTTGGAACTTGGAGAGGGGAGGAACAAGGAAGGAGAACCTACCAACATGGTAGAGAGCATATGGAGATGTTTGGTTACATTTTATATATTTATTATTCTTTTTATCTATTTTGTAGTATCTTTCTTGATATGCTTGTTTAGGAAAGTGTTTTGCTTATGATTTCTAACACTAACAAATTGGCTTTCTTGTTGTTTGTGTTGTTTTGTTATCATGAATAACCTTCCCATTTTGCAGAGCATCATTTGGTGAACCCGACGTGAATCCAACAACAACGTTTTTTTTAGACAACTAACTTTTTGACTGTTTAACTTGACACGCAGGTCGCACTTTAGCATTTTTGTTCGTGCTTTAGCGCTATTGAAATTTGATCTTTTAGCGCTATTGTTTTCACAATAGCGCTATTGTCTCAAATTTAGCGTTATTGTCCCTATTGTAGCGCTTTTGACTATTAAGTAGCACGTTTTTTCCTATTTTAGTGTGTTTGTATTGCTATATAAGTATTATAATTTAGCGCTTTTGTCCTTACTTTCGCACGTTTGTGTTAAGTAGCGCTTTTGTTTTCACTCAGAGTAGTGCTACTGTAACATAACATTGTAAAAAAGGCCTTGTAACCAATAAATTTATTTTTCTTAGGCTTGTGGAAGCCCACCATATATTCGGATTTTACTAACTTTTCGTTTCGTGTGCAGTTTTTAAACTAACCCTTTTTGTTGCTTAAAAGCAAAATTTTCATTTGGTGCTTTAAAACTCACAAACAAATTTTGTTTTTCATGCAAGATAAGCAACTTGAAAATTTTCATTTGGTGCTTAAAAGTCAACTGCAAAAACACTTCATTTTTGGTGCTCTAAAACTCACAAACAAATTTGCTTTCATTGCAAGTTAGGATTCACTTATATTTGGTGCTTAAAACAAAACAAACAAATATCATTTCTTGCATCAAACTTAAGGAAATTCAAAATCAACACTTCAATTTTTGTCCAGGTAAACAGAACAATCAACTTGTCCAAAGCTTTCTTGTGTTTCAAAGCGATTTATTTCAAGCAAAACGTGCTTCTCATTCTGTTGACCAGGATTTTAATTTCCTAGTTTACTTAACACATTTCCTTTGAAGTTAAAAATAACACCATGATTATTGGAGCAACATCACCAAATAGTTAGATCACCATTGCAATGACAAGTTAAAAAGAACAAGTGTATTTTGTGTTTGGCACACTTGTGCAAAAGAGTTTGTCAAGTGGTCCTACTTCTAACACACAATATCCTCTCCCTTGGCTTTCGTGGTCCTAGGTGCAAGAGAAAAGTGTTAGTAACACTCAAATTTTATCTTTTCAAGAGAGGCCTGCCAAGAGACACACCACTCTTGGGAACGACCTCGCATGGTAAATCCTTCGAGCTGCTATAGAAATCAAGTGAGAGAGAAAGTTGTAGCCTTGGGTATAGTTGTTCCTACAATGTAACTTGCCAAAAGGACAAATGGGCCCCACCACAAGTTACAAGGCTCTTAAGTGAGTCACTGCAGAATGAACTTATGTCCAAAAACATCAAAAATTACTAAACACCTTTAAGTAGTAGCCCACCCATTCTATTGATTGAGGATATTTGTGATAAAATTCAGTGCAAGAGCATAGAAGGTTTTGCTCCCAAGATACTCACCATACATATTTCCTTGAGTAGAAACATAGCTTTTTGAAAGGTTACTTGTAGTCCGATAAAAGTGGTGACTCCCCCATCATAGGGATCATCTATTTGTTATGCTCGTGCAAGACTTAGTATATCACATCCTTACCTGCCACGGTGGGATTCATAAGGTATGTAGTACCAAAGTTGAAGAAATATCAAGATGTGGGCTGAAATTATCGCAACTGGCCATTTGACCTTAGGGATAAAGAGTGTTTGAAGTGTTTTTCATTTTGAGTCAAGACCAGTGTAAATTGAGCCGACTTCAGGATTTGGAAACACCTAAAATACATTTGAAGGAAAGGGTCATAAAAATTCCAAAGGATTGGGTTGATCTAGACCCACACCTATTTGTGCCTTTTGAGGCAACGTTCTTGTGTTTGTGTGCTTGCTTTGTTTTCTTGTCAAAGGAGGAAAAAATCAAAAATTAGTTTCAAAAACAAGTATTCATCCAACATAAACATTTTCAAAATACCAACAAAAGATCAAAAACAAAGAGCAATAACAAAAGTATCAAACTATAAGACCATTCTTCACATCTTGAGAAATAAGAATCCTCATCAACACATCAACTTGAAGAAAAGACCATTAAGCTCAAAGGCTTTTATCAAAAGGAGGAAATTCTTCTATCTTAATAGACAAATATTTGTCTCTCATAGAACCTTCTTACATCACATGCGTCTATACCTTCAAGGAAAATCAAACGAGTTTGATCAAGAGTCATTAAACTGCAGAGCTTTTACTCAATATAGAGCCTTGAGTTATCATCAAAATAAGGGAGGCAACATCAATTATGCCTTCTTTCTAGATATTTGTATCACATATAACTCAGCTAGGGTAGAACCACCAACCCCTGAACAAGAAGAGGAAGAGTTTGTTCCTTTTATAACACAGAGTTTCTATTGAAGTTAGCATTTCATCCATTTTCCCACATTCATACATCATCAATCCATTCCAACTCTCAAAACATCAAAAGGTTTTTATCCTAAGTTCTATTTTGATATTGCTTGAATCAAACACAATACATCACTTTTTTAGAGTGTCTCTACATCTAGGATAAACTCATCCTAAGAGGCATTTCTACTCAGGTTAAAACTAGTCTATGAGTGAATCCTCTCATTACTAGGTAGTTGAGTTTGTAACATATCTCAGATCTCTCTAAACCTTATCACATCAAACTTAGTCAATAAAACACAACAAGCAAATTCAAGAAAGAACTTTGATAACATATACCTTTAGTGCTAGGGATATGTATGGAAAACACTTCACCAAACATCAATTTTTCATTCCATCACCAACTCATCATCATTTTCATCAAACTTTAACAAAAACTTATAAACAAAATGGCTCAAACCAGATCGAGGTCTAGACAACAAGAAATTGAGGAAGAAGAGGAGGAAAATATCAATGAATTCCAAGAAGCTTGAGGAGGAAATCCCAATGATGAAAATCCAAGTACTCCCACTCCTGCGGAAATAGAAAGGGCACAACACAACCCTCTCTTTAATAGACTTCTTGACGAAATACTCAGGAGCAATGTTGATGCTCACTTTTTAAGACTTGCTCAAGAGGGAGCCAAACTACCCTCTGATTTTGATGTAGCACAACTAAGGCAAGCATCAGAATGCCAAAATCATAATGAGGATGAAGGAGGTTGAGATCACATCAAATATAAACTTCATCAAGGTAATCCCTCACCTCCTCCTCCTCCAAATGAAATAGACATGTTGCGGAAACAAGTCGAAAGTCTCGCCCAACAACTTCATAGTGGTGTAAAAACCAATAAATTTTCACTCAATGACATTTTTCCCTATCCCTTTGATAGGAATCTTCATATGCCACCTTTTCCATGAGGGTTTGAAATTCCTAAGTTTGAAAAGTATAGAGGAAAAGGAGATCCTCGCGATCATGTTAGAGAATTCCATTCAGCCTGCCTCGAAGTGGCATACGAGGACACATACCTAATACGACTTTTTCCCCAAAGTTTGGGAGGAACAACCACATCATGGTTTTCTCGACTACCAGGTGGAATTAGGACCTTTGAAGAACTAATCCAGAAGTTCCTGGCACATTACTCACACAACATTGAACGTGATATCACCATGGTTGATCTGTGTAACACTAAGCAAAAACCAAACGAGCTATTTTCAGTCTTTCTGCAACGATGACGTCAAATGTCTAGTAGACGGTCTCTTCAGTTACTTGAACAAGAAATAGTGGAAATATTTATTTCCAACTTAAATGACAAAATGGAATTTCACCTAGACGTAAAAGACACAGACTCTTTCAATGACATGATCACCAAAGGTTTAAAATGTGAACGAGCTCTCATCAAAAAAGGGCTTATCAAGATATACAATGAGCCAAAGGATGGCCCTCACCCATGCTTCAATAGTGACAAGCCTAACTTCTGGAACAAAAATAAAAGCGTCGTCAATGACGGGGTTGTGGATGCAAGAACTATCAAAAGTGCACAACTTGTGGTCCGATTTGCAGGACATAACCCCCCACCCAAGAATAACACAGTTGCTCCTCCAAATCAAGGATGCAATGTACCTCAAGAGGAACCCAGACAACATCAACAAGATTTTAAACCAAAACGAACATACACTCCCTTAGGGGAACCTATTGAAACGGTGTTACATCAGTTGGTTTCTCAAAATCTGGTGACCTTACCTAAAACATCAAATTATGAACCTCAAGTTAAACCTTCATGGTGGAGGGATACTGAACATTGCGATTTCCATCAATGGAAAGGGCATATGACAAGCAATTGTCACAGATTGAAAGATCTTATTCATGATCTTATTGACCAAGGTGAAATTGAAATCGAAGTACATGACCCAAAAACAACAAACAATGATCATCTCATGTTCAAAAATCCACTTCCATCACAAGATCAAAGGGGTCCTTCCACTTCAGGGAGAAACACAGATACCACTAATTATACGCAAGCCGCATATAATTACACTGTGAATCACCTCTAGGATGCTAGTGAACAAATTGCAACTATTACCATCAAAAATCCCAGCTCCACTTGCAATGTTGTTACATGTCGCGACAAGATCACCATAAAAGCAGCTCCACAAGGCACCCCATCTATCCCAAAGTAGTATAACCTTGTGGAACAGTTAGATAAAACACTTGCACTGATATCTATCTTAGAGCTATTGTACCTATCCCCATCTCATAAAACAATCTTGGATCAAGCTCTCCAAGAGGCATCAGTCCCTGCAAACCTAAATACAGATCAGTTCCAAGCTATGGTTGGAAATCTAAGGTCATCACCTTGTCTCACTTTCTCTGAAAGTGACAACACATCCTTCCAGCAACCTCATAACGCCTCACTCGACATTGAAGGGTTTATCAACCAACATATGATCAAGCGAGTCTTGATCGACAATGGAGCAGGCCTAAATATCTGTACACTACAATTGGTCACAACATTGGGATATGCGATTGAATCAATGGATCCCTGCAAGAAGATAACAATCAAAGCCTATGATGATGCAGAGCGGTCATCCAAAGGAGTTGTTGTGCTAACAATCTAAGTGGGCCCAGTGGTGAAGCACATCATATGCCAAATCTAGACCTTCCTCTGCCATATAATTTATTATTAGGAAGATCTTGGATACACATCATGCAAGCCGTTCCATCCACCTACCATCAGTGTATCAAGTTCCCATAATGGTGTAGAAATTACAATCCTAGGTGATGCAAACCCCTTTGCATATTGTCACAATATCAATCATCAACCAGAGATTACCATTCCCAACAACAAAGAAGACATCTCATCCACATCATATGTTAGTCCATCCTCTCTTTCCAGTTCAAACACCACTATACCCAAGCAAGAGAAGCTCAAGATGAAAATAGCAGAGGAAGGTCCTGGGGAGTATAATTTGAGCCAACTCTTTTGTGTTGGAAAAGTGCCTACTTCTCCTAGAACTCATGGTAAACCTCAATGGTTACTTCAAACACCACTGGTCATGCCAGCATGCACTTTGATGCCTTTCATCCTTGGAAAGAGTCAAGAAGAAGAAACTAGAGATGAAGACTTAGCAGAATGGATCTATAAAGACCCAATCACCGCGGACATCCTACAAGCTAAGCTTCCCACAGATTGGTATGGCAAAGGCCTTCTCATTATGCAAAGAATGGGTTATGATGGTTAGAGTTCTTTGGGACCTTGCAAGCAAGGAAGACATGAACCGCTGCAGCCGGAGTTAAAACCCAAAGATAACATAGGCTTAGGCTTTCAAAAGGCAATCCTTCCTAAACTCAGATTCAAAGGAAAACCCAGCAAACCTCTATATAAGCCTACTACAAATATAAAGAGGTCACCTTTGATTATATCAGCAGCACCACAAACCACACCAACTACTTCATTAAGGCTAAAAATCCCAACAAAACCATCCACAATACCAATCATCTCACCAATAGAACCAACAAACCCATCAAATGCAACAATCGCATCAACAATACCACTAGCACTATCAGAACCCCCAGCAGTATCGACCACACCGGCAATTCTGGTAGAAGCAGCAGATTCAACACTACCAATACTCCTGATATCGGATTCTTTGATCCCCATAATTCTTCCTGCAACACCGATCATTTCATCTACAAAGGTACATCAGCCGATCACACCTGCAATGTTTAACTCAAAGGATATCACAGTATGGTATAGTAATCAGATACTGGAAAGCGACTCAGAGACTGACTCACATGAGTGGGAATTTGATTATGTCCAACTTAATACTTCAAATGAGGAAGACACATCACTACCTCCACCTCGTAAAGACATCCCTGTTTACGAAGAAGCACAGATAAAGACCTCTCAGATTCCTGAACTAGAAACTTCTTCCATAGACCCTACGTCACATCCTACGCCTGATTCTGACAGGGAGAGTACCATCAATGACCTTCACCACAATGTCTTAACCCTCACTGACATATCTAATGAACTTAACCTAATCGATGAGGTAATGCCCATTATCCATCCTGAACTCATTAAATGGAACCAACCTAATCCCCCATGCCTTGACCATTTCCAAAATGATGAGGCGATCATTGACTTTTGGAACTATGGGATAACATACCAAGCAGGGATCACAAAGCTAGATTCGCCATTGAACTTAATAGCGCAGCATACTTCGGGGCGGATGCCAAACCTTTCAGCTACAAAAATATAATGGTAAAACATGGATTTTCTAGTGAAAACCACAAAGTGGCACTGTTTGATCCCAAAAAAGTACAAAGAAAGAGCTTATCCAATGGTGAAAACCTCTTTGAGGCGCTGAAGGATGAAAGGTTTGATATCCTCCCTTCTAGTACACAACGGGAACGATCAACAATCCTTATTGAAGAGACAAAAGAATACAATGTGGGGACTCCTAAAACTCCTCACCACATACATCTGGCATCTCTTTTAACGCTAGAGGAACAACCTAAGTTTATCAAATTCTTTCAGAAGTGTCAAATCAATTTTACATGGTCATATGTAGACATGCCTGGTCTTGATCTAGATTTAGTCATGCATCACCTCGTCATAGCAGAAGGAGCTAAACCTGTCAAGCAGAAACTTTGCAAGATGCATCCCCAGATCGTGGTACTAGTCAAAGCAGAACTTAAGAAGCTCCTGAATGTTGGTTTCATTAGACCAATTGATTATGCAGATTGGATCTCCAATATTGTGCCTGTCAAAAAACTAAATGGGGGCATCCATATATGTCATGACTTCAAAGATCTAAACAAAGCATGTCCTAAAGATGACTTCCCCCTACCAAACATCGACATAATAGTGGACCTAACAGCAGGACATGCCATGCTTTCACTCATGGATGACTTTTCAGGGTACAATCAGATAAAGATCTCACCAGAGGATCGACATAAGACGACCTTCACATGTCCATGGGGAACATACTGCTGGAATGCAATGCCTTTTGGTCTAAAGAATGTAGGAGCAACCTATCAAAGAGCAATGACCACCATCTTCCATGACATGATGCATACCATAATGGAAGATTATGTTGATGACTTATTAGCAAAATCACTAACAAGAGAGGTCATCTAGAAATATTAGATAAAATCTTTGATAGACTGGAACAATATCATGTTCGACTCAACCCAAAGAAATGTGTCTTTGGAGTAACCTCAGGGAAGCTTCTAGGATACATTGTCTCAAGCAAAGGCATTGAGGTTGATCCTGCCAAAGTCAAATCAATCATGGACATGCCACCTCTGAAGAACATCAGTCAGCTAAGGACATTACAAGGGTGGCTACAATTCATTCGAAGATTCATTGCACAATTGGCAGATAAGTGTCACCCCTTTACACACCTGTTACACAAGAACATTCGCTTTCAATGGGATGCCAGAAGTTAGCAAGCATTCCAGATGCTTAAGGACTATCTCATGAATACACCATTGTTGATTCCACTAGATCCAAGTAGACCTCAATTACTCTATATATCAAAAACAAATATGACATTGGGTGTACTACTGGCACAACATAATGCAAAAGGGAAAGAGTGTGTTGTTTACTACATTTCTCGTACACTGGTTGGCTATGAACTCAATTACACACCTATTGAGCGAGCTTGCCTAGCATTAATCTTGGCAGCTACTAAACTGAGGCATTATCTATTAACACATAAAGTACAGCTCATTGCAAAGATCGATCCACTAAAGTACTTACTCAGCAAAGCAGCATTGACAGGTCGCTTGGCCAAATGGGTGATGATTCTAAGTAAATTTGACATTGAGTATGTGGACCATAAGGCTATCAAGGGTCAAGTAATTGCAGATCAGTCAGCTGATGCACCACTCATAGGCGATCATCCTCTCATTTCCAATTTTCCAGATGAAGAGATATTCATGATCACAGTAGCACAACCATGGAAACTATACTTTGATGGTTCATACACTAGGCATGGCTCGGGGGCAAGCATTCTGTTTATCACACCTCAAGGTGACAACATCCCAAAGTCTTACAAGCTCACATTTCCATGCACAAACAACATAGAAGAATATGAGGCCTTGATCACAGGACTCCGACTGGCCATACAATGGAAATTGAAAGAGTTACAGATATATGGCGACTCCCAACTAGTCATTCGACAAGTAACAGATGAATATCAGACCAATGATGACAAACTCATGCTATACAAACAAATGATGGATAATTTAAAGGCATCATTCACTACTATCACATTTGACCAGATACCCAAAGATCAGAATTGAGCTGCTGACACTATGGCTACCATCACATCTCTCATAGATCTTCCACAGAATTCAACACGCTATGAGTTCTTGTTAGAATAGCTTTAGATTCCCGCTTGTGATATCCTCGAATCTAAGATGATATTTCACCTTATCGGTTCCGAATCCCCATGGTATGGTGAGTTCTACACCTATCTCTGTGATCACACACTTCCTCCTAACCAATCGAATAACCAACGTAAAACCTTCATTCGCCAAACCGCTCGATATACCATCATTGTTGAAACCCTATACCGATGCAGTCTTGATGGTACTCTCCTTCGATGTCTGGAATATGATGAGATAACAAAGGCCTTGGAAAAGGTACATGAAGGAATTTGTGGAACTCATGCAAGTGGTCCTTCACTAGCTAAGAAGATCATACATGTTAGATACTATTGGTCATCCATGGAAAAAGACTCCTATTCTTTTGTCAAAAAATGCAAGAAATACCAAGTTCATGGAGACCTGATACATGCACCAGCACAGGAATTACAACTAATCCCCACACCATGGCCTTTTTGTCAATGGGGCCTTGACCTTGTGGGTAAAATCCATCCATCTTCATCCAACGACCACAAATTCATTATTACAGCCACCGAATACTTCATAAAGTGGATCGAAGTTGTTCCACTTACCCAAGTCACCGGTAAGAAGTCCCCTCATTCATCCTTAATTACATCATCTGCTGGTATGGTGTACCCATGTCCATCATCACAGATAACAAGGTTCCATTCAAAAATCAGGATGTATGTGAGCTCTGTGAGAAGTTTCATATCCAACACTGCTTTTCAACTCCCTATTACCCACAAGGAAATGGTCAGGATGAAGCATCAAACAAGAACATATTAAGAATCCTCAAGAAGACAGTCAATGATATCGGTCATGATTGGCATGTTCAATTGAATCCAGCACTATGGGCTTATCGAACTAGCATTTGAACCCCTACAGGCGCAACTCTCTACTAACTGGTCTATTGTGCAGAAGCTATCCTTCCTATTGAGGTTGAGATACCATCTCTATGGGTTTCCTTGCATAATCCGATAGATGATGAAGCATACAGAGTATCACATCTTCAAGACTTATAGCTACTTGATGAGAAACGAAAAGCTGCATACAATCACCTCAAATCTTATCAACAACACATGAGCAGAAGCTATAATCATCGAGTTAGACCTCGCACATTTGAGGTAGGTGATATTGTTCTTCAAGAGAGTCCTCGTAACCAACCAAACAGAGAACATCAAGGAAAGTTTGAATCGAACTGGTTGGGTCCATATGTTATCACTGTTGTCTTTGGGTCTGAGGCATATCAATTGGCTACTTCAGAAGGAGAACCGCTAGCATATCCGACCAATAGCATGCACCTCAAACGATTTTATACATAAGCTGCACAGAGAATCAGGCTCCCCTACATACCAGAAAAACACCAAAAACATTCAGATAAATGTCCTGCAGAAAATAGTAAAGAAAAATCATGCATCCAAATGGTGAACAACCACTCCGGTGGCACCTTGGGTAAGTACAATGGTGAAAACCTGGCAAACAAGCGCCACTCGTAAAGGCTATGGCTCCATTTTATTTCAGACTTATGGCGATCACATTCATTTTCATCCACTCATCCATCAATCCAAACCATGGCTTGATAATTGATCTGCAATCAAAGATAGTACTTCATGCGTCTTGCATCCCGCTTTTTTTCATAAGTCATGTCTAAATTGGGGACAATGCCCTTAATCTATTTGATGGAAGTGGATTATACATTACTTATGATGCATTGAGTTCTTCATTCAAAACTATCTCACAAAATCCAAAAACATTCAAAACAATCATTAAAATACCAAAAACATTGGAAAACTATCTCACAAAATCCAAAAACATTTTGAAAATATCAAAAATCAATCAAAAACATGGCAATGCTTTGTACATATGCATCCAAGCAGATACCAAACAAACATTGTGAAATACTCAAACAATAACCACTTCTCACATCAACCAAACGATCAACATCAAAATGCAAAACTGTCTTCACAAGGATGCATCCTTCCTCACAAAAACGAAGACAAGATGACATTTTCTTTGACAAGAAAATTATGTTTAAGCTATCAAGTACTTGGTCGGTTTGATAGATTATTTATTCATTTATATCAGGTTCCTATGCTACTCTGGGATATCGACAGGTGATTAAAGTGGTCGGGATGGTTCCTAAGCATTGTTTGTATGTCTTCTGCGAATTATTCTGATGAAGTTCTGGGGCATGTATTAATATTGTCTACGTGGGAAGTTCACTAAGCTACGTGATCTTATGTGAAATACAATCGTAGATCACTATGGCTTGCTGACTATAGCGTATACCTCGACCATATGAGCATGAACCATTATGGAGGGTCCATATTCTTTATACTTTATTTATGTTGTTTGTTTGCAAGTACAATGCTCCATCCTTGATTCCTACTACCTCATCCAAGTTCGATATTATCATGCTCAATGATGAAAATAAAAACACTATGGATCATCATTCCCGTTGGCATTTTTGATGATTATGTTGTGATTGTCATTGATGGACACACACTTGCATTGAGATCATTTTTGTATGTATAAGTTAAAGCTCAACCAGTACATGTTCCAACCAGTATGATGCATTATAGTCCTTAGACTATTGGTGTTTTGCAGAAAGTGATTACCAATCTGAAGCGGTATGATGACCCCAAGCGGTTTGAGGATCTCAAGCGGTACGAAGGATCAAAGCGGCAGAACACATATTTCTCAGTCTTCATTTTGTCAAACCGACAACCGACATTTTGCTTGAACCGGTATTTTGTATGAACCGGTAATACTCTGTGATGAGTTACCAACTGGCATTTTGTGATGAGTTACCATCCACTGATTGTTTGATGGTGCCGACACTTTAACGGTGCTTTTTGTGTCGTGTTACCAGATACGTCTAGATGCATTGAACCTAGGATATTGTATTGTAATCCTATTGGACCGACATGAAATCAAATTCCTTTATAAGGACATCATGTCTAGGGTTTTAGGTTGTTGCTATAGTTGATGTTGTTGCTAGGGTTTAAGGTGGTTGAGGAGTTAGAGAGAGTATGAATGTGTAGAAGACTGAAGTAATGTTGGAATGCATTAGGAACGAGCTATCAAGGATCTAACCAAGCAATCTGTGCTATTTGCTAGATCACTCACTTGTTAATTACTCACATCTTCGACAAGTCTGTAGCCCTTAACCGGGTAGGCCCAAAAGCCTCTTGTAAATCCTCTAACAAGGTGGTTAACATCTGTGGATCTAAAATCCTCTAGCAAGGTAGTCTTCAATCGGACTTATCTCCTAACAGAGATTGAGATTCCTAACAGGATCTGTTCTGGTAAAGAACATTGTAAGACCTTAACTGATCTGGTTCCTATTTTGCAGATAGTTACTTGTGAGTTCCATCTCACTGTGGTTTTTCCCATTTGGGTTTCCACATCAAAATCTCTTGTGTTATGGTGTTTGTGCTTCTGTGGGTGAATGCATTATTTGCTATTTGGTTTGCATGTGTACTAACCGGTTTGTCTGCTAAATTGTTTTACCGGTTTACTGATAGTCTAGCAAAGTGTTTAAGTGCAAAGATTTTTGGCATACTAATTCACCCCCCTCTTAGTATTCATCAATTGGTATCAGAGCCTACCTTTTTATAAGTTTAACCACTTGGTAAGAGATATGGGGGAATACACATTGAGGGAACTTACTCATCGGTTCACTCAGTCTGAGCAAGCCTATGATGATCTTATGGTCAAATATAAGGCCTCTCAAGCAAAAAGGAGAGAACATGCTAAAAAGTTGATGGAGCTATCTGAAAATAGTTCCTCTAATGAAGCGGACATGGAAGCCCTGATTCAAGAAGTAGAAAAGCTGAATGAATCCAATTCCAACCTGAGAAAAGAATTGGAAGGACTAACTATTTGAATGTGTCAAGAGCTTGAGAACTGGAGGAAAGCTGAAGATCTAGTCAAAGACAAAGATCATGAAAACTCCAAGCTGAAGCAAGAGATCAGTGCCCTAACTACTCAACTCCATGTGAGCAAAGTGGAAAACGAAGACATGCAAGGAGAACTGAACATTTCCATCTCTGAGAATGAAAACCCGATGGAAACAAATGCTGCTATTTCCAAAGAACTCTCTGAGTCAAAGGAGATACTTGCTAAGTTCAACAAGAGTACTGTCAAGCTAGAGAAAAAGCTTGGATCTGCCAAACCTATCAAGAATACTGATGGACTTGGTTATTTCCGTCATGAGGAAGGTGAGACCTCTGGTACAAATGCTGGAGCATCAAAGAAACAACCGGCATCAAAGGATAAAGGTAAGAAAAAGTTTAAACCTATTTGCTTTAACTGTCTTAAAGGAGGACATACTGCCAATGTGTGTAGGAGTAAGGCTCACAATAATTTTCCTTATTTTCTAAATGATAAGCCTAGATCGTATAAATTCAATGGTAACTGTTATGCATGCAACAAGTTTGGACATAGAGCATTCGAATGCAGGTCTGTTATGAATAACACTGGAAGATATCCTCAAAGGACCCAAGGAGTTGGTCCTGAACCTTTTGTGAACCAGAATCACAACTGGTTTAATGCCTTCAATCATCAGTCAAGAAGCGATGGCTATCAAGCGGCAACCGGATTGAGAGCAAACTGTTTGATCTGTCATGGTCATGGTCACATTGTTGCAACATGCAGGAGGAAGAATGGCAACATGAATAATGGACCTTGGAGAGCACCTGGAATGGTTTGCTATCACTGCAACAAACTGGGTCACATTGTCAGATTCTGTACATCAAGAAAGAACATATCTGATGATATACTGGTCACTCCGAAAGGAAAGATTGATATTGACACTGTTCAAGCGGATATGAACAAAACCTGGAAGAAGAAACCAGCGGTGTTACAAGAAGAACCAGTTTTTGCACCTAGTGTGGAAATATCGGAACCGACAAACGAAGCATCTGAAAAGCTTAGGGGGAGCAAACGGCGAAATTTTTCAAACCCCTGGTTTACACCGGTAAAAGACCTTAACCGGTATATGATACCTGTCATTTGGCGGAAGACCAAAAATGGTAAAAGGCAAATTAGGGTTTATGCCCTAATGATGGAGCATTAATTGCGGTAGGTGAGGAATATATTTAAAATGAATTTTCAAATCATTTCTCACTATCATTTTTTCGAAACAAAGAAGGTTTTCAAGTGCAGAGCTACGAAAAAGTGATTTGTGCTGCGATTCAGAGAAATTTTAGAAACCTTGAAGGAGATTCAAAAGAAAATTGCAAACGGTCAAGAGAAGAACTCAAACCGGTGATTCAACAACCGATGAAGTGGAAGGCGAAGTGGAAGTTGCAAAGCCCTAAATTCTTGATTTTTGAAAGGTATTTCTCAAGCTTTTTGTTTTGTCATGGCTTCCGCATCGCATGATAGTTCTAGTCCAACTGTCGATTCTATGGATTTCATTCAAAGAAAATCGAAATATAATGCTTTGTCACAAGTATCGGCTGGGGTTATAGTAGAAGATGGGATTTTAGATTATATAGACTGCAAAATCAAAGACCTAGGGTCTCTTGTGATCCATTCGCAGCTAGGTCTATTCTGTGGGAAGGATAAAAAGATCAAACCGAAGTATAGCATTTTGGAGAAGAAGAAACTTCACAATGCGGTTTACTTCTTGGAGGATTTCACAGATGACCACATTAGAATCATTCTGAGCAGAGTTCATGGTGACAAGATGTACCTAGAGAGAACGCATGATATCACTCCACAAGCTATTCATGTTGTCACCGGTTTCTGTAATACAGGGGAAGTGCCAGCCATAAGGAAGGTCAACAAGATGAAAATGTCCAAGCTCACCGGTTCAGTGAGCGACTCACGAGGAATGACTATTAATTCCATCAAGGATGACCTCGTGAAATATGCGTGCATGGTGATTGGATAACGGGCGTTCTCAGCCAGCAGAATTAACTCTATATCTGCTGCAACGGTAAATGTTGCTTATTGGATGATCAAGGAAGATGCATCATTCAACCTTTGCACCGGTATGTAAAGGCCTTATTTCCAAGGTTACTTCCCAAGAGTGGGAGACATTCAGTGGTCTGCGGACCAACTGGTTACAAAGCAGATCAAAGAAAGTCTGCAAGCAGTCGGAACCAACTACCCTGATGTTCTGAACAAGTACTTTGATGAGTTTAGAGGCAAGATGAGCCTAAGGATGAGGATATCTAGTGACATTGTCAAGAAATATGAAGAGGATATCTTCTTTATCATCAAAGTTGATCAATGCATAATGGAGGCTGTTGAGCCCAGACAGGAAGAAGTGGAGCCTATGGGCTATGAAGTGATGTATGATATGTTGGACGGGTATGCTTCCACCCTAATCACCTCACCTCTTGATCCTAAGGAAAAGAGAACCGGCACCTATCTGGAAAGGGTTGCACCGGTTGAAGAACCTCTTGAAAAGAAAGGAAAGGTAGTGCCTTCGGCATTGACACCGGTAACGACAGCCAGTCCCAAAGTGACCAAGCGGTCACCTACAAAGAAGAAACTGGTAGCAGCACCTGCCAAAGTCTTCGAGAGAAAGAGGAAGACAAGGAATGACTCACCAGACTTAGAAGAAACTGTGTTTGAGGAAAAACCTTAGAAGACAAGACAAGAAAAGAAAAAGACACAGAATGAACTGGCATCATCGGCACCGGTAAATATTGACATCTCCTCCTACAAACCTTTGACACATTGTCAAAGAACTATCAAAAGCATTAGGAGAAAAGTGTTGAATGATTTGATTGATTGTTTTGATGATTTCAATGATGATGAAAAAGAAGCAGTTGAAAAAGAAATCATTAAGAATTTATGTGTTAATGACTGGTCACCCTCAGAAATTAGATATGAGACACCGGATTCTTTGTATAAGTCCCTAGATAATAAATGGTGCATTGCCATAGAGAAAGAACAGGAAATCAGGGAGAAAGTTTTTGCTCAATACTTTCCTGACTTGTCCAATTCAGAGTTATTTGATGTCATCAACCAAAATAAAGGACTCTTCTTCACCAGAAGAAGAAGACTTTGGTTGTTGGAAGGAATAATTGATGATGTTGAAAAAGACACACATCTGCATATGACAATAGTGGTTCATACACATAAAGTGCTTCAAGCTAGCAAGAAGGCTGAACAAGAATCGACAGTGACAAAATCGGATGAAGTGTTTGATGATGAAGGAAATTCGGTTGTTGAACCTATCGACACTATTGATGTCGATGCTCTAGATGGAGAGGATGTTGCTCAGGGTACACCATTGAAAGCAACAGGACAGGAGAAGCAGGCAGAATAGGAAGTAAAGCAAAAGGAAACTGAGGACAAAAAGGAGGAAGCAAAGAAGCAAGCGGAGAAGAAGAAGAAGGATGAAGAGGAGAAGAAGAAGAAGGATGAAGAGGAGAAGAAGAAAAAGGAAGAGGACAAGAAGAAGAAGGAAAAAGATGAGGAGAAACGGAAATAGGAAGAAAAGAGAAAAGAAGAAGAGAAGAAAAGAAAAGAAGAGGAAGAAGAGAAAAAGAAACAAGAAGATGCAAGGAAGAAGAAAGAGGAAGAGGATGAGAAGAAGAGAAAGGAAGAGGAGAAGCAAAAGGAAGCAGAAAAGAAGAAAGAAGAGGAAGATAAGGTAGAGGAGAAGAGGAAGGAAGTAGAGAAGAAGAAGGCAAAGGAGGATAAGGAAGAGGAAAAGAGAAAAGAAGCAGAGAAGAAAAAGGCAGAGGAGGACAAGGAAGTAGAAGCAGCAAAGAGCACACAGATGGAGACTCCTAAGGCAACCAGTAGTCAAGCCAAACTGGCTGACCTCACCAGTCCTATTGACCTCTAGTCTGCAAGTGAAATGGATGTACTGCAGAGCTTCAAGGTTGCTCAAGAACGCCTTGAAGTGATACAGAGGAAAAAGGAGTAAGATGTGATCCAAGCTACGGTGGACACTCTTACCGGTTTGTTACCTGACACAAACCTCCCCAGCACTGACTCATCATTGGCCCAATTGAAGCTCCTATGCATAGTAGTGGATGATCAAGTGTAGAGCTTAGAGGAGGTAGCAGAGGCAAATGCCAAGAAAGAGCATTAAAATGCTCTCAACATTGCCCTGGTGAAGAAGCTTAATGAGCTCCGGTCTGAACTGCAAGAAGCACAAAAGGATATAAGGAATGCTCTAGATGAGGGGAATCTTCTACTCAACAAGATTTGCCAACCCCATCTATTATATGACGATGTGCTTGCACAAAAGCAAAAGCTTCAATCTGATTTACAGTCATACATGAGCACCTTCAAGCCTCCATATGACTCCTTTACAACTTATGGGCAAACTATTCACTGGTTTCATATTCAGTCTACTAAAATAGAGCATGAGATCAGCACCCAGTCACGAGATATGTAGGAGCTACAACTGGTTCTACTCCTACATCTGCAAATACTTCAGAAGTGCTATCTTAATCTGGATGCCTTAACAGCGACACAGGAGATGATCACAATAGACGCCATGGAAGAAAAGGTCTCCTAGATGCAGACAGAGAAAGAAGTAGCCACCTCCCTACTTGAGTCCTGGTCTTTATCTATGAAACAATTCTTGCAGGACTTTAAATCTATTTTTGACAAGTTTTATTCTTTGCTATCATAAACACTTATTATTTTAATGGAACATGGGTTAGTCTGTAATATTATTTTTGTCATTGTTGGAAAAGGGGGAGAAGTATAAATTTTGAATTTTTTGATGTATACCTTCATGTTATTTCTGTTAAGAAGTAGTATACATTGTATTTTCTGCAAAAGGGATAGTGTATATGCTTAGGGGGAGTAATTTTGATTCTGGCATATTTTTGTTGTAAAACACTTAGATGTCAAAATTTCCTAAGTGTTGCCATCAATTCCAAAGGGGGAGATTGTTGGCATTTTTTATGATTATGTTGTGATTGTCATTGATGGACACACACTTGCATTGAGATCATTTTTGTATGTATAAGTTAAAGCTCAACCGGTACATGTTCCAACTAGTATGATGCATTATAGCCCTTAGACTATTGGTGTTTTGCAGAAAGTGATTACCAATCTGAAGCGGTATGTTGACCTCAAGCGGTATGAAGGATCAAAGCGGCAGAACACATATTTCCCAATCTTCATTTTGTCAAACCGGCAACCGGCATTTTGCTTGAACCGATATTTTGTATGAACCAGTAATACTCTGTGATGAGTTACCAACCGACATTTTGTGATGAGTTACCATCCACCGATTGTTTGATGGTGCCGACACTTTAACGGTGCTTTTTGTGTCGTGTTACCAGATACGTCTAGATGCATTGAACCTAGGAAAATTGTATTGTAATCCTATTGGACCGACATGAAATCAAATTCCTTTATAAGGACATCATGTCTAGGGTTTTAGGTTGTTGCTATAGTTGATGTTGTTGCTAGGGTTTAAGGTGGTTGAGGAGTTAGAGAGAGTATGAATGTGTAGAAGACTGAAGTAATGTTGGAATGCATTAGGAACGAGCTATCAAGGATCTAACCAAGCAATCTGTGCTATTTGCTAGATCACTCACTTGTTGATTACTCACATCTTCGACAAGTCTGTAGCCCTTAACCGGGTAGGCCCAAAAGCCTCTTGTAAATCCTCTAACAAGGTGGTTAACATCTGTGGATCTAAAATCCTCTAGCAAGGTAGTCTTCAATCGGACTTATCTCCTAACAGAGATTGAGATTCCTAACAGGATCTGTACTGGTAAAGAACATTGTAAGACCTTAACCGGTCTGATTTCTATTCTGCAAATAGTTACTTGTGAGTTCCATCTCACCATGGTTTTTCCCATTTGGGTTTCCACGTCAAAATCTCTTGTGTTATGGTGTTTGTGCTTCTATGGGTGAATGCAGTATTTGCTATTTGGTTTGCATGTGTGCTAACCGGTTTGTCTGCTAAATTGTTTTACCCGTTTACTGATAGTCTAGCAAAGTGTTTAAGTGCAAATATTTTTGGCATACTAATTCACCCCCCCCCCTCTTAGTATTCATCAATTCCATCTCATCTGTTTATATTGCATTCTGTTGCATGTCACCCATACATTTAATCATTCATTATTCATATGCATGGTTTTGTCTGCAAGTGTGAACAAGATTAATATGAGAAGTTATGGGAAAATGAGTTGGTCTTGGATACAATCATGACAACCACTCTGACCAGATGTTGCACCCCCATCACCACCATCACCACCTGCTCCCCCACTACCCCCTGCACCACCTGATCTATCTTGTCATGGAGGAACCATCACACCCCCACTGCTCTGCATCCTCTGCGATCGCTCTGATCTCACCCGCCGCATTTGGGAATAGCTCAGTGCTCGTTGACTAGCTGGCACCACCTGCTCATATAACCCCCACCAATACTTTATCTCAGCCAGTGCTCATCGAATATCCCTCATCACCTCCCTAGTAGGAATCTATGCTCCTTTTCCAACCCGAACTCTCTCCTGCAGCTCTGCTAATCTCTCCACTGCATCATCCCTCTCTCGCAGCACTATGGTCAACTCTGACTCTCATGCAAACAACTGCACATCTCTAGCTACCACCTCTACCTCCATATCCTCGAGCCGAGTCTACAAAAATAATATCATATGATCCCACAGATCTCCACCCCCCATTGCTCCCTCCCTTGTATCCATAGGTGCCTCTCTAGTCTCTCCCTCCCCTGTCTCCATAGGTACCCATCCCTCACCTACATCCTTGCCACCTAATCTCATGCCTCTCTGCATCAAAGGTCCCTGCAATAGCCACAATGGCTGCCCACCTCTCCCTCTCTGTTGTAATCATCCACCACCCCCACCTCCACCTCTGAATCCACCACCTCCTCCAAAACCCCCACCCCTTCCTCCTCCTCCTCCATCGCCACCTCCTCCATCCCCACCACCACCATCTCCTCTCCCTCGTACACCTACGCGACCTCCTCTCCTCCTCCATTCATGTCTCCTCTCCTCCTAAAAGGATGGAATAGGCTCCGCTGGATCTGATATCCGAGGAATCGGATGTGCTACAATGTACTGCGTATACTCATCTAACACCCCAGCATCTACCACCCTCGACCTCATCTGCCATGGTCTCACTTGTAATGTGCAGAACTCTACCAAAGCCTGATCATAAGTTAACACTGGTCCCCATAGGAACCTCTCTCGGACTACTCTAGCATACTCTCCAGAACCACTCAGCAGTCCCTGCCTCCGCCCAAACTGTCTCAGCACTCTACCCAGAAGCTGTCTCTCCACATTGTAGGTTGTCCTACCAATGAGGTATCGTGTCATAAACACATACGGCAATGCCTCTGCATCATCCTCCCATGGCTCACACTCAATATATGGCCTCCAGATCATGGTATCCAAATCGTCCAATGCCCGTCGCCACCACTCTAACTTCCCCAGGTGGGGTTGACTCATCATACCTCTATACATGTATACATATGGTTGGTCCACTGCTTGGAATCTCAGACTAACTAGTCGGGTAACAGGTAAGTGCTCCCATGCCCAAATATGAAGCAGAGTAATCCCCACTCTCAATGAGCCCACCCCTTGATATGCTACCTCATGTAAATCCTGATATAAGTGTGATAGCACGCATGGTCCCCATGCAAACTGGGTCCCCTCTGTCATCATCTACTCAATTACCTGCCCCCAACCAACGGCAAGTCCATGCGATTGTCGATCTGGACGTAGCAGTCCCCCAACAATCCTTGATAGCACTGATGGTAATGGCTCATACAAGGAGGCTATATCCTCCCAAGCTATCGACCCATCATCAATGAAGACATCCTCAACCAAGAATCTATGCACTACTGTTGTCCCCCAAGCTCGGTCATATGTCACCAGCTCTCCACGAATGGGAATGTGTAGGATGCGCCATACATCCTCCAGTGTAACTGTCATCTCCCCCTCCGCTAAGTGAAACGTGCATGTCTCACTATGCCATCGCTCTGCCAATGTTGTGATCAAACCATGATTCGTCCGAATCACGGGCATATACATAACATCATACAGGCTTGTCGCTGCAATGCAATCCACCTCGACCTCTATCAATCGATCATGCAACACCTATGTGGTCGGATGCCTCTCGCGCATCTGTAAGACACGAAGCTCCTCCTACACACATGCATCAACCACCATCATCAGTTGTTTTGTTTCAAACTTTCTTAAGTTTAAACCTAGACTATCAACAGATACTTTGATCAAGTATCTTCAAGTCTCAACAGGTAAGCAATCATGGCACACCTAGACTACAACAGACATTTATCTTAATGACCCAACTCTCATCAGGGCTGCTATGGTTCAAAACAACTCTCAACTCACATCTCCATCCATCCATCATTGGCATCAGGAGATTCTTTTTCAAAAACACTGGGGCATCTATTTTTTCTAACAAAAGCGCTATTTTGCACACAACAACACTAATATCCTCACAAATGTGCTAAATCCACTATCCAATGGCACTAAACCAACAATAGCGCTACATCGACTATCCAATAGTGCCACCTCACATCAAAAGCATTCAATCAACTGCACAATAGCGCTAAAAACACAAAAGCGCTAAAACAACTATACAATAGCGCTACCATTGACAACAACGCTAAAACCACTATGCAATAGCACTATAGCGGCACAATAGTGCTAATTTAGTTGACAACAACACCAAAACATAGTTTTAGCGCTATTGTGTTGACTCAACTTGGACCAAGCAAAAAACATATCAAAAATGCATGAAATTCAAAAATTCAAATTCACATACCGCTGGTCCGTAGTCGTCAAGCCGCTGGAATCAACAGCCTCGTTCTAATCGGTGATTTGCTATGGGAACTGACATCCTGATTGCTGATTGCTCTTCCAAAAAGTCATTATCAGAGCTCAAATTTCACTATGGACGCGAATGCAAATGAGCATGTTTTCACCCCTTTCTCTCCATATATACCCTTTGTCGTAACCCTAATTTTACCCCGTTCACCACCGTGGTCCCCATGAACTTCCAGAGCCTCCCATTTCTCCATTTTATCTCTGATTTCTTCTATATTTCACCAGTATTGCTAACATCTTCTCTTCTACCACCCCGCCATTTTTCATCCTTATTCAAGAGTTCGCCCAATTTTTTTTAAAATTTCGGCCCATCTCTCTAGGGGGCATACCACCCACTAAATTAACATTTATGAGGCATATTTCTTCACACCCATTTTTCTTTCTTTGAAACGACACGATAAACCACACCATCTCAAACAGGGGCAAATGTAGTCACATAAATCTGTTCATTTTAATTAAATGAATATTTGCTATTTATTTGATTAAAAAACCCACTAGCCATCAGTTAATTAAATTAATATTTAATTAATTCATATTCAAACATTCTCCTATTAATTAAATAAATTATTAAATTTATTTTAATTAATTCATTAAACCAAATTCACAATCAATTAAATGAATAAATCTTATTTATTTAATTTAACCCCCTTTCTTCTTTTAAATAAATTAAATAAAACATTTATTTAAATCATTAAATCCCCTCCCACTTGCATTCTCCTAAAAATACAACTTGCACCTATTTGTTAAAATAAATGAATTTTATTTTAATAAAAATCCTATTTTCCCTCACCCACCAAACCCACTTGCAATCCTAATCCCCTTCTAGATTCTTCTAACCCCTTCCTAATTAGCCTAATCCATCCCCTAAATATTGTCACATTCCTAGGCAACTTCGAGCCACTTCTCAAAGACTTCAAAGTCTTTGAAAAGCATTAAATGCTTTGTGTGTTCAACAATTTAACCTCTAAAGTCTTCCAAACCACTTATGGCTCTTACATGACCATTAATGATTAAAACCACTTGCACCCATGGTTAGGGACTTTGACCCCTAACTTAACCCTCATGTGACCCATATGTCTTCTCAAGCATTTATTGCTTTGACCATGGTTATCCTCACTAACTCTTGCACGACAGTTTATCCATTGGATAAAAGAATTATTCTTTGAATAATGAATTTATTCACTCAACCCAGCATTGACCTTAACTCCCAAGTTAACCCTCAGGTCATGTCAAGCATTTAATGCTTCTTCCCGCTCCTCTCAACCCCTCTCATGTTGACACTTGTCATCCTAAGATTGGGTTGAAAGTCTTCACATGGATTGAATATCATTCAATCCTGACCCTTGTTGAGATTACTCAATCTCAACCATCCATTACTCCATTTTACCTATAAATAGAGCTCACATTCCTCATTTTCAAATCCTGGATACTCCAGCATTCTCAAGCATTTACATTATAGGCATTTCTAGAGAGCATTTAGCATAAATCCATCATATTCACTCTTTTGGTTTAAAAATTAACACTAGCTAAATAGATAATTTCTCATTTTAGCTCTTGTTCACATTTACATAGCATTTTAGAGTATTCATCATTTCAATCTTGAATCTCCATAAGACATCCATAGTGCAAAAAGCTACTGAGAGCTACACTAATTTGGAACTTGGAGAGGAGAGTAACAAGGAAGGAGAACCTACCAACATGGTAGAGAGCATATGGAGATGTTTGGTTACATTTTGTAGATTTATTATGCTTTTTATCTATTTCGTAGTATCTTTCTTGATATGCTTGTTTAGGAAAGTGTTTTGCTTATGATTTATAAAACTAACAAATTGGCTTTCTTGTTGTTTGTGTTGTTTTGTTATCATGACTAACCTTCCCATTTTGCAGAGCATCAAGTTACAATCAACCGGTAACAACCGAGTTATAGAAACTGGCTCACAGGCCTGCTAAAACATGCTCAAAGTACAAAATAGGTCACAATCGGGACCTTCAATCTTAAGATCTATCTTCTACGCTCAGTCTAGTTACTTGATTCTTTGATTGTTACATTCTAATGCACAATTACAATTATATATACGATCCAAGGGGATCCGGTCGACCCAAAAGGGATGAAAACCTGAAGAATAAAACCTAACGTGAAAAAACCAACAAGGTCGACCATACACCAAGGAGCATCAGAATCAATGCCCAAGGCTCTGCAAGCTTCGGAAGGGGTTCTGGTAGATCACCAAAATAGGTCCAAGCAACTAGTAACAAGAAATTGTCAACCAGTAACAGGAAACTGTCAAGGAAACTGATAGCGATATCTTGTCGAAAAATTATCCAAATGCAATGCGGTCTAGAAATAAGAAAGATGATCAAGTCCTCAAGTAGAATCCAACTCCATAGGATCCAATGAGTCAAAATTGGTACACATAGAAAGAAATATTGAAACTACAAACAAAAAGCAAAACATAAAGAAAATGTTTTTGGTTGATGCAAGATTGCTATGAACCGAGAATGCTCCTGCATCAATACAAGACAAGAAAAATATAAGAAATAAAAAATAAACCAAATGAAATCTAACCTAAGATACACAAAATTCCACACAAAGGAGGCAAAAAATCCACCTACTTGGTACGAAAAATGGAGACGGTGCTGGATCGGGCACACGGGAGTTCGAAATCATGATCTCAGAGCTCTAGATTCGGAAGAGTGAGTGAACAAATGACCTCCAAAATGACCTCCAATCATATTTATACCCCAACCCTACACCACATTAAATGCGACTTCGGGAACCCGAGTTTCTGAAGTGCAACACAGGCAATGAGCTCGAAACCCCGAGAACCTGGGTTTACGAACTAACAAAACAAAAAACCAACCTGAGAGTTAGGGAACCCGAACCTCCGGGGCTAGTAAACAAAGACAAACAAACACTTCAGGAGTCCGAGAACCCAGACTTATAAGGTGATGCCTCGAAACAAAATAGAAAAGAACTCGGGAGTTCAGGAACCCGAACTTCCAAACAAGGAAATAGAAACAAGCAAAAGCCCACTCCGGAACTTCGGGAACCCGAACTCCCGAGGTGGCCAAACAAAAGCTAAAAAACAAAGGGAAAACTAACAAAAAAAGGGGACCCGTATTTTCATGGAAATAAAAATGATGGGACTAGATATGCAAGGCATAACAGTACCCAATATTAAATGGGGGTTAATGGTTTGTAATCTCATGGTATTAGTCACATGGTTTTATGTAATACCACTTGGTGGTTTTGTGGGAGCTTGTTTCTATAAAAGCAACCACCAGGGTAGCTATTTGAGGTTGGCTAATTTGACTAAAGGATTGGATCATCTCATTAATAATTTGTGAGGGTTGGAAGCATGGCATGGGATTTGTGGTTGCATGCTTGTTCACATGGAGTACTTGTAGAGGGCTTATGATTCAGAGATGTTCATGGATGTATTGTAATGTTGCATTTTTGAATAATAAATGGAGGATGGATGCTTTAGGAGGTTGGTTTTTTCCCTCATGATGGTTTTTTTAGGGTATATCTTGTGTCATCTATGATGGGTATGTTGTCTCTTCTTTTGCATATGGATTCTAAGTACTTATTTGCATATATTTCTCTTATGGGTTATGTGGAAATTGCCATCATATGGCGGCATATTTTCCAACATAAAATCAATTGTTGAAGAAGAGTGTTGTGTGGATAATCATCTAAGAGTTTTCCACCTTGGATAATTTTCCCTTTAATGGATTTCTTGAGTCTTCTACACTTAGCTGCAACTCTCCTTACAAATTCATACAAGAAAAGAGTGCAATAAAAATTGTTCTCTCCCACTAGCTTATCCATCTATCATTTGGTGGTTTACGTTTATCATTCAAAATGGATAAAAGACCATTGATGAAATATTGATTATGAAGATGGGAACATTTAGGTTATAAGGAATATCATGAGGTAAATTTGAGACTCTATCAAGGGATAAGGTAATGAAAATGGGCAAAAGGTCTGAAATAGTGGTAGCAAGATCAAGATGGACCAAGTGTCTGAAAGGTGAGGAAAGGACAAGAAGGTTGGGGGAAATATAAATATATCCAATCGAATCATCTTCCAGGAGAATCCTTCTTGACAATTTCTCCATGTGAACTAGTGGGGTCTATGAGAGTCAATTTTACCCATATTAGGGTCATACACACCCAAGGAATTTGAGTCTAGGGTCCAAGCTTCAAAATGTTCTTGCAAAAGGCAAGGGTGAATTTCCCAACTACAATCAATAGGGTGTTCCATCATATTAAAATCCCCCCAAGGACCCAACCATACAGAGGTTAATGATAAAGTAGCCATTCCCATAGTGAGGCTCTCTTGGGCAAGGAGTTGGGGGCGTAAATAGAAAAAAATCCAAAAAGAGTATCTTGGAAGAGGGTGGTAACAAAAACACATCAATTATTAGGAATTTCTATAAGGTAAAATTGATTTTGCAAGCCAAGGGGAAAGACCCAACATAGCCCCCAACTACCATCATTGTGGTTGGTGTGAAAAAATGTTGCCTCTTTCCATATAACAATCAAAGATGCATCAAGAAAAGTGTGGATAACTTTAACTTCTTGAAGTATTAAGACATTCATGAGATTATTTATAATAGAGTATTTGACGTGATACTTACGAGATGGGTTAGTCAATCCCCTCACATTTGATGATTGTATGCGACAGTTCAGTGAGAGTCAAGGATTTCCTCAGTCGTGAGGAGAGTATCAAATTGATTAGTTGTCACTAGAGCATGGGGACCTAAAGAGAAATGATGGGAGGTCTCTCCCTAGAAGAAGACTAAGAACACATCCTTAATGGGCTTGAAGGAGGAGACCTTAGAGGACTACCAAGATGAGAGGATGAAATCACGTGGTTATCTAAAGGGGATTTTTCAGATTAGAACCTTAAAGGGGGGTTGAGGATGAACAACAAGAGGATGAGAGGCTAAATAGGGGGTTTATTATTTTCTTTTTCTTTGAATCCTATTATCTGATTAAAGGGATTTTTTGATATATTAATTCCAGAGGGGGGAGAAGAAGGGATGGGACATTATGGTTAAGGAGGGGTGCAATGTGAGAGGGCGAAGATGGAGGTGGTTGATAGGAATTAACAAGATAGGGGATTTAGAGGAAGCAACTGGTGGGGGGTTGGAAATTATGGATCCAACAAAAGGGGCAATAAGTTGATGGGATTTGCAGTGAGGACAATCTTGAATGCTTGAATGAGGTGACCTTCCTTGCGATAGCAAAAACATGCATTAGGCTTGTTGAGGTAAATGATTCACTATAAGAGTTCAAAGAAAAATCCTATGAGTTTGATGGAATCTGGTAGAAGCTAGGTTAAGTCCATTTCTACACATACTCGAGGATGCACTTTTAAAGTGGCTTATTTGTTGATGTTAGGTTCGCCCTAGATAACCCTTCCGAGTTGAGCTGCAATATCATGCACAAATAGGTGAAAGGCAAACTTTTAGAGGGACAATTCTACCCACATGGGGTATTTGCACTTTTATATTCCTTTATGGGTGAAAATCAAAGTTCCAGGATTGAAGATAACATGTCTATCCACATATTATCCAAGACATATAATGGAGGAAATCTCTAGCATGGTTAGGATCTACAAAGGTAAATGAAACAAATCCCCTAACTAAACCTTTGAAAGACTCTATTACCCATCCCTTTTGTTCCTTGTTTGTATGATTTCATTTGAAGAAATCTCGCTATGATGAAATTCCTTTATGGAAAAATAGAATAATAGACCTCAATTTAAAATCATCTATAATTTCAACAATGTCATCTGGGAATTCAAAAGGTATGGGCTTACCTCTAGAGTAGTCTATTGGTTTGGAGGGAAGATTAGTCATCAATTCAAACCCTTTGGCATCTCATGTTGGTTGTTGGGTAAGATAGGGTTTGTCCTCTAGGGCCCAACAACTACAAAATATAGGGTTTTTGTGTCATTTTGTTGGGTAGTAGGACTAATGTAGGCTTGATCAACTTGAGCACTCATTTTCTTAGTAGTGCCCTTGGTATCCTCCAACACTCCTTTTTCCTTGCCTTTTCTTTCATTACAACTACACGTGGGTTGAAAAATGTCTGGGACCTGACTGAGGCATGCCCAAGCATAAGTATTTTATCCTAAGAAGGTGTTGAAATAGTAACCCAACTTCATCAAAGTTTGTGACAAATGATAGATTTTGAAGTGCATGAATACCTTTTTTAGTGGTTTGATATTTATGTTTGATACATTCCCTAAAATTTCTATTAGAAGCAGTATTCCAATCTTTTCAAACTAAATCACGAGAGAGAAACACTTTTAACAAATAGGGATACCTTAAGAGGATTAGTAAAATCAATGAAATTTGTATGTAGTCTCATTTATGTTTTGAGGATTATTTTATCACAATTTTTATATTTGTGATTGTAAACATCAAGATTTTGGTTGATAGATATTTGAACATTTAATAAATGAGATTTTAGATATTGGTCATTGATATGACAAGGTAAGGTTTACAAGCAAACAAAAGGGTGAAAAGTTTTATTCTACTTTTGGATTACAAATTATGTCCAAAATTTAACAAAGTCTAAATTTGATAACATAATTAATGCACAACTTAACATTTAACAACATAATTTATGTCTGAAAGTTAAAGGATATTGATAGTGGAAACATTTTCTATATTAATTAACGAGAAGAGAAATGCATGTAATATACAATAATATCTTCAAAAATAAATCGACCACGATGATATTGTTTATCCTAGGATAACCTTTTTGGAAAATATGACCTCCAAATATTGAACTGCTATATTTATAGTACCCATATAGTGACAATACACCACTAAACTCAAGCCTTTAGAGGACAATAATCAACACAAGTCTAATTTTTTTTTGTAGCATAGCTCTCAACAAAATTATATCATACATCTCCATGATAAACATCAATAGATACAATATACAAATTATGAACCACGATTGATAAACCATAAACCATGGGAGATTACTAGCCCTAAAATAGCATCCAAATCTCTATGAGGAATTCCATCACCTAACTCCCATGATGAATCAACATACTAATTTTAGAAAATCCTTTTATGTTGTCATAATTTGTAATAACCAAATCACTAATTTGGGTGCTCCATTTTAGCTCCATTATCTTCACTTAAAGATGCCTTATGGCATGACATTACATGTGTCATAATGTTGGTCAATATTCTTGAATGTAACTCCCCTAAAATCATATTCTTAAACATCACATAATATATCATGAGTAACTTTTCAACTTATAGTGCATAAGATACTCTTATAAACCATGATGATATCATTTTCTCTTACAACCTCTTACATATAGTAAAAAATATCATGTGGTAAAAAAATGTCACCTCAAAGTGAGATGCCATATCTCCCATCTAAGGACAAATAAATAAATATAAACAACTAATTAATATATATGAAACATTGAGATGTAAGTTTGAGACATCTTTATCAACATTCTTCCACTTGTTGAATACCTTGCAAAAGAGCAAAGAGAACTAAACTCTAATTATTAGGGGTGTGAGGCTTATAGATTCACTATATCACTGAAATTTATCTATGCTCATTAGTTTTGTCACAAAGAGAACTATATTAAACATCTATATATTTTATCTATGTGAAAAGATAGGTTCTTTGTTAGTTTATGACACTCTGATTGTCACATACATTTTTAATTGTTTCTTAGCTTAGCTCAAAATCTAGACATAATCTGTATAGCTAGATTGCCTCCTTATAGGCATGGGCAACTACCATGCACTCTACTTCTATAGTGAATAAAGTGACCTTAACTAGTTGCTTGCTCATCCAACTAATCACACCATTAAATAGGCCAAAGACAAAGACCAGTAGGTCTTTTTGTGTGCACTACATAGTCATTCATAGTCAATAATACCATCTTGGCAATATTTTTGGATTTGATTATGTTAATTTTTTCAATCATCAAATAGTGAAATCCAAAAACATTGCCAAGATCTATCTTCTTAGACCTTCATATTTAAGATGAACTTAACATCCTCTAAATCCTTCATATCAAACTATAATGGTAGTTGACACTTCAAATCTCAATCACCCCCTTACTATTATCAATAATCAACAAATAATTCACACACAAATTGAATACAAGAAAATGATCACCATTTTACTTAAAAAATGCACAATGAATTGATTTGGACCTTTAAATCCTAACTTCAAAATATATGAATCAAAAGTTGAATACCACATTCTAGGTGACTATTTCAGGCTATATAAAGACTTCTTCAATCCACAAAGACTTCTTCAATCCACAAATCAATGACTCCTTACATTTACTACTTAGTGCTCAAGTTGTATCATATAGATTTTGTAACATCCCTCACTTTTAGTCTATGTGTCACCTTAATCAAATTATATGATTATAATGTATAATTCTATTTATGATAATGAATGTAGATCGATTATTTTGATACATATAGTATAATGTAGGATCACATTAAAAATGGATAGTAAATAGGTTACTTGTTGCACCGAGTTTATTTGGAGTTTATATTAATGACAATTGTTACTAAGATTTTCAATGAGATGCTATGTTGTCTACAAAATGTAGATACATGAGAAGACAAAACTATCCTAGTAATAGAGATGTTCTACATGATCTCATTGTGTATGGGCACCAAATAATTTAATATTTAATTAATAAATATTTAATAATGAATAATAAGTGAATAGTGGTCTAGAGGATGAAATTATTTTAAATATTTATCCATGTAGGATAATTGATACGTGCTCAATATGCGTAAAATTAGAATTTAAATTAAATGTTTTCTTTATTTAATTAGGTTTTGGAATTAAATAGATATATATATTTAAAACCAAAATAAGAACATTTTTTTTCTTTTTTAATTTGAAAAATTATGAGTAGTTTTTAATATTCTATAGTGTGATATAATAAATTAGATTTTTATGGAAATCTAATAGTTAAATTATTTAATGTATTTTTTTCCTAAGAATTAAGAAAACCTTGTTTAAGTTTTAGGAAGGATTTATAGCTTAAAAGGAGTTACAATTTAGTTGAGAAGTTTAGGATTATTGTTGAGTTCAACGGGTGGAAGCAATGCTAGATAATGATTATGAAACTAATAAAGTGATTGTTAGAGTAATCTTTTATTAGCTAATAATTATTTATTTAGTCTATTATACTCTATTATACTCTATTATACTCTATGCTTAAGCTAAACTTAGGAATCTTATAATTCTTTAGGGTTTTCACCTTTAGGGTTTTGAGTATCCTTTTATTAGGATCCTCTCTTTGTATTTTCATAACAATTTTAATTATTGAATTGCATTCTTGTTGCACAATCAATATGACTCCTCTTTTCTGGATCTCTGAATTCTAGCCTCCATAGCTATTTTGCTTCTCTCTTTCTATGATAGGTTTGCATGCAGGTGATCTTTGGGAGTTGTAGAGTTGATTTTTCCTCAAATCCAATATGGTATCAGAGCTCTAAATATGCATGCCCCTGTTCTCTTCATGAGAGATTTTGGGTCTTGTTCTTCAGATCTATGTATTCGTGGGTTTATGTTGTGCAGTTATTTTTTTTCTATTTCTGGTGGTAGCTAATTTTTTGGTACATTTTGGTGCCAAAAGGACCTCATAGTTGGATTCAGAATGCTGATTCCATGAATTTTGATATATAATTTGCCTATTTTCGGTGACAGGGGCATCTAAGGCATGGTTTTTATTGGCACGTTTTTCAAGGCACAAAAATCTGTACGATTGTACCTTCAAATGCATCAAAAAAAATTCGTCTATATATATATTAACCCTCTTTATGCCCTAAAAGAGGGGTTTTTTTTCTTTTGGTCGTAACTTGGTCATACGGAGGCATTTTTCGACAAACCTTATATTGTCGAAAAGCTCTTTCTAAGCTCTATCCAGATCTAGAGGTTTGAACTTTTGATTTTGTTTTTTTGATGGAATTTTTTTCTTTCAAAGCCAGAGGTTCTTTTTTGCACTCCGGGAGACATAATTTGAGCATCCGAACTCCGTTTTTCGAAAACTTTATATCGTTGGAAATTTTGTTCTGTGTTCTTTCCTTTCATATGAGTTTTTTTTCCATATTATTCTCCAGGTATATTTTATTTAGTTTTTTGCTTTTCAGCACTCTGGTGAATATCTTGGATGTTTCAGGTCTTGGGATCTCTTTTTTTGAGTAGGATGTCTCATTTTTTGTTGTTCTTTCTATTTCCAGTCTTTTGTCTCTTTTGATCATTGTAGCATTTTATTTATGCAAACGTACTAAGATAAAGTGCCACCACGCATTGTATACTTGGGATTTTGCACATCTTGTGCCTTATTGTACATGCACTACTTATAAAGTGTCATGGGGGGGTTGATGTTTGCATTTGTTTGTGATCTTCCTTTGTCATGTGAGTGTTCCTTCCATGACATTAGCTTCATGATGTGTGTCAAGTGAGTGTTCCTTCCACGATACTATGTACTTTCTCTGCACCTTCGATGTTCTTGGTTCTTCGTCATGCAGTTCTTGTTGGTCGTTCTTTTAAGTGTACTTGTCCCTCTCCCTTTTTCAGCATTATGGGAAGGTTTGTCCTATTGTTCTAATGCTTCCTTGGTTCGATCGATAAGCTCTTCAAGCTTTGGTGTTTCATGCCATGTGTATCTTCGAGTTCAGTTGTTTGCCTTTGTTTGCCATCTGATTCGAGTAGTGTCATTTGAGGGCACTCGTACAGATTATAGTCTTCTCTACCTGGTCATGTTCTATTTCAGTGGAGGTTCTTCAGATCAACAGTTACTCTTTGATAATGTTTGTAGCTATTTCATGCTTCAGTGGTGTTCTTCATTCTCTTCTTTTTGTTCCTATCTTCTGGAACACTCTTGTTTGGAGGCTTTCTAGTCCTTCACTTGAGCTTTTATCTCTTCTTGGAGAGGATTTTTGTTCCCACAGGGTTTTCTCCTTTTTTCTCCACTTTACAGAGATTTTATTGTACTTGGGTACCTCATCAGGCCTAGTTGTCGGAACCCATTGTTGCTTTCTTGCATTTTTTTCATGTTTTTTAGTCCTTAGTTGTTTTTTAGCTACTCCCTAATTTCATCTTAAGGGGGGGTGTTAGAGTAATCTTTTATTAGCTAATAATTATTTATTTAATTATTAGTCTATTATACTCTATGCTTAAGCTAAACTTAGGAATCTTATAATTCTTTAGGGTTTTCACCTTTAGGGTTTTGAGTATCCTTTTATAAGGATTCTCTCTTTGTATTTTCATAACAATTGTAATTATTGAATTGCATTCTTGTTGTACAATCAATATGACTCCTCTTTTCTAGATCTCTAAATTCTAGCCTCCATAGCTATTTTGCTTCTCTCTTTCTGTGACAGGTTTGCATGCAGGTGATCTTTGGGAGCTGTACAGTTGATTTTTCCTCAACTCCAATAGTGATTATGCTTGAAATTATTTTAATTAGTTCTATCTTTTATAAACCTTAAAGATATAATTTAAATTAATTAACTTTTTTAATTCATTAAATTATCTCGTTAATTCTATTACGTATTGTTAGATTTAATAATCTATTACGTTATATTTAATCCATGTAAAAAATAATAAAGGGAAAGGGAGTTAAACAATTAAGGGAAATAAAATGATAGTTTTTTATTTGAAAAGTTAGAATAAAAGAAAAAGAAAAATTACATTAAAGGTGATTGGAAGATGGAGAATTGATGGCGAGGTTCATGTGGAAGCTTAATGATGGACTAGTCTAGAAAGAAGACTTCACAACTTACCATCAAACATAAAATTACAGGTCTTGCTCTAAAACCTTTGTTGTTTACAAAGGATATATGTTTATGCATTTTTAACTATGAAATGTCAATATTGTTTTGGTTTTACTACCATTTATATAACAAGTCTATGGTAGTCAATCTTTAGGTACCGAGCAATTTCAATACTTAATTACATCAACATTATCTTGAATTGAAGTTCTAAGAAACACTCATTTTCTGTAATTATAATTAACTATAATTAAATTAAAATCCATGATTAAAAGGAATCTCATATCCATGTACGAATATTAAGATAACTGTAAGCATATCAATTGATTTTGTTTGCTATGAATTGAATTAGAAGACATTGTTTTAGTTTTTGTACATGAATTTATAATAGATTGATTTTATCCAACATCGAAAAATCAATAACGATTCTCCAACAAAATTTAAAGATTTAAATATTTTGAAAAGATGAAGAGAAATAAAATAAAATCTATAGGTGATTTAAAAAAAAAAAAAAAGAACATTTTTTGTTGGTAATTGTATGAATAATCAAGGTAGCAAAATCAATTTGGTATTACCTTCACATTAAAATCATTAAATATTAGTGAATAGTTTTTATATTGCAATATGTCTATCATGTCTAAGTAATACAAGTGACACTTTATATTGGTTCATATTAGTTGTTATTTCATATATGGCTTTCATAGTACACTAATATATTATAACTTTCACCAAAATACATGTGATATATTATAAATGAAATTATATGAAAACTAATTGCAATTATTATGATCTTTTTCCTTTGTTGGTTCCCAAATCAACAGATCACCAAACCCTAAACATATGCCAATTTCACAATTTTTCATTAATCCTAAAAAAAATGGAGTGAAGGGAGCAACAGGCGAAGTGAAAGGATGATCGTAGATATGATCAAATTAGGAATGGTAGGAGCGACTAGTCTAGAATCAACATAATGGGCGAATGGGCGATCAACGTAGAGAACACATTTCCAATAGAGGAGCTCAAAGAAAGATTTGTGCATAACTAGTTTAAATGATAGAACCAAACTTCAACAATCGGGGGCAGAGGATCAAAGGCTACAATGGCGGAACAAGGAATGCCCTGGACGAAGGCAAGAAGACAAATCAAGAGCGAGAAGAGGTGCAAAGTGGAGCTAGAAACCATAACCTGCAATGAGTTTTTCTAGGAGGTCAATGGGTGGACATAAGTTATCTAGTGCATCCTCATTTGGATCGACAACTAGGGTTATGATAAGGAAACAAGAGTTGGAAAACAATTGGGTGAGAAAGAGAGGATTACCATGGATGCAACCACGTGACATAAGACAAATGGGAGATATCCCTTCGACAACCAATAGGAAAGGACGGTCAAGTTTCAATAACTCATTCAAAGTATCCAATTTTATTATGAATAATGGCTTCTAGAGGCAAAGAAATGGAAGGTTCTGGTATAAGGGTTCTCTAAGAGCTAATGACTCAGACTCTTGGTGGAAGAAGATCAACACCCATATGGCACCTGAAGGTATGGATTGGACAAAGAAAGATAAGAAGGGGAAAGAGAAAGTGGTGCCAGAGGAAGATACTTCAAATTGACACAAGGAAAATTCAAGTAAGGGCTCCTATCTGCCTCTATTGAAAAAATCCATATTAGTTGATTTAGGCAAATTGAAAAATGAAATAGAAAGATTAAGAGATCAAGGAATTTTTTTAAAATGGGGAGGGCTTGCAAAGGAGGTCGAGTTTGTAGAAAATTGGTATTATGATAATTGGGGGGAAGAAATTCAAGTTTGTGTCCTAGCAAATGATTTTTTTATGGTTATCTTCCCTCAAATCAAGAGAAGAGGGGAGCCCTAAATAATGGACCACACTATTTAGAGAGCACATGAGTACATTTATTCAATTGGTATTTGAATTTTACTCCTTGGAAACATGAAGTGAAAGGGGCTTATATTAGGGTATGTCTTGGGCTAAGACCTCAATAAAGTCTACCAAAGGAGATTGACCTTCTCACAAAAAATGGATACAAAACATTAAAAATAGAAAGAGAAGATAAAATGGTGTTGTGTCCTAATTATAGATCAAAGGAGCATGCAAATCTAGATTGTATTGGGACTATTCAGATCAACAAAGCCAATGAGTATGATCAAATCATGTGTAGGAAAAAGGTACAAGCTAATCCCTGTGACTGAGAGATTACATAGTTGGATTTAGAGCATAGTTGGGAAGATACATCAATCATTGCAGTATTAAAGAGTAGAGAGCTGAATCAACTGAATCAATTAGAAGGTATAGACACATGGCCAACTAACCTAGAGATAGAAATACACGGAAACAAAATAATCCCACCACGGGAAAATAGGGGTCCAACAATATAGATGATCCACATAGAGGCCTGGACAACCAAGAGGCAGTGAAAGTTACCGTTGAGAGTAATTGCACGATATTGGAAATGACTGATAGTGTAGACAAAATAGGGGTAGAGATGGACCAGTCTCTTGAAATGGGGACTCAGAGTATTGAGGTTGAGGAAAAACAATGGGGAGAGGGTGACTAGACCAAAGTGAATGAGGAGAAGTTGGAAAGGGACGAAGGGGCAGAAGATCAATGCATTTTAGAGAAGGAAAGTGTTAAAGAAAATGACCAATGGGATAAGGAGACAAAAGGGGAAAATAAGGTGATAGAGGAAGGAAGCATGGGCTCAAATTTTGACCAAGATGAAGGGTTTGGGGAAGAGAAAATAAATATACTGGAGGAGCATGGTATAAAGAAGACCCAATCCAAGTTGAAGAAACCTTACATAGAAATGAAGAAGAAGAGGGAAGCTAGAACTAACAAATCCAAATTGGAAATTGCAACTAGTGCCAAGGGACAAAGGAAATTGAGAAACAAGAAGGAGATCATCCTTCCCGAGGAGGCATGAAGCTCATAACCTAGAATGTTAGGGGCATTAATGCCCCTAGAAAATGGTGCTTGTTTAAGCACCAAATTGATCTAGGAAAAGTAGATTTGGTTTTGCTACAAGAGACCAAGTGGGATAAGGCATAATCTCAAAACAAAATGAGAATATGGAAGCAATGGGAAGGATGTTTTGTGGAGGCTATTGGGGCCTCAAGTGGCATAGGTGATCTTTGAAATCCATTATCAGTTAGATGTTAACTTGTGAGAGGAAGCCATAATTGGATGGCACTCAAGTGCAAGATGCTAAGTCAGAACAAAGAAATGCTAGTTGTAAATGTCTATGGACCAATTTCAGCTATCGCTAAAATAAATCTATGGTAGGAAGTAAAGCAGTGGTTGGGATTACAAAATGGGATGCTTATGATCATTGGCGATGACTTCAATGCAACATTGAACAACATAGAAAAGAAGAGTGGGCTGTAGAACTTTTCTAGAGTACAACAGGACTTCTCGATGTTTTTTGATGAATTTAACCTAAGAGAGAATGTGGCCACAAATGGAAGATTAACCTCAACAAACAAGAGGAAAGGCTTTACCAACACTACAAAAAAATTAGATTGATTCCTTCTATATGGGAATTGCGAGCACCAAAGTGACTCCTTTGGGGCGACTATATTATTCCTTCTATATGGGAACTGGGAGCACCTGAGTGACTCCTTTGGGGTGACTATATTATTCCTTCTATATGGGAATTGGGAGAAACTGAGTGACTCCTTTAGGGAGACTATATTACCATTTACTGGATCTAATCACTTCCCAATTTAATTGATCATCAATGCATAGGCTCCTAAAGGCGGTGGCCCATTTAGATTTGAAAATATGTGGATAAGGGAGGTATAACTGCATGGGCTAATTAAAACATGGTGGAGCGAAGTCAGAGGGTGACAATTCAAGACTGTATATGCTTAGTCAGAAGTTGTCATATATCAAAAACAAGTTGAAAGAGTGGAACAAGGAACATTTTAAAAATATCTTCACTAAAAAGGACCAGGTGGAGAAGGAACTAAGAAAATTAAATGGAAAATTCATTGAGAGGGGAAAGGAGAAGGAGGATTTTGAGAAGGAACAAAGTCTAAAAACAGAGCTAGCTGAGATAATGGCCAAAAAAGAAACATTATAGCATCAGAAATCAAGAGAAGTCTGGCTAAAGGAGGGGGATAGGAACACAAAATATTTCCACAGAATGACAATAGCTAACAAGGGCAAAAACAAAATCACAAAAATAGAACGGGAAGACGGCTCAAAAACATGATTGTTGGAGGAGGTCAACCAAGTGGTAGTGCAATATTTCCAAGCAATTTTGAATCAGGCAATAGAGAATCATGATAGAGAAAGGGAGAGCTTTTTGTATCACATTTCCAATTTGATTTGTGAGGGAGACAATGAGAAATTGTACAAACCTATCATAATGGAAGAAGTAAAAAAGGCTACATTTCAACTTGGTGCAGATAAAGCCCTAGGGCCTAACGGATTCCCTGCAAAATTCTTTCAGGCTTTTTGGGATATTATTGGTAGTGACTTACACAAAGCTATGGAAGAATCCAAAAGAAGATTCGTAATGCTAGGCACCCTCAATCATACCTTCATTACACTTGTCCCTAAGAAAAAAGAGACACAATGTATGTGAGACTTCAGGCTCATTGCATTATGAAATACTGCATACAAAATTGTCACTAAGATTATTGCCAATCGTTTAAAAAAAAGTATTGAAGAAAATTATTTCGAATGAGTAGAGTGGATTTTCTTTAGGAAGATCTATAGTGGAAGGCATTATTATTTTCCATGAGGCTATTCACACAGCTAGGAAGACAAGGTCCCCTAATATGGTGGTCAAATTCGATATTCTCAAGGCATATGATTTGGTGGATAAACAGTTCTTATTGAGTAATCCGAGGAAGTTTAGATTTGGAGATAAATGGATAGAGTGGATTAACAGCTGCATAACTACTCCAAGATTTTTTGTACTAGTTGACGGTGTGGCTCATGGATTTTTTGAATCTACCAAGGGTATTCGACAAGGTGATCCATTGTCCCCTTTTCTTTTCATAATTATGGTTGAAGCATTGGGTAGGACTATATCTCAACTTAGAAGGGTGGGGCAATGCCAAGGTATTGAAATCACACCCGGGGTGGATGCTGCAACACATCAACAATTTATTGATGACATGATACTCTTTGGGAAAGCCACAAGAGTGGAGGCTAGAGTTATCAGAGATTTATAAAATGACTACGGTAAAGCTTCTAGGCAAACTATAAATAGGAGGAAATCGAAGGTGTTCTTAAATGTACAACCAAGTATGCAGAGGGAAATTGCTAGGATTTTAGGACTAAGAATTGCTAACTTTCTGTGGAGGTTCTTAGGGATACCATTATTTGGTGGTCACAACAAACTTTTTTATTGGGAAACACTGATCAATATTGTAAAAGGAAAATGGAGTTGTGGAAGGGGAAGTGGTTGTTGTTGGTTGGTAGAATATTGATGTTGAAAGTGATGCTTGCAGCTATCCCTATATACTCCATGTTGTGTATGAAGATCCCCAAAGCAGTGGAAGATATCCTGATCTAGATGATGAGGTGGTTCTTTTGGAATGGGCCAAAAGATAACCATAAGATTCCTCTGATGTCATGGGATGATTTTTGTAAACCACTTGGAACTAAGGGAGTGGGAGTCAATCAACTTCATATTATGAAATTAGCCATGGGTGTGAAGTTTGGTATAGAGCATGTACCACAATGGAGATCAGAGATGGGTACAAATCTTGAGAAGAAAACACCTAGATTTGGATGAACCAATTAGAATCCTTACCACGCAAGATCCACCAAAAGGTTCAGTTGTTTGGAACTTCATTTTAGACTATAGGAAGATTATAACTAAGCATATAACCTGGGAAGTGAATAAAAGCCAAAATTCTTCCTTTTGGGAAGACTCATGGGAAGGGAACCCAACACTCAACTCTTTCCCACATCTAGAAACAATCAATGAAGAGACCACTAAAATTTGGGGGAAAAAATTATGTGACTATGGATATATGGATAGTACTAATGGAGACCTAGGAAGTGAATAATGGCCAAAATGCTTCCTTTTGTGAAGACTCATGGGAAGGGTACCCAATGCTCAACTCTTTCCCACATCTAGAAACAATCAATGAAGAGACAACTAGAATTTGGGGGAAAAAATATGTGACTATGGATATATGGATAGTACTAATGGAGCATAGAAATGGCATTGGAAATCCTTGGAAACTATCAATGCTCCCCAAGAATAGAAAGATGCATTGAGTAGAATGCTAACAAACATGTGTATCATATGGATTGGGCAGGAGGATGAAATCAGGTGGTGTGCCTCCAAAGATGGAGAATACAAGGTTAAAATAGGATATAAGATTAAGGAGGTAGTTTTAGAAGATCAACGATGGTTGAAAGACATGTTGTGGGGTAAATCATGCCTACCCAAGGCAGGAGCATTTTTCGTAGTTGGCAATTCAAAATCGTATTCTCACTCAAGACAAATTGTCAAAAATTGGCATTGTTGGGACAAGTAGGTGCACACTTTGCAAAAATCATGAAGAAGATGCGAATCATCTTTTGCTAGTCTACCCATATATGGAGACTTGTTGGAATTTCTTTTTACAAAAACTCAATTTGCAAATACCACTACCAAGGAGCTTGAGAGAATGGTTATGTATGTAGACCAAGAAGTATAAGAAGTGTGTATTTGGAAGCCTATGGTAGGTCATACCCTCGACAATCGTATGGGAGGTGTGGAAAGAGATAAACAAAAGAATATTTAAAGAGAAAAATAATGTCAAGGGAAAGGTTGATCAAGAAGCTTAAGGATTCAATCACAGAACTTGTAAATGCGGCAACACAATCAAAATCCATCAAGAATAGTGTCTTCACACATTGGGATAACAACATGACCAAAACTTTCAATGGACTGTGGTGGAAGATAGTGACAATAATCAAAAAAGGAAATTGAGGAATGAAGTGTGCTGGTGTGCTCCCAAACCTAGATGGTTTAAAGTGAATTTTGACGGAGTTGTGAGTGGAAACCCTGGCCCCAATGGAATTGGTTGCATGGTGAGAGATGAGAAAGGGGTGATTGTTGTTGAACACTCAAAGAATATTGGATTATTGACAAACAACGTGGCGGAATTTCGAGCTGCTCTCAGTGGGCTCAAACTAGGAAGAGAGGTTAGTGCTACAAAAATTCACGTTGAAGGTGATTCACTGATCACAATTAATACAATTCGTCAAAATTTTATGCCTGATTGGAAACTCAATAGATGGATCATTCACATCAGGAAGCTAATTAAGGAATTTGAAGATTTTAAGGTAAGCCATATTTACAAAGAAGGTAACACCATGGCGAATGAGTTGGCAAAGAGGGAAATAAGTGAACGGTAAGCAGGATGAGATGGAGTGTACAATAAAACTTTCAATTTGATTCCAGTGATGGCTTGCTAGGATGACATTCTATGGGGATAGTGCTTTATTGACGGTAGCTAATAATGACATCAACACATAAGATTTGGAGTTCTGATTTTTTTGAATTATGTTGTACAACCATTGGTGTGCGGATCGATATGATTTCCCCAAGGGTGGATTGGATGGTGATTTTTTATAAATACAATTCACACATTCAAAGACAATTCAGGTGTGGGAATGATACAGGTGCCTTTATGAGACATTAAACGTGCAATGTGCGAGCAAGGTGTCATTCTCTTCAACCACCTTTAAAACAAGTAGAGGATGCCTCTATTTTGCAAATCAAGTTTGGAGAGTCTGAATTGGGTATGATGGACACACCAATAATCCTTGAGGCTACGAAGGCACATATGGCATTCTTGGGCGAGATAACTAACAAACGGCTAGGGGCAGTCTTGGTGAACAACCGCCTATACATAAAGCATGCAATGAAGGTAGTGCTCGGGCAGGAATTCATTTTGACTTACCACAGGCACCAAGTTAGCTCTGATATCTCGACCTTCTTCTTGGTTATGATCATATATATGGGTGTGTCTAAAGAATGGGGCGAAGAAACTCACTCAAATGGTGTTTAAACACCCAGTTTTGGGTGAAATTGATGCAACCATTGATAATGTGGACATGAACTTGCTCATTCCCCTCCCACATAAGTATTATATTTGTGGGAACCAGGTGTGTAAATACCCAATTGTGACGACACAGGAACCAAATGTGTTATAGAGTCAGTGGGATGAGATTTGCAAAAGCATCAAATTCCTTTTGCATGTAGCAAGAATCAAGAAATTAAAGGAGGTGGACTGGCACTGGGACTACTTGACCACATAAGGCTTCATTGACGAAGATGAATTTGATGTAGATAATGCGGCTGAGATATTGGGAGCTCTGGTGTTGTGTTGAGGTGAGGAATGGATAGCTGAAGACAGTCGTGATGTGGAGTCCAAATAGCAAAAACTGAGGCCCATGCCACTTGTGGCTAGGATTGCCCGGTTATTCTAAGGGCCAAAAATGCTAGGAGGGCAAGACTCGAGGAGGAACGAGAGGTGGCAGATGAGGGAAGGAGAGTACGGGCTGGTTCCTAATGGTGGAGGGTGTTCCTAGGTGATCTGCATGTTGAATATGGAATCAGTGAATTTTGGATCTCTTGATTAGTCTATGTATATTTTGTCGTCTGTTCTTATAGTTTAATCATAGGGGTAGATAGATGGTTGGGGAATCTGTTTTTTGCAAGTTGATGGGCTACTATTGTAGTTAAGTGTTTTGAGGTGATATTGTGAATGATACAATGGTGGTATGTTATTGGCAACATGCCATACTCTATGTAAAACTTTATTTTTCTTTAATATAAAGGGTGTTGACCCTACCCAACAATTAACTTATATATAAAAAAAAGATATGCCAATTTTTTATGCTTAGGTTTTGTGTTGGATTTTGTCAATAAACAAGATTTAACAAGATGGTTAATATCTTCTACACTTCAGGCTCTGCAAAGATCTTGGTGGGTGAACCATAATTCTCATCATTTGAGTATTTCACAATATTGAACAATGATGTCTTTGCAAATAGACTTCACACATAACCTTAGAGGTTTGTTAGACCTAATCTTTCACTTTGTTGCCCCTTTGTTTTCCATTATACACTAATATGAAGTGAAATAGAAAAATGGAAATAAAACTAAAACCTACAATAGAAATAAAAAGAGATTTTGATTTAAAGATTTTGGATCCTTCCAGGGTTTGTACAAACAAGACCTATTAAACCTGTTCCTTGTCCATTTGGTAGAGTCAAAATGAAATAACCATTCATGACAATAGCATAAACACATAACCAATGATCCTTGAAAAATCATTGCATTACAATAATGAGATCTCTTCTGCAAACGCTAATAAAATTCTTCTTAATCCTGAATTGAAATACAAAACTCTCCTGCATACAACTAAAAACAAATTCAATTTGCTCCTTGAATAGAAGTAATCAATTACATGCTCACTACAACAAATGTGCAATGACAATCATTCACATCCTTGATATTTCTGATTTTAAAGAACTAGCAGACATTTCAAGAGAAATTGTAGCATGCTTTGGTCCAAAATCGTAAACTAGCTTACTTGCCATTATCAAAAGTTTGATTAAAACATTCTAAAACTAAAATTTACAAGAAAATATAGCCCTAGTAGCTACCTTGTACAAACTATCAGTACTGAAACTGGAAAAGAGAAACCCTTTACAAATGAAAAGAAGAAGAATAAATAGAAGGAGAAGAAGCTCAAGAAGAAATCTGAAATTGACACTTGACCTTTTCTCTTCCAACTGAAAGTATCTATTCACATCCGTTGATCTTATTTGCATTTTGTTGTCATTGAAAATAATCATTTTGTTTTTTGTTTTGATTATCCCCTTTGGCACTTGGCCCTTTCCCATGGAATTATTTTCCATTTACTGAAAAATATTTCATTTTCCACTCTTTATCTTTTGCTAGATTCAATGATCCAATGATATGCATGGAGCTTATATGATCGTTGGAGCTCCCAGAACCCTCCAACAACCCAACGATGAAGCATCTCCAACAATACAATGATGAGATAGCTCTAATGACCCAATGATATGTATGGATCTTATATGATTGTTGGAACTCCTAGAACCCTCCAATGACCCAATGATGAAGCATCTCCAACAATCCAATGGTAAAGCCTGTTTTAGCCTTTTTAGAGTAATTTCATTGCAAGCAAATTGTGCATCTTGAAGCTATAAAAATACAACTAGAAGCATTTGAGGCCAAATCATGAACTATGCCACTCTTAGAATTTTAAAATTTGAAACTTGTTTTGGGGTCAAAATCTAGCTCTGTTGCATATGGAATCACCTTGGAAAATTGATCAAACCTCATCATAGGACCATGAGTTTGAAAAAGCAGGCAGATTGTTGATAGGGAAATCAAATTGCCAAATGAATTTGCATGACGTGACTCGAGTGCAATATTTTAATACTCAAGGTAGATCACTTAGGCAATTTCAGAAAATGTACATGTCATAATCCACTTAAACCCTGCTAATCATGTGCCTTGAAAAACTAGCAAACTTGACTTTGAGAAGCTATCACTTGGTTGGGGGGTTCATTAAGGTAGAATGATCAAGTGTGCCAAATGGATTTGCCTAAACCCACTTCTTCTGCAAAACATTTATGGTCAAAGATGACACTTCTGAAACTTTCTGGAACATGTAGACAATTAATTTTAATAAATTCAATTTTCTTTTGGCTTGGTAAAAATACTAAACTTTACTCTAAGACTCTACAATTGAACAAATGAGTATTCCTTGAGAGAACCAATTCATTTGACATGACAATCATCCAGATTTGCAATATCTATCTCCAAAGTGGACTACTCTAGCAGATCAGTCAATGTACAAACAACAAATCTTCGCAAAACCCCCAAACATGGTGCTTTGAAAGCTAATCAAATATTCAATTCTAGGAATCTAAAAATGAATCATGGGGGCTTCACTTAGTGAACCTGGGTTATAGCATGTGCATTCATGACATACTAAAGAATCCCCCTATTTTAAAAAAATGTTGCCCTAAACTCCTTTTTTGTCAACCCCTCACAATACATGACTTGAATTAAAAGCCCCCCTATTTTCACCAAATATTGTATTTTTTCATAGCTAGAATTAAAACCCCCATATTTTCACCGATAGGCAATATATTGCACCCTCATTTTTGGGATATTAAACCCCCCAATATGAATGCACATGATATAATATTGCCTAGCCAGTGAAGTCCTCATGAAATGAATGTTCACACTTAATTATGTTAGGCGAATATGACGCCCAAGTGGATTTCCAGGACAATCAAAGGACAACAATTAATTCACCCTCAAAGTAGGCAACTTAGAAAGAATTTGCAGGGGTGTTTCTGAGTGCCGCAATTAACTTTTTCATCACGACACTTGATATTTTTGGCAAAAATATGAAGGTGCTAACAACCTCTTTGATGTTTAAAACCATTATTTTATATACATAATAAATTTTATCATTTAATGTGGTAAATCTTATCATAATGGCATGATCAATGTGATAATAGTAATTCTTAAAAATAAATGATTTTATATATCTTGGTGAATAAGTATAAAATTAAAATTAGGTAAACCTAGTAAACTATATTTATTGCTCATTAGATACAAGTTTAATTAAAACAACTATCTAAACTTGACTTGCATTGATGATTTTGTGATAAGATTGTGATGGAAATATTATAGTTTGAATATAATTAATATTTTATAAATAGATGAATTGGATCTTATTTTGATGAGGTTATAGGATATCAAATTGATTATCTTGAAGACAATGCATTCTTTCTTTAATAGAATTTAATATATTATATGCATTCACTTACACACACACACATTTTGTTTATGCTTGTAGATATCAACTCACTTGTACTTGTATTTGTTTATATTAATACACCTCTCTCTCTCTCTCTCTCTCTCTCTCTCTCTCTCTCTCTCTCACACACACACACACACACACACACACACACTCTTTGTTTATGCTTGTAGATATCAACTCACTTGTATTTGTATTTGTATTTGTTTATATTAATACACTCTACTTTCATAGACATATATAGATTCATATTTGTATAGCTTCTTGTTTCAAATTCTTCTCTACACATATATTGTTTTGTATGAGAATTCATCCATACATGTACACTTGTCATGATGTCTCAAGTTCAAATATTAGCAAAGTCAAGACTCAAGCTCATGAAAGTTCAATGTATTTTGAGATATGCCATGTTAATATTCTAAACATAAGTTGCTTGTGATGCATTCGTTCTCTTATATGTGTTCAACTCCTTGTTGTTCTTTTCACACTTTTCCAATTACTCTTAGCAACTCTCTTAGCAATTCTTCTACACTTTGCAAACAATACTATGTTAGTCAAGTTCTTTGTTCAAATGTTTTTTTTTTTCTTGATAATTGATAGAAATGCACTTTGTTTGAGACCTAAGAGTAGAATAGCTTCTTAGACTTTCACATTTTATTAGGAACAATTTATGCTTATTCAATATAAACTCTCTCTCTCTCTCTCTCTCTCTCTCTCTCTCTCTCTCTCTCTCTCTCTCTCTCTCTCTCTCTCTCTCTCTCTCTCTCTCTCTCTCTATATATATATATATATATATAATTGAGATTATTTGTGCATGGGGGAACTCAAAAGCTTCTAAATGATTAAAAAAAATGAACTAATAATACAAATGTTGGTTAAATATTAGAATCATCTTATCACCCATATCCTTTAAGATCAAATTATTATCTTTGAAAGCATTTACATGAATTTTTTAAAACATAAGAATGCTAATAACCAATTCATCTAATTAACCTAGAGTAAACTTAGACAAAAGATACTTTTCTTTACAAGATAAAATTCGTTTGATATTTAAATAAAAAAATGAATTTACATATTCTATTTGTTTGTTTGTAATGTTGACTTGACAGTTTTTGTTTTTCTATTTTTGGGCAGTTTAACTGCTGCCCCTTGTCTGTATCATTATTTTTGGCCCCGTCTCAATAAAAAATAAAAAATAAAAAATAAAAAATGATTTTGATTCTTTTCTTTTACATTGTTCAAAATAAAACTTCTCGAGATTCGTATACTTACATTTGTCCCATAGGCTATTCTTAGTCTCGTGGATGTTAAAATTCATTCTTTCTTTCTTTCCAGATTGTTTTTTTTTTTTACAGTAGGTAAGAATCCTTGACTGGTCCAACCGACAGACTTCATCATTTTAACGATTGACCAATTATCCGCCTCCAATTCCGGGGTTTCCAGGTAATAACACGTGTGATGGGAAAGCCCATTTCAAATATGACTGGAAAACAGCGAGTGATTACATCATTTGGAGCGCCCCACATCACCAATATTCAATTGGAAAGCCACATCTCACGTTTGTAGCACTCCAAAAAATTCAATTGGAAAGCCACATTTAGCTGAAACACGGAGAGAAAAAGGGGTCAACAGAAGTAGTAGTGAGAACATGGTGGGGATATTCTCACGCTTAACAGTGAACAGGTCCGTTCATCACACTTCTCAACCATCATTGATATTGGTATGATAACTCTTCCACTGTATTCTCTCTTTACTTTTTGTTCTCTGGATATTCGGAGTTTTAATTATGCATTCTGTTGAAGAGGGGAAGGCAAATTGATGACCAAAATTATTAAAAAAAGCAATTGGGGGACATGGGGATTTATCTCTGTCGACCTTCTGTAAAAGTTTAGATCTGCATCCTGGGCAACTTTAGTTTCATTACGTTGGGTTTTAAAATATCTGATACATTGGTGTTTGGTATTATGTGGGATTTAATTAAAGGTTGGGATAAAATCATGCCTTGAAATACCCATTGATTGGATATAGTCTTTTCTGTGTTTCTTGTTTGGTGATTTTGGCTTATCAGAGATCACAAGTTCAATTCCCTGGGAAAGTGATCGAGGCCTTAAAAACCCACGTTGTAGAATACATCTTTTTTAGGATGATGATAGGTTACTAGTTCGATTCCCAAAGCACATGGCGTTGGCCTTCAGCAACCAGGCTGTTGTGTAAGACAATGCTTTCGTTCGGTATTGGATGGGTATCTTGGGTTTTTTAACTTGTCGTCACATTTCGTTGCAGGATGAGAAGGAAGGGGGCGCCCACTCTGGCAAGGACTTACCAGGTGCTTCGGCAGATATCCATGGAGTTGAACCTACAGAAGAATTCAAGCCTGTAGAACATCCTCTAGAGCCTCCAGATAAGGATCAGCCCGTCAAATGCCCTCCTCCTGAGCCGTCTATTCTTCATGTAAGTGAGATTGTCTTTTCTTTTATTGTTTGATGCGTAGGGTGAGCATCAGTTGTGCCTACTTTCTCCATCATCAAGAAAAATATGCATTGCTAGGAGACCGTTTTGTGGAACTGAAGTAAAGCCGTTGAAAGATTTGCATCAGATCAAAATTCAAAGAAGTTTCAGGCAACATTTTAGAGTATTGGCCTATTGTTGTATGGTGTAGTATCCATATACAATAATTAAAAGTGATGCACCCCACGCTAACTTCATTTTCCACTTAAAAGAATTAGTTGGTGAGATGTGCAATAATTGTGATTCATGTCTCTGAATTCTTGACTACAAGAATTTTTTATCAGGAGTCTAATTAGCATCTCACTAAATTTATAAATAACATGTCTTTTTAGGAGTGCATTGTCTTGTACAGATTGTGCTTTTTCTTTTCAGGTGTATATGTTAACTTTTCAGCTTCTTTTTGCCTAATATGGACTTTTAATTTTTGCAACTCTCCAGTTTTTCGTTTCTAATTGTTGTTTGGTCTTCTCAGGTTTGTTGAATTTCTTTATTACTGTTTGTTCGCTGTCTCTCTATGTATATGTTTGTGGGACCAAACGATGCATATCTAATTCTAGGAATTTATTTAATTATTGATTTTTCCTCATTGAATCAAATGGATTTTCTTACTCTTTTTGCAACTGTCTTTGTTAATGCCTTGTTAATATTAGGTTGGCACTTGAACTGTATTTCCTTCTTTGAAAAAATTAAGCTTGCATAAAGAAGACCAAAATAGATAACTTGATAAAGGGAAGACCTCTAGTCACCATTGTAAAGAGAAACGTCCAAAAAACTCCAGCCTCTGCTTACATGATGAGCAAAGGGAAATGCCTTGAAGATGGATGGATAATTTGTGGAGATTTTCATGAATATATTAGTATGGTATGAGGGACCAATGAAATAATTTGCTATGATTATTGCTGACTATGCAAGTGCCATGGTATTTGAAATTGAGTTTCAGTCCTCTTATCTCTTAGCTAATGGAAATAGGTAAATGCTTCCCAAATAGCAAGGCTTAAAGTCCCTTCAAATTACAAATTAAAATATATGCCTATATTTTAGCATAGTTTTTAATTTTTTGATTGAATATTGAGGAATCTAAGGGGCTCTCGTCCACACCTTGAGGGACGTGATTACAGAATGTACCAAAAGAACTAAAACAACACAGAGAACTCAGAAGAGACAAGAAAGTGTGCCAACAACCAACCATAGAGGAAATTAAACCATTGACACTTCAAGATCACAACGACAACAAAAAGAATTAGATAAGAGGCCAAAGATCAACCCAAGGACAACAGCCAAGAGTCCAATTAAGAGGCTGTTACTGCCCTCCTACTCTGACAAGAGAGGAGGCTTTATATAGTCCTACTGGAGCCTTCCTCAATCATCTCTTGCACTTTCATTTGAATTTTTTCTACTTCAGTTCTACAATTCCTCTTCATAGATGAGCTAGCTGACATCAAATTTTTGGAAGAGGTGATGCCCCCTAGACAATCTACCACAATCTCATCCATATCAAGTGCCTGGAGTTGGTTTGTCAAAGAATCTGGACAAGCTTTCCATCATTTTGGCCCTCTTCATCATTTTAAATTTATGCTCTTGAATAATTTCTTTCTTTAGGTCTTTATTGTTGAGAGTGAGAAGAGGTTTGTTTCAGAGGGATCTTGCAGCTTCCAACTTGCTGCTTTGAAATGGCCGTGCTGTTTCCCAGAGCGCCCTGTTGTTTCCAGAGGGATCTTGCAGCTTCCAACTCTCAGATCCAATATTGTGTCTTTCTACAGTAAAATCTAGTTTGCTTGTTAGAAAAAGTGGGATGGAATTGCAAAATTTATCAGCCACAGTACGTTATATGTAGTCCTAAAATATCAATTTGAGGCATTGTTCATCTTCACCTTTGTGAATTTTCAATTATTAAGCAGAGACCTAGGTAGGTTTTAAACTGGTTCAATTTTATTTTAAATGGATTTTTGAATATTATTTTTATTATACATCTGTAGTGAAAAGGGTGGACCAGGATCCCTAGAAATATGAGAAAATTCCCTTTTCTCCATTTCACTTGTTGGGTACTAAGCCTATGAGATTTCCCGTTTTAATTTTGGCAATGCCTTCAGACTTAAATGTTCAGGTAGGTATATTAATATAATGCTAGCAAGAGTTATATGGAGTGCCCATGTTGACAGAAGTTAGCCCAAACCTGTAGAGTAAAAAGAAAACCAGATAAGGTGAAACTGTTACATATGGATAGTTTTCTTGGATTTGATTTAAAGAGGAAAATGAGGTTATCATGATAGAAATATGAGAAAATTCCTCTTTTTACATTTCACTTGTTGGGTACTAAGTCAATAAGATTACCTGCTTTTAACTTATATGAGTTGCCCATGTTGGAAGAAGTTAGCCCAAATGTGCAGAGTAAAAAGGGAACCAGATAATGTGAAACTGTTACACATGGATGGTTTCCTTGGATTCGATAAAAAGAGGAGAATTGAGTTTAACATGACAGAAATGCTTGAGGATGGTATTTGAGGACAGAAATATTGGTTTGGCAAATTTGTCATGAATGTGTATGCAATGAAATGGTTAAGCATTACTTATATTATGTGTTATGAATCATCTGCCATCAAGGAAGATGTCATGGTACCCTAAACAACTGAGTTTTTTTTTGTATTTTGTGTTATGTTTTATTGTTTGTAACTTTGTTGTATGTCCTTAAATGTAACTGGCTGTCCTTTTTTGCTTCTTTCTCTGAACTTTTGAGTTCCTGCTTTTGGTTTTCTGTTTTTCAATTGCTTGTTCTAGCTAATAATTTTCACTCTAAGATGTATCCAAGTTTTATTTTTTTATTATTGGGCTTTCCTTTTGATTGTTATTGGTTTTATTTCCTGTTCACATATATATGTGTATAAATTTCACATAGAGATTTGAGCAAAAACCAACGCATGGTGATAAATTTACTAAAACATGGTAAATAGATTCAAGCATTGAATCTAATTCTTATAGGAATAAAAATAGAAACTAAAAACTATCAAAATAGATTTAACTATGAGATGCAAGAATCTATTTACACATACGATAGAAAACAATAAATAGAACTCAATGAATGACTGTCAAAACCTTGTCATCGGTTTTCATTAATTCTGAACATGAAGTCTGCAACAGAAAATAAACGGACTCCTATCTGGTGGACTAAAGAAAACTCTTTCTATTTTTTTTATATAGATCTGAGATGGGAATAGTTTTTGGGTTAACAGAATGAATCTCACACTTCAGCTAAAGATCTGCACGAAGGGAAAAGTTATCGTGCTCCAAGAGATAATCAGGCTTCTCTTGGAATCTGCATCCTAACTCACAATTAGACTTCACATAACTCAGCACTTAAACTAGAACTGAGAGAAAAGATTCCACAATTTATCTAAACCTAGCACCTTAACTGGAACTGAACTTCAGTCTTTGTTAACTGATGTTGCACCCTATTGGAATTTTTGTTACTGAAGAAGACTATCCGAGGTAGACTACATATTCAGACATTCCCTCTTACTAAGGCAAGTATTCTTCCTATCGAACCTTGTCTTAAATAAAGTGGTTCCTGATCTCAATATGCTCGAATTGGTCATGAAATACTGGATTTTTAAAGAGTGTGATGCAACTCTGATTGTAATAGTAAAGTCATGGTAGCATCCAAAGTGTAATCTGTCAGTTTTGCTAGTAATTTGTAAAGTCAAATGGCTTCACAACTAGAAAAACTGGTTGTGTATATGCTGCTTCAATTGAATTGAGTGCTACAGAAGTCTATTTCTTGTTAGACCAGGAACCATGCCCAAACCCAAACTGAAGCATCACTCTAAACTGCTCTTCCTATCACTAGCACTACCTACTCAATTAGAATATGAAAAATCATATAGGACTAAGTATTCATTAACAACATATCTCAGTCCAAAATGCACTATGCCCTTCATAGTACTGGAGGACGTGTTTTGCAGCAACTCAATGAACTTGCCTGTGCTACATCATGCATTTACTCAGGGTATTGACTGCAGAACAAATGTTAGGCCTAGTATTTACCAAGTATATGAGGGAACCTATCAATTGTCTGTACATAGATCTATCAAATCTGAATCAGAATCAAGAAATGACTTTAAGATTTGCTACTGTAGGAGTAGCCATGGGCTTGCAGTCCAGCATTTGCAATCTTTTTAGAATCTTGAATACTTTCCCCTCCAAGGAGAACTTCACCTAGATTTTGCCATATTTCTTGCTTCAGGAAGTAGTGCTTCAAGCCAATGTCCAGGTGTCCTTTATATCAAACTCTTTGCTAACTATGTATGGCATCATTCTATGTGTTTATTTGAACTTCCTATAAACATTAAATTGTCTACATACAAGACTAAAACAAGCAATTGAGAATGATCTATTAAATAGTATTGATTGGGATCTTGATCTATCTTAGTGAAACTCACGCCTAAAAAATATTCATTGACGTGGAGTACCATGCACAAGGTCCTTGTTTCAGACCATAAAAGGCCTTCTTAAATCTTTAAATATGAGCCTCACACTCATGCACCTCAAAGCCCCATGGCTGATTTATGTACACCCCCTCCTCAATCAACCCATTAATAAATGCTGTCTTCACAATTATTTTATCTAAATGCTAGTCAAAGATTGCTGCTCAAACATGCTAAACCTGACAGAGGTATACCCGGCAATTGGAGCAAAGGTCTCCTAATAGTCAACTGCCTCTTTTAGGGAAAACCCTGTAGCCACAAACTAAGCTTTGAATTTTTTTATGGTGCCATCTATTGCATGCTTGATCTTGTATAAACACTTAGAGTCAGCCAGTCTTCATTATGGAGTTTTACTGCTTCATTATGGCATTCTATCAAACCTGCTGACCTATTGCCTCCTTAAAAGTAGAAGGCGGAGACATTAGTCCCACATAATTTTGAAATTTCTTGGGAGAATGACTTGCTTGAATTGAAGTTATAGGAGTTCCAACTTGCTCCCATCCTTTTTGTAGTGTCTAGATGAACCACTTAGCCATGCTTTTTGTAGTGTCTAGATGAACCACTTAGGCTTCCTTGTTGAACTAGATGGAAGAGAGACACCCTAAACACCTTCGAAAGCTTGCTGATCTGAATTTGATTTTTCTGTTTTCTCTAATTTTTGCAGATCAGTTTTTGAGGCAGTAAGGTTTTCTACCTCCACAGTTATTGCTGTTGGTTCTTGAGATTTGTAGGACTATGCATCCTTGTCAAACTTGACATTATTTCTCGCAATTGTCATTTGCTAAGATGGAATGTAGATTTTGTAAGCTTTTGACTTCTCATTGTAAGCAATAAAGATACCCTTTAAACCAGAAGGTTCCAACTTGATCTTTTTCTTGTCAAGGATATAAATGTAAATAGGACAACCGAAAACATAAAAATGTGCTTCTTGAGGCTTCTCACCTATGAATGCCCCCTCTGGTGTTTCGTTCTTTAACACTCTGCGAGGACACTTGTTAAGAATATAGACAGCTGTAAGACATGCATCTGCTGAGAGACATATGGGTAGCTCTAGATCATGGATCATAGATTTGGCTGTCTCAATGATGGACATGTTCTTTCTTGCTGCAACCCCATTTTGTTGAGGGTTGTAGAGCACTGTTAGCTCCTTCTTGATTACTGCTTTTTGGCAAAAAGTGTCAAACTCCTTGGATGTATACTCCCCTCCATTGTCAGACCTTACTACCTTAATCTTCTTTCTTTTTTGGTTTTCTACAATAGCCTTCAACGCTTGAAACTTTTTGAAGATCTAATCCCTGGTCTTCATGATGTAGATCTAGGTTTTCGTCAAGGAATCATCAATAAAAGATAGATAGCATATGTTACCTGATAAAGACGCTGAAGACATGGGTCCACATACATCTGAGTGGATTAAATCAAGAATCTCTTTTGATCTATTCTAGCTGCTAGGAAAAACAACCTTCACATTGCTTGCCGAGTACATAACCCTTGCATATTCTTTTCTTCTCAACCTTGAAGTGAGGCAATCCTTGCACTGTCTCCTTCAAGATTGGCAATGCTCCATAGTGCAAGTGACCTAGAGTCTTCTATGTCAAATCTCAGACAAGTTGTGACATAGAGAAGCGCGTCTCAAGCTTGGATGAAAGCTCATCTGCTCCAGCTAATGCTTCTGCACTCCTTGCAAACTTGTGCTGTTGCTGTTTGCCCTAACCCTTTTTCTCTGGACACTAAGAAGCAAAGTGCCCAAACATTTGCCACTTGAAGATGTAATGTGGCTCAAGTTCTTTTCTTGGTTATAAGAACTTGAATCCTCATTCTTCTCTTTTTAATCCTTCCCAGGTCCTTTCTTGTTACCCTTTTTCATCTTGTTGATGAGGGCAAGATTTTGCTTCTCCTCCATTCGTATAACAGTTTCCAGTCTAGTCTCCTGCTGAATGAGATCAACCTGTAGCCTCTCAAAAGTGGGAAGTTGAATCTAGGCACAAATCCCACGAACAAAAGGTTGCCCAGAAGAAGAGAACCCATTTAGTGTGATGGGTACCGGCTCTTCACCCTTGACCTCTCCAATTGCTACAATTTGACTCTGGAAATTAGTAATTTTCATCAAGTAGGTAGCTATGATAGTTGCCTTGCTCATCCATGTGGCTCTTGACTTATTTTGGTTTTTCTGATGGGAGGAATTAAATGATCCTTTACAGAATCAAGGATGATATGCTAAGTTTTGCTCATCTTCTTATGGTCTTCCAATAACGTGGAGTCAGTAAGCTCTGTAATTGATTTCTCAATAAAGTTCCATAGATCTTGACCCTCCAACAACATTTGTAGTTGACATTTTCAGAGCACGAATTTAAGAGGGACCTTCCAATCTGCCTTCATATCCAAGACTGAAAGTAGTCATATTGATGCATTGAAATATGCTGCTAAACAAAACAGATGTAAAAATATCCTGCTAGCAAAGCAGATGTAATATATTGCCCAATTTTTTTAAACCAAAATTTTGCAATTTTGAATTTTCACTAGTTATTTTGTCAAACAGTTTGCATTCCAGCAGTTCTGGGTTTTGTTTCAACTTATTTTAAGAGAGATTAGTATTACAAATAATCATCATAACATCTACTTTCCAACTTTACATATTGCTAACAACTTCATTCATACAAAATTATTGCATAATATGATCACAGAGAATTTTGTAATAATTCTTTGTATTGCTGTTACAGAATAAAACTTTTAGAAATTACATACAGCAACAGTGACATTGATTAAATCTCAATATTCATATACCAATTTGCTGACCTGGACGGATGAGAAGTCAACACTACAATCAGAACTTCCCTAGCTTTTTCTCATGTCTGTACAGCCTTCTCCAATTGGTACGGCTCCTTCCCAAAGTGTTATGGCAGATACTAAAAGTCTAAATGAATAAAAAATACCTTTTAAAAAGCTGCGACTCCTTTCTGCTAAGATGCGGCAAGTTTGACTGGGTCATTGTCTTTTTAAACTGCCGCGTCCTCCCCTTTGTGCCCCTTTAGACTGCAGCGGCTATCATAGAAGCAACATAAAAAGACTACGCAAGGCTTTGAAGCCTCTCATAGTGTGCTTTGACTCTTTTTAGGCAGCTTTATGAGATGTGTGATGTGACTTTCTGGGAGCTAGGAATGTATGGCTAGGGTAAAACCTAGTTGATAAACTCTCTCTCTCTCTCTCTCTCTTTCTATATATATATATATAATTTATTCACCTAGTGTACAAACTGCATTTATAGCCTCAGCTCTGTTCACGATTCACACACACCACAGTGACAAATTAATAATTTGCTGGCAAATATCAATTGATTTGTACCTAGAATTCTGGCTGCAACTGTCAACAAAATCTTTGTTTTCTCCATTTAGAAGCTAATGTGAATTCTATGTGAATCCACCGCTAATTTGACTAGGAAGAAATTTTTCATCTGGGAAGCCAAATACCCTAGGGTTTTCATCGTAACTATCAGATGCAAAAATCTATTTACACATACTGTAGAAAACAATAAATAGAACTCATGAATGACTGTTGAAACCTTATCACTGATTTTCATTAATTCTGAACATATTTCTGCTACAGAAAATAAATAAACTTTTCTCTGGTATTCGCACCTGTATGCTTTCTCTTAGCATGTACCAATCGGGTTAACAGAAGTGAATCTCACGATCTTCATAAAGGGAAGAGTTAGTGCGCTCCAAGATACTGTTAAGCTTCACTTGGAATCTGTGCCTTAAGTCACAGTTAGACTTCGGAGAACTCAACACTATATCTGTGAGAAAATGTTATCCTAATCCATCTAAAGCTAGCACCCTAACTGGAACTGAACCTTATTCTTTGTTAACTGATGCTGCATCCTTACGGGAACTGGATCTCTGTCTTCGTTAACTGATGCTGCACTCTAACTGGAACTTAATTGGAACTGTTGTTACTGAAGAAGACGATAGAGGTATACTACATATTCTAACACGACAGTCAAGAAGTGATCAAGTACATTGTATTTCTTAATGACTATCAATTTAACTTCTTCATTCTTTTTTTTGGATTTTCTTCACTGCTTGTTCTACATACATTTGAATTTTACCATTACACACCAGATTAATGTCCAACCTGACTCTAATAGATGAATATAGGCTGAAAATGAATTTGTATTTGCTGTGGCCAAAAAATAGAGGCTCTGTGACAATTTCCTTTTTTTGCTTTACAAGTTTTACCAGCTACAAATCCAAACTCTGACAAAAGAACACCATGTCTCGTTTTAGGTGCATTTTCAGATATAACTAGAGGTTGGCAATTGATTTGTAATAGGCTGAATTTTTGTATTCTTATTACATTCCCAATTAAAATATTATACATATTCCATTCATATGCCAGAAATTAATTGTTTGCATTTACAATTCTCGTGTATTCACAATGCAATACAATCTTGCCTGAGCATTCATGTCCATAGTTGGGTTTTGCAAAGAGAAGTGAATCAAATATAATATAGAGGGAATGGTGAAACTGTTCTTTTTATCCCCTCAAGTTAAATATAATATCAAAAACAAAAGCTTTTTTTCATGGCAATTATTTTGGTTGCAGGATGGAAGGATATGGAAGGAAAGACGAGAGGCAACTGCAAGGAGGAGATCTGAATTGCCTGTTATAAGGGAATCTGGGCTTCAATCACAGGGATTGCACAGGAGGCGGCATACAGTTTCAAGCGAGCACCTAATTTTGCCTTCTTTCAGTTGTCCAGAGCATACCATTTTAAAACTTTTGGACGAATGTAATGATCAACCGATGTCATAGTTTAATGTACTTTATAATGTTTGATAGGAGGTGGTAAATAAAGAATGCATCACATTGTACGCCTCTTTTAAATTTTATTCGCAGTCTGTTATATTTCTCCAAATTGGGCCTTGTACATTCTAGAATCATTGGGTCATATCGGTGACTAATGCATATGCAAGTTGGACAGGTAGAAGGCCCTTTTTTCTCAAATCCATTTGTCTCTTACCGTGCAAGAGTAATTTCCACCAATTTCAAAGCTACAAACTCTTCACTATTTAATTGGATTAGGGATCAGTATTGTTTTCATAAATTTGAAGCTTGTTTACGATGTGCTTTCTCTTTGAGGTTTGTGAGTCATAGTAGTTGTGAACTTTGTTTTGCTTACTTACATTACATTTTTTTGTAGAGGGAAGCCATTAAAAATGAGTTTCCGGGTTTAAAAGAGACTTTCTTTGGACTAGAGTCCTTGAATTATGATTAAAGAAGCACGGAGAGGTGTTGATTGATAAGTTGATTTGGGGTTGATTTGGGAGATGCAGCTCTCCGTTGTTAAATGGTTCTCAAGAATAGGTTTGGAGTGTGGACACTCCAGTATCTTTTAAACTTGATGTATGAGAAATTTTATTTTCCTAAAGAAGCCTTGACTACAGTGAGATTATCGTTAATTATGTTGAGGGTAGGGATTATCGGTTACAGCAGTCTTAATATATAGGCCTTGAGCTTGTTGAAATCAAATGGAGATGGTGTCTAATCTTCCTTAACATTGCATGGTAGCTGAACTTGTTTGAATGAATGTTTTATAGCTCAAGCATGGGATATAGTTGGGAGGAGGTGCAATTGGAAGCTACATTTAGTGCTGTTACCAGATGGAATGAGGATAAGGGAAGACCCCAAGTCAAATTGACACAAAAATTGTTGTTTCAGGACAAAAGCACTGCAGTATCTATTCGTAGTTTAAGTAATCCAAGGTTGAGTTATATGAACCACTGCATTCTGTTGTATCTTATGCCAAATTTTTTAATTAGAAAACCTTCTGATGTGTAGAAGGTTTGTTGTGGTTTGTATGTTTGTTAACAGGTCTTTAAGTTAGATATGTCCACAATGTTTTTCACTGAAGGCATATGTATTACCCTATTTAAAAAGTTTGGTGTTTCAACAATTTTTATGCATATAAATAACATTTTAAAAAATTATAAAAAATAGATTTTTGTAGATTTATAAGTATAGTTTTCAAAAATATATATTTTTAATAATTTAATTATTATTTATATATGTTTTTTAATTTTAAAAAACTAATTAGCAACAGCAAAATATAAAGATAGTTATCATATCATGAAAAATATTTACTAAAAAAAAACAATTGAATAAAAAATATGATGCATAATTTTGTATATAAAGAGTGATGTCCAATGTAATTTCATTTTTCAACATTTTATCAACTAAATTACAGCATCAATTTTATAGAAAATTATATTATAATAATTCTTCTAGTTTATTAAAAAAATATATATATAAAATACAGATTTTCTTAGTTAACATCATCTCAAAATTTTAAAAATGTTATTCATTTTATTATTTAAGAGATCTGAATCAATGTTGATTGTTTCTATAATATATGACACAACTTTGTATTTTTACTCTATACGCTATTAAAACACCTTAAAATGGATATATTTGGATTATTTCCTTACACTGATCTCTATTCTATTTAAAGAGTTTTATGGGGAAGTGGGGATGACGAGTTCATAGGCTAGTTGAAATTATAAATATTGATTAAAAAGTAGCAAATTAGATAGGTATGTCGAGAGGAAAAGTTAATTCTACAAAAAGGGAGGGGGGTGTGTATTTGATGTGTTAGAAATTAACTTCAATCTAGTGGGGCATTTTGGATTGGGGATTATTACGTAACCACCAGTAGTTGCAAAGTGTTGATCATTTGAGGACATTTATGAGACCGTGGATTTTTATTTTGGAATTATAATGATGTCAATTTTATAATTCAATTGATAGGGTTTAAAAATGTATTGATTTTTTTATTTCTCAAAAAATATTGTGGAATGAGACTTTGGTGTTAGATCCACCTTAAAGGTGGAAGGAATGGTAGAACCTTGAGGATATGAGGGTTATTGATATTAAAATATCAACAATTGGTTGAAGCTACATGGAGCCCACCTTGGGGTTCCATGTTTATGCAAAGAATAAAATATTTATATTGTGTTAAAGATGTCATCCCATGAATTGTAGGCAATGAGTGACTCTTTCAATGTGTTTTAATTGAGTTCTAACTTGGTCCAAAATTGTGTATTAAGAGAAGTTGATAGGTGGCAATATTTTTTGGTGAAGGTGGAACCTAAACAATGCAAGATGTACATTTGAATTTTGAAAAAAGCCATTTTTTGGGTCATGAAGATGGTTTTGAGTTATCTCGAAGGGTTGTTCAATCACATAAAGAGATAATTACACTCTTTGACTTGAAATCATTGAGGAGACATAAGAAGGCTTGCTACATTCAATGAAAGTAGGCAAAATCCAAATCTTGCTTGATAAGATGTTACTAGAATAATTTTAAAAGAACGCAGGTGCAAGAAGAATATTATTGTTGTTAGAAGGATGTTGAATAATTACAACCACTACATTAATGGCTTTGCAAGTGCAAAATGTTGGAAACTTCATTCTAAACTCCATCTCATAAATCAAAAGACAACACATTACAAGAATATAACCATTGAGATCAAGGTGCAAGAAGTGAAGTCTAATTAAAACATGGAAGAGGAGCAAGAAGACTGTTATTGTTGTTAGAAGGATGTTGAATAATTATAACCACTACATTAATGGCTTTGCAAATACAAAATGTTGGAAACTTCATTCTAAACTCCATCTCATAAATCAAAAGACAACACATTACAAGAATATAACCATTGAGATCAAGGTGCAAGAAGTGAAGTCTAATTAAAACATGGAAGAGGAGCAAGAAGACTGTTATTGTTGTTAGAAGGATGTTGAATAATTACAACCACTACATTAATGGCTTTGCAAATACAAAATGTTGGAAACTTCATTCTAAACTCCATCTCATAAATCAAAAGACAACACATTACAAGAATATAACCATTGAGATCAAGGTGCAAGAAGTGAAGTCTAATTAAAACATGGAAGAGGAGCGAGCATTTACCTCAAGAAAAATATAAATCAAAGATGAAGCAAGTAGTAAGGTGGTGTATGAGAAATTTTCCAAGTCAAAATTTTGCATCAATTATAAAGTGATTGCTCTTAATTTTAAGGAGGAATTTGTATCAAACACAAATTGCTTTTGCAATCTAATTTGGGAGCACAAATATAGGTTAATACACTCTTAGCTAAGTCAAAAACCAAGGGATATATGTTCCACCAAAGTTGTTAGGGGCATGATCCTAGCCTCAACCCTTGTACGGTTGGGGACCTTGTACTTAAAGCGTCGTAAATTGTACACCCTAAATAAGGTTGTCCAATTACACGCTTAGGTTAGTACCCGCCTTAGTGTGTCCCGTTTCATTTTACATTATAGGACTTCTTTAGGCATTTAATTATTAATTTAATTAAATCTAAGTCATCTCTTATAAATTTACATATTATAAAATTGAGCCCTTGATCCTAGGTGCACCCCTTTTTATTTAATCCTAATTTAATCCTAACCTTGCCCTAATTTCATTCTTCAAGATTTATTTCACACATCTACACATCTTAATTTGTGCCATTGTGCTAGATTTAGCATTAGAATCACGATAGCTTGCATCCTTAGAAAATCGAAAAAAGTTGGTCAGACTAGATAGTATACTACCTGGTCCCATGCTCTTTTCCTTGAATCTTGGGAGCTTATTTGGGTGGTCTTATCATATTCATATCCTGCTTGGTGTCAAAATTCATCAATTCCAAGTTGGTCTTTTATCAAATTTAAAATTAGGATTTCATATATATGTTGTTTCTTTCCCTCTTTCGAGGATTCCAATCTAGCAATTTGAGAGGAGATCCTTGAGAAATGAAAGGGCGATTATTTTATAAAGTCTCAGATCTGTAATTTATTCATCAATCAAGTCTTCATCAACATTTTCATCAATTATGGAATCTTTAGGAGATATTTAAGAATGATAAGGAAATCACTGCCTGTTGATTGGCTTGTACCTCTTCCTTAGGATTTGGTGTCATTTCAAGTTGTTTTCATGTCTCTATATTAGGCTTCAGATCTACATAATATTGATTTTCAGATTTGCACTATTGCTTTAGATTGACATTGCATTTGTGATAGAAAGTGCATTCTCATTGCACTCATTTTAAGGGTTTGCTCAAAACATCAGGTAGAACTCTAGTTTGCATTTAGCTCATAGAAATCTTACAAACACATGATATTCTAGGGCACACACACATTTTCAATTACAACATTGGCTATTTGTGGAGGTGGAAATCACCAAAACAAGGGGTTGACTAAGGCAAAACCCTATATAGCCACAAACACACCATTTTCAGCTTGTAGGTACATTTATAGGTTTCTGTCAGAGTAGACAATTTCTAGATTTCAACAAACGAGAACAAACCCATTACCAGAAATAGGACCTAGATTTCAGGGACTGGGGCACCCCATGCCCTAGTCCTCCAGGTTCAAGGCACCACATGCCTTGGTTCTCCTTAATTAGCTCTAGATTTCATAGGAATTCCTCAGACAGTCTCAAACACTAGTCCTCCAATTTATTGCTCAACCTAGTTTCTCAGACCAAGTTGTTGTACACCTTGGTCCTGCCAAATCAAGTTCAAATTTTGATTACAGGTGCACATCATATCCTTATGCTTAGATTTGTATTTGTTGTTTCAGATTTGTTACTCTACCAGTCTATTATTACTATTGTTCTAGTTACTTTCACTCATCCTATTAGCATAGCCTTGCATTCTCCCACATTTAATACACTCCCTTTCATATAAGGAAAAGAATATAAACCCTAAAAGTGTCTCTTGACTCTCTTTCACAAGAGTTAGTCAAAGAAGATCACTCCTTTAGGTGCTAAATTGTGTCCCAATATTTGGATAAAAGTGAGATTAGGTCCTAAAATTACCCAATTCCATTTTTTAACCTAAATATTACTCAACAATATTTGATCCTTGGTGGGCTCATTTAAAACCATTCAATTTCAATAGTAGACCAAGAGTCGAGAACCATAAAGAAATTTCTCATTTGATTATTGTTATAAAAAAAAATTCTTTCTAAAGTATTAGTTCAAAAACTTGGGGGTAAGGCATCTAAGAATCCACAATCACTTATATTCTCAATCTTCTTGAACTATCATTTAGAATAAAAGATAATGTAATTTTCATGATAAATGTTTCTTGGGGGTTTGATTGATTAGTTGGTGTTAAGTGTTTTTCATGTAATCTAGGTTGAATCCTGGAGGGGCTATTTCCTTTTGATATGGTGGGTACAATTTATTTTGTCACCCCTTTAAGTAGAAAGTGGGGTTTCGTAGTGGGGCTAGTTTGATTCTTTAGATGCCAAGCTTTGAATCTCTCTTATAAAAAAGGAAATTATTTATAGACATACATACACATTGGGTCACTAAGGATGGAGCCTTTAAACAAAGACTACATAAATCTCACTCATCAAGAGTTAATTGTATACTTTCAAGAAAATATTAACTGCAACTAGCTCAATACAAATATTTTCACAAGGTCTTCTTTGAGGTAGACTACACCCTTTCATATTTATTTGTTACTACATATTCTTCATCCCAATTAGCTCTTCACCTTAGTCTCATTTCTTAATATTTTCTCTTAAACTCATCCTTATTTCCACCATATATTCTTGTACACACCTTAATACATTTACTTTAAGCCTTCTATTGAGGTACATTTCATTACACAAAACATTTAATGGCTTTTGAAAGCGCTTCTAGAACTTTCTTTATTACTTTCCTCTTTACCTCTATTCATAATCACTTTAATGTATTCTAAACTAATTTCAAATCATTTGATAATTTTATTTGCACAACTTTTTGATTGTTTATATTGTAGTTATATAAAATTTATAGTATATCATGCTAAACACTACATTATTCAATAACCACCCCTAGTTACAATGATTTTTTTTTAATTATATTATACCTTCAATATCCTTTTGATCAACCGAGCATCTTTTTTCTAATTACATGAGCTATTTTCATAACCTTAATCGTAATAATGGTGGTAGCTCTACACAACATATGTACAATCTTACATATCATGAAAAATACGTACATTGAGACTTAATCCCTAAGAGGTCATTTAAGATGGGCTTGCCTACATATCCCTTTTTAAAAATTAGAGATATTGTAGTTCACGCGCAAACATAAAAGACATCATCCAGACAATCCACATGGGACTTAGTTATATGTACATCATATACATACACAAAGTGTTTAGCTTATTTATAAAACACATGTACACAATGTCACTAACTTATGAATGTCATCAAAATATAGTTGCATGCACACATCACATATACACAATGCAGATAGATTAAATAACCTCAGGAGGTCATTCTACTGTGTCAACAATGGAGATTACATACCTTGGTGTTAACACACCAAAATTTATAAGGGGATAACCTTCGGTGAAATGGTGGGGCTTCTTGCCTGTAGTGCCAACAACCAAAGTTCAAACCTCATGAGGTTGCTCTCTATTGTGTCAAAATTGGAGATTTCTTACCTTGGTGTTTAAAAAACTAAAATTTTATGAATTTTACATGTTATTCCCCAAGCTCTCTAAAAATTTAACCCCATAATGTCATTTGTCTCTCTCGCTCATTGCTTTCTCCTCCTTGCCATTGTAAGTTCAAATGTCATGCCTACTGCTAAACTTGCTACTTGCAAAGATCCTCATTTTGCTTCATATTCCCTTGATGCCTTGCTAGGTGGCGATTTGGTCAAAGTTGGTGTCCTAGGGATTGCTTCACCTTTGCTTGTTCCTCAAGTCATCTATTGCCTTATTGTTGTGGATAATGGTTATACCCATCCTTTGGTGCATGATTTTGATGAATGCAACTTTGCTCAGGTAGCTAGGTCTACTCTTGCTTGTCATTTAAGGGAGAAGTCACAAAAATGCATGTGTTGAAAAATGAGAAATTTTACCAACATAGAGTTTTGGTGTACAATTTCTCCAACTTTTTGTCCTCCCTTCTTGACATGCACAACTTGATGTTGGATTCTTGGAGGCCTCTTGTGGCTGGTAAGATAGAGATCTTCTTTGTGCGAAAGTTTTTTTCATTGCTTCCTTTGCCTCTTTTGAGAATAGAGAATTGGTGCTAGGTAGGTTGAAAGTTTGGGGAGATTCTCTATCTTGATTAAACTTGGTTCAACCTATTTTAACCCCCTTAATGAACCACTCAATATATGTTTAGTGTGGATTAGGCTTTTGAATCTCCCCCTTCAATTTTGGGAGAATTCTTGTTATGAGGCCATCAAGAACTCTATTGGTTACTTCTTGAAGGTTGATGATTGCACTTTCTACATGGGACATTCTACCTTTGATTGCATACTATTGGGTATTGACATCTCCAAGCCTCTTCATATGGATGTGGTTTTGATAGTGTGGGGTTGGTATTGAACTCAACCACTTAATTATTAGGGCCTCCCTTTCAAATCTCGTCATTACTTCTTGATTAAAAGGGGTTGATACGTAGTGGATGAAACCTAATGGTGATCACTTGTATGCTCATGCTCTTGATTCTTTGTTAGATTACTCCTCTTAGGATGATGATGAGTCCTCAACTTCTAGTGTGATATTAATGTGCCCTATGGACCCCATTGGTGAACCTCCTTGCTCACATCCTGATTTGAATTTAGCTTCATCTTAGCTCTGGACTCCTCTGAAGTGGAAGGCCACAATTCACATTGTCATCCTGCTTCACACATTAATGGGATCTTTGAGGGGGTTTCTCCTCTTACTTCTCCTTGTAATGAGATTTTGACTTATAGTATCACTTGGATTGTTATTAGGAGGAGAAAAGATCCTTCTAATTCCGCTTTTCAATCTCATCTTTGAGTGGTGGGTGAAAGGTGAACTCACTTGGAACCTAGGATTGTCTAAGGGGGACCCTAGTGGCCCCAACTCTCTCATTTGTTTGTCGTCTTGTTTGGTAGCTTGGTTGTAACTGGTTCATCTTTCTCTTAGAAATTTTGTTTCTAAGTTATTCATGGCATGTTTAGGCCTATTAGACCCAACCTTTTGGCAACTTTGTATAGGGTCAAGACCCTTATTTCTCACTTTTTTTTCTCTCTTTGTTCTTTATGCAAGGGTTTGATCCCTTTCAAAATCCCTAGTTATCATAACCAAAAACATCACATACACACACAATGACTAGCTAATAAAAAGGGAAGTGGTGGCAACCTTATTGCAAGGACATTCCCTTTACATGATTCACTAATACAAAATACTTAAGTGCATTGTAGAAAATAAGAATTTCATTGGATCCCATATTGCACAATCAGTCCTGTCCTTTCTCCTAGATAACTACTAGGTGTGATGATGGGCAAGAATCCCATATTGCTTGTCATAATAAACAAGGTCTCAAGTGTAACAACATACATCACATAAGATGATTAATAAGACTCACATAGCCCACTAAGCCTCTAATTCTTCTTAAAAAATAAAAAAAATGTAATCAAGATCTCATGGTTTTACCTTACTTAAGAATTGTGTTTTTATTATCAATCGCCTAGACCAATTTAACAATAATAATCTTGAGAACCATACCACAAGTAGACACAAAAAAGTTGTCACACACATTCCTTTAGACACACCAATGGTAATACTAGACTCCTAATACATGTTGCTCTTACCATCTATCACCTACACACAATTGGGTAAAGCCTATCTAAACCATATGAAATTAGGTATCTCCTAACATATATCTTCTACATGCACTATTGACAAAATCCAACAAACCCTATGATACAATTGGATACTTTTTTGGGCAAAGCATGCTACCTAAATCCTATCACATTGGAGCAATTATAAGGTTATCTATAAGTGCGTGATAGGTTTTCTATTTTTTTTATCACCTTAGAATGAATGGGACAAACTACACTAAGAGAAAAATTATCCTCTACCTATGCCCTCATAGAATAATTTCCTCAACCCTAATTGTGATGCGAAGAAGTTGAATCTTTTATTGATACTAGTTCAACATTTTGACATTAGTGGGAACAAGAACATTGATCTAAAACATACTATCTTAGTTTATACCCTAGGTTACTTAAGATAACCTTACTACAAACAGATCCATTAACTATACAATGGTCCTATAGTTCTTGGGTCAATTTACCAACAATTAACACATTGAACCCTTAAGTGTTGATCTATCCAAACACATATACATGAACCAATACAGTAATCAAATTTTATTCACTTTATTCAATTATTATTCAAAAACACGCTATTTATTAGACATAAATTAAACCCTTAGTAATATTAAACAATCTTATTTCTAAGCACATTAACATTGTTGTGTATTACAAGTCATATTTATCTTAGCACACATTTATGCACCAAATAGATACCTTAACAAAAACCCATACCATATTTGGCAATACCATTAGTGGCCCATAGTTGGGTAAAGTGGTCATATAAAACTATCATAATCTCACCATAGATTCCAAGTACATATTAAGAGAGGACATAACCATCATATCTAATAAGATTTGTTCGCACCATTATTTAATAATATCTTAATTCAACACCATCATTAAATACAAAGTTAGTAGGTTTCCCTAACTTAATCATAGACATGTCATGGCCAAGTTCAACATGACCTTAATACTTGGAAGAATAGATCTCTCTAACATCTTGAGGTTAACCTACATTTTTCCATATGTATCATTAATTCGAGATGCATTGCCATAATGCCGAACATAAAACTAATAATATTACTTTAGACAATTATAGAGGTCTTCTCACACATTCACATCAAGATAAATGATAACAATAGCAACTCTAAAATTTCATCTAGAATTCAAGTAGATTTTGGAAAGACAAACACCACAATCTTTGAGTAGATAAGTTGGATGATGACATATTACCTTTCTATTACCTAAGACTTGCATAATGGGGACATATTAATAGAAAGAACAAATTCACAACCATTTAATACAAATTCAAATTTCTAGATGAAACACTTTGAAGAGGGGGGATGATTGTGTTTAGGAACAAACCCCAAACTTTGGACCTATTCTCTAAACTATCATTTACTAACTTGGGTCCAAAGGTATCCTTCACCCAAAGGCTACCTATACACTCGGTTCCAAATGGGATCAAAGTCACATGTAATTTTCCTAACCTCTATCTCTCTAAGAATATACATATATTCCTATACTTATTGATTTCACAACCACTCAACTACCTCTCCTCATGGAAGTAAAATAATAAAAATTCTAGAAAAGGAAAACCCTAGAAGGGTTTAATACCAAACAATGTAAACTATCACTATTTATCAATTCCCTCTCCCAACAAAGCCATAATTCAAAAAGTTTATTGATTAATAAAAAAATATAAATCCCTAAATTATTCATTCCTCAATACAATTCATTTAAACGATTCCCAATTATTAATAATAATTAATGATATGCAAGAAAGTCCAACCAAGTTCCGAATTTAAAAAAACATGTACTATAACACTTCCAACAAATGATGCCAAAATCTCAATTTATACATTTCCACCATTATGATGCATAATATAGCATAAACAAGCTATAACCTTTATAAAGTCATCTCAACAATATATAAGCTAGTTGATTACATACCAACAAGATATTATCTTTGTTCACATAGTCATATGATAAATTCATATTTCTTAAATACTTATAGAGACAAATTAATCACTAGTTTTTGTCTTCGCGCAAACATATAAATATAATTAAGGAGTTATATCAATTCCTTACAACCCCAAATTTATCACTTGGTATGAAATTCATGCTTACATTAGTTAAATATTAATGATATTATTATATCATCCCATTTTAACATTATTAAGATAGCAAGTTGAATATATATTTAGCTCAACTATCATTAATACCTCATTCCTATTAAATAATTATCAAATAAAATCTAAGTTCCATTGTTACCTAATTGATGTCAACAATTCACATTGTAGAATTAAATCGATACATACAAATTATGCTTAATGACATAATCAATATAAAAGACTTCCAATCATATCAAATCATATGATAATGCAGTAAAATATTTTCATGATGCAGCAATTATGCAAAGAATTGGCGTGACTCCCAATTGAAACCCTACTATAATATGATTCAATGATATTAGATATCCTTATCTTATTCTAGTATATCATCCTTCATAATTGAAACATAACATGCCACGATATCAAACCATATCACAAAATTTATTTAATATTGTAGACACCCAAATCTGTCTACTTAATTAAATGAATACTTATTATTTATTTGATTATTTAACCATCGATCAACAAATAATTAAATTAATATTTAATCAATTCATCTTAATCGTCTTCTCCTATTAATTAAATAAATTATTCAACTTATTTAATTTAATTCATTAAACCATGTTTTGACAATTAATTAAATAAATAAAGCATATTTGTTTAATTAACCCCTCTCCACATTTAAATAAATCAACATTTATTTAAATCCCTAAAATAATCTCTCTCACATTTAAATAAATAAATATTTATTTAAAATCCCTAAAACCCTCCCACTTGCATTCTCCTACAAATGCAAGTTGCATAATTTTAGTTGAAATAAATGAATTTTATTTTAATTAAAAACCCCTTTTATCATCACCCACTTGCTCACTAACTTCCTTCTAGATTCTTCTAACTTCCTTCTAGATTCCTCTAACCCCTTCTAATTAGCCTAATCCCCCTCTCTAATCTTTTGCACGTCCCTTAAGAAAGGCCACTTCTCAAAACAACTCAAAAGTCTTCAATAACCATTAAAGGCTTTGTGTCTCCAACAAGCTAACATCTAAAGTCTTCTAAAACCATTAAAGGCTCTTACATGATCATAAATGGTTAACTCAAACTCAACCTTTGGTTAGAGACTTTCTCTCTAACTCAACCATCCTTTAACTCATGGGTCTCTTCAAGCATTCATTGCTTTTACCATGGTTATCCCTTTTACTCTTGCACAAGAGTTTATCCCTTGGATAATAGATTTATCCAATAACCTAACCCACATGAGGTTACCCTCATGTCTCCTAAGGCATTAAATGCTCCTTCCCTCTCCTCTCAAGCCATCTCATGTTGACACTTGTCATCATGGGATTGGGTTGAAAGCCATCACATGGATCCTAAACCCATCAATCTTGACCCTTCACAAGCTCACTCAATCTTAGCCATTCAATCAACATTTTTCCGTATAAAAGGACCAAGCAAAAAAAGGTATTAGAGAGCATTAGAGCATTGTTATTATAGTGGAATTTACATAGACATTAGGAGATTTCTCATAGAAAACCTTTTACACTTGCATAACATTTTTTTATCATCTACAACCATCTTGAATCTCCATATATCATCCATGGATAGTGCTAAAAGATGAGAGCTACACTCATTTGGGACTTGGAGAGGGGAGAAACAAGGAGAAAGCATCAAAAGGCATCATGGAAGCATCTTAGGGAGATTTCTCTTCCTTCTCCTCTTTTATCTAGTTTTACTTACATGCTTTTTAATCTTTCTTGATATGTTTGGAATGGTTTTAGTTCTTTGTCTTGGTTTTATGGTTGGAAACTAACTTATTAACATTGAACTTTGTTTTTGCCTTGTCCCATTTCCACGACATCAAATACAATTGCCAAACATGAGGTACTCATGCTTAAAAACTCATTCTAAGACTTATGAAAGAAACTTCATATCATATGTTATTATCCTATAATCATAGCTAAAAATCATGGTAATAAATGATTATTGATGTCCTTAGAACTATCTTCTTCAAGAGGAATGCACCATATAATTATAAGAATTATTTAGCAATAATGAGGCATTCTTGTCTAGTACTCCAAACCATAGTAGATACATAAATAAGAAGTTATATTAGTCTAATTATAATTGTGGCATCCAAAGGTTATATCTAGATGCAAAGCCATGCAAGGTTTTAGCCTTCTAGTTCCACAAGATTGAACATCGTTTCATGATGAATTTGTATGTGATGGTGTGAATGTTATGTTATGCATTGGTAATCTTATTTCAATGAGTTTGTACAATTATAATGCACAAACTAACATAACATTGCTATAGAACGATAACTTTCATAATGGCTCCCGCTCATGCTAACGCTGGTAAAAACGCGTTTGTTTTGCACAACGCAACTCCCGTCCTTGGGTCTACAATGGCTACTGCTGCGTCTTTGCCTCTTGCACGCCCCTCTCGTATTGGGGTTGCACCCTCCTGTCCTACTGTTGTTGGGTTGGTGCCCTCATTGGTTGTTTCGTCTGGCTTACCATGCTCCGCTTGCTCAACGACTTATGGCCTTCGTGATGTTGTGGTCCTTCTGCCTGCCCCTTTTGTGCCTAATTCTCCTACGCCGTTGGGTGCATCTATTGCCTCTCCGGTTGTGGGTTCTCTTAACCCCCTGGTTGTGGGTGGGTCTGCTTCTCAAGATGGTGGTGTGACTAAGGCAGGGTCTTCCCTCCGGGTTCCTCTTCTACAGCTAGTGGACAGAGCTTTTTTCATGTTGTCAGATTTGCTACTACTCATCCTTCCAAGGGAAAGTCTCATCCTCTTCCTTGTGTCAACACCTCCCCTATTGTGGTTTGTGGCCAAGATGTGGTAGAAAGTGTTGGTTTCTACCAACATTGTGGGCTGGCATGCAACTTTTTTGGGTTATGAACTTTCCTCTCAGATCTGTATTGTTGGGTGAGTGATTCTTGGAAGCCTTTGGTTGTTGTCGTCCTTGAGCTTTACCCTTGTGCTAAGGGTTTTTTCATTTCTTCTTTTGCTTCCTCTGATGATCGTGATTTGGTGTTGAACAAGTTGTGGGATTAGGGAGAACTCTCTCTCGGTCAAACCCTAGATAGCTTCTTTTAACCTTCTTACTGAACCACTCAATGTGCATCCAATGTGGGTTCGTCTTCTCAACCTTCTCTTCATTTTTGGGAGTATTCTTGTTATGAGGCCATTGGTAACTCTATCGGATGCTTCATGAAGGTGGATGATGCCAAATCCTTCATGGGTCATTCTATTTTTTCTTGAATCTTAATCGACATTGATATCCCTATGCCTCTCCCTAAGGATGTAGTTCTTATGGTTCAGGATAGGTCATGGACTCAATTGCTGGATTATGAGGGCCTCCCCTTTTGTTGTCATAGATGTTTCTCAATTGGTCACTTAGCTACTAATTATTCTCTCGTGTCATAATGGTAATGCGACTTGGTAGAAAGATGTGAATGTTGATCATTTGATTGTTGATACTTCTGATTCTAATGACTCTTCACATGTTGATGATAACTCCTCTCAGGATAAGGTTGTACCTCTTATTGTTGTTGAGGCCTCCGTTGTTCCCTAGATCCTACTCCTATTAGTGTGGCCTCCTTTGGCCTAGAGGTTTTTACTCTTGTTGCTCATGTTCTACAACAATAATATGCTTATGGTGTTCTACAACAACAACTCCAGATGTTGTTCATGTAGCAATTGTCTACTCCAAGTGCTAATAGACACTTCGAGGGGATTTCCCCTCTTGATCCGACTTGCAATGATGTTCCTAATAATGGTATTTATTGGACTGTTGTTTGGCATAGGTGCAAAGGTAAGTCTTCCCCCACCAAACTCTTATGAGTCGAGTTGTAGATGATTCTTCCCACTCTTGAGGTGGGATCCTAGCTTTCTACTATTGTGTTGTTGATGGTTTGGGAGGCCTCTTAATAGTGGTCTTCTGATATGATGTTAATGACATGTTTGACCTGATCTTGTATAGGGTCAACACTCTTGTTTTAATATCTTCCTTTTATGCCACCTACGTGATGTTTGTATATAGGGTCAACACCCTTGTTTCGTTGCTTTTAATAATAAAAATCATAGCTATTTAGCATAACAACCCTCACGATAAACATGAACTACTTTATAGGCTTAATTCCCAAATATTTATACATAGGAAATAGTCATTGTAAAAATGATGGATAAGTTGTGATAAGTCATCATCAATGACACCATATCAACTTTATCCTTTTATCAATAAAATCTATAAGGATATTGTACAATCTGTTAGAGTAATCGGGTCTTTACTTGATTAATAAAACGATATTTGTTTAATTAATTAAGTTCCCTTTATCTCTTTTACACTTAAGCTAACATTAGGTGCATAATAATTAATTCTTTTATTAATTATTATGTGCAAGCCTAGGGTTTTCCCTTTTAGGGTTTCTTGACCTATTAGAGGTTGAATTCTTTTCTTTGTATCAATTAATTCTATTACACATTTTTGTGAATACAAAGCTCTCACATTCTTGAGCATTTTTATGTGTTTATTATTTTCTTTGTTGCTTTCTTGCTTCTCCTTGTAACAGGTTTATTCGGCTTGCAGAGATTGTTTGGGCTCCTGTGGTGTTGTATTTCTCAACTCTCACACAATCAACTAAGTAAGGGTTTATACAGACATGAGAGATAATCTAAAACTTAATAATGTCTATCACAAACAGAAAATAAAATCAATGGCATGAGTGTGAATGTTGATGAATATATATGAACTTTAAACATAATGTTGCTAAAAATATATTCTAGAGGAATAACTTACCACATCCATAGTGCTACAAGTATACATATACATATGTACCCACATAAATATATAAATTCATCTATATAAACTATTTAAATAATGCATAAAGATGAAAAATTACTCAACCTCAATACAACACACAATAATTATAAAACTAGTTAGATTGTCATGTACATGAATGTACAACTAAGAAACCAAAGAATCAATTGATTGCTAACCACCTTTACAACACGACATGTATCTACAATTGAACCAAACTTAATCAACATATAATACTACAAGATTCCAATACCAATGACTTGAAAACAAGAAAAAGAGTGAAGTAGGTTGAATCTTTTGGATCCCTCTTTTACTCATTTTTACATCAATTGACTTGAGAAGGGCATAAAAGAAAAACCCTCCACACAATCACCATGCCCAACACCACAATAGAAACATGCTAATAGAAGAGTTGGTAAAAACTATTGAGGAGAAATGTGGAATTTATTTTTGACAAAGGCATTGAAATCTACCGTTAACACTAGCAACAAAGCTAAATATATTTCTACTGCAAGCACCCAATTTTGTAGTCTTCAAATCTGTAGGTTGTTGTCTTGATCTCTCCAAGGGGATTTGTTTAATTCATCTATTCTATTCTAATTCAAGTTCTTCTAACCTAGAAAATATGAACCGGAAGTATGTGTATACCACTTTTTCAAGTATACGAGCATTGAGAACATATGAAGGATCAATGCACAAATGAGCAAGCAACTTTATTTTTTGAACTTTGAATACAAACACTAGCATTGAATTAGTGTAGATGTCCTTTAAGGCTCAAGAGTCCAAACTTTCACGATTAGTAGATGACGTGTGTCTAAGGATCAAATGATGGTATCATCTTTCTTTCATTAAGCATTGGCCAAAATGAAGTTAGATGGTCCTAAAAACACTCCAAGGAATTGGACACCAAATTAAGTGTAGAGACATAAGAGGGAGATTATAAAGTGATCATAAATTTTAATTAAAGGGTTTCCAAACACAAAGATTATTAGGACGCGGCTAAACTAGTTCCAAAATGGCACTACAAACTTCGTGTTATTGACTCCTTCAAAAAATCATAGTCGTAGCTCACATGATCAATGGTTTGTAATACACAACTAACTTCATGTTATTGACTTTCCGTGGTACGACAATGCGGTTTTGGAGCCAGTTTAGCTGCGGCCAAGATTACCATTGGGTGTCATGTTGAGAATAGAGTTGGGCATGGCATTAGAAGATAAGAGTGTGAGCTTGAAGATAGAGGTTGGAATTAGTGAAATGTTGAGACATATAGAGAAGTGAAGTGTGCATAAAAGCAACAAGAGTGAAATGGAATGGAGCTAGGGATCTTTCCTTCATTCAACTAGCATAAGGTGCAGTAATGGATTTAATTAATCCTTTAATTGAAAAGATAAAAAATAGGATTTATAATGATAAAACAATAAAACAATCTTGTTATTCCTCATTTATTGGATGGCGTTGGTAATGTGTTTTCTATTTTACTTGGTCATTATCTCATCGAATTTGATTTACACTTGGTTATTTTGATTAATATATCCTTTGTGAATAGGCAAGAAAGATAGTATAAGGATTTGGTACACATGATGTACCAACCAAATAGACAAAAGCGAGATTTATAGTAGGCTCTAGTGGAGTATTTACTAATAAAGAGCATCTTGTAATTCCTCTCTCATTGGATGGTAAGGTTGTTAATGTATTTTTTAAATTTTCCTAATTATCATCCCATTAAATTTGTTTTTGAATTTGATTCTATTTTCTTTAAAGCTAAGAGTTATTTCAAGATCGTTATAGATGGATTGTCTGACATAAAATAGGTTGATTATCTAGAGGGTATATGGTCTTATTTTACGGTGCACACAATCAGGCATGTAGATATGGGTTTTTTTCAGAATAATTTATGTGAACCTACATCAAAGCTAAGACAATGATTGGAAAAAATAATTTAGAATGGTTCAAAAAAAAATTATTAACTTAGAGGGTATTATTTCTATTTTTCAAGCACCCATTAGGAGATCACAAGTTTTATGTTGCTTAAGAATATAGGCATGGTCCACATTCATATGGATTAAGAAATGAAACAAGGGCACAAGTTATTTAAAATCTTTAAAGGCAAACAAGTGAGAGATGGTGCACTCCTCTAATGTTGAATGCAAGAATATTAAATCTTTCTAAAATTCATAACTATTTCTTTAAATTCTATGACATATTCTTTTCTATTTAAGCATTCAATGTAGAGAATATTAGACAATTTTGTGCTAGGAGTTTATTTAGAAACTGCACTCCAAAGAAGTTTCCTTACTAAAGAGAGAGTGAGTTGTGTATTACATAAATTTTATTATATGTCAACCCTCTCAAAGATGAGATATCATGTGGCTTGGATTTTTTTCAACAAAATTTTACAAGATTTCTCAAGATTGAATTGCCCAATTCTATAAAGGAAAGATTTTAGGATAGGTTATTTTGGTTGTGATATCAACATAGGAGTCATTGTGTTAATGCTAAAACTAGGAGATGATTTCCTTGTCAAGACTTGGAGACCTACTACTCTCCTTAAAGTCACAAGATTTTTGGCAAACTGTTAGCTAACAAAGTTATTCCTAGGTTGATATCCAAAATCCACTAGATTTAATAAAGGTAGTTGTATCAGAAATAGTTTACCTTCCACTTGAGAGGTTTGTGTTAGACTCAATATCCTAGTCAATAAGCTTGTATGGTTGTGATTAACTTTGAAAAATCCTATGATTGAGTTGAGTGTGATTTTATTGAGCGTATGATCAAATTTTGGGGTTAGGTGGACAATCTACTAGAATAGTCAGTCATTTTTAAATAATATATGCTTGAGTAAATTTTATGTTAAATTCATTTAGTGTACTCTTCAAACATCAATCAGGAAAGGGCACTTAACTTGGTTCTCTTTGATAAGGTCATGTTTCAAATTTTGTTAGGTGTCAATGCTCTTGGTCCACCTATTGGAGGATTTTCCCTTCCCAAGAATGACTAGTTGGAAGTCCATTTTGCAAGTGATACATCATCTATGAATTAAACTTGTCGACATTGTGTGGGCATCAAAAGATTAAATATGAGATTTGAGTGGTGGTTCCATACAAATAACTAAGATAGGTAATAAATCACAAGATGTTTGTTATACTAAGTAACATCTTAGAGCTTTTTAGACAAGTAAAATAGATGAATGGAAGAAGCGAGCAATAATTGACAATGATTATCTTGCAATGACATGTGGTCATTTATGGAAAATCTATGGGGTCTAACTCCTCTTTCATGTCCTCCCAACTCCTCCAAGAACTTTTTTTGGCACTAGGTCTTTGGATCATAAGAATCTATTATATGCATTTTGTAGAGACAATGTAAAAGAACATGTGTAATAAATAGTTGATACATGACAACATATCCTTAACCAATAAGATGAGATAGAAGATTCAATTAAGACACACATCAACTTTACTATCACATGTTAAAGGTGGTTTGTTAGTACATCATTATGTTTCATAAATTACTTTCATATCCTAGCTTTGCCAACTCCAATCTCATTTTGCTAGAGAGAGAGTAGTGGCACTTTCACTAGACAACCTAAACAATTGCTTTAATTAGGCATAAGATATAGGTATCTTACTATACAACATCAAGTATACAAGTAGGGTCCATCAAGCAAGAGTTAGTTTCTAGAAGAATTTGATCAGCTTGCTTAGGTAGCCCTTCACTTGGGTAGGTATCATCTCTTTGAGATGTGGCATTTTCTTATAGGATTCTTCTACCTTTGTCAAGTAGTTTTTACAAAGGCTCCTTACTTGAAGACTCAATTGAGGATCAAGATTTTTATTTTGTGACATGGTTGGATAGTTTCATTTTGGTACTTCCTAGGTCAAAATGGAACTTGCCATCAACTCTAGAGCACTTAAAAACCCTAGAAACAACTATTAATTTATCAAAATTTGACGATGTTCAAAGAACTAGGAAAATCTCTCTTAGTGCCTATCATACAAATCATACCATACTATGAAATCATACTAGAATAGTGCCAATATGGTGTAACTGGCATCAAATAAGGTATGATCTAACACAAGGATTTTTGTATTGTTAAGGATTTTGTTGTAGATTATTGAAGGGCATGCAAACCCTTCTCACACAATATGAAGTACCCACCAAGCATTGCAACTGTACCATTATATCTAGTGTATTTGAAGGTACTTCACTACCACTCTTGACTCCATGAAGCCACCTTTAACAAGGTGCAAGCCTTTGTTTCCACCATGACTTCTATTATTGGTCAACAATATGTTTATTGTTGCCTAAGAGCCATTAACATCCAACAAGGGTTTTAACTCTTACCACCAATGTTTGACTTTCTCTTTCTAGTGACTAGTTAGAAAGAAAAAGAGAAAAAAATTGCAAAACCATTATGCATCCTATAGAGTAGAGTCCCATGTATGGTAATGGTGATTTTTATAGCTTTTAGAGCTGATTTCAAACTAAATCCAAGTGGTTTTGAAATATACTAAAAAAAATTGACAATAAAACAATTTTCAGGGATCAAACAACAATTTTCATCACCAATGACAAATATTTTCACTAAAATATTTCGTTACAACTCTTGGCTTTGCCACATGGTAGTCCACAACCCCACCACCTATTACTATGAAACCACCATGTCAACATGTCATCATGCACAATCAACATGTTTATACAAGCCATGTCAGTGGTTGTGCATCTAGTCTAACAAACATACTTTCCAATCAGCATGCTAACATTAGCATGAGTGTTAACATCAACATCCACCTTTTTGGAGGGAAACCCTCTCCATTTGTATTTTTGTTTTGATTAGTGCACTATGAAAGGCAATTTCTCAACTTTACAATAACAAATTTTAGAGCAATTTTTTTTTTCCATTCTCATCTATTTTCTTGTTGGCTACTTGTTGGTGATCTTAGTTATTGCTTTCGATACCCTAATATTTTTTAATTTGAGTTATCCTAGTCATCTTGTTGTGCAACCTAGTTTTTTTCAAAACTTTGGTACCTCATAACTTTCACATACATACTCAAATTTCTAAACATTTTTTAAGTGGGGTGTTATCATACAAGTGTTATTTATATAGTATCATTATTTTTTCGACTTGGGATCTCTTAGTTGGTAATTTGTTTGATTGATTTGAGAATGTGCCGTTGTTCATTATTGATTTTGGCTTTATGTTTCATCACCCTCTTGTTGAGTTTCACAAACATAATTAGGTGTATTGAGAAAGGATTTTGACACATCTTGCATGGAAAGAACTTTTGATCTGTCTATTGATTTATTCCTAAACCTAGTGATCATGAGGAGGAAAATTGTTCATATAAGATAAAAGTATTAAGATAATTAACATGACATGTGATCTTCATAAGATTGACATTGATTGTCTTGTTTTTGTTTGTCCTCTAGTCATCTCATACATGTATAAACAGTATAAAGATTTTGATGATCCTTCAATCGATGAAGATGCCTTCTTGAACCATCTTATAACCATGGATGTTCTTGTTTTGTCTCCTACTGCTATAGAGGCTTGCAATGATTCTTCAACTTCATTGACTCTTGTTACAAATTCGTGAATCCATTTATTAGACTTCGAGTCACTATTTTGAGGTTGAGGACTATTCCACTGTTGTGCCCACTACTTTGATAGAGACCTTGGCTTCTTCAAATTCTCTTCAAAATGTTCATGTTTGTCTACATAATCATTGGGATGTCTATCTGTAATACATTTTATCATTGTTTCTAGAATCTCATATTGAGGATCCTGATGACAATGCATGTTTCTCTCTAAATGGCAATTGTTGACACCATTAACCTAACATTCATTTTCTCCTAAATATTTGTGCTTGTCAAGTTGCATCTACTTACCAAAATTTAATTAGGGTACATTCTAACCCTATGGTTCTACCTCCACCTCTACATGCTTCCATAGTGACATATCCTACGATACATTTAAATAATGATTCAAATTCATCAACATTGACACCTTTTGCAAGAATACCTAATTCTTGTTGGTTACAATCTCATATTGTTAAGAGTCATTCTTATGTCTTTTGTACCCACATTGGCTATGCTCATGGGGGAGTGTTAATGTGTTATTCTATTCTATGCATTACTTTACTATCCTAGTTTATCATGAATATAATGATAAGCTTGATAAAGTAGATCTCTACTTGGGTCGATGTCATCTCCTTGAGATGTGACATCTTGTTAAAGGCATATTTTTATCTTTAGCTAGTAATTATTTATTAAAACTCCTCACTTGTAGCAAATCCCATATATGCACACTTCTTGTTCACACTTGGACATATCTTGCAAATCTCGAGAACTCTATTGATTATCATGCAAAAAAACTTGCACTCTTGTATCCTGATTGATTACCATGCAAGGACTCTTGTATCCCTTGTACATCTTAGATATGTATCTATTGCAATTGTATTTGCATCCTCTATTTACAATAGTTGCATTTTGTAATCCCCTAGTTGTTATCGTACAATGTAACGTGCTCTCACCCAAATTTATTGGGTCCTCTGATGTACTCATTCATTTGCATGTCAAATTGTGGATGGAGACAGTTAGAAAGAATTCAAAAACACTTGATCACAAGCAATCTCAAAGTTAAAACATCAGTGCCTTATGATATCCTTTTAGCAAAAGTAGGTACTTTTCCGTTGGAGGCATCAACTATAATCCGGTTAATAAGTTATCTAAAGAAGGTTGAAAACATGAATAACCAACAGTGGCCCAAGATTGTGATGGAAGAGGGTCTTAACCGTAGGAAGAAAACTTGGATGAAACAAAACAAAAAGTGGATGAACAAATGGAACATCAAATTGCAGGAGTGTCCTAATACTAATGGGGAAATAAAGAAGTTTTTCATTGAAAAGTTTCAAACTGCCATGCGGACTAGTCACATTGGTCGTAAAAAGGCGTATTACATCAAAGAGTTTAACCCAACTGGAGAACATGGTGAGAAAGCATATTTAGGGAGAGTTATTATAGGGAAGGCAAAGTTGTTACTTGCTCAATTAAGGACTGGTTCACATCATCTCAGATGTGAAACAGGTAGGTGGCAAAGACCCAAAGAGGTTTGGGAGGAGAGAACTTGCTTGTTCTACAAGGTGGGTGCTATAGAGACTGAACGACACTTTCTCATTGAGTGCACTGCTTACGATGATATACGTGCTCAATATGAGTTTATCTTGAAAGCCGACAACATGTATCATTTATCTGACGAGGACAAGATCAACCAAACTACTAGCTATCTGGTCAAGATTCATAGCAGGAGATCAGACATGGAAAGGAATTCAAAGGGTCTAGTGCTGTGATTTTCTTGGTCCCATAGACTAATCAATCTTGTGGACGTCAGTAAAATCATTCATTCATTCATAATCTAAAACGGCCACAAGTACTACTACATATTGTAATAATTTTCTAAAACTTTGATGCTGCACCTGTGGGATTTTATGCAACTTGTAATGTAGAGATGTGGATGTCATCCACATTAGATATTGTGAATTTCTGCTTGGTCTGTGGCTTGATCTTAGGCAAACTATTGTTCTGTATAATACTTATTCAATATGGAAAATTTGGTTTTTGAAGCATACAATTTCACATTAAGTGGCATTCTTATAAACCCCATTTGATATAAAATAGAATACAACAATCAAAAGACAAAACAAAGTTGAAGGTTCACTTGGTTTAATCGTTCGCATTCCTACTAAACTGTAACTACCATTACGGAAATCGAGTTGTGAACATTTCTTACTATTGTTCTAAGGTTTTCTATTGATTACATATATACTTGTCTTTATGCAGAGAGCAATGAATTGTAACTACCATTACAGGAATCGAATTGTGACCATTTCTTACTATGGTTCTAAGGTTTTCTATTGCTTTCCTATACAATTGTCTTTATACAGAGGACAATAAATTCCAGTCAAATTTGTAAATAAGAAAAGTTCTAGGTGCAAATTTGAACTTCCTTTTATTTAATGGATCCAAACAAATTGTGTGCTTAAGCCACAAAAGTTAAGGTAGCTTATTTTACATATAAATTTAAAAAGGAGGTTCCATAAGCAACGCCGATCCTTAGCATGGACATGCTTGGTGTAAATCCCAAAGAGTACCCTCCATATGCAACATGGATTCTTACCATAGACATGCGATGGACTTATGTGCTAATAGCATTTGAGCACAATTCTAAAACTATGCTCAATATCAAATTTACCAGTTTATTCAATCGAGTGATATCATTTTCATACCAAATAAAAGTTCTACGCCCCAATTAAAAAAAAACCTAGTTCAATAACTTTACTAAACAGCTTTATACACACTTTGCATGAAATTCAAAAAACCGATAGAGTAATTAATTCAACTCACAAAAATATTTCTTCACGGTTTTACCCAACGCTTATATCATCTCCTAACTTCTATTATTTATTTTTATATCAATAATAGTTATTACAAACTAACGAGCGCTCCCCCACATGGGGAGATCATTCTCTAAAAACATGTTATGCTGTCTGATTACAAAGAAAGATATATTTTTCTAACTAACTTTATTGCATTGGAATAACAAATATTTGAGATATTCCATTCATCACTTGACAGCTTTAAATACCCGGAATTCATATAAACTTAAAGTATGAATAATACAGGCAAGGATGATATATTAGCCATCCTAGATTTGATGTAAATAAGAGAAACAAGGTACAGATCTTGCTAGCATTAAAATAATTATCTTGCTGTTTCAACCTTACTGTGAAAACTGTGACTAATCTGAACACATTTACTCATTGAAACTCACACTAAAGGTGTGGTACTTGTTGGCATTGCAGAACTGAACCATAAGGCATTGAGACTTCAGAAAAGAGAGGCAGAGGAAAGTAAAACCCATTGCTCTCAGAGAAGCTTCAGTTTGCACTTATCTTCGTGAGACACCCAATTCAACCTTCACTCAAAAAGTGATATACACAGAGCCACGCCCATTCCTGACATCAAAGATATCAACTGAAGCAGTGTGTTCTTAAATGAAATCCCTTTCTGGTGCATTTCAGGAAGCACCCCAACCATTGCGATGTAGATAAAACCACCAGCTGTGAATCCCTGTGTGTCAATCAAATGAACGAATTATTTGAACCTAGATTCCACAGAGAATTCCAACAGAAGCTTAACAGGTCTGATTGATGTGCAGACTCTATTTCATCAAAACATCACTTAATCTAAACTTTTCAAGTTCTTAATTTGTGCATACATGTAAAGTTGCAAGCCACTTAAAACATAGGTAAGACTAATGATTCTCTACTTGTCAGAATCATAAAGAAAATTATGCCATAGATGTTAACAGTGGCTTAGAAATAGTAATGTGTTCTGAAAATGACTTATAAATAGTCACATGTCTGTTCAGAAAATCATAAAAGAAACTACTAACACTATTTTGTAATTGAAAAGTATATGCTAGAAAAATGATAAATTGAACGTAGCATGAACAGTCAAAAAGTTAAGATAGGATAAAATTTGCTCACCTCTATCCATGCAGAATGTCCTGGATCTTTTCCGATTAATAGTGCCTACTCAGAAAAAGTTGTGTCATGGATAACCTTCAATGCATTTATTATTGCCAAAATACTGAAAAAAAGCATCTTAAAAAGGCTGAATTAATGCTTGACAATAACATAATTTTTCAGGTTCTTGTACCAACCAAAGCAGTTCCAGCTAATGCAACCAGTGCTGATAAGAAATTGAAGAAAAGTGCCTTGAAAACACTGAAGCCTGAGTTCACCAATATCCCAAAGTCTCCAATCTGTCCAAAGGCACATTCTACAAGAGTTAGTCTGCTCTGACATGCTGAATAAAAAATTCTATGAACAGATGGCAATGAAAAAAATTAAATGGGAACTAAAATGTCTTTAATGCTAATATACATTTTTAACCACATGCATGTGCATAAAATCTTATCATAGGGAAGCTAACTTGAGTTGGTCAATTACTTTTAGGAAAAATCATCTGATGTAGTTTAATTTAAAGTTAGAATGGATCAAGTTTGTGCAGTAGTATGTCTCACGTTTGATAAAGGTATTCATAAAGTTCTGAGTAGTAATTGGTTTAAGTGCAAATAGATTGGATAAAATTTAACCGCTGTAAGTACTGAATTTTGAGTTGTGCACCTAGAACGTGTATATTAAAGAATATTCTAGAGTGTTTGCAAACACAATAACACACGAATGTTTGCAAATTCAAAACACGTGTCCCATAGTAAGGTAACAGATTTTCTTAAAAAAATACATGCAGGCCCATTTACAAGAGCGAACCATAATGAAGGGTTTACATCCTTTTCACTAAACAGAAATTTAGATGCCATTGACTGGCACATGCTGCAGTAAAGGAGAACAGATTTTTGCGAAAAGGAAACAGATCAGTTAAGAATACAAAAGTAACAGCAAGTGTTATATATGGATACACTATTGCAGGAGCAAAGCAAGTTGGAAATATATGTTCTGTTAATGAATATCTCCATTTCATTCTTATTATTCATCATCAAGGGTTTGCAGCTTTCCATAATGGAGGTCCCAACTGAAAGTCGTCGTTATTTCAGCATTTTCATTGTCGTGTCAATATTCATAAGTTTTCAACAGGGATTCCTATATTGAACGGGTTTTCTCCTTTTCTAGCAGTTTTTACATCATTAAACTTAGATTTCAACATATCGGTGCAACACCTAGGGATTGAAGGGATTTTCAATCTTTACTATTATTCACATACTGCAGTTCAGCCTCTTCAAACTACTTAAGGTTCAGTCACAGTGAGTAGATTTTGAGTATAGAGCTACAGTTTTATGACAGAATGGTGAAGTTCCTTGCATATTTTCTACAGGAATTATCATTGATATGGTGTTTTGGTCTTGTAACAGCACTTAACATAAATAAGACAGTTGAGAAATTATCGATAAAGTTACTGGAAGGAAGACTGTATTTGATGGTGATGGGTTTAAGTGTCTTGTCACTCATTTTCATTGCCCTAAAAGTTCCCAAAACATTAAGTAAAAAAAAATTCAAACTCAATGTTATCATTTCTTCCACACTTCATACAAAGTGTTTCCATGTCAATACTTTAATTTTTCATCAAAGGAGATAACTATGGAGGTTTGGTGTTAAAAAGTTTGCAAAAATGACAAAGCATGCATTGTCAAGAGCCACTTGTGACAAGACCCAGGGTTACAACACACTTTAGTGAAGAAAGGTTTTCAGATTCAAGTCACCAAGACTGTTTGGTGAATTGTCAGATTAAGGATTCTTCAGAGGAACTGGCATGGTTAGAATAAAAGAGCTTAGTCAAGACTCAAAATCACTGCCACGGTATGAATAGTCACAATTAGACATTTATAGCCTGTGCTATTTTTAGGAAGTTATGCTTAGATTGGCTATGTTTAGATAATCTTCTAGAAGATCTATTTTTTGTTGATTGAATAATTCCAAATTTAGGGTTTAGAATTTGTGAACAAAATTTGTATTTTGGGCTTCCTTTTGTGTGCAATCAAACTTTTTATGCAAAGATTTGTAAACCCTTATAAGTGTCATTTGCACTTGGTTTGAGGATAGTAGCTTTTACACCCACTTGTTGAAATTATTGTTCAAAGAGTCTTCTGATTCTCATGCTCAATTGTTCTGCGAGTTAGGAAAAAATTTGTAATTATTGCAAGCTTTGTATTGCAGTTTCTGTTAAATGAAGCTTTGTAGCTTTGTGTGCAAATCTTCATATTCATATACGTGTATTGTTCAATCCAATCATGTTTTTCACACAATTTTCAATCTCTATATTTAGCTAAAGAGTGTAAGCATTAATTAATAATTATTATCTTTTCTGTAGTAGAGAAAACATAAAATCTCACAAGCGCAATAGTGTTGAACAACCTTGTGCCCCAACCTAAAACAAAAAGACACGTTTTTGTTTAAAATTTGTTGTATTGCATACTTAAATCCCTGCTAGTTCTAGGTTTTTATAAATTTCAGTGAAAAGAAACATGGCATTTCCTTCACTCTTCTCAAAAGGAAGCTTTCCCTCACAATTTCATAAAAGGTTTTATCTTACATGCTGTTCCATTTTATGTTGCACTAAAAGGAGCAAAATTAAAATGTTAATAACCTATGTTATCAAGTCATTCTATTTTGAACCAGGTATCTGTGTGCGTCTGGTCCTGGTACTGGTCCACTGCGGGTTCGGCCCCATGTACACCCAGGCAGTACCTTGGGTATGTCCAAGGGCCAAGGCATACGCAGAAGAACCCCTGCATAATTTGTGTTCTCAGTCCTGCAGATTTTAGTTTCAAGACCCTATAAAGCCTAGGGTTTCTCAATTAAAACTTCCAATTATAAGATAAATCTTTACATACGTTTATCAGCTCACCTCTATCTAAGAACATAGAAAAAAAGTCCATCTATATTTATGTGCATAGCTTATTACAGAAATTACTTCCAGCCTTGTTATCTTAGTTATCCTTTGTTTGGGAACTCAATGATGATAAATGGAAATCTGAAATAGTACAGTGAGGTAATATGAAATCCATTGGAAAGGATAAGAGAGCCCATGAATCTCCTAATCAAGCAAACCCAAGTAAGTACATTTTTGGTAATTGTGGATAGCAGATATTGATGCTTTTGATTAAGAAGAATATGAAGACTATTAAATATTGATTGTAATTTTGAATTTTCATTGTGTAACGGCATTTTGAGACTTGAGTATTTTCACTTTTGCAAATTATGAAAATGAGGTATTTAAATATTCCATTTATTGGCAATTATGAGTATCACTGTTCTTATAATTTATAATTTTGAACACTAATTTGTCGTACCGCATTCTGGTACCTATACCCGAACCAGTAACTTAACTAATAACCTGTCACAAAGTTCAAAACCATATCAATAAATCCTTTTACAATAAAATTCAGAATGAACAGCTCTATAAAATGGATAAAGCAATGCTTCAAAGTGACTGAATACATTTCATCATTTTTCTTTTGTATAAACTAATGCACTTCATCATTTTTCTTTTTTTAAGTGTTGAAAACCCTATGCCAGAATTTAATTTAAATGAAGATGAAAGTAATTTGAATTTCAGTGGCCATCACTTGTATATCGTAATTTGTCATCAAGGCAAAAAATATGGAAGATTCTTTATGTTTATTTAACATTGCTTCTCTTTTTTCTTCAGATTTGAGATTTCTGCATTCATATTTGTTGAAGTATTCAAGATAAGCTGTGTTTGATGTTTCTATCCAAACATTTGGAATGAGCAACCTCGCCCATCTCTAAAGAAACAATAAGTGTACAAACATAAACCAACTTTTTTCTATAAAAAATAATATTAAATAGAATAAGGGGTAAAACCAGTTCATAAGTCGACGAGAATGAGCAAAACAATGAAATGCTTATGACAAAGAAGTATGACAACAAAATATACAAAAAGAAATAAAAACAAGAATGAACAAGGGAGAAAATATTTAAAAGTGAACAAGTTAAACCATTTTTAAAATATATATCAGGGGCAGCCAGTGGCATATTATAGTTACCATGGTCTGGATGCTCTTAAGTTCGGTTTTCTAGTTGCTTACTGGTGGTTGGACCCTGATTGGAACTATGCAAATGCTATGGTGGTTGTAATTCTCTCGAAACTTTACTGGTTAAGGACCAAACCAACTTCATTTCATTTTATTGCAATTCAGGGGCTGAGTAAAACCCTTGTTGATTTAGAGAAACGAATGTTGGATAAGTATTAGAGCAATAAAATTGGATGGAACCTTAGCATTAGACTGAATTAGGTCAAATGAAGACAAAAGACAACCGTTCTGTCGAAACTGGCATTTATTGTGGTGGCAGCAAACCTCGAAGTTCTAATGTTTACGTCTTCAAGTTTTGATGCTTTTAAGTTTTACATCTATTCAAAGTCATCCGATTGCATTGTTTCAAAACTTAGTTCTAATATTTTGATGTTTTAACATGAAACAAATATACTTTTTCCTTTTTTTTAAATATTTGTTTTTATTTGCAATTTTTTGGAATGTTATATTTTCCCTAAAACTTTTAGGTTTAAATTTCATAATATAATGTTAATAATATTTAAAAGTAACAATGTATGTTTATGCTTTTATTAAGTTTATATTTAACTTTATAATTTAATTAGTATTAATTTTTATTATCATATATTAACTTTATAGATATTTAATATTTATAATATATATTAATATTTATAACTTTACTGCTATGCAATTTATTAAATTTTCAAGTTTTACACTAGATTTTGTCATTTTATTTGTTTAGATAATGAGCACGTTAACAAAAACTCTTATCTTTCACCTTAAATTTCACAGCAATTTACAAGTCAAAATATTAAAAATTTAATGATAAACATTATATATACATATATGGCCTTTCATTTAATTAATTTTTAAGTTAAGTGAGAGGCATTCTACAATAGCAACAAAGGGTGAAGTGTAATGATCTGAGTGTGTAAACAAAACATCTTACCTCTTACCTTAAATTAACAAAACATTTTGATTTATTAATTTGAGATATTTTTTGATTTGTTAATTATAATTGAAAATTTGATATAAACTTTAAATAATTAAAAAAGTTAACCAAACTAGAATTAGTTAATCTGTGTTCTTATTTTTTGAAATTGATTGTGTTTTGATCTTTTTCAATTTTTATTTTTTTTTGTGTATACCAGTGCCATTTTTTAATTATGTATTTATTATGATAGTCAGGTACACAGAATAATGAAAAAAAACAGGAGCTACAAAAAGAAATAATAGAACTGCAACAGTACTAGTAAAGGTCCAGAGGCATCTAGGGCAGAACCCAGTAACGTAGAAAATATGTTATACCTATTCACAGGTAATAGCTGTTCTGAAAAAACCATATGAACAAAGAAAGATTGTTGGCTCAAAGGGCAATTCAAAGAACTCTGAGAAACAATTTGCAACATTTGAGCATGTTCCCTAAAAAGAAACAACTAAAACAGAGAAAAGTTTGAGGAATGTAAACTTTTGCAAGTATAGAATGGGAGGCAAATGTTAGCAACTCAAAAACATAAAATATACATAGTTCCATAAAGGTTTTGAATGAGGGTATTGCAAGACATAAGGATGAGTTTTGAGGGCAAGGGGACTGTAGCGAAATTTGTGGATGGTGGAAAGGTAAGCACAAGTATAATACTATAACTAAGTTATCAATCTTGGTACTAGTTTGGAATCAGGTTCATAGGTTTGATCCCAAGACAATTGGGGTTGCGTTTGTTTGGGTTCATCTATACAAAATCATATAATAATCAGAAATATATACATATTTGCAGCAGTAATTAAGTTCAAAATACCACATAGCATCATATAATAAACAAAACCACATTAAAGTTAAAAAAATCATTATGCCCCCTATTAATGGGGTTAGGAAGGTTGATCTTGCTTTCAACCCGAGGGATAAGGTTAAATGGTTACCCCAAAGGTAGAATGAAAATTAACTTTGACAGAGCATCAAAAGGCAACCCCAGGGTTTGTGGGGCCGGATGTGTGATCAAGGATATACAGGAAAAGTGCTAAAGAAAAATTCTATGAGGCAGAGTTTCAAGCAGCACTCCTAGGTCTGACAAGTGGTGTCGAATTGAAGGTGAGGTGAATTCATTTAGAAGGAGATACGTTAATAAAGGTCAATGCTATTTGACAAAATTGGACCCCAATTGGAAACTTCGGAAATGGCTACATCCAATTTGGAAACTCATTAACAAAGTGGAGGACTTCAAAATCTCACATGTCTATCGAGAAGGGAATGAGGTGGCAAAAGCAGCGGCAGAATCATTTGAAGGGATGGGAATTATGAATAAACACGGGAAAAGAGATCCCCCAGATTGGTGAAGTAGAGAAGGACGATATATTATCATTCTTCCTTAATCTAAAGTACTGAAAGGATGTGCAAAATGACGAAGGCCTCTTCATTTTTGAGAGGCAAGTGTGCAAAACGAATGTCATGACATGGTGGGAAGCTTTTTTAAGCAACTAGGTGATGGATGCAAAAGTTATTGAAAACAGAGTTGCAAAATATGGACACCCCATTGTTTCTATCTTGCCAATGCAGATAGATGGCACTCCGAAGAGAGGTATCGAAGAAGAGACTTAAGAGTGTGTTTAGGACAAACCATGTTCTAATTTTTCATGCTGTTAAGGGTGCACTGGGAGAGGATTTTCTAAGAAGTGACCATAGAAATAGGGTAAATACCAACATATCCTCAATGTTAAATGTCTCGTTGGATATAAGAGAGTCTAAGGTGATGGTGAAAGCACTCTGCAAAAAGTTAATTTGGAAGAGGTTTTTTGAGGAATGGAGAACATCCTAGAGAATATGGTGGCAAGAGAGGGGATCCCTCTGTGAAATATGTTTGTATCATTTGTGTGAGGGGCCATGAGGTTGATAAATTCCCTTCGTCCTCTCCACCTCCCCTTCTCAATTGCCAAGGAATAGAATGGTCGCAGATAGAAGTGCTCTTTTTCTGAAGTGAATTCTTGAACTGGTGTCGGAGGGTTTGAGGTGGATACAAAATTATATTGAGGAGAACATGCTGCAGTTTGGGGGTGGAGAATCTTTTGTTATTCTCATGGCTTCGAAGGAGGAGAACAGAGAGGTGGGTTTGGACTCTAGTGAGGAGGACATGGACAAGGAGGACAGTGAGGACCACAACTTATGTGGCCCAGATTACCCCAAGAAATGCAGAGGGGCAGCCTCAGCTGGAGCTGCAAATGTGGAGTAGGTGTTCTAAATGGACTTTTTGTATCATTGTAATTAACCCCATTTTGTCAATAATATGTGGATACAGTAGTATGTTGATAATTTGCTAGTATAGCTAGTTGGGGTTTATTGGTTAGAATAACAGATGATAAGATATAGAAAATTGGGGCTTCCTTTTTTTGTTTACCTGGAGCCCGTTTATGGGTGCTGATCTGGCAGACACATAAGCATACATAGTTGTAAATCTTTTACTATTTCAATATAACGGGTGTAGTCCCCTTGACTGCTATTTACAGATTAAAAAAAAAATACCGTTATGCAATTAGTCAAAATCGAATGTCATGATATATATTAAAATTAAAAATAATAATGTCAATGTTCACAATCAACCATCACTAAACAAGCATCAGCATCATATGTGTCTTGAAAAAAATCATCATCACCATCCATATTAGATGATGTAGATTTTCATTCCATTGCATAAGTAGGTGAGCTACCTCATATTCCATTTTGGACATAGCAAACTCACTCATTACCACTATGATTTCCATCTAGTTTCAATATTGACAATTATGTCTACACAATTGCCTACCTTAGAATCAGTTATAAAAGTACTTCAAGTGGGTGGAAAAAGGAGTTATACTATTACTATGATTTCTTTCTATTCTTTAGAAAATGCTCACACAATGAAGTAGTTTGTTTCCATCCCCCAACAAAGCAACGAGAAAGCACTATATTAGAAGAATGACAAACAATGCCATTGGCACTAATACTCTCATGCTCGCTAGTTGGCTCGTCCTCAAAATCAAGTGTAGCAAGGTGGGAAATGGCAATATCCAAGTCCGTATACTCTAGCTTGATATCCTATTTCCTTGTAGCCACTTTCTTTGTGTGAAAGGTGACACAAGTTGGACTATCTCTCTTTTGAGTGCAATCAGTTGCACTTTACTAAGTGGATGGAATGTGTGCTCCAACTCCTCTCAAAAGCAAATGAATTGGCAACCTATTACAAAATATAAGATTTACGAGCTATAAATATTAAAAAAAAACACTTGCGATAATAGTTTGATCACAAGAAGTTGTAGGTGTCTGAATGGTTGGCCATGGAAGTACCACGAATTGTGTACTAAATTCACTGGAGTGTACAAAATCTATGAACTAAATCCTAACCACATCCCACATGTCAAGATCAATGTAGAGCTTATGAAGTGTTGTCTTGTACCATTGGTTGACTTCAAGATCTCTATATAGGAAAATCCTTGCCAATGCATAAAAGATCTTGGTATTATAACATTTAGGACTAAATGCAAATGCAAGAAGATGTGGCAAGGTGGTCACTTTGTTCCACCTCTCTCCAATAAATGTGTAGATATTAGAAGAAAGGATCTTCGGAATCTTTGCTCTTTTGCCTTTACGATGACCCTCATCTTCCCAATCATTAAGTTAATGCCACAATATAGCTCTCCAAAACAAGCCTATCCTTGTTATAACAGATCAAACTCAATATAGGCTCAATGAAATTGAGGAGATATTCAACACAAATCCACCAAGTATCATCTAGGATCATCCTCTTAATATTTATTGCCCTTGCAATGTTAGATTGCCTCCATAGGACCAATTTTGGTTCATGACCATGTTAGAGAGTGCCTCTCAAACCATTACAAGTTGTCTTTAAGACAATTGTTCTCAACAATCTATTCAATAGAAATCAAAATTGTTAAATTATTGCATTAAGATTCTTAACTTGTTAAAGAAGAAAACATAAACTTAATTTTTTTAAATGTTCAAATTACTAAAAATGAAACAAATTTTTAAATATATTTAATAAATCTTGTTTGTTCACTTACCTTCAACAACTCCAATTTTGAGAATGTTATAAATAAGCCTCTTGAGATATGGTGGTTGGTGTTGAACATTTGGATCTCTTCAACCTTGATATACAATTGTTTGATCCAATCAATTTTGGTGCCAATTTTTTGTTGCATAAGGTTGAGAGAGTGGACCACACAAGGTGTCTAAAAGATGTGTAAGTAATGCTCCTCAACCATAAAGCTAGTTCTCTACAATTTTGCCAATCTATTATGACTTGCACAACATTTTGAAGCCCTAACCCTCAATGGCTTGAAATGGAATGTTAGCGATAAATGTGTCATCCATCATCTCCCCTTCATAATCTACTACCCTCATAAACATTGCCCCATTGGGGGACACTAAAATAACATTCATGAATCACCAACTTGTTGCATCCTTCCATTCATAAAAAATGATAGAAAACCCTATCTTGGCCCAAGAATTTTGTATGGGCTTTAGTGACTCCTCTACAAACTTCACCTCGTTTTCCAATAAGGTGCTACACACCTGAAAATTCAAACATTTGTATTCTTTTGGAGCCTTGTGAATTGTTTTCCACATTTGTTGCCAATATAGTGAGAAAACAACATTGAAAGCCAATCCATTTGAATAGACACATCTCACAATGTGTTGATTGGCAATCTCACGAGGTTCATTGTAAAATGTCATTTCCAATAATCCCTTGAACTCTTACGTGTAAATGCTGAAAATTATTCTTTGAGTGTGGGCAAAAATAGGTGGCTCTATATAAGTTGAAGATTAAATGGTGGTGGTTGGGGCTTCATTCCTTGAGATACTTCCCTAATAGAATGGGTACATTATTTTTTCTTAGGCCAACTTTGATGTCCACCCTAGGGATGCCACAAAAATGTGCTTTCACCTATTGTATGAGCCTTAATGTTGAATATCACACCCATTGCAAATCCAAACATAACTCCCAATACCTAGAACCAGTGATGAAAAAATCGGCAAAAAATCGTGTGAATCGCGATTTTTCCCAATTCGAAACCCCAAACAATTTAATTGCCGGTAAAATCGGGAACGATTTTATGCAAAAAATCGGCATGAGTTTGACCATAAAAAATCATTGAAAATTCCAATTTAAGCGATGCTAAATCGGCGGAAATTAAAAAAATGCAAAAAAAAAAACCTAACTTCGTTAACTCTATTCAACGAGAAGGTTCAGTGAGGGAAGTGGAGTTGAATCTTGGGCATGGAGGTTTGTTTCGGAATCATAGTCGAGGTTCAAAGGTGGAGTGATTAGTATGTGCCGACTTCGAGAAAGAAGTGATCTGGTGTTGCAAAGAGTTGTTTGGTGTTTTGATGTTTGCATTGAGTTGTTATGGTTGGTTTATCTGTTTGGGATGTTAGAATACTTCACTCATTGTTGGTTTCAGTGATCTGGAAGTTTACTTGATCATATCATTTGATCTGGTTTGAAGTTTAGTCTTTTTGTTCAGTGTTTGGCAGATTTTGGCATTTGATCCATTGTGCTCCGGTATGATCATATCTTTAGTTGCAGATTTGGGAGAATGTTTTGGATGTTCATGTGTATCTACATTTCAGATAGTTCATGATTTGGTGCTCCCCAAGTCATCTTTCTAGTCCGAATTGTTGTTGTTTGGTGTTCTTGAGATTTAGTGTATTGATCGATAAAGATTTGAATAAGTGATGTTGGTGCAGCTATTGCGGATGGTTTAGCGTGCTTGTTGGTGTTTCCTGATTGTGCCCTATTTGTTTTGGTGGTCCGCATTGATCCTTGTGCGCGGTATTGGTGATTTTCTTGATCCAGTGATATTCTTCGTGTTATGCGGTATTTTTGGTGGTGTGGAGTGTTGCGGTTAATCTTGGTGAGATTTACGGTGGTGATGCATGTTTGGAGATTTGATTTAGGTCCATGTTATGTCATCTATGACCTTATATTGGTCCGGTGGTTTATTTGTGTATCGTGTGATGTAATTTTGTAATTGAGGGTTGAGGGTTTGGCCGACCTTGTAGTCAAGGTTGATGAATTGTATAAATAGGTGTTAGATTCATGTAATTTGGATATGGTTGTGGTGTTTGCATTATTAGAGAGTGGTGTATGTGCGCATAAGTGAATTTATCTTTTGGTATGGAGTATTGAGAAGAGATTGTTGCAGGGCAGACAAATGAGCTTATCCGGAACTGTCATCAGGCATTAGCATATGCTATCTTTGCAATTCATGTAATCCGGATTGTAGTCTGATTATTATTGTAAGGTAGTGAACCTTCCCTAAGGGTTGGAGAATTCTGGGTCATTATACTTTTGAGGAGTGAGCTCTAAGCAGTGTGCCTGAATACATGTGCATTCTCCATTGTAATATTTACACATACTACTGCAGAGTAATATATTATTGTGGGTAGGTTCCCACCATGGTTTTTCCCTTAACCGGGTTGTCCACGTCAAAATCTTGGTGTTATATGTGTTGTCGTTATTGTATTCTTGCTGCAGTTGATTGAAATTTGAGATTGTGCTTAATTGGTTTAATCCGGTGAAAACTGATTCACCCCCCCCCCTGGTGCAGGAGCACCTAATTGAGCAACTCTCATTTTTGAGTATTTAATGCTTTCATGTTTGTAATGTCTTGTGTCAAGTTTATAATGTTGTTTTAGGTTGTTGTGTGTCTTCTTTAGTGGTTTTGATCTCATTTTGGGCTCAAGAGGTCAAGTTTTGCCTTTTAGGCTTTGAGTTGACAATTTTTGGCAAAAATGTACAAAATTGCCAAAAAGGTCTTCTAATGCTTTCCAAACCATTGAAACATGTTTGATAAGTGTTTTTAAGCATGTCTAAGGTGTTTAGACAAGTTGATAAGGTTAGATTGTCAAAAATGTCTTTTGGAGTCATTTGGGCTTGTAAAAGTTGTCATTTTTTGACTTTTCTTGCAAAATGAAGTTGTGGAAGCCTCATGTCCGTACTGGGCTTGATAAATAACTTGTTGGACTATAAAAAGACCTCTCTTTGCTTTGAAGAAGGTTGGTGATTGTATGAGCAAGAGATTCCTAATAAAAATCATGAAATTTTGGCTTTATTCACTGTTTTTTCCTTCCTTGGAGTAACAGTCTGTACTGTAGCTTTCATAGTCCGTACTGTACCTTGGGAAGTGTGCATATTGGTTTCCTAATGCTGTTCAATCGATTATTCCACTACTTTTCTTTTTGCAAGTTGGAGAAATAAAATTATCTCTCATTCTGTGTGCTCACTGCCCTATCAGGGGTTTGAAGTTACAAAATGCCACAACTTGACTAATCCAGGTCTGGGATCCCACAAAATGGATTTAGTCAAGTTGGTGCTCATGTATATAACGTACATATGCTTTACTTTGTGCCAAAATTGTGTTTGGAAGAAGGACTTGAGTGAATACTAGGCAAGTATTGATTACTCGGCTAGTAGCATGTTCAAAACTCAAGATTTGCACCCAAAAGTAATTTGGAGTGAACAAATGTATGAGGCAGAGGTCTGGATATATGGCCAAGGGTGTTGAAGATCACCTTGGTTTGTTAGAGTAGCTTGTTCCTATTAAACATTATCACTTTGTAAACAAAACTGTGAGTTCACTGTTTTTGTAAATTGTGTTTGTCAAAATGCTCAAGGAATGCTTCAAAGCATAATCCAAGCCTTATAACCATGAAGGCTATGTAATAGGGAAGTTCATTAGTGTTTTGCAGACCTCATTGAGGTGTACTTCCAGTTCAATCTGCTTGTTGTGCAGGTCTAAAGAGGTGGCAGCAGCTGACTGGTAAAAGGCAGCATTTTGATAGTGATAGTGGTATTCCACTTCCTTTCCCAGATGTGTGCCAAGTGTTTGTCATTATGTTTGCAGGGCAGTAACAGGGGAAGGTTTTATTTGGTGTGGCATAAGTCTTACTTCAGTTTGGAAGCTTGATTAATAGAGTTGCAATGACTTTCCTAAGTGACTGGTTCTAAACCCTACCAAACCCTACAAAAGTGCCACAAATAGTGGACAGTCCTCATTTTTCAATAGCAGAGGCCTAAACCATGAAAATACATCAGCAAATACCTCTAAAACACCATCCAAATTGAGTTTGTTGGAGGAGGAGTCCATCGTTGGGCAGGGTGACTAAAAAGGTGTCAATTACCCCTCCACAGGCTAGTAGCCTTTTTGACTGCATAACACACTTTTTAGAACCCGATTGCAAGGAGGAGTTTGGGGCTCATGAAACTTGGCGAGAACATTCTAAAACAGTAAAACAAGTGACATTTGGAACCTTGGACAGTGTGTAGCCTCATTTGGGGGTTTTGACCTTTAGTAGGTTAAGGGCTATGAGCCTTAAACTAAGTTGGTGGTCAAAATTGAATAAAACCTTGCTGCCCCTACATGTCCATGTTTGGAATTGCCCTATGCACACTAAAAACAATAAGTTGAATGTCAAGAGAACCAGGGATTGAGAAAAGTGTAGATGGGAGAGGTGAGTAGTTGGAGTAAGTTTGAGCATGGGTGTGAGCTATCACCAAAAAGGGAGGTTGTTGGTGAAGACTCGTAGAGAGACCTAACTATTGCAACTAAACTTGATATTGGCAAACATAAGGAGCAGACATAAACAATACCTCTTGTTTTCTTTTATGGCCTTTTGAGCACTTACCTAGCAACCTCCCTATCAACCCCCCCCCCCCAAAGTTTTCCTTCATTATTGTTGCCAACAATTGGTATCAGAGCTGATTGTCCGATAGAAGCTTAACCGCTTGAGGAGATCCAGTATGGCAGCCTATGTGTTTAAGGAGAGTCTGAGATTTGATGGAAGCAATTATACTGTTTGGAAGGACCAGATGGAAGTTCATTTGAAGTGTCTTGGAGATGAGTATTGGAATATTACAAAGAATGTCTACAATGTTCCTCAGAATGGACTGGTTACCACTGCTGAGATCAAGGATGTTGAACATAACATAAGAGCTAAGGAAGCATTGCTAAGTGCCTTGACCGATTCAGAGAAGACTAATGTGATGGGTTTGAAGATTGCACATGAGATTTGGAAGAAGCTAGAGACCTTGTATGAAGGAGATGCGCAAGTTAAAGTTGCTAAGCTGCAGAGTTTGAAAGGAAAGTATGAAGCATTAAAGATGGGAGAAGATGAAAACATAAAATCCTTTATGGCTAAGGTGAATGAGCTTGTCATGAACATCAAATGTGTCGATGGAACCCAAGAAGATGAGATTGTTGCTAAGGTGTTGAGATCATCGCCTCTTGTTTACAAGTATAAAGTAGCTGCTATTGATGACATCCGAAGTGTGAATACAGTGACAAGAGACATGTTGATTGGAAAGCTTGCTACATTTGAGTTGAGCGAATTTGGAGAATCACATGGTAAATCTTAGACTGCATTCAGAGCCTCTGTATCCGGGAAGCAAAAGTATGATCCGGGTGAAAATTCATGTTGGGTATCCAGATATGAAAGAGAAAAGAGAGAGATGGAAGAGCAAGAAAGAAAATTAGTTGAGCTTGAAGCCTTTATTGCTCGGAGATTGCCTAAGGGAGCCAATAAGTATGATGGAAAGTTACCTTTGAAATGTTTCTCTTGTAATAAGATAGGACATTTTGCTTCTAGGTGCCCTGAGAGAATGTCTAGATATGATAAGCATGATAAATTTGAAAGGCATGATAGATCTGATAAGAATGATAGATATGAGAAGTGTGATAAGCCCTATAAACCCTACCTAAAGTTCAGAAATCAAAAGAGATGTTCTTATGCTGCTAATGAAGGTGCAACAGATGAAGAATCAGAGAATGGGAATTCAGAAGATGAGTTTGTATTTATTGCTATCAAGAAAGATGATCCGGTACCAATGAATCCTGCAACTTGCATTGTTGAGGAGAAAGCTTTGGTTGCTAAGATCGAAGAGAAAAATGAATGGGTGATTTACAGCAGTTATTCACATCATATGACAGGTGATAAAAACAAATTTGTGAGTATGGAAAGGCATGATGGTGACATAGTGAGGTTTGGAGATGATAAAGCTTGTGTGATTCGTGGTAGAGGTTCTGTATCTTTCAATGGTAAGCGTAATATTGATGATGGTTTGAAGCATAATCTTTTGAGTGTTGGACAGATGGTAGACAAAGGATATAATTTGCAATTCAAGAATGGTAAATGCAAGATCCTAAATGCCTCCGATGTAGAGATTGCATCAAGTACTAAGACTAAAGGTAATATCTTTCACTTGAATGCTGGTGAGAGAACTTGTTTGATTGGTCAGATTGATGAAAGTTGGCTATGGCATAGGAGGATGTGTCATGTTAATTTTGACTGCATGATAAGGATAAGCTCTACTCAAGTTGTTAGAGATTTGCCTAAGATTGTGAAGCCTACTAATCCGGTATGTAAGGAATGTCAAATGGGAAAGCAAACAAGAACTTCATTTAAGAGTAAACTGTATTCATCTAATGGATTGTTAGATCTAGTGCATACTGACTTATATGGTCCTACAAGAGTGAGAAGCATGCAAGGTGACATATATTTCATGTTGCTGATTGATGACTATTCTAGGATGATGTGGGTTACCTTTCTAGGGAGAAATCAAAAGCATTGGAGAAATTCAATATATTCAAAGTTAGAGTAGAGATTGAGACAAGGTTGAAGCTGAAGTGCCTGAGATCTGACAGAGGAGGAGAATTTACATCATGAGAGTTTGATACATTTTGTGAGAGGAATGACATTATAAGACAGTTATCTGCTCCTCGAACCCCTCAGCAAAATGGAGTTGTTGAAAGAAAGAACATAACCATTTTGGATGCTGCCAAGACTATGCTGATTGAAGGAAATGTTGCACAGACCTTTTGGAGAGAAGTTGTTAGCACGGTTGTTTACAAATTCAACTAGGTGCATATTAAAGGTGATTCTGGTAAGACTCCTTATGAGCTATGGCTTGGTCATGTTCCTACAGTTAGATATTTCAGAGTTTTTGGAATTAAATGTTATATCAAGAGTGATGAGGATATAGGAAAGTTTGATGCAAGATGTGATGAAGGAATCTTCTTGGGATATTCTACTAAGAGCAAGGACTACCAGTGTTACAACCAGAGATTGAGAAAGATAGTGGAGAGTGCAAATGTGAAGGTGGATGAATGTCTTGGAAAGCAGATTAGAGCATGCGGTTATGATTTTGATGATGAAGATGTTCCTAAGTCTGTACAGACTGAGATCTTGATGCAAGATGATCCAGTGGAGACAGTTATTCTGAATATTGTTGTTGACGGTGAAGAAGTTCAAGAGCCTGAGAATCAGAATAATCAGAAGACTCAGAGGTATGTAAGATTGAATCATTCAGAAAATCAGATTATTGGTGATAAGAATAAAGGTGTGATGACTAGGAGAAGGATTGTTGCTGAAGAGATATGTTTGATTTTAAAGATTCAGCCTAAAGATGTTGTAGAAGCATGTAAAGATGAAAATTGGATAAAAGCAATGGAAGAAGAGCTGAATTAAATTGAGAAGAATAACACTTGGGAGCTTGTTCTGAGACCTAAAGACAAGAATGTAATTGACACTAAATGGGTGTTCCGGAATAAATTGAATGAAGTCGGTGAAATTGTCAGAAACAAAGCGAGATTGGTATGTAAAGGGTGTTCTCAGATGGAAGGAATTGACTATGAGACTTTTGCTCTGGTGGCTAGAATTGAAGTTGTTAGATTGTTTCTTGCATATGCTGCTTACAAGAATTTCAAGATATATCAGATGGATGTCAAGTCAGCCTTTTTGCATGGTGATCTTGAAGAGAAAGTCTACATTGAGCAACCGGATGGATTTTCATTATCAGATGAAAGAGATATGGTATGCAAATTGAAGAAAGCATTGTATGGACTTAAACAAGCCCCTAGAGCCCGGTATGCTAGATTAGACAAATACTTGACAAAGTTGGGATTTTGTAAAGCAACTGCTGATAGTAATTTATACTTTAAGGTTGAAAATGATAACATTTTGATTGTTAAAGTCTTTGTTAATGATATCATTTTTGGAGGAGATGATGATTTGAGTATGAAGTTTGTTGATGATATGCAAAAGGAATTTGAAATGTCTATGATAGGTGAGATGAAATTCTTCCTAGGATTGTAGATTACTTAGACTGGTAAAGGTATTTTCATTTCTCAATCAAAGTATGTGAAGGACTAGCTGAAGAAGTTTGGGTTAGATGACTCTAAAACTATTGGAACTCCTATGGTGACTGGATGCAAATTGTCTAAGAATGATGAATCTCAAAAAGTTAATCAGGCTTTGTTTAGATCTATGGTTGGTGGATTATTGTACTTAACTCAGACTAGACCAGATATTATGCATTTTGTTTGTCTTTGTGCTAGATTTCAAGTAGATCCTAAAGTGACTCATGTTACTGTTGTGAAGAGGATTTTCAAATACTTGAAGGGAACTGTTGACTATGGTTTGTGGTATCCAAAAAATGATGATTTCCTGTTGTGTGCCTATACTGATGTTGATTGGGCAGGTGATGTTGATGACCGAAAGAGCACTACAGGTGGAGCATTCTTTTTAGGAAAGAAGTTGATTTCGTGGTCCAGTAAGAAGCAAGATGTTGTATCTTTATCTACTGCCGAAGCTGAATACATTGTTGCTGCTAAAAACTGATAATTCAAGTGCTATTGATATTTCCAAGAATCCGGTACTGCATTCTAAAACAAAGCATGTATCAATTAAGTATCATTTCTTGAGGGATAAAGTCAGTGATGAGGAAGTCAAATTGGAATATGTATCTACAAAGGATCAGATTGTAGATATTTCCACTAAGCCTTTGCCTAAAGATAAAATTTGTCTATTTGAGAGACAAGTAGGGATCTTCGCCCCTCCTAATGAGAACTAGATGCATGGAGCTGCATCAATTCGGTGGACTTCAAAGCCTTCTCTTTTTATCCGGTTTGATGAGTTGGTGTTGCTACTCAGTCAGAGTAGTCAATGTGTGATTTTGATGTTCAGTTGTGAGTTTATCTTAAGGGGCAGAGATTGTCCTTCTTAGAGGATGAGTTTTGGGGAGAGAAGCATAATCTGTATTCTCTCTTTGGCATTGTTGTCAAAGGGGGAGAGAGGCATGTGAAAAGTTGTTTAATCTATGGAGCTTTGTGTGCATGATCTTAGGGGGAGTTTGTTGTTTGCCCTCTCGGGTAAACGGTTAAATGCAGAACGTAAATACACAGAACATAATGGAAATATATTAAATAACCAACCTCTATATTAATTCAACAGTCCATGTACAATAAGTGCTTATAACATTACATCTGACACGACTAACATGATCATACTTCGAAGAAAAGGTACACAATATATAATACCCAAAGGGGTGCGACACAACCGTCGCGACTCCAACTACCTACTCATCGGCCAACTAACTGACTGCCGTAACTCATTATTACCGACGACAACATAAACATAATATAACAACATAACATAATGATAATTCCCGTCAACATCATCCCCCCCAAGAAAAGAAGTCGACTCTGACGACTTAATACAAAATAGAGATGAACAGCAAGAACTACTGACGCCAGTCGGGCCCGGATCTTATACACTTGCTGCATCCTCGCCTGAAAACCCTTTTCTGCTACCATCCGATGCTCAAGTGCGGAATTCACCAATATTGCTTCCTTTGCCATCACAGTCCTCCTGTGCTTAACCCAAACTTGTCTGCAAAACACGTTTTTCAGTCTTAGCTTCCACCAACTGCTACTCAATTGATACTATCTCCCTAGCCAATTTGTCCTCGATAGCCACCCGTGCTGCTCTCCCGGCATCCAACTCCTGGGTACGCTGAACTAAGTCAAACGCGACTATTGCCTCCAACCTGGTGGTCAGCTCCTCCCGAGCCCTCTGTGCATCCACCAAGGCAACCTCACGTCCAGCCGAGACATACTCCGAGTTCCTCAAGGCGCACCAGTCATGCCTGGAGGTGGCCACAATCCGCTGGCACAAATGCTAGGAGACACCTCAAATCCTCCATCACACTCCCCAAAGGCTAAAAACTAAACTGAATAACTCCCTAGTGTCATACAACTGCGCGGACCTGCAATGCCTTCCCTCAAACTCTGTTTGTTCCAAACCTCCAAATCCGTCTCCCTCTACGGCTTATGGCTTCCCCGCCAATGCTTAGCTGCAGGCTTCTTTCTCACAATACGGAAAACCACAACACTTCCCGTGGTCTTCTGTAGCTCAAAATAAACTGGGGGTCTGGGGGCAACACCCCCAGCGGGGTCGAGGGGCAGCGCCTCTCGCAGGGTCTAGGGCAGTGCCCCTCGCGGGGTCCTAGGGCAGTATAGGGCGGGGTCAAGGGGCAGCGCCCCCGCCGCCAACACCAATTTACAACCTTCAGAACCCCACGAAAGTCCATGCCGCGCATCATTTCAGTGATATTTTAAGATGCCAAAAACCCTTCTTTTCCACTCTGAATTTCCAATGTCCTGGCTTCAAACTCCAGCGAATCATTTTAAATCTAGCCGTCGTCGTTTTTTTTTTTTTTTGTTGGCACTGTAATTTCCCCGATGGCATCTCGGCCATACAACCTTCCTGTACGGTCAACAACAACACTGGCACCTCCGATCGTGCAGTCAACACCCTCCACCGGACGACTGTGTTTGTTTGTGCGGGGGCTGCGTTTATGTCTTCGTGCTCCGCGATAGCAGTGGTTTCCACCGCACAGTGGTGGACGTGCTACCGTACGATGGTTCCACCGCCGGTGTTGCCACCGTACGATGGTTCCACCGCCGATGTTGCCACCGTACGATGGTTCCACCGCACGGTGGTCCCACCGCCGGTGTTGCCACCGCACGGTGGTGCCACCGTCGGTGTTGCCACCGCACGGTGGTGCTACCGTACGGTGGTTCCACCGTGGCTTTCTTCTCCCCTTTTTTTTCCGTACGGTCAGCTGACCCGTACGGCCATACAATTTTTTTTTATTTTTTTTTTTTTTTCTACTAGAGAGTCTTCTGCCGGGGTCCCCTATCTCTGAGATCGCCCTGCATCCTTCTCAGTTTTCCTTGCCCAAAAGTCTCCTTTTGTCCCGTGCCTCTCAAGTCGCTTGCCTGGCCTCTCGAGTCCCCCTCCATCCTCTCGGGTCCCCCTCCGGGCTCTCGAGTGTCTGTCCGGCCTCTCGGGTCCCCTGCGCGCTTCGCGTGGTAGGGTTTCAATTTGAACCTATTGGTGGCAAGTTTATTTTCCATGGCCATCCGAAGACCTGGAACCACAAATTCTACAGGGACCACGACCTCCTTCCCGTACATAAGAAGAAGAAGGATAATAAAGATTTTGAAGGCTGCGGCCTTCCACACAGGGTTCCAATCATTGCCGACACTCTTCGGATTATTTACGTCGCCAAGGTTTGGGGCGTCTCCCTTCCAATATTCTCTATATTCCGGCAAGTACACCTCTGTTGGTTGCTCTAGTTCCTCTACTTCGAGCCTATAGCTTTGGAACATTTTGTAATCCGCCATTTGCCAGTGGAAGAGCCCGTTAAGTGAGCATACCTCATCTTCAGAACATCCCTCCAATTCGAGCATCCCTTCGCTATTCGGCTCCATAGCGTTCTTGCCCTTGCTTTCATCGGGACCCCCTTCCCTTTTATTAGAGTCCTCTGAGTCCGAGTCTGAAGAGGCGAGCTCTTCGCCGACATCTTGGGTGTGTAGGTCAATGGTATATTTCTGCCCTCCCTTCTCCATGGAAAGTGTATTTTTCTTCCAGTTGTGGTTTACCCTCGCGTTGATCAACCACACTCTCCCCAGGATGGCATCATAGCCTTTCTTCTTCGAGGGAATAACCACGAAATCTAACAAGAATGGTTGCGTACCAATTGTCACTTGCTGGGCCATCAACAGCCCAAGTGGCTTAATGCCGTGTTGGTCCGCTCCCACCAGGTTGAATGTGGGTGGCCACAGGGTGGGCTTCCCCAACTGCTTCCATGTTTCTTCTAGTAGTACATTCACCCCAGATCCCCCGTCCACAATGGTGTCCTTCAGAATGGTCCCACGGATACCCATTTCTACCACAGCTGGGTGTCTACCACTGCTCAAGGCTAGTAACATCGGGTCAGTCGAAGGGCTGACAGAAACCTCCACCTGTGGTGTACTCTTTGAAGCGGTGGCGGGAACCCCTACCTGTGGTGCACTTGACGATGCGGTGGCGGGAACCCCTACTTGTGGTGCACTCGACGATGCGGTGGCGGGAACCCATACCTGTGGTGCACTCGACGATGCGGTGGCGGGAACCCATACCTGTGGTGCACTCGACGCTCTGGTGCTTTGCACATTGGTGAGGATGGCAGTCCTCAATTGTGGCATAGAGTCTAGAAGGTCTTTTACCTTTATGGGCACCTCCATCTGCAAGATTTGCCCAATGATGTTATTTTCCGCTTCCGTACGGGATGATGTACTCGCCACCTCGTTGTCTCGTCGTTCGGTCGTCATCTCACATTCAATATTGGCCTTTGCCTCCCGTAATCTCTCCTCCGTACGGGGGTCGGGATAAGTGGCTTTTTTCGTCTGGGCGCGGGTGATCGCCAGTACTTCTTTCTCACCAGTCTTCTTAGCCTTCTCAATGTTGAGGAGATTAACCCCTGCCTGAGGGCAATTTGCGTCCTCGTGGTCGCCTGGCCCACACCAACGGCAGAGGTGCTGAGGGGTGGCTTCCTTCATGCAATCACGGGCGAAGTGCCCCCACTGATTACAGGCCCTACATTGGATAATTGGCCGGCCCTTGGCGTCATACTGGATACGGCTTCCATTATTGTTATTGTTGCTATTCCTTCCGTCACCGCATCTGTTGTCCCGGTATCCTCCAGATGATGCCATTGTGTTAGTCTGTTGGCCCGTACCCGCTGGTGCGGATGTTGTGGCCTGCTCCGTGAACAACACCTGGTTCGTGCTTCGGGTTTTCATATTGTATGGGCACTCCTTGGTGGAGTGTCCCATCATTGGGCAAATCTCACAGAATGCCTTCTTTCGGCAAGTCCCCTTTGTGTGTCCGGCACTCCTGCAGTCTGTACACCACACTTCAGTTTCTTCCGTCTTACTTGTACTCCCTTTCATGGCCTTGAATTCTCTCAGCATTCGTTCCATGTCCTTCTGGAGCGCGTGTACCTTTTTACCCGATTCGCCACCGCTACTGCTCTCCCCGTCAGAATCTTCATCATCGTCAGATGAATATCTATTACTTTTCTTCTTCCTTGATGTTTTGTATTCACTTTCTAGATCCATCGCCCTGTTATAGGCGTCATCATATGACGTCGGGGGTACAATTTTCATCTTCCTCTATAGGGAGGATTTCAACCCTTCAACGAACCATTGTTTCTTCAATCCATCTGCGGGTTGGCTTTCCATTTTACCCAAGAGTTCTTTCAGCCTCCGACTGTATGCCCGTACTGTCTCCCTGGTACCTTGTTTGGTATTGTATATCTCCGTTACAATTTCATTGTCATCACAGAGCAACCGAAACTCCCCCGTGAATTCCTTTTGTAGATTGGCCCACGTGGCCACTTTTTGCTTGTCCACATCGGAGTACCAATCTATGGCGACTCCACGTAACGTGGCTGGGAACTGCTGTACCCAGTCATCGTGGTCTGTTACTCCGTTGGCGGACCAAATGGTCTCACATGTACGGCAGTGCCGTAAGGGGTCTTCCTTGCCATCCCCTGTGAACTTTGGTAACTTTTGTTTGCTCGCCATCCCTGGTCGTCTTCCTGGAGGCGGTTGTGTCTGTGTCTGTGGCTGTGTCTGTGGCCCTGCGCTGCTACCTCCGGTAGTTTTGGTGGTGTGTCCTGGAGGTACGGTGTTTTGCCTGTCGCGTGTGGCACCTACACCCTTACTGTTGCCCTCCCCTTCGTTCTGACACGCTCCTACTCCTGCTTCCCGTTAGTGATCTTCACTCCGTGGCGTAAGGGACAAGTTCCTAAACTGATCTCGAGTCTCCTCGACTAGATTTCGCCGTAACCTTGTTTCTTCTAGAAATTCTTCGTGGCTCCGCGTCCTACGATGACCTGGCGACGCGTAGAAATTTCCGTCGGCCTCTGCACCTTCCATGAAACCTCCTTGGTTCCCCTTGGGCCCCCCTTCGGCAGGTCGTCCTTTGGCAAGTTGCCTCAGCCTCCGTCTACGTTCTACTTGCTGCTCCAAAATCAAAGCCCTCTGCACGGCCTCCCACTCGTTCGTTTCCGATTTTCTATTCCTATCTTTATTCAATAGATTTGGCATTAATTGTCACACATCTCCATAACTTTCAATTCTTAAATCAAAACATGTCTTTATTAATTCATCTGCTCAAGTACAACTCGTGTCAATGACACTTTTATTTGAAAATAAGAAGTTCACGGTTCAATTCCCTCCTGGCCTGGCGCCATTTCTTTCCGTTTCCCGTCCGCTGTTCTCTTCGTAGCGTTGCAGGATTTGTTGTCGTCGCTCCTCCTAGGCAATCTCCTCCAGGTGGGCCTGCTGTGCCAGCGATGCCTGTGCAAGCAGCCGGGGGAGGTGGTTCATTAACCGGTTTACTGCCGTGCCAGCGATGCCTGTGCAAGCAGCCGGGGGAGGTGGTTCATTAACCGGTTTACTGTCGGGCTAACCTCCAGCGCTGTCCACACAGCACTTGGTGGGATTTCTGCCTCCGCCGCTTCTCGTCGAACGTATGTCTGAATGGCTACCTGGAGCAAAATCGAAAATTCTCGCGTTGCCATGTCTTCTCCTGTGTAAAGTTTGTCCACGCGTCGTCGGCCTCCGGGTTTACTTCACCAATGGGTAGGCCCATTGTGTCTGTGCGCCATCAGTGTCTTCCGTTCCCGAGTTCGTCTAGGCAGCGGCGCCAAATGTTTGCCCTCTCGGGTAAACGGTTAAATGCAGAATGTAAATACACAGAACATAATGGAAATATATTAAATAACCAGCCTCTATAGTAATTCAACAGTCCATGTACAATAAGTGCTTATAATATTACATCTGACACGACTAACATGATCATATACTTCGAAGCAAAGGTACACAATATATAATACCCGAAGGGGTGCGACACAACCGTCGCGACTCCAACTACCTACTCGTCAGCCAACTAACTGACTGTCGTAACTCATTATTACCGACAACAACATAAACATAATATAACAACATAACATAATGATAATTCCCGTCAACATTTGTTGCAAATTGTTGATGTTGATTCATTCCTTTGTGTTGATTGTTTTTCACATTCATATGTTGCCATCAATGCCAAAGGGGGAGATTGTTGGATATTGTTGCTGCTAGGATATGTTGTTGTCATTGATGTCAACATATTCGCGTGTTCTGGTGTTGCAGAGAGTTGTTTGGTGTTCCGATGATTGCATTGAGTTGATATGGTTGGTTTATCTGTTTGGGATGCTAGAATACTTCATTCCTTATTGGTTTAAATGATCCAAAAGTTTACTTGATCATATCATTTGATCCGGTTTGAAGTTTAGTCTTTTTGTTCAGTAGTTGGCAGATTTTGGTATTTGATCCATTGTGCTCCGGTATGATCATATCTTTGATTGCGGATTTAATCAAATCGAGAGAATGTTTTCGATGTTCATGTGTATCTAAATTTCAGATAGTTCGTGATTTGGTGCTCCGCAAGTCATCTTTCTAGTCCGAATTGCTTCTGTTTGGTGTTCTTGAGAATTAGCGTATTGATCAATGAAGATTTGAATAAGTGGTGTTGGTGCAGCTATTGCGGATGGTTCTAACGTGCGTGTTGGTGTTTCCTAATCAAGTCCTATTTGTTTTGGTGGTCCGCATTGATCCTTGTGCAAGGTATTGGTGATTTTGCTGATCCAGTGATATTCTTTGTGTTATGTTGTATTTCTGGTGGTGTAGCATGTTGCGGTTAATCTTGGCGAGATTTACGGTGGTGATGCATGTTTGGAGATTTGATTTAGGTCCACGTTATGTCATCTATGACCTTATATTGGTCTGGTGGCTTATTTGTGTATCGTGTGATGTAATTTTGTAATTGAGGGTTGAGGGTTTGGCCGACCTTGTAGTCAAGGTTGATGAATTGTATAAATAGGTGTTAGATTCATGTAATTTGGATATGGTTGTGGTGCCTACATTATCAGAGAGTGGTGTATGTGCGCATAAGTGAATTTATCTTTCGGTATGGAGTATTGAGCAGAGATTGTTGCAAGGCAGACAAATGAACTTAACCGAAACTGTCATCAGGCATTAGCAGATGCAATCTTTGCAGTTCATGTAATCTGGATTGTAGTCTGATCATTATTGTAAGATAGTGAACCTTCCCCGAGAGTTGGAGCCTTCTGGGTCATTATACTTTTGAGCAATGAGCTCTAGGCAGTGTGCCTGAATGCATGTGCATTCTCCATTGTAATATTTACACATACTACTGCAGAGTATCATCTTATTGTGGGTAGGTTCCCACCGTGGTTTTTCCCTTAACCGGGTTTTCCACGTCAAAATCTTGGTGTTATGTGTGTTGTTGTTATTGTATTCTTGCTACAAATGATTGAAATATGAGATTGTGCTTAATTGGTTTAATCCAGTGAAAATTGATTCACCCCGCCCCCCCCCTCAGTTTTCCTTCATTGTTGTTGCCAACAAGTTGTATCTGCCAAAAAAGGGTGGAAGATTCAACATTGAGCAAGAGAGGTTGCCCTGGCTGTTAATTTTAAGATCAGACGGTAAAATATAGATAGCAAAATCAGAGAATCAAAACAAAGAACACCAAAATACCTTGGGAAAACCTCCCTCTTGGAGGTAAAAAACCCAGCTATAAATCTCAGATCTTATTATGCAATAATCAGTCAATATCTTTACAATTCGGCTTCGACACTTGAAGCATTTAGAACAAGCAGGCTATGCAGAGTAGTATTTTGTCTCCAAACTAGGGCATACATGACAATGAAAGAACTTATCTGCCACAAGGAAGTTCGTTGTCTCTTGAATTGAATTTGCTGACCTTAAGGTGAAGTTCGCTGTCCCCAAAAGCACTTCGCTGTCTCCAGAAGATGATTTGCTGCCCTTAGGTGTATTCGCTGATCTTAGATGATGGTTCGCTAAACACTGTTGAAGAAGATCGTTGAACGAAGAAGACATTCGCTGAGTGTAGAATGAATTCGCTGAATTGTATATTGTTACAATGATTTAGACTTTGCATATATATGAGGTTCAGCCACCTTAATCACCTCAGGTCGGCTCATAGGAGAATCATTAAATAATAATATAATACCATCAATTAAGTGCCCATTATGAGGTTGACCTCATCCACACGTTTCATGATTATTACATATAGGGCGTGACTAAGGTCAATGGCCAATTAGTCACATATATGTGCTAGGTCGGCCCAAGAAGGGATCCGACCTAGCTATAACATCAACACTCCCTCTTATAGCTAGGGATGAGACCTTCTCAAGATCTAAGTCACATAGTGACAACCACCATGGCTACTCCCAGAGGATGGGTCCATCATGGCTACACCCATGAATGGAAAACAAATGAACACAAGTGCCCATCACGCAATCATGATGTCATCATCTCAACATGACGTTCATCATAGCTACTCCCAAGGGGTGAATAAACACAAGTGCTAGATCATGGAATTTCTTCCATGACATCCACCATACCTACTCGCAGAGGGTGGAACAAGGGCTTTCACCTCAAACTTCTCTCGCAGAGAACAATACACTAGGCTTGTACCTCAAACTTCTCTTGCAAAGAAGAATGCATTAACAAGGGCTTGCACCTCAAACTTCTCTCGCAGAGAAGAATGCATTAACAAAATCTTCAAAACGATGTAGCTCCCTCTGAAGTTGGAATGTCAAGCTCCCTCTGAAGCTGAAATGTCAGGCTCCCTCTGAAGCTGAAATGACAATTCCTCCTTTTAGAACAAGAACCCTTCTGAGTTGACATTTGACCTTGGCTCCTCCTGAGGTGTCCCTATGTCAACTTCCACAGAAGAAGCTAGAGTAGACCTAAATTTGCACTCTCGAGCAATGTGGCCATACTTGTCACACCTAAAACATTGAATGTGAGATAAGTCCTTTTTCGGAACAGGATCTGGATCTTTGTCTCTATCCCTCTTTCTTCTTTTGCCTCTTTCCATAGAAGTGTGTGTAGCAAGGACTTGATTTTCCACATCATAATGATTATGCTCAATTCCTCTTGATATCAACCACGACTCTTCTTGAATACAATCAGCACAAAGGCGATCAAATTTGGGAAATTTGGATCTCCCACTTATGCCTTGGATAAATGGCTCCCAAGAGTGAGGAAGGCCATTCAACGCTAGCATGACAAGATCCTTGTCCACAACTTCATCTCCAATGGCACTAAGTTGATCTCTCAATTCTGCAATCTTCATAAAGAAGCATACGACTGATTCTCCCTTTGCCATCTTGACTTTGATGAAGTTGTCGTTTTGTTCTGTATTTCAAATATATTGCTTTAGTATATGATTTTAAATCATTTATTTTATAAATATTATATATTTTTTAGATATTAATTTATTATAATATTTTTAGAAGTTTTAGTTTTTTGGTATATGGTATGTATTTGACTCGAAGTATGATTTATATATGATGGAAATCAGTAATATGTTATTGCCTTCTATAAGTTTAGTGTATATGTGTGTTTTTTTAAGAATATTTTAAGAAATTATATATTTTCAAATGTTCGATAAATTTGCCGATTTTTTCCCATTTTTCGATTTTTTTTTAAAATCTGGCCAAAAGATTTATTGCGGATTAAGAGTTTTTCATCTTTGCCTTGAACTAATGGTGCCATATTAACATATTTCCAAAGGATAGAATTTGGGACTAGTTTGAAGTGCAGTCCGCCCACGAGTCCACCCATAAAGGTTGAATTGACTGCCATCATAATCCTTATGCCAATAAGTTTAATAAACATGTTCGAAACAAATGAAACATTTATAGAACCTAGTTGAATTTTAAAAAATTTAAACATATGCTATAGATTCATATAAAAAAGGGAGAAAAAAAGAAGAAAATTGAAACAACACAAGAATGCAAAAACTATATTTTTTTATTATTTTTTTTATCGATAATTGGCCGAAGCCTAGATAGCTTTTGACTGGAGCTATGCACCAGTGGGGACACAGTAGGGGGCCCCATCCCCATTACATATCTTTGAATTATTATTATTATTATGTTTGATTAGATTGACCCAAGACCTTCCCCATCCTATGGAAGGCCAAGAGTCACAACTTAGAATTCCACTTTAGATGTCCCTATTGGGAATTGAACTTGGGTCTCCACAGTGAGAACCCAATGTTTTAACCTAGTTGAATTTTAAAAAATTTAAACATATGCTATAGATTCATATAAAAAAGGGAGAAAAAAAGAAGATTGAAACAACACAAGAATGCAAAAACTATATTTTAAAAAACACCCTTTTTGCAAAAATCTCCTTCATAGCGAATAGCTTTTTGCACATGCATAGGAATAGCAAACCAATCACTTTGGAAACTTCACTGAGCAATCTTCAACTCTGTTCATTTGATGGCAAAAAAGAATGAAAGTGAAACAAAATTGAATGGCTTTTTATTTTGCATTCACAATGAGGTAAACTACATTTTAAACTTTCAAATGCCTTGTAATGAGATTTTTAGGGTGAGAGATGTGTTCAAGTCAAAGTCATATCTCTTTAAAATTATTAATAGCCAAAAAAAATTAAAACGCATTGGGGTCCCTATTGGTGTGGTTTTTATGCACGTTCAACACTGAATAAAATACCTAGAGATATCCTATTCTCTCTTGATCAAAATCTTCTATGTTAAACAGTTGAATTGTGTGATCACAAAGACGACTCAAAGGTTCCCAAATGCGTACAAACGGTCTCAGTTGGTTCGTTGTGATTTGTTGGTAATCTCAATGCGGAATTACATAATTATTTGAAGAATTAATCAATCTAAGGATTCTACTGATTCCCGGCACTTGTAGCTTTCTCTTTTGGAATGATTTTGCAACAAGCTCTTTCCAATCCTACTTCTACTAAGACTTGAAAAAAAGGAAAAAAGGGTGAGGATTTAGGAAGATAATTCTAATCTTAAGCTAATCCTATGAACTCTGGAGACAGAAATTGCAAAAGTGGAATTTAAACCAATTCTCGTTTCACCAAATTCTACAACTACACAAGAACAGTGCTATCTTCTAGGGAATTCAAAAGATATTCATATCACTTACATTCACCAACATATTAAACAATGAATATAGTAATAGAAGTTTGCATTTACTTGTTTAGGCTAACTTTGCAAAACAATTGAAAATCATCCCATTATAAAAAGTATGAACACATCAAATCCACATTAAGCAATTTTATCAATCCTTCATTCAATCTATCGACTTGGAAATTAAATCTATTCTAATGAGAGCCAGGAAACCATGCTAACTTGCAAAAGTGGACAAAGATTCACCAACATATTGAACATGGAATTATATCTATCACTTAAGAAGTATCACTACAACAATTTCTCCAAAATCTCCCCCTAACAAATGAAAAGAGGGATTATATAGACACCCCATCACAAAGCAAAGGCCCAAATTGATCCAAGATCAACGAACAAGATCAAAACATCAAATACTAAATAAGGCAAGCTAACATAGTTATCCAAAATGGACCCGTTGATGCGTTTGTCATGGACATGCAAACACAGAATAAAATACCAAGGTATCTTATCCTCTCTTGATCAAAGTTACTCAAATGCTGAAGATTAGCTTAAGGATCACTTGAGACAACTCCAAGGTTCTGGTATGTCGGGGCACGACGTGTGGATAAGCTCAATGGTTTGATGTGATTATGCTGGGATCACAAAGGGACTTACGTTGAATTGTTGAATGCTTGAATCACTAGAACTTGATCATCTGATGTTGCAATCTTGTGATGCTTTTTATCCTAAACCAGCTTGAGTTAAAAAAAAGGGCAAAAGGAAAGGGTTGAGAAAGTATATTCTAAGACCTAGAATGTAAGAAGATGGGTGAATGATTAGATGGAATCCTACTGGGCGAGGTCTCACAATCAACTTGAATAATTTGACACAAGCTCAGTGCAATCTTCTAAGGGATAATTCAAAGATGTTCAAATCATTATCATCAAACATTAATTACCATCCAGGTTAATGCATAAGCAATAGATGTATAACAATTCAAAGTTAAACTCATATCATTCCAGTAAATGAGAAGCAAAAACCATGAGACTTGTTGAAATAACAAATCAAATTCACCATAACTTAAATGAAATCAATTGTTCTTTACAACAAGGTTTGGCAAAAAATCTTTGCCTTCTCCTAATCTAACTTCTATTCTAATTGCTATTCACTATTCTATTCATCTATTCTATTACTATTCTCTTACTACTATTCTTTTATTAACGTTTACAAATGAAAGCCTTGAGCTTTATATAGAGAGCTCTTTAAAATGAATGGCCAAGATCAAACCCAAATCAATGGCCAAGATTTTACAATGAAAACCCTAATTAGGGTTTGTTACAACAAACTCAATTCTGGCCAATGAAATAATTACAACATTTTGACACATCTCTGGAATGTTCGACCAATAGATAATAGGGGTAGGTGTCTCGGAGTTTGTGCCATCATGGACCAGTCAAGTCCATTGAATCAAAACATGCTGATGTGGAACTTCTTTGATTGGTGGAGATAGTGACTGGGATGCCACCTCAACTTGCTTTGGTACTCGGTAGATTATCATGAAGGGATGTTGAGAGATATCTCTTGATACTCAACATTTCAAGTTCTCTCAAAGTAGTGGTGATGGGAAGCATTGATGTAGCTGAGTCATTCCTCCATCCTAGCATGCTTGCCTTGGGGTGATTGTATGACCTCTCCTTTGCACTCCTTTGATCTCTTCATGTCTCCGTGGTGTGGTGAGAGTTGAGATTCCTCTTGGGCATTATGTGCTTGTAAATGAAGTTTTATCCTTTGCATGGTGGTGTAGATTTTACAATCTTTCTTCTTTTGCTTTGCAATCACCATCCTCTCCTATCTGCAAAACAAAACAAACATGATATCAAACACACCTAATATATAACCTTGATAGTTCTTCTAACTTGATATATTCTCTAATTTTAATGTGTTTTGCAAGCATGATAAGAGGAGGTTGCTCCTAAGGGTGGGCGATGGAAGTTCTCTCAAACTTAGTCCAATTCTGCCCTTTATCACTTCAGGTTTGAATACTTTGTCATTCATGCAGGTGGAGGCATCAAATTAACTTGGAAGAGGGCTCCACAAGCAATTTTGCTCCTAAGTGGAGTACTTGAAGTTCACTCCAAAGGTAGTGCACATGAAGTTCACTCCAATCTTGATGCTCATTTCCCTTCATTCTATGGGTTCTATCATTGACTCTTTCAACCATTTATTGATGAAAACATGTAATGTCCCTACTAGTTAGAGATCACTGTCCTGCAAAACAGATTGTAAGAATACAACAAATATATATATATAACTAATCTAATTTGCAATTAAACTTCAATTACTTAATTAACACTAATCTCAATTCTTATTTAATAAAAGGATACGAGTGTAGTACTGGGACATGTCCTTAGGCGGCTGTGAAGCTCGCCTTCTTGGAACCCATCTTGGTTCCAAGCCATACCAGGAAATCGAAGGTTAATTCGATTCCTGTCTTGGATGTAATTTCTTACACCCAAGCCATACCAAGGAAGACCATCATATATGATCAATTCCTTGCCTTGGATGATGCATCTCATCATCCAAGTCTACCAGAGAGGACCGGCCAGATCCGTCTCCTCTTGGATAAACTTTGTCAACCAAGCCATAACATATATGCATATAGATATTTAGTATATAATGCCTACCAAGGATTATCATAATCCCTGAATTAGACTATGGGGATTTCCTCCCAATAGCCTCCATCATATAATCACATTATTGTCATTCATTGATATCCAACATTTCATAACAATTCATATTATCAATATCATTTAAATTATAATCTTGTGACATACAACATTATGATATAATTATGTAACATACAACATTGTAATAATTATGACATAATTCTGTAACATACACATTATAATAATCATGACATAATTTTGTAACATACACATTATAATAATAATGACATAACTACCAAAAACTACAAGTATTTTTATGTGTGTGTGTGTGGCACACACATCCACACACATATACGTACCTGTGGCATCTTTGTGGTCTTCTTGACTTTTCTCTTGCCTCTGCTGATGCAGCTGCAGTTCCTATCTCCTTCCTATTCTCCCTGCTCCCTAGATATATTAATCATTTCTAATAATTTGTTCCTTGTATTAACTTAATTTAATATATTAATATTATTTAATAATTTATTTCCTCTTTAAGTCTATTAACAATATTTAATATATTACATCATTTTAATAGTTGACTTTATCATTATTGGTGTATTTATAAGGCTTACATCAGGTGGTACAGTAGGGTTATCACACGAAATGTAATGTCCCCTACTAGGTCTAGCCTTATTTTCCCCATAATTTAATCCATCTCAACATACTTATCACTTAAACTAAATAGATTAGGAGACAAACTATCTTAAATATCGCATTTTACAACTTCTTAGATACTGACGGTCATAACATTGAAACATAATCTTCTTTCTAATATTGAATTAATAATTCAATTTGGTTTATAATCTTATATTTACTTGTTCATTCAAATTACCATTTGTATTTATTTTCAGATAATATTATAATATACATTTGACTACAAAGCAGTTCTTATAAAGTATTATAATAATTATAATCATTATATTATATTATTTTCTATTATTATATTATTATTGTTTTTTCTGATTATACCATATCGTTATTGGGTTGGTCGTCCCATATATATATATTCTCTACAATATAAATTATTAGCACTGCTAATTGCTATATCTCTAATTATTAGTTATCTAGTAGCTGCAACAACAGACAGACCTGACATGCATCAAATCCGGTCTGCCACTGTGAATGTGACCAAGTATGACTGCCTTATGTATTATAGTGTATAACTTACTTTACTGTTAATTAATATATAACATTTCCAATGGTTTAATTCAGATTTTATATTCACTCTATCAGTAATTAACCAGATTATACCTTACGTCTTACTTGTGGATTATTTGTTATTATTATAGCAATGTCATAATATTGCTCTAATATGACACTGTCAGTTTTGGATTGTGGTTCATATCACAGTTAATTTACATATGTGCTGATGTATTGAAGTAATGCTGAATATTATAATGCAGATTATTCACTGACACGGTAACAAATAATTAATACGTAATTTGTGATGAGGTTGTAGTGTTATTAATACCAATTTATACAATAATGATCATGAACCTTCTGAGGCATTAGGCACTTACCTGGAGCGAATTCCTTCTTTTTTTAATTCCCCCCCAATGCCACTGCAGACGATGCCCTTTTAATATCATATTCGAAGAATAGAAGGATGACAACTCTTCATTGCATCCGGAATATAAAACTCTTCACCGCATCTCCTTGGATAACTAATCGATGATTAGTTAGCAGCCTATTATACTATCCTTTTGGCGGCGATAATGGTATTTGTTGGGTTAGTTTGATACAATGATGAATGGTAGTTTAGTTGTTTGCTGAATCCCCCATTACTTAGTCACCACGGTAGCCAATAATCATTATATATTGGCGCACCTTAGAATCCTCACACCAAAATTGTCATACAAACTATATCGTCGATACCCTTCAATGTTTTATTTGCTATTAACAATACTCATTAAGCGTATTTGCCAATGATAATCATCTGGCTTGTAATTGGTCTGAGAATATCGATGTCCCATGTTAATTCTTTTTTAGAGTCTTCCAAATAAATATTTTTCTATAGCCAAAGACTATCTACTTCAATATACTTCTCTCACGATAGTTCCCATAACAAAAGTTATAATTCTCTATATGAATAAGACGATTTCCTCTATGAGGTCTTCGTCCTTTAGTCTTATTGATATAATATATAAATTATGTTTATAGTTTATAATATATAATTATATTTATAATATAAGATTAATTATTTTGATTTGAATATTTCAAGAATATTATTAGTAATAAATATTAATATTTCATAAATAAATAAATTTCAAATAGTCGTTGGGTGATAATTATTATTTCGCTCCAAAGTGGATGCACATGAAGTTCGCTCCAAAGTGGATGCACATGAAGTTTGCTCCAAGGTTCACGCACATGAAGTTCGCTCCTGAGGTCATGCACTTGAAGTTCGCTCCAAATCACATGCACTTGGAAGTGAATTTCAAATCAAAACTAAACTTGCTCTGAGTAACTTTTCTTTGCTTCATCAACTCAAACTTTAGGTCTTTCAAACATTCATTCATGAAAACCTATCAAACTCACCTCATGGAAGGCCTAAAAAGGAATTTCGCTCCTATCAAAGAGCACTTGAAGTAGCCTTCAATTTAAGTCTTTCTCATATTTTATTTATTTTGACAATATTAAATCATGCTCATTCAAAGGTCTTGAGGTAAATTCGCTCCAAGGGAAGAGCACAGGAAGACGTATGAATAAGCAAAGGAAGACGTATTCACTCTTGAGAGGAAGCAAATGAAATCTTCATGTACTTAGTCAAATTTGGCCCTTTCAACCTGCAACTGACCTTCCTTACCCACTATGCTCAAATTGACATCACTTGCCCTCTCCTTTATAGCATTTCGCTACTGTAGACCTTGACCAATCGAGCTGACAACCACTTACTCATCTCATAACTCTTCATTTCACACCTCACACAAGGCTATCCACCTAACTCCTGGCTTCTTGACCATCTATACCTCTTCAATGCAAAGGCTAATAGCTAAGGATTCTAACATTACCTTGGAAAGCAAAAAAAAGTGGGGGTCCCCATTTGCAATTGGGCAATGTGTGAATACCTCACAACATGACCAATGAGGAATAAACAACTATTAAATCCATCTTTCTTCTAGAAGTAGGCATCCCTTATCCTTTTCTTTAGCAGCAAATTCAATGAACCTAGTCACTATTGGGTCAAGTTCTTCCACTCGGACACTCAACAAAATGTCGATCTTGTACTCCATCGAGTTCATCTCATCTTCACATGTGGCAAAAGTGCTTATCCAATCCAATGAAGCAACAATCTGTGAAAAATCGCGATTATACCCAATTAATCCTGAATCCTAGAGCTAGCCGATTTATTCCCCGAAAAAATCCCGATTCATGAAAAAATCGTTGACCAAGTGTTGACCCAATTTTCAAAGATTTTTTGCATTTAAATCACGTTAAAATAATGTTAAAAACCCAAAAAATGGCAAAAAAGTGAAAACAATCATTGTAAAAACGTGCAAAACCCTAGAAAATGCATGAAATTACTGAATTGCTTAGAAATAGGGTTGGTTTGAGACAAAATCAGAGTCAATGTGGAATCAACGTTGAAAAAGTTTATTATTTTGTCCATTTTCAGGGGGTTCATCATTCCCCACACTTGTTCAAACCCATGAGCTCAACAACCCAACAAAGGTAGAAATCCCACAAGCTCAATGGCCTAGCAGGGGTTTGAACCTTGGTGTCTAACTCATCAATGGAGTTTTTCTACCACAACACTAAACGTTCAAACACATATTTCATATATGTAGATATAGATATATGATTTTTAATTTATAATTGATATAGTTAATTTTTGCTCAAACAAAGACATACAATTCATTATGCGAGCAATATATCTAAAGTGCTCCACGAAATAAATCTGAAAGACAACAAACAAGCTTACATAGTTGTAATAAAAGAGCCTCCAACACACAATCATTAAAATTTGTCTCTACCTAAAATAGTAGTTGCAAGCTAGGTATTGCCAAAACCAATGGCTCGCTAATCTTTTACTTCAGCTAAACAAATGCCTTTTGTTGAATTCTACCACATATAAAAGACTTACCAATTGCCATTAGGGAATATAAAGCATTGCAACTATGGAATATGATTTGATAAGCTTTCTCAAATATTGAACTACCCCTAGAAAACTCCTTGCCTCAATCACAATGAAAGTCTTGTCCTAACGATTGTTGGATCTCTGTCTGATAAATTTTGATCTCAGATACTTCATAGACTTAGCTAATCTTTGATTTCAGACTTAGACAACTATTTAGTGTATTTGGTGACTGCCCTTTTAAAAAGTTAAATGAATATTTGCCTATGTAATCAGCAATATGATTATAAACAACAAAAATCTATTTTCTACAATTCATGGGTTAAACTCCTTTTCTCAATCACAATGAAAGTCTTGGATCACTTCAAAATGGCTTCCACTTTTACTAAATTCCTAGCAGTAGTTGGATCTATGTCTGATAAATTTTGATCTCAGCTACTTCATAGACTTAGCTAATACCCCTAGAAAACTCTTTGCCTCAATCAGAATGAAAGTCTTGGATCACTTCAAAATGGCTTCCACTTTTACTAAATTCCTAACAATAGTTGGATCTCAATCTGATAAATTTTGATCTTAGCTACTTCATAGACTTAGCTAATCTTTGGTCTCGGACTTAGACAACTATTTGGTGTATTTGGTGACTGCCCTTTTTAAAAAGTTAAATGAATATTTGCCTATGTAATCAGCAACATGAATATAAACAACAAAATCTATTTTCTACAATTCATGGGTTAAACTCTATTTTATTTACTCGCTATATCTCTATCCTATGGAAATACCCTTAAGTTTTTAAAAAAAAGTAGTTTGTGTCTAATTTTCTACAAATTTTTACAATTTTTAAAATCCAATTTCTTACCCATTTTTTTAAAAAATCTTGTTCTTTTGGTTTGCCGATTTTTTCCCCAAATGATTTTTGTTACTATGATAAAAAGCATTGTAATTGTGGAATATGATTTGATAAGCTTTCTAAAATATTGAATTAACCCTACAAAACTCCTTGCCTCAATCACAATGAAATTCTTGGATCACTTCAAAATGACTTTTACTTTTACTATTTGCCTGTTAACTTTTGATATCAATTGCTTCATAGACTTAGTTAATACTTAGACAACTATTTGGTGTATTTGGTGACTGCCCTCTTAAAAAGTTAACTGATTATTTGCCTATGTAATCAGTAATATGAATATAAACAACAAAAAAATATTTTCTACAATTCACAGATTAAACTCTATTTTATTTGCTTGGTATATCTCTATGCTATGGAAATGCCCTGAAATTATTTTTAAAAATAGTTTCTCTTTTTCTACAATTTTTAATGTTTTTTTTAAATCCAATTTTTTCCCAATTTTTTACCCATTTTTTCAAAAAATCGGCAGTGTTCCACAGGCATTGGGGACGGGGGGACGCGGGGACCAAGGGCCTAAATTTGGGGACGGCGGGGAAACGGCGGCGGGGGGGGTGGCGGGGTGGTGGTGCTCATATACTTATACATATACATATAGTACTTGAAAAACTAGTTTTGAAAATATGTATAACAGTATAAAAGTATAAGAATTAGATTTCAAATGAAACTATAGGAAATACCAAGATTACTTAGATTAGTAGTACTAATTGCTAAATGCTAAATAAAATTTGACAAATGAAATTGTCAAATTGGAGATTTCTCATTTCTATCATATGAATATCGAAAAAGGAAAACAAAAATACAAATATCTGATGCCATTGCTTTGATGTCACATGTTTTTTAAAAACTGTTTTTTTTGGTTTGCTTTGATGTGGGAACGCAGGAGACGCCTGGGCGTCTCCCCGTCCCTCGAGAGACGTCTGGGCATCTCTTGAGAGACGGGGAGACGCCCAGACGTCTCTCAGGAGACGTCTCCACATCTTCCTAGGAGACACGAAGACGTCTCCGCGTCCCGGCGGGGCGGAGGCGATGGTGGCGGGACAGCGGGGGACGTCGTGTCCCCGTCCCCCCGTCCCCGAGACATTTCTGACGGGGGGACGTGCCCAAAAAGGGGGGGGACGCGTCCCGGTGCAACACTGAAAATCGGTTACTTTTGGTTTACCGATTTTTTCCCTAAACGATTTTTGCTACTACGATCCAATCCATTTCCAATTTTCGAAAACCATCCTCAATGGACAAAAATGAGGATGCCTTGCTAAAATGTTGCTTTTGGATTGGATTCATGGAAGTGAAGAAGTTGCTCTGAACTTTGGCCTTCAGGTTCTCTACATCCATGTCCTTGTCTCAAACTATTTCCTGCTCAAGCACATCAGAGATTGTGACGAAGACCATGTCTTGGACTGCTTTGATTGTTTCTTCTATTTTGGCACCACCAATCTTCATCTTCTCCAAGACTTCTCCTCTAGCCACCAAGGCATGATACCATGTGCAAAAATCATATAATTCCTAGACTTCCGTCTCCTTTGTAACAGGACCTAAGTCCACAGTCATTAGCTTGTAATCTTCAGGAGTGATGTCGTCTTTTGTTTTGTCAACTTTTGAAATGCCCACCTGTACTGAACGAGATCTTGTGCCATCTTTATGGATTAAGGAATATTTCTTTGCCTTCTTCTTTTCTTGAAGTCTTCGAGGTCCACATGGCCAAGGTTGGTATCTTCAACCTTCTTCCAAATTGTCAGAATCTTGGACTCCACTTGCAGTCCTTTGTTATTGAACTTCATCTGCACCTTTCTGGAAATCCCTTCTTGAGTTGACATTTACCACCTGAAAAACATGAAAATTTTGAAGTTAAAAAAAATAGGAGCTTTGATGTTCGTTTCCAACTTGGAGTGCAAATTTTGATGGAATTTCAAAGGATAATTCTGATTTAACTTATGAAATTCAAGAAATCAGACTTAGTGAAATTTTGGAAATTGCAAAATTAAGTCTGATTATGAAATTGTAACCAAAAATCAGACTTAGTGAAATTTTGGAAATTAAAATTAAGTCTGATTATGAAATTTTCTTGCTTCCAAATCTGCATAAAATGCAAAAAAGGAACATGATCTTGGGTAAAATTCGAAGAATGTAAAATGAAATTTCTCGTGAAAATCTGGAAAATTAGAAATTCTGACTGAAAGTTGTCTTGAAGTTGGTAAGAAATTGGAATTTTGAATGAAAATATGCCTTCAATCCTTAGTAAACCTTGAGAATTTCAATGAAATTACTTAAATTGCTTTAAGGAATCGCCTTCAACTTTGTCTCCGAGTGTAGAAATTGGCCTAGAGTTCTTCTAGAAGTTGTCTTGTACCTACAATTTACTTCGAAATTTGCCTTGAAGTTTAGAAAAAAAAATTGTTTCCTAAGCTTCAACTTTCAACGTTGAGAAGTGATTTGTGAGAAAATAAAACACCAATGCTCATGCTAATAAAGAAGGCGGTTTAAATTTTTTGTGTTTTTGGAAATGAATCTAGTCTTGATTTGAACACCAAGTCGAACCTTCTCTTGCTTGCAAACTTCATGTCTTGATTTGAATTTTCGCATTCACTTAGCCAAAATTTTCCTCATCCTCACCTTGGGCGGACTTGCTACTTGAACAAGGAATTTCCATGTTGCTAGGGCAGACATCACTTGGAAACAAGAATTTTCCATGCCTTGGAGGGCGGAGTTTGTTTGGAAACAAGAATTTTCCAAATGCTCAAGGCGGACTTCACTTGTAAACAAGAATTTTCCATGGAATTTTTCCATGGTTGAAGCAGACTTTGCTTGGAAACAGGAATTTCCAAGGAAGTTTTCCATAGTTGGAGTGGACTTTCCATGGAACTAAGGATTCTTGGTCGAAACTCCATACTTAGCCATTTTCTTCTTGTGATCTTCCGTTAAAATTCCTAACAATGAACTCTCCTGGCTTGACACTTCTTTTGACTCAGTAACTACCTGTGATCCCAGGAAAAGCAAAAAAAGCAATTTTCTATTTTTAGAAAGTGAGTTCTCGAATTGGCCCCAAAATGCCAAAAATTGAACATTTTGCAAAAGCAAAAAGCAATAAAAACAATTTTCCTAAACATTAGGAAGTCAAAATTGATCCCAGAAAATTGTGTTTTTACTCCTTCAACCTATTTGAGCACATCTGAAGCATCAAAACGTTCTTCGGATCATTCTTTCTCCTTATTGATTTCTTGACTCCTCTGAATTTCTTCATTCATTTGAGAAGGCAAGAGACCCGAGACAAAACCCAAGATGCCAAAACACTACCCTAAAAAGTAAAAACAAGGCGGTCCCCATTTGCAATAGGGCGATGTCTGAAAACGTCACAACAAGTCCAAATCAAGAACAATTCGTATTATGAAAACGATAACACAAAGAATGATTACCAAGATATTCAATAATAAACTAAGGAGTGAAAGCCTCCTTAAATAATAGATACAAAAGATTTATCCATAAAGGATAATATTGACAACTAATAAAGCAAAGAATAAGAACTTAACTAAAAGAATGAAAGAATATTCCTAAAGTCTATCCTAAAGACTTATTTGACTATTATAAACTAAATATTACAATATTACTTTAATACTCTCACTTAATGCTCAATCTACTAACTACAGCAAGTTTATCCCATTTTTTTACAAATTTGTCAAGACTCAAGGAATTGGTAAGAATATTTGCAATTTGATCCTCAATTAGAGAATGTTGCAACATCATCGATGCATCTACTACAAGTTTCTTGATTAATTGACAATGAAGCTCCACAAGTTTGGTATGGTTGTGGAAGACTAGATTCTTGACAAGCTTTAGCACCCCTTGAATGTCACAAAACAAGGGTGAAGACCTTGCTTGAGACATTTTCATGTCCAAAAGGATCCTTCGAAGCCATACTACCTCATATGCTTCTTTTACTCTTCCCTGATATTTCGCTCATGTCGAAGGAAGGGTTACTGCATGTTGCTTCTTGTTGGTCCATGTAACTACACCCTTTCCATGATGAAAATATGTCCAGATCTGCATTACCTGTCATCAACAAAACCTACCCAATTTGAATCTATGAACCCAACTAACTTAGGATCTTTGCATCCATTTTACAAAATGCCAAAGTCAAGTGTCCCTTTCACATATCTCAACACCCACTTCGTTGTAATCTAATGTTTTGCCTTTGGTGCTGTTATGAATCAAGATATGTAACTCGTAGCATAGCTCAAACCAGGTCTAGTGGCAGTAAGATAGACAAGGCTGCCCATCAATTGCCTAAATGTTGACTCGTTTATTCCCTTATGAGTATGTTTTGAATGCTCACTTATATTCTCCATATGTGTAGAAAAGATTTCACAATCCATCATTTTGAACTTGTCAAGCAAACTCACATATTTAGATTGTGAAATAAAATATTACCACCTATTTGCCAAACTTCTACACCTAGGCAGTAATGTAGTAGACCTAAGTCAGTCATGTCAAAAGCCTTACTAAAATTACTTTTGATTTGTATTATAATATGTACTTAAAAATTAGTTATGAAATAATGTAGAAGAAATTAGAATTTATCTTTTATGTAAAGCTCAACTATAAACATGATGAATCAATTGGGCCAACAATAAATTGGGAATTCCAAATATCAATACATAATTATATTTGATATTGTGGTTACATTCAAGTACAATGTGGCAATGTGGTAATGCCTCAATGATCTAATCACCATTTCCAAGCATTGTGGCAAATCCATTACTAGAACTTTTGAACCTATCTAGTTGAAGCTTGTCCAAATGAAAATCAACCAGCCTTGCTTGTGTAGCATGATCTTCATCGATCTGTGTTGGCTCCTTTGAGTCTAAATCCGACCACATTGTTGGACTCTCCTTGTACACAAGCATCTTGTAGTTCATGAGACACAAAGAACTATGGGCAGCCACAAGCTTTTTGCTTCTAGAGCTAAGCATATTACTCTTGAGAAATAGGATCAACTGCAACACATTATCAAGTCCAACCTTTTCAATAGCTGCCTTAAGGATATGAAACTAAAATTCCACATCCTTGCAATGCTTCAAACAATCAATAGCCCCAAGAAAGTAAAGGCCCTCTACATATGTCACTGTGATATTGATAAGTTATGATTCTTAATGTCTATCCACCATCCCTGATAATGTTATTTGAGACCCATGTGGCCTACATTTTCTCCATAAGAGTGTTTACCTTGGAATAATTCTTATCCAAGATAGTGGTCCTCAATTTCTTCTCCTTTAGTGGCACGTATGAAGGCCCTACATTTACCACCTTAGTCATGGCCTCCTTAAAATGAGGGAGAACTGCATAAAATGGAATGCCAAAAAGTTTCCAATGGCATCATTTGCTTCACCTTTAATCCATACATTGAACAACTATGTTATAGGGTTGGAAGTTTGAGATGTGAGCCCACCCCAATAAACCTGTTTAATAGAAAAATAATTTGCAAGATAGTTTAGTTGCCAATTTCTAGAAAATGTATTCTCAGAATTTGTGGAAACAAGATAACAGTCATTTCATATAAAAGATAAACTTGGGATACAATACATGTAGAAACTACCGACTTAGAAATGGTTTACAGAAATTAGGAAAGCACTCATTGTTTATTTTGACTATATTTGTTGATTGTGTTTAGTTAAAATTTGTTTAGGGCTTCTATAATTATACATGAGAAAAAATTAATATATGGTCTATGCTAAAGTGAAGAAATGACTGGTGGACCTTGAAACAATACCCTCATATCATCCCCCTTGTTTAAAGGTCAAGAGCCTCCCTTAAGGGAAGAGTCAATTCTGTAGGGACTGGACTGTGGTTAGCTATTTTGCTCAGCGAGAATCAGATTATTCATTATTAAAGACAAGGTATGAGCAGAACTTATCAGTGTAGATGTTACAATCATTCAAATCAAGTGTTGAAATCTATGAACAACAATTTGTATAACATTTGTGGACAGGCAAATGCTGTTACAAATCATACAATTAAGTGACAAATTGATATATGTTGCCAGGAGCATCCACAAGAATTGCACATGGAGTATTTAACTGAAAATAAAGTTTCCACAAAGCTACAGATTTGAACATTCTGCTTCTTTTTGAAACAGACAACTCGGAAGTAAAGGAATCAAGATTATGCATTCATTCACTTGACTGTCCTAAGAAGCCTGTCTATATTGTATGGATCAACTTCACATAAATTGCACTGAATAAATCATCAGTAGCCATTTTTTCCAATTATGATGGTTGAAGCAAAAACAAACATAACAGCATTATGATTGGAGTAAACATACCTCCTGGGGAAGCTCATGTGCAAGCAAAAACAAAGTTCGGGACCAACCCCCAACTGACCCATGGAGTAAGAATGCACTTCCTAGTGCCATTCCATCTGTAAAATTATGCTGCATCCAGCATAAAGCACATCATGTTTTACTCTCCTGAAGAAAACTTCCCATGCTGTAACCAACAAATACAATTTACAATTTTCCATGCATAATGTAACAACTAAATCAAAACCCAGACAAATTGCAATTTTTCTCAAGTAATTTAACATATGTAGGAGTCTTAAAATCATATTTTGTGACACAAAATGATCACTAGACTGGAGGAAACGGATAAATGAAACACATACTGCATTTTAGAATATAATAACTTACCACTCCATCTGAAAATAGATTCAAGTAACCAACAACCAGATTTGATGTTGAATCGGGAGTTGACTTCACTTCTGAGGTTTCAACAATCTCACTAGAAGCATCTAAAGAATTTGGTAGTTCCTTCTCAGGCACACTGGCTCCATTGGATTTATTTCGCTGTACATAGTGCAGAAATATATAACTGATTAAAGAGAAACTAATTAATTTAAAAACATTTTTTCTGCGTTTACTTTATATCATATTTTAGTTTCATAAAAAAGCCAGCCCAATAGAATATCAACTAAAGCAGAGAATTCCAAGAATGTTGAATAAAAAGCAGGAGCTGACCAAATTGCTCAAGGAAAAAAATGAACTGCAGACTTTACCAAAGTACTAAAATTGGATATGTCAAGAAAATAACTTTCTATGCTTCAGTTTTTTAAATATGATTTTGATTCAAGTTTTGTATAAACATCATTTTATCCTGTATGAGAATCATAAAATGCAGTCCAGTCTTTCAGTTTTAGTATTTTTCTAATTGCAAGCTAGGACAAGCAAACGATTTAGAAGTCCACTTGAATTGCTCAAGGAATGGGTATTACAATATTTTCCTTATGAAATACATTCTTTTTCATGAAAAAGAAATTTCACGAACACATTCATTCATTTTCTGTATATAATTGTTATTTCTACAGAACATTTGAGGAATTCACCAAGGTTAAAAATAGACAAGAATGCAAGCTAAGATACGCATTATTTGAGAATCAGGGCCAGTTTGAGTCTTAAAAATTTGATTGTAAATGAATACAAAATATTCAACTAAAAGGAATCCACTTCATCAATTATGAAAAGCAAAATTCAAAAACTAGCTACACTAATAAAGACATAAACACGTTTCTACAGAAATAGCAGTTAAAATCTATTTATACAAAGATCATATTCTCAAATAAGTTGGCTTCTAGAGAAGATAGTTCACTAGATTGCCAAAGAAAAAGGAAAATACTGAATGTGACCAGGAGAGGAAAACAACTCATTTAAACAGCAAGAAAGTCTTAACAGTCTACTAGGCTGTTTCCAGCTTCAACCAAAAGTTGACATATGAAATAGCCAATTCAAGCTATGAGACTCATTTGAAAAATTAAAAGCAATTACAAAGCCAGAAAAAAATCCCAACAACTAAAGCTCAATGCATTTCAATTACCTTCCGCAGAGTTGTGCCCAGTGTGCTATCTTTCTTTTCAGCTGCATCACTAACACAACCATTTTCATCTAATGAATTTTCCTCATTTTCTTTGTCGGATTCACTGCTTTCTGTCTCATCAATTGCTTCGCTTTCATGATCATGATGATCATCATCATCTTTCTTTGAACATGCATTGCTTTTGTGATGGTGATGGTGCCCATGATGAAAACCTTGAAACCCTTGTGATGCCCCTTCAACATACCTTACAATTTTTTCAACAAGGAAAAAGAGAATGATTCCCACTGCAAATGTCAGACATACTTGAATCAGACACTACCAATGGGAATAGCTAATTTAGTAGTAATAAATAACATCTGCACAAAATCTACAGGTATAAGAGATAAGTCAAAACAATGTATACTTTCAATATCAAAATGAGCCAAGGTCAACTAATTGTTTTGAAGAAGCAAGAAATGCATTCCATGAGATTTGTTTTCAATATAACAAACACAAATGAGTTGTTAATCAATGTACAGCTGTAGGCTAAACTTAGAAAATATGTGGCTATGGTAAAGTGATATCACACTAACGGATTAGGCTGTGCTGCAAAAATATGAGAACCTCTGTCTGAGTGTGACAATCCACATCAGTTCATGTAATATAACCATTGCAATTAAACATAAGTTAGATATGCATCCAAAACTATCTAAGCATGCTTTATTCCTTGCTCTACAAATAACTTAAATAAGTGTTAGTTTCTATTATGTTTAAAATTAAGTGTCTGCAAGCACATCGAAAACCAAATATAGAGACAACCTTGGTCCACATTCAAGAGTGTCTATTAAATACCCCTCTTTAACAGTTCTATGCACAAATTTGGTTTTGACCCTACTTGTGCCCTATTTGCATGTAATGTCCCTTCCTTAGGTGGAATAGACTTCAGCAGAGGTTGGCCTATTAGTCGAGATCCCGTAAGTCAACAGTTTGGACAGGGGACTCAATTGGAGGCTTATGGAGCATTGCAGGGGCTTTGTGAGTAGTTTTGAGCAGTTTGGGACAGTTTCCTAGATTTTAGGAGGGTCCCTATTTTTTGGGGGTTCACTAGGAGTTGATCAGGATGCAACAGAGGACCTCCAAGATCATTCTAGGAACTTTGGTGGCAGTTCCTACTTTTTAGGGAGGATCCCTATTTTTTAGGGGGAACTATCAGTTGTCCTGCAGAACTCAAGCATTTTCGGCAATCAGGTGGCTTCAGTCAGATTCTAGATCTGAGTCCAGATGAGCATTTTATGAATTAATTGGGAAATATATAATATTTCCTGAGTTGGATTTAAATAAATAATAATAAAGTGAATTATTCTAATCACTTTATATTATAATAAAGTGGACCTCCTGGCACACTTACCGAGGAGTTATAAGTTACAAGTTGTTTTAAAAAAAAAAGGGACTTGCTTCTCATGATGGGGGGACCCTCAAGAAGTTCGAACTTCTTTGAGGGGTTATGATTTAATTTAAATTAAAGAATAAAGTTTATTAACTAAGGTGAAAACCCTAAAAGCCACGTGTAGGGTTTGAAGGGAATAACAAAGCATTGAGGCAGCCACTTTAAGCATTCAGAATTCATTATTACAGCAGCAAATTGCAGGTTACAGCTCTGGAGCACGTATTGCAGCAGAGATCAGACCTTGGGGAACGAAAACTCCCTTGGGAATTGGAGAATGGGACGAAATCCCAAATCTCTCTTCATCAAATTTTCGTCATAAAGTACTGGAAAGGTTGAATTCAGGCCACTGGGTGGTTATTTTCAGAAATTTACAGCAGCACATGACATAAACAGAAGTTTTCAGCAAATCTGGGCGCATTCTGGGACATTTCCACCAATTTTCCAGCTTTAATGGTAGCAGACATAATTACAGATCAGTAAGAAACTCCATTTTGCAGAGGTATGGGCAGGGTTTCATAAATCTGAATTTCTGGAAATGAATTGGAATTATCAGATTGCAGATCGGGGTTGAAGGACAGCAATTCCATTCCACATTTTTGTCTAAACCCTAGCCATGCCAAATTCCAGCATCCTAGCAGCTGTTCCTACGCGGCGTTACGGTTTGGAGGCCATTGAAGGTGTAGATCAGATTATTCTACAGTCTGAATTTCCAGATCAGACTTCATAATTTTATTGTATGCTGATAAAAGGGTTAGAATTGTATGCTGGAAAATTGGCCCAGAATTCAATTCTTATTAAATTCAATTTTCACAGTTTCAATTCTGGGCCATTAAATTCTTATTTTCAGTCATTTATGGTTAGAAGTTTATTTGTTTACAATTCATTGTAGTAGTGAAAATTTCATTAAGGATTCAAAATTCAGATCAACATTCAAAATTACCAAAAACACAAAAAAATAAATCAAACATAAACCTTCTTTCGCTGGTCAAAGTCATTCTAGGAACAAAATCAGAATTACCAAAAACAGAAAGTTGAATCAGATTTGGGCTAGGGATCTTTCATTGCAAAACCAATAATGTACATTAAAGCTCTAACATTTTCTGCCACCTCATGCATTTAACATGCCTTTTAAAGACAAAAACGAACCTACTTGTTATGCCTAATCATCTGAAAAGATAGTATTGTCATATAATAAATTACTTAGCCAAATGTATGGTCATGTCTACGAGTTATCTAAAAAGTAATAAGCCTATTGAAGGAAATCATAGAGTGTTCTGAAGACTCGCCCAAACTGGAAAGGCAACCCATACGTCATGGCCAGGGTGAAGGAACATACCATTGTGAATGCAAAACCACCCTTCAAGATCTATCGCATTTCTCCATTATTGTAGCTATCTGACTCAAAAAGAAAACGGACTGCAAAAATATTTTTACAGAATGTACAGGGAATCATCACATTCATGAATGGACACAATAAAGCATGAATTATATATATATCTTGTCCTGTATACCTAGCACCGGGTCTTTGAAATTCTCCATCTTCATTCTATGCACCTTGCTAGAAGATTTGATCATCAAACAGTGGTAATATTTGGTAACAGATATAACATATTCATCAGGCCAGAAATACAGATGGTGCATGCATCACCATTAAATATATGGAGAGGAAGTATTTGTTAGTCATTGTGTTCTCAACATATACCAAAAAATAAAGAGCCACCTTGCTTGATGTAGCACCTGAAAAGTTTTGTAATTTGAATATTTGTATTGTGCATGACTTCAGCACCTGTGATTTGCACAACCTTAATACCACACCTACATGGCACCGATAGAAGACAAAGCACACCTGAAATTCTTTGGAATCTACACAAAATACTACAGTGGACCTAAACAATGTTTTCTCTATCTACTGCACAATTGTTTTGCTATCTACTGCACGAAACCAGCAAAACCCAGTACTTTGAAACTGTAGAAGTTGATGATACAACCACAGGAGCCAAGAATCATCTACAAGCAAAACACCTGTCACACAAAAAAGATCAAGCAAGAATAATTTTCTCATTACAACCTAAGATTTCTGTATCGATTGCACACAAGATTACAATTACAATTAATGAATGAATCCTTATAAAAGGATGAATGAAACCCTAGACGCAAAACCCTAATGCTAGATTAAATTAGCTAGCACCAAGTGACACAATCATAATGAATAAGACAACTTAAGCTATTACTAGCCTAATTAAATAAAAGGAAAAAGCACCTAAGTTTAGCTTAACTGAAAAAGTAATTGAAGGACCTAATTAAATAAATAATTAGATAAATGTCCTAATTACTCCAACACCCCCCCTTAAGATTTAGGGATAAACTAAAGAGCTAATATGAATGCACAAATGCAAGCATGAATGGGCCCAAGCAACAAAGGCCTGATTAGGTACCCATGTACAAACCAATGCAACTCTCACAAACGAAGAAAAGGAGAAAAACCTAGTGGGAGAAAACTCCTCTCCAAAAGAGAGGAAAAAAAATGAAAAAGAGTACATGTGACTAAGCATGGACTCCAAATGTCCCCCCAAGTACTAAATTGGTCATATAAGTACAATCAAGATCCCCCCATAGGAGAGAAAGGAAGAGACACCTCCCATAATGAAGAAGCTCCAATGCTGAAGATGAAGGCTCGAGGACGAATGCTGATGAAGATCCAAGAGCGAAAAACCAGGTTCATCCCCTTGAGAAGAAACAAATCAAATGGCGAAGACAAAAGCAACTCCATGAAAGGAGTTGGAAGGAATAGTCTCATGATGTATGCCACGGAAGATTGCTCAACTATCCACATGTCTAAATCATGATGTGCCAAATCAACTGAAGCAATACCAAACAATCTTGAAGATACATGATGAACAACCTTAGAAGGCACTGGAGATGGGATGACAAGAATGCTCAAGCCACCATCAATGAGGAATGGAATATCCTCAATCATGTCCCCAATGTCTGGAGTATGTGATGTATCAAACAATGCTACAATATCTAGCAAGCACTCATCCCACTCTTTTGAAATTGGAAGAAGACTATCAATTTGTTGAACTGAACTAATCTCTGAAGAAGCGAGAAATGGAGGAGGCTCAACACAAGTCTCAGAAACCACAATGGACGATAAAAGCACACATGTTCAAGTGACCAAACCTCTCCTCAAATTTGTGATCCACAATCAATGCATGAGAGGTATGACCAGTCAATGGAACTAAATGCTCAATGGGACCAAAAAGAGAGAATTCATACAATCGTGATGCATGATCAACATTACCAACTACAATGATCTCTCTACTGTGCAGGTCTCGAATAAGAATTGAATCAAGTGTGAACTCTACTTTCTTACCCTACCCACTTTGAGTAATCTGATATATGAAAAGGAGATTGGATGATAGAGAAGGGACATAAATTACAACATTAAATTTGCCATCATCAACCTCAACAGAACCCTTCCCAGTAACACTCATATAAGTGCTATTACCCAACAAGATGTGTGGTAAAGTGCAAGGCTCATATGAAGAGAACATACCCATCGATGAGACTTCCGAATCAAGAAGTCGCCTGCTAGACTGACATGTGGATGCAAAGAGAGAAAGGCCTTTGATCTTGTCTTCACCATACTGCATGGAGGGTGACGCAAAATGTGAAGGTCCTAAAGTGGTAGAAGAAGATGTACTAGATCAAGGTGGTTGAATATTGTGCTTCTAGACACAATGTGTTAGCTCATCAATCTTCCTTGCATAGCACTGATGCTTATCATGTCCTGTCTTAGTGCAATATGCAAACTTTGGCTCATCATCTGAGTGGATGTTCTGGGGCTACTCATGTGACTTGGACTATTGTGTTTCTATTTATTGCCTTTTCCATGTGAAGCCTTATAATCTGTGGTGCCCTAGGATGCAAGTAGAGCCTATGATTCGAAAGATTTCAATCAACCCATCTGAACCAACTTGGTTCGCTCTTAAGTGAGTTGAGAAGCAAACTCATCAAGTGAAGGCATGGTGTGACGAGCTCCAAGTGCATCTTTAGTGGCATAGAAGGTACCAAAAAAAAACAAATAATCAAGACCAAGCTTGGTAAGGATAGAGAGAATCAACTGAGAGGAGTCCTAAATACCACACTGTTGCAACTGTAATCAGAGACTTGAGTTTTGTGAACAAGTCCTAGACGCTATCAAAATTTGTAGGATTCAAGCTAATAAGCTCATTTTGAGATCGAAATCCCCTCAATGCATATTGCTTCCTACACAAAGACTCCAAAGTAGTCTAGATTTGATTGGTTGTGATGCAAGACTTAGCATGTAAGAGAAGATCTGGATATATAGACATGCATAATGTCCCAAATGCCAATCACACCTATTGAACCACTTTCACTTCTCAACACACCTACAGGCTCAAGTTTTGTACCCATGGTCACTTTGTACAACCCCTGTTTCTTTAGATTAATCTTCGTTTGTTTTTTTCCAACTATAATAGTTGAATGGAGTGAGGGGTGTAATATGATTCGGATCCATGATAAATGAATGAAGAGAGTACATTAATGGATTGATACAGCAATATAGATCCTCTCAATGCCAAAAAAGTTCACTTGACTCACAAAAAAATCAATTGATTTGCACGTTTTTCAAGAAAGGGAAACCAAAAGGACAAGATTGAGATCTTTGAGTAATTGATGAATATTCTGCAAAAATGAACTTGAGATCTAGATAGAGGACCCCACCAGCTTTCCAACGATGTCTAGTTTGCAAAAAACAGAATTGAGATGTGCAAGATATGGCCCTAAAACGACTAAACTAAAGATCTGACTTTGGAGACCTGGTACAGAAAATTGGAGCAGAATCTAACAAAACACCCAGCACCATTGGATAGGCATCAGAACCAGCTTTTCAACAATATCTAATTTGCATGATTTCGAGCTCGTATGCCCAAGTTATGGCCAAAAAACCACAAGCAAGTCAAAAAGAAAAATTGGTTCCAAGAAGGTTCAAAAATGGATTTTCCAAAATAAAAGTGTTATTGGAAGTTTTTTGCAAAAAATAAAATATTCTTCAAACTGTTGGAATACTTTGCCTCCTAAATACCAACATGTTGCAATTGTAATCAAAGACTTGCATTTTCTGAACAAGTCTTGGATGCTATCAAAATTTGTAGGATTCAAGCCAATAAGCTCATTCTCCGATTGAAACCCCCTCGATGCATATTGCTTCCTAAACAAAGACTCCAAAGTAGTCTAGATTTGATTGGGTGTGGTGCAAGACTCAACATGAAAGAGAAGATCTGGAGACAGACATGCATAATGTCCCAAATGCCAATCACACCTATTGAACCACTTTCTCTTCTCAACAACACCTACAGGCTCAAGTTTTGTACCCATGGTCTCTATAAAACCCCTATTTCTTCAGATTAATCTCCATTTGTTTTTTCCAACTATAGTAGTTGAATGGAGCGAGGCGTGTAATATGATTTGGATCCATGATAAATGAATGAAAAAAATACAGAAATGGATTGATACAGCTATATAGATCCTCTCAATGCCAAAAAATTTCACTTGACTCGAAAAAAAATCAATTGATTTGCACGTTTTTCAAGAAAGGGAACCCAAAAGGGCAAGATTGAGATCTTTGAGTAATTGATGAATATTCTACAAAAATGGACCTGAGATCTAGATAGAGGACCCCACCATCTTTCCAACAATGTCTAGTTTGCGAATAACGGAATCAAGATGTGCAAGATATGGCCCTGAAACTACGAAACTCAAGATCTAACTTTGGAGACCGAGTACAGAAAATTGGAGCAAAATCTAACAAAACCACTAGCACCATTGGATAGGCATTTGAACCAGCTTTCTAACAATATCTCATTTGCACAATTTTGAGCTCGTATGCCCAAGTTATGGCCAAAAAACAACAAGCAAGTCAAAGAAAAATTGGATCCAAGAAGGTCCAAAAATGGAAATTTTCCAAAATAATTATTATAGGAATTATTTTGCAAAAAAAAAAATATTCTCCAAATTGTTGGAATACTCTGCAGACCTCCGCTAAAAATACATGGGGTTCACTAAATTTAGGACTATGCCAAAGTTGGAGGGACGCCACCAAAAATAGGGTGACATCAACATTCTAGGCCTATGCAGGCTTTGTACCTGCCTATGTAGGTTGTTGTCCTTCTTACCCTTCACAAAAAACTTTAATTTTTCCAAAATTTAATAAAAAAAAAAAATTAAAAGATTTTACCAGTGCTGGAATTTTTTGTGGATTGCGTAGGATGATGCAAAAGGTACAACACCTACAGCACACGTACAACCATTTGATCTATACAAATTTGACACTTCATGAAACGTGCCATCAACAAATTCACCCAGATTGACAGTGACAGATTTTGACAAATTGATAGGCATTTTTAAGGTTTTGGGGCTTCTAAGCATGATGGTGACCTCTGTTTTGCTCTAAAGTGCCCAATTTTTTTGCTAGCCCAAAACTTCAACTACTCAGATTTTAATGAAACTGCAACTGATCTATAGGTTTTGAAACATTGCGAACACGATGGCAACCCTTGTTTGAGCCCAATGTGCAAAGAAAAATCTCTCAAGGCTGGATCCCTCAAGAATATGGACAGGATCTTAGCAAATCTGCTTTGATACGGTGTAAGAGCAAAGATTGAGCTTGATACCATGTAGAAGCTGATGATACAACCATAGGAGCCAAAAATCATCTGCAAGCAAAACCCTTGTCACACTAAAGAGATCAAGCAAGGATAATCTGCTCAACACAACCTGAGAATTTTGTATTGATTACACAAGATTATGATTATAATGAATGAATGAATCCTTATAAAAAGATGAATGAAACCCTAATGCTAGATTAAATTAACTAGCGCCAAGTGTCACAATCATAATGAATAAGACAACTTAAGCTATTATTAGCCTAATTAAATAAAAGGAAAAAGCACCTAAGTTTATCTTAAGTGAAAAAGTAATTAAAGGACCTAATTAAATAAATAATTAGATAAATGTCCTAATTACTCCAACACAAACCACTTCCATAGCAGAACTAAGAAAACATGATTGGTTCATAGCAATAGAACCAATTGTAGCTCAGATTTCTACCCCTTTGTTCACTTAGACCTTTCTGTTCAGCAATGAGAAACCTGTACACCAGCTTGTCAATATGTGAGGAAAGGCAACAACCCTTGAAGCACAATCTAGCCCAAAATGCACAGACTCAATGTCGATTCCTGCTATGGAGATGCAAACAACCACCTCACAATCTGCAAATTAGAGAATACATATCCAATCACATAAACTGATTTTATACGATACTTAAAGCTTATCTATATTTACATTATAATAATATTACATATAGGCCACCCTAGCCCAAAGTGCAAAGGTACAGCTGCAGACTCAATCACTACCTCCTTTAACTTCACGTTGTTAGTTTTAGGATCAGAAATGTAAGCAATCAGAAAATGCAACACATAAGACAATGAACACGATGTTTACCCTGGGAAAACCCCCCTACTTAAGGGAGAAAAACCCAGCAAATAATCTCTTATATATCAGATAAAGAAGTGCAGAATTCTGCATACAACAATCAGACCTTATACAGGGCCAAGTCTCATACAACAATATATATGTCTCTTCTCTTGAATGAATGATTATACTTCCTGAAGAATTCAATCTGCTGCTAGGAGGATGCGAACTTCTGCTGCTGCTTAGGAGAGGTGAACTTGAGAGGATGAATTGTGACACACAAAATGAGAGGACTTGATCTTCCTTAAATACATAACTAGGCAACCTCTTCTCTAGGTCGACCCCCTAGAGAAAATACAAGATATAAGAATATTAATTGCCCATCAAGGCCGACCTGCCTTGGAAAACATTTCATTTAATTTTATTTAGAACATGAAGGCTGACCTGCCTTTAATTAAGAGAAAATAGCTCCCGAAGCTATAAAACACTAACACACGTTACAAAATATAAATTAGACTGTCTGCTAATTGTGTGCAACAAGATCCTCCTATGCTTAATATAATAGCTTTCATATAATTATTTCAAAAGCACATTACTTCATATGCAAGCAAATTATGCACATGCTTTTTGTAAACATAGACCATTACATTGTTTTATGTGCAAGCAACCTTTTGCACATACATCCTCTAATTTTAGGACTTGATGACAATATTGTTTCATGCTATAAGTGAGACACTTCAAAGTCCAAAGCCTGAAAAACTCTACAGCCGCTGGAAATGCAATGATACATTCCTTAACCCATGTCTCAAGAATACCAATATGACTTGGTGACCAATTTGATATATAAATTTGGCCCTCTAATTTACAGACAGAATGAAACTGTGTGTTTGTCAGATTTTTGTATAGATATATTTATGATGCAAGGTGACAATTCACTACATCAGGAATTTGATGATGATAGACAATGTCCCAAAAGAAGAGTGAATCTTGAGCCTGAGGATGCCAGTGAGTGCTTTGAAACCTGCTGTAATCATGCATTTATGAATAGCAAAATGCCAAGCTCACTTCAACAGTACAAAACATGTTGATATAGTCTTCCCAGAAACTTCTGTTAGATAAAGCTCATTCCATTGAAAAAATCAAGACAAGAGAGCAAAATTACTCCACCACCAAGTTGGGAAACCAGTGTCTTCATGTGTCATAAATGTGAATCGATTGATAAATTTATTTCTTTATAATGGACCATTGATCTTTGAATATATTATAAAAAAGAGTGGATACATCAACATTAGCCTCAGTAACTAATAGTCCTATATAATTTGTCCTCTCCTTCCACCCAGCAATATAAATGCCTAAAATTTAAATTCCATTGGGGCTGTTCTGATATTTTTTCTTCATCGAGTATAATATTCTTGGTCCTCTTCTCAAAGACCCATGCTATAGAATGCAAATTACTGGGTATGATCATGTAGTTTACTATAAAATACCCAATTTGCTTCAATGTGAAGTAGTGAAGTTACAATATAAAAAAGTATGTTAACTGTTACTATAATATTATCAAATTTGTAATAAATACAAAATATGCTGTTAGCTGCCTAACTTCATCAAAAATGTTATTCCAATCAAACATTAACTTCTATCATTTTATAATACAGTAAAAATTACTAGAGGAAGATACTCTTCGGTCCACTAAAATTCTTCCAAAAGCAGGAACAAACAACCTCAATATAGAAGAAACTGATGACTATGATAACATTCTATCACTAAACTATTATACTTATTATTTGTGAAACAGTAACATTTTAATATTGCAATTAAATTTTTAATGCAAACAGCTAAAATAATTAAGGAAAGCATTTGAAACTTACCCAAAGCAGCAATTCCAACTGAAAGTTCCTCCAAAGAGTGTGAATGTGAATGGCCAACAAGAGAATCTATGCCATCGTGGTTATGGTTATTGTTGTGGGTGTGATCGTGGTCATTATTAAAAGAATGTGCATGAGAATGGTTGTGAGAACCACCTGAAAACCAAAGCATCAAATTACTAACACTTCTCATAGTTATATCATTTAATAACAACTGAAATAGATCAGCAAATTGTCTATATGATCGTTAAACATGTTGGTCACTAAGAGTTGGAAGAAGATTTAGATACATGTAATGAATATTTTGATTTTCACATAGATATATCAATCAGTCTTCATTTAGAAATTAAAGGTGTTACCATTAAAATAATGAATCAAAGACAGAATTAGGTGAATAAAAATATTGTGTTGAAAAACAAAGACGGGACACACTCGTGTACTCAAAAAACAAGCAATCAGATCCCCTCCATCCTTCAGTAATAATGTATATTACCATGAAATGGTAAACAACTATTGCAAGGCCTGGTTTTAAAAGTACAACCTACCAAGAAAATATATGATCAATTCAAGAGGTGAAATCCTTAAATGATTTCATCAAAGCGTTTATATACAAAATGAGAAATGACTGCAGATATCATCGCACTTCCTCCAAGCAATATCATGTTTTGGAGGATTTCAAGTTAATTGAAACAACAGCATTATCCACTAAATTGTAATGTCCCATTCCCGAACTAAGATTGCATAATAAATAATAATAAAATTAAAATATTAAAAATAATATATAATCCCATTCCCGAACCAAGATTGAAAAATAAATAATAATAAAATTAAAATATAAAAAATAACATATACTATTCATTAAAACAAGGAAAGGGAATGGGAGTTTGATTTCTTCTAAAAAGAGAAGATTATAAATGCATTATTAAAAGGCTCACTTGTTATGGAAGGGTGTGATTTCTATTCAAAGAGTGAATGTTGATAATTAAAAGAAGATCAAATAATTAAGATCAAGATTATCGTTGTTCAAAGAGGGAGTGTGATATCACCATATTGTCAAATAATAATAATTTATATCATCAATTATTTAATTATGATCTTATGAATGAGCCTTTTAGTATTATATAATCAGATTCATAAACATAATAAACAGATTATTACTCACATCCACATTAACATTACATGTTCATTAAATATTATATAATATTAATATTCTTATTTACAGAGTAATTATAAGACAAAATAATGTTAATAGGACAGGGATGATGTATGATAAAACATTAATAAACAATGATTTAGATTAGGGAATAAACAAATAGTGGCAGACCAGATCTAACACATGTCAGATCTGTCTGCCTTTGCATCAAATACATAGAACATACGTGAATTAAAAGACAGCGATCTATCATTCTAAATAAACACATACAATAGATATATTAATACCTACAAGTGGCAATCAATAATCAGCAAAGGAAAGGTAATCGATCTTGCCCACACTAAGTTTACAATATTGAGCATTAATAATAAAATAATAAAGTATTATTCTAATGCCCTCCCTTACTGCTCAATCTATCAACTACACCAATAGACCCCCTAAATTTTACAAACTTATCTGGACTGAGGGGTTTGGTGAAAATATTTGTTGACTGCTCCGAGGTAGGAACATACAGCAACTGAATGGATCTGTCTTCAACCAACTACCGAATGTAGTGACAATGAAGTTCTATATGTTTTGTTCTCTCATGGAAAACTGGATTCTTGGCAAGTTTGAGAACTCCCTGATTCTCCGAAAACAAGGGAGTCGGACCTGCTTGAGATATTTGCATATCTTCAAGCATCCGGTGAAGCCAAACTGCCTCACAAGCTGCCTTAACAGCTCCTCTATACTCTACTTTTGTCGAAGAGAGAGCCATTGCCGGCTGCTTCTTACTAGTCCAGGTGATTGCACCAGATCCCAAACTGAACACATATCCAGAGGTTGATTTCCTGTCATCAACTGAACCTGCCCAATCTGAATCTGTGAACCCACTGAGTCTAGGATCATCACTCCTAGTGTAAAGAAGTCCATAATCCGAGGTGCCTTTCACATAGCGTAGGACACGCTTCGCTGCTACCCAATGATCAGCCCGGGGGATTGTCATGAAGCGTAAGATGTAGCTCACTGCAAAACTGAGGTCAGGTCTAGTGGTAGTGAGATAGATGAGACTGCCCACTAGTTGTCTGAATTGTGTTTCATCTACAAGAGGAGAATCAAACTTCACTGACAATTTCAGACCAGTCTCCATAGGTGTGGAAGTAGGTTTGCAATCCTGCATTCGAAACCTGTCAAGCAAGCTTCTGGCATACTTGGACTGAGAAAGGAAGATGTTACTATCAGTCTACCAAACCTCAACACCCAAACAATAATGAAGAAGTCCTAAATCTGTCATATCAAAAGTGCTGCACAAATCCTGTTTGATTTCTGAAATCAAATGTGCTAAATTCCCAGTAATGATCAAGTCATCCACATAGACAACAAGAAAGAGAATATCATTACCAGAGTGTTTGATATACAGATTACTGTTTGAAGGACTACGCTGAAAGCCATGAGCAACCAAGTACTGATCAATTTTTATGTACCATGCTCGAGGAGCCTGTTTAAGTCCATAGAGTGCTTTCCGGAGTCTACACACTTGCGGTTTTGAACCGTCAACCTTGAAACCAGGAGGCTGCATCATGTAGACTTCTTCCTGCAATTCACCATTGAGGAAGGCACTCTTCACGTCCATCTGATGACTTTCCAACCATACTAAGTTGCAATGGCAAGAACAAGACGAATAGTACTCATCTTGGCAGTAGGAGCAAAAGTCTCCTCATTGTCAATGCCTTCTCGCTGTGTGAATCCTTGAGCAACTAATCTGGCCTTATAATTATCTAAGGTACCATTTGCATGATACTTGAACTTATATACCCATTTACAGCTAATGGGTTTCTTCCCTGGAGGAAGATCTGAAAGAACCCAGGTGTGATTCTTCTAAAGACTTTGGAACTCAGCATCCATTGCCTATTCCCACTCTGGAATCCCTTTGGCCTCTGCATATGTTTGAGGCTCATAGATTAAAATGTTAGCCATAAGAGCAAAATTAACTATGTTTTGTTGTTTACCCTTATTTCTGAAAGTTCTACCCTCAATGAGCTCATCAGGACAAAGAGCACTGATGGTCTTAGCCCACCATTTAGGCCGAAGAGTAGATGTGCCAACATCAGGAGCAGGAGGAATAACTGGAAGAGGAAGTGGATCAAGATCGGGAGGAGGAGGAAGATTAGCATCTTCTGGAGGAAACTCAGGTAGTGCATCATCAAATACAGAATCTGCATCACCCCTCCCATCAGGTGAACCGAATGGAAGACAGATACCTAAGTCGGACGCCTTCAAAGGCTGATCCTCAGAATGCTGCGAAGACGAGAAAAGCTGAAATGGTCCTCGTTCTTCATCAAAGACAACATCATGACTGAAGATAAGACGATCAGAGTCTACATCAATTAGTCAGTAAGCCTTATGGTTGTCACTGTACCCTATAAACATGAGCTTCTAACTCTTGGAATCCAACTTAGTGCGCTTGGCATCAGGAATCCACACATAAGCTAAAGAGCCAAAAACTTTCAAATGGCTGATCCTAGGTTTGCGACCAGACCATGCTTCCTCGGGAGTCTTATTTTTAACAGCATGAGTGGGTGACCTATTAAGAAGATAGACTGTTGTGAACATTGCTTCTACCCAATATTTCTTAGGAACGTTTCTATGTTCCATCATAGACCTAGCCATTTCTGTAATGGTGCGGTTACGACGTTCTACAACGTTGTTTTGTTGAGGGGTGTATGGTGTGGTTAACTGACGTTTTATGCCATGTGTATCACAGAAAGTAGAGAAAGCAGAAGAACAAAACTCCCCCCCATTATCAAACCTAAGAGTAATAATAGAAGAACTAGACTCTTTTTCTACTAAGGCCTTAAATTTCTGAAATACAGTAAACACGTCTGATTTTTGCTTGAGGAAATACACCCACATTTTACGACTGAAATCATCAACAAAAAGCAAGAAATACCTGCACCCAGTAACAGTAGTATTCATTGGACCACAGACATCAGTGTGGACCAGTTGCAGTACCTTAGAGGCTCGCCATGACTCACCATCCTTGAACGGTGTTCGGTGCTGCTTCCCAACCTGGCAAGCTTCACAAATGCAATGATTTTGAGTTTGAATATCAGATAGACCATGTACTAAGTCTTCCCGAACAAGCTATGCAAGATAATGAACGTTCAGGTTACCATATCGCTGATGCCAGAGACTGCTTACAAATGAAGATTTAGCTGCGAAGGCATGCTCAAGAGAATCGCCTGTATCCACAAGTCTATAAAGACCATGAACCTCAATGCCCACAGCTACAGTAGTGCTAGAAGCACGATCAACAATCGAGCACTTATGTGTACTGAAAAACGACATCCAGCTAAGGAGAATCCCGCATAATCTGACTGACAGAAAGGAGGTTAAGTTCCATATCAGGAACATAGTACACATTGAGAAATATGAGATTCCTCCATCAAGACTGTATCTGAACGTTGCCCTTGTCAACAACAATGTACTCTTCACCACCTCCAAAAATAACTGAATCAGTGTAGGGGGAGAACTCAACAAACCAGTCACGCCTGTGAGTGAAATGACGAGAAGCACCAAAATCAATGTACCAGGCAGAAGACTTCACATGATCTGCAGGTCTTTTAGCCATGAAGGCATAAAAGGCAGACTCTTTCTACTCTGTGTGCTCAGCAACATTGGCTTTAGGCTGAGACCCTCACTGCTTCCGCTGCTCGGAGGCCAATTTAGTACGGCAATCTTTGATCATATGACCAAATTTGTGACAGTAACTGCATTGCACCTCCTTTTTCTTGAAACCATCCTAAGACTGAGAAGAGCTCTTCTGCTGAAAGGACTAGAATGACTAGGATTTGCCTTTATCCTTGTGAAAGGATTTGGCAGCAAAGGCATGTTCTAAGGAGGCTGAAGTAGCACCGCTACCAAACTGTTGTTTCCAACGATCCTGCTGCAGAAGTTTGGTGCATAACTCTGGAAATTTCAGATCAACATTAGTAGAAGTAATGTTGAGAGTCTCTATAAAGTGCTCATACGGTTTTGGTAGACTTTTCAGAGTGATGACCACCATATCCTCTTCCTCCATTTTCCGACCAATAGCTTGATCTCGGATGTCCTTAATCTTTGTAAGATGCTCCTATAAAGACATGTGTTCATCCATCATAATGGAGAACGGCTGATTCTTCAGAAAAAAGGCTGGACTCTTGTCGGATGTCCATGAAACTCCTTCAGATGCTTCCAGATTTCTGCAGCTGACTTGCCGGAAGGAATCTAAGGTAGTTGGTCATCTGTAATAGAGAGCTTGAGAAGCATAACAGCTTCTCGATTGCGGTCATCAAACTTGTCCTGGTCAACTCCAGGTGTTTGAGGACAGGACTCCATGTCCAAAACAAGATTATCCAGGCAACAATATTCAAAAATAGTCAACATGCGCTGCTTCCAGGTGTTATAATTTTTCCCATTAAATCGCTAACTGCCTTCCAACATCAAGTTGGTCAATGACGCGATCTTGCACATTTCCCAATGCATGGAAAACGAAAAAACTGAGAAGAGGCGCTGGCACGGAATCACGCTTTTCAAGGCATGAAAAATGAGGTACTAAGAAGATGCTAAGTGTACAAAACCTGAGGTACGAGGTTCAATGCACTGAGACCTAGTCCAGGCACAAATTCCAATGCAGAAGATAGGCGGATACAGGTACAGACTTCAAAAAATAGATGAAGTACGGCTGGCACAGATTTCGAGAAAATTTTGTGGCTGACCCAAAAAAATCCGAAGACAGCCCAAAAATCCTTGCGAAAAACCCAAAAAGAATCTGAAATCAGAATTGAAATCCACTAGCACGAAATTCAAGACAGGGAGAACAATGCACCCACAAAATTCTGAAAACAACCCAGTTGAGCTCTCGAAAAACCCACCAAGAATCTCCAATCGGAAAAAAAAATCGACTTGATTTAAAGGGTAAAAACCCTAATCGAAAATGCAGATTTCCGTCCAAAAATGGCAGAAAAAAAAATTGCAGGTGGAAAAAATCACGTCACGCGCAGAGGATTAATGGCGTTGCGGGACGAAGGTCTGGTTAAAAAGAAATCTGTCACAGAAAACACGAAGAACAGTAGAAAACCCCGCCTGAAAGAAAACCCTTTGGAAAAAAAAAATTGAATTTCGAATTCTGAAAAAATCACAAGCCCTAGATTTGTTTTTTCAGTGATGAAAAATTTCATTCAAAAATTTTCTTTCTGCTCTGATACCATATTATGCAAGTAATTGGTAAAAAATTGAATGTATATTAACAATGAGCAAACGCTCAATAAATAGGATTACAAAGAATTACAAGAGAGCAAGTTTCTAAAAAGAAACTGCCAATAAGATCGAGCAAGATCTTATTAAGATGTTTACACTAAGTTTACAATATTGAGCATTATTAATAAAATAATAAAGTATTATTCTAATAAAAAAGTGGTACAAATTCATGATGATTTCGCCCCCCCTTCAAGTTGGCGCCACTTTCTAGAGGAAGAAGATTCCAAAGAATCTTCAAGATATGCTTTTGTGAGGGTCGACCTAGGTTGGAGAGGCATAAAGTGATTTGGGCGATGCATTTGGAGATATCTTGGATTCATTTTTATGATTATTATTCTGATTTGCAAGGTCTGCAGCAACGTTTCCAGCTATGGCAGCCCAAGGAGGACGTAAACCCTGCACTCTTTGATGGTGTGGACGAAACCCCACACCCCCAGCAATACTACAGCAGCATTAATTGATCAGCATTTGGCCATTAAGGGTTACAACCAGCAAGGGATTCACCTTCATCAGCATAGACAAGTCTGAATCATCAAATCTGGGCGATTTGTAAGTGATTTCCAGCAGATACAATCTTCCAATTGCAGATCGTACCTTTCCAGGCTGGACCGTACCATCTTCCCTGGCCTGGGGCCACAAAAAAATAATTACAAGGGTTTTGTTAAAGTTCTTTGGCTCAGAATTCATTATTGTTGAATAATAACAGCATTCCATTAGTTTCTTTAGCAAATAAATCACTTGTGTGGGCAGTACGAACATTTATTTGGGTAAAGTGCATAAAATTCAAGGGTTTGTGCCTGGCACCAGTCAAGAAATCACATTGGATATGCAGATTCTTTCTTAAATTTGTTTTGGTAAAATTCTTAGCAAACATAATAAAGCTTATTGGAGCTGTTAGTGCATAGTGGAGGCTCCCCTGTCAGCATTCTTTCAATTCCAGTCAATAAAAGAAGCTCATCCGGACAAGCATTGGACTCCTGGTAGGCCAATTTTGGCTCTGGATGCGTTTAGTAGTGATTTCATTAGATTTGTAATTTGCTGTTAATAAATTCTGAGTTCGGAAGATTGCATCTCAATTAATCTTTCCTATAGTGCATTCATTGTTATTCATTCTTTTGCTAAAACCACGAGTAAAACCCCAAAAGAAGGCACTAAACTCAAAACTCTATCAAAATTCCAAAACATATATTCACTGGTCAAAGACTCAGATTGAAAACAAATACATCAGATTAGAGCCAATTCCTCATTGTCATCTTTCATCCAACGAACCAAGAAGAAGACCAATCCAATCAGACTTAAAACATCTACAGCAATCAATTAGGACAACAATCCAGACCGAGAGAAGGCCATATCTGTATCGAGCTGCAAGTACAAACCAAGGTCTGACCCATACAGATCATACCCAGATTTATGAAATCAAATTGATAAAAGCGTTGTCAATCATTTGTGTGAGCAAATTCCAGGGCAAACCAAGCAACCTTCTAGTAGGGGACATTACATAAATACAATTCTTAAAGGTTCTTGTAAAACCACAATTTGAAAAATATGGCATTCACACCTAACAAACAAATTAAAAGTACTCATACACCTACAAATGATCAACACCTAAACACGGGAAAAGCTCTAAATAATAATCAAAGAATGTAAGAAAATAGAACAGACGAAATCAAGCTCATCACTGTAAGATTGTTTATAATCAACAATCATGATTACAATTTTTTGAAGTATTGTTGCAAACCAGGCTTTTCGTTCATTGTACCAGCAGCACAGATCCATCTTAACATGGTTCTGATATGTACCAAGTGATATCCAAGACTCCAGGGACCAATCTCTATGTTTCAAATACTCATGGTGGGATTGCTACATCATGTCTTTTGAATACTTCTCTGTAATGTCCCCTTTTGGGGTGATCCAAAATTTTGCCCTAGAATCACAAATTCAATAAAACGGGAAACATAATAAAGTTAGAGATATAACTTTACCCAAAGGATGTAAAGCAAGATAAATCCTTGTTGAGATCTTGCAATTATATTAGGCAAATATTGAAGATAAAATTCATAAGATCAACCATTCCAGGGTTAAAGATCATATATTCATAATTATCTTAGTCATACAACCTATCTAATCTATTGCTTGGGTTCAATCATAACAGAGCTCGGATAAGGAGACATGATAGGGTTCCCAAAGCAATCATCTACCCTAGGCCCAAGAGCAGATATACCATCCCTCTTGCCCTCATGTGGCCTTCCACCATCCATATGAGGTGGTGTACCTAGTGAGATGTCCTATAGCTGTTCTCCCTCATCATGCCACCCTTATTCACCCTCCTATGATTGGGACTCCCTTGAATCCAACCCAACAATCAATCAATATAGAGGTTGGAGGAGAAACTACAATAAGGTGCCCAAAGCAATCCTCTACCCTATGCCCAAGAGCGGATATACCATCCCTCTTGGCCTCATGTGACCTTACGCCATCTATATGAGGTAGTGTGCCTAGTGAGGAATCCTATAGCCATTCTGCCTCCTTGTAATCCCTTCCTCAGCACGCCATGATTGATTGTTGCTATTTAGAAATCCATATTATTACTTATGTCTAATACATATGATGTTATGTGCCAAATATATTATCCTATCTTAATATGCATTATATTGCTGCATATAATAGGCATACATATTAAACATATATATATATATATACACTACCTCATATAGATGGCGTAAGGTCACATGAGGCCAAGAGTGATGGTATATCTGCTCTTGGGCATAGGGTAGAGGATTGCTTTGGGCACCTTATTGTAGTTTCTCCCCCAACCTCTATGTTGATTGATTGTTGGGTTGGATTCAAGGGAGTCCCAATCATAGGAGGGTGAATAAGGGTGGCATGATGAGGGAGAACAGCTATACGATATATATGTATATATATATATATATATATATATCCCACAATAAACAAGAATGTCACTGCCTGCTGATTAATAGAGATTTTGATCTGATATGATCACTGTTATGAAATTGCTGATATTCTTCAATGTTCTGTCTTTATACTAATAATTGCTGTTGTTGGTCTTAATATCTTCATATTCATCATTTAATAATCTTGATTATTCTTAATACATTGTTATCTAATCAGGCGGTTTCAATTGTAACAACTTTATTATAAAGATAATACAAGGAGCTTTCTCAATATCAACAATATTTGATGAGGATCAGTTTGGGGACATCACAGTCTCCCCTCCTTGGAAATGCTTGCCCACAAGCATTCTTAAATTTGTCATGAGGGTTCTTGACTTTGAAACTTTGTTCTTAGATGAGTAAGGATAACCTGTAATTATATTATGAACCACACATGTAAATATATACATATCCCATTGTAAGGATTAAGCAACTACATCATACATCATACAAGCATGTTAGAGTTTGGGAGGAAGAGACAGGATGGGTTTGCTTGGAGCCACTGATCCAATAAGCCCAAGGGAGGTTGCTTCTTCCCTTCCCTTTCTTAGCTGGGAGGCTCCTACTCACTGTCCCATCAAGGCCTCATCTCCCTAAAAGCACTTGCCATTTTGTGAAGTTGGGGGGAGAATGTAGCCAGGTTGCTTGACTCTTTACAAGCCCCTCAGAACCTCTCAGCTCAATCTCAAGCTCACAACACAAGATCGGTTTTATACAATTAATTTTTATGCATTCCCTCTTGTAGGATTGGGGGGAAAACGTAAGGGGTGACTTGACTCCTCAATTGTAAGTACCCGCTTTTAGGTCACTTACAAGCCCCTCACGGCCCATCTCTTACTCTTCAGGCCCTTTCCCATAACAGGATTACAGATAGTATTTAGCATATATGTGAAAACACGTAGTATACATATGAATGCATGAAGACACTAAGCATACACAAAGTATACACTTGTACAAACACGAAGCATACATTTGAAAACACGAAGCATACATATGGGTATACGCAAGCACGGAGCATACACTCAAATACTCATATTGTTAGATTCCTTCTTATTGATTGAAATGATTCATTGATTCATCTTTACCCTGCAGGATGGCAGGATCATAGCTCTGATACCACTTGTAATGTCCCCAAGGGGGATTCACCGTTATTTAGACCTGAAACAACATTTCTGACTTAAAGTGAGAATTGTAATATTTTATAAATATACTTTCATTTCTGAAGACATTTTACTAGAATATTTAACCCATAATGCTAAGAATAGTTTTTGGAAGAAAGAACTTATCCTGATAAGTTTCTCTGATTTGTATACTTGAAATATATGCCTTAATGTCATCTTCATTTGTTTATTCTATCGTTGTTGAAATTATAAATCTGCTATTTGGTCTGCTCCAAGTCTCCGAGAACTCTTCACAGATATGTTTCAATATTGACCATCAAATCTATCCCTGAATCCTTCATAATCTGCTTCACCAAGTATTCATAGATCTGCTGAAGTCTTCTTCATATATCTGCTCATTGGTCCTTAATATAATTCTATTTTTTAATGTCAGCACATAAACTATCCTTTTATATTATATTCAGGAATATTCCTTCCCCCTTTTTCCTTTCCTCTCTACATGATTTATATCTCCATATACCTCTTTCAGAAGGGTGCGAACTCTTTCCAACACTTTGTCATTTCCAAAAGACACATCCTTTGATTAATTCTTTTAATTGCTGTTACCTTAATGGGAGTCGGCCTTATGTTATCAAGTCACTGCTTTAATAAGGATCCCTGCACCAAGATAGGTGAAGTCGTCCTCCTAACCGTCCCAAGAATTTCTTTTTGGAAGTCAGATATGTTTTCTTTAACATATCATCACACACATACTTTGCGGCCCTTCACAAATGATCGCATCTCTTCATAACAACAATCGATGTATAATCAAACTTAATCGATGAAGATTAGACTATCATCGAAAATGTCACTAATACTCATGTCTTCCCTATATTGTTTCATTTACTGAATTTAAGTTGCTGACCATCGACTCTTCATACGATGCATTAACCTCCATTTTATAAAACTTAGGAATATATCCTAATCGTTGTTGTTTCCTCGATATCCATCTTTTGTTGTATGCTGATTGTCGTCAATAAGATAATCACCGACTATATCTTCTTTAATCATCAATTGATGATGAACGATATTGTAAGTGCACTACTGTCACGTAGAAGAGATCCTCGCTGTAGGTCAGTACTCCCTTGATGGCATTGACCACTGCTTGTAATCTTTAATGATTTTGAGCCCGATATACGTTTCCCCATAATAATCTATTGATCATATCAAATGGCTGATGTTGAATATTAATCCATGCCCGGCGGTTCCTTATGCTTGATCACCGCATACTCATTCTTTGAGACAATTATTTTCTTTGTTTGAGATTCTCCTCGATGTCTTGTCTTCTTCCAAGGATTCCTGGTGCTGGCACAGATCAGATTTCATCTTTTATTCTTTTATTCTTTTCTTCTTATTTCCATATTCTTTATGCCTCTTAGATATCGTAGACTATAGTAACTTTCAAGGTGCTGTAACATGGGATATTCCATCTTCTTGATCAGCAAATGTTGAGAACTACGATTAACTCTACGGATCACTCATTGTTCAATATCATAATTTGCTTTTGGATGAATATTGAGATTGTAAGCCGTTTATGATATTATCTTATAACTAAGTGTATATAAGACTTAGTCGAATTGACTTAAGTCTCAAGCTCATGAATAGGTGAGCAGTTATTGTATCTCGAACATAGTTGATCATCTTCGTCCTCCAATGTGCTCTTCCTATAATCCTTCTTATCACTGTTATCCTTCATAATGCAACTGGCTCTAACATCAGTAGTATGCAATTCTAACCTTTTGAACTACTAATTGCTAAGTACACTCTTACTTATATCCGCTAACTGCTTGTAAATCTCCAAGGTTTACCAGTCATGTGTTTTAATGCTAGATTGCTTTTTTGTATAGGATGGGCACATTACATCCTCTACCTTCATATTCATCATTTAATAATATTGATTATTCTTAATACATTGTCATGTAATCAGTCGGTTTCAACTGTATCAACTTTATTACAAAAATAATAAAAGGAGCTTTCTCAATATCAACAATATTTGATGAGGATCAGTTTGGGGACATCACATGCTAATGGAGTCGGCCCCCTTTAAATAAATCGCTGACAATTAATCTTCTTTATTCTTGGTCAGCCCCTTTTACAATGGAACCTCCTTGTAATTTATTTTATCGCCTAGGTTTTAGGTATTTAGACTGTGATCAGTTTTGGTAAGGCTGTGATTTGTATTTACAAAACCCTAACCTTAGGCAAGGCATGACATTCTCAGCACATTTCAGATCCTTCTTGAGATGGATCTGTGCTATTCAGACTTTTCCCAGCTTCTTCAATTTGCTACTGACTTGCATTTACCAAATGTTATTAGCTTTTGAATCTTCAATGTGCTACATTTGAAAAGCTGTATTTATGATGTCACATGCATGTGTCATATTTGTGTCTTTTTTATTATTTTTAAAACTGGCAGCCTTCAATGCTCACCACAAATCACAGCATACAATACACTGCTACAAGATAAAAGAATACCTACATTACCACAAGTTTCCGGGACGGGGGGACAGGGGGACAGGGGGACGAGTTTCCGGGACGGCAAATTTTTTTGCCAAATTTGGGGATGGGGGGGGACAGCAAAGGGGACGGCTATATAAAATATAGGTAAAATTTAAAATATATATGAAAATTCTAAATGTTCATATGAAAACATGGATAAAGCATGCATCTATACATTATATTCATATGAAAACATGGATATAGCATGTGTATGATACTATGAAAACATTTTAGAATGCAAACATCGAACATACAACATTATCAATAGACTCAATACTCAATATGCACTCATAATTCAGAATTTCAATTCATTCACATTGTCAATATGCATATTATAATAGATATTAAAGAAATAACATACAAAATGCCCAAAGGCCACACTGCTGTCATATTGTTTCATTGTCAATTGCGATATGGAAATCAAAATAGTACTAAGTAAATACTAAAATTGCTTAATGTTGCCTTTTAATTTTTGATAGAGGGTCCATGTTAGAAAAATAATAAAATATAGATAGTCGTATTTTGATTTCATAACTATTCAAATTCAATAATAAAAAAATTGATAGTCGTTTTTTAAATTTTTTCGATATAGAGGGCCCATGTTAGAAAAATTGAAAATACGACCTTTTTTTTTTTAATATTTTTCCCTAGCCCTAGATGTGGGGGACGTCTAGCCGTCCCCGGGACGTACGGACGCCCCCCACAGCTAGGGAAGTTGTCCCCTCAAAATTCTGACAATTTGGGGACGGGAGGGGGGGACGTCCCCTGGCCGTCCCCAAGTCCCCAAAACGTCCCCGGGACTAGTAGGGGACGCGTCCCCGGGTTTCGTAGAAGAATACTTAGACATTCTAGGAAAATATGGGTATCTACTTGATTGTAGAGCTAAGCATTACTTAGACAATCTTAGGGTTTTATTTCATGATGTTCCTCAAAAGTGATATCATATTATTAAGCAAATATGTTGACTCAATCCAACACCATTCATAACATGCCTCATGTATATCCAAGTAAGACATAATGGTCAGTGAAGCCCTTTTGTGGCATAAGTTGCAGCTGATATACATTTAGCAACTGCTACTACATTGCCTTAACAATTCTAACACACAATACAAGTGTATATTTACCATACTATTTCTGGGTGCCTATCATTGGCTTGCCTTTAAAACAATGTGACCCTTTCGCCCCAAAAACTAAATCAATCATTTGTAATTAGCTTTTCTCAGTGCTCCAAGCAGTTTCAAATGGGGGATATGGGGGTGGGTTTCAAGGATGGGAATTTTATTCCAAATATGAGGAACAGTAAAGGAATGACAAGGGAGCAGTGATGCCAATTACATATTATATTTGAAAAACTAATTACAAGAAAATAAAGGAAATTACAATTTATTATTAATAATAAATAAACATATAAATATTGTTCATAGTCAAAAGGTGCATTACTATGTCTATTATCTGTTTTACACTAGGTTCAGGTTCTGAGGAGACATTGTGTTGCTTGAGTAGGTTTCAAGTTAGTCTTTGGTGGATGATGTGTTTCAAAGTACATGGATGAGGTCCCTCATTTGTGGCCTCACTGGCTGGGGCTAGTTAAATAGTAGACTTATCAATCAAATAAATACATATGAATATATTAATGATAAAATTAATATCCCCTATTCATGGGGCTCTTGGGGCTCAATCCAATCTTTCATCGAGGGAAGATATCAAATGGATCCCTCCCATTGGATCTTTCAGAATGAACATTGATGGTGCCTCGTGAGGCAACCCGAGGGCTTTGGGAGCTAGTTGTGTGACCAAGGATTCCTTGAGCTCTCTAGTTCGAGCAGCTTCTAAGAAATTTAATGATGGTACAAATGATAAGGCAGAGGCTTGCACGTTGGTGTTGAATCTACACATTGCTACTTGGTGCAGAATCTCCTCTTTGTAGATTGAAGCAAACTCCATGGTTATTTTTAACACCATTTGCAATCACAGCTCAAAGAAATGAAATTTGTAGAACATTCTTTGCCAAGTTTGGCACCTTCTGGATTCTTTTTCCTTTGACCAATGTTTCAACGAGGCAAACGAAGTGGCAGATTTCCAAGTAAATTCTGGTATTAATTCGAAGCAAGTGTTGATGAGTCAATGGGTGGGCTTGGAGGACAAGTAGGATCGATTCTACAAAGATTTAATTGATTGAAAAGAACATATACAAGAAGAAGACTTAACAGATAAACAAATTTAGGTACTAACACTCCAAACACCTTGATCATTCACAATAATGTTAATAGATGAGAGGGCCTTCAAGTTATTCAGGAATTGGGATCTCCCTTGAAATACTAATATTTTCCCTAGTCCTTTCTTTTCTTCTTAATGATTGTTCACTTCTTTAGTCTTTTCACCTATGTCGATATCGGACTTGGGCGTGATTTCTTAAGAGGGGCCCCTCACCTCCTCCCATGTGTCACTCGGCTATTTCTTCATCTCTAGGTTCTTCTTAACACAATGCTGAATTTATCTATTGTTTATTGTTAGATGTCATTGAAGACAATTAGAGTGTCTAGTGAATCCTTCTTTGATGGCGACCAAGATGGGACTTTTTGTTTCCCCAACCAAAAGAGAAATGACATTTCATGGTTAAATTTTGGATACCAAATTGGAGAAAATTATTGTAAATTAGAGAAGGTAGATTAGACAATCAATCAAAGAAGTGTGTGGCTTGAATTATTTGGAGGTGAACATGTAAAGTCGAGTCAATTAGGAGCTATCCTTCTTAAATTTAAAACACTCACAATCTACATAAGGATAAAGCAGCAATGTATTGTTTGGAGGTTGGTCGAGTGCAATTTGAATTTCAAGAAGGTCTGGAAGTCATGCTTAAGCTTCTCTTTTAATGGGTAGTGCAAAGGTGATAGGTTTGATCTCCATGGTGTCTTTTCATGAATTAGAAGCCCACTTGCTCTCCTTGTTTAATCATGTCAAAATCCACACCCTAAGTAGTAAAGGGTAAGCCTATGGTGGACTTCAGCACTTTTTCATCATCCCAATAAGCTTCATTCTCCTTGCCAAGCTTGTCAGAGGGTGGAGAAGGCTCTCACAACAACAAAATAAATTGTGAAAGGTGGCTAGAGATGTGTCCTCTTCCATAGTTGACGAGGAGGTAGTTGAAGTTGAGATCATCAACTACATGGGCCCTTTGATGGCCATGGACTAAAATATTACTACTATAGTTAGTAATTTTGGAGATCTAAAATTTTGCCTCGTAATAGAGGCATGCAAATTACAAGAGCTTCTTTAGTATGTAAGCTTCTCAATAAATAAGTTTGGACGCCTTGGTGCCTAGTTGTACTGGCTGAAACTTTGTATAATTTTGAAAGATAATATAATAGGAAGGGGACCCCTATTCCATCATTTACATATCAAAAAAGTTAAGTGATCAATAATTCTTCCTTACACCAAAGGTAAATCCTCAAAACATGTGAGGTGAAATCCTTCCGAAAAATCTATTGTAAAATAAGAGTAAATAATGGCTACTGCCAATTCCATCTCTCCTTTGTGCAGTCGCACTGCTAGCTGAAGTATAAGACAACTAACTACAGACAATCAACAATCAAATAGAAAAAGCGCATGAGGGCTCTGCACAAGCTAAACAATATAAATATAGGTGCCATTGGAATACAAACTAAGGAAAAGCATGGACTTAAGGTTTAGTGTTTATGCATAGACTACCATGAAAGTACTATTGGAGCTCAAATCAAAGAGATGATGAAGCACTACCAACCACAAATATAGACCCAATACACAAAGGCATCCCTTGAAGGGCATACAAACACATAGGACCATGCCAATACACAAGCACTTGTATTAAAAAGAGATTGTGCCAATGCAATGAAGCCCGTTGATTAGCCACCATTAGGACAAACACAACATTAGGATATGCCAGAGCATGCTCTAACAGAGATGAACCTTCAAGACATAAGTGTGACAAGCCATCATAAATAGCAAACCCTGGACCAAAAATGGAAACCCTAATGGTAAAGAACAACCCAAATGACATGATTAGAGATTTGAAGCACATACCAAGGTTAACATAAGGCACTAGTGCACTCCTATATACAAAATCCACAAACACTAAAACCTAGGCCAACATTGGCTCTCGTTGGGGACATACACCCCCTAGTGAGTATGATGAGAATCCAAGTCCATCTCTAGGTGCAAACCATAGAACTTGTCAAGAACAAAAAGGCAAGCACACACAAGGAAAAATAAAACATAAAACTAAAGGACAAGAATAAGCACTACATCATGGGCATAACAGCAACCATGATTGCACAAGAAAAAAAAAAGGAATAAAATATGCATATCAATAATGGAAATGCCAACACTAAGAGAAGTAATGTTTCAAAGGCTGGCCATGAACTAGCAACTCTCTAAGGTCACCATCTAAGCCTTTGAGGTAAAAGGATGCCTAGCCACACTTGTTTGCAATCATTTAAGGGCCAACCCATAGAGCCTCAAACTTGTCATACTTCCCTTAGTCTTCTAATCTTGCAATCCACATGAGACTATATCTCCCACATGGAAACGCCTTTGGACAGCCCCCTTATTGAATGAGTGCTTTCTTTTCTCCTATTGTAGCAAAATTGTGGCATGAGCAGCTCTTCTTGTCTCATTGAGTTCTATAAGTTGATTGATCCTTTGGGATATTGCCTCACTTTCTTGGCCTTCCCCTTCATGCAGCAATCCATAAACTAGTAGTTACAAATTGATTAATAGATTTGCATGTGTCTCATCAACGAGCTTTCCTTAATTGATTTCTTGTAGCTAATCCCCTATTAACCCATATAACAAATCACACCTTGTATCCCACCTCTTCTTGTTCAATTTAAATGTCCTCTTTATGATCTTCACGAGGCTCTTATTGCTAGACTCTGCCTATCCATTCCCTTGTGGATGATAGGGAGAGGAATAAGTCAAATTTATCCCATATCTTGTACACAAACCAAAAAGGACATGCACTCTCAAAGACATGGCATTGTTAGCGAATAAACATCATCAGCACTCCAAATCTTGTAATCACATGAGACAACAAAGAATCTACTACCATCTTAGATGTTGGATTCCTAGTTGGGATGACCTCTACCCACTTGGTGAAGTAGTATGTTGCCCAAATATTCATTTGTAGCCATCATTCAATCTTTCTCCAATCTTCCCTACGAAAACTGCACCCTACAGCTAGAATGGAGCCTCGACTGAATTAAAAGTGAGAGGAAGAGTGACTTCAAAGTTCATCTTGCCTGCAAACTTTTGGAAAGTATCACACCACTTAATGATTTTGGTTACATCCCTCAATAATGTAGGCCACTAATAACCTACCATAAGGATCTTATGGGTAGTAGTCTTTGCCATGAAATACCAATCACAAAGTCCTTGATGGCACTCATTTATGATGTTTAATGGATTAATCTTCATTTAAACATTTTAGTAACAATCCATCAAGATTCTTCCACATCAACTCACCTTGCAATAGCACATACTTCTGGGCTGCAATCTTAAGTGTCCTTTACTGATTTTCACTCAAATAAAATAGGCACCATATATTCTCCAAGTAATTGATTACATTTCCATACAATGGATCACTTCTTAAAAGACATGAGTTAGGTGTAGCCTTGTAGGACTGTGACGTCATTTATCTCAACTACTTCTAAATTTATCTCAATCATGAGTTTGGCCAAACCGTGGCCTCTAATCAACTTTCTAGCATGCAATTCCATGTCAATCTCCTGAATTTTATTAATTACCTAAAACCTCTTGTTGTGTGAAGATGCCTCTCACAGCAGTATGTGGCACAAATGTAACAATCCTTGCCCCAATCAGATATGTCCTAAAAAAATTTATAGCCTTAACAAGAGAATGACCATGTGTTCCACATAATAGAGTGCTTAAGTCTAGCACCTTGGAAGGACTTACTAAAGAATGCAACAGGCTGCTTAAATCCACCCTTGTTCTCTTGCAACGAAACTGCAGCTATGGTGTAAAATGAGGCAGAGAAGAACAACTATAAAGGCCTGAAGTAGTGTAGGCTAGCTAGCACTAGTTGATCCCTTTGAATAACTCAATTGGTTTTTGATCCCAACAAAAAACTTGCCCCTTCTTAAACATCCTTGATATAGCCTGTCCTTCCAAAAAAGTTTGGCACAAATCTCCTTGCAGAGTTGATTTGCCCAAATATGGATTGTATGCCTTAAGGATCTTAAGCTAAAAGATGAGGGCAATAGCTTTCACTCTCTCTTTGTCAATCCTTACTCCCTCTTTTGAGATGACGTGCACAAGAAGCTTGTTCTCTTGTACACCACACACACACTTCTTTGATTTCAATGATATTTCATACTCTAGGCAACTTTTAAACATCAACTCCATATGCTTGCAGCGTTCATTCTTGTATTTGGAATAGGCTGTAAGATCAACTTGATAGACAACAAAAGCAGCACCCATGACCCTTTGAAAAGTATCCCCAAACATAGACAAATGTTCCTTAAGGAGTAGTAAAAGTTGTTATCATATCCCCATCCTATACCAATCAGTAGTGCAATCCAAACTATAATTAATCCAGTAAAATGTAATGATATTCATGCCCTATCTGTGTGTGTGTCTCTATATATATATATATATATATTACTTATTGTTCATTCAATTAAAGATATAACTTCTTTAGTATTAAGTAATCAAACTCATAAAATAATAAGCATATTATTTTATTTTATTTTTGATCGGTAATTGGCCAAAGCCTGAATAGCTTTTGACTAGAGCTATGAAAATAATAAGCATATTATTAATATGCCCTTATATATTATTATTTTATTTTTTTGATCGATAATGGGCCGAAGCCGATAAGATGTACATACCCTACCCCCTTTGAGATTTGAACTTGTGACCTATCTTTCACAAGCACAAGTTGTCCACCACTAGGCCAACTCAGGTGTACCCCTTATATATTATTATTATTCACATAACTATACAATAATTAATTAATGGATATAATAATTTATGTATATATCCAATAACAATTAATTATGATCACATATGCAGAGTCAAGAATACCGATTAAGGAAAGACTTATATAATACTAAGTAAATATTCCCTATGTTAATTAACAAAGAAATATTAACAAAGCAACCAATAATAATAATGAAAGCTAACTAGGAGTATCGGGCTTTTTAAGACAAGTAACTGTTAGAGGGAGACGTGACCTTTATTAAAGCCACATCTCTCCCCAAAGAGACATCGGACCACTATAAGTAAAGGCTGATACTGCACACGGGGGGAAAATATCGAATGAATGAATGTTTTTTAAGACTGATCATTCAGATCATATCAGAACTATTATGAAGTTACAGGCAGTAACATCCTTGTTCTCGGCAGTATGCATAGGGGATGTGCTTAATACGTATGCCTAATATATGAAGCCTGATAATGTCTGTATGCAGAATTTAATAGTAATATTAATATCATCTGCACTACGTAGGAGTCAAATTTAATTTTATATATAATGGCAGACAATGTCAGATCTGTCTGCCTTGCATCAGATCTGTCTGCCTTTACAGTCTATGGATAGATTAAAGCTTAGAGTTTTAGGCAATGGTAATTTTGATAATTTAGACTATATATATATATATATATATAGAGAGAGAGAGAGAGAGAGAGAGAACAATTATATGAATATACATACACAAGAGGATAAACTAGTAATCCATTCTGAAGATTAAAGGAAGGTTGTTCTTAATCAGATTTACCATAATGCAAATGCATCAACAATAATAAATAAATTTATCAAGAACATGACTACCAATTAATTTAATACATCAAATAAGAGTTAATCGGATATACAAATCAGAGGGTCATAAATATAGATTGCAAGATAAATAAACAATTCATAAACATGAATGTCTTAAACTGACCTAAAACCATAATCAGTTCTGTATTTCCTATTCCCCAAGGGAGTTGGGTGCTGCTAGGAAGGGGCAGAATAAAACCACCTCAATAGGAAACCCCAAGGGTGAAAGGACTCCTCCTGAAATCTAGGCTGCAGGCCCCAAGGGTGAATGGACTGAGTCCCAGTAATCTGGGTTACATTGAAGACGTGTGTCAAGCACCCTAGGCAGCCAAGCCCTCTTCTGGGAATAGGGTCAAATTGGTTTGGGATTAGGAATGGTTTTAATAAGACATAATGCAAAGAATTAGTTAGTTATGCTCAGTTAATAACAATAGAAGGTAATAATATAGATATTGCTCATGTTAATTGACAGTGTATAAATAGGGGACATTACAGTTGTCTTGTGTTGTTCTAAATCCTTCACATTGTAAGATCCCAGCCAAACTTCTATGCAAAAAAATTTGAAATTTTCCAATGCTTATAGAATAGTGATTTTGCCAATCAACTTTCATGCCATCTTTTTGAAGAGTTTTCAGACTGTATTGTTTTAATTTCACAGTTATAGAATTACCAGGTTATTGTGTAAGCATTTATACAACTTCACATATACACTTGTTGAACAATACGACCATCATTGGCTTCAAACAAAGTGATTAACAATTAAAACATTTTCATATAGAAACCAGCTCTAGCCAACAGCAAAGCATACAGAAGTATATTTATGAAATTTTGACCTTTCAATAGCAGATTTAATACTTGCTGAGTACTGTATATCAACTAGCAGCAAATGATAATCCCAAAAGCCAAGGGACATGCCAAACTCTCACGCCAGAATTATTTAACTGTCATGATCAGCATATTCACTTCAACACATCAGCAAATAAGGAACGTCAGCAACAAGGGACGGCTTCCTTCAATTGCCCAGCTCTGCCATAAATCACACCCAGTAAGAGGCATTCATTGTTCAGTCTTAAGATATCACTCAGTCTGTCAAGAGCCCACGACTAGGTTATCTGGTCATGGCGACCAGAAATGAGTTCACAATCTGCTCACAAACATCAATAATCCAATTGCCCTTAGTTGGCTAATTTTTCATGCAAAGAACACTCAACCAACCTTTCTCATTCATACACCTAGCCTTGAATGACTATGGCAGCCAGCAAGGCTATATAGACAGCTCCAATAACAAGATAATCTAACACCCAGCACAAGATGATGTTGGTGTTCAGAAGAGATGTAAACGCCTCATAAAAGACTGACATGGAATGTTGTAAACCCTCCTGGCTTAATTTCTTACGCCTAGCAGAAAAACCAATATTTACACCCGACAAGGGTAAAGGCAACCAGAAATGTCTGAAAATTATGCCCAAATTAATCACCCGGCAACAGATGGTCTTCACTCTCGACATCAGATGAATGAAATCGCCAAGCAATGGATGAATTAAATCACCCAAATCTTCTCACGAATACTCCATTCTTGGAAATACTTGACAATATATCTATTTCACAAGATTTCACAAATTGTTCTTTAATCATACCTCAAATCCTTTACGTGCAAACTGAAACCCTGAATGATTTCACCATATCAGCTAGGGAGGATCTTTCACCACTGAACCTGATCTTTGTTGTAGGGCTTTCGTCCTAGGCTATGCTTGAACAAACTTGTTCAATTCCACCACTATAGTTTTTAAAAATTAACAAATATCCAAAATGCATCAAATGAAACCCTCAATCCCATTTTATAATCTCCTCGGGAACTTTCCAGAATATTATACTTTAAATCCCCTTTTAACAATAATAATCCTTATTGCTCCTCAAAATTGACTTTATTTATTTATTTAACACTTCCGACAATTTAGTCACTTTTACATCCTCTTTGTAAATTATTAATTTAAGCCATCTTTTAATTATGTTTTTCGACAACTTCCAATTAACTATTTAATTATTAATTATTTCCCCCACAACCAACTGAAAGTACAGAAATTGCAGAAATAGTCCGGAAGTAAAATTTGAGGGTGCCAATATACTCAAGAGCTCACCAAAGATACGACTTGCTAAAAATAGACTCTTTCCAAAAATAGCATTTTTCTCCAAGATGTTTGGAATGCACCTGAGATGTCAAAATTGCTCCCAGGAAGCACCAATGGAGCCAACAAAGTCCCCAAAGCTCACACCAATAACTGAATTCCATTTTGAGAAGGCTAGCACTCACCAAGAAAGCCGAACTAACTACGATGTTGGAGTGACGAAAAATGGGGACATTATACACATCCACTTTGTTGTAGCCTCAAAACCCAAAAATCGTAGACATAAGTTCCGATCCAATCACTCTTTGTAATAAATGAGCCATGCTAAGTAGTTGATAGTTGTCCTTAAGAGACTTGTTTAAATTTTTAAAGTCTAGACACAACCTTATATCACCATTCTTTTTTCTTAAAGGGGCAAGATTAGACACCCAAGAAGAGTGCCTAATAGGTTTGATTATTCCACCTTCTTTCAGCTTTATCAATTCTTTCTGCATTTGTGGGGCAAGAGTAGGATTTATATGCCTTTTCTTTTGTCTAAAGGTCTTGTGTCAATCTACAATGGAATGATATGCTAAAACAGGTCCTCCCTATAAGCCTTAAACTCATCATATACCAATCAAAACATTCTTTAAATCTTTTAAGCAGGGCAACCAATATCTGCCTCTCTATTAGCTCTAACTTTTTGCCAATGTATATCATCTTGGAAGATTCAGTACCAATGTTCACACATTCCACATTATCAACATACACTGGTTTACTTCTACTCTTATAGCAGTCAGAAATGCTCTTTCAGGTGAAACTGAATAAGGTTTCCCTGCCGTCATGATATTCCACCACTGGTTCCCAGTGTATCACTTGTTTGTCAAAATCATACATACAATCGAGGAACATATAGATTTGTTGATCATCAACAAAAATCTGTCAGTTGTAGATGTCATCAAGTATAGTTGGCTTTGCAATAATTTCAACACTTTAACTATAATGGGAGATGCCCAACCAGCATCAAACTTGAAAGACAAAACAGAAAATGAATCAGCTGTAGTATTGTCTAGTCTATCCACCCAATTAATGCCAAAAGCATCTAACATTTCAATGGTGTCCCCGGCTGCAATCTTTTGTTGCATACATACCTCTTACTTGGGATACAATCAACTCAAAATTTCCATACGCTTTCAAGTATTTGATACTATCCTTCAATACAACATTCAACCCTAAGATAAAGCTCCATACTCAGCAATGTTATGAGTGCATGCAAAAGCTAATTTAAATGAAAATCTTAAATTGACATCATCTTAAGTAGAGTACCTCATTATTAGTTTTCTCAGGGTCCTCTATGATGTGAAGGGTCTTTTTCTCTTTACATACTTTAACTTACTCTCCATGTAAAGGGAGAGTGACATATGAAAGGTTCATTAGAATACTACACCTAATGAAAACAGCCTACATTCTAAACAACAGCATACCCCACTTGGCAGGGCTGTCCACAATGATGATGTCCATAAGAAATGATTTACCAAAATATGCAGCTAGCCGAACCTCAACTGCATTGACAACACCAATGACATTCACATTTCTTCAATCCATAGCAAAACAATTACCATAGGACTTAAAAAACTTTAGCCCCAGCTCATTCGTAACTTCAAGAAGCATAGCATTGCTTGAGGTGCATATATCAAGCATGCATTTGTGTATCAGCCACCCATTAATCAGTAATGAAGTATAGAGGGATCTACATTTATGTGGCTTCCCACTAATGATGGGTCTATATATGTAAAAGTTCATGAACGATGGGCGTTTTTGCTAGATTCAATTTTGTATCGCACAAGATAAAAAATTGATTGTGTTCAAAAATTATATTCACTTGCACACTGGAGTTGACATGTTAATATATTGTAAGCAAAATAGAAGCTTACTGCTTGTTTTCATATAAATTTTAGTTCTAAATTTATTTTCGCATGCATTTCAGAAATTCATTTTCCATAATTCCAGAAGCTTGATGATTTCAGTTTAACTTTACATTCTAGACTTCAGTTCTCATGAGTTTCAAGTCCAAGCAAGTTTCAATAACAGATTTGATAGTAATGTTCCCATTTTCAGTTCACGTTTTTTAAGAAGAAATTAATTTAATTAATTAGATAAAGTTGTCAAAGTTAATATTTTTCAGACAACTTTTATTTAATTAATTATGTTTATGAGCTGAATATTTTATTTTAATTGACTTTAACTGGGACCAACAATAAAATAAAATTATAAAGTCAATTTTATGAGAAAAAAGAAATTAATATTTTAAAAGTGATTTTATAATTAAATTTTCAGAAACTTCCAAGAGGATTTTAAAAGGAGGATTGTGCAAACTCATTTCATATTCTAGATTGCTTATTTTGAAGAAACTCTCTTTGGGAGTCTAAGCACTGGTTCAACTATTCAGCACCCTAAAGCAGATATCGATTTTGTGGACAAAAACCCACTTAATTGATCCTTAGTGAATTCACATAAGATTACAGGTGTGCAGATTGCTTTAGGTTTGCAGAGTTTGGAGAGAATTGATTTATATTTTAGATTTACAGGTTTGTCAGGTTTGGAGGTACAAATTTATTAGATTTGCTGACATAAACTCGTATGTGATGTGTGTGCAAGTGAATTTATATATCTCAGAATTTACAGTGTTGTGTGTGTTGGTGAAGAAAGCAGAATCTATAACTGCATTGTGTGCAGTGGGAAAGAAATTTTTTAAAAAGTATTATTCATTGGCATTGGGAACAACATCCAGCCATACCTAGAAGGGCCATACCCATCCAAAGACATGAGAAATGGTTCGAAACTTCTAAATGAAGGTTGAAAAGTCTAAAAAGGTTTCTAGTGCATCTTTTTAAGACTCCTAAAGTCCCACGCAACTTCATAAAGTGGTCGCAGCATTTAAGAAGACTTCTATACCTTGCAAAGAAGCAGACTTACCATGTCAGGAGTGATGTGGCAGCCATTTGGGGACAAAACAAGGTCAAACCTTGTCAAAAAAAAGGAAGATGCAGATGTCTGATATTAACACATCCTATGAGGAAAGGAAAGAGCTATTAAATCTGCCATACCAACATGATGCTACCATACACTTGTGACCTGTTGTACTAATTCTTTGGGCCATCGTACCATTCATATAGGGTGTTGTAAATGCTAGGGAGGCATAAAGAGACATTATGTGAAGCAGTCACCGGTTAGGAGGGATCTCAAAGAGATCAATCCGGACCGGTCAGCAAGAGTAAACACAACAGAAACACAAAGACATGATGGAGGCAATGCAGAACAGATTGTTTTATTTCATAAAAATTCATTACAACCAACCGGTAACAACTGGGTTACAAAATTCGGCTCACAGGCCTGCTAGAACATGCTCAAAATACAGAATAGGTCACAACCGAGACCTTCAATATTAAGATCTATCTTCTATGCTCAATCTAGCTACTTGATTCTTCGATCGTTACATTCTAATGCGCAATTACAATTATATATATGATCCAAGGGGATCCGGTCAGCCCAAAAAGGGATCAAAACCCGAAGAACAAGACCTAACGTGTAAAATCAACAAGGTCGGCCTCCGCCAAGAGATTCCTCCGGAAATTCCAAAGGATCAAGTGTAGATCACGGGAAAAGGTCGGCCACAAGCCAAGGAACATTGGAATCAATGCCCAAGGCTCCGCAAGCTTCGGAAGGGGTTCCGGTAGATCACCAAAATAGGTCCAGGCAACCGGTAACAAGAAACTGTCATGGAAACCAATAGCGATAACTTGCCGGGAAATGATCCAAATGCGATGCGGTCAGGAAATAAGAAAGATGATCAAGTCTTCAAGTAGAAGACAACTCCACAGGATCCGGTGAGCCAAAACTGGGACACATAGAAAGAAAAGCTGAAACTGCAAACAGAAAGCAAAACAGAAAGGAAAATATTTTTGGTTGATGCAAGATTGCTATGAACTGGGGATGCTCCTGCATCATTATGACAGCAGTTTGAAATTTCCAGCAGTGCCAAAGAGGTCAGCAAATGATTTTCTGAATATTGGTATTTCATAAGAGAATGATTTTGTATGCGACTCTGATCAGCCATGCATATAATAATGAAATATTATCTGTTGGATGCAATAATCTGTTTACATGTAATATTTGATATGGGAAGGCAATGTTCTATTAATTACTTGTATCATCTATGCCATATAAGTTGGGAATATTTTCAGACCAGCAAAGTGCAACCTGCTTGACAAAATGTCACTATGCAATTATTGAATGTTATGATACTTGTGACTGATTCATGATCCGAATTCATAGTTGTATCAACTCAAACTCATTGCAAATCAGAGTTACTCCACATTCGGTTTCTTGCACAGTGTTTGACAAAATGTCTGTGTAAGAAAATTTGTGAGAATTGCAAGTTTGGTCAAAATATCTTGGTAGGTCTTCTTTCATTGACCTAGGGTCATAACAAATTCCTATACAACCAAAAAACTGTCATGCATATCTCCTAATACTTGATGAGTGAGTGTTTTAGTCTATTCTTGCCTTAAGTTTATTTCCTAACCATACTTGCTATAATGTCCAACTGTGCTTGCTAGCTGCACTTGCTATATTCACTACCTGCACTTGCTTTGTCCTCTTAACTGTACTTACTATATTCTCTAGTTGTCCTTCTCATAGTTGAAAAATTAGGACTCAGCAATAACTTGTCTGACCCAGAAAAAATTAAAAGCTTGGACTCAGAAAAAACTCAGGGATTGACAAATTTTCCAAACATCGAAGGGCACATGAATTTGTAAAAATATTCTTCAAAAACATGCATATTACTGAATTTGCAAATAAAAGCTGATAAGAGCCAATTTGTTGTTCCCAAATTGCTGCAAACTTGAGTGCCGCTTATCCAACTCTTTTGCTCAAAACATGGCACTACAGAGTGAAGCCAAATGATGACCTTTTCAGGTGGAATGGACTTATGCCACCACAGGCGAATTTTGATCGAAGTCATGAGTTTATGGCAAGTTTCAAGCAAAACTCAGCAATAACCCACAACCAAGTTTATCTGCAAATTTTTCATCTGTGATCCTTACTATATTCTTCTGTCACACTTGTTATACTCTTCAGTCACACTATTTTTTCTCTGTTATAAATATTTCTCCAATTGCAATTGACTTTGGTCTTTTAGATATATTTTCTTTGTTCTCTTCCTATTAACTAATTTGTGTTTCCCTATTCGGTATTGGGGCTCATCACAAACTTTTTCTCAAACTCAAAGACAAAATTCTATAATGTGGTGCAATTTCTGAATATCATAGATTGAAATTTTCCATTAAGAAAGAGCATTTTGACTCCAAACTTCCTCCCAAGTTCAATTGTCTATCATATTACTTAATTCAGCAGCTCATTTTTATCATATTAACAAAATAAAGCAAGAAATCAGAATATCAAATTGTAAAGATGCAAAACAATAAACAAGTTTCTAAGTCCAAAGGAGCCTCAAGCCAAAACCAAAATCCAATTCATGTTTTCTATACAAATCTATTCAAATGAGATCTATATATAGCATATGTACATTCATTGGTATCTGACATCACATGACCTGCCCAAATAAAACAAAGTCACTGCATCATCCTGTGGACCTGTATATTACACTTAAACTATCCTACAAAACAAGAAAACAAGCTTAAGCCTAATAATACTCCTATAAATGCTTCTCCTACCAATCAATGTTAAAACAAATGTTCTGATTTGGCTTCACAACATCTCAACAAATCTAAATGAAACCCGAACAACTTAGTACATTTTAGGATCAAATATAAGAGGAGAAAAACACACGAAAAGGATGCATAACATGGAGAGACTTGAAAAGAAAAGAATATAATAAAGTTAAAAAAATTATTTAGGCTCCAAATACAGCCTACAAGGATATAAATGGAATACTGTATTTTAAGGGCGGCATGCCTCTTTGAATGATGTGTTACTAATCACTCCATTACACCTCCAAGCAAAGACTATTGAAGGAGAAACTAGAAATCGTTCTTGAAATCTTATTGAACGTGATTCCTACGGACCTATGAAGTGTCTTTAGATGTCCATTGATAACATTGACCAAGCCCTCATATAACCTCCATAAAGTCATCCTCCTACAAACTAATAGGGCATTGAAGACAAAGTGTGAATGCAAACTACTTTAGGGTTCTCCCAATATGAATTAGATAGCACTCTTATTTGAATAAAAAAGTGTATGCAATGAATTGTTCAAATGGCTTGGTGAGCACACAACAATATGAATATAAAAGATAGCACCAAATATCATATCTAATACACTTTCCTCATTGTGTTATTACAGTAACATTAATTGACAAGTCAATCTTAACTGTGATCATGCAAATTGGCAAAGAGCATTAACACAAAACATGGTTTTGTGAATGAAATTGAATTAATAATTTTTCAACCGATGTCCTAATGAGAATAACATTGAGTACTAAATAGAATGAATTGAGATTTGAAACAAAGTTGGTAGATCCTATCATGCACAAGAGTTCTCAATAACAATCAAATAAAAATTTTATTTTCTGTGAGATTTAATTTGTGATTTTACTATCTGATGATGCCCTCAATGACTAAACACTACACTAATGACATTTTTTTCCATTCATGTTAGTAATAATTATGCAGCAAGAGGTGCCCACTTAGCAAACAAGCACCAATTTGTTAGAAAACATCTTCAAGAAAATATATCGATAACACAATAATTGTAAGCATTTTTATCATATAAGGAAACTACTTTCTATCCACATCACTCTTACATTCTTTAACATTATCATTGCCTCACCTTTAAATTCCAATGATCGTGCATACACAAAACAAATTGAGGGGCAACACTATATGAAATGGTCAATCCTATTAAATTATTACTGTAATATTTAGTATATAGTGGTCAATTTAGTCTTTAGGATAGACTTCAGGAATATTCTTTATTCTTCTGCTTTATTAGTTGTAACTTGTAAGTCTTATCCTGTTAGTTGTCACTCTTATCCTATTCGGATAGAGTGTTTTGTAATCTTATTTAAGGAGACTTTCACTCCTTGTTGATTAATGAATATAATGGTAATCATTTTATGTTATATTTTTCGTAATAGATCCAACCATAGAGAAAGAAATTAGCAACGTTGGACAATTAAATCGCCTCTTTTTTTAGTTTAATCTTGTTCAACGGAATCAAATTTTATTGGGAAGAGAATAGTATTTCTCAATACATAAGCACTATACCTAAAGCATGTGGTAGCTGGTGAAGGAAAGCATCGCCTACCATGGCTCCAGCCTAGAAACACAATTCATAAACAACCATTTAGCCACTATTCCATAAGATGAACCAACAATTTTAAATTATTTTGCATTCATTACCCAATAGAAAAAAAAGAAAGAAATTCTAATAGCATCAATGAATGACCTAATTAGATCAATATTACTCAAAGAGTACATAAGAGAGCTACTAGGTTAAAAAGATCCAACACAATGAAATAAAATACCACATCCTTTGAAAGTCAACTACAAGCTGTATTTTTCATTTCTGAAACGATGCACAAAATGAATAGCCAAAAAGATGTCAAGATTATATGGATCATTATGGCTCTAGAAATCTTTACATACAACTTTCAACTATAGAACTATAACATAGATTAATTGCATACCATTACAAGTTAGGTTAGTAAGATTCACATTTAAAGATTTAAGTTCATAACATTTACTAGAGATGTTCATAAGGTATCTCAATATTGTTAGTGGAAGCATGTAAAGATTGTATGATGTTCCCTCCTCTTCTCCCTGTAGTTTTCATTCACCCATTGCAGAGGCATTCAAGTGTTATGTTCAAAGTTGGTCAAAAAGAGATTCCATCATCACAAGAAGGCATGGAGGGTATGTTCCAATGATGCTCATATAAATGTACATAACAAAGTTGAAAACCATCTGTCTATATTTGAGCAACTGTAAAAGGCAAGTATCATGAATGTTTACTATAGATCATCCAATTAGTTTTTCCAATAAAACTTGTATAAGTTGGTGCTCTATAAACTCAACCTTTGGAACTTAGAAACCAATTAAATTAATTTATACTTTCCTACTTGCTTTAAGTTTAAAATGGATTTAACAGGCTATTTATTATAATGCACATTAAAATAAACCTTTATTGTTTCATCCATGAATATAAATATTCAGCATTAAATTGTCCTTCCAAAGATTTAATTTCAACTTTAAATGGGATCTTTTCAAAAAAATTACTTCAACTTTGTCCAGTCACTTTTCTTGCAAGAATGTTTCTCCATCATACGTATCTCTCCATGATCCCTAATTTCAAATTTATTGGCTAGAGCATGCATCATGGTGCTCACAGATGACTGTCCATTCACAATTGTTGGCAATTAATGCGCTCTTGTTGTTGATTGACCCAAATCTGGTTTTGCACAACCTCCTCCATGCAAATCTTTGAGGTAACTGCTCATACCTTCAAACTTTTGTTTCAACTTTAAATGAGGTCTTTTCAAAAAAATTACTTCAACTTAGTCCATTCTCTTTTCTTCCAAGAATGTTTCTCCATCACACATATCTTCTTAGTCATCCCCAATTCCAAATTTCTTGGCTAGAGCGTGCATCATGGTGCTCATAGAGGACTGTTCTTGGTTCATTCACAATGTTGGCAATTAATGTGCTCTTGTTGTTGATTGACCCAATTCTGGTTTCGCACCACCTTCTCCATGCTGTCCTGCAAGACAATCACTCATGCGTTTAAACTTTCCATCCTCACTTTGTTATTCCACTCCCGAGTAGATATTTCTGGATTGCAAGAAAGCAATTTTTTGTTCTTCGAAGATGTGGCTACTGTATTACTCTTTTTCCACAATCCCAAAAAAATTTAAATTGCTCTTATATCAAAATGATTTGTAATTTCACCAGTTAATTGTCGAAACTATCAAAACATCACAATTAACTACTGCACTACTTGAATTAATTCAATAACAGTCAAGAGGGTGGAAGGTTGTGGAAACAAAAAGTAAAATGCAGAAAAATAAGAGAGATTCAACGTCATAACACTGAATTTTTTATTTGGAAAACCCTAAAATGAGGAAATCCAATTGGTAGCAATAATTGCTCATCTACTGAATCTACTTAGATACCAAACAAACAAGCACATGGAGTGGATACAACAATTCATTGTTCCTATGCTCAGAGTCAAGCTTTCAATCATTGATACAGCCGAGTTATCTATGTCTTCTTACAAGTGATGAGAATTAGAAATACCAACCATCTATCGAAAGGTCTCCTTGCCTCAAATTGGAAGAGCAAAATGTCATTCTGTTCATTTCAAATTCTGCTTCTGCCATCAGAACAAAAATGCCTCTTCATGCAATCTGGCAGTTTCATTATCGTCGTGGTGGCAGCAAAACCATCCCTGCAGGAGAACCTGCGATTTGATACCACCCACTGTTGGAACTGGCAATTTCACTCTACTAGTTTCTGGGGTAAGTTTTACACCCTGCAACTTTGAGAAAACTTCTGCCAGCCCACTTGCATGAGGACTACAATTAACTTTCTAAATAAATGCTATCGATCTTTTCCAAGTAACTACCATGTTGGGAAGATCTTATATAGGATTGAAAGCTATGGACCAGAGTTTTGTGAAGAGTTCTGATTTTTTCATAATCAAGGGGCCCCTTGGAAGCTCTAGTCGTTTTCTTGCTTGGAAAGAAACAGAAGCATGAAGTATCCCTTTGTCATTAGTGGGAATTCTACCCCTCCTGTAGGCTTCTAGTTTTCCTAAACCCACAATCACAGATTTTTGGGTCCTTGAAAAACACCTGTATGTCTTTTTATTTTAGCATCCATAGTCTTTGACCTTTTCATTTATTGAAAACAAAACTTTTAGAGGCTATTTCATTCTAAGGTAATAACCATTCACTTTGCTTTGGTAGGGAAGGGCAGATTTATGACTCTCCTTTTTTTGCATGTTTTGATGAATCAATGAAGATCTTTCTTACTTACCTAGTTTGTATCTGTAGAAATTGTAGATCTGAAAGAAACGGAAGGGACAGCCCAGGGGAATGGAAGGCAAGCAATGATAGGCTGCTCAGTGCTTGATTATAGTGGAATGTGTTTTTCCTATGAAGGAAAGGATCTCATCAGTAATAGAAATAAGTACAGAAGAGAGCTTAGAGCTTGATGTCAACAATCAATAAATTGCACTCTTATAAATGCCATGAAAAGCTTATAAAACAATCCCAATGTGTCAAAACTTTATGTCAACAATCAACAAAATGCAGCCTTATAAACAACATGAAAAGCTTATAATATCCGTTTGTCTGAATAAAAATTACATTTGAATCAATAAGCTTACTAACCTATGCAGCACAGGTGTATACCAAATTTATTCTATGATTAAAAGTTATTAGAAACATGGCAAAATCCAAGTATATAGAACATCAATAAAGCATTGCAAATTATATAAAAGAAATTCGGAACAGCATTTTAAATGTCATCGCAGAAATTGTTGACAACTAGTATATGCTTGAACATGTGTTCTAATCCAAGTTATGATTGTTCAACATTATTCTGATTTTTCCTTTCCTATATTGAAGAGATTAGGTTTGCTAAAAGATAACCTTCATTCCTAGAAAAGTCTAGGAAACAGTCATGAAATTTTGTGGAAGGTTCTTGATCTGGAAGCATAATATTCAATGTTATGGGAGTTCATTGAAAGATTTTGAGAACTTCCCATTTCACTCACATGTCTTAAGATAAGAAACGGAAAGGGCAGAGGGAAATCTTGACTAACATGAAGTCATCATGATTTGGTCCAAAAGTGGGTTGATAAAGAAGTATTCAGCTAGCTTCATGTGAATTGAAACCACAGTGGTACCATTGTCTTCTTGTACTATCAGAATTTCTTGAGAACAATCTTGTACTTAGAATATATTACGCAGTTTTGACAAGAAAAATATAAGAGTTGTTTGATATAATCAAAGTAATGTTATGACATACGCAGAGAATCACAAAATGAAACATTGTATAATGAATTCAATATCCAGATCATGATCTCTAACATTGAATGTTGAAGCAGCAAAGGTGAATATTCAGAGTTTTGTTTTACCGAAGTCAACATTCTCAATGAAAGGGCATGTAATGTCCCCTTTTGGGATTTACCTTAATTTAGTCCTGAGACAACAATTCCAAGTTAAGGTGAGAATTGTATTAGATTTATAAATATAATTTTATCAGATCTGAAGACATTTCATTATAATATTTAGCTTAAAATTCTAAGAATAGTCCGTAAGGTAGAACTTATCTTGATAGCTTTCTCTGATTTGACAATGGGAGATGTGCTATGATCTTGTCTTACAATTGCTCATAGTGATTGAGTTGCTATGTCTGATGTAATCTTTAAATTTTAAGTTCGCAGTGTCCAATCTGTTCTTATTATATCCTACGATGATTGAAGTAGAGGCTATGCCTCAATATGTCGCTGTGTCTGATTTGGAGATGATAGCATGCAACAAATAAGTCGATTGCTGTTTCAGATGTATCGCTGACTAGAATATGCACACGATATTGGGCCTTCGGCCTGCTCACCACGAGCTCTTCCAAAACTGGAAATGAAGGATAAAATACAAAATCTTCCCCCCTGTTGGAATGAGTTCGAACTCCCATATATGTGATGGAAAGGTTGCTTTCTAGACAATATGTCTCTGCATAATGATACCTCCTTAAGCAAATTGCTTCCTTCCAAAATAATTGATTAGTTTAATATGGCAATTGCTTTATTAACTAATGTTTGCTGAATAATCGATGGCCCGTAATCCATTCCTTATTCATTGCAATCCTTTCTCAATTCACCTTTCAGCAATCTCCTGCTGCAAAGATACCACGATAAAGGCACTAACGGCATGCCTCAGTACTCTAATATCGATTACTTATCACGTCATGCTCCTTAGCCATGAAATGGTGTTGACTTGTTTGAATATGCATTTTAATATTGACCGGAAGCACCTTCCGCAAAATATATAGATCTCCTTCTGCATAATCATTTACGCATAATGGTCAACCTCATGTTAGCACCAAATATGATAAATAGATTATGGATAAGATATCCTCCACATCGGAGTGTCTCTTCAATCTATTTGATATAGATTAATAAATATATCGGCTTCTTTATGAATGACTGATCAGATCAAGGCATCTGGATGATGTTTATGATAAGAAGTAGTCGGTTGTTATTGTCTTACGCTGAGGCTCATGATCTCTTTATTTCTGATATTCATATCATCTTTCGATGTTCAGTCTCCTCTGATGATCGATTCCATGTTCTTTCCATCGGATGTATGCGAGTGATGGTGATCATCCATTTATCAGGCTATGATAATCTTAATGGATCATTAATTGCTTCTTGCTTGGCTATCGTCTTTATATGGACTACTGTCACTGTAATCCCTTACTGATTCCTAATTCACCGATTGCTTTTCAGTATCATTCCATATCCATAGATTTTGTCTTCATGGTTCAGCGGCATCTTATGATAATCTTCTTCATTTGTTTTAATAGAGTTCCTCGTCATTGAGGTTATACTTGATGGCTCTTTACAACAGTATTCTTCTCATAATATTATCGATGGTGCACGTGTAGCGTATCTTTGTTTGCTGGATTGTCATTCATTGGAGGCTATTTGGAAACGGCATCTGAGAGAAAGCTATTTCCGTGAATCTCTTTAGCATGCCTGATATGTCATTCATCTTCATTGTGAACAGCGCATGATTAGGATGATCACTTGATGATGAATGTTCAATACTCATTTTGGTCTTCCTTGTTTGATCAGGATATTCATTACTGCTTGGATTGTTGTTTATAATTAGGACCTGGCGGATTCCAATTGCCTTGGGCAACATTGGAATCCGCCTAAGGGGGCCAGCCCCTTCTCCAATATATAGGGCCAGGCCCTATACCTTTTGGCTACTCCAAAAGGTCCCCACGCTACACCTTGATAGGGCCGACCCTATCCTCTACACAAAAGAAATTAAATTAATTAATTTACAAATTAAAAGGTTCAAGCCAACTTGATTAGGAGTGTTTGCTCTCCTATAAATAAGGCATATACTTCTCACAATATGATCAATGCAGTTTCAAGTAAATGCAAAATATATTCTCAGGTAGCGAACTCCTTTGTAAGCAGCAGATCACAGCGAACTTCATTCATATGCAGCAGATTATCAGTTAGGTCACAGCGAACTCCATTTATGTGCAGCAGATCACCAATTAGATCACAGCAAACTTCATTAAGACAGCAAGTTATCATCAAAGACAGTGATCTCCATTGAAGGCTCAAGCAAAGGACTGCGAACTAGTTGAAAGGTGCAGTTAACCCTTGTTATGCACAGCAAGACAAGTTAGAAGGACTGCAAATCATGATCATTGCCAACAAACTAGTTGTGTAGTCTTCTATATCATCTTCCTTGTGACTGCAACTTCTATACTCCAGATAAGTGTGTAATTGTTAATTGAATCTAAAACCATAATCAGATCTGAGGATCTTTTCTGGCTGGGTTTTTCCTCCTAGGAGGTTTTCCCAGGGTAACTTTGTCTTGTCTTTTTGCATTCATTTCTTACTATGCTTAAATCTGAAAAACAATAAATCTAATTAACCTAGTTAAGAACAAATTCTGATTTTCTGGGTTTCATCTAATCTGAAAGTACTAAAAGTAACATGGATGGTCGCAAATCAGATATGAATCTTATCATTTTCGATCATATATAAATGGCTGGTTACTTTATATATTATTATGAGCTATCTGCCGATATATGAGTGTTCTGTTCTTAACTTATATTCTTCACATTCCTTAATCCACTGTTCAATTAATAATATTGGTCATTCTAATCCAATGTCTTCATGTACAGTCACCAAACCATTCATTTATCATTAGTGAAGTTATCTGATATAGTCTTGCTACATGATTAAGTTTAAATCTTTAATTAAAACTTATCTAATCGTTTATCGAATTTAGTTGTCTTCAGGTCCAGAATGGGGACATTACAGGGCACAAAAAAATTCAGTTAAATCCTGTTTTATAGTTCATTATTTCTAGCCATATTCAACTCTTGTGCATATTAATCAACAATAGTTATAGCATGTTTTAGACTGAGGTGTTTGTGAGCCTCTTTTATGTGCCATATTATGATATCTAAAGGATTTTCATCTTCCATGCTAATTCTGGCGTAAATAGGTTTATGCAGATAATATGAAAAATGTTTTAGCATTCTGAGAAAGTCAAATTGTCCAAAAAATATCTTATCATCCACAAAGCATTGTGCAGATTCACTTGAATGTTTGAAAAAATGATACACCCTGGACTTAAATATAGGAGAAGACTCACCCCAAATGCCGCCAATAAATCAACAACTATCTTGGAAGGCTTCCCTTGTACTGCATCAATAATCAACTATGGTAAATGCAAGATGAACATAGAATCAGACAAAAAAATTAATATACATTGATAACTATAACTATCAAGTAGTGTAATGTTGAAAAATGTATCAATTGCCAAACAGAGGATTTTTTAAAAACGGCATAATTTATGCTACTTGAGACAGGGATTTATATCAAATATATAAGAGAACAACATTAAAGATGAAGTTTCACTTACAAACAATTAGAGGAAGAATCATGAGGCATATCAGTGAAGCCATGCTCACTAGCAATGAGCAACCCATTGCACGCAGCCAAAGACCTTCAGTTTTACAAAAAGAACAATCAGATTAGCTATTTAACTTCTCATCTAGTTTAACATTCCAATCATATGAAATTTTTAAACAAGTACAAGAAGGTTGAATCAAGGAGAGATGCTGAAGAATCATATGGCTAGTGTTTTAGTTTTTACATAAATATCATCAAGTACATCATGCATTGTATTTATAAAACATGGCCCCTAATGCACTTTACCTTCATGAACAGCAAAAAGAGTTCTCGCAATACATTGTTACAGTTTATCTTCATTGGCATATGATTCTCCTTGTGCACAATAATTGTTCATCCTTAGTGTACAATAATTGTTCACTATCTTTAAGAGTTAATTAAAGGTATTGTTAATTTGGTCCCATTTTATACCAAATAAAATAGATGATCCTGATCTATATCTGCAAATAAGTGATGCATATGAGCACACATGATTGGTTCTTTACCTTGCTACCCCCGATGATTTCCCTATAAAGAAGGTGCAATGGTCCTTGTTGAGTAAGGAACTCTCATCTGTCAAGTGTAAGTCATGAGTTTGTGGGACTTTGTGAACAACAAACAGTTTTTTTTGTGTGCTACCCTTGTGTACTTGCCTCTATTACTGTTCCTGGTACCCGTGTACTTTCATATGGTATTAGAGCCGAATTGACCCAACAATATTAACTTACTTCTGTGAAACACACCCAAAAAGGGAAATTTAAAATCTGACCTCATATATGCAATCAAATGTTAAAGCAATCAAAGATGGGATGTAGGTATACTCGATTCTTAGATTCCCCTCGCAACTACTAGATATGGCAAAGAAAATGAGCCAAACTTGGTTGTTCATTTTGGTAGCTTTTATTTTAAATAAGGATGGGAGATTTATAAACAAAAAAATCTCATTCCATTTTCTGTCTAGCCTTACTTATCCCCAACTTTTGTACCATTTGTCAACCTCCAACTGACTACACAGCACCTGGCCAACTAAATTGAGACAACCAATACAAAGACTTGCATCATTCTTGTCCAACTATCACCAATATTTATCAATTGTTAGCCAACTTCATCCATCCCCAGGTCTACTTGACTCTGCGAGCAAGCAATCAACATGCAAACTGGCATGGAGCCTAGGGCTAGATAAGCTTGAATCACACAGTCCAATCCACACCTTATGTCACATATGCACAGTTGTAGTTGATTCTAACACATAAATAGATGTGGCACAATAATCATTAACTATATGGGATTTGGCCTTGGGGATGACAACTTTGTCAGTCCCCTTTTCTGAGCTAAGGCAATAATTTAATAATTTAATTTTAAGTTACCCAAAAAGTACCTTTAGTTTATAAAAAAGGTAACTTATAATTTATTATTAATTAAAAAGTACATCAAAGTGAAATTATAAACTATAAAGTGTTAACAAAAAAATCACTAGGACAAAAAGACAAAATGAAATATTAAATTTAAAAGAAAAATAAAACTAACGAGTTCTAGAAGACTAAAAATAGCAAACAAGTGATTATTAAATGTGGAGTTGGGCTTGAGGAAGATCATCCATCGTTTGTTGCCAAAAACCCTTTTTTTGAAAATTGAGCATCTTGTGTTCATCTTTTGGCCAGAAGATGAAAACCCTCATGGTAACAAAATTAGAGGATGAATACTCTCTTGGTTTCCAAAAAGAAATCGAGGATAAAAACCATCTCATCCAACAAAAGCGATTCCCTCTAGATATTGTTGTATTTGGATGAAAAGTTTGTTTCAGAAGCATATTGAAGCTTCCAGAATTTGTACCTAAGATCAATGAATTACCAAGTTTCAATTGCTTTGTGATTTTCTAGTTTCAGTAGTTAGGATTTTTGAAAATATACATTTCAAATTTAGATTCCAGTGCTTCAATTAGTTTAGAATTTCTATATTTATTAGATGTTGCAGATTCCGCTATCTTGAATTTGTAGGTAATATTTTAATTAAATTTTAACCCCTTCTAGCCATTCCATATTTTGCATTGTTCCGCAGGGACGTGTCCCCCCCTCAAAAAACAAGGAGTTTTTGAAGCAGGGACATCAAGGGGACGTCCCTCTGCCATCCCTTCATTGCCACCACAACCCCTCTGCCATCCCCGAAACATTTCCCTCTAAAAGGGGACATCTCTGGAATGTTTCCCCTTGAAATGCGAGAAATGGAGACTCTAAGACGTCCCTGAAACACCTAGAGGATGCCTAGGAATCCCTCAACCCTAGTGGAAACACACAAGCATCTCCCACAGCGTTAGGTAGCAAAAGTTGTTTTTTTAATAAAAATAAAAAAAATTGTTTTAAAAGTGCAAGCCCTAACCCTAATTAGCAATGGGCCAAACCCCAACACCCAAGGCCTCCCAAAAAGCTTATAAAGAGACATATTGTTTCATTCCAAATCACACAACTCACAACTTGTAAAGTAGAGTTGTTCAATTGGAGGGAGAGTCCATCAACCAAATAAGATGTGAGCCACAAGAGCCAACACAGGTCGATGATGATGCTACACAGACAAGGCTGGTTGGTATTGGTATAGATGAGCTTGAGCATGTGGAGTCCAATAATTTTAGCGATGAGGAGATTGGTGAGCAGCTTGGGGATGATTAGAGGCATCAGGCCATTAGCCTTTGACTCATTTGTCATTAGTATTACTAGTTAGTATTTACTATTTTGTTTTTTGAGTTTGAACATTGTTGATTATGATCATGAATCATCATTATGAAATTTTGAAAATTCTTGTTCTAATGTCGATATTTTGATTTTCACTATTCATATTCAATGTTCCATGTTAAGACTTAAAATCAAAATTAAAAACTAGTTAAATGTTAATAATTTAATGTTCAATAAAAACATTGCAATGTGTTTACTTATTCCTTATACATATTATTGTAACTAATTTTTCAAGGGCCCCCTAATTGGCAATGGGCCCAACCCCCACACCCAAGGCCTCCCAAAAAGCTTATAAACAGACGTATTGTCTCATTCCAAATCATACAAATCACAACTTGTAAAGTAGAGCTGTTCAATTGGAAGGAGAATCCATCAGCCAAATAAGATGAGAGCCAACACAAGTCAACGATGATGCTACACAGACAAGGCTGGTTGGTATTGGTATAGATGAGCTTGAGCATGTGGAGTCCAATAATTTTAGAGATGAGGAGATTGGTGAGCATCTTGGGGATGATTAGAGGCATCACGCCATTAGCCATTGACTCATTTGTCATTACTAATTTAGTATTACTAGTTAGTATTTACTATTTTGTTTTTTGAGTTTGAACATCGTTGATTATGATCATGAATCATCATGATGAAATTTTGAAAATTCTCGTGCTAATGTCGATATTTTGATTTTCACTATTCATATTCAATGTTCCATGTTAAAACTTAAAATCAAAACTAAAAACTAGTTAAATGTTAATAATTTAATGTTCAATAAAAACATTGCAATGTGTTTTACTTATTCCTTATACATCTTTTGTAACTAATTTTTCAAGTGCGCCCCATCCCCCCATCAAGACACTCCGTGAAACTATGATATTTTGTTAAGAATCATTGAGAAGCTGAGGATATTTTAGGCTGCTAACCATAGCTAAAAGGCATCATTGATTCAAAAATTTCAATAGCTTTTATAGGGACTGTAAATTCTTATAAGAAATGGCATGCATTATTATTAATCTTTTGTTTGCATCATACTTTTGTGATAAAAAATCACAGGTTATAGAGGATGTAAGGAACTTGATATGTCTTATTTTTATTTTTATTTTACAGCTTAAAGACAACAACTCCTTACAGCCAAATCTTCTGTTCTGCTAGTCCCTTTTCAGACCACAGTATTTCCTTATTTTATTTTTTACCACAATACTGTGAAGAAGGGCGCTTGAATTATTTTCCAGCTCATATAGAAGAATCGCCTATTTTGCTGTTGCACTTGGGAGACATCCTCTGATTGGGTTCTGTAGGCTAATTTTCTGCTATCTTTCCCAGATCCAACAATCAGTTTTCCCCAGAGTTTCGAAGCCAATCAGGAGACGGGATCTATTTTCCTTTGGTTTGCTACATTGATGATTTATGACAAGTCATTTGACCACAAAATTATTTGCATAGGCTGTTGTCCAATCTCATGGACTTCCACACCTCTTGCCACACTCTATAAATACAAAGTGTACTGCCCTTCCCTGAGTCATCTTGCTTCTTTGTACAACAATAGGTCATATTGATATAACTTGGTCCAATTTAAGATGATATGATGGTATCATACTATGTACTAACCCTATTTCATGATGATGATTATGATAGTGCTTGATTGTCGTGACTGTCTTCTAAGTGTATTAATGATTGAGACGATGTCATATAACTCATTGCGAGCATGATATGATGTTGCGATTCTCATCACTTGCCTGTTTATTTACGATATATGTTATTATATATGATGTTGTACTTGAGTTGGTGATGACAGGTTTGCAGGTACCAAACATCGACTCCACCTGGCTACACAGGTTTGAGCATGGCTTATCCCAATGGCAAGTTGATCGGAGATGACATGAAAACCCACTCTATACTCTAGGCTTAAGTTGTTCACCTTGTCAATTTGTGTCGTGGGGCAAATTGGTGGTTAGAGCCTTGTGTTGTTATTCGACCCTATGTCAAGCTGCTCGAGGTGTTGTGAGCATGTGGTTAATATTTAATTAATAATTGGATCAATGTGATTTATTAATGTTATATTAATTTATTATATAATATGAGTATTTAATTATTTGGTTTATTTGTTGAGGCTTGATTGATGTTATCTAGTTTTATTTATTTGATTTATTAATTTATTGTTGAGATTAATTTATTTGATTTATTGTTTAATTAATTTGTATTAATTATTTATTGTTTTATTATTATCTATTGATTTATAATTATTTAATATTGGTGTTTCATTGTTGATATGGATATTATATTTATTTATTAATTTATATTTATACAAGCCTTTTGTTTGTTTATTTATCATTTGGGATTTGATTTATTATTAATAGCCCATTTATATATGTATTGCTATACTAATATTATTTGCATAATCAGATATAATATAAAGTTTACCTGCCCTTGCGTGTGATTGGTTATTTTTGAATTGGTAGGTAAATAATAATAATAGATAATATATTCCTCAAAACTATGCATGGTAGGTATATTATATTGTTTCTTGGAATTTTCTGATTGGTCGGATTTTCTCTATAGTTTCGAGTTTGATTTTTATTTAATGGGCTTTCTGAGAAGGTTGTCGAGTTAATCATTCGACAAAATTCTTGAGTGGATTTTCGAATTGGATTGAAGATTGGTTTGGAGATTTGGATTGCTTGTGGTTTTGCTCTTCTTCGATTTCTACCATTATTGGATTTGTGTTTGCAGGTTGGTTCTTCTTTTCCTTCGAATATTGGATTTTTTGGAAAAGCTTGTCTACAATGTGCTTGTACAAGATTGTTTGTTGGGAATGATTTAAAATTGTTTTCGGAAATTAGATTGGAATTTTGAAAGATCTAAGTTGGAATGGAAGGAATTTTGGGAAAGGGATTTGCGATTTATTAATTTCCAAGTTCTGAGAAAACTCTTGCTGAAGGTGTTTTTCCTATCCCTTCGCTGCAAATGTTTGTGTTTCCCCTTCTTGTGATTGGAATGTGATATTAAGTCTTGTAGTGGAGATTAATATTCTTTTGTGTTGAGTTCTTGCATCTCCCTTGTCTCAAAGTTGTTATTATGTGATTTTGGGCTTCATGTAGCTTGTCAAGAGCCATTTTAATTCTCTATGATTGCACATTTTGGGGTACAGACCTTTTGCTTAGAGTTTGAGGTTGTATTTGAATCTTGTGAAGCTTTTGTGTTGTCTCTTTGAGGTTGTTGCAGAGTTATTACACCTCCCCTTGATGCTATGCTTTCTAGGTGTCATTTTGAACACTATGGGAGAAAGTTTTCTATGCAGTTTTCTGTCTGTGAGTTTGCAACTTTGCATTTTTTATTCCCTCTTCGATTTTTGGACTTTCCAGACCTATCGGGTTGGTTTTGAGTGTCGTTTTTGACCCCTTAGCAGATCCGAGCAAGTGCCCTAACCATATGAGTTCATTTTGCTTGATTTTTGGCTTCTTTACCAAAAATGCTATAGAAACTACTAGAAACGCCATCTTATGGACCAGGAACGTTGGTATACATACCAGGAACACTGGTCTACATCCCAAGGGCGTCATTCTACATACCAGGGGCGCTGATCAGCATACCAAGAGAGCTAAACTACTCTGGAGGTAGAGGGAAGGTCAGTTTGAGCAATGTGAGTGACTTTTAGGTTTTGTGCATTCTCCAGAGGCATGTGTGGTCTGTGTTGAGCTTCTCTGAGTTGTCTTTGATGTATTTTGAGCTTTCATGATATATTTTGTGCTCCAGTAAGAGGGTTTGTGCCATACCATTGAGGTTTTTGACCCCTTAGCAGATCCGGGCAAGTGCCATAACCATATGAGTTCAATTTGCTTGATTTTTGGCTTCTTTACCAAAAAAGCTATAGAAACTACCAAAAACGCCATCTTATGGACCAAGAACGTTGGTATACATACTAGGAACGCTGGTCTACATCCCAAAGGCGTCATTCTGCATACCAGGGGCATTGATCAGCATACCAAGAGAGCTAAACTGCTCCGGAGGTCGAGAGAAGGTCAGTTTGAGCAATGTGAGTGACTTTTGGGTTTTGTGCATTCTTCAGAGGCATGTGTGGTCTGTGTTGAGCTTCTCTGAGTTGTCTTTGACGTATTTTGAGCTTTCATGGTGTATTTTGTGCTCCGGTAAGAGGATTTGTGCCATACCATTGAGGTTTGTGCCTTACCGTTGAGGTGTTTCTTATGCGATGTATTGCTCCAGCAAGAGGGAGAATTTCTTGTTGTTGAGGATTGTTTTTATGACTCCAATGGGTTGTGTTTTGCCTCGTTGTTGAGGACTTGGGAAGGATTTGGATTCCTCTTTGATTCATGTTCATGCTTGGCTCCTTGATTGTTATGCATTGGTGAAGGCTATTGCCTTGTATGAGGCCTTATGTATCCTATTTCATGCAGCATGTACTTATGATGTTATGAGCACTTTTATGTCTCTTATGTTCTTTCATTATGTGGTTATGATGTTATTTTGGATGTATGTTCCACCCTAAAGGTCTAGGTGCATGGTAGGGGGGAGTGGGATTCCAAGTGAGTGATTGGGATTGCGTGGAGTAGACGGTCAGGGTACCCGAAGTCTAGATCACTAGAATATCTCATTGGGAGTTTATGTCTTGTAATCAAGTGATAATCTAAATAATAATTCTTGGGGTTTGGGTAGAATAGTTCATCTTAATAAGATAAGAAATGTTTGCTAGCCCCTCTGCCTTGCCCAATGGTAGAGATCTAGGATAGGATTGGGAAGGCCTTGGTAACCCAGGTAAGCTATTCTCCCTTACTCCATAAAGGTTGAGATGGCTCCACATGTGCATCTAGGATGGTCGGGACGGGTGCCCATTTGTCGCATGTGATGACACTCTTTTCCCTACATGTAGGTCCTAATGCCTTGAGTCTCGATTTGATGTGTTGCCTCTGGAAGAATTATGGTTGGAGATTTTATGATTTGCATTCTTGCACTTGTTTTGTATTGATCTTACTTTGGCTGCTAGGTGTCAGCCTAGATCTAGAGTGTGAGTGGGATCTTGTGTCACCTCCTAGCATAGGGGGTGGTTTCTTTGGTTTCACATGGTCGGGTGGTTTGATGCCTTCTTCTATTAGGATGTTCTTCGTTGGATTCTCTTGCATGGATGTGGATCTTTTATCTCTTCAACTATGGATGGATACTTGTAGCAGATTGATGTAAATGATTCTTATGGCATATGTATGTAATTGGATTCACGATGTAATGTAACGCAAATGATAACTATGTTCCTTATTGGAGTAGGATATTGTATTCATGTAAATGGTAGATTGTATGTTGAGAGATCATAATGTAATATCATGTGTATCTTGGATAATGATTAATTAAGGAAGCAATAGTAATGAGTTTATGAATATGCATTTAGTATCATATGGGGTAATGGAAATGTGATTAGTTATATTGGAATTGGATTATGATGTTAGAAATGAACAAGAGATTGGGATTAGGAACATTTGGTATTGGTGTTTTAAAATGAACCAAAAGGATAATGGGTTATGTTAAATTATGCATTGAAAGTTAATGATTCTCCTGATAAGGAAGATGGTAACTAATTGGGAAAAATGTAATTGTTGTAATAGATGTTAGTGGCTTCTTGATATGGATGTGTTACATGTTGTTGATAGTAAGTAATAACGTTGGAGTACCCTAGGAAAGTGTAAATGGATATATGTATGTATTGAGATGGTTACGGTCTAAGTCACTGCATTCGCCGAATTTCCAACATCAGGTTCCAAATTCAGCGAATTTATAAAGGCCGTATGAAATTCGTTAAATTCGTAGAATAACTGGCAAAGGTTTTTTCCACTGCCTAACTAGTCGATAATTGCCATCGGGAGGTATCGTGTCAACCAACAGCCCATAAAGACTTTGTAGGGTTTGTAATGGCAATGTCGAGAAAGGCGATGCCACTATTTTAAATTTGAATTGCTTTTCGAAAAATACATTGTCCTTCTAAGCTTTTCTAAAAATATACAAACATGGATTATACTATTTTTTCTGCGGCTTTTCCAGAAGTACATTGATTTTAATACCTTATATTAATTTTTAATATATCATATAACAACTATTTTGCTTAAATTTTTTAACATTTAATATATTAATTTTTTTTAATATTGAATTTAGATTTTTATTATTAATATATAAAATTTAACAAATTTAAACTAAAATATTCAAATTAAATTAAACAATTTAATATTATTCTTTTTAATAGTTTTGTAGATATTTTAATTTATATTTTCTAAAAAATCAAATTTATATAAAGCGAATTTAATAACGATTTTTTTCCGAATTTTTTTCTCCTATCGAATTTCATCTGAATTTTATTGTTGGCGAATTCGAACTCGAACTCAAACGCGGTGACTTAGGTTACAGTTATGATCTTAATTCTGCTTGCGTTATATGATGTTTGGATATGGATATGGTCATGATGTTTTATGCATATATGTGAAGTTATACTATGATCTTATGTAGTGATGGGTTACTATGTTGCGTTAGTTTAGTTGTTTTCTCTAGGGTATTTTGGCAGGCATTACACAAAGCATACATTCTAATACAGCAATCCCAATTTACTGTTCATACAACATCATTTAAAGGTATGAAGAAACTGTTAAATTTGGTACTAAAAGGAGTCTCAAATTTAGCATAGCTGTTGCAGCTGTTAGTATTAAATATTTGGATGGCAATTTGGTTGGTGGAGACTAGTTTCACGTCTTTGTAGCTTTTTGTGGTGATGGTTTGGTTGGCGTCAAGTGTTTGGTGGGGACTCTTACTTGTTTCAATTTGGTTATATTCCTAGTTTTGGCTTCAATCTCGTCTCATCTTGTCTGATGTAGTCTTTTGCTACTTTTGGTTCTATGGCACTAGTAGTCAATTCATTCACTATGTAACGTCTATATGCTCTTTAACATTTTGTCTCTAGTCCTTGGTTCCAATACCTCATCAGTCTTGGGTTTGGCTGGTCTATTATGGTCCTGGTGGGTGTTTGCTCCCAACTTCCATGGGTTAAGCCCTGCTTTTTGTACAGTTCTTGGATCCAATCAAGTTTACTATCTCAAAAAAAAAATCAAATTTTAATAGCTTTTGGTAAGTTTATAATTTATTGAGTTATTGGTTTCTTATTTAGTTTATATTTAGCTTGATTCTTAATTATCTTTATCGTTTATTTAAAATTATTGCATTTTACTTCTTATCAATAATTTAAAAAATAATATATTTAATTTAATCAGCTTTTAGTTTCTAGGAGATTTCAAAATAATTTATTCAAAAATGTAGATTATCTATGCTCCATCAAGTTTCGGGGACAACAAAACGTGTTTCCGGTACAAGGATACTTTTGGGCCATTTTTTAGGGGACAATAGGGGACGGCTATTAAAAAATACAGAAATTTTTTTTTAAATGGAGAAATTTTAAATATTCATATTAGAACATTGTTAAAGCATTTCATAATAGACATTGTAGAAACTTAATACATAACATTAGAATTGAATTGAGATTTCACATGAGCATAGACTAACAAATTAACAAAATTCAAATGCTTTTATTATCACTGTGCATGCATATTATACAAGAATTATAACAAAATACCCAAAGGCTCCAAGTTTCAACTATAAAATGACAAAAACAGAGAAAATATATGGCTGTCCCTAACCAGCAGATGCAATTGGTAGGTCCATATCAAAATCGGAGCTCAAGTTTGAGTCACTGCTAATATAAGGTTCTATCTTAGGCAATGGAAGCCCAAGTCCCAGAGTCCCCGAGACGTTTTGAGGAAAGGGATGAGAACGAGGGTACCAAGGCAGGGGACATGTCCCCATGGAGCGTAGAGATTTATATTATTTGACTTTAATCACAAATCTTTGCAAAATCGTATTTGTTGATGAACTTGTTCAAATTTTTTCCTCATTGAACTCAAACATGAACATGAAACTTCTGACTTGAGATACAAGGATTGTTACAAGGCCTATCGAAAACTTGATATAATCAACAAGTGCCATGTGAAGCAAGCATAGATCAGTCAAAAGGACTCAAACCAGTTCTTCAGTGAGTCTAGTCAAACTTGATAAATCTCCTAAGAAAAACTCAGCCATCTGATTGCAAGGGGGAAATATGAGGGGAAAAAACTCATACCTAAAACACTAAAATGGACATTTAACATTTAAAAATCCAGAGGCACAAACAAGGATAAAAAAGAACATTGAAGCTAAAAATACAATTTATTGAAGTAAAAACCAACAAACATTTTTTTTTTTAAAAAAGGGGTAAAGATTTATTGATGGTGAAAAGCCATTACAAAGCAAGAAGAACCACCAGCCCAACAAAGAACAACCCACAAACAGAAGAAAGACCCCCCCTCCCCCACCACAAAGGGAAACTCAAAGGGAAACAACTAACCAATTCTATCTTCCATAACAAAGTTCTCCAAAGCCTGAGAATAATCCGGAGACAAGAGTTCCCAATCACTTACATTTCACCCCGCCATACACACAGAAGCCCATTTTAGCTAGGCAATCTACCACTCTATTCCACTCTCTTGCAATACGAAAAAAGGAAACAAACTCCAAAAAACCACTCAGATGTAGAATTTGTCCAACCACCGAGGCCAACTACCAATTAACTCCATCCAACTTTCGCTCATTTAGCAAATCAACCACACATTGCGAATCAAATTCACAAATAATATTCCTCCAACCAAGGGCATAACCCCTTTCCACCCCACAAAGAATAGCAAGGGCTTCCATGAGATTATTCTTATGCTGCCCTTATAAACAGAAAAGAAAAACAAGACATCCCCAAAACTATCCCTGCCAATACCACCAATCCCAACATGCCCAGGAATTCCCCTAGAAGAGCAATCAATATTACCTTCAAAACTCCTTGAGAAGAGGAAGCCACTGACCATCACATTGGACCTTCCCCTCTTGGCCTACTAACACTTCCTAGCCACAGAATAACAAGTTGTCAAGTACCACATTCTCCTAAATTTAAATTCCGAATTATACCCAAATCACTAGGGTCCACAGCAGTAGAAAGATGGCACTTAGCAGAAATGGTCTCCTAAAATTTGTTGATAATCATCTGCCACAATTGATGCACCATCATTTTCTTATCCTAAAAAATCCTTCGATTTCTTTCTAGCCACAGTTGCCAGATTATGAAAGAAGCACCAATATTCCAAGCTACATAATGAAAGGGAGTCTTAGCAAGAGGCCTACCCAGACTTTCCCAAAACTTAACCAAAGAAGTGGCATGGACACAGGCTTGATTCCAAGCTCCCCACCAGAGATGCCAAATTTCCCTAGAGAAAGAACGTTGGAAAAAAATATGAGGCACATTCTTCACTATTATGACAAAGAACACTAAGAGGACCATGGAAACACCTCTTTTGAAGATTCTCCCAAGTTAGACATCTATTTTGCACAACAAACGACAAAAAGAAAATACACTTAGGCCAAGCAAATTTGTTCCACACCTATTTCCACCAAGGAACACCCACTCTCCAAAAAATCTGCCTATCTAGTTTCAGGGAGTTACACACTTTACCTACTAAAATCCTAGCAAGCTCCTATTGAGCCTCCTTCAATCCACTAGGTGGCCACTCCTAAGCATCTTTCCATCTAGACACCTCCACCTGCCCCAAGTTCTGGATAGGTTTAAAGTCCTCAACCTTGCTCCAACCAACACCAAAAAAACTGTTGCAAAGGGGTTGTAAGTGCAAAAACATTGATATGATAGGGGGATACTCATCCCAAGAATCATACTAAAAACGAGCTTTTGAGCCCTCATTAAACACACATGCCTCAAAACATTGCCACAGGCCGTAGAAAACACCACAAACTCCCACCCAAACACCTCACCACACCCTCCCTAGCCACTAACACTACAAAACACCCCCCACAAACCCCAATCCAGTGGAAGAAACAGAGGAAAAAAGTGCAGCTAGGGCATTACCCTAGCGTGCATAGCATGAAAAAAAGCACACCATCTATCTGCTTTGCTCTCCATCAAGCCTTCTCATCAAAAAAAAAAAAACAAAGCCAACAAACATTGATTTGATGGAACTTGAGCAATTTTATAGCAATCCTTAATGCATGTAAAAGAGTTTATATTGCATTTGCAAGGGACCACCATTGCTTCGGAGCTAATCTAAAGAGGTATTTTCATGTTTTGAATATTTAAATATGTTCATTCGGTATGTCTTCTACATTTGTTTATTTTTCCATTTTAAAAAGAAACAAAAGAGGGAAAAATGAAGAAAACTTGTTCTCCTCATTTCTTCTTGTTTCCTTCATATTTCATAATGGATTTTTTTCTTTTTCTTTTTTCAACACACAAACCCTAGCTGTTTTTTTAACCCAACTTTTTATTGATTTGTTTTTACCCTAGCTGTTTGTGAGATAGATTGATATTGTAATTGGAACTATCATAATCCAGATGCTGATATAAATGTCGAAATATAATGTTAATTCGGTTCATTGTTAAAATGTGGCAAGTTATATTTATGATATTTTATTATATTTAAGATATTAAATTGTTATCACTGCAATTGATGATATACATGTTAGATTTGATAGCTGATTATATTCAATTTGATATGATCATATTATGATGTATTGTTAATGTTTATCTTGTTTATGATGTTGGATTGTTAACTGACCCTGTTATCAGGTTGACCTCGTTGGGGATATATATATATATATATGCACTTCAACTATGATGTACATGCACAAGTACCTGTAATGTGTGCTAAGTGGTTACAAATACTAGGTATCAACTCCACCTGACTCCACAAAACTAAGCATACCCTTCCCCAACGGTGCATAATAGGAGATAGCACACTAGCCAAGATATCCCCGAGCCCAAATCAATCATACCGTAATAAGGACGATTTCCTTATGTTTTGATATTTGAGCCCCAAATACGACAATTGGTAGTGTTCAAAAAAACCCGTCATCGTGTGTAGTCGGCTTGTAAAGACTATATGTGCATTTTTGCTTAATTGCAAATTATCATTATTTTTATATATTAAGTTAATGAGCTTTAATGATAATTGTCATAATTAAAGATTAAATGTTTTAATGTGCCTTATATGTATTTAAAATGTTTGTAATTGCATGATTTGGCTTTAAGAGTTATTTGGGAGATTTAAATATTGATTACATTATGATTTCAATTATCATTATTATATTTCATTCAAAAAGTGGGATTTTTATAATGGGAAATTAGAGCCATTTTTACAATCATTTTTATTGCAATTTTCTCTCCCAACCACACTACACTTGGATTTTGATTTGCCTGTTGGGAGTGATTGGAGTGGAAGAATTTTGTGGGCGTTGGCTTGTTGGATTGCTCTTGGGAAGACCTTCTTGCTGTCCAAAAGATTCATTCAACCATTGAGTGTGCACATTCATCTTCAAGTTTGAAATATGCTCAAGTTGAGGTGGGGTTTTATTGATTTCTCCCAATTTACTCATTCTTCTGGATTCAAATTGGTTTTGTTTGGGTTGTATTATGATTTAAAACGAATTCTATGATTGAACCAAGTGGATTCGTGCTTTGTATCATTTGTTTTGTTTAAAAATTAGAAATTGTGCCCTTAGTAGGGTTACGTTATCAAAATTTGTATAGAATGATTGAAATGTGAATTTTATGGTTGGAATGGGATGTTAGAACCAAAAGGGTATTGTTACATTTTGGATTTTTACACTTTGATTTTTGAAGCTTTTTGGGAGGTCCTCTAATGGTGGCAAAAGCCATGGGCCTGGTTATTGGTCATTTTGGGAATTGAGTCAAGTGGAATTTGAATGTTTTGAGATGATATCATTATGTGGAATGATGGATATTATGTATAGGATTTTGTTTGTGGATCGAATTGGATCTGTTCTCATGTGTTTATGGCCAATTGGGCAATGGTGAGTATATGTGAAAATGATGATTAATTGGGCAAATGTGCCTGGAGATTGGAAATGCAAATTGATATGATATTCATTGTGGATTGAATTTGATTTGTTTTCCTCATACATTGTGAATGGGATGAACCATAGGATTAGTTTACTAGAGTGGGTTATGGGCGTGCCTCTCAATGGGGACCGAGGCCCAAAGTGGCTACCAAGATAACCCATTGGAGAAAGACAAAGTGATAGCCTAATTACAACTTGGGATGGGATAAAACATTAAATAAGGTAATTGGATGCTCCTTGCATGCCTTGAGCGCTAGTACCTGGTCATCCATGGGGCGTTGATCTGGCATGATTAAGTCTCCTCGTCTATATGAGACAATTACTTGGTTTCGTGTGGTTCCATCCCTTCGAGCACACATGATGTCACTCCCTACACTAGCACTCTAGTATCTAAGTCCTGGTAGTTGAGTAGCACCCAAGAGATTTATAGTTGCTTGCTCATTTCGGTTATTGTGTTGCAATATTGTGCCTTACGGCAATTTTGGTGTTGATCCTTGCAGGTGCCTCCTTGTCTTTAGTGTTGCTATTTGAGGAAGCTTCCTCTTCCTTTTGATGATGGCTTATTGTTCATTGGCACCTTTCTTATTTGATATTGCTCTATGATCATGTATGACATGTGTGTCTCTTATATGGCAAGTGTAATTCATGTTTGAATGTATGCTTCATGTTGTCATGGTGTAAGGCTTATCCCCATGTGTCTTCATTGTTTGAGTGTTTGGGCCATGTGACTATCTCCACGAGCATGGTGGGGTGGACCTACGAGTTCCACATGGTCAAGTGGCGTTGCGAACCACCATTAGGGACCAGTGGACTTGGCTCGAGGGATCAACATTGAGAGTTGTTCTTCTCTCCTCATTCTCCTCCTTATTCTTCGTTTCTTGTAAAGATGTAAACCTTGTAATGGATTCAAAAGCAATGTAATTATGTATAAGTATTTTGTACACTTCATTCAGAGGTTGATGTATTTTTACATTATTGGATATGGACTAGATTGGATTTATTATGTTCGTCGATGTGGGTACTGGACACGATTGATTATGTTTCCTTTCTTGCTAGGTAAATGATATATCTTGCTTGTTATCATAGGAACACTTCGTTTGGTGCTTAAATGAACCTAGTTGGTGTCATGAGGTGTCTTGAGAGTGTCTTAGTCCCCTCTCATTGTTGTCTTGCGAATTCGGTTGAATTCGAGTGGATCCAAGTAGGATTCAAGTGTATCAGTGATGTTTCGGGTCCATTTAGGACAATCCAAATGACCTTGCAAAGTGTCCCAATGTGGTTCTTAGGTGACTGGGACTTGTCTAAGAGTATTGGAAGCAAATTAGGAAAGTTTAGGGTCGACTGGATATGTTTAGTGTCCAACTAATTCCCGCCTATGCTTCTAGGTGTCACCTAGTGACCTAAGGACGCTTCTACATGTCATATCCCCACATCTTTTCATTGTTTTCTCTTGTTTTGGCTATTGTCAAAGATGCATGTTGGGGCTCGTAGTGTCTAGGGAACCTCTGAGGTGTCTATTGAATGTTAGTGTGATTTTGAGTGGTATCAATGGCATTCGGGTGCAACTTGATGCTTGTCAGAGCCTGTCGGTAACACCTAGGACCTAGTAGTAGGTAAGGTTTACCGAATCAAGTCTTGTTTCTTCAAGGAGGGTCTTGTATGAGTTCAATCACCTCATTGACCTTGCCTTAAGTGTTTGCAGGCCTTTCCCTAGGCTCCGTTGGTGTTTAGTGCTTTAAGTCTTTTGCTTGTGCAGTGTCTTATGTTGACACGATGTTGTGCTCTTGAGGTTTGAGCTGATGTTGTATTCTTGAGGTTTGAGCTGATGTTGTATTCTTGTATATGATTCATGTGTTATACTTAATAACTTCAAAAAAAATTCATTCTAGGCATTCTTATGTGTATTTAGCTCTTATCCTTGGGGGTTCCTTAGTGGGCCATTACATTATACAATATTACTATATTAATAAAATGAATATATAATATTATAATATAAAAAATATTTAACTAAATTTAATATTAACAATTAATAAATATTTAAATTAATTTTAAAAATTAGTAAACATACATAATATTCTCACATTATTAATAAATATTTAAATTAGTTTAAAAAATAATTGACCTACATAATATTCTAATATTATTAATAAATATTTAAATTAGTTTAAAAAATAATTGACCTACATAATATTCTAATATTATTAATAAATATTTAAATTAGTTTTTAAAATTGCATAACATACATAACATTCTAATATTATTAACAAGTATAATTGGACTAGTATGACAAATTGTGTAGCTTGGAAATAACATCTACTAATTAGTAATTACCGATAATAATATTATTTTCCGTGAATTGTTTTTTTGAGGGGGTAAAATCTTGCCAACTTAGAATCTCTCAAATAAGAGTTTTATTAGTCAGTTGTGGATGTTTCTCATAGAAAGCTTGACCGCAAACATTCACTTTGCTACTACCTACAATGTCCAAGTGTATCTTACCCATGTATTTCAACCTCTCCAACCAGGGGTTTTTAGGGGAAAAAAATGGCATTTTTGTTAATGCGTGTAATTATTTTGCTAGGTTCTTCTTGGGTTTGTGCAGATTTGTATGGCACAAACCCACAATGTGTCATATGTACCACCATAGAATTTCTAAAAAATCGGCCCCAAATCCAGACCCAATACATGTTAATTTTAGGATCAGACTGATAAATTAGGATCACAGCACATGTGAGATTCTCTATTTTGATTCTCATAACCTTCTAGTGCACAAGCCGACATATGAAAGCACCCTCAGATGAAGTGGTTAACAAGCAAGAGAACGTTGTGCACTGGATAAGACACCAATAACAATAAGGCAATCAGATGCAAATCTCCAAACCAAGTGGACCCTACAATTGAGAATAAAGGAATGAGAACACCTGAAATCTTATTCTTGTTATCGTCCCATCGATGCCTTCAATTTGTCAAGCAGTCATTGCTGTTGAACTTTTAGATTCACCATAGACTTCTTCAGCCCTAATCTGCACAAGAAGAAGTACAGGTTCTTCCTTCAAGCTGTTAGGTCTTAGAAGGACCTACTTTGATACCATGTTAATTTTAGGATCAGACTGATAAATTAGGATCACACAGATGACAACGATGACATAAAATCAAAATAATGAACACTAGGAACACCAAACTACCCTGGGAAAACCTCCCTCTTGGAGGTGAAAAACCCAGCTATAAATCCCAGATCTTGTTATGCAATAATTAGTCAGTACCTTTACAATGAGCTTCAACACTTGAAGCAATCAGCAAGCTATGCACAGTAGTATAATGTCTTCAACCTAGGGCAAATATACAAAGATGAACTTATCTGCAATAGATATGATATTCGCTGTCACAAGAAGGGCTGCAGACTCTAAGATGAAGTTTGCTCTACCTTCAATGATATATTGCGGCCTTAGGATGATGTTCGCTGCCTGTAAGAACAGTTCACAGTCACAAAAGTATGATTTGCTGCCTTCAAGATCAGTTCACTGACTTAGGATGATTCGCTGTCTTCCAAAAGATAGATCGCTGATCACTGCTGCTGATTATAGAATATATTCGCTGTGTGTATATTGTTCGCTGAATTGTGTGTTGATACAATGATTCGCACTTTGTATATATATGAGACTTAGCCTCCCAATTCATCATAGGTCGGCTTACAACAAGAAGCAATATAATGCTTTAGATTAGGCACCCAATATAGGGTCAGCCCTACACGCTACAAGTTACCTCAATACAAGTTACATTCAATATAGGACTTGACCTATCCACAAGTTACATTATAGGTCACGCCCAATTTTCATATTTGCAAGTTACATACACCGCCCAAATAAGGCCAAACCTAAACAAGAATTTATGTAACAAAATGTGATAGCAAACATGGCTAAGGCCGACAGGGCCATACACATGCTAAGTGTGCTAGGTCGGCCCTAGAAGGGATCCGACCTAGCCACAAATATCAACATCCCTAATGGTTACAAGTTACATAATGCATTTGGGTCCAGCCCAATACAAGTAATACTTATATTTGATCCGAACTAGCTATTATTTCAACAATACAAACCTAACCTGAATTTGGGTCTAGCAGAGGCTAGACCGATAACATAGTCTAGAAACCCTAAATTATTTTTTTTTATAATCCAAAGCCGAAGCGGTAATTTTAGCTTTTCCTTGGAGCTAAAAACCAGTCGAGTAGACGTGAACCCAAGACCTCCCATGTGGAAGGCTCGTAGCTAACCGTTGCATTGTGGGGTCATCCCCATTTTTTTGTTTATTTGTTACTACGATATACATGAAATTTATTAACTATTCTAATGTTGGTTCCAATTAGAAAGGACACTTGTTGAAAACATATGATCCTTCGGGCTAAGAAAGGGGGGTTAGTTTGCAAAAACTTTCAATACAAAAGCTAATAGGGGAGTCATTAATCAATTCAAATATCACCTCATACAAACGCTAAACTAAGATGCTACTTTGTGCCCGTGTGTCTCATGATGATGTCCATGAGGTAAAAAGTCAATTAGAGATATGTAATGAGAAAAAGGAACTAAAAAAGATGCAAAGAGAAGAGGTAACATGCATTCTAGGAGACTCCTCTTTTATTATAGGCAACCTCACATGTACATTGTCAACCAAGTTTGATACAAATTGCACTCCCAAGTTTTATGCACATAGCCACCAAACCACATTCTTGCTTGAGTGACCTCCATGCCACTTCCAAGTTTCTTACATAATTTATGTAATATTTTAGAGGGTGGTTTCAAACCATCACAACCTCTCATAAAGAATTAATTTAATTAATTCTTTTGCCTCATTTTTTCTCTCAAGATTCATTTTTCATCTAATAATCAGTTACTTCATACCTTTTCCAAAGGTAATTACATAAGAATTTCTTTTACCCCCCTTTTCACTATAGGATAATTGCATATAACTTTTGTTTTTATCTCCCTTTTTTACCAAAGTGTTAATAACATTAACTTTTGTCCCCAATTTCATTCCAAAGGGTTATTTATATGAGAAAATATTATTTATTTTTCATTTTGAAGAAAAAGCCCCATAACAAAAAAGGTGGAGGATGTGAAAGCCACTAATGATGAGCAACAATAGATACGGAGAAATAAGGGTTGCACTATCATGTTTGATGGTTGGATAGATATGAGTTACAAGACACTGATGAGTTTTCTTGTTTCTTCTTCAAGCATTACAATTTTTTTTGAAATAAATTTATACTTCAAGAAAAATAAAAGATGTTGAGTTCTTTTGTCATATTCTAGAAATAGTTGTGGCCAAGATGAGTAAGGCAAATATTGTGCAAGTAATTGTAGGCAATGTAGTGAATTATGTTGTTATCATAGACCTCTCATGAAGAATCACTCATCCATATTTGGACTCCCTATTCTACTCATTGCCTTGACCTTATATTGGATGATATTGGTGACTCAATATGGATCAAAGTCATTGTGGAGAATACTAAAAACAATTGCACACATATACAACCATGGTAGGGTACTCGACATAATGAGACAATACAGCAACAACAAAAAAATTGGCTTGTCCTAGAATAACCTGCTTAGCAACAAACCTTACCACATCACAATCTTTGTTTCAATCAAAAACTACTTTGAGGCACATGTTTATTAGTAAGGAGTGATCTAACTTTTCATATGCTAAGACTAGTGTAGGAGTTGACATGGTTGAGTAGGTTTTCAATGACTAGAACTTTTGGCCTCCAACAAAGAAGCTCATAGATGTTAGTTCATATTTCATTTCTATTATTGCTTATTTTACAAGTTTGTCACTTATAGTACTTTTACTTGTTTATGATTTTACGTTCCTTTTTTAAATCATCATCCAGCTACTTATTTAAGTTATTGTTTAATTGTAGTTCATAGAGCCGCTAATTGTTCTCCTTTGTCTTGCTAATGGGAAGAAGCTCATAATGGCCTAGAAGTATGAGGGCATAGACAAGTCCAAGGAGGCCATTAAATCATCTATAATGGGCCTAAGGAGAAATATTGTCTCAAATGGGAAATCATTGATTGGTAATGGCACCAGTAGCTTCATAGGCCATTACATGCAATTGCTTATTTCTTGAATCTAGCTTTGCAATTCCGCCAAATTGTGAAGGTTGATGAGAAGGTTTTGAATGGGTTCTACACAATCATAGGATGGTACCTAATCCTCAACTAGGAGTGAGGACTGTCTCTAAGACTAAGATCTTAAACTTGCGCAAGGAGAGTTCTTTCCATGAGATACATGTAAGGCAATTCAAACAACATTGTAGCTAATTAAATGTTTATTAAGGGCATACTTTAAATTTAAAAATTCTATATTTGAAGTTAATGTTGCAATTGAACAATGAGATTGAGTTCACTTTTATTGTTTTCCTCATTTCAAATGCATGGTATTGTTTTTCTCATTTCAAATGCATGGTGGGAGTGATTTAGTGCTAAGGTATCAAATCTTCAAAGGATTGCCATACATGTCTTGAGCCAATCATGTAGGGCTTCATGGTGTGTACAAAATTAGAGTTTATTAGAGCACATATAGTCCAAGAGGTACAACAAGTTGTCGATGCAAAGGTTAAAAGTTCTTATTTACATTCATTATAAACTCTGCCTCCATCACAAGTAAATCCCAAAAACTAACTTATATCCCATCACATTAGATGAGGTTGATCCACAATCAAAGTGGATCATCAAGGCTCAATATCATCTTTTCACTAAGAATGACCTTGCATCAATTGATCATGTTGATCTTGAGGTAGAGGCAATAGGCATGGCGAAGGAGGAAAAGAATGCATTAGCAAATCCCTCAAATGTAGATGTTGCTAAAAGACAAGCAAATATCATAGTTGCATCATCATTGGGACCTATTTCATGTTGGAAATATTGCATCATAGGATGCATAAAATAAATATTTGTAAGGTTTGTTATAGTTTGTTAAATAGGTTAGTATAATAGTGGTACGAATGTGTTGAGTTGTTTCAACAACTCAACATATTCAGGAAAGTTGTTTGAGGATTTTCCTATAATATAGGATATGTCAGTCTTATATATATGCAATATGTATTGAATGAAAATATAGAAGCCCGTATATCTTGTTGTATATAATTTTGCTTCTGTTTGACTCTATTCCATATTTTCTTTTATGGTATCAGAGCTTTATCCTCTCTGATCATTTAGATATCTTTTTCACAGTATCAAAGCTTGCAAGAAAATTTTAGAAGGCATCGATATTCTTTGGGTCTTCTGTTGGGATTATCACAGAGAGAAAGGAAGCACAGGTTAGAGGAGTTCAGAACAAATCGTATATGTCCAGATTTGAGGATGTGGAGATTGGTATAAGAGATACAAAATCTGAATGTCGATATGAACTGGAAGGCTCGATCTGTAGTCATCACATACAAAGCTTCCAATTTAAATTTATTGTATAGATGTGAAAGAGACTCAAAACAAGAAACAAGTGGCAGGTCGAAGGCCGCTGTAGCTAACCTGCATCTCTGAGTGCCTCCAAAAGAAGTCAAGACACTTCTTTCAGGTATTGGTGCCTCCATGCAAGCGAGGATTTTATTTTGTTCCTCAGGAAGGATTAGAGATCAATGTATGACATAACCAGCTGCAAATTCATTATCATAGCACAGAGATCTATTAGAACAGAGCAATCATAGTGACACCCTTCAACAAGATCACTTTCCTTTGTGTCAAGGAGGCAATTTATTGAAGCATTTGTAAGGGTAATCTGTTAAAATGCTTCTAATTGATTGTGGCCAATCATTGTGGCTTTATTATACTATCTGTATTCTCCCGGTGACTGTGAATCATCCTTGACCAAATTGTGGCATATTTCCTTGCATAAATTTGGAGATATCATTTTTGCTGTCCATATTCATTGATTAAAGCAGCATTTTCATTGCCTGTGGATCACACTTTACCCCTATCGAATTCTTTTTAATGGACCATATTTATTTTGGGATTGCAATGTTTTGGAGGATTTATTTGATCAAGCCGTAAAATTTGTAGACCATATATTGGATCAAATGAGTTTATTGCTGTGAGGGCCATTTGTTATTGCCTTAGGTGTGATACTGTTGTCTGGTTTGTAAATTGCTATTGCCAGATATTTGAAGTAGCTTCTTTCCTCTCCAGTCTTACTTCCACTGGTTGATGGACTGGAAATCAGCATTGTTCAGTGCAATTATTTGTCAATTAGAGACAAAGTTTGGTGGGGCCGATTCTCATTGGCTTCCATTTATATGGTGAATTCAATCCATCATTTTTGCATCGGTTATCTTCCAGTTGTGATTCAGTTTTATTGTTCAATCTCCTCATCAACAGGCTGTAACAAAATTGCTTTCAAATCGGAATTCATTCCATGTTTTGGCTGGCAGTTGATCTGCATAATCGTTTGCTGATGTGATTGGAGGTTGAGGCGGCTCATCTTTAAGATCATTTTTTCTTCTGATCTTTAAGATCACTTTTTCTTCTGATCTCCGAGTCCATTGATCAGGAGATTGTTAGCAGGCAACACATCAGAAGAAAAAATTAACAATACATCATAGTCAAAGTGCATATATATATATCCCAATCGAGGTCAACCTGATAACAGGGTCAGTTAACAATCCAACATCATAAACAAGATAAACATTAACAATACATCATAATATGATCATATCAAATTGAATATAATCAGCTATCAAATCTAACATGTATATCATCAATTGCAGTGATAACAATTTAATATCTTAAATATAATAAAATATCATAAATATAACTTGCCACATTTTAACAATTAACCAAATTAACATTATATTTCGACATTTATTTCAGCATCTCGATTATGATAGTTCCAATTACAATATCAATCTATCTCACAACCAGCTAGGGTAAAAAAAAATCAATAAAAAGTTGGGTTAAAAAAACAGCTAGGGTTTGTGTGTAAAAAAAAAAGTAGAAAAAAATCTATTATGAAATATGAAAGAAACGGGAAGAAATGAGGAGAACAAGTTTTCTTCATTTTGCCCTCTTTTGTTTCTTTTTAAAATGGAAAAATAAACAAATGTAGAAGACATACCGAATGAACATATTTAAATATTCAAAACAGGAAAATACCTCTTTAGATTAGCTCCGAAGCGATGGTGGTCCCTTGCAAATGCAATATAAACTCTTTTACATGCATTAAGGATTGCTATAAAATTGCTTAAGTTCCATCAAATCAATGTTTGATGGCTTTTTTTTTTTTTGATGAGAAGGCTTGATGGAGAGCAAAGCAGATAGATGGTGTGCTTTTTTTCATGCTATGCACGCTAGGGTAATGCCCTAGCTGCACTTTTTTCCTCTGTTTCTTCCACTGGATTGGGGTTTGTGGGGGGTGTTTTGTAGTGTTAGTGGCTAGGGAGGGTGTGGTGAGGTGTTTGGGTGGGAGTTTGTGGTGTTTTCTACGGCCTGTGGCACTTTTTTGAGGCATGTGTGTTTGTATGTGATATAACTTAATAACAGTTCTGATCTGAATTGATCAATGGTGATGTTATTGGATGCTTTGATTCCTTTCATTTATATCTCTCAATGTGAGGGAGAGGTCACACCTCTTCATCATGTATGCCCTTTGGCAAGAGACACACCCTTTCACCATTAGCATTCTTTGAAAGAGTGCAACTCTTCATTATTTCTGCCCTTTGAAAGGGACACAATCTTTCACAATCAGATCTGCACTTTTTATTTAAGTCAGCTCTGCACTTCTGATTCCCCAAAATTACCCCCTCTCAAATGAGGCTCTCTTCTCCCTTTTATACCTCATATTTGGGAGAGTCACAACTTATCAGTTCATGCCTTTTGTCCATTCATTAACTTAATTAGATTTTTTATTTATATTTAATTATATTCTTTTATATTTTCATTTTAATTTTATTTTTATTCTTTTATATTTAAATTTTAATATTGATATTTACCATTAAATTCTATTTCAAACTGGGGACATTACACTCGTGATTAAAGCAATATCACATCATATACAACTGAGTCTATACAAGTGCATGTCAAGACCTGACATTCGAGAACCTTGGAGTCATCCCATTTGATCACGCAGATTAGTATTTGGGAGTCTTTGTTCGAGAGAGGATAGAATACTTAGTATTTTATTCCTTGTTGCATGATGCATAAAAACACCATCAACAGTGTCCAAGGGTGTTAAAACATGATGTTATTAGGGATCACATCCTTATAACATTTATATATAATGTTCTATTATAAGGTTATAAAACCTTATATATTATATGCTTTATAAGCATATCCCATTTAAAATAATTATAATCTAATAACTATTAGATTATTAATTATTTATGAGTGGGGGTTATTGAAAAGGTGTGACTAGTGAAGTCACCCTTCCTCCTATATTTAAGGAGGTTCTCTCTCATTTGAGAGGCGAGTGAATTTGGAGCTTTATGGTGAGTTGTAGCACTATGCATATGAGGTATTATTGGCCATGTGGAAGTATTGGAGGAGTGTCCCCAAGTTCATGTCTATTTTATGATAGACTATATTTGTAAGTGTTTTAATTAAATGATGCTTTATGGGGTTTTTTACCCGAAAGGGTTTTCCCCATGTATATCTTGTGTAATGTGTACATTTTGCATGTATGTTTCATATTTCATTTACTTTATAATCTTGTTTATAATGATTAGTATCCTAAGATCCTAATTTCTAACAAAGGGGTTGAGCTTAACTGGTTAAAACAATGGGTTCTCACTGTGGAGACCCAAGTTCAATTCTCAATAGGGACATCTAAAATGAATTCTAAGTTGTGACTCTTGGCCTTCCATAAAAATGGGGAAGGTCTAGGGTCAATCTAATCAAACATAATAATAATAATTCAAAATACTGCGGCTTTGGCCTATTACCTACCCCGAATAAATAAAAAATAAAAAATAAAAAAAACCATCAACAGTATGTTTTGTGCAATGTAATCAATGATATGAATATAAACAACAAAACTCTATTTTCTACAATTCATGGGTTGAACTCTCTATTTTATTTGCTCCCAATATCCCTATGAAGGGAAATGCCATTAAATTTATTAAAAAAAAAAGTTTTTAACTCTTTTTCTACAATTTCTTACTTTTTTTACAAATCTGATTTTTTCAAAAGATCTTATACATTTAGTTTGCTGACATTTTCCCCAAAAGCTTTTTGCTGACATTTTCCCCAAAAGCTGTTTGCTGCTATCACAACCATAGTTATACCTTTATTTTTTGTTTTAATGCCCATTGATTTCATTATCCATGAGTTTTGTATACCTAACACCTAAGTCACAAGGTTCGTGTTCGAGTTCGTGTTCAACAACAATAAAATTTGGATGAAGTTCGGCAAGGGTAAAAAATTCGAAAAAAAAAATCAACATTAAATTCGCTTATTATAAATTTAAAAATATTAAAATATAAATATATTTTAATTTTTTATATTAAATACAATAAATACTAAATATATTTAATTTAATATAGTAATAACTAATCATCTTAATTAAATATTTTTAAATGTCAAATAATAGTAAATAATTAACACAATAATAAAACTTAAAGCATTGTATAGTTAACTTTTCATTATTTTTATTATATATTTAAAAGTTAATTTATTTGAATAAATTATATTTTAATAACTTGAGTAAGATACTACGTATTCATAAGATAATTAAAAAAATATTAATAGATAGTATTAATTCATTACATCATACATAAATAAAAAACAGATTAGGTTAAAACATATGATTAATATTCCTTGCAGTCGAATAGTCCAGTGCGTGAGGTGCGTCAAGGAGCATTTGTTGCCGCCGAAGGGCCGAGTAGGTGGAGTGTTTATGCAATAGAAAAAATATGTGCTTGTAGAAACTAAAAAACCCGTTCGTGAAAAGAAAACCCCTGAAGTCGAAGAAAGCTCACGTTTTTTACTACGAATAGTCTGCTTTTTTTTTCTCGGGTCCGAAGAAATGGAGCTCACGGTTTTACCAATACAGTTTTTATTAAAAAAATTCTATCCCATATACCATAAGAATTATATGACGAACTTAAACAAATTTTTTTCAGTTCTTAAAAATTTGACGGATTTCGAATTTGATCCATCAATTTCGCCGAACCCTGTGACTAGCCTAACACACGTGACTATATTTATATTTTTTTAAATGTTTCCTTCAACTCAAATCTATTTTTGTACATATTTGATCAATGCATACTTTTGTATGTGCTCAAAATAGTTTTAATTTGATTAGTTCATTATGCCTTTAAAATTTATTTGTTAAAGGGGGCATTTTGTTAAAGGGGGCATAATAACACTTTAAATTCTTAAAAATCTCCATTTCAAGGTTTTCTTCAATTTGTCAAGTCCAAGTACAAACTGAATTTGAGTATTGTAACTACGGATAAAAGTATCATACAATTATACATTGTTGTTTTTTTGAAACATTAAACTTTAGCAAACTATGATATGTAAAAGACAAGATGTTGAAAAGAAATTTGTGTAATAACAAAATTTTGGATCAACATTTTGCCCCACTCTTTATGGTCCATCAATAGTAGAGTAGTAATCATGCAATTATGCATCTTTATTATGAAATATTAAACTTCTAAAAACCATAATATTTAAAAGGCAACATTTTAAGGTAATTTTGCATAGCAAATACCTCAGAATTTTTCAAAATGACTTCTCCCACACATACCTCTACAAACCCAAAAGATCAAAATCTAGCAATGGTAATAGCTAACAATGTTTAAAATCTAGCAATGATGATAGATAAGAATATTTTTAGGTTTTGCAAAAGAAGTATCATTTGTGAATCTAGAGTTGCACATTAATGCCCTAGAAATGGACCCCTCTGAACTTGGTGATATGCCTTGTAAATTGGAATTGGATGAGCAATCTCAAGATGGTTTAGGTATTGCGACCAGAAGCGGGCAATGCCCAAACAAGGGCAAGCATCTATTTGATAATAAGCCTAACCCTAAATCTTCAAAGAAGGAAGTTGAGGGGACAATGGTTCCGCAAATACAATGTGCGCATAGTGTTCCTTGCATATGCAGCCCTAGAATTCCTACAAGATAAGGCTATGTGTTTGCCTCCACATAGAAGAAAGAGAATACAAATACAAAATATCACATGGCAAGTGCTATAATAGGTCCCTCTGCAATGAACAATGTATCTTCCTTTTCAAAGAAGAAAACCCTAACACTCAAGTGGTGAAGTGAATGAAAAAATCAAGATGAAGGTCTTTGGAAGTTGCTTATGTATTTCAATGTCAAACTATCAAGTACCATGTAAGATTCGAGTATAGTAAAAATGGATGAATGGCTCCTAACTAAGCCATGAGTTCTAAACCAATGCGGATCAAGATGTCTCAAGATGGAAGCATAATAAGGCAAAGAAGTACAAGAAAGTTAGAATGCACCCTTAAAACATCCAAAATAGGAGATGCAACTCAATGTGACCTATCATCAATTAGAAGACATATGTCCTCAATGGGATCATCAAGATCTAGAACATGTGATTATACAAATGTGTATGTTGGATTAGTAGATATCTCAATGATCAAGAAGATAATGTGAACCTTTTCAGAAAGAATCACTAGAAGCCCTTAGCGAAGCAACTCTAAACTTTGTAGTGTCGATAAGAGGAGAAGGAGTCACAAAACATGTCATGTGACTACAATGCTGATTCCACGATATGTCCAAATCAAATACCTAAGTATGAGCAACTGGCATTGAAGAGAAGGAGAATCATCAACAGGAGTAATCTTTCTGTCATCACAAAATTCAACATCTTCCCAATAAGCAAACTCCTCATTTGTATCATTGTCATATAAAGGATTCTCAGAATCATCAACGAATCCATCTGCAATGCTTTAGGGTTCTATGTAACATCCCTTAGTGGGAAATAATTTAATTTTTCATTCAAATTTACTCAACAACAAATAGAAGGAAACAAAATTGCGATTATGACTGGAAAAATTACTGATTTCAGAGTTGAACTGAACTATAACAGTTGATTGTCCACATAACTTAGGAAATTTAATCAATGTTTACAATAGAACAACTTGCAGATACCATATAGATGTCAACGTAGAATGCCTAACTGAACAATGTAGGATCGCTGTTACAAAGCTGGTTGAGAGTTTAATCTGTTGATTATCTGTTATACCTCCCACTAGGGTGCAATCGGACTTCTACAAATTTAATTCCACTTTGATATGAACCTCTACACCTTTTGAGACCTTGTGCACTAAGTTATGGCCTGATCCTTAGGTACAGACATCTCTAGGTAGGGCAGATTTGTTCCTCTCCTATTGGTCACCACTTGAGAGTACACCATGCCTGGGTGGCAATTTGGTTTGCATAGATACAAGTCAGATGTGATGCACACAGACCCTCCTTGCATGTAAATGACCATTGTAATCCAGGCACAGGAGTTGATTAACCTTCAGATCCGTTTGCAGGTTTAATTTCCCAATAGATGATAACTTGGAACAGGTCACCGGCAATCCTTTATGAATGATGACGGTCCTCAAATATTTCCCACTTCTCCAAGCAATGACAACCTAAAAGGCAGATTGAACTGGTTAATTTGTTACAATTGCTCAGTATAGACAGCACACAAGGGCAGGTAGGGGTGGCATCCTACCTAATCAATGCTCCTTGAGGGTTTCGTCTCAAAGAAGCAGAGAATTTGCATGAGGCAAGTAAGCTGTTCTCCATGAGTAGAATGTTAGAAACCAATTACAACACAAACTACACTAAGATTGACCTCTCTATGAGCAAATTAGAACCCTTCAAAGTTGACCACCCAAACTAAAAATTGCAATGATGAAAGGGGACTATTGCTAGCAGTGAGCCAATGGCTAGCAACACCACCAATGGGAGTGGTGCTAAAGCAAGGATCAAAAAGCCATAGGCCAAGTGGAGGTGGCTCCATGGTGGTGGACTAGTGGCAGGAAGGTAACGTTGTAATGGCACAACCTAGCAAAGTAGGGGCAGCAGCAGCTTCCAAGAAGAGCATAGTTGCTAAGCTGAGCAATGGTGACGCTAATGGGGTGGCCACCAAAACCTCCTACCAAAAAGTGAAAGGGGAGTCATTGAAGGGGTGATTGCCATGAATCTCCTGCCAAAAAGTGAAATGGTTTCCCAAGAGCCATTGTTGCCCCTCCTCTACTAGGTTACACTACCACAACTCTACTTTCCCACTACCATGGAGCCACCTCTAACCAGCCAGCCAATGGAGCTCCACCAAATTGTTGCCCAAGCGCCACCTCTATCGGCAACATTGGCAATCCACTGACTCATAGAGGGTCACCAATGTTTTAATATTTGGCACTGAAAGTGTCAAGTGGGGGATGATGGGGCCAACCACACCTACCAAGGCACGCCACCTCTATTGGCAACATTGGCAATCCACTGACTCATAGAGGGTCACCAATGTTTTAATATTTGGCACTGAAAGTGTCAAGTGGGGGATGATGGGGCCAACCACACCTACCAAGGCAGGTGGTAGCAAAGTGATCGGTAGCCACCTTACCCCTACGCAAATTACAATCTTTTGATTTTTATAAAAGAACATTTTTTAAAATAACAAAAACTTCAGAATTTATTTTTTAATTGTACTTGTCAATGTCAGGCACATGCCAAGGTCATTTGGCAGAATAGGCTAAAGAATTTTGTTTGTGCCATCAACTCTATTTTTGCAAATTGACAATCGATTTGTGATTTTTGACTGCTCCAAACACAATGGTGAAAACCTTTTAGCCCCCAAGTGCTCTAACAACCGAGTTATCTACAGAATACAAAATCAAACCTTGCAAGCAAAACATAGTAACTTGACTTCACTGTGTCCAATAAGGACAAAATGAAAGGCACAATACTGCAACGCATGAACTATCATGGATGCACAACATTTAGCTAAATCTCAAAGTTGTTCTTGTAAGAGAATCTAAGCTTAACATTGAAATAGAAGAAAATAATTTGAACAAGATGAACTATACAAACAAGAAATCAAAAGAAGGAAAACTATGGATTGTCAAATTCTAGCTTGGGAAACAAATGGAACTAAACCTAGAATGTAAAACTCAAAAATAAGTAGAATTCAAAAAATCTAGATGAAAAATTTCAATAATGGAAAGCTATAGAAACTTTGCAAATCATAGGCACATGGGTTTCAGCATAAATGGTAATAATTCTTAGGAGAGAAGGTCGCTATTCCATTGAACATGATGATAAGTTTAAAGTATCACAAAAGGTCATGTACCACAAATACTATGGACATCAAGGAAGCTATCAAGGAAGATGTGAAAAAGGAAGAAGATAAAGACAATCAAGTAAAGTATCACCCAAAGTGATTAATTATGCACAGTGAGGCTGGGACTAAATTTATGTACTAATTTAGGTAGAGACTCAATTAAGTTGTCCATTTAAGAGACCTAATAGTGCGAGGGGGTTGTAAGAAACCAAAGTAGCCAAGGTTGTTGTTATCCAGGTAATAAATGGCTCGAATCCTAGAGACACTACAGAATCTACCTACTTGGTTGCATGTCACATGAAGTGGTTTGATTATCTTGATTATTCTGCTTAGCAAGACTTCTACCAATCTTCAGTTTTGACATCTAGTATGGTGACGACAGAACTATGGCCCTTATCTCCAGTTAAGTGGAAATCAATCCTTACAAATAGTTTTCTTTGAGTCCCAATTCTTATTAACGGATCCCTCTATATCTCAGTTTAAACTTTATATACAGAATATGATGTAATGAAGCCTGTAAAGACTTGGAATTATAAGATTATTCCTCCACAGCATAGTTGCCAGGAAACTCCATTACAGTAACACAGACCACATACCATCTACATAACCACAGGGCCACAATTTCTGGTGACTAAATTTGCATATAATATAGTTGTCTCCTTGTTCATTTACTCGCATACCCTAATTTGATTGACATTCCTGTCCCCACACTACTACCTATACCCCTGATTCTCCTAATAATTATGCTCAACGCCTATTGACCTCTGCATTGGAGCAGAATCAGGTTTTTTTAATTACACGAGCCATTCTATCTACCACAGACCATTGCACAATAAATTACTTAGGAGGAAGTTGCATTGTAGTTTTGTAGTGCTTGTCTTACTAATTGCAGAGATGAAGAGAACTCATAAGTATCTAGAATATCACAAAGGCACCACTTCACGGTGCAACGATAAATCTTAATACTATTACGGATTACCTATATAGTATAAACCAATACACTTGTTGACCAGCATGAGTAATATATAATCCCATATAATATAAGATCTCACCACTTTCAAGATAGAAAGGACCACCACCTGGAGGGAGTTCACGTTATCCAACAGAAAACACGCAAGGGCGGGCAACCTTGTCATTGCCTGAATAAAATGCTAAATCACAATTATTCATCCTCGTATACGCATGATCAAATAGTCATAGCATCCACATTATTGCATCACAGTCAATTTAACTTTCACACTATATAATATAAAATAATCTTTGCATTCATAAGGGTGACAATACAGAGTCATTCTTTAAAGTAAGTTTAACAATTTATCAAGATAATGTGACATTTCAACAGATGCAAAAGGTTGGTCTTCATGCAAACCACCCTAACAGCATTCCTACTTATAAAAATAGAGATCTTATGTTGATAGCAGCATAAAGACAGTTGAAATCCTGACACTTCATATTAGAAGTAAACCCTCAGAATCAAGCCATGAACCTTGTACAGAAATGAAGATGAAGAAATATACTTCCCACATCCTAGACAAATGCATCCTATCTGTACAATCAAAAAAGATCTGATTCCAGTCTGAAACAGTTTGTCTACAAGAGAGAGAAAATGCTATACATGATGGAGATTTAAGAGAAACATTAAGTTACCGTGCCAATATGTGGTCAAATTGGGATGGAAAGCTTTCTGTTCGCCCTTGCCAACGTAAGATCGTATCATCTTTGGGAGACACTTATTTGGATTTTACACTTCGAATTTTCAATTTGAGTCCTCCAATAACACAGTAGCCCTCCTTTGGTTTTATTGCCCTTTTATAGGGCATTTTCACTGCAAAATGGCTCTGTTAACTCAACTTATGCTGTTTTAGGTCATTCCAAATATAATAATATTAGTCAAGCCATATGTGTGCGAAACTTAATCCTTTTTGAAGCCTTGCGATAGGACCTGCTCTCTCTACTGGAACCACAAAGGCTGACTAGTGGATTTTAAATGGTGTATTGCTCTCTCCATAGAGACAAATAAGAGTGACGAATGGATTTTAACATGGGCAATGCCTTTTGTTTCCTAGATCAATTATTCTGGGTGGGGAACTCCCAAATAACAGGCACGTCATGGATACCAAACAAGCATAGAATTACATGAACAATGAGTTTCGCCAGCTCAAATACAGCTTCATCTCATTTTCGTCTAATTTTACAATATTATAAGAAATCGAAGCAGTAGCAAACTAAAACAGCAAATTCAAGAATTCATACAAAGAACTAAAGTGTAAAATTTCCCACGGATATCTCCCCATAAAACCCCTTCCAACGCCAAAACCAAGATGATTACAGATGAAGTTACAAATGAGCATTCAAACTCCCACGCATCCACAAGAGTGACTGGAACATATTCACACTTATATCCTAGAATATTCTGTCACTTGAGAGAACATGTAACATACCCTAGAATATTAGTCTTGAGTAAGACCAATGTCCTTTAATTTTCTATTATATAGATGTAATATAGACTCTGGTGTAAAAAAAGCAGAGTCTATATTACATCACAAAAAACTGTCCCAAACATCACAGAAGTGGGTTCCCTAAACCTTTCTGTAGCCAAGTTCCTAAAGCAATTAGAAACTTGCAGGTATTCAAACCATCTTTAGAAACCAATTGTCCAAAGTACTGCCTATTCACATGACTGATGATAGGAAGCTAAGATGGCGTAATCTATTCACAAACATCCAACCCAGTGTGTAATGGGTTGTGGTGTATGGCCGAGGGAGCACTTGTATGTGTATAACCAAGGTTCAAAATAAGATAGCCCGTAAGTTCAGCAGTGTCGCCAGTTTGTATTGTAGCAATTCAGACTGGCCCATGTTTAATAATCTTAAGATTATGATCCAATTTTAAATGACGAAGCCCTTAATACCTTGCCCAAGATTCACCAAACCAAATGAAAAAAAGTCAAAGGCAGTGGAAAAACAGACGTTGGGGAAAGAAAGTTGATGCGTCGCACCTGCAGTTGGTAAATGGTTGTGGGCGTGCTCTTCATTATCATGGTCATGATACTGAGAATCAAATCCATACAATCTTAGATCCTCCTCCTCTTCCAATTCTTCTTGAAGTCTGAATTTCTTTGCTGTTTGGCCCTCGTCAAGTTCATGGCCATGGTGATGCTTGTGATGAGAATGTACTTCGTGTTCATGGTCATGACCGTGATGAGAATGCCCACACCCATGATGAGAATGAGAATGAAACTGCCCCTCCTCATCCTCGTGACCTAAAAGTTCAACCTTGTCCTCATGAATATGACCTTCGTGGTGATGATGTTGATGGTGAGAATGCCCAAACCCGCCATGAGAATGAGAATGGGAATGCTCCTGACCTTCATGGTGATGGTGATCATCTGCGGAGGCCACTTGGCTGAAGGGACATGATCCAGAACCCAAAACCCTTCTGTTACTAGACTCCAAAAGCACCACCAGCAATGCCCACGCAATGAACTTATCCCTACCTCTTCTTCCCACTCGATCCATTTAAATTTACTTGCAAACACAAAAAACTCTGAAGATAATACTACAATTGGTTTCTATCGGCCAAGGAGCCCAAAAATTTAAATTAGTCCTTCGGATATGTAACAGGGAGGGACTTGGACCTGCTCTAGTCAACTGGATGAATTTGATTTGCATGTGCCCTCCATGGTGATGATAAATACGATGATGAAAAACACTACGATAATTATTATAATAATAGCGAAAAGTACAGCATCCATATTTCTCCGCAAAGCTCTTTCGATACTATGATTCTGATACTAATGTCAGATTCCGCAGTGCTTTCCATTACCGTAATTTGTGTGCTTTCGAAAAACAAAATTACCCTTCTTTGTAACTAAATTTTACTTTTAATAAAAAATTACTATGTTTCCGTTGGTTTCGATGTTATCAATGTAATGCTGAAAATTGCACACCCGTGGACCACATTTGATTAGTGTCAAATACCATAATTAATTTAAAACTGCTATATTGATAAATAAAATTCATTCATAATATTATAGATTTTTCTTTCTTAATCATAATTTTTCGAGTTGTATTCTTAGTTTTTATATGTATTTTTTGTCATTTAGATTTGTGGTTATAGACTTGACCTACTTCTTCAATCAAAATATGTTCACCAAACCAAAAAAAAAAAAAAAATTACATGTTGATAATCATTTGCACATTGTATATTCATGGAATTGATTGTTATATTCAAAGGCACTCTTTCCCTCATTTGAAATCTTATTCAAATGTGAGAAGAAGATTTTACAATCTAAGAGCTTAAAGGATAATATGTTTTAAATTTGTCTACTTGTGACACCGTCCTAAAATCATTGGATGGTTGTATGTTGTCTTTGATTGTTTCGCCTAGAGTCATAAAGTCAATCCATTAGGGTATAACATAGGAGAACGTGACCATCACAATCTAGCATATTCCTCAAGGTGTATCATTTATCTTTACCTCGAGCAAACATCAAAAATTAAGATTGAGTAAATTACATCAAGTTGTTTCTTGCTAATTCAAATTTGCGTGCATCAATTTAGGTTCACATTGAAGATTGGGTTGGTACGCACAAAGGTCAAATATACGCTCTTGGAAATGAACTAGGGTGAAGTATGATCAATTTGTATAATATTTCTTAGAATTTAACACATTTGTAAACTAGTTCCAAACATCTTGTTGGGAAAGTTGTCTCAACTTGCTCCTAATGTTAATATTACAAAGGTGTGTTTTATAATAAAATGCAAAAACTCAATTCATGGATTATAAATTTACTGCCAAAATAAAATTAAAATGGTTGCTTAGCACCACCTATAGGGTGGCATTGCATAGATCTCTTTGAATAGTTCATTTTAAAAAAAAATGGACTCAATCTCGATCCATTGGATCAAAAGTTACAACCTTTCAAAACTTATATATAAAATTTAAAAAGTTATTGGATGCTTGGAAGAGCTCTGGAGGGGATTTACACTTATTGACCAACTTATGATGTGTATTATGACACAACATAATGCATATTTAATTACGGATAATCTGAGCATCATTTTTTAGTGGTTCTATCTCATGGGTTTTGACATACCATTTGATGGTTTTAGGTTTTGTATCTATATATTAGGTGCTTGAGATGGAACTTTTGTGTAGATTTTTATCGATAATATATTAAGTTGTAAGAATTCACCTGGATCTTTGGATTGTGATACTCTTGTTAAGGATTTATTTGTAAGTGTATTGTAATTATAGTTTACTCTATTAAATAGTTCAAATAACTGGAAGACGACTGAGGGGGTGGGTGAGTCAGTTGTCACGGATTACCAAAATCTTAAGCAATTAAAACTTTAATACTGGAATAGTAGTTAAACCAATTAAGCATAAACAATAATCACAGAATAAATATCATCCATATGACACCAAGATTTATACGTGGAAACCCGGTAAAGGGAAAAACCACGATGGGAAGCCTACCCACAGTCAAATAATACTTATGCAATAAGTATGTGAATTACAATTGAGGGGCTTGCACTTGCAAGAAGGCCAATAGCCTAGAGTGCACTCCTCATCACAAAAGGAACCTCACTGACTACATAGAAATCTAGACTACAATCCGAAGAAGTGTTGAACTGCAAAAGATAGCATCTCCTATGCTTGAGTATAGTTTCGGTTAAGCTCAATACCAGAGGACTAAATCCTCTTACATAAATCCAATTTGATCTCCAATGATTGACCAAATCCTCTGCATGAATGATATTACATTATCCGCACATTACATATCCCTTGGCATCTATCTTATCCTATCTCATGATGATCTACTATGAGATCTTACATTATATATACAAACCCTCGACCATAAACAATCAAGTCAACCACCAGATAATAAACCAATTACATAATTACAAACCATGTCAGCCTTCGACCAAACAAATAATATCCAACACATAAGACATCCCGGAAACACATCGAGAGGTCCAATCCACACATTACATAAAAACCGGTCCATAACCTAGATCAACCAGGACCCAGTATAGGTCCACACGCTACAACATTGATCTCCATTTACCAAGACTCAAACATGATCACCAACAACATCCTAAAACTCCACCAGAAGCTAAACCAACACCACTTATGCAGTTCGTCAAAGATCTTCATCAAAAAATTTGTCGGTGAAACCCTCGCCGGAACCATAAACCAAGCTTTTAAGCAAACAGGATAGCATCCGATCACCAGACCAAAACCAACTTACTAAATATGATCATGAGTATCATAAACAAGCCAATTCCATAACCAAACCATACCCGAGCTTACTGGATCATGTCAAATCCAAAACAACCAGAAACCACTCAACCTACCGGGACCAAAAGGGTGTCGGTAAAGCATCCAAACAACTAGTGTTGGCATCAATGACAAAACATCAATGCAACATATAATCAATCCCACCAAATGGCCAACAATCAATAATATATTAGGCTACTTTGGAGTGTGGGGATTTCCTCCTAAAAGTATTTTCCCCACATACACTTGTGTTGTGGTATTTATTGTTTATTTTCTATTAAAAGATGTTTCTACTTTTTTAAATTATTGAAATTGTTAAAATTTTAAAAATTCCAAAGCACTACCTTTGTAATATTAGTGTAGGAAGAGTTTACTTATTGAATAAGATATTGAGTTGCTTTGGAGTGTGGAGTTTTCCTCCTAAAAGGGTTTTCCCACATACATCTATGTTACAGCATTTAGTTTTTATTTAAATGTGTTTATGTTTTCTATAATTGTCAAAAGATTAAAATTTGTGTAAAACTCTCAAAATATTAATGTAAGAAGCATTTCCACTTACAGTACTTCATTTCAATTAGTGTCAGATCCTGATCACGTCAAATTTTAAGCATTGGACAAAGGATTTTTGTATTAATATTCAACTGAATGGGAGCTTACCAAGAGAGCTTTAATCTTATTATAGGAAGAGATGGCAAACACATCAAGGATAGGATGGAGAATTTATTAGGCACAAACTTTTAAATTTTAACTAAAAAATGTTTTTATATTATGATAGCAAAAAAATTAGAATTTATGTCAATGGGGTTGTGCTCTAGTTACAAGGCCATAAGGTTCTCAAAATGGAGGTCCATGTTCAAATCCCCAATGTGACATCTTGTGATGGAAGTCCAAGTGGTGGCTCTTGGACTTCCATTGTAGCTTCTAGGTTAAATAAGTGGCTTGTAAGCTAATCATGTTGATTGGGGAGGAGGTCTTCCTTATGACCTCCCCTATACTTGAGACAGCCTAAAATATCAATCTTTGCAACTTTGGTTGCAATTTACGAAGCAAAAAATAGAATTTATGCTCAAACAATTTAATCAAGACAATAATAACTCGAACTCTAACCTTGACTATAATAAATTACAATTTTATAACAATTGTCACATTGGTCATAAATGCTCTTACTTTTATAGTTTGAATTGTCATGTGTGTGTGTGGGGGGGAGAGAGGGGGTCTCTTCTCTCTATTTATCTCCCTCCATCAACCTCCTTCTACCTATACATGTGTATTAATCTCTCTCTCTCTCTCTCTCTCTCTCTCTCTCTCTCTCTCTCTCTCTCTCTCTCTCTCTCTCTCTCTCTCTCTCTCTCTCTCTCTCTCTCTCTCTCTCTCTCTCTCTCTCTCTCTCTCTCTCTCTCTCTCTCCATCTATTATACTCTCTTTTTCTTTCTATCCATATTTATCTATACCTCCATCCTCTTATCTTCATATCTCTCTCCCTATCCATCTCTCTCTACATCTCTCTCCCTCTAAACACAATTAGTTTGTCCCTTCCCCTCTTCCTCTGTCACACTCTCTATGTATTTCTACCTTTCCCTACCTCTATCTCACTATTTACCCTTCTTTATCTATCTCTGGCTTTCTTCCTCCATCCTTCTCCATACCCCCCTCCATGTCTCTCTATCTATCCCCCTTTCTATCTCCCTATCTATCTATCTATCTTCCTCTTCCTTTATATTTCTCTATCTCTTCCTCGTTTATCTCCCTCTTTGTCATCCTATTTATCCCTACTTCATTATCTCTAATATATTTATCTTTGACTTCACCTTTTTCTATCTCTATATCTATTCATCGCCCTCTCCCTCTATCTTCATCTATATATTTGTCTTCCTATCTCATTTTCTATCTCTAGATATGTCTCCCTCTTTCTATCCATCCTTCTCTCTCTATCATTCTCCCTCTCTCTTCCTATACCTTAGCATCTATATATGTATTTGTGTCTCTATCTCTTTGCTAGGTATTTCTATCTCTCTTTATGTGTGTGTGTGTATTTATGTATACATGTATATATATGTGCATGTATACGTGCATAGTAGGTGGGACTTATAGTTCTATCATCCACCCACCCACCCGACGTCCAGAAGTAGCTAGTGTTCCCATCTATCCCGACATTACCATATCTCTATTGAAACTAGTCCCTAGTACTGCCGAAACATGCTTGATTCAGGTTTTCCCACTTGTCATGAGAAAGGGGAGAGGACTTGAAAACAAAACAAGATAGAGGTAGGGCAGTTTTAAGGGTTTTTTAATGAGAATAAATGATTTCCCTACTATCTATAGGCGGGATCTCATGTCAGCCATTACGTATATAATAAGATTGACAAGTGATTGATTTGAAAGCGAGATTGAGATCCATATCCCATAATCGATGAACCAATCCCAGTTCCTGTCGATCCATTTTACGTTGACTCGGTCAGTGGTTGGAGTTTCATCTGTTTATTTAGTTGATCAAGAATCGGGAGAAACACCAAAAGTAGTAGGAGAGGCAGCATCTGAGCTAGTTTATATGTGTACACACACACACACACACACACACACACACACACACACACACACATGCATACATATGTGTATCCACGCACATACATATATATGTATATATACATATATACACACATACACATATACATATACATATACATACACATACACATACACATATACATATACATGTTTGTTTGTTTGTGTTAATATACTTATATTTGTACATATTTATATTTATTTATTGTGTGTGTGTGTGTGTGTGTGTGTGTGTGTGTGTGTGTGTGTGTGTGTGTGTGTGTGTGTGTGTGTGTGTGTGTGTGTGTGTGTGTGTGTGTGTGTGTGTGTGTGTGTGTGTGTGTGTGTGTGTGTGTGTGTGTGTGTGTGTGTGTGTGTGTGTGTGTGTGTGTGTGTGTGTGTGTGTGTTGATATTCATTTTTTATAGATAAATGTGGCTAGGAGTCACTCCTAATTTTGATAAAAAAAATCTTTGCAATCCATGCATATAGCACCATTATAATTGTGTCAATGATCATTATCACCAAAAGGTTCTTCCAACTCCCTAATAAATTATTTTTTGCCAAAAAAATGTCCCTTTACTTCTTTAACCATGAGGAGTGACAGAGGTGTGAACTATTGCGACCTTTCCTACATGTGTTAGCTTCCCAATTGTCCCTCTAGTCAACATATCTTTTACAAACTCCACTCTTACAACGGTTGCACCTTCCTAAATATTTTTTCATCTTTGTCCTCCATAACATAAAAGACTAGCGAACTGTTGAACCTCTAGTAGATTTGTGGTCAATATTGTCCCTGTGGCCTCAAACCAATTCCCTAAACCACCATCTTAAGAAACTTTTTCATGTCTACCCTCCACTTTGCTCTCACACAAGCCTCGGTGATCCTCTACACTTTTGAGCTCTCCTCAAATTCCATTAGCCATGCCAAAAAGAGAGATGCAATATCAAACTTGTCCTATATTTGTAGTTGAGGCTCAAATATTCGTCCCCAAGCACCATTTTGAGAACTTGCAACATCATCGGAGATGCACATTTAAATACCTCATGCATTATCCTATCAAAATTATTTCCTCTGTAGGCCATTTGCCTCTCTAAAACTTTCAACCTAAATTTGGCTTCCATTTTTGGATTGTAAGTGTTCCCAAACTCTACTTTTAAAGCCATCATCATAACTACATATGTTTTTACTACGAATGATACCACTCTTAAATTGACTATGTTCGACTAGATCCATATAATGACAACAATTGAATGTTTTAAATGAGTTTTTCGCAATCCTTAAATTGGCTATCTCTAGCACCTCGTGACAAACATCCCACAAGTATGATACATCATTGTCCTCTAGTTTATTGATTGCCCAATTTGTGAGTTGATCAACTATTTTATTCTCTCACGGTATGTATGACAAATTTGATAATCTTCCCATTCATATATCAAATAATGAATAGGTTCAATACCAATTTTGTTTTCAACCCTATCTAATCATGTTTATCACAATTAAAGTATCTCCTTTGAGGTGTACATGACTATATCTAGACTTCTTAATTATCCTCATAGTTAGCCAAGACACTTCCATCTTCATTTCATCATTGGTTCCATCCAAAAGTTTCTCTACCTTGAAGGCCAGGAATTTCCCCTTTCCATATCTCACTATGCATCCTACCCCACAATTGGCATGGATTTCCCCAAGAAAACCCATCTAAATTTGCTTTAATCCACCCATCCTCAAGGAGTTTTCAAGTCATCTCAACTCTATAATCACTTAATGGATAAACTCATACAACCCTATAAAAAGGGGGAGTCTTCAATCACGACACCTCATCTTGATCCTCTCATCCCAAGAAGTGAAGACACTTTTCTTTATTTTTTGGCTTCTTGCTACATTATTTACCATTCAACTATAGTGTTTCCTAGATTACTGATTAGCATAGTCACATGCATCTCTTTGTTTTGGAATGAATATATTCCTCTCTTTCTATATCTATTATTCTCTTTCTATATCTCCTAGACTATTGTTGATTTAATTTTTGTCCATAAGATTGCAAAAGTAACTTTTCTTCTTCAAAATCAACCACCCTATAAACAACTCGATTAGGATACTAGGGCATGGGGCACTACAACTTAGCCTATCCAAAATATGTTGCCAAATTTTTTGAGCCAAAACACATTGTACTGAGTAAATGGTTAGTAGTTTCCTCTCCCTTTTTGTAGAGGGGGAATCTACGAGGGCTTTGGTATCAATATTTCAATAGCCAATCTCTCATTAAGATCCTTTCTTGTATGGTTGCCCATGTAAAGACTCTTGCCTTAGAGGGTAATTTTTGTTTAAAAAATTGTGATGACCAAACCTTTAGTATAAATACTACTTCTTCTAACTCATTACCTATTAAAACACAGTAAGATCCTTTCTTTGATGCACACCATTTGATCTCATCTACCACACACACTAGCCAAGTCCTTTTTTCTTCGAGAGTATTGATGATCAACTTCTTCTATTATTTATTTAGGTCCAACCTTTGAAATGATTTCATCATTCATCTGACTCTTCCATTTGTCTAATTCTTCTCCATGTAATCTTTAAATTTCTCCCCCCCGCCCCTTCCTCTCCAAACAACTCTCTCATCTTAGTTAACTCTTCATTATTCAGCAATGCCTTGTGTCTATCCCAAGAGTTATTATTGAAGGATACATGTTCACCATTCTCGATAACCCATGTTGTGTGGTGTGTTAGTATTCATGTGACATTGTAATTAATTTCCTATAGTTAAACCCAAATAGGTATTTTGTATTGTAAATATCCATGTCTTCTCTAGGATATCAAGGCATTAATGTTTAAATATTTTTACCTGTTTCTACACTACTTTACTTTATAGCTTTCATACTAGTTTAGCACTCAAAGCTTCATTCATGATACTCTAATTTCTAAGATCTTCTCCTCCAACTTCTTTTGGTCTACAGACCTTCTCCCATGCTATTAGGGGTATTTGTTAGTGTAGGTAAATTAATTTTTGCTTATGTTAGGTGGTATTTATTTTCCTACACATGTTATTTAAGCTTCCTTAGGCTATTAGGAGTGGTTAATGTGACGACACATGGCAAAATACTTTAGCTACATGTGTAACTCCAACCTACTCATTGGTAGTTGAGTTGCACACCCTTTTTTAGCTTGTCGTGCCACCTCACATAACCACTAATTTGTCATTTCATAAGTGGGTTATGGGGCTGTTGGGTTTGTTGGAATCCAAGAACACTGAGAGGGGGGGAATCAATGTTCTACCGGCAATGTTAGTTTTGAACTTATTGCTTATTAACCGGTTAACAGTAAATAAAATTAAAGTGCATACACCAAATAACACATAGAAAGGCAACACCATAACACCAGGATTTATATGTGAAAAATCTTGCAAAGGGAAAAACCACGGTGGGGCTGATACCCACAATATCTATTTACTTGATCAAGGTATACAAAGATTACATGAGGGGGTCTGCACATGCAAAAAGGTCAGCTGCTTAGAGCTCATTGCTTAAACACAAAATAAGAAGTCTCACTGACACATGATATTACAAAGTGTTTACAAATGAAAATGAACTTATAAATTACATCTGACCATGCTAGATAAGTTCTAGTGAGTGCTCTGATATCCTTTTTTGTATACTGATTGTTTGGTGCTCTATTCTTCTACCAATTATGTTGTGCACGTGAAATTGCACATAGACGCTTCTAATCGCTGACCAAAATGTATATTGATACCCACTGAAACATTCACAACCAAAAATTCATATTACAACACATTTGATCTATCGTTGAAATGATCTTCTTAAATATCCTTACAACTTTACCATGTTGGCTTCGATGAGAAATATAAACATGTCAACTACCGGTACATAATGAGTTTCAAACATAATCTGAATGACCATGTCGGCCATCACACATTACCACAAAATTCATGAAAGAAATAATCAGGACCAAAGGATTTTCTATTTGGGTCCTATCCATTACCGGGTTCCATGTACATGATACCGGGATTAGGACTTAGCTGGGTATGAAGTGAATGTTAGTACCAGTGTAAAGCAATGTGAATACCAGTTAAGTGCAATGAATGCGGGTTAATCAAATAATGAAACCATTTACCCTAAGATAATGAGTTGCCATCAATGACAACCCAAAATGCCATTAACTCTTACCAGATGAGTGTCAATTGCCAACAATCTCCCCCTTTGGCATTGATGGCAACACTCATGTGAAAAATGGTGTCAACCCTTAATCTGCATAACCTCCTGACTTGTACATGAATTTTTTATATACATCCAATGCTCCCCTTGAGAAATATATACATTTTTCACTTATTCCTCCCCCTTTGACATCAATGACAAAGTGGTGTGCCGACAAATAATTCTATACAGTTCTAAACATGAGTCGGTACTATACAAACTTCAAAAAACATACATACATAAATATTTTTCAAAAATGAAAAGCAGGTATCCCAACTTTGCTTAAGTGAATTGAGAATGGAGATGAACCCATTCAAGAGATTGGAATGATACTCAATTTCTTCTGATGTAGTGGGATCCTCCTTCTGCAAGTTAGAAATAAACTCTGTTTTATGAAACAACAAATTATCAAGTCGGGGACATATCAAATTTTGGAGCTCATTTGCTCTCTTTATTATACTGTCCCTGTCCTTCTCCATTTCAAAATTTGATCCAAGACTACCAAAATTGGACCATCCAAAGAGTTTGTTAGATTGACTGCTAGGTTGCAAGAGTTAGAAATTTGAATTAAGTTTTTCTTACAGTTTGACAGTCACTTGTCTATAGAGCTGGTGAGCTTATCAAAATCTAGACAAGTATTATATGCACTACCTCCTATAGCCAAACCTACATCAATGGATTGCAAGTAGGTTTGGAGTTTCTCCTTATCAATCTCAATCATTTGCAAAAATGTTAACTTCCGAGCTGCCACAAAATTTTCTTTAGCCTCTGTTAGTGAAAATTTCAATAAAGAATCATAGTGCTTGGGGATAAAATCAATAATTTCTTCTAGTTTACCTGAAGAGCTTGCACCTTCCTGAGCTTGAAATTCAGGGACTAGCCGGTTCAAAACCTCAAAATTATGTTCAATCAATTTACTGTCCTTTGACTCTTCCTGAGCCAATTCTTGAGTCAACTATGCCTGAAGAGCTGTTGCTGCCAAAATCTTCTCTGTCGGTGATGTTTTGTGGTAGGGTTTGTCAAAACTGATAGAAAGTTGTGGTAAATTTACTTTAGCTATGACAAAAGTTGAAGAGGGGAAAAGATCTGATGAGATAGGATAGTTAGCAAAATCATGCAAATCAATCATAGAAACATATGAAATCAAAAGGCATAACTTGAATCACACAAAAACAAGAATGAGATGCATATACCTCACAAACCTTATGCCTTCTCCTTTGGATGGAGCTTGATGAAGTGAAGGCACCCTTGGATGATGCTCCACTTGATGTGATCCCTTTGCTCACTTGATGTGATCCCTTTGCTTACTTGATGTGGATGGCTCTCCAATATTGTGCACAAATAAGATGGATCTTGAGGGATGATAGGGATGAGATGATCAAGTATGGATGGGAGGTGATTTTGACATGGTAAGGGTGCTAAGATGACTTTTCTAGGCTCAAATTAGCAGCATAAGATTACTAAACTTGGAGATGCAGAATGAAGGGATGGAGTCCTCAATTTATATGAAGAGGAGAGGAAAAATGGATGGATAGGATGGAATCAAGATGAAGGGTTAGGATTTCTTGTGAGCTCACACAAGGCCCAATAGAGGGTGTGGAGACCAAGAGATATACCTTAAAGGCATTTCTTGTCTCCATACTACTCAAGGTGCATTGGGAAGACTTCCAAATGTGCCTTGAGAAGAGCCAGGGATGGGACATTCCTTTGAAGAATGGAGAGGAGGAATTTAAAATTCTCCAAAAATGAATGATCATGGGGATTGGAGGAATAAGAAGGAATTAAAAATTCCTTGGGAGAGGAGATGCCTAGAGGAATGTGAGATTTTGAAAATCTCGCATTCACCTAGGAAAAGAGCATTTAAAGCTAGTGGTTAGATGGAAGGGACAAGGAGTTGACTTTGTGGCTAATCATGATGATTAGCCACTAGCAACTCATTAGGAGGGGGATTAGAGGAAAGATTAGGTGGGATAGGATTTGTAGGAGGATTTGACTAGGAGAGAGAATGAGTGGAGGGAATTAAAAATTAGAAGAATAAGGTTAAGTGAGTTTAGGAAATTTCTAGAAGAATTTTTTAGGTTAATGATGGATTAGGAAGATGATTTGTAGGAATCATGTGGGTTAAGTAATTAATTGAAATTAATTAGCCAATAAGAAGATTTGTGAGGATTTAATTTTTAGAAGGATAAAGAGAGGGATTGATTTATTAAATAAATCAATTACATACTATAGTGACAATATTAATTATAATTAATTAATATTGAGGAGACTTTGAATTAACATAGTTAATTAATTAATTATGTGAGGAAATTAAAAACAATTAAAATAGTTTTTTTTAAGTGTCTACCGAAGTGTCAATTGCCAAGTCAGAGGAGAGATCCACCACAATCTCCTTACCCTTATCAACTGGTTAGATAACTTTAGAATCTTTCAACTCTTGTGCACCGATGGCTTCACCACTTCGTGCCTTATCCAAAACCTGTACATCCTTTGTATCCTTATTCTCTGAATCCTTAACTGTATTTGCCTCTGTATCCTTTGCAATCTGTACATTTTCTATCGGTATATCCTCTGATACAAAACATTACTCAGTAACTGGTACAGTGGTATCCAGTGGAGTCCTAGTCAGTTTCTCAGTATCTACACTTTGTTGATCTGTCAGTTGCTTATCCTTAGGCAACTGTATATTTTGGGATTGCACAAAACTGGAACTCAACTCATAGCCTAAACCCAAAAGAATCCTGACCCAGATATCAATTATTTCCTTCCTAATCTCTTATAATCTGTCCAACATAAGACTCGTTATTCTATGCTTAGGGTTGAATTATGATGTGCATGTTTTATTGATCAAGTTAGCCATCTCCGGAGGAGTTATTGTGGGACAAAGATTGACCAATTTGATCTCCTTAACCTGTCAGTCCAAAGACTGAGTGTGTAGTTTCCTGACCTCTAACTTATCATATAACTCGTTAGGCAAAATTTTCTCCAATTCAATCAATGTCTTACTAAAATAATCAAGATACGAAAGAATAGCCTCTACAATATGCTTCTTGTCCACCTCATTGAAATTATCAAAGAATGAACAAAAAATATCTAAATTACTATCATTTATTATCTGATCAATCAAATCTCGAGCATTCATCTTCTCCTTACCGGTTCTTCTTTTGGGTTCCAGTTTGGACTACTCATCTGATTTAGGTTTTCTCTTATGTACAATTGTAATCTTTGGCTTATGGGGAGTCTCGTTGACTGATTCTTGCTTTTGTTCCTCTTTCTTCTCCTTCACAACTCTAGAAAAAATGCCTTTCTTTTTGGGAACCTCCTTAATTTATGCATCAGACTTTGTTTCTTCATAAGAAACAGTCATATACTGTCGGGTAGCCTTTTGCTTCTTCTTAGGTGTCTCTACCAGTTTCTCACTAGCAGGCTTAGTTGTGGATTCCTCCGGTTGTTTGGAAGTTTCTGTTGTAACCGAGACCACATTGGGCGTAGCCTAAGCTGCTTTCTGGGCTTCCCTTTCCTCTTTTCTCTTCTACTTCATTTCTTCCTTCCCCCATCCTTCCAAATTTTTGACTTTATGCTCAACCTTGGCCCTATCATGACCTTCACTAATTAGTGTTTTCGCTACCACCTTAGTCATTTTCTTTCTAATTGCTGGAGCTACCCGTTCCTGATGAACTTTCAAACCTTTCTCCTGGGCAGTGCCAAATTTTTCTTCCTTCTCATCTACCGATGCCTACAATAGCTGTTGTGCATAGGCATCTAGTAGGACCTCGACTACCTCATATCCCATTGACATTATCCAGATTATTATAGGTTGTACAACCTCTATCATACATTCATTTTTATTGACCATAAAACCAATTGTATCCTTATATTTTTCTATTATAGATTTGGGGATTTGGGACCTATTCTTCATTTCTTCTTGGAATGTCTCAAAAAAACGCCCGTAAATTTACCTTGCTAAGCTTGTCCCCTTTCCTATCCAAAATTTGTGCTATTTGAGTTGCTACTAGGCAGTCAAAAGCCCATTGAATCTTGCCAAAACTGGGAACAGTGCCCAAAAAGTAAAATACCAAACAAATAACTAGAGATCCATACCGGAAGGTATTCTTCTTGTCTTGCTTGATCTTCTGTAGGTCAGTCATGAGTTCTTTCAACATTACACTACATAGATCATAATGGGTATCCTCCTTAACCATTTGATGTGCCATCAAAATTGTGTTACCAGAGATAGAGTTTAACTAGTTTTACTGATAAACCTTATATCCGATAATCATCACTGTAAACTTCACATCTATATCCTTGACATCATCTACTCTTAAAAGACGTCTTTTGAAAGTTGTGCCAGTAAGTTTATTGAGCTCCGTGTTAGATAACTTAGACCTTGTGCTAGGAATGCCTCCGATTTTGTGTAAATAGGTGACATTTTTTATGACTTCCTCCATGATCTTGTACGACCGGTCCAACCAGATGAAATCTCCATGAATGTAGCTTAAAACATATTGCACCCATTCTGCCTCATCAAAAGTTGGAAAATCTATGAACTGTGAAAAACCCTTCCTCTGCAGGTGTGCAAATTCTGGTTTGAGCTTGTTGTCGGTGATTTTTTTTTCTGTGAAAACATGGGACAACTCATATCCTCCAAGTTCCTCAATATCTCAATGGATATAGGCCCTAATATCCTCAATATGAAGAACTCCATGGTGAACCTTTGAAAATGCACCCAATGGTTCATCCAAAAGTGACTTAAAAGGATGCATCTTAAAAATTGGTCGAGGGAGGTTCTTGATCTCAACCACCAAAGGAGTATTGATACAAGATGAAGATGAAGCCATTATAACCAGATATCAAAACTAGGGTTTCTGCAACACGAAAATACCTTGAAAAGTTGTCGGGAGATCAAATTGCCTTGAAAGAAAGTGCTCGCTCAAATCATCTTGAACTCTCAAGCGCTCTAGGAATTTTCTCATTTGAATGCTCGATTCTTGTGTGAAGAAAATAACTTAACCTTTCATTTTTATCGCCATTAACCCTAATTTTTCATTGTCATAAATTTGTCAGTTAGGCTTGACCGGTTCACATAGTTTGCAAGTAGGTTCCGGTAAACATTTGAAATCTCCTCAGTACAAATCCGCAATCATAATTTTCTGACTACAGACCTAATCCGGGGTATTTTCATGATCTTCAATAATTTGGTTACCCCTAAGGCAAAGTGCCTTAGTTACCGGTTGTCTTTGCTACCAATGTAGGACTTGATGACTCTGATGGGTGATCTATCGGTTGTGTATCCAATCTTCTTGCCCATCTTTTCTCATGCTATTTCCTGATGTCTTCCACTTTTTCCTTTCCCATTCTCATTTGCATTTCCATTAGTTTCCAGTGGGTTCTTACTTCTGCAATATTTAGCAATATGCCCAATCTTGTTGCATGCATAACAGACAATATTGTTCTTTTGAATTGCCTTGTTAACCCTTTGATTTCCTTGATTTCCATTTGATCTGCATTGGTTATCCATGTGTCTAAATTTGCTACATGCACGATATCTTACATTTCCAAAACCAATGAATGATGTGATGTTTTGATTATTCCTATTTCTGCATTGACTAGCCATATGACCGTATTTATTGTAAACAAAGCATGTACCATTGAATTTGTGAGCATTAGGTTGTCTTACCAATGATTTCTGGTTCTAGTTGTTGGTATTATTTTCCTTCTATTGTGCAGTGCTGGATCTTTCTCCTTCTTCATAACCAAGACCTCTCCTATCATTACCATCTCTCTGATTCTTCAACAGTTCATCTATTTTAGCAGAGCTATCCTTGAACTTGTCCTTGTACTCATTTGAAATAACCAAGTCATCTCTCATGATTATAATCTGTCTCTCAAGTTCATGTTCATTTTTTTGGGACTGGACCAATTCAAGTTTCAGCATATCATTCTCATGAGTCGGTCTGTTGCATTCCTCAGATCTATACTTCAACGCTTGAGCTAGGTTTTCTTCATTTCTCTTTCTGCCCCCAATCTCCTTGCACATTCTCATAGTTAGGGCTTGCATCTCATTCTTCAAGATAGTGTTCTCCTGAGTAATTTTCTGACAATGATCCTTCATAGCATCTTTCTCATCAGTTATCTGATTTTGCAATTGATCATAGAGTTCCCTTCTCTTAGCCTTAACAACTAAAAGCTTTCCTTGCAATGAAATGATGTTTTCTTTGGCTTGCTTTAGTTCATTTTTTAGTTTGTTGTTCTCCATCTTCTCATTATCAAGATCCTCAAGAGCAAGTCGAAGTTGTTGCTGCAGACCGGTTTCCATTGATTCCAAATTCTGGATCTTCCTCAAGTGGTTAAACTTCTTCTGAGGAATCGAGCTCTAATACTAATTGTTGGAATCCAAGAATATTGAGAGGGGGGGGAATCAATGTTCTACCAGTAATGTTAGTTTTGAACTTATTGCTTATTAATCGGTTAACAGTAAATAAAATTAAAGTGCATACACCAAATAACACATAGAAAGGCAACACCATAACACCAAGATTTATACGTGGAAAACCCTGTAAAAGGAAAAACCATGGTGGGGCCGATGCCCAAAATATCTATATACTTGATCGAGGTATACAAATATGACTTACAAAACATTATAAAGTATCCAAAAATGAAAATGAACTTATAAATTGCATCTGACCATGCTGGATAAGTTCCGGTGAATGCTCTGATATCTTTCTCTGTATATCGGTTGCTTGATGCTCTGTTCTGCTACCAGTTATGTTGTGCACGTGAAACTACACAAAGATGCTTCTAATCATTGTCCAAAATGTATACTGATACCTACTGAAACATTTGCAACCAAAATTTAGCATTACAACACATATATGATCTATCGCTGAAATGATCTTAAATATCCTTCCAACTTTACCATGTCGACTTCAATGAGAAATATAAACATGTCGGCTGCCGATACATAACAAGTTTCAAACATAATCCTAATGACCATGTCGGCCATCACACATTACGACAAAATCTATGAAAGAAATAATTAGGACCAAAGGATTTCCTTTCTAGGTCCTATCCATTTTCGGGTTCCATATACACGTTACCAAGATCAAGACTTAGTCGGGTATGAAGTGAATGTCAGTGTCGATGTAAAGAAATGTGAATACCGGTTAAGTGCAATGAATGCCGGTTAACCAAATAATGAAACCATTTACCCTGAGATGATGAGTTTCCATCATTGACAACCCAAAATAACATTAACTCTTATCGGATAAGTGTCAATTACCAACAAGGTTTCTCACACTCTCTCAGTTTTATTTGCCACCTTTATAACTCCTTTTTTATTTTCATGTAAGGAGGTTATGCCACATGTTTTGGCATTTACCAAGTAGGTAAAACCTCCCATCTTTTATGTGGAGTGGGAGTTAACGCACCTCTTGGATGTATATGCTATTATTTATCTATATAATAAGCACTATACTCACACCTTCACTAGTTTAGCGATAGCTCAGTGAGATTCTTCTCAAAATTCTCTTTCGTGTCTCTATTTTCTCTCATTTTAGATTTCTCTTCATTCAACTATTTTGATCTTCGATCATCTATTGCTTGGAGTTGCATGCAATCTACAACCAACTTTAGATGTTGACTAGGTTCTCACTTCTCGTAGAATTTAACATGGTATTAGAGTCGTGTTGTTTGGTATAGCTCATTGTTTTGTTTTTTTAGAGAGATCTGAGATAATTAGATAGCTAATATTTTCTTTAAAAACCAAGTATGCTCTTCCTTTGCATTTTCGTGTGACCTAGAGAATCAGAATATTTTAAAGCAAAATAAGCTTCTAGTTAATCTGGTGTGTATATATACATTAGTTCCTACGAGATTTGGTTGATTATAGTTTTTTGGTAACATTGGAGGCTTCTTCAGCATTTATAGAGTGTCCACAAGGTTTGAGAAAGTCAAAAGTGACTTTTATGTCACCAAAATCAGAGTTTGGAGGACATAATAAAAATTAGAGTGAAAAATTCAAATTTTCATTGGAGTTGTTTTCATTTTGGCTTCAAAAATCCAACTTCTACTCCTTTGTAGGAAAATCAATTTCTAGGTTTACTTCCCAAGATAAAAAAACATCTAGGCATCTTTTATTTTTTGCATAAAGTTAATACATTTTGCAAAAATTAAATTTGAATCGAATGTGAGCTATTTTAGCCAGCAAGTTCAACAACTTTTTTTAAAAAAATGTATTAACTTTTGCCTCAAGTGTCAAATTTTCACAAATAAGTACTTGACAAAAAACTAGAAACAAGCACTTTCCATCCATGTGTTTTTTCATTTTATTTTTTTTATCATTTTCTATCAGATATTGTAGTTTGAATCAACTACATCTTTTCTATTCAACACGTCATATCTTTCACCTTAAAAATCTATTTTTTTAAAATGAATAAGCATTGGAAAGGTATTGATGAGTATTACACAAATATAAAGCTTTTTTTTAATTTTAAATAATATTTATTTATATCAAAACTTTATATTTTTTACCATTAGAGCTTTAAAAAGCATTGTAATTTGATAAAAGGCCTTGTAAGCGCACTAATTATAAAGTGCCAACCTTGTAATATCTGGGTGTTTGTTTTTTGAGACTAGTGGAAAGGGGGGAGGGGTGTCTCGTGTGTCTTCTTTCTTGCACTTTTTCTTGATTCTTTACAATCTTCTTTTTTGCTATCATGGATGCATCTACAGTTCCTCTTTTAACACCATACAATTATTTTGAATGGAAATCTAAGATGATAATGTACCTAAAAAAACATAGATAACATTGTGTTACAATGGGACTCAAAAATAAACCTCAAGATGTTGCGGAAAAGATAAAATTGCTTAAAAAATGTGATGAAGTCTTTGGTGCTCTATGTATGTCAATCTCCCTTGACATTCTTTTTCATATTGATTCTACCACTACACCAAATGGAGTGTGGACCACTTTGGGAAACCTCTTTGGTAAACAAGATGAGTTAAGAGGTCATCAGTTGGAGAATGAATTCATAGGGTTGAGTCCAACCAATTTTGACACTATATGAGACTTCTTCAAAAAACTAAAATCTATAAGACTATTGTTAGAATAGTGTGGAGTCAAGAAGGATGATAAGTAATTGATCTTGAGTATTCTTTGTAAGTTTGGTCCTAACTATTCAATGTTTGTTTCTGTATTATATGCCACAAAATTTGCCCTAGGTACCACATTCAAAATGCCTTCTCTAGATGAATTTATCGCAAAGCTCACTGGGGAGCAAGACAAATTGATTCAGACGGGTACAATCAAACCCTGTAAGTCACATGCCTTAGTTGTAAATCAAGGCACAAAAGAACATAAAAGGTTTAGTAAGCAAGATAAGAAACAAAAGAACCAAGGAGAGAAGAGTAAGAGGCCTTCCACGATGAACATAATTGTTTAAAGAAACAAATTGATTGCCTTTCACATCTTCTAGAAAAGAATAATATCAATGTGCTTGATTCAATCAAACAGAGTTCATTAGAAGGATCTTCTAAAGATATAGATAAGAGTAAGGGGAAAGGAAATGGCAAGGCCCTAGATTCTATTGCTTCACAACCAAATTATAGGATCATTGACTCAGGTGCATCACACCACATGGCTTCTTCAAAAGATGATTTCACTTATTTAAAGTCATGTTTTATGCCTAACATACTAATGGGCGATGACACCCTTGTTGAAGTGCATTGAAGAGGATCTATTGGTATGGGTGAAGGAACATTTGAGGATGTCCTTTGTGTTCCATATTTATCAACTAATCTCCTATCAGTTTATCATGCCACTCACACTGGTTTTGGCAAGTGAGTTGAGTTCACACCAAATACAATGGTAATCAGTGGAATACGTAATGGGTCTATTGTTCTCATGGGAAAAGTATATCATTAATCCAAACTATATATTAGTTTTCCCATTTTATTCTTAATTATCCTTCAATAATCTTACTCACTTTTACAAATAAGGTGACTTATTTATGGCATTAATTGTTTGGCCACTTGAACTATCGTTACTTGCAACAACTCAATCAATAGAACATGGTTTCAAGGTTGCCTTAAATTCAATTTTCTGATGGAGTTTGCCAAGGATGTGTTATTAGTAATCATCATAAAGAGAAGTGTGATAAAGGAATAACATGGAGAGCTACACAACTATTAGAGTCAGTACACAATGACTTGACAAGACCTTTTATACAACCATCTTTCAACAAAGCTAGATATGTCCTAACATTTATTGACAAATTTTGTAGATATACATGGGTCTACTTTCTTGAACAGAAATCTGAGGTCTTTAAAAAATTTCTAGATTTCAAAGCTTTCATAGAGAAACAATATGGGAAGTTCATCAAGATTCTACATATAAATAATGGGGGTGAGTATTTTAACAATGAATTTGAATAGTTTTGTGATTTAGAATGTATCAACATGTAGCACACAATTCCATACAATGTTCAATGGAATGGTGTCGCATAATGCAAAAATAGTGTCTTGAAGGAGATGACCAATCATATGATTCACTCCAAGTCTTTGGTGCCTCAACATTGGGAAAAGGTCATCAACTATGCATGTTACATCCGGAATCAAGTTCCTCATAGAACTGTGAAGGGGGTAACTCTTTTTCAAGCTTGGAATAGTCAGAAACCCATAATTAAACACTTCAAAGTGTTTAGTTCTCTTGCATGGGCCCACATTCCATCAAAGAAATGTAAGGATATGGATTTGCAAAGCAAGCCATACATATTTATTGGATATTCAAATGATGACAAAGGGTAAAAACTTCTCCATCCAACCGCTCACGAGTTGTTCGTTGAGAGGAGCATTTGTTTTGAGGAGAGTTCTTCTCATACCACTTCTCCATCCACCGTCACATTACAAACATTGTATCATGATGATAGTTCTTCAAAGGATCTTAATCCTCCCAAACTTGATGTGGAGTCTTCTTCCTCTACTTCAGATGGTGACAATGATGATGAGGATTCACATACTTCTCACGGTCATCATTTAGAGGTTGATGATTCTCCCCCAAAATCTTCAGCCTCCGTGCCTCTTTGGGCTTAACAAACATTTGAGTCAACAAGTGATTGGCTAGGCGATCCGTCAGATACAAGAAGAACAGGGTCACAATTTGAGCAAGCTCCTCATCTCTTCATTACTCAACTTTTGATCCACATTCTTTTTTAGAAGCTTCAGGTATTCTCAAGTGGGATGCTGCAATGTAAGAAGAGTTTAATTTAGAAAGGAATCACACATGGGATTTAGTCCCTCCTCATAAGGGAAGGAAACTTGTTCCATGTAAGTGGATCTATCAAATAAAATTTGTAGCAAATGGGTTGGTTTATAAGTATAAGGCTCGCTTGGTAGCAAAAGGATTCTCCCAAGTTCTCAGGATTGACTCCTTTGAGACTTTTACACAAATTGATAAGATGAATTCCATTGGACTTGTCCTTGATATAGTTGCAACCCATCATTGGGAAGTTCATCATATCGATGTGAAAAGTACCTTTCTTCATGGTGACCTTCAAGAGGAAATCTACATGGAGCAACCATCCCTCACTTGTGTGTCAGCTTCGAAAGACTCTTTATGGCCTCAAATAGGCTCCTTGAGATTAGTATGCCAAGACGGAATCATTCCTTTTGATAGATATTTTCATTCGATATCATTCTAATCCAAATGTATACATTCTACAATAGGATGAAACTCTCACATTTCTAGTTCTTAATGTTAATGACATTGATCACAGGGAGTCACTCATCCACCATCAAGGTAGTGAAAATTTCTCTACATGATACATTTCTTATGTCAGACTTGGATCTTTTGCATCACTTCTCAATTGAGATCACTTAGTCATCTTTTGGTATCTTCCTTGGACAACCCAAGTATGCACTTTCTATTCTCTCTAGATTTCTCATGGCTAATTGTAAGCCTGCACCGACTTCATTTTTGTCAGGGATCAAACTTGAGGCTAAGTGCTCTTCGCCTTTGTTTGATGGCACTTTATACCGACAACTTATTGGGAGTCTTGTTTACTTGACTCATAAGAGACGTGACATTTCATATGTTGTGGGCATGGTCTCTAGATTCATGTAGGAGTTACATGAGTTGTGTTGGAAAGTAGCTTGGTGGATCCTCCACTATGTTTAGGATACTCATAATTATAGAATTTAGTATACAGTAGGTGTAGATATTGACTTGGTGGGATATACATATTCAGATTGGGCAAGTGATTCTCATAATAGCAAGTCTACTTCGGGATATTGCTTCTCACTTGGTTCTAATCCAATTTGTTGGTCAAGTAAGAAGCAGTCTGCAATTTCTCTTTCATTGACAAAGTTGAGTATTGAGGGGTAGTCAATGCCACCATCGAGGCTATTTGGCTTCAGAATATTCTCATTGAGTTTGATATTCTAGTAAAAAATCCTATAGGCATCTTTTGCGATTATAAGAGTGCTATGCAGATCTTAAGAAATCCAATTCATCACTAGAGGATGAAACACATTAAGATACATATGCAAACATATGGTAGCTCATTCGGGAAGGCACCATTGATCTTTAGTATTGTTCTACATCAGAGTAGACTAGGGACATATTCACCAAACCCTACACTGAAAGCAAGTTCCTTTATTTGCGAGATTTACTTGGGATGCGACGGTGTCTACTTCAGGAAGGGCTTCTTAGTCCTTCATTTTCTCTCTCTATTTGGTGTGTGGGGGGGGGGGGGAGTGGGGGGATATTCCTCTTATGGAAGCATCTTCTTTTGAGGGGAATCTCTATGTACATGAGTAACCTAACATTGCCTCATTTGTCGAGACCCATCTTTTTCACTCAACTAAGCTACGTTTAAGGGGGGTGTTAGTGTAGGTTTTTTTATCTTTCCTGGGTCAGGGGGTATTTATTTTCTTACACAGATTATTTAAGCTTGCTTATGTTATTAGGAGTGGTTAATATGAGGACACATGGCGAAATAATTTAGCACATGTGTAACTTCCACCTACTCATGGATAGTTGAGTTACACACCCTCTTTTAGCCTATTGTTGCACCTCAAATAGCCACTATTTTGCCATTTCCTAATTGGGTTATGGGGTAGTAGGGTTTCTCACCCTCTTTTGGCTTTATGTGCCACCTTTATATCTCTTATTTTGTTTTCATGTAAGGAGGTTATGTCACATGTTTTGGCATTTACCAAGTAGGTAAAACCTCCCACCTTTTATGGGGAGTGTGAGTTAATCCACCTTTTGGATGTATATGCTGTTATTTTTCTATATAATAAGCTTTATACTGTCACCTTCACTAGTTAAGTGATAGCTTGGTGAGAGTCTTCTTAAAATTATCTTCTTTGTCTATATTATCTATCATTTTAGACTTCTTCATTCAACTATTTTGATCATCAATCATCTGTTGCTTGGAGTTGCATGTGATGTACAACCGACATCAGATCCTGGCTTGGTTCTCGTAGAATCTAACAATTTTGTTTTGATCTTAACTACAATTCTGGAAGAATTTTTTATTTTCCTATCAATCTGCCCTTTAATCATTTGGGGGATTCACAAACATTTCATGTATTATATCATGAATGTTGAAATAATTAATTTAAGCATCATAATTTAGTTTGCTTGTTGGGATAAGGTGTTGTACACTTTGCATAATGTTTATAATGCATTATTGTTATTGTGTGTGGTTCACCTAGGAGAACCTAGATGGATGTGCACCACCAAGACTCTACATTACTGGGGCCACTTTATATGTGTAATGTATAATTTTTGGGGGGGTTTCCACCATTAGAGGGATGAAAACCACTAATTTTTCACTTAGGGACCATTACATTCAAAAGAGGAAAGGGAATCCACTAGATTCAGTCACAAATAAGACAAGGACTGGTACTAAATGGTGTTGGGTTAATTGTGGGATAATTTTATTCCTTTTTTGTAAGTTGAACTGCTGAAATTAGGTAAAGTGCTAAAAATGAAGGCAAAAATATGTAAACCGTAAGCTACAAATGCAGGATCTAATGGAGTTGAGGAAAAATTAACTCTACAGCTCCCAAAGATCACCTGCATGCAATCCTGTCACAGAAGGAGAGAAACAAAAAAACTATGGAGGCCAAAGTTCAGAGATCCAGAAAAGAGGAGTCATATTGATTGTGCAACAAGAAGGAAATTCAATAATTATAGTTGTTATGAAAATACAAAGGGAGAATCTTTATAAGAGGATACTCAAAACCCTAAAGAATTATAAGATTCCTAAGTTTAGCTTAAGCATAGAGTATAATAGACTAATAATTAAATAAATAATTATTAGCTAATAAAAGATTACTCTAACACCCCCCCTTAAAATGAACTTAGGGAGTAGCTAAAAAATAACTAAGGACTAAAAAAACATGTAAAAAATGTATGAAAGCAACAATGGGTCCTGACAATTAGGCCCGATGAGGTACCCAAGTACAATAAAAATCTCTGTAAAGTGGAGAAAAAAAAGAAAACCATGTGGGAACAAAACTCCTCTCCAAGAAGAGATGAAAGCTCAAGTAAAGGACTAAGAAGCCTCCAAACAAGAGTGTTCAAGAAGATAGGAACAAAAAAAGAAGCATGAAGAACACCACTAAAGCATGAAATAGCTGAAAACATCATCGAAGAGTAACTGTTGATCTTGAAGAACCTCCACTGAAATAGAACACAACCAGGTAGAGAAGACTGTAATTTGCATGAGTGCCCTCAAATGATACTACTCGAATCAGATGGCAAACAAAGGCAAACAATTGAACCCAAAGATACAAATGACATGAAACACCAAAGCCTGAAGAGCTAATCAATCGAACCAAGGAAGCATTAGAAACAAAAGGACAAACCTCCCCATAATGCTGAAAAGGGAGAGGGATGGGTACACTGAAAAGAATGGCTAATAAAAACTGCATGACGAAGATCCAGGAACATCAAAGGTGCAGAGAAAGTACACAGTTTCATGCAAGGAACACTCACTTGACACACATCATGAGGCTAATGTCATGAAAGGAACACTCACTTGACAAAGGTAGATGGAAAACAAAAGGCAAACATCAACCCCCCCATGGCACTTTATAAGTAGTGCATGTACAGTAAGGCACAAGATGTGCAAGATCCCAAGTATACAATGCATGATAACACTTTATCTCAGTGTGTTTGCATAAATAAAATGCTATAATGAACATAAGAGACAGAAGATTGGAAACAAAAAGAGCAACCAAAGACAAGACATCTTACTCAAAAAAAGAGATCCTAGGACCTGAAACATCCAAGATATTCACCAGAGTGCTGAAAAGCCAAAAAATTGAATAAAATGTACTTGGAGCAGAATCCGGGAAGAAAACTCATATTACTGAAAAGAACACAGAACAAGTTTTCCAACAATATAAAGTTTTCAAAAAATGGAGTTTAGATGCTCAAGTTATGTCTCCCAGGGTGCAAAAATGAACTTCTAGTTTTGACAGCAAAAAACACCATCAAAAAAGAAAAACCAGAAGATCAAACCTTTAGATCTGGATAGAGCTCAGAAAGAGCTTTCCGACGATATAAGGTTTTTGAAAAATCGCCCTTTTATGACCAAGTTATGGCCAAAAGAAAAGAAAAAAACCCTCTTGTAGGGCATAAAGAGGTTTGACGAAAATTTTCTGACGCATTTGCAGGTATAGTCGTACGGTTTTTTGTGCCTCAAAAAATGTGCCAATAAAAAATCATGCCCCAAATACCTCTGTCACCGAAAATAGGAAAATTATATATCAAAATTCATGGAATCAACCTTTTGAATCCTGTTGTGAGGTCCTTTTGGCACCAAAATGTACCAAAAACTCAGCTACCCCTAGAAATGGAAAAAAACAACTACACAATTCCTCGAATACACAGATATGAAGAACAAGGCACAAAATCTCTCATGAAGAGAACAGGGGCATGCAGATCTGGAGATCTAATACCATATTGGAGTTGAGAAAATACAACTTCAAAGATCCCAAGAACACCTTCAAGCAAAATACCTATCACAAGAGAAGAATGGAGGCAAAAACTCTGAAAAACCTTGAAACCCTCCTCCAAAAAAATCTTCTGAAAAATCAGGAACAAGCAGCAACAGATGTAGGCTCTGATATCATATTGGAGTTGAGGAAAAATCAACTCTACAACTCCCAAAGATCACCTACATGCAAACTTGTCATAGAAGGATAGAAGCAAAAAAACTATGGAGGCTAGAGTTCAAAAATCCATAAAAGAGGAGTCATATTGATTGTGCAACAAGAATGCAATTCAATAATTACAGTTGTTATGAAAATATAAAGAGAGAATATTTATAAGAGGATGCTCGAAACCCTAAAGGTGGAAACCCTAAAGAACTATAAGATTCCTAAGTTTAGCTTAAGCATAAAGTATAATAGACTAATAATTAAATAAATAATTATTAGATAATAAAAGATTACTCTAACGGGATCGAGCTGGGCACCTAGAACTGAGCAATGTAAGTTGAGTCGGATTAGATCTTCGAAAGAGCTCCTGAAATATCGGGACTGTGGTGGTGGTCGCCCTAGTCCTCCGTAATTTTTGCACACCAAAGGGGCATTAATTCGTCTATTTAAATAAAGCTCATGCTAAAGATTAAAGCTCTATACCTATTTCCTACACATAGAAAGAAGGGAAATATATTGGGAATAGGGGTTTGGCTTAGGTCAAACCCCGGTTTTGGAATTAACCATGAAATTGAAATAAAGATAATTGAAATGACTAATGAAAGATTATCCTTTTGAGGGAGATATTGAATAATGAGTGAAAATTGAATGATGATACCTCCTTGTGAAGTTTTGCTTGCCTCCACATGGAATTAGGGTTTATGAACTCTTCAATAAAATAAGGTGAATAATGTCTACTTCAATGCTTGAATCTTGACTTTATTGTTGCTCCAAGGCTTCAAGGTAGACTGATTAATGCTCAAATGCTTGAATGCTTGATGTCATATGTGTACTCTTTCTAATTGATGGATGCTTGTGGATGCCCAAATGAGAGGGGAAATCCTCTTTTTATACTTACCCGTCGGGAAAAATAATTAGTTTTCCGACATGAGCTGACACGGAAAGGGGGATCCCGCTTAAATTTGAAATGCCAAAATGGGTTTGAGGGGGCCCAAAAATGAGGGGGAACCATGGCGTGGTGTCATGGTCCTAGTGATCAAATGCAAAATGGGTGCAAAATGCAAAAAGGGGTGCAATATGGAAGGTGCATGAGCATAATTAGGTCCCAATAGGTCAAGGGGCACAAACACTAAGGTGAGGAACCAAATGCGATCAAAATTGCAAAGGGATGCAATTTTAGGACACTACAATATGTTGTATTGTAATTGGGTACGAAGAATTATTTCCTAAGCAACCATATTAGAGCTTTCTTGGTTGGATTTGGAGTTATAACCCTGGCTTAAGTGGACAAGGTGGAAAGTTGAAGCCATGGCTATGCATGAAAAATTTGGGACATTACAACATATGGAACACACTTGCAAGTTGTTTTATTGTAGATATGGGAGTTTTTGGGTTTGTTGTTTGCAAATATGAGGTTTGGAAAATATTGGGTCAAATAGGTTTTTTTTGAATATGCATTTATATTAAGGTTTCGAGGGGGAGTTTTCACAAATGACCTCCTGGGCAAAAATAGACCTCACCACTAGATCTAGGTTGGTTGAGACATGAATTTTGATACATAATTTGACCTGTTTTGGCCAAGTTGAAAAAAATTATCCCCAACCCGGTCGTACGACAATACAACCAAATTAGGGTGTCAATGTTGCACAAAAAAGAAAAAATATTTTTTAATAAAACATGTCGAAATATTTTCTTTATCCTATAGAATTTAATTTTTTTATAGTATTGCAAGGGGGAGGGGTGAAAAGTGTTGTTTTAAAAAAAAAAAATATATATATTAGTGGGGGGATTTCGTTCCCCCACAACCACTATAGACTATAGGACCTCAGTACCATAGTACTGCAGGACCACAGTGTTAGGCCCCCATATCGACTTGTGGTTTGACTTTGCCGACATTAGTCTAGTGGGGTAAATAGCTTGTGCCAAAACAAAAAAATTTAACACCCAAATTAAATTTGTAATATTATTAAATTTCACCACATGTATTGATTAACACAATTAACAAATTAAATAAAATCCACTTGTTTAAAATTAAAATATATGTAATATGGGGGTCAGGTCCAATTGGCCAACCCCACTTCCATATTATTTAACTAATTTTTTTAACCCTTGATATGGCAAATTTAATCTAATTGGATCATTTTTTTAACTACACCAATTTTTTCCCCTGTAGCTTAATTGGTTGTTTTTTGACTTCTTATACTTATTACAAATCTTGTTCCAATAACTACACAATGGTACAAATTTGGTTCCATCATTTTTCCATTTTGACATGTTTTTGGGGCCTGGAAGTTTGACGTTCTTTTTTTCACAATTTTGGTCATAACTTTTGCATATAGAATCAGATTTCAATTTTGAATAAGCGTTAGAGAGCATGTTCAATCCACTACACAATGTTGTTGTTATTTTATTTAATTTGGTAAGTATCATGAATTATGTAATTGTTTGATCAATTGTAGGTGTTTGGGATTTGGGGTGTGATTGTGTAAGCATCCAAATGAGTCAAGAGGCGAAACCTTGAGGGAGTGCATGTTTTTATGATATTTTTATGAATCTATAGTTCATAATTAGATTTAGTAGTTATTGGTATAGGTTTATAGGTTTTTTTTAGAGTTGGACTTTGATGGTGACAGGTACAAAGGTTGTCTTCGGTTTGAGGACATGTTTGGACATGGTTTGAGACTTGGAGTCTTGTATGGGTGATAGCTGAGTGTAGGTACAAAGGTTGGAGATGGTTATGGTATCATGGTTATGAAGGTACACTTTTTGCATTGACATGATATGATCATGTTTGTGGCGGTTTGTTGGTGATTTCATTTTATTTTAGGAGATTGTATCTTATCCCATTGATGCTTTTTTGGTTCCTTAACTATGGTACTTGTGGACGTGTTTGGGGAATCAAATATGAGATTGATTTGGTGCTTGAGTCAAGTGGTCTACAAAATTATTCTGTTTGATATCTAAATTTACAAATTATTGATGTGATGATAAGTTTGCATGTTTTAGTGTTTGGATCTACAATTTATGTGATTGGCAGGTATGTACAATCTATTGATTTATGTGGGACGACTTGGAAGTGGATTGTCTATACCTACTAGGTTTGTTTCATTGTTGTTAAATACTTTGTTAGTTGGCCTTGTTTGTGGTCATGAGTGCATTGGTATGTTTTCTTTGAGATGAGAGGATGGATGATGTTTATAGTACTTGGATAGTTAGTTGTTGGGACTTGTAGCATGTGGTCTTATCACAATGCCACGATAGCTTGGTTATTCATTAGTTACACTTTTTAGTAAGAGATTTTGATAGTGATGCATTTGTAGTGTATGATTGATTCCTTGTTGGTGGTTTGTCAACGGTTGTATGTATCATCTTGGATTAGAGATATTGGTTTCATTTGATATTATTGACATTTCAGTTGTATGTGTGTAGATCTAGATAATCTTCATTTAGGAGATGGTTATCATTATGCTATGTATGAATTAGTATGGTTTCATTTGATATTATTGACATTTCAGTTGTATGTGTGTAGATCTAGATAATCTTCATTTAGGAGATGGTTATCATTATGCTATGTATGAATTAGTATCGTGACTCATTAGGAGTTGTTAGCGGTGATGTGGATCCATCATTTGATGGTGGATAATCTTCTTTAGTGTTGTGAATTTTGGAGGAGTCTTAGATACTGTTGTTGTAGAAGTGTCTTTCGTATTTGCAAGTTTAGTAGTAAGAGACCGTTATCTTCATGATGTTTGGGGATATTGACGGCTTGGAGCCATGGAAGACTCTTGGAGTCCTTCATTGAGTTATGGTTTATGTTCTATTGTTTGACATGTTATCATTGCTTGACAAGTGATGCTTTGTTTAGAGTATAGTCGTTATTGTTTCATGGTGCACTCTTGATTCTAGTTTAGAGTTTTGACATGACACATTGCTATCGAGACCATGTTTATGTTCACTTTGAGCATGTTATCTCCTAGGAGGAGATGGTTAGATCATGTTGTCATGTGTATGTTCTTGATTTTGCGATTGGATTTTTGGCATTGATCTTGTTCAATTCTCTTTGTATTGAGTACATGATCATTTGCTTGGTTACTTCATGATGATGTTATATTGAATTTGGAGTTTGTCATTGATTAATTAGTTACAAGTGTTCATGGATACATAGAGACTTAGGTGTGGTTAGAGTTCTCTTGTGATTATAGACATGTGTTGAGATGGTTGATGGTCCTAGCAGGAAGACAAAGGAGCTTTCATCTAGTATGGACTTGAGAGGAGATTGTTCTTAGAGTGAGTCATGATGACTTGGCTACCTTGGCGAGCATTCTCATTCCCCACTCTTGGTCTACTCAATGGTTTACTACTTGAGAGATATTTCCCATTGTTCTTTTCAGGTGCATTATGCTTATGCTTATATTTCATAGATATGGATCTTGAGTCATGTATAGATAGTTAGTTCTATAGGATTCAATTGAGAGATGTTTGGCATTGTTTATCTCCTTGTGCATGTCTCATTATTATGATATCATTATAAGGATATTAAGAGATGTTTTATTGGGCTGATTTCCTTAATTGGAAATGGTTATTAATAGTTTAATCCAATTGCTTATGAGAGGCTTATAGCCATGTTGGCATTATATGATACATATGTTTGTTTATTCTATAAGATTGATCAGGTTTGGGAGTTGTTATGGCTTTTTATTTCGGGTGTTTTGGGGAGATCGTACATGACACAACATTGCTTCTTCGAGGTGTTGGTAGAAGGACAGGTTATGGTTTACAAGTTTTATCTCTTAATTCTATGGTTTCTTACATGAGATTCATGTTTATATGACTTGGGAGGATGGTGACACATTGTGGGAGAGTATACAACATTTGAGTTGCATGTGCAGATCGTTTTGATTATTCTCGATACCTCATGTTTTGACTTTCATATCACACCTTGATATGAGCATTGATTGGTAGACTTGATATGCCTTTAGCTTATTTTCAAATTTAGTATTATCTATCCAATGGAAGTTCATGGATATGTATTTCCTTCATTGATAGGTTTTGATTTAGGGAGCTTGATTGTAGTTTATGGGTTGATATGATGTTGGCATGAGTTTGTTATTTTTAATACCTAGGAGGTATGGATGGTTGGATGTATTGGCATGTGTTGTGGATGCAATTTCTAATCACATGGTTTTTTTTGTTTTATGACGACAACTTAGAGTCATTGTCATCACATTTGATTTGATGCTTGTGTTCTTGGATTAGTGCATCTTCACCTTTTGTTCCTTTTCTCCCATAGGTGGAATGTTGGAGGATGAGAGGAGTTCTTTCTTCAGATGGTGTTCACTTGGTTTTGTTGCATGTATCTTGATGGATAACAAGCACATGCTGGAGATTTGTGTGGTTTCATGCATTGCTATGATGATGCATTTTTTTGGTCAACCCTTATGCAATGTATACAATAAGTGGGAGTCTTGGGAAAAGATGTTGTACACCTTGCATAATATTTATAATATATTATTTATTATTATGTGTGTGGTGCACCTAGTGAAACCTAGATGGGCATCCATTAGTAGGAGTGCACATTCTTGGGGCCACTTTATGTGTTGTATTGCAATTGGGTATGAAGAATTATTTCCTAACACTATTGAAGTTAGCCATTTTTTTTCCATGCTTCATGTTGAGCATTATACCTATCTATTTTACTATTGTTGGGAAATAAATAGGTTCAATACCAAAGATTGTGAAGACCGATCTCTATCCAAAAAACTAATAAAAGGATGAGATTCAAGGTTTGGAAAGCGACAACATGAAAACATAAAACTCATGCAAATCTAAAAATTAAGTTGCCTTAATTGTGAAAAACTAGTGATTAGATCCTTCTTCTTTATGATGCCAAAAAATAGCTTGTTAACCATGCTTAATAAACCCATTATACATGAAATTACAACAATAATAAATAATGATTAACATCAACATACGATAGTAGCAATAATGCATAACTCAGAAACATAACATCTGCATATAACACGTTATTTAAAAAGAGAAACCCTTGTGGAAAACAACTCCACCAAGAAGAGAGGAAAAGCTTGTATTTACAACAGTAAAAGTGTTTAGAATATAATTATTCCCATTATCCTCTTCTCCTCGACCATATAAGCACCTAAGCACATGTGAACAACTTGCTTACACTTCCTATCCATTCTTTGTTTCTGTAGAGAAAACTACATTCAACTGTTATGCTTTCTGTTACACCATACAATCTACTCCAAAAGGTTGAATTTATAGAATGGCAAGATCTCCCAACCACCAATAAAGGTTCCCAAATAAGCCCCTTCATTCCTTGTGACCACAACCCATGGAATGTCTCCATTAAACTCAAAAAGACATTGATTTAGCTTCAAATTTCTTCTCTCCAACATCGATACCTATACTTATGGATGTCTAGAATAAGATATGTATTAAAGTCTAATGTATTAAATTGTATCCCCTTGTAATTTCACACTCTATTTTGGGCCTTTGCTTTAGTGTGTTCTCTCTTAGCTCATTTTAAGACTATTTTTTCCTTATCCTACCCAATTTGTTGTCAAACACTAATGTTGTGACCAAATCTTATGTCTTGGGACGTGATGCTCTACTGCCATCTTTCTCTAGTACTTTATTAAGTGGATTATGGTGCCTTGCACCCTAGTCTAGGATATGAAAGGGGGACAAATTCAAATGTCTATGAGTGTTAGTTCCTGATGTTTGTGATATAATCTTGATATTTTTATTTGATTGGTGGAAGTCAGCCTAGATCACACTGAAATTAGGAAATACCTCGAGAACCCTATATATAGGAATCATTTCTCATTCATAAGGCATCCAGGAGACCTAAGATTTTATGAGTTTCAATCTATGAGAAGGGAAGTAATTGTGGATACGAGAATTTAACATTATGGATTAGCGAGCTACAACCACCTACATGCAAGTGTGTTTTCATGAATGATCTCGTGATGTCTTGTCATGCCATGTTATTGCATCAACACTTGAACTCCTTGTCAAAAGAGCATCTCATCACCACCATTATCAACCCTAAGGTAATATCATTTCATTTCAACATTTTAATAATAATTTAGCCTCTACCCTACTAGAGGCAAGCTCTCCTTTTACATAATTATTGATATTGTGGAGGTGGAAGCACTAACACAAGGCTTGACTTCGACAAGACCCTATACGACACAACAATTTTCTCTATGTGTATGAGTATAGATATAATAGCTAAAACTGTAGAATTGCACAGAGCAGACTACACTTTGAATAGTAAAAACCCCTTGGCTATGTTGATTAGCTTACCTATTTGACACTTTCAAGCTAAATTTTGGAGGGAAAGATCTACAAAACCCCTCGATTTAGAATCCAAAATGTTCAATTGACAAAGACACCTTTAGAATAGGGCGCCTAACTCATTGGTACAACACTTTTAGCTTCAAATTTGCATGTTAAGGGGCATTCACAAGTTAATCAATCCTCTTATAAGGACATGAATGCATAATCAAATAAACTAGAGGTGGGATGAGTTAGAATCAATTTTGATGGAGCATTAAAAGGCAACCTTGGGCCTTCAGGGGTGGTATGTCAAGCTTGAGATTGGTTGGGGAATATTTTGGCTATTGGATCTCAGAGGCTTGAGATTGGAACCAACAATGAAGTAGAGGTTAAAGCAACATTTCTTATCATAAACTTAGCAAGAAAATTATTGATTTCCAATCTACATCTAGAAGGGGATTCACAAATTATTGTTAATGCAATTATAAATGGCAAATCCAAAATTTGGAAAATTATTAAATATGTAAAACTAATAAAAGCCAAATTAAATATTTTTAGGGAGTTCAAAAGCTCCTATATGTATAAGAGTGGAAAAAAGGGGGCAAACACATTATCAAAGTGGGTATTCACACTAAATTCAGACTGCAAGCTTTTAATGATGGAGGAATTTCAAGGAGCACGTATTGATGGAGATTCGGTATTGCATGCAAGTGAGGAGTAGATTTTCCTGAGCGAAGAGATTTCGTGGGAGATTCAAGACTACCAAAATGTGTGATGTAATTTATTTGTATTTATATTTCATGAATTCCTCCCCAAACATCTTCACCACCTACAAAAACATTGGATCCTTAACAGAGAAGAAATTCTTAAGTCCCTCTTATGTGATCTTCCCCAAAAAGGCAATTTTCCTCTTTCTCATCCTCAAACTAAAGTGTGCCTCCATGATATCATTTCACTTCATTTAGACATGGTAATAAATTTCAAAAGAAGAAAAAGAATGTCTTCTCTGTTAAGGATCCAATGTTTTTTGTAGGTGGTGAAGATGATGTTTGGGGAAGAATTCATGAAATCTAAATACAAATACATAATAAATGTTGATATTGTGTCCATGGTCCTTATGTGGTGTTCGGAATTGGGACTAAGGATGTTGCTCTATTTCTCATAAACGAGTGCGTAAAAGGACAATGGTGTTGTGGTTAGAGGCTTTTATTGCCATTTCTATCTTTGGGGAGGGCTTCAAAGGCAAAGGGGGTAAATCACTCATGTGGTAGAATTTAATCTACCAATGCAGTCATTTCTGCTTTAGAGTGCAACAGAGGATAAGGAAAGTAGGAGAGTACAACCTCTGTTGGGGTGGATCCAACTCAAAGATTGCCCAGAGGAATTAGAGATTAAAATGTGAGAGGAGTTAGGGTCAGCGTGGGTGCAAAGTGCAAAATGACTAAAATTCTCATTCCTAAAAAAATTGACTAAAATTTATATGAGGTTTGTGACGGAAGTCCTTCCCATTAGAGTTGCATACACATTACAATGTTGTCCTTGTCATGATTTCTAAACAAGGAAATAGTGGACATGGTCTTGGATATATGTAACAAGGAATAAAGGTCCTTGTAGATCTTATACCTCATTATTATAAATAGGGTGTATGATTCCCTACTTCTCCTTTGTCGCCACACATTCGTTCACATGATGTAAGAATAATTACTAACCACAATCCTCTGTCTAGAGAAGAATAAATCTCGACGACAAAATATTTGATCACTCTTTCACATTTAAGAATTATGGAACTCAATAAGGAGACCCTATATATTTCTTATTTTGTGTTGATCGTCTCATATATGGTCATACTTTTGTTGATTGTAGTCTTCAAAAGAAAATTCAGTAAATGGTACCATTCTTATAACATGATATTCAACTTCTTCATCTAATTTATCATGTAATTAAATGGCAATTGTGCATATTAAATTGCTCCTCACTATTTTACATTATTAGCTTACCTATTGGGGGCTCATTCTTGTTCACGGTGGTACAATTTCACGTGCAATAGTACTTTGGTAGCAACATAATATAGCCTAACTACTCTTGTCTCTACACTGGGGGAAAGTGTATTTTATGAAAACATATCATTCATTAGGTTCCACTTTCCATTCGTTGAGTTGTATCTTTTATAAATATATACTTTGCGTAGAATTGTTTGTCCTTAACGAGAATTTTCTCCTTGCTTGAAAGTTCGCATCCTTGATTAGGACCTCTTCCTTGCTTGAAAGTGCTTGTATTTTAAACATTATCTCTCCTTAGTGTTGAAAGTATGCATCCTCCATCAAGAATACCTTCTCCTAGCAATTAGGAAGGCGTGTATTCTTGATATCCCCCTTTTAGTATCGAAGATGTCATATTTGTTTGAAGATATCCTCTCTTTATGAAGCTAGATATATTTGGACAAAGATCTATTCCTCCTTTTTTGTTAGTCATTTATCCTTTACAAGGATCTCCTTCTTGGTTTGGATGCATGCTTTTTTGCAGAGGATATCTCCTTGGTGTTGAAGGTGATTTATGCTTGTTGTTGATCTTCCTTGAGATATCAACATCACAATATGTTGACATCTCAAGGGGGTACATGAGGCCCACTTGTTGTTTGTTGTACTCATTAATGTGTCATTGAATTGGTAGTTTTGTGTTGCATAAAGCTCCTTGAGGCGTGATTATCAATATATCTCTAATATCTTGCATTTAATTTTGATCTAGTGTAGTATGACTTACTAGTGTGATCATTTAAGGCATTGTCGATCTGTGAATCACCTAGCATAACACAAATTGCTAGTCAGTAGAATCCGTATGATCCATCTCAATCTTTTAGCATGACAAAACTTGCTAGCTTGATCCTTTAGTAAACATGTTTATGCTCCCCAAAGCATTGGTCAAATAGTGTAGCAAGGCTTGCTAGTTTGATTGGTGTTAACATATTTTAATTTCTCCTTAAGAGCTAGTCATCCAACATAACACAACTTTTTAGCATGATCATAGTTATTGGTTACCTGACATAATAAGGATCATTATTATAATCATTTATTGCACTACATAGATCACACAATATAACACAACTTGTTGTCTAGTAGTATCCGTGCCTCTTCCATGAATCGCCTAGAATAACACAACTTGCTAGTCAATAGAATCCACGACACAAACATGAATCACCCAACATAACACACCTTGTTGGCCAATGTAATTCATCTCTCCTCCATGGACCCTTGGTGTATTGCTAGCTATAATTCCATGGACCCTTGTCTCATCAATTGGTGTATGATTAAGTGCTCTTTCTATAAGTCTGCTTACACTCTTACAGTATTATTTCAAGAATGATATTAACAGTTAGGACATTTTGATATCAAGGTCTCTTCAACTGGTTGACTTGGATCCTTTTTTAATACTAAACCCTTTCATGTCCTTTTGTTTGCCTCATTTTTACTGACTTTTATTTTGTGAGTCCTACTTTGGATGTTGTTGTGTGAGTTGAGATCCTAATCTTGGGGGCTTTCTTCCCTTGACTTGGTCACATCTCATCTCTTACGATTCTTGCTCCTAATTGATCTCTCTACTTTACCACGAGTATGAGCATAAGTTCATATTCAAACTAAAGTGGGGGCTAAATTTAGTGTGATAAATGGTATCCCCTTACAATTTCACACTTTATTTTAGGCCCTTACTTTAGTGTGCTCTCTCCTAGCTCATTTTAAGCCTATTCTGGCCTTATCTTACCTAAATTATTGTTGCATGCTAATATTGTGATCAAATCCTATGTCTTGGGATCTAATGCTCTACTACCACCTTTCTTTGGTCCCTTTTTGAGTGGACCATGGTGCCTAGCACCTTAGTTAGAATGGAATAGGGAACCCATCATCCTAGTCCCCCCAAAAGGAGCCCAAATTCAAACATGTGTGAGTGTCAATTCCCATCATCGTGATCTGATCCCAATATTTTCATGTGACCATTAAAAGAACCTAAATTATAAAATATCTCGAGAACCCTATATAAAGGAATCATTTCTCATCCATAAGGCATCTAAGAGACCTAATATATTACACATTCCTAATCTATGAGCAAGCAAACGATTATGGATATGAGCATTAAACATTATGGAGCACCAAGCTACAACAACCTACATGCAAGTATATTTTCATGACTGATCTTGTTATGTCTTTTCATGTCATCCTATTGCATCAACACTTGAAGGACTTGTCAAAAGTGCATTGCATCACCAACATTATGAATCCCAAGGTAATATCTTTTCATTTCAACATTCCAATTATTATTTATCCTCGGTCCTACCAAACATAAGCTCTCTTTTTACATCGTCATTGTTGTTGTGGAGGTGGAGAGACCAACACAAATCTTGACTTAGGTAAGCCCCTATATAGAACAACATTTTCCCCTCTCACTGTGCATGAAAACATATCCAACAACCAAAAGTTGTAGAATTGCACAAAGTACACTTAGATGCATAGTCCTAGACTTGGAATAGGCGAGAACCCCTAGACTATGCCGATTATCTCACTTGTTCGATAATTTTAGGATATATTTTAGAGGGAGAGATCCACAGACCCTCCTAGTGCAAAATCCAAATATTTCAATTGATGAAGAAACCTTCAAACTAGGGTGCCTAGCTCATTGGTCCAACACTTTTAGCTTCAAATAGTTGTCACATGTTCTTCTTTGTCTTTTGATTCTAGATCTATACTTCTATGTTGGCTTCTAGTTTTGTATCTTTTTCGTTTATACTAAATATTGTCAATTTTCTATCGTGTTATTTACATCTTGCATGTTAAAAGCCACGATCATATCCAATCATATCAAATCAAAAGGGGATCAATTAATCAAAGTGTTCAACTCTCCTTGAGGATCGAAGTTGGAACTAACTGGTTCTTCCCCCAATTAAATGATCCAAATTGGAATCAATGAATAAGTTCCTAGTTTGCATTTATAGGCTAAGGATCCATTTCCATACATTTCTTCTTGAAAGAAATTTTATAGGAAACCAATCTAGTCTTGATGCCTTGTTTGAACCTATTTATAAAGTATCTTGCTTCACCTATTCCATTATATCTGGTCTCCTTAACTACTCATTTGATATTTTCCTAATCACTTTTAGAATGTTTTGAAGGATTTTATCTCACACCTTTCACTCTACTTCATTATATCCACTTAGTAAGTCTTTGGAATGTCTTTTCGCCTCTTCATTAATTTACATTTTTTATTGCAATAATTATCCATCCTTTCTCTCAACTTAATTTTTTTTATTTTGAATTATTTTCACCTTTGTATAATCGTGGAATATATATTTTTTTTTGTTGTCCCTTTTCAGCCAACATTCTTGTGATTTATGTCTCTGGAAGACTTCTCTTGCTAGTAATTCCATATACTCCCCACTCGAGTTTTTTTCTTTCACAAAGTCAACTTCTCTCATCCCCTCTTTGATGATATTTTCATAAAGCATAGAGAGTTCATTTTCGAACCCATATTCCTTTCAAATACGTTTCTAAAATGTTTTTCATTCAAAGTTTGAGCCTTTATGTATTGAAGTTTCCTCTATAATTGGAAAACATTTGATCCTCCTCCCCTACGGGAATATCTCCACCATTTTATCATTTTTAATGATGTCTTTATCTCACAACCATATATTTTTTAATTTGAAGGGATATCCATCAAGGATCACATTTGACATTATGCTTAACTTTAGTGGGTAATAATAAGAACCTATTAAAAGTAGTATTGAGGATTCTAAAACCACTAGAAGTTCCTCCCAATTTCTAGCTATCAGTATCCTATCTAGTTTTTATGCAATGCCATTAAGGCCCCTTATTCTATTTGTCCAAGTGAAGTTTCCATTCTCAGGACGTATGTCTTTTAAGCGGTTTTCAGAAACAAAAATAAGAGTCAATTAGTACTCAAGTTGAGTGACTAATGGCTCTTCTTTTTTTGGGTCCATCTAATGTGGCATTGAAATCTCCTCCTCAAGAGAATATTTTTATTTTCTAGGTTCTGAATCACTTGTGAAAGTTGTCCCCATATTTATTTTCTATTGCCCATCCTAGTGGGGCCATAAATGTTGATGAGAAAGAATAATTCCCTTATTGATAAAATCTTAACATTGACTACTTTCCAATTCTTATTATGTTCCATATTTGGGTTCTAGATAATTCATAGTCCCCTTGATGCACCGATTGCTTCAATAAATAAAGCTTTTAATTATCACCTTGTTTGCAACAATTTATCTACTCCCACCTTATCAAGTTTAGTTTCATGTAATAAAATTATATCTGGTCTTAGTTGAACAAGTTGTTTCTTGATAAAGCATCTTTTATTAGGGTCATTAAAGCCCATAACCTTCCATGTTAGGGTTTTCATGGTGACTCGTGAAGGGATAAACCCTTCCCTAATTCAATTTCATCTATCCTTTTGCATTCCCTGCTATCTCTAACTTCACCTTATTATATTTCATGCTCTTCTTTTTTATTTCTCCTAGTCTCTCCTTGCCTAATTTTGACAAACTTTGGCTTCATGTTTTGATCTTTGTATTATCCATTTTATCATATTTGAAGAAAACCTATTTTTATTTTGAGAATTCCATACCATCCCCTTAATTGTCCTCTATTAGAGGGGTATTCTATTTATCATCCTACCTTGACCCTACATTTGGACTGGATTGACATCTATATTAGGGGCTAGTAATTTCATAGTTATATCCCTCTGGTGATTTCCTTTTTGCCCAAGTGTTTAGACATCTTCCTGCACCACCTTATTTGTGTGTGTTCTATCCTCCAACCCTCACCCTTCATTTTCTTTGTGATCAACTTATTTGTTGCTATTCAAGAATGGGATAAAAACTTGTTTGAAGTGACTCAATTATCATGGGTTTCTTGTCACTCCTTCAAAGACCCCCCCTCTATTAATAATACACATTTTAATTATCAAGAGGTTTTCGATTCCATTTTATAGATGAATCTCCTTCCTTATTTCTTCCCGACAATACATGATTTTCTTGTAGAGCTATTTTGTTAGGATCCATTGAAGCTCCCACCTTACATTTTGTATTTGGATTTCCCTTTTTTTTTGTATTTTTTTTTTGTTATTTACCATCAACTCCCTTATTTCTATTTTTGGTGCCAAAATCCCTATGTTCCAATCTCTATTTTTTCTAGTAGTGGGAGAAAATGTTTCAAAGAAAAGAAAGTCTCCGAGATTGACTCATCTGTTGTTGTTAAAGTATGGGATAAAAACTTGTTTGAAGTGACTTGATTAACATGGTTTCCTATCACTCCTTCAAATACTCTCTCCCTCTATTAATAATATACATTTAATGATTAGGAGGGTTTTCAATCTCCTTTTTTATAGACGAAACTCCTTTCTTATTTCCTCCTAACAATACATGATTTTATTGTAGATCTATTTCATTAGGATCCATTGAAGCTCCCACCTTACATTTTGTATTTGAATGTCCCTAGTTTTTGCTTTTTGTTGTTGTAAATTTCTATCTCCTCATCTATTTCTATTTTTGGTGCCAAAATCCCTCTATTCCAATCTCTATTTTTTCTAGTAGTGGGAGAAAGGGCTTCAAAGAAATGCATAACTGAACATAAATGTTGAAATATATGCCCATAATTTTCCCATCTACTTGAACATATATGTCTAAATGGTTTTCAATACATGTTAGAGTTTCCTTATCCCGATATTCGGTTAGTAAGTCATAGTCTTGACCAAACCAACTTTTTTTGCCATTTCCTCCTTTAAGGGGTCAAAATTTGGTGTTCAGTCCCTAATGTAGAATCCTAATCCATTCATCATGAACAAGCCATTATTAAGGATCAAACGCTTCATTCTCTCAAAAGGGCATTCCACTAACAAAAATACATTTGTTATGGTTTTCCTTTCTATGCCTTTCCCCTAGTTATTATCACACCATAGCCTTACTTTGTTATAGGCTACCCATGTGCCTGACCATTTCATGAAAAAAGGCACAGTCTTTCAAAATTTTAATAGAAGAAATCCAACTCTCCTATCATCTAGAAGGATGTACATTGATCTATTTTTGTTCTAATAGGAATCTAGCACGTGTGGCATGTGATTCCTTCATAATTCATCTAGAGGTAGTAGTGGGCACCTTTTCTCTTTTCCTCCAATTAGTATTACTCGTTCTCTCCAGGTGGCCATCACTTTGAAAACCCCCTCACCTTTGTTCCGCTTCTTGGAGATATTCGTTCTACTTTTTGTGAGAATCTCCTCATCCCCATTTTTAAAAACTAGGGTCCTCTAAATCTTGACGCTTGAAAATTTTGTTGCATCCTTGCTTCTCGAGCATTTTTTTCCCTATGTTGTCATGGTTGAAACCCTAGCAGACCTTGTCTTCACTCCATTCATTTAATTCTATTGTAACAAATTATGGTAATATTCATTTTTTTATTTACACTTATATATTTATATGGATCTAATTATATGTATATATATATTTATGTTTATATTCATTTGTTTATATATATCTATATATTTATATACTTATGTTTTAATATATTTCTATGTTTATATACTTGTAGTTTTTATATATTATATTTTTATACTTTTATTTATATTAATATTTACTTGTAGGTTTATAGATTAATGTTTATATATATATTTATTCGTTTATATGTTCATACTTTTGTTTCTTATATCCATTTTTTCCTTAATTTTTAAAATTATATTTTTTCTATTTCCTCTGATCCCATCTTCTCTCTCTCTAAGGCTATTTATGCACTCAAAATTCACATTTTCCTATTCTCAACAATGAATCATTCGAAATGTCAAACAAAAGAAAAACACAATTTGAACAAGAAGCTTCCATCCATTTACTCCATGGATTGTGGAAACTCGTACCAACTATTCATTGAAAGTAGTCAAGCCTTGTGACCAATGTAACAAGATTTAATTATATATTGAATGTTGATGTAATAAGACTATATTAAGATCAAGACTTTCATTGATGTTTTAAATATGAATACAAGATACTTACTGTAGACACCTAAAAATGTCTCATTGATCATGTACTAATTATTCCTCTAATTGATTAAATAATTCTTTAATTCTTTAATTAAGTTAATTAATCATATTCTTCTAATTTCATATTTCCTCATAATCTTACTAATTATTCTATTTTCTTATTCTATCATCATTTAATCATTTTAACCATTTTCTAATGTTAATTAAATATTTATTATTTAATTAATTGTGATTAGTCCCCCAATTTAAATAATCTTTATTATTTAAATAAATTACTAATTATTCAATTTCTATCTCTAATCATCTAATCATCAACCCTTTTCAAAATATTAATTAAATCTTTATAATTTAATTAATTATGATTTTAATCCTTTAATTTAATAATCTTTATTATTTAATTAAAGTCCATTTCTAGCATAATTAAATAGTTTCTTTAAATTATTTAATTAGCTAATTAATTCTTCTATTTTCAAATCTGTAATTTCTAATTTCATTTAATTATTTCTTCTAAATTTCTTCTAATTTCAATTACCTGTGCATGATTTCAAAAACCAAATTGAAAATCAAAGTCAAGTTCTAAATATATTCAAATACTAAATTGAATTAAAATAAATTCATTTATTCGAATAAATTTCATGCAAAGATTAAAATTGAAAATCTAAGTCTAAATGCATGCACATGCTAAATTAATTAATAAATCAATTAATTAATTAAATCATTTATCTCTTCAATTTCTATTTTCATCTTTCAGTTAACTTTTTCTAAATTAAGTTTTCTTTGTCATCCTCTTTATTTCCTCCAATCATTCTTTTTCTTCCTTCAGTCAGCGTTTTTTCAATCAGTTGACTCAATTAATCTATTCAATCTATTGAGTGTCACTTACAGGTTACCAACGCAATATCTGAGAGCCATGATACCACGGAGAGGAGAAGAGCAATGGAAGCAATATGCGATCTTGGGATAGGGAGTTTTGATTTGGTTTGATTATTGTAATTCCTATTTGGTTGCTTGTGTTATTTCATTGTCTTATTTGTTAGATTCTTTGGTTAGAAGGAATTCGTGATTTCCCTTTTATTTCTAATTGACTACTTGGTTTTAAGATGAATTTTACACAATACACTTACGTTATATATCAACATAACCTAAAGTGACACATTTAAATACAAGTCTTGAATATATTACTTGAGATCTTTAATATAAAAACTCACATATATTAATTACATTTGAAAAAAATATTAAAGAATAATTTAAAAAAAATTGTACTAATGATTTTGTACATCAGTATAAACAATCTAATAAAAAACAGAACACTAAAAATAAAACTGGTTTTGATAAATTTAATATACTTAAAAAAAAGCACAAAATAAAAACAAAAAATAAAAGAAATTCTTAGACTATACAATTATAACGTTGAACAAAATAGCATGAAATGAAGGGTGAAGTGCAGGCTATGCTTGTCTGCATATGTCCTTATATTCGTTCACACAATTTCGAATAGTTAATTTCAAACCTAGAGAATGACAGGTATGTTTGTTTGATCGAAGCACAAAAGAATTAGAATATAGTTAAGCAAAGACGAGCATTTTTGGCTTTTAAGAATTGCACGATACAGCAATCCGAATTTCTGGGTCTCTGCTTCAAATCGATTATATGAATCGAACTCATTAATTTGTTGACCATTGGGTTTGGAAATGGATTGCGGGGTGCAGTGCAATGGCGCATTCTGCAGTGGCGGGACACCTGAAGCCTCTTCGTCTTGCTCTTCTTCTTCCTTAGTTTGTGGTAATGGAAGGAAGGGGAAAACGGGGAACGAAATCCATAGCTTTTGCTCAAAGTGCAAGGAGAAAGAAGCCCAAGTGAAGGCCAACCAGACGGAAGGACTGTGCGGGGATTGCCTTCACGCCACTCTCCTGGCTAAATTCAAGGGAGCAGTGAATTCTAATGGCATGATCCTGCCAACAGACAAACTACTCCTCGCATTTTCTGGAGGCCCAGCTTCTAGGTATGCTTTTACTTTCGCTACAAAACTTAGTGGCCTATATAGTTTTCTTACTACTTTCGAGTAATAACTGAGAAGGTTTCAACACCCATGCCATTCTTATAAAAAAGTTATCAGCTTTCCTTAGTCATTTTTGATTATTAGGGGAGAGTGTTGCATCATGGTAGAGCACCTTTTAGCTTAGATGTTCCATCAACACTGGATCATGCTCTGCATAACTTGAACCTGGGTTGTTATTATAACAATTTTTGGTCTTACCACTTAATTATTGTGTCTAACCCTGTTTTCCAGATATTTGTAAATTTCTCTTGTTTTTTTGCTCTTTGTAAATTTAAAAACTCACCATTCTCTTTGACGCACCACGAATGTATTAGCAAGCGTAGTTCGCGATGCCTGGAAGCTACATCTGAGAGGTTTCTACTATGCCAAATTTAGCTGGTACTTGTGTACAGATTTGGTTGAAGGATATTCTTCATTAACATGACTGATTTAATACAGAAAAAAACATCTGATAGGGTTTGAAGCCGGATCATCGTCAGGGCAATCACAGGTAGACTATGGCCAGCTGTGCTGTTTGTGGGCTAATATTGTAGTGAATTTGGGATTGTTTGGTCTTTAAATTTTTGTAAGGAATCTTGCGGAGACATCTGTGTAGGATAATAAACAAATCGATGTTTCAGATCTCCTTTGAGATCCATCACCATGAGGAAAATGACAACGAAGTTACAGCTACACAATTCCTTGTAAAGATAACTCTATTTTAAACTGTCAGTACGAAGAAGGGGTTTTGGGTTTTATTCATGACAGATAAAAGCTCTTTCTGCTTTTATGATAGGTTTGTTTTGAATATATTAGGATTGTTTTTAAATTTTAATTTTGAGATTATATCATGGGGTCGTAGCTCAAATACTATAAGAGTTACAAACAAAGGTAGATAATAAACGACGGGCCTGTGTAAACCCTCAAAAGGGTGACAAGCCCCAAAGGGAAGAACCATTAGACCAGCAGACAGCTATCAACTAGAAAAACTATGGTGCTGAGCACCACAAAAAAATCATTCAACAATATCACCTAAGCTATAACTTATATAGCCTAATACCAGTACGAACCACAAAAATCTGCAAAGCACCATAAAACTACATTGACATAACTGCACACTGCGAGGCATCAAAAGTTAAAACACCACATTCATGCCACCTGAGATACAGTTTCATTGATCTCCTGCCCTATTTGCTAAACCCTCCCCCGACACGGGCACCGCCTCTGCAATGACTTGAGAAGAAGAAATAGATTCCAGACCAGACAGATGAATTCCATCAATAACCCACGCCTTCTTGCTGATTGAGACAAAGCATCGTTAATGTATGCAGGGAGAAAATACCCACTCGTGGGTTCCAGCAGCCTATGATGATGGTAAACGACCATATGTTTAATAATCTGCGTAAGATCCTGGAATAAGTCCATCAGAATCCCTACATCGTTGCTTGGGGTATTAAAATTCTCCATTGTAACCACATCTTTAGCTATCGCAGGGATAAAAGAAATAGATGGAGGCACTACTGAAGCTGACTCCATTACCTTTTCTTCTGTTGCATTAAAGGATAAAGATCTACTATACTGCATCTCACAGCTGCCTTTCTTACCACCTCCTCAAGCTATGCATGGAAATCAGCCAAAATAGTTTTCTGTGACTGAAAGTGGCCCATGTCTGTCACCTCTTCAGGACCCATAAATCTAAAATCTGAGACCTGGCCTTTCCTAAGTGGCTCTGTAGGGGACTGAACACATGCTTCCACCATTTAAAGGAAACCCAAGCCAGATCAAAGAAAGTCAAGCCAATGCTCTGCTGCTAAAAACATGCTCCACCACATCATATCAACAAATAAAACCTTCAAGGAAGCCTCATCCTCCAGCTCTTGAAAGAGTACTCATTCATTTTTGCATATTGCAAGAGCTCACCTCTCACACAATATTAAGCATTTGGTACACAGCCACAGCAAACACTCATAAATGTACAATGTGCCTGCTGTTGATTTTATAGATCAGACTGAAAGCAGCAAACAGAAAATAAAACAAGAACACATAGAACACAGCTGTACCCTGGGAAAACTTCCCTCTTGGAGGTGAAAAACCCAGCAATCAAAATCTCAGTTGTATTAGATTAAAACAGTATGCATCTTACAAGTTTTGCTTGAACACTTGAAGCAATATATCAGCACAGTATAATTCCAAAACTAGGGCATGAACAGCAGTAATCAAATCTGCACTTAGGGCAACTTATCTGCATGATCCTTGCTGCAGGTGATTCACCAATCAGATGTAGGCCATTTGCTTGATAAGGAGATACTTCGTGTGGTCTTAGAATGATTCGCTGGCCTTAGATCAGTTCACTTGCTGAAGGTATATATTTGCTGCTACCATGATTGAGATTCGCTGCTCAGAACTGGTTCGCTGTCCTTGGGAATGAATTCACTGCTCTTAGAAATGAGTTCGCTGCTCTTGGGATATACTCGCTGATCAGAAGAAGTATTTCGCTGCTCTGCTGAAGGTGATTGATCGCTGAATGAAGGTTTGTATGAATGTGTGAGTGAACCTTGTATTTAGATGTGCCTAGACCTTATTGGATACCTCAGGTCGGCCTTGCAAAGATGACAATTAATAATAATATAGTGCTCTAAACTTGGCGCCCAATATAGGGTCAGCCCTATTACATAATTACAAGTTACATAAATCGCCCAAATAGGGCCGACCCAAACAAGGGTAAATATGACAAAGTGAATTATCAACATGGCTAAGGCCGACAGGCCAATTAGCCATTAAGTGTGCTAGGTCGGCCCTAGAAGGATCCGACCTAGCTACACATCAACACTCCCTCTTAGCTAGGGAGGAGTCCTCCTCAATATCCAAGTCACACAGTGACAACCGCCATGGCTACTCCCATGAATGGAAATACAAATGAACACAACCACCATGGCTACTCCCAGAGGGTGGGTCCATCATGGCTACTCCCATGAATGTAAATGAACACAAGTGCCCATCACGGACTCCTCGACGTGATGTCGTCATCATGACGTTCACCATAGCTACTCCCAGAGGGTGAGGGTGAACAAACACAAGTGCTAAATCATGGAATTTCTTCCATGACATCTACCATGCCTACTCGCAGAGGGTGGTTCCACCATGCCTACTTGTAGAGGGCGGAACAAGGGCTTTCACCTCAAACTTTTCTTGCAGAGAAGAATGCATTAACAAGGGATTGCACCTCGAACTTCTCCCTCATAGAGAAGAACTCATTAACAATGGATTGCACCTCGAACTTCTCTTTCACAGAGAATAACTCATTAACAAGGGCTTTCACCTCAAATTTCTCCATCACAGAAAAAAATGCATTAACCAAAAGATGTGGCTTCCTTTGAAGCTGAAATGTCGGGCTTCCTTTGAAGCTGAAATGTCAAGCTCCCTCTGAAACTGAAATCAATCTTTTGACCTCCTTGTCCAAGGTTACCTCTAGTTAAGTATCACTTAGTCAGCTTTATGGCAGCAAGCTGTGTCTCTAGACTTCAGCCTGTGATGCTTCCTCACAGGATGCCTCAAAATCTTCTTTCCTTGAAGAAATGCTTCCAACCATCATCTCCGTTCTATGACTGCAAGCTTCAAGTTCTTTCTCCCTTGAATGCTTCTTTGTCTGTTCTTTCTTTATCTCGAAAGACCGCCTATAGAGCATAAGCAAGAGCGCCTATTGCTTCACTAAAATCCCCTTCATATTCCTCCTGAATGTCAATCTCTTCATTGCAAATAGAATTCCAAAAACCTATATCCTGAAGAGTAACAGGCTGTGATGAAATATCCTGCATGTAAGGGGCAAGTTTCTCATGGTAAGTACATTCAAATGCAGCTTATCTGCTGCCAATGTAAATAACACACATATTTAATGACTACATATGCAATACATGAACATTAAAGGACCACTTATCTCTTTATTGATTTTCCCAGCCATGTATTCAAGTGGAGACCGTGCAAGTCTTGAGAACTCTCTGTGTTTGATGAAGTCATCGCTGTCTATGGTGTAGCAGCATCACTGTGGTCTGCACACGAGGTTATCCAGTTTGTAAACAAAGATAACTAGCCGAGGTGATATTAATATTGCATCATGCAAGATGACATTGTTCCCCTCCACCATGATTTTTGGGTACCACGTGCGTCATCAAATAAGCCTTTATGGTTGGCATGCTCGCCACCATTGTGTGTGTAGAAGGAGAGGTGAAACAAGCTACTATCAATCTGATCACAACCAATTTGAACCAAGCTCTGATACCATGTTGATTTTATAGATCAGACTGAAAGCAGCAAACAGAAAATAAAACAAGAACACATAGAACACAGCTGTACCCTGGGAAAACCTCCCTCTTGGAGGTGAAAAACCCAGCAATCAAAATCTCAGTTGTATTAGATTAATACAATATGTATCTTACAAGTTTTGCTTCACCACTTGAAGCAATATATCAGCACAGTATAATTCAAATACTAGGGCATGAACAGCAGTAACCAAATCTGCACTTAGGGCAACTTATCTGCATGATCCTTGCTGCAGGTGATTCACCAATCAGATGTAGGCCATTTGCTTGATAAGGAGATACTTCGCTTGGTCTGAGAATGATTCGCTGGCCTTAGATCAGTTCACTTGCTAAAGGTATATATTCGCTGCTACCATGATTGAGATTCGCTGCTCAGAACTGGTTTGCTGTCCTTGGGAATGTATTCACTGCTCGTAGAAATGAGTTCGCTGCTCTTGGGATATACTCACTGATCAGAAGAAGTATTTCGCTGCTCTGCTGAAGGTGATTGATCGCTGAATGAAGGTGTGTATGAACCTTGTATTTATATATGCCTAGACCTTATTGGATAGCTCAGGTCGGCCTTGCAAAGATGACAATTAATAATAATATAGTGCTCTAAACTTGGCGCCCGATATAGGGTCAGCCCTATTACATAATTACAAGTTACATAAATCGCACAAATAGGGCCAACCCAAACAAGGGTAAATATGACAAAGTGAATTATCAACATGGCTAAGGCCAACAGGCCAATTAGCCATTAGGTGTGCTAGGTCGGCCCTAGAAGGATCCAACCTAGCTACACATCAACAGCTGCTGCCACCAAATTTCAATGTGAAACAAGGAATATTATTGAGACACTTCCATTTCATGGTATTGGTATCAATACTTTCAACGAAAGTTATAATAAAGCTCTCAATCCCCTTGTTTGCCAGAAACCAGCAGCTTTGTTTTGTTCATGATAGAAAACTTTTTAATCCATATCATTACTTCTTTGACATAAGCTCTTATATGCCAATTAGGGACTTCTACTTTTAGACAAAGCTTTTATCACCACTTGGGAGTTGCCTTCAATCTCTAGCTCTCTATAACCTTTCTTATAAGCTAAGATTAACCATGTGATGACAGGTTTCCATTCAGCTTCATTGTTGGTGTTTGAACCAAGATTTCAAGATCCTCCATATAGAAAAACTCCCTTATTATCACAAAGCAAATACCCTATATCTGCAGCTCCATGATTGCCTCCTGAGGCACCATCAAAGTTCAATTTAATGCCCGACCCTGGACCTGTCCAACTTTTTTGTCTCTCTAATTTCTTACTATCTCTTATCTCATTAACAAGTTTTACATATATTAGGATTAGTATTAGATGACATTTACAGTTGTTTAATGGTTTGAGGATTGTAGACACCAAAGTTTGAAAACTTGGAATCGGCACGGACTCGGCAACCCAAAATAGGACTTGGATCGGGACTCGGCACAGACTCAGCAAAAAGAAAAAGTAGTTTTACAAAAAAACAAAAAGAAATTAATGCATTTAGAGAACATAAAAGCCTATTTTGACTAACAATTAGTCATAATTTAAACATTGCACATGTCATATGATCTTTAAACACACAATTTTTGAAATTTCATAATACATACTCAATAACTAGTGGGGTTTTGGGAGTGGAGACCCTAATGGGTTTGAGGGGCGGCAATGATAAGTTGCACAAGGTGTTAGATATGAGAAAAACCCAATGATAGAAGGGGTGCAGGTTTCCCCGCGGGCTGGAAGTGGGGGTTCGGGGTGAATGTTTTTTTTTTTTGATGATTGAAAATGGACAAGTTTGAACCAAAATATGAAGAAATGGACACCTGCAGACCTATTTTGGGCACCAAAAAAGCAGGATGAAATGGAAAAAAAACAGTGTTCCACGGGTGTTGGGGACCGGGGGACAGGGGGACGCGTTTCTGGGACGGGGGGACCAAGGGCCTAAGTTTGGGGACGGCAGGGGGACGGCGGCGGCGGGGGGGTGGTGGGGTGGTGGTGCTGATATAGTTATACATATACATATAGTACTTTAAAAACTGGTTTTGAAAAGATGTATGACAGTTTTACAGTATAAGAATTACATTTCAAATGAGACTATAGGAAATTTGAAATACTAAATCTAAATACCAATATTTCTTCAATGCTAATTGTGTTGTTATATGGAGCCTAATCAGACTCCGAGGTTAAATTTTCCCTACTTCTATCGGCGCGGTTCCCCCCTATATTTTTCAACGGGGGTTTGGGGGCAGCGCTGCTTGCGCGTTCCCTGTCGCGATACAGGGCGGGGTCGAGGGGCAGCGCCCCGCGAGGCCAAAAATACTTTTATTATTTTTTAAAGGTGTCAGGTGTTATTTTTCTATTGGCCCACGTCCAATTAGGGTTACCCCTTAACCCCCCAAAAAGTCACATATTTATAAAAAATGCTTTTTTTGTTTGCTTTTGACGTTGGTGACGGGAGACCTCTGGGTGTCTCCTCGTCCCTCGAGAGATGTCTGCATGTCTCTCGAGAGATGGGGAGACGCCCAGACGTCTCCCAAGAGACGTCTCCACGACTCCCTGGGAGACGCGGAGACATCTCGGCATCCCAACGACGCTTGGGTGGCGGTGGCGGGATGGCGGGGGACGTCGCGTCCCCGTCCCTCCATCCCAGAGACGTTTCTTACGGGGAGACGTGGCCAAAAAGGGGGGGGACACGTCCCCGTGGAACATTGAAAAAAAACCAAAAAAATGTCCTCTCTAGCCCTTTGGGCATTTCTAGGCGGGCATGACTCATGAGAGTCCTAGATCAGGACTCGCATCTTTTGCAAAAACCTCAGGCGTTTTTTTGGGCAACTCAGCAGGATGTAGCTTGCGAGTGAACTCGGCAAGCCAACGGATTTGCGAGTCCCATGAGTCCTAGCAAGTCCTAGCCGAGTTTTTAAACTTTGGTAGACAATCTATAATTGTATCCATATCTTTTTGAAACAATATCCAGGATTGTTTAGCTTCTGATGCCACAAATTTTTATATTGTCTATATCTATTTCTTAAAATGGCTTCTTGGCTGTGTGGTTTATCTGTGATCCAGTAGGTCGGTTATTTGCACAGTTTTTATACTGATGTATTATGATAGTTTTGTATACATGAATACTATTAAAATGGGTTTGAGTTTTTTATTTTCTGGGTTTCAGATCACTCTTTTTAAGGATGTGTGAATGGTATTAATATTGCTTCTTTGTGTATTTTATCATGATCCATTTCAAGCTTTTGTAATTTAGTTGCATAGGACAAAGAGCTGGCATCCTGTCAATTGTGAAATACATCAAATCTGGGATTATCAATAAAATTTACTGTAGAATAGCTAAATGTAGGAACTCTCTTTTACTTAACTTATGGTTATAAATGAGATAGGGTGCTGTATGAGTTTATATGTTGAAATTATCTGCATTCTGGAGGATTATCTACCAAATGAGCGTATTTTTCATTTTTAGTCTTTAGATGCTGGAAACTATTTGGATTGAGTTGTATTGATGATATGGATTTTGTTGACTTGATGAAATTTGTGGACAACACAGTATGGGGTCCTAGATCTTGCGTTAATTGATAAATCTATGTGCAACAGCAGTTAGCATACATTCTAAGCTAACAACTCAATGTATCAATTCTATGATAACCCTTAACAGATATACTAAAGCTCAAATATAAGTGGAAATTGGAGAACTATACATCAAACAACTTAAAGCAAGTGTTCTTAATATTTGACAATGCCAAACCCCAAACCCTAAATTGTAAACGACATATGCTCAAATCAATATTCATTTGCAAAGATAAGGAACCTTTGATTATTGCTGTCCACTAAAAAGAGGTTTGTGAGGAAAGCAGCAGTTTCCTTTTATTTAAGATTGAGTATACTTAATGTCTCCGTACAATTCTCCTTTCTTCTTTTTCCTACTCATGCATGTGCACTTGACAGAATTGTGACACAGGGAATATGGTAATTGGTTGGTTTCACCAAGTCTTGTCACCTTTCTATTAATTATAAGACAATTAACAGTTCCTTCGTCAAGAGATTCTCATACATCTATACCATAACACTTGAGTGATATGATTGAAATCTACATTGACATAGCTGGCAATGTTGAGATTCTGCCCATCCAGTTTGACACTCAGTTTCCTGAGGTTTCCTTTCATCTTTTCTACAAATGATTAAGCCCTCACTTTTTTTCACTGTGTAATGTCCCCAAATGGAAATTTCCTTAATTTACTCCCGAGACAACAATTCCAAATCAAAATGAGAATTGTAATTATATAATTTCATTAAATCTGAAAACATTTCATTTTAAAATTCCACATAAACTTCTAAGACTAGTTCTGAAAATAGAACTTATCTTGATGGTCTTCTTTAATTTGGCAATTGAACTGTGTAATGATGAATTCTGCTTTACTCCAACATTCTTCTTAATAATCCTTCTGTAAATGTTTCCAAGTCTGCTCATATTTCCTCTCTAATTCTGCTTATATATTCCCTTTAATGACTGATTAATAATAACCAGATCGATGGAATAATCCTCAGATGTGTACAATCATTCTGGAACTGAAAATGTGTATCTGGTATACTGTGTATATCTACGAATGGATGGAATCATCCTCTGATATTGATATATAATTATTCTAAACTGAAGATATACTTTGATATACAGAATATGCATATTGGATCTGAGTGTAAACTGAGCTTGATTACTTTCTCGTGATAGCAAATTGGGCTTCCTTAAATCTTTCTTCCTTAATGTAGTTCTCTCCTTTCCTTAACCGGTACTTCTGCTTAGATCCGATAATAGAAGATATGCTAAATATCTACTAATGTTTCAGATTGAATTCAACAATGTGTAGATGCAAGATGGTATAGGTAAGCAAGAGATTGATATAGTAAAGGTTTTTATAATGAAATACAAGTCTTGTTGTGTATTCCGTATACTACCGCCTTGTTGTGGTTACTCATATACATTGATCTCTTTTCATGAATGTTTCTCCCATGATAATGATCAATGGTTGCTATTCTCTAAACCGTGACTGAGAAACAATCACCAAAAAGTATTCAAATCGCAGTATCAATGATATCGATATGGTCGTCCACCTTAAGCGGTTCTTCGTATCTATATGACGAGGCTTACGAGAATATGTATATTCTTTTCAATTCCCTCAACATCGAACCCTTCATTTGTTTTATTGTCACTGGATTTTGTATTCAATTGGAGCAGCATATATACCCGTTCCTGTTCTTTCAAAGCCCGAACAAGGGCTATGTCAGAATCTTCCTAGCTATGACACTATTGATTGTTGTATTAAAATAAACTATCATCATCGCTTTCCATTTAGAGTATCATAGGCTTAGACTAATGTCATGGCTCTCAAACTTAACTTATAACCTTGTCAACATTTCCAACACTATACTTAACTTTAATTATTTTTCCTTTGTATCATTTATAAAGATAATACAAGGAGCTTTCTCAATAATAATATTTGATGGAGTCTTATTTGGGGGACATCACAATCTCCCCTCCTTGGAAATGCTTGCCCACAAGCATTCTTAAATTTGTCACGTGGGTTCTTGACTTTGGAACCTTGTACTTGCATGAGTGAAGATGTGTAAGGATAACCTGTCACTACATTATGAACCACCCATGCAAATATATACATATCCCATTGTAAGGATTAAGCAACTACATCATACAAGCATGTTAGAGCTTGGGAGGAAGAGACGGGATGGGTTTTGCTTGGAGCCATTTCTACACCAAGCCCAAGAAAGGTTGCTTATAACCCCTTTGCTCTACTTGGCGGCTCCTACTTGCTTTCCCATCAAGGCCTCATCTCCCTAAAGGCACTTGCCATCTTGTGAAGTTGGGGGGAGAATGTAACCAGGTGACTTGACTCCTCTATTGTAAGGACCTGCTTTTAGGCCACATGCCCTCTTCATTACATCTCAAGCCCACTCCGCAAGATGGGTTTTATACAATCAATCTTTATGCATTCCCCCTTGTAGGAGCGGGGGGAAGACGTAAGGGGTGACTTGACTCTTCAATTGTAAGTACCTGCTAGTTTACTTGCGAGCCCCTCACAACCCATCTCTTACTCTTCAAGCCTTCTCCCATAAGAGGATTATAGATAGTATTTCGCATGCATGTGAAAACACAAAGTATACATATGAATGAGTGAAGACACCGAGCATACACAAAGTATACACTTGTACAAACATGGAGCATACACTTGAAAACACGAAGCATACACATGGATATATGAAGACACAAAGTATACACAATTACTTAAAATATACGTATGAATAAATGCAAGGACGAAGTATACAAACAAATACACATGTTGTCAAACCTTGTTTGAAATCCTGCAATAGGTCAGGAAACCATTGAAACTAATAATATAAATCTCTGAAGAAAGATAATTAAGCATAAATTAGTTCAACCAGGGTCTGGTCCATCTCCCTATAGGAGCTCAATCATAAGAAGGTGGGAGTAAGAGGAACGATGAGGTGTCCAAGAAACCCTCTACCCTAGGCCCAAGAGCGGAATGAAAGCCAAACCCTCTTGGCCTCATGGGACCATCGGTTAACTACCATGAGGTGGGCTACCTAGTGAGGTATCCTATCACTGTTCCCCTTCATCACCTCCATCCTTATCCCCTTGTTAATAATCAATTATTATAGAATTTGGAAAGATACAATAGGGTGTCCTGAATGTCCTTCCCCAAGTCCAAGAGCGGTGGACTCCATCTTACACCCCCTTGGCCTCATGGGACCATCGGTCAACGATGTCTTGGAAGGTATTAGAGTTGGTACCTCTTTCTATGAAGGGCCACCATTGTGCAACTTTATCAGCAAATGGAGTTCATTAATTGATGCCCCTATCTTGATTGTGAATCCTACTAGTATCAAATTTCTGCCATAATTTTACAGTCTTCATGGAGAAAGTTGTGGAGTTTTTAAGGTCAGTTCGAAACTTCTGCACAGGTTCAGTGTGAACGTGCAAGGAGTTCAGGTTATTTCTATTAATTGTCCAATCAAAGGGCAGAGGTCAGTAAAAGTTTTCCATGCCAACCCAACTTCCAATGCTGCCTCTGCTAAACAATAAAACTTGAAGGAATTGATCACAAACCTGATGTGCAACTCCACCAGGTATAACTCTGTTCATCGAAAAAAGCAAGAAGGCTTGCGTAATAAGTGGGCATGAGAAGCAGAGATTGCACTGCCGAGAAGAGGTGATGTAGCCCTTGAAAGGAATACAACCTGATCAAAAACAGTTCGCATCAATGAATAGTTGCTGCCATAAAGATGAGTGCAAAGATAATGAAGCCGATGAAATAATAGTGCAGGTACAAAGTATGAATACGCAGATCCACAAAAGGTCTGCAAACCGATACAAGCACCACAGACACTTGCGGCCAAGACAAAATAAACAATGCTGGTCAATGATATAATTCACTGGTCAATGCCAGCCCATATCCGATGAAACATTCCACTGAAAAAATATTGAACCTTTGCATTAAAACAGGGCACTGACAATACAAATGCACCGTCAACCAATAGTAAGCCTTTGAGAGACACCATACGATGTGGAGGCTGCTGTATATGAAGTGCAATAAATCACATAAAACATGGTACAAACCAAAGCACAGTCACTGTCCACCAATAATGATGCACCTGCCAACATCAAATATAGCTGAGAATAAAGTTACGGCCAAACTGGCCACCAGTGAAGTTGGGCCCCACCACGGTGATAACTTCACACACAGAAAACCCTAACAAAATATTTTGCTCCCAAGTTTATAATGTTATAAAGTGAGTGCACAGATTGAATAACAATCAGCCAATATATACCAACTGCCACGGGTTCCATAACTTCCAATCAGTTCCACGAGTTCTATTCACATCTGTCATCCATGTCTGATCTATACAGTACTGTTTTTCTTATCATTCACTCTGAGGGAATACTCTGAATGTCTGAATTGGTCTTTCCTTTGCAATGTTATTTGGCCCTTAACTTTAACACATGCTTTTTGCAGGGTTGCTTTGGAGTTCATACGAGAAATTCAATCTAAAGTACAGAGAGATTCAGATGCAAGCAAAGACAATAGTCTTCGTATATTTCAATTTGGAGTGGCTTTTGTGGATGAGAGTGCAGCATTGCAACTCACTTTTCATGAAGCATGTCAGGTGATTGAAGGGATCAAGTCCATTGTTTCTGATAAAGTACATCAACAAGAGGATCTGCATATTGTCCCCATTGAAAGCATTTGGTCCACAGATGATTCAGATGGCAAACAAAAATTGTCAGATTTGTTAGAAAGCATGCAAGATGCAACGGGAAAGGAAGATTTGCTGGGTTACATTCGATTGCAAGTCTTACAGAAGGTTTCCTTAGAAAGCCCATACGTTTTCATTCTTTTGCAAGTATTACATGCTTATGAGATAAGAACTTGCATTTAGGTGTCCCATCAAGGTCAATCTGATTTAATTTTGAAATTTCCTGCAGATTGCTGTAGAACATGGCTATAGCAAGTTGATTTTAGGTCTGTGTACAACAAGGATTGCAACGCATGTAGTTGCCTCAACCGTAAAGGTATTGACACTATTTATGTCCTTAATGATTCTATGCTGGATCAAGTCTAATTATGCATTGTTAGGGATGTTCTGTATGGATAACCTTGTATTAAAAGTTTTTGAAGACTATTTTAACTGATATCAATTATTTTTGAAACTGGTTTTTGTATAAGATTTCCTTCTATATCCTTTCAAGTGTAGTGTTTATTGTTATCCACAATTAATGATTATAATAATGTAGGAGAGTGATGATTGAATAAAAGACTAAAGGTAAAACCTATAATATATGCCATCTACAATGGAAATGTGATTAAAGACTCTTCAGTCTTTGGTTAGCTTCGCTTGCCTCTGCTCCAATCAGACTATTTAACTTTGGATGTCATTGCATCACCAGAATTTTTTTTCTTTATATTTTCCGACCTTCCTGTTGAGATAATCTTGTGATCAAACTTGGAGAAGTGTTCATGCACTGTTTCAAGGTTATCCATTCTGACCTTTACCATGCATGGAGAATATGGTGTTCCATGGTTCAGTATGTCATCTTTTATTTGAAAATTGAGCCGATTGTCTAATGTCAAGTCCTTTAACTTCAATTTTGGGCAATAGCTACTGTATCAGATGGAGTTATTGTTTTCCTGGATGCTATTAATATTTGTTTAGGAAATTCATGTGCACTTTTACATTTAGGCAGAGAATGCATGGAGTTGAGGAATAGCTTTGTACTTTCACGAACCTTTTGTTCTTATGAGAGTCTTTCAGGATGCGCTATTCTTTGAAACTGTTCTATTAAAGTGATTACATGGCTGTAATGTCACCAGCATTAAGGTGGTAAGCAAACATTTGAGCAATAAGAAGAAATTGTTGTAGCATCAGCTATGGATGCATAATCACTTATATCACAAAGTTACTAGGAATCTCCATCATAGGAAACATGAATCTTCCATATCAACAATTTCTGGTGACTACATTTATATATAGTATAGCCTATGCTCCTTCGTTTCAGTTGTGTGACTCTATCCTCCTCTATTTACTCATGTGCCCTAATTTGAATGGTTTTTCCATTCCACTACCCTCATGTCTTCAGGTAACCATGCAGCTTTATGCTGCTTCTGGAAAAAAGTGTTTGATCTAGTGTGAGAGGTTTCAGCTGTGGTATACAAAATTCTTGGTGCTAAAGTGGCTGATTTGTGTTTGAAATCCTGCTTTCTCTTCGCTGTACTCTTTATATTATTATATACATAAAAAATAGTACAGGCAAATATACAGCCACCCTTTAGGTGCACATTCATGATCAATAGGGCCATTTCTTCACAATTTTCCTGATTTTAAGAAGCATAGCAACAGTAGTTCTTTTCAGTTGGATTTCAAAATATATAGGAGCTAAATTGAATGGCCAAACACAAAATAAACAATAATTTCAACATGGAAGAACCATTACATCATCTTAAAATTAAACCAGTGAACACATTGAACTTCTCAATCTTTTCGTTTGAAATTAATTAGTAATTCAAAAATAAAACCAAAAGATATATTAGTAATAGTTGAACAATGGCAAACATTCTAAACATCATTGCTGCATTATTATCAGAGTACTTGAATGGTACAACTAACAATATAATATTAATCTTGATGTGTTGCTTTATAGGCCAACTAGATCCAATATCACAACTTATTGAAAGTAAATATGTATCTGAGGTTATGACTCAAGTTATTGTAACAAAAAAGGAAAACATAATTCAAATAATGCTTGCATGATCAATATAATCATAATGACCAAAATCATTAATACCAACTTAGATTGAGAAAAAAGTCATATTAACCCTCAAAAAAAACTTTTTCTGTATCCTGATAACAATGTACTGATACATACCAAAGTTCTGATGTATCTCTGTATGTGTTTACTGGTAACTTGTTTGTCAAGTGAAACTTGGGAATTAAATTTCAGTTCTCCCTTGGGTCTTATGGATTATGCACTGTTAAGTTAATCTACAGATCCGACCTGAGCTGAGGGTCTTGCGACATTGTGGAGAACTTTGTGTATGCTCTTGATACAAGACAAGGTGTGATGGTAATCTCTACTGAACTTTAAGAAGTCCTGTTTTGGATGTAACCTAGGTTGATTTTTCACAAACTCAGAGCCACAATGTCAGTAAGGTTTATTAGATAGCTCTAGTGGTGTGCAGAGCTGTTTGGCTCAATTATCTTTTCCATTGAGACAAAATGACCAGGCCTGACCATGGTACCAAAACCTGAGGATTTTCATATTGGATGGTCCTTTTGCAATTACATTCCCATGACGGGTCTGTAAGATTGCCATGTTCTTGTACCTTTTTTCAATAGTATCAGGGCTGCTTAAATTTTCTGCTAACTGAAGTGAGACACTAGGATGCATGGTTCTAGACACTAGAGTGTGCCTGGCATCCCTTGAATGAATTTCTTCAACTAAACATTGCATCACTTTATTTTAAATTAAAAAGGATTAGAAATGAATCCTGGCTATTTGTATGACTTTATTTTAAGTTCAAAACGAAACAAGTCATTTTGAAAGGTATATAAGGTTGCTTTAGGAAGTACATTTCTATAGTTAACGTATGACGAGGTCTATGCTTTTATAAAACATTTAAATTTAAAGACAAGTTATTTTATCATGAGGTCTATGATTTTATAGAACATTTAATGTTGATTTTCCCAGGTTTTATTGGATGTATTTTAATGTATATATCTGATTCAATCTGATACTTGCATTCTTGGAATTCTATGTGTTCTCAAATTGAATAACATTATACTATATATATTCCTTTGGAGAGGCATGTCCTTGAACGGACATGTCTCTCCTTTAATTATAATAATTTAATCAATATTATAATGTTTCATCAATCAATTATTAATTTAGAATAATATAATAGATTAATATTGAATATTAAATTTTATATGATTAATAATAATATAATAATATAACATAATAATATATTATTATTAATCAACATATATTATATGTATTCTAAATGATCATTCGACTAAAGCTACAAACATTAACACTCCCTCTTAGCTAGGGAGGATGATCAGACATAATGTGTAGTGATCTCCCATGTCAACACTTATGGCCCTCACCATAGCTACACAAAACATAATTAACACTCCCTCTTAGCTAGGGAAGATAAAATCAATGCAAATGCATTAAGTCTAGATTAATTATGGAATAGAGAAAATATTATCTCACTATGATATCAGGAAGTATGGTATAAACAAGAATATCAAGGCACATGATATTCACCATAACTCAAAGATATCATCTCATGATATTGGGAGTATTTGCATCAACCATATGATGCTCATCACAGGGGACCATAGTCTCAAGGTGTGAATTTGCCTCTGTCGGCGATTCTATTCACAAGATCTTGCGTGGATTGCCTCTGTCGGCAATTCTATCCATAAGCTCTTGTGTGGATTGCCTCAGTTGGTGATTCTATCCATGAGCTCTCACGTGAATTGCCTCAGTCGGTGATTCTATCCACAAGCTCTTACGTGGATTGCTTCACTCGACGATTCTATCCATGAGCTCTCACGTGGATTGCCTCAGTCGGCGATTCTATCCACAAGCTCTTATGTGGATTGCCTTAGTCGGCGATTCTATCCACAAGCTCTTATCAGTTTGCCTCTGCAGATGCGAAGACCAAGCAATTATATCTTCTACGTTCACCACATGTATTGTATGTAATTTTATTCAACAAGGGTGGTGGATATATATCATTTGTCTTCATTGGATCGTGCCTCCACAGGGGGTCGCGATCCTATGTGGAACCACGTGGTTCCACATAGGGTCGTGACCCCTGTGTGGAGCCACGATCCTTCTAACCGGCGGGATTACTTAAACCAAACATAACAATAACAAACTAGTATGTTAGTTTAATACTAAATTAAATCGCAAGTATAAAATCGAATTTTTTGGGCGCTAAAACAGATTACGATTTTAGAGTTACGACTGAGACTAAATTTAACACTCCCTCTTAGTCTTAGGAGTATAGACTTAAAACTTAATTTAGCTCAACACTAATCTCATGATAATTACATCACCTAGGTGTGAAGAATCAGCCTGTGATTCTAAGGATATACTCACTTTGATATCCATGTTTTAAGTATTAGCCTGTGATACTAAGGATATACTCACTTTGATATCCTTGTTATAGTATGTGCACTGACATTAATCCACTTACATAATGTCTACTATAACTTATCATATTACTGATAATCAAATTGTCTGATTTTCAGTTTATATGATCTTCCAAACATTTATAAGATCGTCACCTTACAATGTTAAAATACAAGTGTTCATTAACTAAAGAATTGTCATCCTTTAGGAATGAACACAGGGAAGGGTTACATAATTCATATACTCAAGTATATGACCAAGAAGTTTACATAATTTTAGACATCAATTACATTTTAACCATACCAAGATACCTCCTGAAGTGATCAATTTTCACTCTTGCTAGGGGTTTGGTGAGAATGTCAGCTGTCTGATCTCCTGTATTGACATATTCCAGTCTTATTACCTTTCTCTTTGTCATGTCTCTTACATAGTGATATGGGGTCTCAATGTGCTTGGATCTATCATGGAAAACTGGATTCACTGAAAGTTTAATGCAACTTTGATTGTCACAATGAATGATAGTAGGCTTCAGACTTTCACCAAACAGTCCTACTATCAATTTCCTCAACCATACGGCTTCCTTAGCTACCATGGATGCAACTATATATTCAACTTCTGTGGAGCTCTGAGCTACAGATGATTGTTTTCTGCAGATCCAAGATACCATAGCTGATCCCAAGCTGAAACAGCATCCTGAAGTGCTCTTCCTGTCTATCACGCTTCCAGCCCAGTCTGAATCAGAGTATCCATGTAGGTTCAATGCAGTGTGTTCATAATGCAGTCCATAGTCCAAGGTACCTTGAAGATATCTCAATATATGCTTTACTGCAACCAAATGTATTTCTTTGGGTTCAACCATGTGTTGGCTGAGTGCATTTACTGCATAACATATATCAGGTCTGGTATTGACTAGGTACATTAATGATCCAATAATCTGTCTGTATAATGTTGTATCTGCAAATTTGGAATCTGCTATAGCTTCTTTTAGTTTATGTAGGTTTGTTTCCATAGGAGATGACATTGGCTTACAATTCATCATTCCAAATCTCTTCAGAATGTCAATGGTGTATTTACCTTGATTTAGATAAATACCATTTGGTTTTTGCCATACTTCTAATCCAAGGAAATAATGGAGTAGACATAAATCCTTCATCTCAAACTTTGAAGCTAGTTCTTGTTTGCATTTTGCAATGAGATGATCTTCACTTGTAATTAATAAGTCATCTACATATAATATGAGTATCAACATTTCACCTTTGATTATTTTGAAACACAGATTTGGATCAGCAATGTTCTTAGAGAAACCTATCTCTAATAAGTAACTGTCAATTCTTTCATACCATGCTCTGGGAGCTTGTTTTAATCCATACAGTGCTTTCTCTAACTTGCATACATGTGTTTTAGCATTATTTACCTCATAAGTGTTTCACCTTCAATAGTGAAAATCCCTCTCAATCACTATGATCGAAATTGTCACAAGTTGACTGAACCATCTTCTCCCTCTGAAGCTCAAGTTCTTGTATCAACCTCTTGTCCTCTTTTGAAATGTCAGACTCCCTCTGCATCTAGTCTCAATCATCAATTCGTTTATAAGTATCAATTTATTTCTCCCTTTAATTCAATTTTATTGTGCTTTTGTCCTTAAGTTTAAAACATTTCCTTTCATAAGGTGAGCCCATATAAGAAATATCATGCATGAATCATCTCTCATCATAATTCCCTTTGAATGATGTAGAACATTTTCATAATTTTGATCAACACTTTCATTATGATCTGCCACACACAGTCGTTAATAACTTTTGCAATTTACCAAATTTATCCAATCTCTTCAGTGAGATGTTAGAAAAGCTAATTACCAACATTTCCTCCAAGTTATAGTGAGATCCAACGGTTAAAACAAAAGTTATGACATTTTTCCCAAAACTGCTAACCCTAGGTAGGGTTTCAAGTTACTTGCACCAAAGTCGTCATATCTTGCACAAAACTGAATCAAATTTGATGAGATAAACATATTTGAAAACTAGAAACACAGATCTTTCCATCCATATATTATAGTCCTCATTTTGAGGCCAACCAAGGGCTGTACAATGGCATATTTCAGACGAAAATTCTAAAAACACTGAATTCTCCAACCCTCTCCAACCTCCAAATTAAACTTCACAGGCTTGAGCTCTGATACCATGTTGATTTTCCCAGGTTTTATTGGATGTATTTTAATGTATATATCTGATTCAATCTGATACTTGCATTCTTGGAATTCTATGTGTTCTCAAATTGAATAACATTATACTATATATATTCCTTTGGAGAGGCATGTCCTTGAACGGACATGTCTCTCCTTTAATTATAATAATTTAATCAATATTATAATGTTTCATCAATCAATTATTAATTTAGAATAATATAATAGATTAATATTGAATATTAAATTTTATATGATTAATAATAATGTAATAATATAACATAATAATATATTATTATTAATCAACATATATTATATGTATTCTAAATGATCATTCGACTGAAGCTACAAACATTAACATTTAAAATACAAGTTATTTAATTTTAGAAAAATAACTCAAATATTATGGGTGTTATGACCCCAAAATCAAACAAAATTACCAGCAGGCAATCATGAAAAAACTGAACTGAGGATATTTCTTATGGAATACCTCTAGTAGATAGTGGTATTATTCACAAAGAATTAATAGAGGTAGACTAGAATAAAGAATATGTGAAGATTGTGGAGCAAATATGTTTCTACACATGATGATGTTAATATCCGTTGTTCCTAGAGCATTGCTTCTCAGCCACAGCCAATTTTTAATACACATGGTAAATTCCTATTCAAACTGTTTGGAAGCATATATTTCAACATGTGTAATGAACCTTTGTTGTACCTACCTCGCCTTCCTGATAATTAGGGCCTGATCTATCCACCGAAGGTTGGATTTAGGGCTACAAAAGGATTTACGGTTTCCTGCAACATTTAGATATTTCATTTTTATATGTTAGCAGTAATATTAGATCAGTGGCATAATTATTGCAGCACAAAATACATACACGATCCATTCTAGATTTTGAGGACTTTCTAGGTTGGCTGGGCTACCCATCCCATCCAGACCCATCCCGTCTCTTAGGGCTAATAGGGCCACCTGAGGATGGGCCCAGCATACCCCTGGCCTGCACTCATTATCTTGAATGTACTAACAAACAGAGGATATCGGGAAGATAATAAATGCCTACAGAAAACATAGATTCATGACTATATTACTTGGTTAACATTTATTCATTATATATAAATTGGTAGGGATTAATTCATTATATTTGTGCCTAGTTGCAGAAACATGACTATCATTAATTAGTATTCCTTTTCTTTACTTATTAGTTGTGTCCGAGAATGAATGAATTATTTTTTATTCTTCTGTCTGCCACTAAAGTGTATTTTAATGCAGCATACTAAACCTGATATTGCAGGTTACCTATTTGGTGTGAAGATTAAGTTCATTTTACCCTTTTGTACATTACAAATGTGCTTAGTTCATTTGCCAAGACATTTTTAGGCATGGAACCGATTTAGCAATTAATCTGGGCCACTAGTTAAATTATATTCATTACTGTTATATGAGGAATGAAAGCAGATTTAATACAACTTGCACAGAGGCATACTTCATCATTTCGACATTTAAGCGGATTGGCCTGGGGATGTACCAGCCTGCTGGTGATGGGAGAGGGATGCTTACTAGGCGCTGGTTCTTCATCGCTGGGAAGAACCAGTGACTAGCCCTTTCACATCGTCTGCTGACTGATGCATTCCCAAGACAGTCCTCATGGTTGTCTAGGCATCATAAATTATGAAAACTGAAATAAATATTATTACTAAGTAACGAAGTTACCTGTTGGACGCTTCTCCTTGCCCTTCTCTCCTTGTCACCTCCTCTCCCGTGTTTCCTTGGGGTGCGGGTTTATACCTCTTTGAAACCACGCAATTCCCCTTTAAACATGGCGTCTATTCTGGAGGTGGCTTGGGAATGGACGCGTCCTTTCATCACTCCCACTAGTTAAGATAAAACGTATTTTAAGGGGTAAAAATAATTTGAATTGAAAATATATATATTTATGTACATGTATTGTTTAACGTTTCTAATCATTGTCTGCTGTCTACACGGGAATATGACAACATGATAATTGACAGATGCTTAAAAAATTATGGGGTGGAAGTGCATATGAAGGACTATTCATGAACTTGATCGCAGGCTCATGTTGAACATATAGTGGCCTCTAACTTACCTGAAAAAGTTGGGATCAAATGAAGGTATTTATAGAGATGAATTTGACCAACTTGGGTTCAAAGGTTAGTAGACAAAATGGTGTGTCCATCTTTGATAAACTGTGGTATAGCTGTTTGAGCTTCATTGACCAATTGTTTTTCATTGTACTTGGGAAGCATCCCCTGTACTTAAGGTCCTGTTCTGGACATCCTAGATGTTTCGGGAGCTGGCAAATACACTCCCTATCCTCAAGGCTTTATGACTGAGATATGATTGTTAGATTTGTGTTTGTTGTTTTTGACTTAGATTCTTATTACAATTATTTTACAATTTTGTATGATATAACAATCAGATGTTCCATATTCCATATTGTTAAATTGGATTTTTAATTTAACTTGAAATACATTTCTATGGAATGTTAATGATTCTTGGTTTTATAAATATTTACATTTTGCCCATTGTTGTCCCAAAATCTGGGAATTGTTTTTGCTGTACCACAATCTCCTACTGGAAGCTCCTTGGAACATAATTGTTCACAAATACATTATTAAATGGATCTCTTTAATTGCTTTGATGGAGCAGGCCTTTGAATTTTTGCATTTAAGGTATACATCAAGATGCACAGACAAGGAATAGATTGGTGGTCCGGGTTGTATTTCAAATCCAGTACAGGAAATCTTTAGATATTCATTGGTGTCTCCAAAGCAGCAAAAACAAATCTTTTGGTCTCTCAACCTGAGAATAAATCTAAGGGCAAGAGTTTTCTAAAGTTACCATGAAATGCTTTGGTTTTCTAATGACAAATGGTTTATTGTGATCATAGTCGAAATACTTGGACTTGGCAATAACTCGGCAGGCCCAAAATGTTTAAAAAGTCGAGAAATGGCAAAAACTTGGGGAAACGCTTGGCAATAACTCGGCAATTTTATCAAACATTTTTCAAGACATAAGTTTTTAAAAATATTCTTCAAAAACATACATGACTAAAGTTGTTGATGATATTACTAATTTCCATTATATATAAATCAAAATTAGAGTTTAATACATATCATAGACCAAAAAACTAGTTCAACCTCTAAATGAGTTACAATGCCCACTTCCACTGGCCATGTCATATGTAGAAGTTGTCTCGTCTAAAGAGTTTTTTGGCAAGTTGTGTAATAATAACGTCTAGGTTAGCACACTCAAGAGCTGCATCCCAATTCCTTGTCACCCTCTCATTGTTATCAAATTTATTATTTCACAAATCCCAATAACTAATGGGTATTTGAGAGTGGAGACTCCAATGGGGTTGAGGAACAGTGTCCTTCATGGGGGTTTGGGGGCAACGCAGGGTCAAGGGACAGTGCCCCTTGTGGGGGTTTGTGGGCAATGCCCCCAACAGGGTTCAGGGGCAGCACCCTTAGTGTGCTCCCAGTTGCTATACAGGGTGGGGTTAAGGGGTGCAGCTCTTGCTGCCAAGCCCAAATTAATGCCTTTGAAACCTTTTTCATAGTAAAAATCATATTTTTTAAACTGTAGGCAATTTTTTTTTTATGATTATGGATTAGTTCTTAACACAAGCATCATGATTTTCTGCATGTACTCGGGAGTTTTACAAGGAAAAATTGCCGTGAGTTTTACAAACTCTTCAGCGAGATATTGGGCGAGTGAATTGCTTGGCGGTTGGCTCATGAGTACTTGGGAGTTTTGTGAGTGCTTTGCGAGTTTTGCAACACTAATCCTGATGACCTAGATGAATGAAACATTGATTGTTGAGAGGATTATTTTGTAAATAGTTTACCTAGTGTTAAGTCGTTGAAATTTTATCATTCTCTTTCTCATTTCTAGTATTGACTTGAAATACCTGTCAATTTTTTATTGACAACATTGATTCTATGTACATTAGAATTGCTGGAAGAGCCTGTAGTTCTATTTGAAGTTGTTAAAACTTCAGACTGCTGATTATGGTTCTGTTGACGCATCTAAAATCGCTGAACTTGCAACTTCATCCGGCTAACCCAGAATTGAGTATCCTATCCTCTCTTGAGATAAGGAAATCCCTAGTGTTATTTTTTACGCTTGGTCAAAGGAGATAACCTCAAGGTTTCGTTTGTCAGGTCTTGACTGCGGGATTTCTCAGTGTTTTGATGTGTTTATGCTGGAAACACAAAGGGGACTTACAGCGAGATAGGCAATTGATAGATAAGCTCCTTGGAATCTTTATGATCCTTCTTATCAAATGGTTTCAGTTGAGTTGATACTGTTTTCAATGGGACTGCGGATTCTCTTGATAAAAAAAAAGGGGAAAAGGAGGGAAGGATAGGGAGAGAGAGATACATGAAATGTAAATTCTAACTAAGATAGCAGGTTCAGCAAATAGACGGACACCTCCAAATAACTAGACTAAGCATCACTAGCTACTTAAGCACAATATTCGCATAAATCTAGTGCAATCTTCAAAGAAAAATAGGATTTTCATGTTATCAAGTACAACATTAGAACTTTTACATTCATAGTGAGTATTCAATAGCCGAACTGAGCATATGAAAGGTTCAGATTAACCATGCAGAGAGAAAGGCAATCAGCCATTCCCCAATGGTGTGAACTGCGAGGATTCTATCAAATGTTTGTTTGAGAATACTATATAAAGGAAATAAGCATAAATGAAAATTTTTTAAAAAAATGAAGGAGACCATGCACTCACAAGGAAATTTGGAAACAGTCTTAATTTTGCATTAAATGCTGTAAATTTCGCCAGAGCTTTTGCAACAATCCAAGAACTTCTTACAAAAAGAGGGAAAACCAGTCCCTTAAACAGGCTTCAAAAAAGGATTAATGGCCCAGATCTAATCTAAACAAGTGGCCCAGATTCATCCATAAAACATGGCTGCCCATACCCATAAATGGGAGGCAAATATCAACAACCATCCTAAAGGGAGCAATAACTACCCAAAAAGGTAATTACAACACATCAAAAATAATCCAAAAAGGTGCACACATAAAGTTTTACATTTTTGTTGACTTGGAAGTCAAATATGACCTTTTGGTGAAAAAGTGCATTTTTAAGATTTCAAGGAAAAAGCACTTTCTAGGAAATCACTTTCTCTTTTCCAGCGCTAGATTCTTCAACGATGAACTGGACTTCGTCGTGCAAATATTCTCCCCAGATATCCCGATCAGCTGCACGTTCTACCCGAACGTAGTCCTGAAATCTCATGCATAACTTGAAAAATTTGGTTGTTGGTGGCATAGGTGGATTAAACATTTTGTAACTGATACCTTGTAGGAGGTCATCTAAATTCTCCACTTCTTCTTTCCAGTACGACTTGTGATTTTCAAAATATGATATGTTTGCTTGAAGCTCAGAAGCAAAATCAAGATCCCCTATGGAGTATGTGATTTTGGGAATGAGTCGGTCCTCCCACTGCGGCTGTACCTCACTATCCTCAATACTGTTTTTCCAACCCGGAACCATGGACTTGAGGATCCCTTCGTGAATTAACCTCTCAATCTGCTGATGTAACCATTGGTATGTATATCTTGCTGGTGCTGCCATGACCGCCTCAAAATCAATGATCGGGTCTTGGGACCAATCAACTCCTGGCAAAAGATGCCTTATCGCCTCAAATTCCTGGACCTGGAGGCGATTCCCTAAATCTGTGAGTTGGTCTGGGACCCGACGGTATTCAAAGAGCCGCATTTGCTGCACACTCAGCCTAGAATATTCGCGTCTCTGGACCTCATAGTTGTCAGAGCAATTTTTCCAATAGTCTTCAACTGATTCCTTTGCTCTGTACTGCCTGCCATAGGCTCTCTTTGCCAGATTATCGTGATCGAAATATTTCCTCGAAAAATGCTCCTGTAGGCCATAAGAGACCAGCTTTGCGAGGGATTCCTCTGCTAGGGTGGGGGTCTTCAGGTGGACATCCTGGTTGCCTATAATGATGGGGAATGCGAATCCAACCTGCTTGCTTTCTCTGAGTAAGATGCTGGCCGGACGTGACTGCCTCGCGAGCTCCATAAGAACTATTTTGTCGGTTGGGTATCGCGGAAGTCGGAGAGGGGCACCATCAAAGCCCGCTATTCGGATGTAGGAGAACCTTGGGAACTGGATGAACCAGGCTCCATATCTCTGTACTAGAATAGTAGCTTGCTCTGAGAGCCTTATGTGTAATCCTCCTTGCATTAGCTTGACCAGGCGTATTGTGAAGGCGTCATTGACGCACTCATATTGGCCAACTGCATAAGCTGGGCTGCTCTTTTCCCTCTGAGCTATATCTTGGTAGTGCAGTTGCGGGTAACAATCATAGACCTTTATCTGACCAAGCCCATTCTTGATTTCACCTTTCATTATCAAACCTGGCAGCGGCTGGTTCTTGGCGAACATGTAGACCAAGTAAGAGGTCATAGTGAAGTATTTCTTTGTTTCAAGCTCAATTAGCAGAGTGTGGATGTTGTCGCTTATGATTTGGGCCCAGTCAAACTTAGACTTCCCAGCGAAGACTTGCTCTGTAAAATAAAACATCCACTCTTCAAAGTAGTTGGATTTGGGAAGTCCCATAACTCGGCTGAGTAATGTGACCATATCCCCATGCTCATTGTGAAAATCACTCCTGGGGGTCTTTTTCCCAATTCTGGTCCTTGGAAGCCTTCTCTCCTTGTACCACTCTTCATTGATGAGTGTTCTGCATTTGGCCGGATTCATATCATATGCCCCTTGTGCTTCATCTATAGTCGTGGCCGTGAGATTGTTTGGGAAGGGAATGTGGAATGCGTCGCCAATGGCCTCGGGAGTGAAGTTGGCGAGAGTCATATTCTCGAGGAGCACCAATCTGGAACCTGGCTGATAATGTCGGGCAACCTCCACCACTAACTCATAGTTTTGTATTGCTGGAGGAAATCCCGCCGCTTGGGCGATGCCACTTTCTACCATCTATCTAGGCTTGCCATATGCATTAGGGGAGAAGACCCGATTCCTGAAGTCCTAGATGTCAATATGGCCTAGGTCGGTATCACCGAAATTGTCCCATATGCTCTGAACTTTTGACTCCCTCAATCCTCCTCTTTGATACTGGTACTTCATTCTTTCAACTTTGCGTGGGATATCTGATTTGGGTGCTCGCGATGTCTCGGCTGTAGCAGGCGTCTTTGATGATTCTACTGCCGATTTAGGCATTTATCCTGCACAGTCGGATGTGGATTACGAGGCGATATAAAAGAAGTATGGCGGGTTAGATAGAAAATACTCCAACATTTAAGGATTAATTCAAAATTTAGATTGGAAACAGAGTGACACTGCTAGCTGAGAGGTTGATTGAGCAAAACATTTATTTATGAAGCTTTTAATCGCGAATTGATATTTAAGCATTTTCTGGACTAATTTTCAGAAGGGTCAAATCTCGAAAAGTTCTCCTAAGTTTGAAAATACAATTTCTGGTTAAACCTTAGGAGCAAATTCTAATTTTTGACTGCTTTGAATGATGCTTTCATAATTGGAAAAAAGATGCAAACTTTGAAGATTTTAAGCATTTTAATCAGTTTTGCATAGGCATGCATCCAATTTATAAAGATTTTTGGACGATCAAGAAAGACAAAGCGTACTTACCTGATGAAAATGGATGGCGAGGAATTGCCCGACCTTGCTGCGTAAAGATGAATGGATAGTTCTGCACATTTTGGAATTTCAACGGTTATCCTTCAATTCAAATTTTCGCGGTTTGGATGGAAAAGAATTTGTCATTTTAGACTAAGCGATTTCTGCATTGGGCAACTGGTAATCTGAACTTGAATGATTGGAATGGTTTGTGTCAGCGTTTTACCTTGAATGCAATTTATACCCTTTGGTTCCCCTTTCAAAATCGAACGTGATCCTCCCTTACGCTAAATTCGGCAGTATGGAGGGGTTTTACGAATTCGAATTCCTTATTTGCCCTACGCGTTGCAGTTTTGAGGATTTATGGCGAATTTCAGAGCTATGGCGCTGTTTTGCAAACTTCACCCTGCGATTTTAAAACCCTAAGTGCGAACTTCGGACCATTTAACGTTTTGGCCATCTTGGGATTTTCGCGATTTTGCCCACTTTAAAGTTTTCGGACCTTTAATGCCTTTTGGCGAATCATACGAACTTCGGACCCTTGGCGCCTTTCGCAAGTTTAAAGAATTTTCGGAGTTTTTAGACGTTTTTGTGATTTTACCCAAATTTCGGACCATTGGGCACATTTTGCAAATTTATCACATTTTCGAATTTCGGCCCCAAGGTCCGAAATTTGGATGACTTAAGTGAATTTCGGACCCGTGGGGGTCTTTTGCAAATTTTGCAAATTTCAGACCTTTTGCCAGTTTTGGGAATTTTTGAATTTTTTGAGATTTTGGCCCCTGGGTCCGAAATTCGGCCCAAAGGCAATTTTGGTGACTTAAGTCAAATTTCGGACCTAGGGCCAGTTTTCGCTAGTTCTCGGAATTTCGGACTTTTGGAGGTTTTGCGAATTTTAAGGCATTTTGGGACCCTTGGCCCATTTTGGGAATTTAACAAATTTTGAAATTTCTCTCAATTTGGCCTGAAAGTTCGAAATTCGCCCTTAGAGCGATTTTGGCGATTTTAACGTCTTTTCGAGAAGCGCAAGCTTGGGCACTTGGGCAAGTTTGTCGACTTTGGCATTTCGTTAGGAAATTTGCTCCTTTACCAGCAGGCGAAAATCATCCCTCATTCAGATCTCGTAAACCTCGTAAAGACAAACCTTATACAATCTATCTCATCGCTCCTATGCGAAAAACAATGACTTTGGGTCCTCGTGCGACCTTCAGACGCATTGCTCTTTGCTTGGCGGGCTTCTCCAACTTCTATCACCTTACGCCTATCCAAGGCGATTTCACAATTTTGAACAAACTCTTGGCATTCATGCCCAAGGGCCAGACTAGCCTAAAATGGAATCATTGGGTCTTTTCTTTCAACATCATCATTTCATGGACCAGTCGCGGGCTCGCTCGAAAGGACGCGAGACACTGCGCAAAACTCAATAGGGCGAGGACGAAAGGCTCAAAAATAGGAAGGGGGACCCTATTGGCGACAGGGAGCGTGTGCAACGCACAACAAATGGTGACTCTGCTGGAGAAATGCTCCTAGTCATTTCGGGGACGCAAGTCCGGATCGAACCCAGGATCTCTGGTTAAGCACCACGATTCAGACGAGAAAAGGAGAGAAGTCTTTCAAAACAAGATAGTGTTAAGGGTCAAATCGAATCACATGCAGATCGGATTAACTAGTGTGTGTAAGTGGGGTTTATTCCAGCTTAGAAAAAGTTGAGGCATCAATGTTTCACAGTGCCGAGATGCCCAGTGTGCTGATACTTCAAAAGCAACCTGGATAGAGCCGCGCTGCCAGCGAGCGTTCATAGCCCCGACGGAGTTATCGCCTGTTAGGTCATAGAGATTGCTCTGTTTCCGGCAAGAAAGTTTTACCTTTTTGCTCTGTACCGGCAGAGATGCTTGCATTCCCATTTTTCAATCTTATGCTTGGTATCAAATTGATTTCGAAGCGCTTTGCTCTTGATTCTTTTCTCTATTTTCTTTTCTCTTTTTTTTGGCATAGTAGGCAGTGAGCCTACGCGGGATTGACAGTGGTCGCTGAAGCATAGCCTCGGATCTTTCATCGATGCAGTGTCCCTTTGATTAACAACTGATTGTATGCGATTTTAAAATGTGTTTGTGTAGTAATCACGATATCGAAGATAGGTTTTGACAAAAACAAGATCTTGCAGAGAAAGGTCATCTAGATTAAACCAACCTCATCATGGGGTGCTCCATCAATCGAGAGTCCTCCCCGAAATTGGATCCTAGGAGTAGAAGGTTACAGAAATCTGGCATCGCACCAAAGTTGTACACGGCATAGGCCTCCTTTCAAAATTGACAGGGATCCCAAAACAAAATATGAAAGCAGGAAACTAAACCAAAACAGGAAACGACAAACTAAACTAAAAATAGGAAACGGAAAACTAAACTAAAAATATACAGGGGAAAGGCTTCGAGAAACCTAAGGTTGGAAATAATGCTTGAGGAATTGACCATTCACAGGCAAGGGGATGTCCTCACCTGTTAGGGTCCTGAGTCGGAATGCATTCTCTCCCAAAATTTCAGAAATCTGGAAAGGACCGAGCCACAGGTTATCGAACTTGTCGTGCTCTCCTTTCCGCTCATGAGCTTTGTCCCAACAAAGGACGAGGTCAGAAATGTGGAAGGCTTTTACTTTCGCCCTTCTGTCAAACCAACGCTTGACCACTTCTTGGTGTTTGGCAAAATTATCTATGGCGTTGTCATTCTTTTCTTCCAAATATAACAGATGGGACAACCTGGCCTCCACGGTGTTGTCGATTCCTAGATACTCTCTCATGAATTGCAAGGTTGGTATCGTCAATTGTATAGGAAAGATGGAGTCGAGGCCATATACCAAATGGTATGGTGAGGTTCCGATGGCGGCCTTACATCTGATGCGGTCTGCCCAAAGGGCAAATCGGAGTTGGGTGTGCCAATCTTTCGGATTCTTGTTTAGAAGTTTTTTGATCACTTGCAGCAGGTTCTTGTTAGTGGATTCTGCTAAATCGTTACCCTGGGGGTAGTAGTTAGATGAAAATTTTAAGGTAATCCCGTAATCAAAGGCCCAATTTGAAAATTTTAATGATGCAAAAGCGGAACCATTATCACAGACTAAAGCATGAGGACAGCCAAAACGTGTAATAATGTTCTCTTCTAAAAATTTAATAACAGCATTAGCATTGCATTGCTTCAAAGATTGAGCTTTAGACCACCTCGTACAATAATCAGAAGCGATTAGAATGTACCTGTGTTGCGCAAAGGAGGGTGGGTTGATTGTACCTATGAAGTCGAGCGCCCACTGGCCAAACGGTTTTACCTCTATGACTGGTCGGAGTGGCATGGTTGGAGTTCGTTCCTTAGTTGCGGATACTTGGCAAATATGGCAGATCTTCACATGTTCATGGGTGTCCCGGAATAAAGTAGGCCAATAATAGCCTACCCTGAGGATCTGGTGGGCTGTTGCTAAGCCTGACCCATGACCTGTCCCAAACCTAGTATGGAACTGTTCTATAATTTGGCGTGCTTCATCTCTGTTTACGCATCTTAGGTAGATGCCCTCGTGGTTTCTTCGATACAAGACAACACCTTGCAGCATGAAATGGCTGCTCTTCATCCTTAGTGCCCTTTTTTGTACTGGGTTAAGGTGTGATGGACATTTTTGATTAAGAAGATAGAAGGTTATGTCATCATACCACTCGTCTGGCAAGACTTGTTCAATCAGGTATTGCTGATGTACGATTCCTGAGCATTCTAATGCGAGAGTCTGCATCAAAGCTTGACCTCGTACTAGCTTCATGGGCTAGATTTCAATGTCATACTCCTGGATGATGGTCACCCATTTGCCTCTCCTTTCACTTAGCTCATTCTGCATCAACAATGTCTTTACTGCAACATCCGACACTATGGCGTATATCTTACTCCTCAGTATGTAATGCCGGAATTTCTTGATAGCTTTGACTAGTGCATAAGCTTGCTTCTCAATATTTGGGTATCTCAATTCAGCTTCTTTCAGCGGAGTGCTCATGAATGCTATCGGGTGTTCTCCCTCTTCTTCCTTTCACTGAGTCAGAATTGCTGCATAGGTGTGTTCAGAAGCAAAAGAATATATGTAGAATGGCCTTAGGTAGTCTGGGCTTACCAAAACTGGCGCCTGGACGATAGCTTGTTTGATCTCTTCAAATGCCCTCTTGGTTTCTGGGATTCACTCTATCTTAGCGTCTTTCTTAAGCATGTCATTGAGCGGGCGAACTATTTCAGCAAATCCAGTTATGAATTTTCTGACAAAATTTATCTTCCCGAAGTATGGCTTAAGTTCCTTTTTGCTTGCGGGGAGATTGATTTGCAGTATGGCTTTGATTCTATCGGGATCGATCGAGATCCCCTTCTCTGAGATAACATGACCGAGAAGCTTACCTTCGGTCATGCCAAACATACACTTCTTGGGATTTAGAGATATCCCGAATTGACAATAGCGCGGAAAAACTTTTTGCAAGATCGTTCACATGGTCCGCCCTTTGCTTGGAGAAAACAGTCAAATCATCCATATATATAATGATGCAGCGGCCTACAAGATCCTTAAATGCGATGTCCATGGCGCGCTGAAATGTAGCTCTTGCGTTGATCAAACCAAAAGGCATCCTTCTATAAGCAAATATTCCCCACTTGATGGTGAATGCGGTCTTCAGTCGGTCTTCATACTCGACCATTACTTGATTATACCCGGAATAATCGTTTAGGAAAGACATCATCTGGGATCCATTAACCATTTGCAGGACTTCATCAAGTGAGGGCAGCGGGTAGTTATCTTTTTCTGATGCTCTATTTAAATTGCAGAAGTCGACACATAATTTGATTTCACCGCTCTTCTTCCTTACAAGAACTAGGTTAGCGACCCAGGTAGAATGTCGTACTGGGAAGATGATGCGAGAAGCCAGCAATTTCTTTACTTCTTGGTAGATTAAAGGTTCGAGGAGGGCATTCACTGGCCGCTGCCTCTGTCTGAAAGGTTTTGAGTTTGGCTTAAGGGGTATGGTATGAGTTATCACTGAAGTGTCATAAGTTTTGAGATCCTCATACCCCCAAGCAATGATATTTGGGAATTCTCTCATGTTCTTGAGGATTCCTTCCTTCTCCTGAGATGTACATACCTTGCCAATCAGCACATTCTTTTGATTCTCTTGCGTGCCAACATTGATTTTATCGCAGATGCCTCCTTCAGAAGTACCCTCCTTGCGAGACTTGAGCTGGTCCTAGTCGAAAATCCTTTCCAACTGTACCATACCTCTAGGAATGGTATTTGTCTTGAGGTTCAAGACTCCTATGTCAATCTCAGCTTCTTGAGGTTCTTCTTCATCAATAATTTGTGTCGTTGAGCTTGTAATAAAATCAATGATGTGCTTATCATCATTGAACACCTGGAAATTAGTAACATTGTCCGGAACTGATGGGACTGATGTTAACTCCACTGTGAATTTTTTTAAACTTTGCATTGATAGAGGCTCGAGCGTACTTGCGGCCTGTGCCAATGAATCAGCAACCTGGTTTTGTGATCTGAATATGGCCTTGATGTTGAAAGCATCAAAACTCTCAATTATATCCCACACACGGTTGTGATAGACGCTGAGTCTCTTGTCATGGTAGGTGTATTGTTTTCGAACTTGCCGGACTACCACTTCGGAATCTTCGAAACAATGCAAGATTTGAGCTCCCTTCTTGATGGCTAGCAGCAAACCATGAATCAAAGATTCATACTCTGCGATGTTATTAGTACACTGAAACTGTAGTCGGTAGGAGGCCAAATAGGTTTCACCAGTAGGGCTTATCAGTTCTACCCCTGCTCCAGCTCCTCGCTTGGACTTTGAACCATCAAACCTTAGAGTCCAAGTCTGATTTGGGCCGGCGACCTTATCGGGTGCGGTTGTTGGACCTATCATTTTATACTTTTCTTGCTTAGGAGGCCTCCTTTCAGGAATCTCAGGGAAAGCGGTGTTTTTTGGCCTGAGAGTGTGGGTTCGCAGCACCTCTGAATGTCCCTTCCATGCCTGATTTAATGCTGTCCTGCATAATGAACATGTTATTTCTGAATGGGCGGCATTGTGAACTCGGTACTAGCTGGTTAGAAGCAAATCCTCAATAGAATTTTGACGGTTGAGATGGTGCATCTGCTCCGTGTATTTGCAGAAAAACTCTTTAAAGCTGCTAAACAACTCACTTTCCTCTGGTGACGGGATATCTCTATCATAATTCTCTGCAATTCCTTCCAAATTTTGGACTGGATTTGAGCATTGTACCAACAAAACTTTGTTTGTTGAGTGTGAGTGAGCCCTGTAAGTGCCCATGTCTGACTCTAGAAACAGGGTCTCATTAGCCTGGTTATATTCGGTGATCATTAGTTTAAGCCTAGTTTCAGACTCAATCCGGATTTGATTCGCTACCCCTCTCCACAGTAGCCACATATGAGTGAAACTAGAATGCAGCCATCCGTTGAGGACGCGGGTCTAGTCTCGGCTAAGCAACATGCCATATGCTCCTGGGATGTCTACTACTTGGATATCAATGTACATCTGGATACGCGGATCTGTTGTTAATTGCATGTGTATATTGTTCAACTCCCCCACTACCGTCACTTCTGATTTATCTAATTGAGTAACCTTTCGGTTAGTCTTGGTGGGGGTTAGGCCTAGAGCACTGCACACTGATAGAGGCATAACATTAGCTGAAGCTCTTGAGTTATTAGACAATTGTGCAAGTTCTTACCAAAGATTCTGAGAGTTAATAGGAAGGGCGGAGGTTCTAGCTTTTCAGTGAACAAACTGATAGTAGGCTCTGATGGCAGGGTGTCATTGTTCATGATTGAGATATCCTGAGTTCGTCCTCGTGCACGCACTCCAAAACCAGTCTACATAGGCTGATCATTTGAGAACTCAGGTGGTGCAACATAATTTACTGTTGCACCCCTAGGATTTGTTAGTGCCCTTACCTCGTTGTTGACCTTCTGGGGTTGTCCTAGCGGTACTCTCTGCCCGGAGTTCTCATCGGTTCCTTTGGACTGAACTGGTAAGGGTTCCCTAAGGCTGCCCAAGACCATGTCCCTGACTTCTGAGACTTTCATCAGTTCAGCAAGGGATAAGCTGACTTTAATCTTCTTGAATTCATCGGCCACCGACTGGCCTAGTTTGGTAATCTCTATATTGCTAGATGGCTTATCGCTGGAGCCCCGAGTTGTGGCAGCGGTCGGCTGATTCTGAGGAGTAAGTATTCTGGGGGGGGCTTGCACCTTTTGCATCTAACCTTGGCCTGCATACTGCTGCGATGCCCTAGGATAGCTTGGGTTGTTGTCGGCATTTTGATCTGGAGGAACTTGAATATCTTTGGGAGGCGTGGAAGTAGTGTAAGGGCCACTATTGTTGTTCTGGTTATTGTTATTGTAGTACCCTCGATTGCCGCGTTGGTATTGCTGAAATGCATTCACATCAGCAGGCTTATTTGGGTCTGCCACCTCATTTTCCTCCTGATTAGGGAAGAAGAACGGGGGAATGTAGGTTTCTAAGACAAGTGCTGTATCGTACCTTGGTGACGATACTATTTCAAATCCGGTGGGAGGAAGCACTGGTTGAGGCATTGTGTTTTCCACTTCTCGCTGGAATATATTTGCTGCAACCTGAAACTTGTCACATTGTAGCTCTGAGTGCTGGTTAGTATTATGCAACCTACACCAATTAGAAAGCGCTGCCTTTGCCAAAAATACCCTATCCGTTGGCCTGTTTTTTGATGCCGACGGGTTATCAAGTGGAGTGGGGACTCCTCCGTTGTTGGGACGAGTGTTCCACGTCCTTGTGTGTCGTTGATATCCTTGGTTTTGGTATTGACCTTGGTGCTGACCTTGTTGCTGGTTTCTCTGACTATTCTGCAATTGGTTATTTTGATTTCGCAGATAAGTGACCTCAGAGGAGAGCTTCTTCATTTGGTTAGGCAGCTCCCGCATTTCATCCTTCTCCTCTTGGGTCCTAGACGACACTGTAGTATTTTGCAGATATATGGGTTGTTTAGGAGGGATCTGGGATATAGGTGGTCCTAGGTGGAGCACCAATTGATTTGTAGGTTGTTGAGGCTGATATGCCAATTGCGGAATTGGATTCATAGTAGGCGTTTGGTGAGCCAAAGCCTGGCTGATTTCTTGAACTTGATTAGGCATAGCGAGAGGTCCTAATTGTACCAATGGTCCGACGATGTTTTGGCCTAGTCCCTACTGATCTCCATAGCCTTAGCATAGGCTTCAATTAATGTGGTCGGTGCGGGGTGTGACTGTCGGACAAACATAGTTGTTAAATAGTCTAGAGCTGAATAGTAGATTTCCCTCGCCGAAGCATCACTTACCACATATGGATCTTGCAATCGAGTAAAGGCTTTATGGAACCTATTGTTGAAAGAACTGATTGGCTCATGCCCTTGCCTTTTGACTTCTACAAACTGCCTGTATAGCTCTGTCGGGGTTATAGGGATACCATACTTTCCCGTAAAAGCTGTTTTTAGCTTCTCCCAAGAGTCAATAGAGGATACCGGCAAATGGATAAACCAATAAAATGCGTCTTCCCCCAATGAATAAGGGAAAAGCCTACATGCGACATCTGCATACTCAATTTGTCTATTGCGTAACGCATCTTCAAATATTTTGATATGTTCTTCTGCTGTCCTGTTTGGATAATTTGCGTGAAAAATATAACAGAACCTTTCCGGGCTCTTAGGCATATCATGGTAAGTTGGGAAAATGATGGGCGACGGATTGTCTACCAACCAAGTGGCACCATTTGGAGTGGGTGGATTGTACACCATTTGTGGCTGATTTACTTGAATTTGATTAGGACCCGGAGTTGTAACTGCTGGAATTGTTAAAACTGTACTTGCTGGGACAGCAAACTGCTGATTCGTAGAACTAGACTCACTGGGATCTGTAGCCCGGCGATAACTCTTGCGTCTGTAGAACTGAAATCCAGCAAATCTTTCCTGCTTTGGACTTGACCTTAGGACTCTTTCGAATCTCTCCGGAGAGAAAGACCCAATTCGTTCTAGCGTGAGTTAATTTCAATGTCAATTTTGTGGATGTGGTGCAGGAGCTATATTAGCCTCTTCTTGATCTCTCTGATTCTGTGCATCGATACGATCAACAATCTCCTGTTCTTCCTCAAGGATCATGCACATTCGAGACCAGTCTAGATAGTTTCTTTTTATTGACCAGGCCAAGCTATATAATTCAGTGATAAGGCTTTCTTGTTCATCACTGAAATTCAAATCTGGCTGTATCACTGGTTCGAGGTCTCTTTCTGGCTGAGGAGGATTAATGGGTAGACCCATTGCTCACCATATTAGTGGACCGGAAAGAGAACTATCGGATTTCCTTAAGGACTTGCTTGCGAAGGGCAGCAATCCTTTGTCTTTCTAAATTTTCTCTGATCACAATCTCTATTTGCAAACCCTTTTCTTCTTCCTGGTTAATAGTGTGACTTACTTGTCTGAAAAGAGGGTGATCTGCTTCTGATTTCCAAGCTAGGGATCGTAGCTAGTCTGCAATATATGATTGGTTCAGTCCTTGATCAGGCTGTTTAAGGGGAAGGTTGAGCGGGAATTCATGCAGCAATACCATACTGCATCATTAGCCGCCCTCCTAGCCCCACTTCTGTTGCGCGCGGGGGAGGGTATAAAGTTATAGGGTTACTCTTTACAAATATGGATTGATATGATCTTGAATTAGCTGTCTACACATTTCATCAGACCGGCCCTCCTAGCACCAATTCTGTTGACGCGCAGAGGAGGTTAAAAAAGCTATAAGGTTACTCTTCACAAATATGGATTGATATGATCTTGAATTAGCTATCTACACATTTCATCATACCGCCCTCCTAGCACCAATTCTGTTGACGCGTCTAAAATCGCTGAACTTGCAACTTCATCCGGCCAACGCAGAATAGAATGTACTCGCTGAGTATCCTATCCTCTCTTGAGATAAGGAAATCCCTAGTGCTCTTTTCTACGCTTGGTCAAAGGGGATAACCTCAAGGTTTCGTTTGTTAGGTCATGACTGCGGGATTTCTCAGTGGTTTGATGTGTTTATGTTGGAAACACAAAGGGGACTTACGGTGAGATAGGCAATTGATAGATAAGCTCCTTGGAATCTTTATGATCCTTCTTATCAAATGGTTTCAGTTGAGTTGATACTGTTTTCAATGGGACTGCGGATTCTCTTGATTAAAAAAGGGGGAAAAGGAGGGAAGGATAGGGAGAGAGAGATTCATGAAATGTAAATTCTAACTAAGATAGCAGGTTCAACAAACAGACGGACACCTCCAAATAACTAGACTAAGCATCACCAGCTACTTAAGCACAATATTCGCATAAATCTAGTGCAATCTTCAAAGGAAAATAGGATTTTCATGTTATCAAGTACAACATTAGAACTTTTACATTCATAGTGAGTATTCAATAGCTGAATTGAGCATATGAAAGGTTCAGATTAACCATGCAGAGAGAAAGGCAATCAGCCATTCCCCAATGCTGTGAACTGCGAGGATTCTATCAGATGTTTGTTTGAGAATGCTATATAAAGGAAATAAGCATAACTGAAAAATTTCTAAATTAATGAAGAATGAGACCATGCACTCACAAGGAAATTTGGAAACAGTCTTTATTTTGCATTAAATCTTGTAAATTTCGCCAGAGCTTTTGCAACAATCCAAGAACTTCTTACAAAAAGAGGGAAAACCAGTCCCTTAAACAGGCTTCAAAAAAGGATTAATGGCCCAGATCTAATCTAAACAAGTGGCCCAGATTCATCCATAAAACATGGCTGCCCATACCCATAAATGGGAGGCAAATATCAACAACCATCCTAAAGGGAGCAATAACTACCTAAAAAGGTAATTACAACACATCAAAAATAATCCAAAAAGGTGCACACATAAAGTTTTACATTTTTGTTGACTTGGAAGTCAAATATGACCTTTTGGTGAAAAAGTGCATTTTTAAGATTTCAAGGAAAAAGCACTTTCTAGGAAATCACTTTCTCTTTTCCAGCGCTAGATTCTTCAACGATGAACTGGACTTCGTCGTGCAAATATTCTCCCCAGATATCCCGATCAGCTGCACGTTCTACCCGAACGTAGTCCTGAAATCTCATGCATAACTTGAAAAATTTGGTTGTTGGTGGCATAGGTGGATTAAACATTTTGTAACTGATACCTTGTAGGAGGTCATCTAAATTCTCCAGTTCTTCTTTCCAGTACGACTTGTGATTTTCAAAATGTGATATGTCTGCTTGAAGCGCAGAAGCAAAATCTAGATCCCCTATGGAGTATGTGATTTTGGGAATGAGTTGGTCCTCCCACTGCGGCTGTACCTCACTATCCTCAATACTGTTTTTCCAACCTAGAACCATGGACTTGAGGATCCGTTTGTGAATTAACCTCTCAATCTGCTGATGTAACCATTGGTCTGTATATCTTGCTGGTGCTGCCATGACCGCCTCAAAATTAGTGATCGGGTCCTGGGACCAATCAATGCCTGGCAAAAGATGCCTTACCGCCTCAAATTCCTGGACTTAGAGACAATTCCTTGAATCTGTGAGTTAGTTTGGGACCCGACGGTATTCAAAGAGCCGCATTTGCTGCACACTCAGCCTAGAATATTTGCGTCTCTGGACCTCATAGTCGTTAGAGCAATTTTTCCATTAGCCTTCAACTGATTCCTTTGCTCTGTACTGCCTGCCATAGGCTCTCTTTGCCAGATTATCGTGATCGAAATATTTCCTCGGAAAATGCTCCTGTAGGCCATAAGAGGCCAGCTTTGCGAGGGATTCCTCCGCTAGGGTGGGGGTCTTCAGGTGGACATCCTGGTTGCCTATAATGATGGGGAATGCGAATCCAGCCTACTTGCTTTCTCTGAGTAAGATGCTGGCCGGACGTGATTGCCTCGCGACCTCCATAAGAACTATTTTGTCGGTTGGTTACTGCGGAAGTCAAAGAGGGGCACCATCAAAGCCCGCTATTTGGATTTAGGAGAACCTTGGGAACTGGATGAACCAGGCTCCGTATCTTTGTACTAGAATAGTAGCTTGCTCTGAGAGCCTTATGTGTAATCCTCCCTGCATTAGCCTGACCAGGCGCATTGTGAAGGCGTCATTGACGCGCTCATATTGGCCAACTGCATAAGCTGGGCTGCTCTTTTCCCTCTGAGCTATATCTTGGTAGTGCAGCTGCGGGTAACAATCATAGACCTTTACCTGACCAGGCCCATTCCAGATTTCACCTTTCATTATCAAACCTGGCAGCGGCTAGTTCTTGGCGAACATGTAGACCAAGTAAGAGATCATAGTGAAGTATTTCTTTGTTTCAAGCTCAATTAGCTGAGTGTGGATGTTGTCACTTATGATCTGGGCCCAGTCAAACTTAGACTTCCCAGCGAAGACTTGCTCTGTAAAATAAAACATCCACTCTTCAAAGTAGTTGGATTGGGAAGTCCCATAACCCGGCTAAGTAATGTGACCATATCCCCATGCTCGTTGTGAAAATCACTCCTGGGGGTCTTTTTCCCAATTCTGGCGCTTGGTAGCCTTCTCTCCTTGTACCACTCTTCATTGATGAGTGTTCTGCATCTGGCCGGATTCATATCATATGCCCCTTGTGCTTCATCTATAGTCGTGGCGGTGGGATTGTTTGGGAAAAGAATGTCGAATGCGTCGCCAATGGCCTCGGGAGTGAAGTTGGCGAGAGTCATATTCTTGAGGAGCACCAATCTGGAACCTAGCTGATAATGTCGGGCAGCCTCCACCACTAACTCATAGTTTTGTACCGCTGGAGGAAATCTTGCCGCTTGGGCGATGCCACTTTCTACCATCTGTCTAGGCTTGCCATATGCGTTACGTGAGAAGACCCGATTCCTGAAGTCTTGGATGTCAATATGGCCTAGGTCGGTATCATCGATATTGTCCCTTATGCTTTGAACTTTTGACTCCGTCAATCCTCCCCTTTGATACTGGTACTTCATTCTTTCAACTTTGTGTGGGATATCTGATTTGGATGCTTGCGATGTCTCAGCTATAGCGGGCGTCTTTGATGATTCTACTGCCGATTTTAACGTCTTTTCGAGAAGCGCGAGCTTGGGCACTTGGGCAAGTTTGTCGACTTTGGCATTTCGTCAGGAAATTCGCTCCTTTACCAGCAGGCGAAAATCATCCCTCATTCAAATCCCGTAAACTCCGTAAAGACAAACCTGATACAATTTATCTCATCGCTCCTATGCGAAAAACGGTGACTTTTGGTCCTCGTGCGACTTTCAGACGCACTGCTCTTTGCTTGGCAGGCTTCGCCAACTTCTATCACCTTACGCCTATCCAAGGCGATTTCACAATTTCGAACAAACTCTTGGCATTCATGCCCGAGGGCCAAACTAGCCTAAATGGAATCATCGGGTCTTTTCTTTCAACATCATCACTTCATGGACCAGTCGCGGGTTCGCTCGAAAGGACGCGAGACACTCTGCGCGAAACTCAACAGGGCGACGACGAAAGGCTCAAAAAACGAGAAGGGGGACCCTGTCGGTGACAGGGAGCGTGTACAACGCACAACAGGTTCCTGAGTAAAATCCCTGAAAAACAGGGTCTAATTTTGCTTTGGATTTGCAAAGGGGTTGATTACTGTTGTTTTGGGTAGACCAGGGCAATATGGAATTGTTTGTTAGGTGAGTTTGTGTTTGTCTTAGAATTTGGTTACAATCGAGGATGTATATGTGCAATGTTGTAAATTTTTTTAATGTAAATATAAGAAATTAGATATGACTGCATCATCTTTAACCACAAAGACGTCCAATTTCTTGAACTTTTTGGAAAGTAAATGTGGTTTGTATCGAGACATTGACTAAAGGTGTTTATTGAACAACAATTTGATATTTTTATTTGACTACCACAAACCTTCAAAACCATTTTTAATTATGAATTTTTTTAATATGTTCCAAATTTATGCGCACTCTCTACCCTTTCTTCTCACTGGTTTTGCTCTGTCCTGTGGTTTCTCCCTTATACTCTCTTCATATCTCTCTTTCCCTTTTTCATTCTCTCCCTCTCTACCTTGTCCCCTCCCTTTGCTCCACTACCTTTCTTACTCTCTCCATCTCCTCCTATGCATTTGTGTGTGTTTGCTTTAATAATTTATTCTCCATTTCCATGACTTGAGATTCCTGTCCTTGCTAAGCCAAGGATTCTCTGGTTTTATTGCATGGAATAATAGGGCGAATTCTACTTACACTACTAAAATGGTGATCATATTGAGATCCAAGCTACCGGTCGGTTAAAGCCGGTGGATTGGTGTTCTAATCTCTAGTTAGGTCTTAACTCAATGCTATGACTAATGTTATGACCATTAATGCTATGATAGGAGAGCTAGGTCCTGGTAAAAGTGTGAAAAGTGGATTAAGAGAATTTTCCGTCGAATGGTTAAAACTTCGATAGAGGATAATGCTTCTATTCATTCCCAATCCCGGTCAAAATCCCAATATCTCAGATATCTTTTTTGATCGCTCCTATCTGCTAAGCACCAAACTGCAGAAGTTGAGGGGGTAGAGAATTAACCTGGCTCATTTGATTGAAGCAAAGTGGAAACTGCTAGTGGTTAGTTTCCCTCTTCCATCCACCCCGCTTAAAACGGCATCATTGAGTTGAGCATCATCCAACACCTTCTTTGCCACCGGGAAAATCACATTTAGACTACGAGGCTTAGAAACCCTACCATCGATCGTTCTTTAAAAGAGATCCGGCTTCGAATTCATACTTGTAAGTTACCAAAGGTGATAGCCCTGTAGATAGTTCCATGGTTTGATTCTGTAAGTCAAATGGTGTTTGAATTAGGATCGCTTCGTAGCAAGAAAGGGGGACCACCCTCTAAGCCCAAGTATTCCAGACAAGCCTTCATTCTTCAGGCGAGCTCTCCTTCCTCGATGACCGATTGCGTACAAGTACCGTGAGGGAAAGGTGAAAAGGTTTTATTTTCTGATTTGAAGTACTTACCAATACTTTTGCTTAGTTTATTTTGTTACATTGATTTTTTATTGAGCAGTGCACTAGATATCCTTCGTGTCTATATATTTGCAAGCATGCTGATGACAGAGTTATAAGTTTGCTAGTTAGGGTGATTTATTGCTTAATTTTGTTCTAGAAGTTTGACATGACTGCTCTATCTGTCAAAGCATGTACATGGAAAGGATTATAAATTTAATTGGCTTGTCTTGTTTTTCATCAGGGACAAGGATACTGTTTACCTGGAGATGTGCAGTATGTTGATGCAAGATGGAAGGTTCCTGTTCTTCTTCCTCTCCGAGATTGTGTTGCAAAAGAGCTAACCATGCTTTGTCATGTAAATAGGTTTGTATCATTCTTTGCAAGTTCTCTGGTTGCTGGAATCTACTTGTATGTTGCAAACCATTCTAGAAGAATTCCTTATCATGATGAGAATAGTTATAAGAAGATTAGGGTTGTACCTTGGTTTCTGGCTGATTGATCAACCATTTATTATTGCTGTTGGGCAGGGCAGTTGGAAGACAATTTTCACAAAAGCTTTATCTACACTTGCTGGTTCTCATTTCAGTGTGAACAGTTTAGTAGAATCATTCGTTGCATTGTTGCAGGTATGCATGCTTCTCATTATATGTGAGCAGTACATGTTTTCTCCTCAATTTTTCTGATTACAGTCTTTGAATTGGTTTGTAGGAAGAAAATCCTTCGAGAGAGCGTACAATAGCGCGAACAGCAGAGAAACTTAAACCCTTTGGCTTCAACAGACTTCCAGAAACTGATACTGTTCGCCAGTTGTCTCATAGGAGGAGTGATGCCTCACAACATTGCAGGAGTGATGATAATACCTCTTTAGAATTGCTTTGTCCAATTTGTAGTGCTCCATTGAACGAGAAGGATTTCATGGAGATTAGAAAGGGTTTTGGGACTAATTTAGACTTGACATCTTTACAAGCAGCCCTTAAAAATAGAGAAACAAGATTGGATTTGCCTTCACCAGTATTTCATTGCTTGTGTTGTCCTAGTTGTCAATTTCAGATTCTCCAGGAACAGAAGCCATCTGGTCAGTTTGTTTATTCACTGTTACCAGATATAATGAAGAAGAGAGCAATAGAAAATATCATTTCAAATGATAGTTGGATGAGGTTAGTCTAGAAAATTATTATTAGTATATTAGAACTAACATATTTAGTTGAACATATGGGTGTGTGGCATGCATTCATATTGAAGTTGTTTGGTTTAGGATGGGAAAACATATACAATTTGTATTAAGTTTTCATACTAATGCTATATTTCTGACTTTTAAGGAGGCGAATTGAGGATTGCTTGTTTTCTGATGACGATGGAGATGAAGTTCAGGATGCTGACTTGGAGGAGGTGACAAAGAAGATGGAGAAGTTTGGAAAGTAAAGTGCATTTCTGGGTTGTCACGACATGTTTTTAATCCAAATGATGGTGATGGATAAGTCACACACTATCTTGCACATGACAATCTCATTATTAACTTGATGGAGATAATAACTTTGCGGTGATCTAATATGCAACATAGTGGCAGAGTTGAGCAATCATAATTATCAATCTGTCATAATCGCTTTCACTGCAAACTCTCGTCTTAACTTAAGTCAAAATGTGCAAACCTCTCGAGTGTTTTTGTAAAATCTAGCTAATTTAAGGATTGAACATTTTCTCGCATCAGTCAATATTTGTATACTTTTGAGTTTAAATCATATCTATAAGAAGGGAATGATATGAAATTAGATCTTTATAATGAAACTAATAATTACTCCCTAATACAAGTCATTGGCTCAAAAGCTCAGGGAAGTACATTTAAACATGATTCAAGATTCATTTGGGTGAGTGGCAGTTTGTCTAAGAAGATAATTTTTTGTGTTGTAAGGTTTTGACTTCTGAGAAATGTTTACACTAATTATTTGAGGAATATTTTATTCATAATATTGTTCTGTGAAATAACAGGGTAACTTTAGAATGATGCCAACTATTGGGTTTAAAAACTGCTGTTTTTGAATGCCTCATTTTTTAACATATTAACGTGCAAGTAAACTACAAGGTTAATAAGACTGCACCAGACACTCAGGTGTCTTTCAATATATTTTTTAAAATTCAAAACTTTTCTTCAAGGAAAAACATGTTAAGTTGTTTTCTCACATGGGTTCCTATGTAGGCAAAGGCAATGTTGTGAAAACTAAAGGGAAATGATTTGTCTACAATGTATGGAGAGATATGTCAAGAAGAAAATAATCATCGACATGTATTGTTGATATATATTTTCCTAGAACATCATTTAAGATTCTTGGAAAGATTATTCCAATTGGTTTGCTTACAAGACATTTTTTATTGAATTAAACCATGGGATAAACTTTCTGAAACTTTAAATTAAACGCTTTGCTTTTTCTAACGAGCTCATTTAGTAAAAATGATATGGTATCTTTGAAATTTGTTCTTCCTCATTCTGTCTTTAATCTTTTTAGTTTATATTTTTGTTGAAAATCTATAGATGTTTAAGATGTCCTAGTTGAATTATACTTCAAATTAAAAGAGAAAATTATGCAAATACTGTTGAAATTAGTGTTATTAAGCAGTTGTGACAAAACAATATTGTATTTCATGAAAATAAAGATGAAACAACCATGAAAACAGTTAATTACAACCAACACATGCAATAGACACTAAGTTTTGATTCAGAAACCTAGAGCATAAAAGCTAGTGTAAATGGTAATTGCTCAACTTTTCCCATCTTTCTTTGACCAAAAGTAGTTCTACAGAGCTCATATAAAGCACTCCCAGCAATATTTATTGTTTCATTCACTCAGCAATTCTCTTCAACGATGCTTACTTCTACCAACTAAATGGTCCAATTCTAACTCACTGTTTCGCTCTTATTGCTTGTGGTTTATAACAATATGAAACAAATGGAAGTGCCTTTTCATTCGCCAAAGGACTTCCAAGCATGAAAGAACGAAAAAGTCTTATTTTTTGTCGTTACTATGTTTTTTAAATCTGGAATAGGTGAAAGGGCCATAGGCATTAGGATGAAACCACCATGACACATTTTAAATTGCCATTGCCACATTCAAAACAACTCTGAGAACAACACAACACCTGCTGCTTCCGGTGAATTTGTTGTACATAATGTTCTTTGTTTCAGTTATGTTTCTGATAAGAGTTTTTTGTTGTTTGATTGAGTAATTTGTTTTCTGCATCCTTATGGATCATACCTCCATTTTTTCAGTTGCTTCTGGTCTCACAGAGGCTTATGGGTTTACAAGATGTGGGGAGGTTTCTCCTATTTCCTCCATGATGTACTACTTGGATTGGTGCCTTTCTGTTTATGCCAATTTGCAGTTCTCTTCTAGTCTCTTTGACCTTTTGCAGCATGTACTTCTGCAGTTCTTCTAGAATTCAGTACCAACTATTCAATATAGGGTAGTAGACCTTTTTCTTCTTTATTCCAGAAAGTTGATTCGTATTGATGCAAGTTCTTATGTAATTGACCATAACGTACATCCTTATGAATTAAGGTAGTACAACCCTGAAATAATTATATTCAACCTCCAAGATGTTGAAGAGGTTCAAGCTTCTTAGTTTGTCGTTGGAGGCTCTTTTCTCTCAGGTATAACTATATCTTGTTTCCCACCTTAAATGTATGTTCTTGTTGGTACCAGTCATGCATAGCCCTGAACTTGGCTAGAGACTTCTCCAACTATTCACAGTAACAGATGTATTTGTATAATCCTTTCCGTCAATTGTGCTGCCCCTATCACCTCTAAGTCTAGTTCTTGCTCGTCTTTGTTGTCCCAAAGCAAAATCGAGTGGTTTAGTAAGCAAACAATCCAATATTCAATAAATGATGCCTAATCAATATATGCATGACTATATCTCTTATAAGAAATATCCCATGTCCTGAGATGCTTGCCATAGCCCAGTATGAGTTGAACTAAGGCTCTGTTGAAAACTTCTGTTTGCCTATCAGTTTGATGCCATTTTGTTCTGATTTATATAGAATAAATACCAATATCTTGCTAAACGTATTCAAAACCAACCATAGTAAGGATTGGAGAGGAAAGCACGTTAGGATGCCTGGAAACTGTTTAAAACAATTAAGCGCATGAGTGTGACATAGCACCCCTTGGCACACAAGTGGCAGGAACTCCTGTCCGTTCAACATGGGGTGGCCTACTTAATTCGTGGGAACTGGCATGTTGCCTTGTCCAATTGTGTTTCCCTACTTATCCATATATGATTGCTTTTAGGCTATAGTTTCACTTACCACAACCCACCATTGCAGGGATCGGGGAAAGCATGATGTGGCACCCGTAGACTGTTCAACACAATTAAGCCTAAGAGTGTGACATAACACCCTTTGAACCACAAGTGGCAGGAACTCTGGTCCATCCAACATGGGGTGGCTTACTTAATTCATGGGAAGCAGATTGCTGCCTCTCCCATGTGTTTCCTTCATTCATGCAATGATTGCTTGTAGGAAAGAATAAATAGATTAAATCAATAATATTAGTCTAAGCAGATTGGCTGATTGGCTATTCCCATTACTGATCATATCTATGATACTTAAGGAATTACACAGTCAGACGTGTTGAATACCAGTTATTTGCTGATTCTAATAGCTATCTTTGCTGAGTGCCATTTACATATATCTCAAGATCTGCTCTTGTTGGATGAGTGCAAACTGTATATATATATATATATATATATATAAAAACTTCTGATCTTCTTCAATATTCGTTTTTTGGCAGATCAAAACTATCTTATATTCCAGATCAGAGCTGTCTTATATTTATGATCAAAACTGTGTTATATTTTAGATCAAAACTGTCTTTCTTTATCCAAATCAGCTTTCAAAATTTCTTATCTAATTGATATGATAATCAGAATTAGCCTTCCTTATTCCATTTCCCTTTGACGCCTCCACTAAATGAATAGATCTTGCTTTTATATCCTGCACTTAAGGGGGGCACACCCTTTGAACTTGGCCGTCTTTTGCAAGGGTTACACCCCTCTCTAACTAAATGTTGCCTTTTGATTACTTGCATTTAGGGGAAAGGATCCGGTAGTTGAGCATGTACCAATTGTTGTGAGGGTTGTTGATACCTTTTGTTCCAAAAATTGAACAAATAAAACCTATTGTTTGAAACAAAAAATATCAATTTTTGTTAGGAAATGTACCAACAGTTGTTAGGAAATGTACCAGTAGTTGTTAAGAAATGTACTAATATTGTAAAAAGTAACCAATCAGGTGATGCCATATCAGCTGCACAACTATTGGGGTATCTTTTGCACACCTATTGGTCTCACTTTTTTTTGGGGCTGTTTTAGACACCTTGGCAAAAAGCATGCTGATGTGGCATCATATTTGATGATGTGGCCCTGAAACCTTAGTTATAAGTAGGGGACTTGCCAAGTAAGCTGCTGTAAAAAAATTGGAGTGATTTGAAATTTCCAAGTGGATTTTGAGAAGTGCGAAGTTAGGGTGCACAACTATTGGGTCCTTTCCCCTATGCCCTTTGGGAATTGCTCCCCTCGCTTTATTGTGTACACACCCTTTGCCTTGGTCGCCCCCATAATAATGGTTAATGGTTAATGATAGTTTTAGTGGGCCCTCATTAAAATAGTTACAACCAATTTTAATTGTTTTCAACTTGGGTCGGCTCCTTGCAAATATATTTTAATTAGATTTTTTATCCTTTTTGGTCGGCCCTGCTCACTTGAGTTTATGTCTGCAACCCTATTTATTTTAAACTGTGAACAAATATGATGTGTAGGATGGGGTGAGAATCCTAGGTGGCTTTTCGAGCTAAAGATTTGAGCAACTATGATGAACTAAGGAGTTGGAGAGTCGTATTTTTTTTAGAAAGCTGAGGACAATTATATATATATTAGGCATGCAATGTGTCAAGTTCTTGCCAATAGTTAAAGAGGAAGATAGAGATACGTAAATGGAGATGGAGATGTGTGTGTGTGTGTGTGTGAGAGAGAGAGAGAGAGAGAGAGAGAGAGAGAGAGAGAGAGAGAGAGAGAGAGAGAGAGAGAGAGAGAGGTGTAAATGTATGTATGTGAGAGAGATGGAAGAAGAGTGGAGAGATAGAGATGGAGAGGAAAGCCAAACATAAAAGTTAAAACTAAATGAAACTTATTAAAAATGTAAAAAGTGAGCAAATTTAAAGTTATAAAACTAACAAATATTTATTGTGAAATTTTTGTTTTTTCTAGTTGAGCTACTTACCATTTTTATAGACACCATTCATTTATTACACATAATAACAATGATTTTTAAATTTTAATATTTGTTTTAAAAAAAACTCATAAAATAATGTATATATTCCTTGTCAACAAAATATTAAAATGATTAGAAGCATGAGATTTCCACAACCCATATCAATGTTGCTAAGTTAACTTCTGGATTTGACTGTGTGAATTTTTAATATGATCCATCATCAGGGTGAATGCAAGAGAAGAGAGTTTGATCACCGTGTGAATAATGGAAGAGAAGATAGTTTGATGATGGATCATGGAGTTTGATCTGAAACGTTGGTAATATTAAAAATTCACACAAGTCAAATGCAGAAGTTACTGATTGGCTAAAGAATTGGACTGCATGGATGCAATAGTTAGAGAGGAAAGTAGAGACATGTAGATGGAGAGAGAGAATGCAAGTGGGAGAGAGAAATATAGAGATAAAGATAGTAAGTGATAGATAGAGAGAGGTAGAGAGAAGAAAAGAGAGTGATAGAGAGAGTTAGAGAGACAAAAAGATAGATATAAAAGGATAGACGGAAGAAGAAATATGGAGAGATAGAGATGGAAGGAAAATAAAACAAATATAATATTATAATTAAATTGAATATAAATATAATTAAGTTAATTTTAAATAAATAAAATAAATAAAATAAAAATTGTATTACAAATAAAATATTTTTAAAATAAATTATATAAAAATTGTTAAAACTAAAAGTTTAACTTTTATATTTAACAATACAAGTAAAATCAAATATGAATACCATTATAATTACTCTCAAATAAGTTGAACGAAAAAAAATGTCTCTACGAGTGAAAAATCGATGCATTGCATCAACACCCTTTTTTGAGCATTCTTTCCCACAGCAAGGAATTTACAGAGGCTCTGTAAATCGGTTCGCTGTTTTGGCTAATATCTCTGGGTCTAAGGAACTTGGCAAGGTTATATCACGGACCTGCGATCAAGAAGCCTTCTTTGCAAAAACTAAATATTTTCTAGCGGATACGGTTAGGGCTCCCCCTCCTCTTTGCAAGGGTTGGGATCGAGATTGGCATTTGGTGAGCCGCAGAAATAACAGAGCATTAGGGCAACCAAACTCCCTCAAGCGGAATCCCAATCATTGTCGGGAGGAGGGTTTTGTAAAACCTAACCAGTCAAAGGTTTCCTCTACTCGCCACATCTTTCCTCCTCGGAGGTTCTTGGGTAAATTATCAAAGAAAATGGTATCCTTGGGCCATCACTCTTTCACGCATAATCACAATTTAAATGAGGCTAAGCATCCTAAGCCGAATTCACCTTCAAATCCTCCAACTAATCCTAATGGGTTGGTCATTGAAATTGATACCCATACTAAGATTAGGTATCAAATGCATTGCAATGACCGAATGATCTTTGCTCGGTGGAAAGGCTGGGGGATTCCGTCTGATCAAATTGCTTATTCAGTGTCGGCTTCTCTCAATAAACAGGTAAAAATTGATATCCTTGCTGATAATTTCTTAGCTATTGAATGTGGTAATCAGAGTTTGAGAAATTCTTTGCTAAACGAGGACATATTAACATTCAAAGGTCTAGGTTTTGATTGCCGAGTATGGCAACCCCTCTTTCTTCCATCTCAATTTAATTCCTGCATGGTTAATAGAGCAATTCACTTGATAAATTCCCTGTAGAATTGCGAAATAATGAGTTCTTAAGAATAATAGCTAACAAAATAGGTAAATTTGTAGAAGTTAATAAATCAGCCCTAAGCTTCTTTAACCAGCTTTTGATTGTTAATATGAATATTAACATTAAATTTATAGAGCCCATAACAGTGAAATGCGACAACTTATGCTTAACACTAGAATTGCCCTTTTATAATGGCTCTTTCGAAGATTCTACGCTGAGGAAGATCCCCTCTGAGAAACCTTTCTCCGAATCGGTCCTCAAATCTAATGGCACTCCATTTAGATTTGTGGAAGGAGGGAGTTTTACCTTCGAAGGCTATAAGTTTAATATCAACCCTAATCATCTCACCACAAACTTATGTCCTCACAGCTCCCCTGTTAATATATCTCGCCCACCTCTTCCTCCATTGCCAACTATTAATCCACCTATAGTTGACTCATTACTTTGGGATCGAGACCTGGAAGAAGGTGAAACCAGTGAGGTGCTCCCTCAGAAAGACCAGCCTGAACTGACTAATCTGCCATCATCTATCTTTCTCATCCCACCAGAGAGACTAAGTCCTTCGTGGTCTCCCCCTTTAATGGTACCCACCTCCTCCTCTGAGCAATCAGAGAGGGATAGGCCTCCCCTGAATCCAGGAATGGCACCTGTGCAAGGTCAACCAATCTCTCGAGTCTCAAGAATGAAGACCTTTGAGGTGTCAGAGGTCCATGCTCCATCTGTGATGGCTGTTTTAGATTCAATTGCAAAATATGAGAGTGATCGAGTTGCTAGGGAAGTTAACATCATTGCCAAATTTGTAGGGGAAGAAGTAGTAAATGACCTCATGGATCAATTGGTTGATGAAATTTGTGATGATGAGGAATTGGCAAGACAAAGGGATCTCTATGTCAAAAATCTAATGGATATTGCCAGATTCGACATAGAAACAGATGAACTTTTTATAGCATTAGACAACTTAGAAAATGATAACCCAAACACTCCAGGCATTCTCAGCTCTGAAAGAAGTAAAGATTCTCCTGACTGTACTAAAATTAGTAAGAAGAGAGGCAAGAGATCCCTTGCTGAACTTAGATCAAAGGATGGAGAAGCAAGGGGTCAGCCTGAAATTTCTAATCTTTTTAATGCAGGGGAGGGGAAGTTCCTCCCCTCAGAGCCATGGAAATCATAACATGGAATGTTAGGGGTCTGAATGCCCCTAACAAACAACGCATCTTAAAGCGCCACATCTCTGATTCTAAACCAGATATAATGTTAATCCAAGAAACCAAAATGAACTCCTCTGAGATAGCCCTTTTCGAGAAAAAACCAGGCGTTAGACAACTAAAGCACTCCCCTGCTACATGGGCCTTTGGGGGCTTAGCCATCATTTGGGACTCTAGATTCATCTCGTTTACACCTTTAGAGATTAAGCAAAATTGGATGGGAGGAGAAGTAGTAAGTTATAAAAATAACCTAAGATTCAAATTGATTAAAGTTTACGGTCCTATCCAAAATAGGGATAAGGCTAGGGTGTGGGTGGAACTGGAGTCTTTCCTCAAAAGTTTCCCAAATGATGTATGCATCATTGGGGGAGATTTCAATGCTATCACTAAGGTAGCAGACAAAAGAGGAGGTAGCAACAAACTTCCTCCAGCGGCTGTAGATTTCAATCATTGGATCAATAGGAATTCCTTGTTGGAAATCCAGATGGCAGATAATGCCTTCACCTGGAACAACAAAAGGCTTGGTTTCTGTAACATTGCTGAGAAACTAGATAGGTTCTTTATCCATGGAGGGATCTCGAAGCTTAACTTTACCCTGAATGCAGAACCCCTCCCTTTAGCAGGATCTGACCATTTCCCACTCCAACTAATCTTATTATTTGACCACTCCACTAAAAAATGTCCATTCAAATTTGAGAGCATGTGGTTCAGAGATGATAACTTTTTAAACTTAATTGAGAATTGGTGGAGAAGCTCTGTTTTCTCTGGTTCGAAGATGTTTATTATCACAAGCAAGTTAACGCTTATCAAAAGGAAGCTCTTAGAATGGAACAAGACTAATTTTGGAAATATTTTCGATAAAAAACTCCTAATAGAAAATGATCTTAAGAATGTTAACTTTGAGGTTCTTGAGAAGGGGTGGATGAACATCTCTTCCTCAAAGAAAAGGCTCTACTCTATGAATATGAAAAGACACTCTCAAATGAAGAGATCTTTTGGAAACAAAAATCGAGGGAGACTTGGTTGAGTGATGGGGACCGAAATACTAAGTTATTCCACAATAGTACTAAGCAGAGGCGATGGGTCAATCGAATTTCTAAAAATTAAGAATTGCCAGGGTTCCATCCTGTCTAAACCAGATGATTTTGCCTTCGAGGCAACAAGGTTTTTTGATAAATTCTTAAACAATATTGAAGGCTCCAACCTCAGAGGCCAACTCAATATTACCAAGAATCTTCCAAAACTCATTAACGATGACCACAACAAAATCCTGTCAAAGAAATTCTCTGAGGAGGAGGTTAAATTTGTCCTTATGCAAATGAATCCCGACAAGGCCCCGAGCCCAGATGGCTTCCCCACTAGCTTTTTCCAAAAATGTTGGGGTTTTATGGGGACAGAGATCACATACGCCTTAGAAGGTATTAGGAACTTTGGTAAGATTCTCAATGAAATCAACAATACCTTCTTAGCTCTCATCCCCAAAAAAGAGAATCCTGAAAGCTTTAATGACTTCAGACCAATAGCCCTTTGCAACACTGTGTACAAACTCTTAACCAAAACCCTAGCAGCCAGACTCCAAAATCTTCTCCCCATTATCATTAGTGAAGAAAAAACCGGCTTCGTAGAAGATAGATCAATTTATGATGGGGTTATTATAGCCCAAGAGGCCGTTCATTTGGTCCAGCTCAACAGGGTCCCAAGTAAGCTAGTCAAATTAAACATTAGCAAAGCTTACGACAAAGTTGAATGGCGCTTTCTATGCAAATGCTTGGAGGCCTTTGAATTTTCCAAATCCTGGATCAACCTAATCTTTGAATGTATATCCACCCCCAAATTATCGGTCTTGGTTAATGGTTCCCCAAAAGGTTTCTTTAGCAGCTCAAGAGGGCTCAGGTAAGGAGATCCCCTTCCTCTCATCATCATGGCTGAAGCCCTAGGTAGATCCATCTCTAAGGCCAAAGAGGAAGGTTGGATCCAAGGAATCCCCATTACCAGCGGCCTCCCTCCCTTTACCTACTAGCAATTTGTTGACGACATGATGCTTTTTTTGCAGGGAAGTGTAAGGGAAGCGAGCGCCTTCAAAGGCATCCTTAATTCCTATATGCTAGCCTTGAGTCAAGAGGTGAATCTGGCCAAGTCTGCAGTTTTTATGTTCAACATAGACCCCTCCTTAGGAAAAGTGATCAACAATATCCTGGAGATTAGTGAAGGAACTCTTCCTTGCAAATACCTAGGCATTCCCCTTGACAAGGGTAGAAGACCCTCAAAATTATGGGACAACTTGGTGGATAAAATCAAGTCCAAGATTAACACTTTGAAAGGAAAATGGCTCTCATTTGTAGGTAGAGCAACCTTGGTTAGATCGGTCTTGTCAGCTATGCCCATTTACCAGCTCTCTTGTAAACATTTATCATCTTCTAAACTTGCAGAGCTCAACAAGCATCTCAGGACTTTCTTTTGGCAAGGTTCTAATGACAATCGTAAACTATCACTCATATCCTAGGACAAGATATGCAAACCTAAAGAAGAAGGAGGAGTTGGCATTAAAAACCTTCGTGATCAGGGCAAAGCCTTGGGTGCCAAGTTGGTCTGGAGGATGTTTAGAACCCCCCACCTCAAATGGGCTTGCTTGCTGCACCACAAATACCTTAATGGAGGGAATCCTATCCAAATCTTCAGAGAAACCAACCCTCCCAGAGGGTCTTGTCTATGGAATTTCATGTTAGACTGCAGGAGGATTATCTCTGACAGACTTACTTGGAACCTGGGGTCTGGGGATAAAGCTCTTTTTTGGTCGGATTCATGTGGTGGATATAAGGCTATTGATAATATCCATGACTTTGGTGCTACTCACATCCTTCTTGAATCTCATAGAGGACCCCTGTTAAACAACTATATCTCCCCTTCAGAGGATGGGGCTGGTTGGCAGTGGATTGAGAAGGAAGATGAGGATATCCCGGTAAGGGATAAACAAAAACTTATGGCAATTCTTAAATCAAGGAACATTGCCTTAGGTCAGGTTGAGGACAAGCTCGTCTGGGATGACTCCCTAAGAGAAGAATACAACTCCAAGGATGGGTACTCTCTCATCTCCAAATCGTTTATAAGACCTATGACTGAGCTTCCCTTGGAACTTTGCTAGGATAAATACTGTCTGCCTAAGGCAAGTATCTTCTCCTGGCTTGCGATTCAGAACAAGCTCCTAACTGCAGACAAATTTAGAAGAATGGGGGTATGAGGGCCCTAATAGATGTCCTCTTTGCGAGGCAGACGAGGAAGACACCAATCATATCCTCCTTAACTGCCCCTTTTCTCACAAATGTTGGATCTGGTTCACCAACAAACTTGAATGGTCTGCGGCCTTCCCCCACACCATCTTTGGAATGCTCAAGGCATGGCCTCTCCTCAGGCGTGGCTGTCTCTTTGAAGGTTTATGGACAACTCTTCCTTCTTCCATTATGTGGGAACTATGGAAGGAGAGAAATAGACGTCTCTTTAAGAATGAAAAACTAGAGGTTCCCAGAATCATTAACAGGATAGAGTCAGCTATCACTGAGCTCATGAACAACCGTCTGTCTTTAGGCACATTGAAGAATGCCTCTATCACTTATTGGGATGAAAAGATGATAAAACGTTGGGAAGGCTTATCCTTTCCTCCCTTTGTAGGAGATGGTCCTATTGTAAGTCTTCAATCAAGGGATGCATGCAGATGGCAGCCCCCAAGCGAAGGTTGGATGAAGTGAAACTTTGATGGGGCATCCTGTGGCAACCCAGGGCAAGCAGGGATAGGATGTGTTGTTCATAATTGGGAAGGCAAGGAACTAGCAACCCTTGCCTCTTCGGTTGGCATTAACACCAACAATTGGGCGGAACTTATGGCCTTGGTGGAGGGTCTGCATTTATGCAGGAAACTAGGAGTTAAGAACTTGGAAATTGAAGGAGATTCAACTATAATTGTCAATGCTCCGAGGAAAGGTAGTATGCCTAATTGGAGACTAAATACTTTGTTGTCCAAATCTCTTGACTTATGCAGAGATTTTGATAGGTTCACAGTCAATTATATTTATAGGGAGGGCAATAAAAGAGTGGATGAGTTGGCCAACTTGGGAGCCGATGGCATCAATCTTCTGTCTATGCCACCTTAAGGCAACCCCCTCTTTTGTTTTCGTGTCCTAAGTGATCATTAGCATGTTTCTCCTTTCATCCCCTTATGTTTCTCTTGCCTAGACTATGTTTTAACCCCCTTATTTATTCCTCTTCCCGCCCCCTGTATTTACGTATAGATACTCAGACAAACATTCAGTTTAAATATGCCCATATATCTGTTCTCCCAGACTTTAACTCAAGTAGTTAGGCTCAATCCATGGTCGGATATAATCATTAAAACACAAATCTCAATCATATATTTTTATTCCTCTCCTTCATACCCATTTAGTCTTCCATCCTTTAGCCCAAGGAGAGGCCCCTCGTCTAATATTTTTGTATATACTTATCTGGGAACTTTCATTATTAGACCCTCACCTTGACTCAGTCATCCATATATATATATATATATATATATATATATATATATATATATATATATATATATATATATATATAAGGATGTATATATATACATGTATGTATACATATACATGTATGTACATATATATGTATATATATACATCCTTTATATATATATATATGCAAGTTTTATCTCACATTCTTGCGGCCTAGGACCCCTTCATGAATTATCTGGGATAGATAAGCACTCTCAATGCATGTAATAATTTTCTCTTTATAGATATATAGGCATTTCACTCTCTCTCTCTCTCTCTCACACACACACACACACACACACACATCTTAACACCTATATTAAGTCAGATCCTTGATTCACATTTACAGGTATATATATATATATACAGTCATATATATTCATATTTATATATATACATTTATATATATACTTATATATATATATATTTTTATTATACACACACACACACACACACACATATATTTATATATATTCTTATTAGTCTCTTGAAGTTTACTGATCTTTCATCCTTGAATATCAACTTAACTTATCATCTTTATACATCACAACATCACTGTTTAATATTTTCATGTCGTTCTCTATCTGAAATAATTGGACATAATATAATTAACACAAATTGACAAGTCTTTGTCCCGATCCAGTTCTACCTCTGCTCGATTCTTCTCATCATCGAACTCCTGTTTCCACTGAGGATACTTTTATTTCGAATATTACTTCGATCAAGTATTTCCTTCTGTCATCAAAATACTGTATTCGGTCACTATGGCTGTTTCCTCACCGAAACCTATCTGATATTCATTGGGTTTTTATGTCGAAGAAACCTCAGGCTTCGGTGACCTCCTTTATTTTTTCCACCAAAAAACTTCTTCCATCGAAATCACCATGCCTTGTCGGTGATTGGATCTATTGTCTCACTGAAGCCTTTCTTTATCATCCCTTTTCATCTTCCACCGATAAAGTCACATCGGTGAAACCATGTGTATCAGAGGCATGCCTTTTAGCTTCCTCGAAACCTATTTCCTCATCGATATCTTTTATCGATGTAGCTTCCTTTTGCCTGATCGACATTATTCTTTCGATGAGAACATTCCTTTCGGTGAGTCCTTTTATGTTGCACCGATGGTATTATCTCCTCGAAGACCTTTTCTCGCCGATGAAAACCATCTTCGCTTTCCTCAATATCTTTTGTCAATGGAATTACTGTCTTCAATGAGTCTTTTTTGAAGTTCATCGACGCTTCCTTTCTTTTATGGCCCTTCTATATCGATGAGATATCGTTGGGTCTCATCGATATTATTTGAACCCGGATATCTTAATAGGATGCTATTACACCCACTTGATGACTTGTGGGCTACCATGGTATTAATGAGTCTCTTGAAGTTTACTGATCTTTCATCCTTGAATATCAACTTAACTTATCATCTTTATACATCACAACATCACTGTTTTATATCTTCATGTCGTTCTCTGTCTGGAAATAATATGACAGAATATGGTTAACACAAATTGACAAGTCTTTGTCCTGATCCAGTTCTGCCACTGCTCGATTCTTCTCATCATCGAACCCCTGTTTCCACCGAAGATACTTTTATTTCGAATATTACTTCGATCAAGTATTTCCTTCTTTCATCGAAATACTGTATTCAGTCACTATGGCTGTTTCCTCACCGATACCTATCTGATATCCATTAGGTTTTTATGTCGAAGAAACCTCGGGCTTTGGTGACCTCCTTTATTTTATCCACCGAAACACTTCTTCCATCGAAATCATCATGCCCTGTCGGTGAATGGATCTATTGTCTCACCGAAGCCTTTTTTAATCCTCCCTTATCATCTTCCACCGATAAGTCGCATCGGTGAAACCATGCGTTTCAGAGGTATGCCTTTTAGCTTCCTCGAAACCTATTTCCTCATCAATATCTTTTATCGATGTAGCTACCTTTGCCTGATCGACATTATTCTTTCGATGAGATCATTCCTTTCGGTGAGTCCTTTTTATGTTGCACCGATGGTATTATCTCCTCGAAGACCTTTTCCTGTCGATGAAAACCATCTTCGTTTTCCTCGATATCTTTTGTCGATGGAATTTCTGTCTTCGATGAGTCTTTTCTGAAGTTCATTGGTGCTTCCTTTTTTCAATGGCCCTTCTATATCGATGAGACATTGTTGGGTCTCATCGATATTATTTGAACCCGGATATCTTAACTCGATTCTTCTCATCATCGAACTCTTGTTTCCACCGACGATACTTTTATTTTGAATATTACTTTGATCAAGTATTTCCTTCTTTCATCAAAATACTGTATTCGGTCACTATGGCTATTTCCTCACCGATACCTATCTGATATCCATTGGGTTTTTATGTCAAAGAAACCTCAAGCTTCGGTGCTTCCACCGATAAGTCGCATCGATGAAACCATGCGTATCGGAGGCATGCCTTTTAGCTTCCTTGAAACCTATTTTCTCATCGATATCTTTCGATAAGGCCATTCCTTTCTATGAGTTCTTTTTATGTTGCACCGATGGTATTATCTCCTCGAAGACCTTTTCCCGTCGATGAAAACCATCTCCTCTTTCCTCGATATCTTTTGTCGATGAAATTACTGTCTTTGATGAGTCTTTTCTGAAGTTCATCGACGCTTCCTTTCTTCGATGGCCTTTCTATATCGATGAGACATTGTTGGGTCTCATCGATTTTTTTTGAACCCAGATATCTTAATAGGATGCTATTACACCTGTTTGATGACTTATGGGCTACCATGGTATTAATGAAAATGATGATTATATAACCATTTTCATTCTATTATTCAAATTTATCCATCTTAGACTCAGATGTTTAAGTATTTCCTCCTTATATTTGATCACTCCTAAATTTAACTTTTTCAGTCTTGCTACTCTGCTAAGATAAGCTTTAAGACTAGAAGGAGGCAATACCTTACATTAATGAGCATAGGTATATAAATGTGCTGACATATCTCGCTCCTGGATATATGTGATCATGGATATATAGGTATTATTATTTATGTAGATATTGCCTTCTTTTAGGACTAACACTTACCTAGCTATCCTCATCTCTATTTTACCTTTTCGGTCCCCTATATTCTTGATGTTTTGTCTCTTGTTTTGTTCTTAAGAAGCTTTTAGGCTTTAATGTCTCTAGGCTGCTTTAACTTAGCTTCGTAGTTTTGTTAAGCTATGTATATGCTATGCGTCATCCTCGTCCCTGTGTATGATCGGCCCCAACCACCTTCAGGCTTTCTAGGCCTTCCATGGTTTATATGTGTGTGTGTGTGTGTGTTTATATTTCTATATATCTTATCATCATTCACATTATATATTAGGATTTTGTTCAGACTCACATCTATATAATCATATTCATATATAGTTTCCTATTTTTCTGCCTGTTTTCTCAGTTTTAAGTTAAATCAGTCTTAGATGCATATGTCAATTTTCCTCTTTCTTCCTAGTAATCTTTAGCATCATATTATTAGATTAAGGGTCGACCCAATAAAATTTTATCTCACTTAAAGCTTTCCCATGACACTCAATAAGGGCCTGGAAGGCTCTCGAACCATATTCTTTAAGATGGTAGCTCCCCGCGATCTCTTTGCAGGAATATTTATGGAATTTGCCTCGTTAATATTTATTGAGTTTATGCTCTTCAATGGGTAATCACTCTCGCATTATGTTTCTGGAGATTGTTTTAGACTAATATTTTGAGCTACGTATCCTAACAGGGTGACCATCCAGGCATGTATGATATATTGTATAAGTTGACCTGTTCGGTTTTCCTTTTCCTAACATTTTGGTGAGAGTTTTTCTCAAGATTTTGTGCAGAATAAGGAGCAGAGCATGCTTAACCCTGTGTTTCAGGAACTGTCGCCCACAAATGGCAGCATCACCCCAAGAGATGGGCAATCTGCTGCTCAACTTTACACAGAGGTGTAACGACCCTCCATGTCAAGTTCTTCCTACCAATTGATACAAACGTTACAAGTTTAGTATTAAAATGGGATATTTTAGGACATTTGTCTTATGGTTAAATTTTAATTATGATTATATATGGAAATTGTCACCCATGTTATTTGCTTTAATTATAATTATAGCCAATTGTAAAACTGATAATAATAGCATTTTAGAGATATTCGACAGTTACAATACTTAACGTTGGGAGTATAGCGGCAAGTTCAATGGATCCCGTGCTATCTCGAGTAGAAATCTACCCAAATGCACCATCCCATTTGGTAGCCATAAAATGGATTGATGCCATGCGTTCAGCGGTTTCTGTTCCCCCTCAGTCTCATGACACGGGCTTCAAAGAGGCGCTAATTCTCCATCATTTGACCGTCGATCGTGTTGATACCGGCCTTGTCCTTTCCACCCTTGCCGTCAAGCCTCCCATTAAGAACAGGTATAATACGTTACATGGAGGGGCGATGGCATCAATTCGCGAGTATTGTGGGATTGGCAGCTGTAAAGACGGTTGCCGCAGATAAGGTGTGCTGGCAGACTGAAATGAGCAGGTCTTACCTCTCGGCTGGACGCATTGGAAAAGGATGGAGGGGTAGACGAACTGGTGTTTTTTCTTGCTAGTCTTAAGGACCAACATTAAACGGTGATAAAACGGTTTTTTAACAGCTAATGACAACTAAATTTTATTTCAACATTTTAAAAGCTGCATAGGTATTTGGTACCAAGAAAAAATATTGTTGGAAAACTTTTTGGCGCAGAGTGTGGATTCTAGATGGTTCACAATGTCTTCGTAGCTACCAAAGCAAGAGAACAACCTGGGTTGTTGGGGTACTCGTTTCTGGAGATCACCATCTGTGCAGGAGGCTGCAGATCAAGAATGATTGAAATGAACAGTTGGCGATTGGGATTTTATTGTTTTGCATGCAAGTGAAAGGTGGACGATCTTGGTGGACTGTGGCGCATGGATTCCCTGATGGGCTAGTACAAAAAAGGAAAGACATAAAAAAATGCATTCATAAACATTATTTTTTTTACCAGGATACAGAGGATTCAGAGCACGTCGGTGTCGTTGAGTGTGGCGGGCTGTGGCATTTTCAGGTTTGTGCTGCAAGTTTCAGAGATGGTGCTATTGGCATCTTCTATTGTGTTATAGGGTTTGGTTAGTTCCCATATCTATTTGCTAATATTTTCAAACAAGGATGGACTGAGACTTTTGTTTTTGCTTTCTAGTTGCATTGTAATATAGTACTTCTGATGTAGCATTCATCACTTTGGAAATTGTTCGTTGTTGGTGTTTTATGGCATTGTATTTGGTTGCAAGTATCGAATGTAGCCGCAGTGGTCAGTTTTCATGGTAGCATTTTGTAGCGGTGTCTCTTTGAAATCCAAGGATCCCATTATTAGGCCGCTTGTGTTCTATCTTTTACTTTACAAACAAGGTGACACTTAGTTTCATTAGATGTTTTATGGGCAAACTGGGTATCATTAATGGTGATCCTCCTTGGTCAAAGGCAACCAATCCGGAAGAATTTTTGTACAGACTGGAAATAACGGTATTGCAAGCCGACCCTCGAATTTGGTTGTTCTATATGCTTCTTCTTTACCAATTTGCATTCCATGTGCCTTCTATTTTGTGTATTCCATTGTCATTTCTGAGCATAAAACAATAGGTTCTATGTTATCATATTCTTTTATTTGTTCAGGGCAGATTAATTACAACAAAAACATAGGTTCTATATGATCCTAGTTTTCTATTGTACAGAACAGATTGCTTATAGTTGTTTATTTTCCTGATCCTTAGAGCTTAGTTTACATATTTCCGTGCTAGCGGGAAAGGTTTAAACATGGGATGTCAGACGGAGAATATCTTAAGCAACTTGAAATAGAGCCTCTCGCTTCCATTCTTTCAATTCTTCTACCTTCTCTAATTCCTTATGATTGACCTTCTTGCCCCATATCCTGTTCGCTCAAATTACAAGTGAATTACTTTGAAATTATTTGTCTTATAAGTGAAATCAGTATGCCATCATTTATCAGTTATATTGGGGTCCTCACAGCTATAGGCAATGCCAACGCAAATCCATATGTAGGGTTTCCTAATCCATTATAAGGAACACAGATTCAAAGATTTTCCAGTGTTGCTCCTTTGCCCTCGATTACAAGTTGCAACCCTTTTCTTCACGGATGTTGTGATCACCATGCTTAGAAGACACAGGCTCACAGACCACAACTACCACTAAAGGTTTGCCAAAGTAGAATTAAGGGCTAAACGTAATAAAAAAGTATAGCACCAATTGCTTTTGGATAGTTCTGTAATGATGTTAGTAAATTATTTGATATGCGTGAAGTGAATGGTTATCAAGTTGAATGTGTCTGCATTCTCTTTATTGACGCGATGTGTTCAGTGTATGTTAATATTAACTTGTATGATATGGAACCAAGGGGACTATTGATGGGTGACTTGTGTGTTTAAATCAAAAGTTGACTAATTTTGAAATATAGATGAGCTTAATGAAATCTTCTTATTGTGAACTATATTATTTGTTTGGTTGGAATAAATATTTTGCCTTGGATAAAATGATAGAACATATAGGATGCTTGAGTTGAGATAATTAGAAGGTTCTTGGAAGGCATTTATTGATTTTCATTCGTGTTGTGCATTTTAGCTTGGGTTAAATGGACACTTGTGCGAAATTTTGAGGAGTAATTGATATAATTTTCTTTTATGTATATAATATAGATTGTTAATATTCATTAAGTATCACATAGTAGTTCCTTTTGGTATCCACCAAAGTTGACTAGATATTGGTTGGGTGCATGTTAGTATTTTCACGATTTCTTAATGTGCAAATGGGTTCTTTGATGATGCAATAAGAGCCCAACGGAATGGTAAGCGTATAGTGGATTAGCATTCTTGTGATCTTTCTAAATATTGATTTACAACACCTTATTTCTTACTCTAATTTGAAAATTGTAAATTGTATGGACACATTGATCTTACTCAGTCTATGCTTCCACACACAATGTTTTGGGAGGTAAATGTTATGGCGTCGTCTTATATGAGTCAATCACCCAAACTTGGCAGAGGAATCATATAGTCATTTTATTTATGTCCTTATAAAGTTCATGTCAAAACAAATAGGAGGACATTAGTTTTCATGAAGATTATGGTCATTAGAGAATGTTATGGACCCCATTGAGTAACAATTAGGAAATTATGGTCGGGTGGTTTAGCAAAAGTAGGGATTTTTAACTGAAATTATAATTCTTTGAAAACAATTGTAAGGGATAGTAGAGATTTACTTATGATGTAATAGGGATGCTTGAATCTTGGTTATAAGAAGTTGTTATGTCGTAGATGCTTGATGGTTACTAAACAATTTAAAATATACATTGGCAAATGTTTTCCTTGTAGTCTTAAACAATTAATTGGTGGTTTGTTTTTAACATATGGATTGCTATTATATCAATGCATAGTCCTTGGATTATTTAACTTTGGTCATCGATTAGAAGTGCATTAGACTATATGAATCATGAACTCTATGATAGGGTCTCAGTATGGTCAACAACTTGATGTTTAATAGTATTGCATGCTCGACATGTTCATATTCTCAGTTGTTTTGTTGATCACCACTTCCTTTTGAACTTGTGGAGAACCCACACCAAATAGCCTCTTGTAAATAATGATTCGAATTCCAAGCAATTATTATAATACTATTAGCGGTAACCCTTAGCATGAATAGTAATGATTTTATGGTGAGTAATAAGCCTTGAATAGTTGTAACACAAGCCAAACCCTTGTCTATATCTAGGTATTCGTCTCTGTTTCACCTTAGTGGGTGGCAGCCGACGAGAGATTTGTCTGGGAACTGGACCCTAGAAAGGGTTGCGTACCCACTCTTCTTCCATCATATTAGATGGGTTTTGAGTTGTTTTCGCGAACTATGATGTCTCCGCGCATTCACGTAGGCAAGGCCATCTGTGATGAGCCCCCGAGACATTAGGTCTAGCCCTTAGGTCATGCTCCTTTGGGTTACATTGATCTTACTGTACCTTTCCATTGGTATGTATATCTTAATCGTCTCTATAAAATCAATAATCATCTATTGTATGATTGAATTGCTTAAAGTATTAGTATGATTTGGTGTGAAAATCACGTATTCTAATATATGCTAACCTTCTATTGTGCATCTAGACAAGTAGACAAATTTGTGGATGCAGGTCCTAGAAATAAAGGAATTGCATGATTGACGAGAGAAACTCGTGAATGAAGAAGGTATGAGTAGTTGTACCCAGTAGAATCCATACGCTATTGTTTATCAACATTGTATGGAATTAGGTACTTGCTATAATATACTTGTGTTGACGTTTTACAAATGTGTTATGTGGTCTCAAAAAAAGAAATTTTATTGTCGAACCCATAAGCTGGAAGTGGTTATTGCAAAAGGATTTCTACATACAATCTTCATTATTTTGGACAAGTTCCCTTTGTGATCTTGTATCTCCATTTTGTATCGCATTCTTAATTTTTTCTGATCCTTGAGGGATTTGGGCTAGACCAGAGGTTTTCTTCCCTCCATTCTTTCCTACCGATGCCCACACCGAATGGAGGTGTAAATGTAAATCTATTTATTTTTTAAATTAATAAAATTATTTGGCCTCAGCCTTTTATCGATAAAAAAAAAGGAATACCATTGAAAAAATAATCATTAGTGTCAACATGAATGATTTAATTGGAATACCAGAGTGGTTATCTTTCATACATACTTAATTTTGCGGAAAGCATTTCCTTATCTTATTTGAAAGGATGACCTCACTTTGGCAATCAACACCATGCAACAAATGAAAGAGGATGCAAGACGATTCGAGCATCGGTAGTCGTTAGATTTCAATTTATTTTTAAAAGCTTTTATTAGTGAAGTAATAAATATAATGTATTAATATTAGTTTTATACTTAATTTTTAAAAATAATAAATTAAATGTTTAATATTTTAAAAATATAGTTTTTATTTATTTTAATGATTATTATATTATAATATATATAATTAAATAATTTTTAAATATATATTATATAAAAAATTATTAATATTATTATTTAATTTTGAGATATATATAAAAAACAGCAGTAAGTTTTTACTAAATATAATTATTTTTTAATTGTATATTGAAAAATTTCTCATAACAAATTATATGTTTCAGATTTTTGAAATTTTGGTTTTTATTCATTTAAATAATTATAATATTATAGTATATAATTAAAATTATTTTAAGATATATATTATATGAAAATATTCAAATATACAATACATATGAATATTAGTTTTATACTATTAAAAATTTAATAATAAAATAAATGTTTAATATTTTAAAAATATATATTCTTATTTATTTTAATCATCATTTTATTATAGCATATATATAATATATAATTAAGTCACTTAAAAATATATATTATATCCAAATTATAATAATATTATTTTTTTAATTCTTAAAATTACATATACAAGTAAATAATTTAGTAATTTTTTTTTTTTTTTTAAAAACTATGCCTGGTAAACTTTTTAACGTGACCGGTGACGCTGGCACGACACGCCCACCAGCTCCATGTGAATGCTTTTGACATGGAGCTATAAACCAGTGAGGCCACAAACGGGGACCTCATCCCCACACTTCACTTGTTCAAATCCGCGAGCACAACCTTGCAAGCACAGTGGCCCAACAGGGATTTGAACCTTGATGGCCGCTTCACCAACAAAGTGTTTTAACTGCAACACTACATGTCCGAAGACAATTTAGTAAGTTTTTAATAAATATAATTTTTTTTAATTATATATTTAAAAAAAAATATTTTAATTATATGAACAAGATTTTTGAATTTTATTTTATTTTTTTATTTATTTTAATAGTTATACTGTTATAGCATTTATAATATATGATTAAGTGACTTTAATTTAAAACATATATACCTAATATAGATTATCAAAAAATATATACTTAATATACATTTTAGATTATTTATATTTAGTATTGTATATAATATTTTGTAATAAAAATTATTAAATTTTTATTGAAATTAATTTAATTCTTATTAATATATTTTATTTTTATTTTTTATATAGTATAAATTAAATTAACATACAAATTTAGTATAATATATATTAATATATTATTATATATTAGATCTTATAATACCTTTTATTTGGGGACGGTTGAGAACCATGAGATCAGTTAAAACTAGGCAATTGTGCCACATTCATTATTAATTGATGTAATCACTACTTAACACATAATACCTTGCATCCTCTCTTATACTTGGCATATGGATGTTGGCTACTACACCTTACATCTATTTCTTCCCTTATTATCATTGTTTGAGGGTCACAAGGAATTATAAGTTACAATATATATTTAAATTATTATCAAAAAATAAATATTATTTACATTCTATCTAATACTAGCATACCTATATTTAAAAAAAATCTAAGTACGATACGCCAATAGATATATGGAAATATTTAATATTCATACATAATAGTAAATATTTTTAAATAATAATAAAGATTTATTAGGAGTAAGTTTGAAGTGAAATGGTTGAATACATCATTTAGAGTATTTGAAAGAAATTGTAGAATGTAATGCACGACATAGATGAACAAAAGCAATATATCAATGGTTGTACATTTCGATCATTATAGTAATATATAATTTTTTTGTTTTAAAACAATTAAGACTTTAAAAATTTGAAGCATGCATAGATAAAGTATTAGGTGTTATGGAGAAAACTAATATTATACTTGTTATGTGTATGTATTAAACAATTTTTACATTATATAAAATGAAATATTTTCAAACAAAATTTAAAATATGTATTAATGAATAGATACATAAAACTATAAATAGTCTTAAATTGCATGTTGTTTGGATAATTTTGAGTAAATAGAACATGACTTTGATCAAATTATTTGTCGCAATATAAGTCATTAATAAAAGTAAAAATTGGGGAAAATATGAGATATTGGAACAAAATTTCAATTGTTTTTGATATTAATAAGCAACAAAACAAGGTTGTTCCTATAAACAACAACCCAAAGGATGTAAAGTTAACAACAAAAATAGTAGCAACAAAAATATATATTACTTCAATCTGTTTTCTTTAACCTTTCGCTTTGCAAGTTGTCTACTGATTTTCATTTTTTCGTAACGTTCATATGTGAATGCTAGCATTATTCTGAGGCCTTCTAGAGATTTTACTCAAGACACTTCAACAAATGTCAATCATGTTCTTTCTGTTTGTCCTATATTAATTGTGGCTTTTGATAGAGTTAACCACTGAGATTTATGTATAGTCAATGCCCATGCCAATCTCAATGGTACTGAAATGTCCTTCCCCTTTGTATTGGTGTTATTGGAATTATATTTGGATAATGATCATGAAATGGTATTCCTATATAATTGTCAAATTCAACCATGACATATGATGGTGGTACAAGTGGAGAACTTCCTGGTTTATAGATAATCTTTAGAACATATCCTAGAGCTCCATTTACAAGTCCTACTTGTATCCAAAGATTTGAAGTTAACATCACCCTTGAATTCTTGTTGATCAATATCTCTAGATCAAGTTCATCATTTGAAAATTCTTTTGCTTGATGTACACTTCCTACTTTTGTTGCGAGACTATGCGCAATAGGATGTTTCAATGTATATAGCATTTTTTAGTTATGATTATGAGCATTTTCATTTGTGGAGAACAAATGGAAAGTATTGTCAAACTCAATATTACTTATAACATTTATGTTAATAGAGATTCTTGTCATAAGTAATCTCCAATCATCAATTTGTGGGTTTGCATCTCTTAGATTTGTCAAAAGTTGACAAAACCTTTGTTATTGATTATTTTGTCCATCTTGTTTGAATATTTTATCTAATGTAACCATAGTTTTGAATTCTTGGCACAATAACTTTGCCCGTCTATTGCTGTCATATGCTAGTCTATCATTGTCTGGAGGCAAGTGGCCCTAATCTCCAACCAAAAGCATATATATATAACTAAAAGAAGACCGATAAAAAATATTTAAAAATTATGTAATAAAATAATAATTTTTTTATATAGATATGAAATTATAATAAATATCATATAAAATACTTGTGTTGATTAGTCATAATGAAAGATCTACCTGCAAAGCTTATGTGTGCATTTTGTGGAAATGCTTGTCAAAGCCGAGAATCTATGTTTTCCAACATGTTTTGATCAATGAAGCTCATTTCATCAATCAAATTGTATTTGATATGTGACATATCTTCTCGAAAGTTTGTAAGTCTTGTTCCTTCTAGCTGAGAAAAGTCTCGTATTGGGGTTCTCAATTTTGAATGATTTGTAGAGGCTCTTATATTGAATGTTGCAACTCCTATTGGTGCAAGTAATAGAAAGGGAGAACAACCTAGCATTTCCTTGTTTTCAAGGGCTTGAATAATGACACCAATCAGATATGACTTTCATGTTCCTGTTGTTCCCTATATTATCATGAATAATGGCTCTCCATTTTAATTTTAATAGTAGTGGACCATAATTATGTTGATTGCCTTTCTTTGTTTACTATTGAGGATTGTGTAGTTTATGTGTTGCAATATATCATGTATGAGAAATCCATGATATTTCTTTCTGCTTATGAAATTGATTGCTTGAGTTGTGTATTCTTCACCTTGATATTTATGTGACCAATTTGTATGTCTATCAATGTCTCTTCTTCCCAACATATCCATTTCAAAAATTTGTATATTTTGATAGGAGGGTTTGATGCAATGTAGATATAATTTCCCATTCATGCTCTATGGTATTTCTTTGAACATGTTAATTGTCTTCAATTTTAGAATCGTTGGTATTTTCAACATTTTCTTCAACCATTGTTAGTTCCACATGCCAAACATTATAGTTGAATGACTCCCACTTTGCTATTATGGAGTCATGATCATGACCAATATCTCCTTCTACGTCACAAAATGGTGTACACCAATAACTCTGAAAAACAAAAGTCGATCCATTTATCTGAGTCTCGTGGAGGATTGGATACAAACCTAGGGATAACTATAACAATAGATGCACTTTTCCTTGGCTCCCATTTGTTGTCTCTTCTTCACTTAGGATTATAAATCCATGATATATCTACATCAATCAATAAGACATGTTCCAGAGGAGGTCTTATTTTATATCTATCAATGAGACATATTGTTTGTTCTTCATCGTTCTTTTCAATATGTAGAGCTATAGGTTTAAACACCTCACGTGAAACATTTAAATTAATAAATATTCTACTGCTCTCTACTAATGGAAGTTCTAACAACATGTGACATGTTTCTTGAGCTCCAATGTCTCTTTCCATGACTGTCTCGGTTAGAAGCCTTCTATATGCCCATGTAGCTAAATCATCGGGGTTTTCCATGTTTGAAAGACATCATCATCGGGGTTTTGCGGCATACTTTGCAACATATTTGATTACAATATTCTTGGAAAGAACAGGTTGCCAATCTATATTTGCTCTCCATAATTGCAATATGTGGCGATTATTTGAATTCACTCTCTCATCATTTCTTGCTAGTTCAATTTTTTTGTCTCCTATCTCTGTGTTTTCATATAATTTGGATCCTTCTAGATTCAACAACCAAGGGGATTTATTCCTACAATGAATACAAACTCGTATATTTCATTATTTTCATAATTTTATATATTTAAACATGTGAATTTTTTTTACTCATTAAATAGTTACCTACAAACCATCCAGCCTCCTTTTTTCCTTAGACATGCACCCTTCATACTATCTCTTCATAGTCTCACTCAATATCTATCTGTGCAAGTTGTGCTGTATTTTTTAAATATGGACGTTGATGATAATTTTGGAATACCTACAATTAAAAATACAAACAAATGTATCAGTCATATCATCAAGTATAAGTAGTTCATGTGATATATTAGATGTATATGAAAATATTTATGTACATGCCTACATATTTTGTTGATGTTGATCTTGTCTAGGATTCTATGCATGAACAATGGAATGAAAATAAGTCTCAACAATTTTCTTTTGCTCCTCATTTGACCAATCAATGTTGTCCATATTTGGTGCTCCATGCATCCAAAGGAGTCATGCACACATGGTGACCCCCTATGTTGCCATTCATATATAGTCTAGTAATCTTTAACATTCATTCCTTTTTCTAAATATTGAATGTCTTAACTGCATGTAGTGTGCAACAATACGAGGATAGTCTATAACATTTTGTCTTTGCCAAATTTGAGCTTCTCATGGAGTAATTGGCGGTGTTCCTGGCATTAATGCATGCAAATTAGGCTAATGCATGTCTACAACGCTCAATGTAAATAATATTGTAAGAGAGTCGATTTGATGAAACATGTCTTTCAAATCTGCATGACATTGAGCCCAATGTGACCTTGTATACCTGATTTTGTTTCCAAATCACATTAGCCTATCAGCTAGATGAGAGTGTGACATGCTTTCCATATGCTGGTGCAACTCATAAATGGTGATTGGAATGTCTTGCAAAATTCTTTTCACAAATATTGTAGATGAATTTTGTGCAAATTGTCTCATTATCATATTCATCATAAAATATCTGAATCTTGGATGTTGACCAAAACAATTATCCTTATTGTAATGCCCACCAAAATACCCTAGAGAAATACAACTAACTACACACTAATCAATTTTTTTGCTTATCTTTCAATACATCACATGACATCACTTAAGCAATGCAATGAGCACACATCAATATTAAATATTATGAACATAAAATATTTCTTCATCTATTAGTCAATTGCGCAAGCAGAATATAATAAATCATTACAACTACCTCCCTCGGGTATCTCAATGCCATTATGTATTCTACCTACATAAGCAATAACATTTTACTCTTCTTCAGAACAAAACCTAATAACCTAAATCATTAATTAAATATAAGAGCAACTTATTAATTCCTATCACTCGTGATATGCAACCTATTTAATCATTCATTCAATATGTGATTCTACCTTTCAATGCAAAATTGTATCCCCTTTTACTTAGGTTCATTTCACGCACCAAGTCCAAATGTTCCTACTTACCCTTAACCAAACTTCAACTATTATGATCATCATTCAAATGTCAAGATTAACCTTTACCTATTCGTTGACATAATTTCCATTTACATTTAACATTCACGCAACTATATATGACTGTAAGATCTTAGCATGATCATTTTCTTATCATAATTCCTAAGAGCATAATGCAACAATCATAAGGTCTACCTTAACCACTTATATTACATTCTATACATGTCTTCTTGACTTTACAACTCAGCCATAAGTAGAGAATGCCACTAGCCATACATGACACCATTTAGCTACCACAATCCCTACGTTAGAGAAAATCCATTCACTTGAACTTCTTAAACATTATAATACATGAATCATTTATTACTCGAAGATTATCTCTAAACTATTCCAATTAACCAACAACATAATATATTCCATTCCAATATCAACTCATTACAAATCTATTATCTACCTGAATTCAATTTAATACGAACTTAGGATATAATAGGATATGCTCTCATTCATCTCCTATTTAGAGTTATAACCATAATCCATGAGTACTAATACAGTCTAATCCTTTCCTTTAAGATAATCATCTATTCAACCATCTAACCCATTCACCTCCATGTTCTAGACATATCCATTAATAAGAATAGTAATTATTCCATTAAGAACATTCATTCAACACACTCATACGAAACATCCATTTACAACCCAAGCATTACAAGATTTCAATCAACCATTAAATCACAACTACAAATTACAATACAACAAGTGCAAATCTTTTCAATCACAAATCATAAACATGTCCTAAAATATCTTCTACCAATATACATACATACAATCAACCTACCAAGAGCATAGCTTTTCTTCTACGTAAAGCATTAACCAAAAACATCACTCCTAAGCTATCACCATTATCATTACATTTGCATAATTTCCTTTTAAACATGACTCATCATGAATACCAATTGCATCATCATATTCCAATTCATAACACACATCAACAACTCATGCATCCATTTCATTTTAACTATAAATGCATTACAATACAACTCAGTGTCTACCATTACAATCATATGCCATATCTTGGACTATCACTGCTTTTAGAGCAAGGCTCTTTTATTAAATTATTTCATTTACAACCATTACAAGACAATTTCATTCCATAAACCATGGCATCATTTATATTCTTGCTGCAATAATCATCCATAATCTATATTGGAGAAGCATCCACATCCACACTAGAAGAATCCAAAGATAAGTTTATCGCAATGGTTAAAAGCACCAACCACTCGACCATGTGAAACCAAAGGAACCAACCACCGTGTTAGGAGATGACACAAGGTCCCACACACACTCTACTTCTAGGCTGATACTTAAACCAAAGAGACTAAACAATACAAGGACTCTAAAGCAAGAAGCAATCACACACAAACACAAATAGAAACTCCCAGAGGCGTACAAATTAACAAAGTATCAAAACATCTCAAGCAGGGACACATGCAGGAGTGGAGTGTCATCACATGCTATCCTCCCCGTAATATTGAAAACACAACTCTTCAAGGCATAACATAACCCTGATACACATGTGGAGCCAACTCTACCCATGAGAGAATCAAGGGGGATTTGACTTACCATCGCAGTGGTCTTCCCAAGCTTATCCTAAAACATCCTCCCTAGGATCAAGACATGGGGCTCAAATTAAATTATCTTGTTTAGGTGAGTCCTAATTACCCAACCCATATAATTCATTATTAATGTTATCACTTGTTTAATAATAGGAAAACTTCCAATGTGCCCTTGCGATCTAGATGGGAGGCTTATCAACTTACCGCCTATATCTCATGATCTCACTCATCACATGGAAGCCTACTCCCCCTAACATGGATCCAACCAATAAATAATAAAATGAGGCTCTAAATCCATATACAAATCTGAAATCATAATCAATCATCATGCAACCAATAACCTGTACTCGTGTGCAAGAACATACAAATGACCACCACAAGAATTAAAGCGAAATAAGCCTCTTGGAATAAAAATAAATCAAGGGCGACTATAAGGCCATCAAATCTGTCATGAAAAAATAAATAAAACCACAACAAGGCCACTCACTTGCTGGTTCAAAAACAATAATAATAACACCTTTCTAGCATGGCGTGTGAACATGAAATAGAGCTTATTCAATAACCTTAAGCGTAAAAGATATCAAAACATAAGGTAAACCATAAGAGGACACAAAAAATAATCCATCCAACATTGGAAATCACCAACAAGCCCTAAAAAATGCCTCTGGTGCAAAACAGATTAAAAAAGATCAGCTAAAAAGGCAAACCAACGAAAAAAATAGCAAAAAGCTAGCAAAAGTCTAGAAAATTTTGACGGAAAGGCCAATTTATGATTTTTAAAATAAAATCATATAAACAACATTAAGGCTCGAAAATACTCTCAATGGAGACGCCCAACATAGGGGAAATGAATGAAATAAACAGATTGCAAAACCATAATCACATGAAGGAGAAAATGCAATTTGAACATAAATGTTTTTCTTCCATATTACACAGAAAACTTGATACAGAGAACTCAATCCAAGACCATTACACAGTCTCTAGTAGATACAACACTCAAAAACAACAATGAACCCAAGAAAAATCAAATAATAACAAAGGAAGCAAGAATATCTCTCTGCAAGCTTCCTTCACGACAATATCATCCAGGAAAACTCACAGAAAATCCCAACTCACAAATAAGCCCCAACTACTAAGCACAACAAGGTTTCTCCACAAATCCTTCAAGCCAAATAATAAAATGGAAATTTAATACAGAGATTCAACCAAGGGAAATTGCACAGAGTTGTGCGTTCACGGCAACACTTCCAACCAATGACAACAAAGTATTATTCCCTTCCCTTAAGTTTAACTTTATAATATTATATGTGCAAATAAATATTTTTCCATAAACTATAGTATAACTATACCCATATTATTTCTCCCCAAAATAAACCCACAAAACATCCATTTTATGCAAACATGACGTATACATAGGAATGGAAAAATAATACAAAAGTTAAAACCTCCAACTTGGGTTAGAAGTAATGGAAGAGGTTGAAGAAACACCCACAAAATCCAAAGCCCAAAATCCAAGCTCCAAAATCATAAGTTGCAGAAAAGACATTAGAATGGTAACCCGACAACCATCCCGAGTTCGAAAATAAAAATCCATAAAAATCAAAACCCTAGCCACAATTCCAACCAATCAAAATATTCCATTTTGGAATATATTTTACCCACCTATCTTAGGTTATAATTTATTTCCCATTTCAGATCCAAACAATGGGAATAAGTGGTAGGTGGAATTAATATAAAACACATGACAATATATATATATATATATATATATATATATATATATATATATATATATATATATAAGCGAGATATAATAATATTATTATAAGCTAAGGTATTTATACACCCAATGCAAATAATAATCAACTTTATCAAATAAATATACCGTAGACTAGAAATATTTAATTAAATAATACATAGGGGAAACTAATAAATAAATAAATAGATCAAAGCTCCATAAACAATTAAATGACCAAATAAAATTTCAAGAACTGGATAAATAAATTAAACTTTCAACAATAAATAAACAACAAATATAAATTAAACAATAAATATTAAATAAGTCATAAATCAACATTAAATAAATAAACATTACAAATCAAATAATTAAATACTAAAAAGGCCAATAATCTAATAAATTAAATTAAACATTAAATAATCAAATAATTAACCTAGACATTAATAATCACATCATCTTACACAAATAAATAAATCAAGAAACATACTCACATCATCAGGAAGACCAAGCTTACTAACTGACATGGCGAACTACGCCAAGACGCTGACGACTCACGGTGAACAACTTAGACCTAGATTATGTGAAGGGAACTTGTGTCAACTCCAAACCACATGCCATTGGGATTTAAAGACACACTCAGACCTATGGATCCAGGTGGAGTCGGTGTTTGGTACCTGCAAATCTTGCATCCAAAAAGCAACGATACAACATATACATATATATAATAACATGCAAGTGATAGAGAATCACAACGGGACATCTCGCTCGCAATGAGTGATGTGACATTGTCCCTATCATGAAGACAGTCATACAACAATCAAACACACCATAAGATCAACTCATCACAGGTAACCGTGAAATAGGGTCAGTACATCTAAAACCTCATCAAGTGCACGATCAGTATAATCAATCAATAGAGTAAGGCATGTAAAATCCATCAAGCATATGAATACATTTAAGATCCATCAACACCTATACTCATCAAGTCACATGATCAATAATGATAGTACAATCATCCATATAAACCATCAAAATAACATATAGCCACATAAGTCATCAGAGTATCTGTAGACACCCAAAAATGGTCAACGCTTGCGAGGTCATACTTTAACATTTGCGCATTGCCTCATTTTAGGTTTTTGCGTTGCATTAACATTTCTCCTATGTCACGCACTTGGTTTTTATCATTTGCGAACATCGAGTCATTCTTCTACATTCTTCAATCACCTCGTCCTCAAATTTGGTCTTGTCGACAACATTATCCAGTCATGATTTTGATCGATTTTACTCTGTCGCATCAATGTGCGTATTCATTTGTCATCAATCATTGTTCTCTTATCAATTTTATCATCAATCTTATCATTTCGGACATCGTCAATCCTAATTAGGGTTTTGTCCTCTTTTCAATCTTGTCGATTTATCATCAATCCTTCAATCTTGTCATCTTGCGATCGATTTGTCATCGATCGTGGTCATGTCTAATCTTGTCATCTTGCAATCCATTTTGTTGTCGATCCTTGTCCACTTGTCAATTTTGTCATTTTGCGACCGATTTGTCATCGATCGTTGTCTGTCTCAATTATGTCAATTTGGATCAATTTGTCATTGTTCCTCGTCAATTGGCGCATTTTCTCAATCATTTTGTCGCATTGGTCATTTATCAATTCAAAATCATGATTGACATTAATTATCTTCAATCAAGACCTAACTGTCGTTTTCGCATTTCTAATTCGTCTTCTAGGGTTTTATGATTTAGTCATTTAACCTAATTCGCCATTTCTTCCTCTAGGATTACTAAATTATTTATTAATCCTAAGTCTTCTTATTACAATTAAATCTTTATTTAATTGGCTAATTATTCTTCTTTTTGAATTGATTAATAAATGAAAAATTATTAATTAATTCACTAATTCCTAAATCCTATTTTTCATCAATTTCTAATTCCAATTTCCTAATTTGTCATCAATTTCATTTTGCTAATTTTTAAATTTCTAATTCCTTTTCCCTCCTAATTCATCTCCTAATTCTATGGGAGTGGCATTTCAATTTGTCATGAAATTGTCATAATTGATAATCAATCAATTTTGACATGAAATGTGTCATAATCAATCAATCAAAATTGTGCATGGAAATGCATAATTTGTCATAATTTGTCATATTGATTTGCAATTTCCCTTTGAATTGCATCATGCCAATCTTGTCATTCATCCAATTTCTCTATAAATTGGATAATTTTCTTCAATCAATCCCTTGGATCCTTAATAACCCTTCAATCCCTTCGAACCTTCAATCCCTTCAATCACTTCATGAATTCTAAATTGCTAACAAACTACTGAATTTTCGTTCTAGTACTCTTGAGCTTTTTGCTTTCAATTGTGAGAGCACTTGTAGGTGAGATCCACAAACCCATTGAAGAGGAAAGAACAACAATGGAGCCGCATGGAAGGAGTATTCAATCTTGAATCTGGTTTGCATAATGTTTTCTTTTGAATGCTTCATTTTCATACCTCTATTGAATGTGCATTGTAATTAGGTTCATTTGCATTGAGTTTTCTTATGATTGAGCTATCGGGTCTTATGTTTTGATTGATCTACTTATGTTTTGATGAATCCTAATTTCTACGCTACAGTATCATATGTCCAAATAATGTCTAGTATCATAAGGAGTATCTGAAATATAATTAGAGTCACGATCGCAATCTAAAATATCATAAAATAGAATCTATGATATGAATAAAGTCATAAGAAATCATCAAAGTATCATCAATATGTCTAAATAAGTCTCATCGACGCATAGCTCAAAAGATAAATGAAGGGACACTACATCCTCCCCCCCTTTGCCTAGGCTTACTCCTAGAAGCTTGGAAACCAATAGTGGTAGCACACTCTCTTCTTGTTGCATCCTCTCAAAATGCCAAAGAATCCTCAATTAGGTCCTATTCGACCCTCTCCTGCTCCATATCGCAACCCCTAAAGATCATACCGTTGGGCTGGATAAAGCGCATGAGCACCCATGAAGGTTGTTTGTCCTCCACCTGCAATGCATATCAATCCAAAATATGTAACTTGCTAAGAAAATTATGGTCACAAAATGACTAAAAGAGACACGTAATGGAGACAGGGCAAGTTGGCGCACACATTAATGCTTTTGCTGTGCGAATCTGATCGAAACTAAAATCAAGTAAAACTACCACTAAATCGATTTCTTAGTCAACTCAACCTTGGAACTAATGACTAACTAGCCACAACAAGCCAAAAGTACTCCACCAACAAGGAAAGAGAAGGTATTCAAAAACACCAGATACAAACAACATGAAGAAAATTATCACATATTTTACTTGTAGCTCCCAAAAATATAGGTTCAGCCACTGCTAACCTCTGACCAAACACCTGAGAGTACCTCTAAGGGCAATGAATAGCGATATGTCCTTGTTGATCGCAAACGAAGCAACTCTTCTGCCTAATACCTTGAATTCTTGAAGACGTGCCACCTTGCTAGAAGTTATCCTTAATAAGGCTCTGGTGAGAACCTCGAGCTGACTGCGAGATGTGGAAATGAATAGCATGTTGCCTACTACACTTCTTATCCTTCTTCGATCTATGTCTGCGACATCTATTCTTAACTGAAGGAGGACAATTCCCAACAACTCCTACCATCGACGTTTGCACCCTTCTCGCATTTACTCCTGAAAATGGATCATTCATCAGTTGCACTTCGGGTGAAACTCTTGAAACTCAAACCAAACTCTCCTCAACTGGATGTACCTCACTCTGCCTCCAAAAATCTGATAAGAAATGAGCACAAAACTGCTCTATGAACATTTCCCAAGTCACCATCATAACATCCAACTGCAACCTTAGCTCTTCCAAGCGCCACCACGAGTATGTTGCACCACAAAGATGCATGATCGCACATCTAGCCTTGGTATTTTTGTTGCATGGGTACATAGTAAAACTCTTTCCTAAATCCAAGAGCCAAGTCTCTGCCTCAATCCTGCTGCCCGATCCATCGAAAGTGGGAGGGTGAGTCCTAAGAAGCTCTCTCATATGACCTACTGCATCAACATCCTGATCAACCACTCTTGCCTCTCTTCTTTCCTGATTCATAGCTCCATCCACTAGTCCAACATGATGAAGCTCCCTCTGTCTTGCTCCCAATTGCATGAGAAGCTCCTAAATCGTATTGATCAACTTTGGAACTGTATCACCAACAAGTGCTTCTTCCACACACTGAACGTACTCCTTTTGGCATGCCTCATCCGCAACCTTAGTACAAGGATTTCATCGAGTCCCCAAATGACCACCAACTCCATGAATGCTATCTTCAACAGACATCTTGTCTAACCTAGATGCAAGGGAAGACTATAAGCTACAATCTAGGACAACTTAATGCAAGAAAACAACAAGCAGGAATAACCATTGGGCTACCCATGCTTAGTGCGAATAAGAACAATGGACTCGTATACATGCAATAAATACACTCATATGTGACTAATGTCCAATATATCTTATCTATAAAATGATCACCCGTACCGATTTATAATAGAAACAAATGTTAAATCTTCAATTAATCACTCAAAGTAACACCATAACTTACACCATTTCTCTCAATGCACAACTAATAGCACATAGATGGTTAGAACTTCCTTCATAAAATCATTAGCAACTTAGTCAATCATATACCTGAACAAGCAATCAAGTCTCATTACTTACACAACATTTTAATATTAGTTTCCTACCACATCCACTTGTTTTACTAATATAAATATCCTTATACATTGTTATCCATCCACATATATTACAAAAATCACAATTTTACTTGCAAAAATTAATTTCCAAATGTCACACTATCAAATAGATACATACACCATTCTATTCATACTCATCTCCTATAATTTCTTAGTTATAAACATTCATGAACTAAGTACTTACAACATTTTAAAAGGGAATTGCCTATTTACAATTCTCAATACATCCTCATACAAGTTATTATCAATTCACACTACTAGAATCTACTAAAAGGAACACTTTCTTAAAATTCAGATAAAGGAAGTAGCATTTGTACCTAGTCTACCTATTGATCAAGCAAAACATTTCTTGGAGCCATGTCAATCCTACTCAAGTCTTAAGAGTTTAACTTCACCAACCCAAATTAAGACACAATGGTATCATTTCCTACACATGCAATGCACCACTCTTCACTTCTTTCAATATGTATACTATAACATGATATTTTAACCTGCTAGTCTGTAAATACTTTTTGCATCTATCTGAAGAGGTATTTCATCTAACCAATTCTTCTTCTTTTAAGGGAAATAGAAATCAGGGATGCAACCGCAAACTCCTAATCTCAAATGCAAAGTTATTCCATCCAACTACTCTTAATGAATGCAAAATTCATATCCATCAATGGTTATTCAATCATTTTATTTAATACCGATAACTCCTAGCTAGTACATGAACCTTTACCCCAATAGAGAGAAAAGGAAGGAAGAATATTTCCAACAATCAATGAACTCACACAAAGATTATGCATGAACAATTCAATTTCTTAGACAAGATTTATGCATCTACTACATTCTTTCCTAAGGTATGCAATTTTAAACTTCCCATGATATTTCCTAATATTACAAATGCAACTAGAGATCCGAATCATTATTAAAGGATACGATTTAACCAAACAATCTTTTATTACAGGCAACATCATACATATTTGTACACTTGGCAGTTCCATACTCCACTAGCTATTATTCCTATATTTACATAGGAAGTGGGGTTATAGTAAAGCCACTCCTAGTTACCATTCTTACATATGTACACATCTCCTACGAGTTCTTTAATTTCACATCCTTATCTATACTATTTTTTTCTTATATCCAGAAAACACTTCTTCTCACCTTTCATGCGAAAATCCACATAACAAGCTAATCTTAGAAACATAGCATTAATTAAAGAATACACACAATCTTTCCTCTTTCTATAGCATAAAGAACAAATACACATTTTGCACACAATTATGCTTGTAGGGGAGATTAGAGAGAAACACAAAGTATGAACGATTAAGATCACCGAAGATCTATCGACATTTTTCAACACAAATCTCAAAGAGTAACTTAACTCAAGAGGACAATATAACATACTACACAAAACCAAGAGAAACATCCTTAACTAGAGATCCCAATGTAGCAACATCTGCTCTGATACCAAATGTAATGCCCACAAAAATACCCTAGAGAAATGCAACTAACTACACACTAATTAATTTTTTTGCTTATCTTTCAATACATCACATGACACCACTTAAGCAATGCAGTGAGCACACACCAACATTAAACATTATGAACATAAAATATTTCTCTTAATCTATTAGTGAATTGCGCAAGCATGATATAATAAATCATTACAACTACCTCCATGAGGTATCTCAATGCCATTACTTATTCTACCTACATAAGCAATAAAATTTTACTCTTCTTCAGAATAAAACCTAGTAACCTAAATCAGTAATCAAACATAAGTGAAACTTATTAATTCATATCACTCATGATATGCAACCTACTTAATCATTCATTCAATATGTGATTCTACCTTTCAATGCAAAACTATATCCCTTTTACTTAGGTTCATTTTACGCACCAAGTCCAAATGTTCCTATTTACCCTTGTAGTGTCATAAACTTGTGACCCTAGCAATTTTTGATCACATTAGGGTCCTCATGCATGCAAAATTGAATCCCCTAGCCTGATTGGAGACCAGAGACTACTCAACCCTCGAAAACTACTTCTCCCTTGCCCTCCGCACCACCCTATCTGCACTCTGCCCTGAAAAAAAGGGCAGGATAGGTGGCGCCCCTGTCCTCCCAAGACAGGGGTGTGGCACCCCTGTCCCTACCCTATTTTGGGGTAGGACCTTTGCCGAGTTTGCATAGAAGGTTGTGCAGTGAGCGGGAAAACTTCCCTAATGTTGGCCTGTGACGAAAATCAGTTTCATTAACCCTAATTGAAAAGTATATATGTTTTCATTTGCCCTCTCATTTGCATAAGTTGGATAAACAATAAAAAAGATAGATGAGATCACACATTCAAGCATCCAAGAACATTCAAGCATTCTTTTCTAGCATTGAGCATTCTCAAGTCTCCTTTCAAGGCTAGGTGTTGCATTCAAGTCAAGGATTCAACCATTGAAGAGGAGATTGGTGCAGGGCACCTAACACTCCAAGTATGAAATATTTTTTTCTTTTAAGTTTGTGTGCTATCTTTGTGATGTAATAATGGACAAACCATTGAGGACTCGGTAGAGCCATGGTTTAGTTGTCCAAGTTTTGGTTTGAGTCAATTGTGTTCAGGATGTTGTCAGCCTGAGAAGTGAGATGCTTACATAGTTCATAGGTAAAGTACTCCAGAATCAATTGAGTTGTGTTTAGGTCTTGTAGGGTGTTTGAGGATCTTCAGGAGTCTTAAAATGCATTAGAATGCAAAATAGCATCCTGGAGCCAAAAGTTGTAAAAATTTGTTGAGCAACATTTTGCAATTTCTTACAAGGTATCATGGCTCAACCTGAAAATATTGCCTCATCTCACTCCTTACAAGGTATCATGGCTCAACCGGGGTCAACATGTATTGGTTGATGAACAAGCATGAGTGGATTTCAAAATTGGTGAGTACAAGGACAAATTGCTATGTGACATATTGCCTATGGATGCTTGTCATTTGTTGTTGGGCCGTCCATGCCAATATGATGTAAGAGCTACTCATGATGGAGAAAATAACAACTATCTTATCACCAAGAATGGGAAGAAGTATCAAAGGATCCATTACCTGATCCAAAGGAAGAAAAGAAAATAGGCTCCAGTGTGATGCTGATGAGAGGTAAAGAGTTTCTCAAAGTGTTGAAACAAGAAGGTCATCAAGGCCATGCTATAGTGCTGAAGCCTAGAGATGAAGCTAAGGCAAATCCAATGAGTGAAGTACCTCAAGAGGTGCAAGTTCTACTCAAATAATATGCAGAAGTGATAGGGGATGACATACCTGATTCTTTGCCTCCAATGAGATATGTGAATCATCAAATAAACTTAATACCAGGGGCCAATCTGCCAAACAAAGTTGCCTACAAAATGACACCTAGTCAAAATGAAGAGATCACCAAAAAAGTGCAAGAACTCTTAGACAAAGGGTTTATCAAGAAGAGTTTGAGTCCATGTGATGTTCCTACTATGTTAGTGCCTAAAAAGGGAGGCAAATGGAGAATGTGCACGGACTCCAGAGCAATCAACAAGATTACTATAAGGTACCGGTTTCGCATGCCAAGGATTGAGGACCTATTAGACAATCTAGGAGGTGCAAGCTACTTCACAAAGGTGGAATTGAAGTTTGGTTATCTTCATATCAAAATAAGACTTGGAGATGAATGGAAGACAACCTTTAGAACCAATGCAGGCATATATGAGTGGTTGGTGATACCATTTGGCCTCACCAATGTACCTAGTACCTTCCAAAGGCTCATGAATGAAGTCTTAGTTAAATTTATTGGTAGATTTTCTATTGTGTATCTTGATGATATTTTGATCTATAGAAGGTTCAAGGAGGAACACCTCAAGCATCTGGAGATGGTTTTGAAGAAGTTGAAGGAGGCTCAACTCAAGATTAACCTGAAAAATGTGATTTTTTGAAAACAGAGCTTGTATACCTTGGTTTTGTTATTTCTCATGGATGTTTAAAGATGGATCCAAGTAAGGTAGAAGAAATACTTAATTGGCCTATCCCTAGGGGCATAAGTGAAGTTAGAAGCTTTCATGAAATGACATCTTTTTATAGGAAGTTTGTGAGAAATTTTAGCCATGTTTGTTCTCCTATTCTCAATACCATTAAAGGAGGGATTAAGTGTCACTTTAAGTGGACATAGGAAGCTAATAAAGGGTTTGAAATGTTGAAAACCAAGATATCATAGCTGCCAACCCTTAGATTACATGATTTCAATCAGTTGTTTACAATAGAATGTGATGCAAGCCAAAGGGCAATAGGGGCAGTTTTAAGCCAAGAGGGACATCCTATAGCTTTCTTCTCAAAAAATTTAAATGAAGCTAAGAAAAGGTACTCCACATATGATGTGGAGTTGTAAGAAATGGTTCAAGTATTAAAAAAATGGCATCACTACCTGTTGCCCAAATAATTTGTAGTCTTCACTGACAACCATGCCCTTAGTTTCCTCAATGGGCAAGAGAAGTTGAACCAAAGACACCTAAAGTGGGTTGAGTACTTACAATCCTATACATTCACTATCAAACACAAGAAAGGGACAACCAAAAAAGTAGCTGATGTACTAAGTAGGAGAATCATGACTATGCAAGAGATACAATTGCAAAGTGTGGGTTTGACTGAGTTAAAAGACCTCTACAAGGATGATAAGGACTTTGCAGAGATATATAATGTTTGTACTTGTTTTTCTCACATGTCTCTTATTCAAAATACATGATACAAGAGGGTTTGTTGTTCAAAGGTCATCTTCTTTGCATACCTCAATATTCTATGAGGCAAAATATTATCCAAGAGAAACATCAAGGAGGTCTAGGAGGTCATTTTGGCATTGATAAGAATTTGGAGTAGGTTGGTAGGTTTTATTATTGGCCTAAGTTGCAATCAAAAGTGAGAAGGTTTGTAGAGAAATGTACCATCTGCCAAAGAGCAAAAGGAACCTCAAGTAATGCAGGTCTATATCAACCCTTGGTCATACCTCAAAGGCCTTGGGAATGTTTGAGCATGGATTTTGTGTTAGGCTTGCCTAGTACCCCAAGAGGATTTGATAGTGTGTATGTGGTGGTAGATAGGTTTACAAAAATGACAAAATTCATACCTTGCAAAAGCACCAATGATGCCACCTATATTGCAGGCCTCTTCTTCAAGGAGATAGTCAGAATTCATGGTCTTCCAATCAACATTGTTAGTGATAGAGATGTGAAGTTTTTGAGCCACTTTTAGAAGACACTTTGGAGGAAGTTGGGCACCAAGTTATCTTTCTCATCTGCCTATCATCCTCAATCAGATGGACAAACATAGGTAGTCAACTGGTCATTGGGTAATTTGCTAAGATGTCTTACAAAACAACATAGGCAGACTTGGGATCTAGTACTTGGACAGGCAAAATATGCATATAATGACTCAGTGAACCATAGCATAGTTAAAATTCCTTTTGAGATAGTGTATGGATTCCATCCTAGGGGCATATTAGAGCTTAGAGATCTTAGTTCAATGGCACCCAATAGTGCACAAAGAGAGAACTTTGCAGAAGGTATTTAAGAGGTGCATGATAAGGTAAGGCAGTCCTTACAACAAAAATCCGAGCAGTATAAGGTTCAAGCTGATAAAACAAGGAGGAAAGAATAATTTAAAGTGGGAGAATTAGTGTTGGCATACCTTAGGAAGGAGAGACTTCCAAAAGGGTAGCCTATCAAGCTCATGATGAAGAAAATTGGACCTCTCAAGGTGGTGCACAAGTATGGACATAATGCATATGAGGTTGAACTTCCTCCTACCTCGGGGATATCTCCCATTTTTAATGTATGTGATCTCTATCCATACAAGAGAGAGTCACCAACAAATTAGATAGACATGTCATCACCAGTTCATGAAGATTGGATAAAGGATTTACCACCTAGTCAACTGGTTGAGTTAGAAAGTATCTTGGATACCAAGATAGTAAAAAAGACAAGGAAAGGAGTCTACAAGTACTATCTTGTCAAGTGGAAAGAGTTACCCAATTTAGATGCCATGTGGATGTCAGAGGCAGATATACTATAGCATGGAGTGGAGATTTCAAACCTTATAACTCAAGGGACTTGAATTCTTTGACCCAGAGGAGTATGGTGCAGAGCCCCTAACACTCCAAGTATGAAATATTTGTTTTCTTTTAAGTTTGTGTGTTATCTTTGTGATTTAATAATGGACCAACCATTGAGGACTCAGTAGAGCCATGGTTGAGTTGTCCAAGTTTTGGTTTGAGTCAATTGTGTTCAAGATGTTGTCAGCCTAAGAAGTGAGATGCTTAGGTAGTTCACAGGTAAATTACTCGAGATGAATGTATTAATGTATTAGGGGTCAATTGAGTTGTGTTTACATCTTATAGGGTGTTTGAGGACCTTTAGGAGTCTTCAAATGAATTAGAATGCAAAATTGCATCTTGGAGCCAAAAGTTGTAAAAAGTTGTTGAGCAACATTTTGCAATTTCTTGCAAAAGTTGCATTTTTGGTTATAGGCATTAAAAGTTGGTTGAATCGACTGAATAAAGAGGATAAAAGCCAAAATTCACTTCATTGTATGCGTTGGAGGATTGGAAATGCAAGAGAAAGTTTTTGGTTTGTGAAGCAACCTTGTTTCCACTGGTTTTTTACAGTTTTACTCTTATTTTCATTGCTTGTACGGTCCAGTACGGACTAGATGGTGTAAATTCATTGCAATTCTTGCAGGAGTGGTTGGAGCCTAGGAGAAGAGTGTGTGAGTAACTGAGGTGGCAACCTTGAGTGGTGGAGTTGATTGTCCAGAAACCATTGACTATACCTAGGAGGCAAGTCAAGAAGGTTCAGACCTTGGAGGTCTCATTTGTTGTCATTTTGAGTTTGTTGGCATTTTGCATAGAGATTAAATTAATGATATGTTGTCATTGATGTCAATTGAACCGGTAATGGCATTCATGTTATTAATGATATTGTTGTTTTTGATATTGGCTAGTAACTGGTAAGAAGAGCTTTGTGGAAGATGTTGTAAACCGGTATGTAAAGTTTGTGAGTTGAACCGGTGAACTGGTGTAAAGGGTTAAAACTTTCTATGTAATGCAACTGGTAAACCCTATCAACTATTAAACCCTAACCGATCAAGTTTGATGGTTTATTATCTAATAAGCGGTAATGATGGAGACATGGGTGATCATTGTATGAGGATATGTTCAAATTATTTTGGCGAGTTTGTTTCTTGTCTAGGGAAGGAGCAAAGTGGATTGCATCTAATGCACAACGCGTGATGAGTTACAAAGTCTGATGAAGTGGCGATCATGGAGCGGCTGGAATTTTCTTGAAGAATGTGAAGAGATTGTCATGATTTGTAATAGTCAAGATTGTACCGACTTGTTTGTAATCTCGATGATGAGAATTAGGTTTTTGTTGTGTTACCGACCTGATTGATTTGTATTTAAGGTCGATGAAGTTGTTTGTAAAGTTTGTTGGCAAGATTGATAGAAACTTGTTGAGTGTGTAGTTGCCTAACTAGTGAATGGATCTGCACTTTGAGTGAAGACAGATTGAAGCTTGGAAGGATATGATCAAGAAAATGTAGTGCTACTCAGACAGATCAAGAAAACTTGTTGTTTTCTAACAATTACAGCAGAAGTGAAATCCCTTAACCGGGTAAGCTCTAAAAAGATTGGTTACTCATTAAATCCTCTAACAAGGTGGTCCATTAGCTTGGATTCTTAAATCCATCAACGAGGTTACTCCGAACAGGCTATTGTTCTTTTCATCAAGGCATATTTGTAAATCCCTTAACCAAGTGATTTCTAACCAGAATTAGTTCTTAACAGGACTTATTGTAAAGCTTTAATAGGCTTGGCTCCTAACAGGGAGAACTTCAGAAGAGTTTAGATAGCTATCCTTGTGAGTCTCATCTCACTGTGGTTTTTACCTATTTGGTTTTTCCACATATAAACATTTGTGTCAAGTGATGAATGCTTTTGTGGTTATGATCTTATTTGTTGATTTGGTTAACTTCTGATAAGGCATGTTAAGTAGAAGCATTGAGAGTTGAATATGTTGAGTTATGATTAAGCATTGTTGATGTTTACAAGATTGAAGTTGTTTACTATTAAAGTTGTCATAACAGTTAAACCGGTTGATGTCAAGTATTCTTATGAATATTGATCTTGACTGAGATATGTTTCCTTTGTTTGACTGAGTTTGAGTTTGGGAACTTTGTATCAATTTTTCAATATACTGATTCACCCCCCTTCTCAGTATTCTACTAGATACTTATTCTTTCATCATACCATCAATTGGTATCAAAGCATCTTAGGTCCTCTTAATCTAAAAGCCTAACAACTTGAGGAAAGGATCTTGTAGATCATGATGAAGAAAGAAGGTCCGAAGTTCAACAAATATAACTATAGAATATGGAGTGAGAGAATGAAGATTTACATTAAAAGTCTTGGTAGTCAGTATTGAGATCATATAGAAAATAAGTATACTACACCCACTGGACCCTTGATTGATAATCATAAGAAAGAACAAAAAGAAAATCACCAAGCATTAGAAGTTATTATTAGCTCCATGTCTGATGCTGAATATGTAGATGTTCATGGTCTTGAAATTGCATATGAAGTATGGAAGAAATTAGAAGATATTTATAGCGGTGATGAACATGTTAATATTGTCAAGGAGGAGAGTTTAAGAGGAAAGTTTGACAACATGAGAATGTCTGAAGGTGAGAATATCCAGCAGTACGGTGAAAGGATTAAAGAGATAGTTGGTGAGATAAAGAGTGCAGGAGGGAAAGTTGAAGATGCCAAAGTAATCAGTAAGGTACTGAAAACCCTGCTACCAGTCTATGCTATTCCAGTTGCAACTATTCAGGAGCTGAAATCCATTGACAAGACAAAGGTAACTCTTGACTCTATTATTGGCAAACTTGCTGCATTTTAACTAAATGGCTATGATGGTAGTGTACATAAATCAGAATATACATTTAGAGGTTACGAATCTAACCCATCTATGAGAATAAGTAGAGATACCGGCCATAACTATGAATCTAGATCCAACAAAGATGTTGAAGATGATGACAACTTAGTGTAACTTGAAGCATTGTTGGCAAAACGACTGCCTAGAGGCACTAGTAAATATAGAGGTAAGCTACCTTTAAAATGTTTTACATGCAACAAGATTGGTCATATAGTAGAAAATTACCCTAATGGTGAAAATGAATACAAGAGAGACAAATTTAGGAAGTACAAGGGTAAAGGCAAGAGAGATTGTCTTGTAGATATTGACAATGGTATTACTGATGAAGAATCTGATGATGATGCTAGTGAAGATATTGTGTTTGTAGCTATTAAGGAAGAAATATCAGATTAGAAGGCACTAGTATCCAGAAAGGATAACTTTGATGATTGGATCATTGATAGTGGTTGTTCACATCAAATGACTGGTGATCGGAGCAAATTTCTTTCCCTGAAGGAATTTGATGGCGGTGTTGTCAGATTTGGCAATGAATCAACGTGTATGGTTAAATGTAAGGGAGTTATTTCTCTTAATGGGAAGAGCAGTGCTGAAGATGTCTATTGGGTTGAAGGCCTAAAGCACAATCTTTTAAGTGTGGCACAACTTAATGACAAAGGATACCCACTGGAGTTTAGAAATGGAATGTGCAAAATCTTTGACAACAAAGGTGAATTGATTGCAACCAGGAAACAAACCAGAGGTAATCTATTTCATCTCAATCCTAAAGTTAGCAACTGTTTGATTGAAAAAATAGATGATAGCTGGCTTTGGCATAGGAGATTTTGTCATATAAATTTTGACAATATTGTTAAATAAGCAAGTCTAAGACAATATGAGGTCTTCCTCAGCTAGACAATTTGGTTAATGCTCTTTGTAAAGAATGTCAACTAGGAAAGATGACTTCTTCAACTTTTAAGAGCAAGTCCTTCTCAGCAAAGCACTTGTTAGATTTGGTTCATACAGATCTATGTGGACCAATAAGAACAAGAAGCATTCAAGGTGACTGATACTTCATGATCTTCATTGATGATTGTTCAAGGATGATGTGGGTCACATTCTTGAAGGATAAGAATGAAGCTTTTGGTAAATTCAAGGCATTCAGAGTCTTAGATGAGAAAGAGAGTGACAAAAAGATAAAATGTCTAAGAATAGATCAAGGCGGTGAATTCACTTCTGTGGAGCTCATTAAGTATTGTGATGATAATGGTATAAAGCAGCAGCTTTTTGTACCAAGGACACCACAATAGAATGGTATAGTAGAGAGAAACAACCGGACAATGGTTGAAGCTACTAGGACTATGTTGATACAAGGAGGTGTAACAAAAACATTTTGGAAAGAAGTTGTAAGTACAACTGTCTACACAATGAACCGAGTTCTGGTGAAAAGAGGTAAGGACAAGACCCCATATGAGTACTGGTATAGGAGATCACCCGATGTTATCTATTTAAAGATATTTGGAAGTAAATGTTTTATTAAAAGAGGTGATTACATAAGCAAGTTTGAAGCTAAGAGTGATGAAGGCATATTTCTTGGCTATTCCACCAAGAGTAAGGCCTATAAATGCTTCGATAATTAGACACAAAAAATTGTTGAGAGTGTTGATATTCGTGTAGATGAATATCCTGAAGTTTTAGAAGGAACCAGTTCTGAGAAGAAGTATGAAGATCCTTGCATTTTGCTTTTGGAACCTGAAATTGTTAAATAAAAAACTGGTAAAACAAATCCTGATATAACTGTTCAATTGGAATAAATAAATTCGGAAGAAGATGATAATGAAGAAGATGAACCTGAAGAGAATGATCATGTTATTCCTAGGTATGTGAGACTGAATCACAGTCTTGAATAAAAAATTAGGGATAAGGATGTCGGTGGACTAACTAGAAGGAGACTAAGAGAGAAATCTTACATGATCTCCACCTTTGAACCTAGAAGTGCTAAGTAGGCATTTGGTGATGATCATTGGGTGAAAGCTATGGAGGAGGAGTTGGATCAAATTGAGAAGAACAACACTTGGACCCTGGTACCCCGACCGATAAACAAGAATGTTATAGGTACTAAATGGGTGTTCAGAAACAAATTAAATTAAGATGGTGTTGTAGTTCACAATAAGGCAAGATTAGTATGCAAAGGTTATGTGCAAGAAGAAGGAGAGGATTATGGAGAAACTTTTGCACCAGTAGCAAGAATGGAAGGTGTCAGAACATTGCTTGCATTTTTAGCTCATAAGAAGTTCAAGGTACACCAGATGGATGTTAAGTCTGCATTCTTGAATGGGATACTGGAAGAAGAGGTTTATATAGAGCAACCTGATGGTTATGCATTGATAGATAAGGAAGGCATGGTATGCAAACTACATAAAGCCTTGTATGGATTAAAGAAGGAACCCAGAGCATTGTATGAACGACTTCATACTCATTTGATGAAGATAGGCTTTTCTAGAACTAGTGATGACAATAACATTTATCTCAAGGCTGAAGGAGATGAAATACTAATCAGTGAAGTATTTGTAGATGACATTATATTTGGAGGTAATGATGACATGAGTAATTTTTTTGCATATGAAATGAAGAATGAATTTGAGATGTCATTTTCATAGGCTTACAGATACAATAAATGAAGAATGGTATTTTCATTACTCAATCCAAGTATGTGAAAGAGGTTTTGAATACTTTCGGTATGAGTGATTGTAAACCAGTTGGAACCCCAATGGTTACAGGTGGTAAATTGTCCAAGGAAGATGCATCTAAGTCTGTAGATGAAAAGGAATACAGGTCAATGATTGGTAGATGTAGCGTCGTAAATTGTACGCACTTGCTAGGGTGGTACAATTTCACACCTAGTTTAGCACCCGCCTTGGCGCATTTTGCATCTTGCATTGCATTTTCCCTTTAGCACTTAATTAATCAAATTAATTAGGTCTAAGGTTCTATTTTATCATCTCCCACATCATAAAGTTGGGCCCTTTCATAAAAGTGTGCCCTTTTCATTTTATTCCTCCTATACATCATTTAATCAAAAACCCTAATTAGGTCCTATTTTGAACTTGGGGGCTTGATTTCGGGGGTCAAAACATCTCGTAATCACCTGTAACTACGGGATTCTCTCTAAAATCATCATATCCGACGACCCTAAAAATTTGGTGAAAAGTTGTCGGGACCGTGGCGCCCGTGCAACATGGTCCCGGACATTTTTCCCGAAATTTTGGGAGCACGATCCAATCATAAAATAAAGCTTAACCCCAAGAAATTGGCGGGACATTCAATCTCTAGGTCGGCCAAAATACGAATTTACAACCTAGGGTTTCATACATAAAAGCTCTCTTTCCTCATTTGAAGGGATCCGATTTTTGGTTTCCAGGAACTTCATAGGGAGCGAAAGAGCAAATCTTTGAAGACTTCAACAACATTCAACATCCATCTATCAAGTATTCATCAATTTCGTTCATTCATTTAGGGCTTGGAAGACATTGAAGAACAATAGGAGATTACCGACTGAAGATTGGCTTGTACTCCTCCCTTGAGGGTTGGGTATGATTTCATGTTGTTTTCATGTCTTTGCATAAGCTTCAATATATCATTTATTCATACTTTAGATCACTTTGCATCTTGATTTAGAGCATTTACATTATCATTTACAAGCAATTAGGGTTTACTTTCTAGGTTGCTCTAGTTTGCTTTCTTGCATTTAAGGACCTTGCACACACACTAGGTCTGCACACACAATACATTTTACAATACAACTTGGCTATTCGTGGAGGTGGAAATCACCGAAGCGGGGGTTTGACTAAGGCAAAACCCTATATAGCCGCCCAAACACCTTTTCAGATATAAGTGCAGGTTTCGGGACTCGGATGACGCCGCAGGTTGCAGATCCGAGAGAAGCAGACTGAGACCGACCTTCCCACCAAATTTCAGAGAAAAAGACCAGGACAGGGGCGTGGGGCACCCTGGTCCTGCCAGGACAGGGGCACTGGGCACCCTGGTCCCTTCTGGGCGCCCTGGTCCCTTCTGAGCGCCCTGGTCCCTGGGACAGGGGCGCTGGGCGCCCTGGTCCGACAGCATTTTCAGCATTTTTGACAGCTTTTTCCAAAGTGCAAAAACAGCAGTTTCCGGAGCAGTTTCAGGGGCAGAATCAGGACAGTGGTGCCCGCGCCCCCATCCTGAACATTTTCAGTCAGATTTTAACTCCGGGTACGCATTTTCATTCTTGTCTTATCCTTGTGTTTACAGCTTTCCATCATTTAAGTTCAATTCTGCAATCTTGTCATTAGTTCCTACTTGCATTTTGAGGTTAGGGATTGAACTTGCATCATTTTATCTTTCAATTTCAACAAGGGAATAGAAATCCTAATAGATATCCCGTGGCTCTCTCTTTCACAAAAAGAAGTAGCCAATTGTGCGATATCTCTAGGCTCTTTCGTATTCCGTAATGTGTGTCAAAAGGTAGGATTAGGGCATGTTAACCTAGTCTCGCTTTTTCCCCTACACATTTTGGTGAACCCGACGTGAAGACAAAATTACACCTTCAAAATTACAGTCAAAATTGGTCTTGCGATTGCTTGGTCTAAGGCTCCTAATCATTCAAAAATTGTCAAAATTAAAATTTTGTGTCAAAATTGCGTTTTTATTATCATAAATCTGAAAAGTGTGTCTACATTCATTCGAAATTTCAGTGCTTTATTCAAATTCTTGCAATTTATGACTTTTGAAATTAAGTGCTTAATTACAACAACTTTGATTTCCGCTTTCAAAATTGAATTTTGCGTGAAATTGAGTCAATTTTTAATTTTCAAAATTTGCATTGCTTTTGACATTCCCTCTAAAATCATAAAATTCAAAATTTCAGTTTCCCTCTCTTTTTCAAAATTCAAATTTTGCATTTTTTGACAATCTTGATAGGGTTCAATTTTGAGATTGCAACTTTAATTTGGCCTATCTACAGATCGTAAAATCCCTCAATTTTTTCAGATTAACTCTAAAATCATCATACCTTTCATCCCTGCAAATTTCGAAAAAAGTTGCAAGGACCGTGTTGCACTCCGAGCGCCACGGTCCCAGACATTTTTTCCGAAATTTCGGGAGACTGTTGTGATTGTATTTAACAGCTTAAATCTGGAAGATTGGCTGGTTTTACTGAAAATTGCTACCTCTAAGATCAAAATCTTTTCTCTCTCTCTAGTGCATGAGTTTTACAACAGTAAGCCCTACTTACACTATTCCCGTTAGACGAAGCCGTAGAATTAAGTCCTTCCGAGGTTTAACTACTGAGGAGATGGAACCTAATTTGAGTAGCCTTTTTAACGAGGATATGGGAAATTCCTCTAATCCTCCTAATGATGAAGAAGCTCCCCATGAAGTTTTCGTTGAACAACTTTCCAAATTGGATAACCAATTTGACGATTTTCACCAATGGATGTCTCATGAGTATCCCGATAGTCAAGCTCTTCCTTTAATTGAGGGTCTAAAACGCATGCTTCAAAGTGATAAGAATGGAATTGATGTTTTACGTGGTATCGCACATATTGTGGATTCGAATATGATGCCTATGAAGAGTTGTGCTAAATCTTTAGGTTATACACAACCTCCTACACAAGTCAATCATTCTATTCCTTTGACTACTCCTATTACTAGTATACCTACCTTTACATCAAACATCATGGCTACCTCTATACAAGACATTCCTCCTGTGATCACTAGTCATGGGGGCAATCCTCCCTCTTCTTCAATTAACCCTATTCCTTCATTCAATCCAACTTCTTCGTACATTCCTTCAATGAATGTTCCTATTACATATTCACAAATGAACATAACGCAAGGGGGCAATTCATTTAACCATTCCATTCCTCCTTGTAGTGTTCCTCCTATCCAATCATCCCCTATGGTTGACTATCATAGGGTCCCACCACCTTACTCTTTACCTTCTTTCAATAACATCACACCTCCATCTCAATCTAACACGTCTAATATGAACTCTTCGACTGAAGCAACCATTAACAATCTTGCACAAACTGTCTCTTCTTTACAGCAACAAATTGCCTCTATGAATCAATCTAAGTTTAGTGTGCCCACATTTGACGTTGCGAGCCCACTTTCTCTTGATATTGTTCGAGCTATCCCTCCTAAACATGTTGAAATCCCGCATTTGGAGCTTTATAATGGTAAAGGAGATCCTCTAACACATGTTAAGACTTTTCAAACAATTTGTACTGATTTTGCTTATGACTCAAGGTTGCTTGCAAAACTGTTCCCTAGAACATTAAGAGATAAAGCCCTACAATGGTATTGCTCGTTGCCTTCTTATTCTATTACTTCTTTCGAACAACTTGCAAATGCTTTCATTCAACAATTTCAAAACAATATAAGTCCTAAAGTTACTTTGATTGATTTAATGCATTGTAAACAAGGTGTTAAAGAAAAAGTGACTGATTTTATTGGTAGATATAAGCATTTGTATGCTCAAATTTCTTTTCCAGTGCCTGATAATGATATTCAAAGAATCTTTATTTCTAATTTGCAAAAAGATATTCGAGACAAACTTCTGTTTTCTGAGTTTACTTCTTTCCAACAGTTGTGTGCCACTCTTCACAATTATCAACTGACTGTGAGTCAAATGGAACAATCACATCCTATGGCTCCGAGTGATAAGGGTGATAGCAGTCAACAACCATTTGGGAAGTTTAAACCGAACAGAGATTCCATCAAATTCAATGAAAACATCATCAACAACAATGTGAATGCAGCATCAGGTGTGCCTCCTATTTCTAAATTTTTCAGGAAAGAAAGAAAGTATACTCCTTTGAATGAATCATTGCATGATATTATGAATAAGTTATTGGGACAAAATGTGCTTACTCTTCCTCCTGTACGACAAATTGATCCTGCAAAGATTACTTCACCTTATTTTGATCACAAAGCTTTTTGTCATTTTCATCGTCAGCCTGGTCATGATACTGAAAAATGTTTTTCTTTAAAGGGTAAAATTCAGGATTTGATTGATAATAATACTATTTCTGTTTCTGGAGTGAATGATAAAGGCAACACATCTGTAGCTCCTCCTAACCAAAATCTTCAGATTTTCACTGATCCATTGCCTTCTCATACCTCTCATACCTCTAATGCGATTGAGGCTAATGATTCCTCTCTTTCATCTGATGGTCTTGTGTCTATGACTCCGAATGTGATTAACTTTGTAGAGCAGCAAGAAATCCCTAAAGAACCTTCCATCACATTTGATTCTAGTGAAACCATTAGAGCACCTGATGGTCCTTTATACATAGTTGCAAAAGTCAAGAATACACCTTGCCGTGGAGTGCTTATTGATCCTTCGTGCATGGTTAATGTTATTACTGAAGAATTTCTTTTTACTTTGCAATTGAATCAAGTGATATATGACAAAACAGATGTGATTGTGAAATTATTTGATGCATTTTCTTCTCCTGCAATTGGTTCTATTACATTGCCTATTGAGGTCCATAATAAATCTCTTGATGTGAACTTTGCTATTATTCCTTCTTCCGAACAATTTCGTGTGAAGCTTGGCTATCCTTGGCTATCTTCCATGAAGGCTATTGCTTCTCCTATACATAAGTGTTTGAAATTTCCCCATAATGGTGAAGTTGTTACTGTCAATCATAGTCTCTTTAAACCAGCTGAAAGAACCTCTAGTGTTCCTATTGATTACTTTTGGCCTAAACAATTCCAATCTCTTCCCCTGCGAAGTGATCATCTTTTCAAATCTTATCAAAAGTGGAAAACAGATATGATCCTATCTTTAAGTGAACCTAGAACACCTAAGCTTGACATTCCTATCATTCTTGAGAAGGAAATTCTTCCTTTGAAAGATAAAACTAATGTCTTTCCTCAAGAAGATTCCCAACCCGTCCCCATGGATGTGACTATGTCTATGCCTGATAAACCTTCTAAGAGTAGACCTATACCTCCTCGTCATGATGGACTTGGTCTTCTCCCTAAACCAAAAATTCTTCCTTTATATGGAGCAGTTCCTCCTCCTGCCTTTTATAGAGAAAAGAGACCTTCTTCTTCTCCTATTATCCAGCCTAAGAGACCACAACCTAAACACCCAAGTGCTAAGGATGAGAACATTCCTCCTCCTCAATCTTCTACACTTCCTACTAAGACTAGGCGTAATCGTTCTGCACGCGAACCCCGACGAAAACGTCATCTTAGGGCTCAAGCAGCCGCTTCTCAAAATTTACAATCTCCAAAAACACCTTCAACAAGCATTATTCCATTTTCTCCTCAGCCGGATATTGAGCCTAAATCTCCTAAACATAAGATGCATGATGGTCTTGATCCTGTGCGAGTTAAAGATCCTATTTTTATAAATCTTGATGATGATATAGATGAAAATGTTATTCATGATGAAAATGTTACTCCTCTTGCTTCTGATAGTGAATATGAACTTGTTGATGTTGATAACCATTTATCTAATGAATTTTCTAAAGCACTTATCCTAGCTCCTAGACAAGAACAACGTGGCTTGGAACATGAACATAGCCCTTGTTTGGATCTTGTGATAGCTCCATCTGCTGTGTTGGATGTTCCTCCTCTAGCGTGTTCCCTGCCTTCCCGAAACATTGATCAGCAAGATCGGGGGGTAGATGACGTGCTAGACTAGTTACATTAGCATGGCAGATTCTCTCCCCCTCTCTTTTGTTACTTCTTCTATATGTGATTCTCATTCTTCTATTTGTCGTCCTTAGTGTTGTCTACTTGAGGATGATGCAAAGCATTGAGATCTCTCGATCTCTCTCATGTTGACTCAAAAGACACATGTGTTCCCTTCTTCTAGGTGACCTTCCTTGATTGGGGAATGAAGAACAATTATGCATACATACATATGATATATACATGACTTATCATACAGCATACTGACCCCGAGGAAAGCGAAGTCACCTCGTGCTTTGTGTTTTGTGTCTATTATCCTTGGGTTTATCTCACACTTGGGGGCTAAATCCTTGCGATAACGCGCTCCTTTCCTTTCTCATTTCTTATGTGTATCACTACGTTAAAACAATCACCCCCGTTGAGGCGCGTGCGATCGCTTTAACGTAGGGGGGCATACACCCTGACTATCCCTTCACGATACTTGAAAATTTCTTGGAGAACTTAGCTTTGCCTTGAAAATTTTCGGTATTTCTCTTACATGACTCATAGTGAGGGAACCTTACTACTGACAGTCATGGTTCTCCCTCGTGATCTTCCCTTTTACTTTGTCAATCGAAGTCGTAAGATCCTTAGTCCACTGGGGGCTTGGTGTATCTTGCCTCCTTGACGTGGTGAAAGTCTTTTAATGTTGTTTCCTTGTACTTTACCGGAAGTATGAGCATACATACTCCCGCTAAAGTGGGGGCTAAATGTAGCGTCCTAAAATTGCGACACTTGCAATTTCGACTGCATTTCGGTCTTCACGATGGCGATGCAACACGCAACCTGAATGGAGACTCCAAAGCTTGCTCACGACACCAAAAACTGCATTTTTCAAGCACCTTGGCCTGAACCTCCTTGCACCCCGCTGTCCCGGAGGTGGGACCAGAGTGCCCAGCGCCCTGGTCCCTCAGGACCAGGGCGCCCAGCGCCCTGGTCCCTGGGTCCTATTTTGGGCCCGGTCTCCTAAGTGATATCGGGTCTTTTTGATTGCAATTTGGAAATATACTTCCCTGGTCGGCCTAAGGTCGGGAAAATCAGTCTATCAGCCCTAATTGACAAGTATATAAACTACATTTTTCTCTCTCATTTGGCATGAGGAGGATATGTGTACAAAGCATGGAAACTATACTCAAGCATTCAAGCAATTGATCATTTCAAGTCTCCATTCAAGGCTAAGTGTTGCATTCAAGACAAGGATTCAACCATTGAAGAGGAGATCACTTACTACATGCTACATACAACATACTACATACTACAACATACAACATCTAAACCTTCGCACATAAGGATACCAACATCCTTAGAACAAGGTATTAGTACTTGTTTACATTACAGTCATTTACATTTACAGCTCTTGCTCATTTCTTGGTTAATTCCAAAACCGGGGTTTGACCTAAAGGCAAACCCCTAATCCCTAACCCCCCAATCGTCTTCGCTTTTCTATGTGTAGGTTGCAGGTACGCGGCTGAGATTGAAGATCTGGAATCCTTGTGCAGAGACGAACCGATCCCCCTTCGTTTGACGGATTTTTCGGAGGACCGTGGCGCCGGGCGCCATCGTCCCGACAACTTTTGCTCAAATTTGTAGGACAGTGCCGTATCGACATTTTACTGCTAATTCCAGGTCCGCAGCTTCATCCTATAACCTAAACTCAGTTTATAAGCGAATCTTTGTCACTTTCTATGCATGCTTAGCTTAATTCTTCTATGCACATTCTTTACAAAAGAGGGTAGCCTTACTTTCCTAACCCTTGAAATTCATTTAGCATCCAATCTTACATTGTGTGGGATTGGATCTTATGAGTTTCAACCCCTCTTTTGAATGTAAAGTCTTCCCCCTAAGTGAAAACCCATCGAATCCTAGCGAACCTCCCTTCTCTCTCCTCGGAGTCGGAAGATCAAGATTGGAAACTCCCTTGATAGTTTCTCACCTTCCTTGAATCTCAATTATTCTCCCTCTAAAAATAAAGCATCTCCCTCTCCTCAACTTGGTTCTACTCATAAGGAAACCCTAGTTCAAAGCAAGATGGTTAACATTTCTTTCAAAGATCTCCCTCTCAAAAGTGAGACTTTAGAGAGTAGTGTTGATCCTTCTCCTAGAGAGTTTATTCCCCATGTAGATCCTTTGATGATAGAGGATGATATGACCTTTCCTCTTCCTACTAGAACATCAATGCTTACCCCTTGTCTCTCTCCTAAAATTGATTTAATCCGTGATAAGATTTTAGTGCAAGAGAAGACTATAAATAATTCTTCCAACACTTTTGTTCATTCCTCTAAACCATCCTCAATCAATTTGATACATGTGAATGAGACACCTAACAAACCTCTCTTCACTGTCCAAGGTGCTTGTCCTTCTCAAAATTCTCAACCTTTAAATAAGCCTATCTTAGTGGTTCAAGGTGGTTATGCTAATGATTCTTTTTGCACTCCTAAGAAACCTATTATTACTGTGCAAGGAGGTTATTCTTCTAAGAGCCCTTATGAGTATGCTAAGCAACTAACTAGAGAGAGTTATCATGCGGTTGCTCATACCTATAACACAAGAAACAATAGGCAACCTAGTCCTCCTCCAGTTATCCCCACTTCACTTCCTCCTTCCCAACCTATTCTTCCTCAAGCGCCTCGTATTTCACAAATGCTTAGTAAGGACTATGATCTCATAGAACAACTTAAAGCTACCCCTGCTAAGATATCCCTTTGGGATTTGATCCAAACTTCTTCTGCTCATCATGGAATGTTACAAGATGCCTTGAAAGATTTGAATGTTCCTCCACCTAATACATCTAGTAATATAGTGTCTTTGGTTAACTCTGTGATGAATCCTAAAGCTCAAATTGTGTTTACCCAAGATGAGTTGCCTACTGGTGAAATTCAACAACAATATGATCCCTTGATGATTGTGGTTATCATAAATGACACTGCTATAAGACGAACACTGGTAGATAATGGCTCTGGCCTTAATGTGTGTAGCATTAATCTATTGCATAAGATGAATGTGGATACATCCCTTATTGAGCCTGACTCTCATCCCATTCGAGGCTTTGATAATGTGGCTAAGTCTTCATTAGGTATTATCACCTTACCCGTCACAGTGGGACCTGTTACTTTGCCTACTCCTATCCATGTTATGTCTGGAAATCTAACATACAACTTGTTATTAGGGAGACCCTGGATTCACAGTATGCAAGTTGTCCCCTCTACATTGCATAGACAAGTTAAATTCATTTATAACAATAAGACATATACCTTGATAGGTGATACTAAACTTCAGGCTTGTTTGCAAACATCTACTTCCAAAGGGAGTTCTTCTAAGCCTTCCTCTTCTAGTAATGACTCTTTGAACAGGATACCTATGGATAAATCATCACCCTCTAATAATCAAAATTCTTTGGATGAGCCTAAAGCTCCTGAAGAAGATCCTTCTGGACTTGAGTCTACACATGAAAAGGCTTTTGATCCTGAGAAGGTTCTCGCGGAAGACGATTGGGGATCTCTTGATTTTAATCCCACCTTTGTAGGTGAATATAGGGTTCCTCCTAGAGATCTTAAAGGTAAAAAGAAGGAAGAAACTAGAGATCAATCAGTCTTACCTGAATCTATGAGCAATAATTTTGTGGCCGCTTCTCAAACTTCTTCTCCTCACACCTCTAATTATGAAGAGTTTGATTCTTTGTCTTATGAAAAACCACCTTCTCTTCCTGAAATGGCTGATCGTTATGATCGTGGTTTTTGCATTTTTGCTAAGCATGGGTATCATGGAAATGGTTGTGGCGCTCATGAACAAGGGATAAAAGTTCCTCTAGAGACTAATTTTCACAATTATGCCTTTGGACTCGGCTATAATCCCTGCAAACGCACTAAAGCATCTAAAAGACCATCTCTCAATGTGAATGCTATATTTAGTAGTGATGATGATCTCACTTCAACTAAATCATCTTCTACTTCTATCAACTCTCATTCCCTTCATAAGGAAATCTTGGCAATAAACAAATCTCTTTATGAATCCCCTCAAATTTCTAAATCCACTTATGAATCTTTATCTCCTATTCATCATAAAGTCCTTTCCTCCAGGGATAAGGCTCTAATAAATTACACTCATCCCTCTTCTAAGAGTTCTTGTGACTTTTCTTCTAATAAATTGTACGCACTTGCTAGGGTGGTACAATTTCACACCTAGTTTAGCACCCGCCTTGGCGCATTTTGCATCTTGCATTGCATTTTCCCTTTAGCACTTAATTAATCAAATTAATTAGGTCTAAGGTTCTATTTTATCATCTCCCACATCATAAAGTTGGGCCCTTTCATAAAAGTGTGCCCTTTTCATTTTATTCCTCCTATACATCATTTAATCAAAAACCCTAATTAGGTCCTATTTTGAACTTGGGGGCTTGATTTCGGGGGTCAAAACATCTCGTAATCACCTGTAACTATGGGATTCTCTCTAAAATCATCATATCCGATGGCCCTGAAAATTTGGTGAAAAGTTGTCGGGACCGTGGCGCCCGTGCAACATGGTCCCGGACATTTTTCTCGAAATTTTGGGAGCACGATCCAATCATAAAATAAAGCTTAACCCCAAGAAATTGGCGGGACATTCAATCTCTAGGTCGGCCAAAATACGAATTTACAACCTAGGGTTTCATACATAAAAGCTCTCTTTCCTCATTTGAAGGGATCCGATTTTTGGTTTCCAGGAACTTCATAGGGAGCGAAAGAGCAAATCTTTGAAGACTTCAACAACATTCAACATCCATCTATCAAGTATTCATCAATTTCGTTCATTCATTTAGGGCTTGGAAGACATTGAAGAACAATAGGAGATTACCGACTGAAGATTGGCTTGTACTCCTCCCTTGAGGGTTGGGTATGATTTCATGTTGTTTTCATGTCTTTGCATAAGATTCAATATATCATTTATTCATACTTTAGATCACTTTGCATCTTGATTTAGAGCATTTACATTATCATTTACAAGCAATTAGGGTTTACTTTCTAGGTTGCTCTAGTTTGCTTTCTTGCATTTAAGGACCTTGCACACACACTAGGTCTGCACACACAATACATTTTACAATACAACTTGGCTATTCGTGGAGGTGGAAATCACCGAAGCGGGGGTTTGACTAAGGCAAAACCCTATATAGCCGCCCAAACACCTTTTCAGATATAAGTGCAGGTTTCGGGACTCGGACGACGCCGCAGGTTGCAGATCCGGGAGAAGCAGACTGAGACCGACCTTCCCACCAAATTTCAGAGAAAAAGACCAGGACAGGGGCGTGGGGCGCCCTGGTCCTGCCAGGACAGGGGCGCTGGGCGCCCTGGTCCCTTCTGGGCGCCCTGGTCCCTTCTGAGCGCCCTGGTCCCTGGGACAGGGGCGCTGGGCGCCCTGGTCCGACAGCATTTTCAGCATTTTTGACAGCTTTTTCCAAAGTGCAAAAACAGCAGTTTCCGGAGCAGTTTCAGGGGTAGAATCAGGACAGTGGTGCCCGCGCCCCCATCCCGAACATTTTCAGTCAGATTTTAACTCCAGGTACGCATTTTCATTCTTGTCTTATCCTTGTGTTTACAGCTTTCCATCATTTAAGTTCAATTCTGCAATCTTGTCATTAGTTCCTACTTGCATTTTGAGGTTAGGGATTGAACTTGCATCATTTTATCTTTCAATTTCAACAAGGGAATAAAAATCCTAATAGATATCCCGTGGCTCTCTCTTTCACAAAAAGAAGTAGCCAATTGTGCGATATCTCTAGGCTCTTTCGTATTCCGTAATGTGTGTCAAAAGGTAGGATTAGGGCATGTTAACCTAGTCTTGCTTTTTCCCCTACACAGTAGATTACACTATGTTGTTCATAGTCGACTGGATATTGCCCATGCAATTGGTATTGTTGCTATATTTTAGAAGAATCCAAAGGAGGCACATCTGATGGCAACCAAGAGAATTTTTAGATATCTGAAAGGTTCTGTTGACTATGGGCTATGGTATCCATATGGTCAAAATTTTGATTTGAAAGTATACACAAATGCTGATTGGGCAGGAAATATTGATGACCAAAAGAGTACTATCGATGGAGAATTCTTTCTAGGAGGAAGGCTAGTTTCATGGAGTAGTAAAAAGCAGAGTTCCACTTCACAATCTACTACTGAAGTTGAGTATGTAGCAGCTTATATGAATTGCACACAAGCTATGTGGATGAGGCACATTTTGGAAGGTTTGAAGATGGAAATCTCAGAACTAATAAAGATTTTGTGTGATAATACAAGTGCAATAAACATTTCTAAAAATCTTGTTTTGCACGCAAGGACTAAGCACATTGAATTGAAATATCACTTCTTGAGGGAAAAAGTTCAAAGTAAAAATGTTATCTTGGAGCATGTTTCTACCAAGGAGTAGCTTGCATATATCTTTACCAAACCTCTGCCTAGGACCACTTTTGAGTATCTTAGAAGTCAATTAGGGGTTGTCCCTCTTCATGAAGTTAGTTGAGCATGATGTTGATTCCATCAGTCCCTGAACCACTTGTAGAATTTTACATGGATTGATAAAGAAGTGGATGTATTCCACAAGGGGAGCATCAAGTTGCAGAATGATGTTGATGCACAGTGAGAGCAAAATTACATGTTTTACTTTCACTTTGGCATTGTTGTCAAAGGGGGAGAAGAATTATGTGTCTGATTAGGTGAACTAGCGGCAGGCTGAAGACAAACATAGAGGAGAAGAATTATGTGTCTGATTAGGTGAATTAGTGATAGGCTGAAGACAGACAGAGTAAGGTGAATAATTGGTAATGTAAACCAGGATTCCTATTCACCAATCTTAGCAGCAATCAGAGGCGTTGATATTTGTATTGCCATTAATGCCAAAGGGGAAGATTGTTCGCATTTTGCATAGAGAATTCATTAATGATATGTTGTCATTGATGTCAATTGAACCGGTAATGGTATTCATGTTATTGTTGATATTGTTGTTTTTGATATTGGCTAGTAACCGATAAGAAGAGCTTTGTGGAAGATGTTGTAAACCAGTATGTAAAGTTTGTGAGTTGAACCGGTGAATCAATGTAAAGGGTTAAACCTTTCTATGTAATGCAACCGGTAAACCCTATCAGTTGTTAAACCCTAACCGATCAAGTTTGATGGTTTATTATATGATAAGCGGTAATGATGGAGACATGTGTGATCATTGTATGAGGATATGTTCAAATTGTTTTGGCGTGTTTGTTTCTTGTCTAGGGAAGGAGAAAAGTGGATTGCATCTAATGCACAATGCGTGATGAGTTACAAAGTCTAATGAAGCGGTGATCATAGAGCGGTTGGAATTTTCTTGAAGAATGTGAAGAGATTGTCATGATTTCTAACGGTCAAGATTGTACCACTTATTTGTAATCTCGATGATGAGAATTAGGTTTTTGTTGTGCTACCGACCTAATTGATTTGTATGTAAGGTCAATGAAGTTGTTTGTAAAGGTTGTTCACAAGATTGATAGAAACATGTTGAGTGTGTAGTTGCCTAACCAGTGAATGAATCTGTACTTTGAGTGAAGGCAGATTGAAGCTTAGAAGGATCTGATCAAGCAAATGTAGTGCTACTCAGACAGATCAAGAAAACCTGTTGTTTTCTAACAATTACAACAGAAGTGAAATCCCTTAACCGGGTAAGCTCTAAAAATCTTGGTTACTCATTAAAGCCTCTAACAAGGTGGTCCATTAGCTTGGATTCTTAAATCCTCCAGTGAGGTTACTCCTAATAGGGTATTTTTCTTTTCATCAAGGTATATTTGTAAATCCCTTAACCGGGTTATTCCTTACCAAAATTAGTTCTTAACGGGACTTATTGTAAAGCTTTAACAGACTTGGATCCTAATAGGGCGAACTTCAGAAGAGTTCAGATAGCTATCCTTGTGAGTCTCATCTCACCGTGGTTTTTACCTATTTGGGTTTTCCACGTATAAATATTTGTGTCAAGTGGTGAATGATTTTGTGGTTATGATCTCATTTGTTGATTTGGTTAACTTTTGATAAGGCATGTTAAGTAGAAGCATTGAGAGTTGAATATGTTGAGTTATGATTAAGCATTGTTGATATTTACAAGATTGAAGTTGTTTACTGTTAAATTTGTCATAACAGTTAAACTGGTTGATGTCAAGTATTCTTATGAATATTGATCTTGACTGAGATATGTTTCCTTTGTTTGACTGAGCTTGAGTTTGGGAAGTTTGTATCAGTTTTTCAATATACCGATTCACCCTCCCCCTCTCAACATTCTACTGGATACTTATTCTGTCATCATACCATCATCATTATCATAACCCTCACTAAGTGCTATAGGAATGACTTGAGTAGTTGAAGGGTTGAGTAGGACAAGTCACTCAAGAAGGTGTATCGAACTAAGCTCCAAGACTCTCTGCATCAGAGATTCATTCCTACATTCAACTTCAAAAAGGAAGTTCTATCAACATTTCTATCACAACCTCCCTTGAGGTGATTTACTGTTCAATCTTTCATTTACATTTACTTGCAAGTACTTTCTTTCATCATTTGGTTAATTCAAAAACTGGGGTTTGATCGTAAGGCAAACCCCCAATCCCAACCCCTTTTTGTCTCTTTCTTGTGTGTAGGTTGTAGGTGCGCGGTTGTACTTTTGGATTTGGAATCCACTTGCAGAGGTAGAAAACCCCTTTTTGTTTCATGTATTTTTTGGAGGACCGTGTACATTCCCACCATGGTCCGGGCAACTTTTTCTCGAATTCGCAGGGCGGCTTTGACTCGACATTTTACTGCTAGATCCAGGTGCAAAACTTCATCCTATTCTTTTATCTCGAGTTATAATCAGATCTTTGTCACTTTTCCACTTGGTCATAAGTACACAATTCAATCATTTCAAATCTCAATCTTAGAAGAGGGGATTCACTTACCATCACTCAGAATTCAACCTCTTTTTATAGAGGTTGAATCTAGTGTATTTTCCTCCCTCTTCTAATGTAATGCGTGAAAAGTGTTTGAAGGGGAATCCAAAGTGAAACTTTTATCTCTCCTCGGAGGGAAGAAAATCTTTCCTCTTGATCTCATTCATTCCCCTTTTCCAACATTACAACCCTTAACCAACCTTTGACTATTATGATCATCATTCAAATGTCAAGATTAACCTTTACCTATGCGTTAACATAATTTCCATTTACATTTAACATTCACACAACTATATATGACTCTAAGATTCTAGCATAATTGTTTTCTTATCATAATTCCTAAGAGCATAATGTAAATATCATAAGGTCTACCTTAACCACTTATCTTACACTCTATACATGTCTTCTTGAATTTCCAACTCAACCATAAGTAGAGAATGCCACTAGCCATACATGATACCATTTAACTACCACAATCCCTATGTTAGAGAAAATCCATTCACTTGAACTTCTTAAACATTATAATCTGTGGCTCCTTTATTACTCATAGATTCTCTCTAAACTATATCAATTAACCAACAACATAATCTATTCGGTTCCAATAACAACTCATTACAAATATATTATCTACCTGAATTTAATTTAATACAAACTTAGGATATAATAGGATATACTCTCATTCATCTCCTATTTAGAGTTATAACCTTACTCCATGAGTACTAATACAGTCTAATCCTTTCCTTTAAGATAATCATCTATTCAACCATCTAACCCATTCACCTCCATTTTCTAGAGATATCCATTAATAAGAATAGTAATTATTTCATTAAGAACATTCATTAAACACATTCATACTAAACATCCATTTACAACCCAATCATTACAAGATTTCAATCCACCATTAGATCACAACTACGAAGTACAATACAATAAGTCCAAATCTTTTCAATCACAAATCATAAACATGTCCTAAAATATCTTCTACCAATATGCATACATAGAATCAGCCTACCAGGAGCATAGCTTTTCTTCTACATAAAGCATTAACCAAAAACATCACTCCTAAGTTATCACCATTATCATTAAATTGGCAAATTTCCTTTTAAACATGACTCATCATGAATACCAATTGCATCATCATATTCCAATCCATAGCACATATCAACAACTCATGCATCCATTTCATTTTAACTATAAATGCATTACAATACAATTCAGTGTCTACCATTACAATCATATGCCATATCTTGGACTATCACTGCTATTAGAGGAAGGCTCTTTTATTACATGATTTCATTTACAACCATTACAAGATATTTTCATTACATAAACCATGACATCATTTACATTCTTGTTGATATAATTATCCATAAACTATATTGGAGAAGCATCCACATCCATGCTAGAAGAATACAAAGGTAGGTTTATCCCAATGGTTAAAAGCACCAACCACCCGATCATGTGGAACCAAAGGAACCATCCCCATGCTAGGAGATGACACATAGTCCCAAACACACTCTACATCTAAGGTGACACTTAAACCAAAGATACTAAAAAATACAAGGACTCTTAAGCAAGAAACAATCACAAGTAAACACAAATAAAAAATCCCAAAGCCGTACAAATCAACAAAGCATCAATACATATCAAGTAGGGACACACGTATGAGTGGAGTTTCATCACATGCTATCCTCCCCATAATATTGCCAACACAACTCTTCAAGGCATAACATAACCCGGATAGACATGTGGAGCCATCTCTACCCATGAGAGAATCAAGGGAGATTTGACTTACCACCGCAACAGTCTTCCCAAGATTATCCTAAAACATCCTCCCTAATATCAAGACATGGGGATCATATTAAATTATCTTGTTTTGGTGAGTCCTAATTACCCAACCCATATAATTCATTATTAATGTTATCACTTGTTTAATAATAGGAAAACTTCCAATGTGCCTTGGTGATCTAGATGAGAGGCTTATCAACTCATTGCTTATCTCTCGTGATCTCGGTCATCACATGGAAGCCCACTCCCCCTAACATGGATCCAAACAATAAATAACAATAAGAGGATCTAAATCCATATGCGAATCTGAAATCATAATCAATCATCATGCAAACAATAACCTTTACTCATGTGCAAGAACATACAAATGACCACCACAAGAATTAAAGCGAAATAAGCCTCTTGGCATAAAAATACATCAAGGGCCACAATATGGTCATCAAATCTATCATGAAATAATAAATAAAACCACAACAAGGCCTACTCACTTAATGGTTCAAGAACAATAATACTAGCACCTCTCTAGCATGGTGCATCAACATGAAAGAGAGCTTATTCAATAACCTTAAGTGTAAAAGATATCAAAACATAAGGGAAACCATAAGAGGACATAAAAACCAATTCATACAACATTGGAAATCATCAACAAGCCCTGAAAAATGCCTCTGATTCAAAACAGATTTCGAAAGATCGGCTGAAAAGACAAACCAACGAAAAACACAACAAAAAGCCAACAAAAGTCCAAAAAATTCAGACGGAAAGGCCAATTTACAATTTTGAATATAAAATCATATAAATAACATTAAGGCCCAAAAAATACTCTCAATGGAGACGCCCAACATAGGGTAAATGAATGAAATAAACGGATTGCAAAACCATAATCACATGAAGGAGAAAATGCAATTCGAACATAAGTGCTTTTCTTCCATATTACACAGAAAACTTGATACAGAGAACTCATACCAAGACCATTACACACTCTCTAGTCGATACAACACTCAAACACAATAAGGAACCCAAGAAAAGTCAAATAATAACAAAGGAAGCAAGAATAACTCTCTGCAAGATTCCTTCACGACAATGTCATCCAAGAAAACTCACAGACAATCCCAACTCACAAATAAGCCCCAGCTGCTGAGCACAACAAGGTTTCTCCATAAATCCTTCAATCTAAACAATAAAAAGGAAATTTAATACAAAGATTCAACCAAGGGAAATTCCACAGAGTTGTGTGTTCACGGCAATACTTCCAGCCAATGACAACAAAGTATTATTCCCTTCCCTTAAGTTTAACTTTATAATATGATCTGTGCAAATAAATATTTTTCAATAAATTATAGTATAACTATACCCATATTATTTCTCCCCAAAATAAACCCATAAAACATCCATTTTTTGCAAACACAACACATTACACATGAATGGAAAAATAATACAAAAGTTAAGACCTCCAACCTAGATTAGAAGTAATGGAAGAGGTTGAAGAAACACCCACAAAATCCAAAGCCCAAAATCCAAGATCCAAAATCAAAAGTTGCAGAAAAGACTTCAGAATGATAACTCGACAACCATCCCAGGTTCAAAAATAAAAAGCCATAAAACTCAAAACCCAAGCCACAATTGCAGCCAATCAAAATATTCCATTTTGGAATATATTTTACCTACCCATCTTAGGTTATAATTTTATTTCCCATTTCAGATACAACCAATGGGAATAAGTGGTAGGTGGAATTAATATAAAACATATGATATGTATATATATATAAGTGGGATATAATAATATTATTATAAGCTAAGGTATTTATACACCCAATGTAAATAATAATCAACTTTATCAAATAAATATACCATAGACTAGAAATATTTAATTAAATAATACAAAGGGGAAATTAATAAATAAATAAATAGATAAAAGCTCCATAAATAATTAAATGACCAAATAAAATATCAAGCACTCGATAAATAAATAAAACTTCCAACAATAAATAAACATAAATAAATAAACCACAAATATAAATTAAATAATAAATATTAAATAAATCATAAATCAAGATTAAATATCAAATAATTAAATACTAAAAAGGCCAATAATCCAATAAATTAATTTAAACATTAAATAATCAAATAATTAACCTAGACATTAATAATCACATCATCTCACACAAATACATAAATCAATAAACATACTCACATTATCAAGAAGACCAAGCTTACTAACTGACATGGCGAATTATGCCAAGACGCTAACGACTCACGGTGAACAACTTAGACCTAGAGTATGTGAGGGGAACTTGTGCCAACTCTGAACCACATGCCATTGGGATTTAAAGACATGCTCAAACCTGTGGAGCTAGGTGGATTCGGTGGCTGGTACCTGCAAATCTTGCATCCACAAAGCAACAATACAACATATATATATATATATATATATATATATATATATATATATATATATATATATATATAATCACATAAATCTGTCCACTTAATTAAATGAATATTTAATATTTATTTGATTATTTAACCATCAATTAATAATTAATTAAATTAATATTTAATTAATTCATCTTAACCCTCTTCTCCTATTAATTAAATAAATTATTCAATTTATTTGATTTAATTCACTTAACCAAATTCAGACCATTAATTAAATAAATAAATCATATTTATTTAATTAAATATTCTCTCACATTTAAATATATTTATTTAAATCCCCCAAAGTCCCACCTCTCACATTTAAATAAATTAACATTTATTTAAATCACCTTTATCCTCTACCCACTTGTATTTTCCTACAAATGCAAGTTGCACAACTATTTTAAATAAATTATTTATTTAAATCACCTTTATCCTCCACCCACTTGCATTTTCCTACAAATGCAAGTTGCACAACTATTTTAAATAAATCATTTATTTAAATCACCTTTATCCTCCATCCACTTGCATTTTCCTACAAATGCAAGTTGCACAACTATTTTAAATAAATTATCTATTTAAAATCCTATTTATCCTCACCCACTTAAAACCTTTAATGGTTTCCCTTAAAGTCTTCAAACTTAATGGCTTCCCTTAAAGTCTTCTTAAGACTTTAATGGTTTTCCTTAAAGTCTTCAAGCCTTTAATGGTTTCCCTCAAAGTCTTAAAGCATTTTAATGCTTTATCTTCCTTTTTCTCATTTAAATAAATTAATATTTATTTGAATATTTATCCAAATGCAAATTACACCATTTAATTGAAATAAATGATTTTATTTTAATTGAAAATACCAAAATTTCTCCCACTTGCATTTTCCTACAAAATCCACTTGCATGCCTAAACCCCTTCTAAATTCTTCTAAACCCTTCCTAATTAACCTAATCCATCCCCTAAATATTGTCACATTCCTAAGCAAATTGGAGTCACTTCTCAAAGACTCCAAAATCCTTGAAAAGCAATTAATGCTTTGTGTGTTCAACAAATTAACCTCTAAAGTCTTCCAAACCACTTATGGCTCTTACATGACCATTAATGGTTAATTCCACTTGCACCCATGGTTAAAGACTTTGACCCCTAACTTAACCCTCATGTAACCCATGTGTCTCTTCAAAGCATTTATTTCTTTGACTAGGGTAACCATCATGTCCCCTCAAGCATTTAATGCTCCTTATCACTCCTCTCAAGCCTCCTCATGGTGACACTTGTCAACATGGGATTGGGTTGAAAGTCTCACATGGATTGAATATCTTTCAATCCTAACCCTTGTTAAGATTACTCAATCTTAACCCTTCATTTCCCCATTTCTTCTATAAATAGAACCCTTCTCCTCAAGCAAAAAGGAAGCATTTAGAGTATTGTTGTTATACTGGCATTAGCATAGAGCTTTCTCATAGCATCACTATCTACACTTGCATAGCATTTGCTTATCATATTCAACTATCTTGAATCTCCATATGGCATCCAGGGCTAGTGCTAAAAGCTGAGAGCTACACTCATTTGGGACTTGGAGAGGAGAGGAACAAGGGAGGAGCAACTATGAGCATCTTGATTAGCTATTTTATTCTATGTTTATATGCTTTCTATTTCATGCTTAATATCTCTCTTGATATGCCTGTTTAGGATAATCTTTTTTTGCTAACACTAACGTTTGTTTCTTGTGCTCTTGTGTGTGTTGCCATCAAACAGATTTTCTAATCCTTTTTGCAGAGCATCAATATATATATATATATAAAATAAAAGGCAAGTGATAGAGAGTCTCAATGGCACATCTCGCTCGCAATGAGTGATGTGACATTGTCCCTATCACGAAGATAGTCATACAACAATCAAACACAACATAAGATCAACTCATCATAGGTAACCATGAAATAGGGTTAGTACATCTAAAACCTCATCAAGTGCATGATCAGTATAATCCATCAATATAGTAAGGCATGTAAAATCCATCAAGCATATGAATACATTTAAGATCCATCAACACCTATAATCATCAAGTCACATGATCAATAATGATAGTACCATCATCCATATAAACCATCAAAATAGCATATATCCACATAAGTCATCAGAGTATCATATGTCCAAATAATGTCTAGCATCATAATGAGTATTTGAAATATAAATAGAGTCACGATCGCAATATGAAACATCATAAAATAGCATCTACAATATGGTTAAAGTCATAAGCAATCATCAAAGTATCATCAATATGTCTAAATAAGTCTTATCGACGCATAGCTCAAAATATAAACTAAGGAGGGACACTACATCCTTTCTCCCTTTGCCTAGGCTTACTCCTGGAAGCCTGAAAATAAATAGGGGTAACACACTCTCTTCCTATCGCATCCTCTCAAAATGCCAAAGAATCCTCTCTTGACAACATCTAACTATATAACATTCTTGACAAATAGAACAAATGTCTAACAATCTAAAGCTATCTAATTGATGTCGAAATTATATTTGAAATATTTTGAAATTAGCTTCAAGCATTCCATTTTAGTTTTGTATGTTTTCGACATTTCTTTGTATAATTGAATTGATCTCTATTGGAGGTGTGTTAAATGGCTGATTGTATGTCCCACTTGATTGTAGGTCAAGTTGATGTCTTTCAAGCTTTCAAAATGAGAAATATCTCCAGATGTTTGTTGATGAATATTTTTAATTATACTTTGTTCATCTCTATTTTGATTTTCTAATTCTTGTATTGTTACTTCTGCCCTTATTTTAACATTTCTTTGTCTTTCAACTTCATTATGTCTTGTTCTTTGTTCTTCCCTTTCAACTTCTGTCATTTATTCTCGTTGTCGTCTTTGATATTTTCTTTGATACCCTCTATGATATTCTCTTTGATATTGTCTTTGTTGTTGTTCTGATTCAAAATTCAATCTTGGTCACACCATAGCTATAAAAAAACATGTTTGACATAAAGTAATAATGTTATTCATGGAGCATTGTTGTAGAGAAGAAGCTCGGACTTGGGAAATTAAAGTGGCAGAATGACAAGCCTATTTTTGTTTTATAGCAATTGAATTTTGCATACAACAATATTGGAAAAGGAAGATTCAAAATAGAAGATAATTCCAACTTGAGTAACATAATAAGAACTTTATGAGAATGAATGATTGTTGTATATAGGCAAGATATGGTAATTGAACTCTATATATCTTTTCTCAAGCATAGAGTGAAATAAAATTTATTTAGAACAAAAACTATAGGTTTTTAGTGTCACGTTGAAAAAAATGTGAGATTAGAATGGTTATAAGACACATCTTCATGCAAAAAAAATTATCAATGGGGAAAGAGGCTAGAGGGTGAGAAGCATGAAGTGGTGAAATACATTCATTATTCTTGTCTTAAAAATGGAAGGAGAAAACCCGAATTTGAGTGTTTTCAACTTACCAAATTTGGCATGCCCAAATTTTGTTATTAACCCTATTTATGATTAATTTTTTAAATTAAAAAAAAAATACAATTAAGAAAAGAAGATAGAGGTAGATATACACACCGGTTCACCTTCAGAACTATTGGAAGCACCAAATCAAGTTGCCCAAATCAAACTACTCACACCAAATCAAATTGCTGAAATCAAACTACTTGCACCAAACTGCTCTTTATACCCAACGAAGCCTTCCAAACTCTTTATCTATTCACTGTTTTATAAAAAGTTCCTATTGTTGCCCTGTATAATCTTAGTACATTGTGTTGTGAAAAGAAGTTTAATTCCATTTTATAGAGGCAGGGCTACTATTTTTGGATGATAAGACTATAGTTTTCAATTTGCTTGATTTTTTGTTTCATTCAATAAAATAAAAGTCAAACTTTAAGTTTTTAGTTTATTCAATATACAATAGGTTTTTTTTTTTGTTTTAATTATATTATTAGTTTTTTTATTTAACAAAATTCACTTTGTTTTATGAAAAATATATGCTTTTGTTTTTAAAAGAGATTATATATATATATATATATATATATATATATATATATATATATATATATATATATATATATATATATATACACACACACTTAACTTTAAAACTATTTAATGTAATTTCATATAAAATATTTAATTTAAGTTGTTTGATTTAATTTTTTAATTCTTATACAATTCTTAAATTTTAATTAGCTTAAATATTATATGTTTAAATAACTTAATTTTAATTAATTTAAATTAGTTAATTTAATTTATTAATTTAAATGATGTGTAAAGAACTTAACTTTAGTTTCTTCTTTTTCTAAAGAAAGAAAACTATTTAATTTAATTTAAGTTGTTTAATTTAATTTAATTTAATTTAAGTTAAATCATTTTATTTGATTTTTTAACTCTTATTAAATTCTTAAATTTTAATCAATTTAAAGTTTACTATGTTTAAATTATTTAATTTAATTTAAGTTATTTTATTTGATTAAAATTTAATTTAGTTTAATTTAATTTAATTTAAGTTATATTTTATTTGAATTTTTTATTGACGACATTAAGTTTAAATTATTTAATTTAATAACATGACACTCATATGCACATCAAATTAAATGGGTTTAGTTTTTATTAACACATATTTGGCCATACATTATGTGGATTTATTTAATTTAAGTTAAGTTATTTTATTTGAATTTTGTATTCACTACATTAAGTTTAAGTTATTTAATTTAATTACACGACACTCATATGCACGTCAAATTAAATGATTTTAGTTTTTATTAACCCATATTTGCCCATCAATTATGTGAGTGTAATACGCTTCTCGACGTAATTATATAATCATTTATAAATTACATTAATGTTATTTTATAATTATAGCAACAACCTTGTTAATGATATTATATTTACATTATTAATCAATAACAAATATTATTTAATATGCATGAAGTTTCTGGATTCAATTGCAGGGAAAACTTTAAGAAACCCCCCCCTTGGACAAGGTGTAAAAACCTGGCGAAAGTTGTATAATTCCCGAGGAAAATTTTAATTTTACGGGCGAATTTTTGCCGTTTACGGAGAAAAAAAATAATCTCCATTGGCGAATTGTAATGTTTTTAAAACCCCAAAAATATTTGCATGGGCAAATTGTAATGTTTTTAAAACCAAAAAAATATTTGCATTGGCGATTTCAACCTATTTTCAAACCATTAAAAAAAAATATTGGCGATTTCAACCTATTTTCAAACCATAAAAATAAAATATTGGCGATTTCAAGCTATTTTCAAACCATAAAAATAAAAATATTGGCGATTTCAAGATATTAACTTTAAGTCATTAAAACACGTGGCACACAGTCGTCATCTCTCTGCCTGGATGACTGCCCATTAGGGCATCTCGCGACCTAGCGACATGCCCTTACGACTCTCTCTATCTCCAACTCGCAAGCTAAAAATGCTAAGCCTTCGTAACCTCGAGATCTAGCGACTGAGGGAAACTGAACTGCCACTCTCCAATTCTCGACCACAAAATGTTAAGTCCTCGTCACCGCAACGACTTGGAGATAGTGGTAACTTTAACCCTTGTCGCATACTCGCCAACATAAAACTGTTTATCTCTTAACCGCTAGCAATTAACTCGCAAGCTCGCGGCTTGATCAAGTCTTCAAACATTTAACTTCGTGAGCTGGCGATAACCATTAACCTAACCACAAACTGTCTAGTCGCTAGCTCGTGACCTAAAAATGCTAACATTAAACAAACATGAGAGCTAGCAACAACTGTATGAAATGAGTTACTCGCTAACTCTCGTGGCTATAATGTATGACATCAGACCAACTCGAGACCTCGCGACCAAAACAATTTCACTAACAATCTATATTGTTTTATTTGCTAAGCTCGGTAACATAAAACACTAACACCCAAAAAGCCTGAGACCTCGCGATGTAAACCCAAACCAACTTGTCGCCAGCTCGCGGCTTGATCACGTCTTCAAACATTTTACCTTGCGAGCTAGCGATAACCATAAAACTTAACCAGAAACTATCTGGTCACTAGCTCGCGGCTTGAACATGTCTTCAGACATTTTACCTCGCGAGCTAGTGATAACCATAAGGCTTGGATGTTGACTCGTTCCTAAGGGACTAGTTTGAAGGTTTCTCTTGAGTCAAGGTTGATTAGACAAGCGAGGATGACGGTTTCAGAGGCATAAAAGGATTTGATAGCTTCTGAGTTAGAGATGGGAGATCACGGATTTCTCTGAGAAATAAGAGCTCAGGTTGCTTGTTGTCAGGGATTTTGAAGCAGAATTTGTCCAATCAAGGAGGAATAAAATCAGAACAAAATTGTTCACAATAGATGAGCCTTAGCAGGATATAGTGGATTAAGGATTTGATAGGCATGATGATGACTTCTAGAGTCTACAGTCATGTTGGAAACCACCAAAATGATAATTTTTCACGTGAATGCAGAATGAGCATCACCAAATGAAGTGTGAAAATGTTATAAATACAATGGAGTGGTGACTTAATTGGTAGAAGAGAAAATAAACCTTTTTCATTTTCTGAGAGTGGTTTTTTTCCTCAGAAAGGAAGATGATGTTTGAGTAGGATCGTGCATGGAGTTGCACTTGTTGTGTGCTCTGTGATACCGGATGGGTGTTTTTTTGTTTTCTGCTATGTGAGTTTGTTTATTGTCAGAGGGGTTGTGAAAGTGAGAAGGATTGCCAGAGGGGGCGTGAAACCCTTTTCTTATCAAGAAAGGCCATGCATGGCACATCCTCTGCTTCTACTCTGCCACAGGATGGCAGGGAGCTTGAAGAAGGAGCCCGTAGAGGAATTAAAGAAGGATTTGTTTGGGTGGGGAGTGGTAGCCAGTCATCTTTGTGAATGACATGGAAGTTGTAACCCCTCCCCAACATATTACATTTACCCTAAAGCTCCTCTTTCCACTTTCCTTGATCGTGGGCATGAAGGCTTGAGCTCATCTTTCCATTTTCTCTGTTCTTGGGCATGAAGGCTTCCTCCTCTATTTGGAAATGATCTGTTGGATAGAACGTAACATCTCACATTCCATCCGAAGGCATCAGGGTGATAATGGCATGGCTCAAGCAGTTTTGCAAGTTGTATAGTCATTGGGGTTCCTTTTCTAGTTCCAGTAGTGATTCTTCATTCTAGACTCTAGGTGAAGGGAGCAAGTTGTATACTGTATAGTCATTTATATAGCAAATGAAAAGAATTTAGTGTCAAGCTTTGTGTAGGTTCTTGAAGGAGTTATATATAAATTATTAAATTTATTGTGTATGATTGTATCTCTTTCAAATGATCAGAATCATGAGATTTAACTTTTTTCATTTGTTGCATTGTTATGGTGTATGTAATTTTTCATTTAAATTTTCTGTTAGTCTGGAATCATAATACATATTAAGGATTCACCTCATTGTAATTGGTGGGCGGATTATAGACAGTCATAGAAGTTCTATGACTGTCTATAATCCGCCCACCAATTACAATATATATTACATAAACATCCATAGCATATAAAATCATAAGACTCAAGAGTATTAAGAATGAAAGTATTACTATTAATCACCACAATAGATAGGAATACATTATACAACATAATTAGTAAAATTATTAAACACCACAATAGATAGGAATACAACATATATTACATAAACATCCATAGCATATAAAATCATAAGACTCAAGAGTATTAAGAATGAAAGTATTACTATTAAACACCACAATAGATAGGAATACATTATACAACATAATTAGTAAAACATCAAGACAACAGATCGGTGCCTTATCCTAGGGCATAGACTCTAGAGTCACTTTAAACTTACAATTCAAGACAACTTGATAATAAACTTCAATAATGAATAATGCCATTACATACACAACCCAGATTCATATGTAAACTGAAAAACCCTTGACCATTCAATTCACAGTGAAAACATAAATTCAACACAAAGACAATTATGTGAAGATCTCAAACTGCAAATGATATTGATATTATATTCATAATGATATCAGAAAGTAAATTCACAATGCGATTCAAGTTTTCAACTATGCACTTATCAAATTCTTGAATAGTTGAGCTATTATAAATTTATAACTATATAAGAGTTTTGAAGTTCAACATCAATAAAAGTGGCCAACTGGCCATCCCTCTCTACCGATCGAAAATAAAAAGATTGCTGTGAACAATCTTGGGTAGCAACCTCAACCTGAGATTTCTTCTTTGCCTTTGGCTTTAGCATGGCTTGCCACCTGTCCACCTCTTTGTCTGTTGGCCAACTAAATGCCTTTACCTCTTCCAACTTTGCAACTGAATCTGTCCATTTGGCATCTGTAACTGCCCTGGACTCAACAATAAATTTTGCATGGTCAAACTCAACCTTGAACAGTGAATCAAGCAGACCGTTAAGGAAATCAGCATCAACCTGTTCATTTACATGCTTGATTATTTCTTCTTGCTCCAGAATCAAATCAAATTCGTTGGTCCAATCAGAAACTGATTTCAACTGTCCATTACTACAATAAATTGAAGGCACCAATTTACTATAACCTTCCCCAAATGTCTACAATTTTTCATTTATAAGCACATCCTTCCATGTGAAAAATGCATAAGCTGCATTCATTATCTCCACCATGTCTTTGGTGTCACTGATCTTGGGAGGGAACTCGTCACTATACATCATTGTAGTATCTAGCTTATCCATTAATCTGCTTCTTCCTGACCAAACATTGAACAAAGGTCCAAGAAAAGCGACAACCTCTGAGGATGTTTTACTTGCCTCTGTCAAAGAAATGTGCAAATCATGCACTACCATCAATTTTCCTTTCAATACATTAATCCTGTGTTTTAGAATTCCTGACACAACAGAGATAGCCTTGACATTTTGTTCCTTTTCAAGCTTTTCAATTTTCCCTATGTATTCCTCCATTTTTGTTGTCACATCAGCTGGTATTTCTTGTACTTGTTCTGTAATCTGTATTGGAGGGGGCTCATTTGCAATTTTTTCTTTCAAATCCACTAACTCTTCCTCCAGGGCGCCCTTCTTCATTAGTGTCTCTTCATATTTTTTATTCAATGTAATCAATTGGGTATATGCTTCTGTGTATCTTCTTGACAAATCCTCTGTTTTTGATAAATTCATGAAAGAAACTTGAGTAAAAAAAGAGGCAATCTCCATGTCAGTTGTGTTTTGCAAGTTCCAGATCATTCTGTCATCTTTCTTTTCTACTTGGATATTTAGAAGGTGGGGCTTTTGAGTGGAAGGGGCCAAAGACCAAGCAACAAGTATCTTTGACTTAGGATTAAATCCTGATCCTCTTATTACATCTCCAATTTCAAATTCAGTTTTGAACATTGGGTCCTCTTGCTTCCTAATCTAATCAATAATAAAAGTAGACTGGATATCCCAGTCAGGCATCATAATCATACCAGTACTCTTAATCAATTGTCTTGCCTGTTCCACAGATATTTGCTCCCTGTCAGGATCATATTGTTGTAGTGCCTCGATGATCTCCTGTTTCTTTTCTTCATTTGCTTCCTCTATGATCAGATTTTGTCTTAATTATTTTTGTTTCAATCTTGACAAAAAACTTTTAAATTCATCTAACTTAATAAAGTCATCATCTTTCATGAATTCATTTGACAACATCACACGCTCATCAAAGCCTTGAGCAAGGGCTTCGTTTGTTTCTCCCTGTTCTTCATTCTGCCCTGCTTCTCTGAGATGTGTCCTTATTTGATGAAAGTATTGTCCTTGTTCTATAACAATTGCTCTAGCAGGGTCTCTCCTCACAATTGTACCGACCTCACTAGTTTTTTGTTTCTTTGCATCTGGGATAGATTGAACTTCATCCCCACTCTCTACATCATCAGCATGAGCACACACACTAAGTGGCCTCTTGCCATGTGAAGAATGTACATCTTGGGGGTCTTGCTGCTAAGCAACCACTTTGGAATCTAGAATTGGAGGCATTTGTTCCATCAGAGTTTCATATAAACTCAACATTTTGTTAATCCTCTCCAGGTACGGGCTATCAGGGCAAAAACCTGAGAAACTAGGGTCAGCAGCCTTCAATTCTGCTTCAATTCTCATCAAATTTTTCCATTTTCTTCTCCTTTCTTGTACTTCATCTTTTCTCAACAAATTTCTAACCACATCTTCATCATCCAATGGTTCATGGTCCTTTATTGGGGCCCAAGGTGTCATTTTTGGCATTGCAATTTTAATAAATTGTTCCGGATCACAGAATCTAGACACAACATTAACCAACCTATACTGTTTAAGGAAATTGTTTACTTCATCAAAGCAACTCCTACCAATGGTAAAATCAGATGCAACCCAAAGCCTAGGAAGAAAAGAACCCTTCCTGTGTTTATCAAGGTATTCTTTTTCAACTAGGGTCAATTGCCAAATAAACTCCATAAAAGCAATCCTAATTGGAACAAACTTTGGTAAAATATGGGGAGGTTGAGGACACCCATAGACTCTAATCACAGAAAAGTTATCAAAAAAATAAAAGTCCCCCCAGTTATGTGAAATAGACCAGTTTGGAACAAACTGGTAAGGTCTCAAAACTCTCCTAACATCAATTGACAATCGTTCCCTAGTTATTCTTAGCATTTCCATAATTGGTGAAACAATCCAATTTTCAAAGAAAAGGAAAGAAGAATGGGGAGAACTACTGTCCCAAACCTGGGTCCATCTTTGTATTGGCATTAAGACATCGAGTTCTTCTTTGAAAAGCTCCAATTCTTTATCCAAGAACTCAACATTATAGAACAAGATTAAATGCATTAGCAATGAATAATGCTTGAATGTAGGGTTGGGTGCACCACTCTGAATTTCAACTAGAGCATTATGAATGTGTTCAACCACATAGCCCACATAATCATAATCTTTGTTAACATCTGGGTGTTGAATGTCCATGGCCATCATCAGTAATTCAGCTGACACTGTTGAATCTCCATCAAAACCCAACACTTTGCATAATCCATAAATTGTACAATGCATATAATGGTGGAAAGTTGTGATGTCAAATGGTGGTTTGATACTCTCTGGAATTATAACCGGCTTCCTATCCACCCTAGGCATGTATCTAGGGATTGCATGCTTCTTGATAACACCTTTGTATTTGTCATAATCCTCTACACTCCGCTCCAAATCTATATCTATACATGCAGAACCAGTAATCTGGAAAGCTTCAACAAAGCTAGCTCTGTTAATTGAAACTAGGGCAGACTGGTTCTTTCTTCTGATTACCCTAGATACTGGGCAATAGCATTTGGCCAACTCTTTGATCAAATCCACATCAACATACACATCTGGCACAATTAACTTTGCCATATTTAAATCCCAAGGGTTTGACATCGGGACACCCTTAACCCTATTATTCCAGAAATACTTAAACAGAGCATAACCAGTCATATTAGGCGTGGTAGGGTTTCTGCACTGGCTAAATAAATCTCTCCATGCCAAATGATTTATATTCAAAGCAACGGAAGTCCCTGGCATCAAATCTACAAATTCTTCTTTGTATTTCTTAACCATCATCTCCTCAGTGGCACTGGCCTTGGAACCTCCAGGTTCTCCTGCTCCACTTGTCGTGGCCTTGGGCTTGGGCTTGGGCTTGGGTTTGGGCTTGGGCTTGGGCTTGGAACCTCTAGTAGCACTCGTCGCCTGGCTCATTTTAGCTACAGGAGAAAAACTTAACCAATTTTCTGAAATTTTCTGAGTTCTCACACCCAACACTCTGAATTCTCCAACGTTGTTGTAGAGCTCAATTCATTGGATTACCTCGAAGATAGAATGCATTAATGCAATTATACAAAACATCAGCTTGATCATGCAATTTATGGTATTTACTATTTGGGCGCCGTCACTTCTCTCAAGTCTCATTAATTGCCACACTTGCATGAACTAGCTAGTAGCTACAGTCTGTGGTATTAATTCAAACTTCAAATTGAAGTACTCGAGCGAAATTTGAATTCATGCCCTTATATTTGATTGGCAATTGGCATTCAAAACTTTTACAGAACCCGACGAACAAGTCCACGTGTTAGTGAGTTAGTGACAATGCTGCCAAATTCTCTTAGTCGCAAGCTCGCAACCCCTTTAACGAATCCTCAAAGAATCTCGCGAGTGAGCGACAACCATTGATCTAACAAAACAACTTATTTCATCGCAAGCTCGCAACTAGAAACTTAACTTGACTTAAACCCTTGCGACCCCGCGATAAGAAGACACTTAACCGCCATCGCATGCTCGCAACACTTTTTGACTTAAGACTTACAAACCCACGAGCATGCGATGACCACAAAATCAGACCAAAACTAAACAACTTCAAAACCTGCGAGCAAGCGACTTAATCCCATCGCATGATTGCAAATTAAAATGACCTAACCGCGAACACCTCGCGACCTTGCGATAACATAAAATCACATCCAATCGCAACCTCACAACATAAAATGGTATTTGGGAATGGGCGCCGTCATTAATGCAATTGTACAAATGTCAAAATCTTGGCTAGATCATGCAAGCCGTCACTTCTCTCAGGTCTCATTAATTTAATAATTGCCACACTTGCATGAACTAGCTACTGTGGCATTTGATTGCGATTGCCATTCAAAACTTTTACAGAACTCGACAAACAAGTCCACATATCAATCCCCCATCTTTAATCGCACACTCTCAACCGGTTATAACAATTAGGAAAGGAACCGGCGAGTTAGCGACAATGCTACCCCTTTTACGAATCCTCAAAGAATCTCACGAGTGAGCGACAGCCGTTGATCTTCATCAAGCCCTTCAGTCGCAACCTCGCAACATTATTAGTAATATTCTTTCTTTACCTGTGAGCAAGCGACCACTGCAAATCTAACAAAATAACTTATTTCATCGCAAGCTCGCAACTCCAAACTTAACTTGACTTAAACCCTTGCGAGCCCGCGACAACAAGGCACTTAACCGCCATCGCATGCTCGCAACACTTTTTGACTTAAGACTTACAAACCGGCGAGCATGCGATGACCACAAAATCAAACCAAAACTTACCTGTCGCCAGATCGCAACTTAAAATGCTAAACAACTTCAAAACCTGCAAGCAAGCGACGAAACCAACTAAGCTGCGATACAAACTACATCGCATGATCGCAAATTAAAATGACTTAACCATGAACACCTCGCGACCGTGCAACATCATAAAATTCACACCCACTCGCAAACTCGCGACCAAAGAGATTTCATTAACAATCTCCACCTCGCTAACATAAAATGCTAACGCTCAAAAAACAAGAGACCTCACGATTTAAACCCAAACCAACAGGTCCAACACTCGCTAACTCGCCACTTAAATTGTTAAACATGAAGTTTATTTGCGAGTTAGAGATGAAACATTAAACATGTTTGACTAACTAGTTTGACCACACTTGATGATGACATGGACAAATAAATAGAGGACAACTCAGATTTTCAATGCATGACAACTTCGGTTTACTAGCCAACTAAGACAAAAAAAAAACACAAAACCCTATTCACCATGAACATCATTTTAAGCATTTACTGTAGAATAGTAGAAAGGTTCTAGCAATAATGGTTATGCAGTATGAATAATTTTATCGATCTTGTGACACAAATTGTTGCATTTCATGTTCAACATAATATGGAACCAAATACCAATTTACTAATAATTCAATTGTTTAGTAATAATTCAAATTCACAATTTAAAATATGAAATAAGTATCTGTTCTACTTCTGATTCACAAATTGAAGGAATACGATATCAAAAATCATCAATGACAACTATAGTATTGCAATTTTGCAAATTGAAATTGTAATATGACTCAAGAACTGTAGTATAATTATAAATACCTATAAATGGACTGCTAATTCACTTCAGTGACTCAGTCCGACTATCCAAAGCTTCTATATCCCAAATGGACTCAAGATCCGGAAACTGACAAGTACTAATAGGTTCATCTTCATTCTGAGTCGGGTATTCAAAAATGTCTTCGTCTTCATGCTGACTCTGAGTCTGCGATCCATCATATTCATTTGTCTCAGCACTAGCACTAGCAATAACACCACCAGCTTTTAAAGTGTTGCACACCCCTCGTCTTTCACGCATGGAATTCCAGATTGCCAGTGCCCTATCATATGGAAAATCTCTAACATTATACTGGGTTACAAACAACCTCAAGCAAGTTTCCAAATTCTTGTCTAATTTGTTTCTGATCTTTGATTTCAAAAGCCCTAATGCACCGAAAACTCTCTCATCTTCCACCGACCCCAAGATCATTGTTTGACATAAATCAACAAGTTTCAAATATTCTAGTATTGCAATACGCAATGCTTCACTTTGATCTATCCTTTTCCAAAGCCTTGTGATTGATCCAGGTTCAAATGGATTCTCCAAGTTAACCAACTGCTGTTTCATAACCAATGCAAACTGTTTGCATTGTTTTCTAAGATGATCTGAATTTAAAATTCCTTCTATTGGCTGTCCATTGCAATATGCATCTTTTGAAAATGTCAATATCAATTCCTCTAGTTTTTTATGATACATCTTTGCGTCATTTGGATTATCTCCAATTGAATGCCAAAATTGAGGATACACACAACCCATGGCTTCAAGTATTTCTTCTCGAGGGAATCTTTCACGAATCTTAGTTGAAAGTTCATATGCAATAGACTTCAAATTATCACTAACAGATTTAACAATCCTATCAAAATCTTCCTTTTTAACTGGTAGTGCTCTGCCTCTCTTGCCCGTCTTAGATTGGTGCATTGGTATCTGAAATCCTTTTACAAAGACACATAGCTCATTTTTGGTATTGAAATGTAAAAAAATTTCAGCATGATTCAAATCTGTAATTATCTGCCACCTAAAAAAATTTGGGCTTCGCCCTGTTAGATTTGAATATAGACCATCCAGGCTCAAGCATGTCATTTTACGTAGAGTGCTATACTCATTGATATACATAGTTCTGTCTTGGGCTTTCTTAACAAGTTTGTTCATTGAATCCAGCATGGGGAGAAGACTAGCTAAAGTTAACAGAGTCTCTATATCACTTAACTTATGTAAGAGATCAGGAGCTTTGTCTGCTAGGAGGCGTTGCTCATACATTAGACCGATCAAGGATTGATATTCTGTTAGAACTCATTCCGCTGGTCCATGCAAGGAGATCCATCTGGTCTCAACATCCCTGAGAAGCTTGTTTCCTCCTGTTACTCCCTCAACAAAAATTTGAAATTCTGCAAAACGTTTAGGACTTCGGCAGAAGTATGAGTGGATCTCGTGGACCAGATCTTCAAATTTTGACACTGTAGGGAAATTGTTTACAATTCTATATGCTAAATTCATTCGATGGGCCATGCAGTGAATGCCAACCATGTATGGTGCAATACTAGTTTGTAATCTTGCACAAAGACTGGTCCTTTGACCTTGCATTACTGCAGCTCCATCAGCTCCAACACACACCAACTTCTTGGCAATTGTCAAGTCATCCATACCAGCAATTTCATTCAAAGCTTTCTTAACTTCCAAATATAATTTTTTTGCTGTTGAATTGCCCCTCATTTTACGAACACAGAGTAGATGAGCTCAACGGACGTGTTCTTTTATAGTATACACATGCATACAAACCCAAGCAGTGTTATCTACAACAGTAACTTCATCTATGGATAATGAAATGAAATTTGACTCTTTTACACTCTCTTGTAAATTTTGCTTTTCCACCTCAGCGAGACAGTTTGCCATTTCCCATCCAGCATTTATTGACCAATGTGACATAGGATAGTGAGGAACATTCAAAAAAGATAATAAATTACTAAATTCTAGGAAATCTTTCATAGGACGCCCTCTCGACATAATATGAAAAATAACACTCATCTGAACAGTCTTTGCCAGGTTTGCATCTTTCGCTGCATGCTCAAGCCCAGCCTTGATTGTATTTCCAAATCCACTATTACCAATCATTGTTGTTTTGTCATTGTGGTTATGCTCTTCATATTCCGCGACATACTTAACATGAAGACATTCTTCCTTTGATTTCCATCTTACTACTCGTGTTTCCTTTCCGTCTATGATCTGTTTTTCATAAACCTTACCAATATGCTTTTCTATGGTGTCAAGCTTTAGCTGCATCTTCTTCTCTCTTTTTGTTTTCTAGCTACAAATCTTACACCTGCATTTTGTTGGTTGTTCTTCATTGTTTGGGACCGCTTCAATGAATGGGTACTTTGCTACCCAATCAATCTTAAAACTCCTTGTCATCTCCCACTCTTGCCCCAGTTTTACTTTTCTTTTTCTTTTCTTCCTACCAACATCATCTTCAGTACTAGCATTTGCATCCAAGTGAATTACCTCATTGTGTGTATCCCTTACAACATCTTTTGATGTGTCAGTATTGCCATCCTCATTTGATGCATTTAACTCAATGACAATCCCACCTTGTGGTGGTGGTGAGCTACCGTGAATGGCTTCTACAACTACAGAAGTTGATGGACCAGAAACTTTGCCAATTCCAAAGAAAGACTTTATGGTAGTATCTTTAAGTTTAAGTTTTGGGCATTTTGATGGCCTCTCAATCCCTTCAGTTTCACCGCCCTGAGGAGTCTTACCCTTTTCTGACATCTCAATCCCTTCACCACCCTGAGGAGTCTCAGTCTCACCCTTGTGTGACATCTCAATCCCTTCACCACCCTGAGGAGTCTCACCCATGTCTGACTGTGACATCTTGAGTCTTGACCTCTCACTACAAATTAAAAGTTAAAACTAATACTATCAAGTATGAAGAAATGATTACTCACCTTTTTGCCTTCTCAATTCTTTGAATCAGGAATCAGGAATGCCTGGGCCTATGTTGCGGGATTGTAACTTTGGCCCTCCGCTCTACAATGTGAATGAACTTCGACTTTCCAACTCAATTTGCAGAATGCGAATCAAGACTTGAGAGCTCCCAATTTACTAATCAGACACGAACAAATTGTAAGAAAGAGTGTAAGAAAGAGTGTATTTATAGCAATCCATGATTGCATTTTTGGCGAATTGCGCGGGGCCCAGGCATCGCAATTGCCAATAAACATTTAATTTAATTGCTTTTTTGGCGAATTGCGCGGGCACGCAATGAAAATTTAATTTAAGCGGGGCGAAATGGCCCAATGGGTCCTCGAATGCTTATAATGTTTTAATTGATATTGGCAAATTTGGCCGACGCGTGCAATGAACATTTAATTTACCATTGGCGAATTAGGTCCTGGGTACGTGGTCGTTTTACTATTGCTGGCGAATAACAGAGGTGATCTAATACCCATGTCCGAGTGATTTCAGGCGAATATTATGGGCATGCACGTCGGCGATGTGTGGTCAATGGCGATGCCAAATTCTATAGTGCACCGTTAACCCCGAAATTTTGGGCGATTTGACCACGATTTTGCCCCAGACAATTCGCATGAAATTCGCCAATTGGCGAAGAATCGCCACTAAAAAACTCTCTGTTCAATTGTGTATATGATGCTAACAAAATATACACAGTTGAATCTAGAATCTTCACGCATAATACATCATGAACTATGGAAATTTGATATCTTTGAATATTATTTAAATTATTTCAGGTTTTGGGATGAACATTTAGCGCCATGTATACTCCTCATTATTGGTAAGGTGTTTGAAGGAATAAAACATAGATACAAAACAAGAATGGACGTGTATTCCTTGGTAATGGTGTGGGGTCTGGAATGTGGAGATGATACTGGAACAGTGAGGTGGGTAATGGAGTCTTTGGTTCGAAACGAATACCTGGGAGAAATTGAATCCTTGCTGGAATGGGCAGTACTCGGAGAGGAATTTGACATAGGTGAAGGTGTGGAGCATGACAGACAGAGAATTAAAGAGGTCATAATCCCATTTATGAGGTGGTCAATGGGGCAATGCAAGTATCACCACAAAATGGAGGCTCGACGTGGATGAGAAGCCTTGAAGCTTCTGGTACAGAAAAAGGAATTGGATGAAATAATCGAAAGACCAAAGACCAAGGCAGAGGGAGCGGGGAGGAGGGTTTTGCGTCTGAGGAAGCCAAGTGCATGTTCCAGGTCAAGTGATTAAGCAAGCTCCTCGAGGAAGCGATAATGTCATATGGTTTTAGTTGCTTTCCTGACATTCAATGATTTTTTTGTCGCGGTGTTTTTGTCCAGCTTTCATGTAAAATAGTTATGATCGTTATTTTTTGATCTAGGGGATAGCTTTTGATACGAACTCTATAGCTTTTGATGATGTATATGTCATTAATGGATAGGTGGGTAGAATGAGATTATGTCTTGTAGTCAATTTTGATGTGATGGAAAGTGGTGTTTTGAACTTTGGACTCTTGTACTTCTTTTTTAATACTAATAAAAATAATATTATTATCGAGCAAAAAACAAACAAATATTATTTAATATCATATAATAAATAATAATTTTTTTATTTTTATTTTTTAATGGTAAGTGTTATCAACTGTGGGGATAGCGCCCTATATTAATATAAAAACTGAGTACAAAAGTATTACACAAATCCAAAAACCCTTCACCAAGGGCAGCCGAAGCTTAGGTACATTACATTCTATGCTTAAAAAGAGATTAAATCTACATGCCAACCTAGTCTGTCCTACCAACATAGACACAACTCCTAAATCTAGCTTTGTCTGATAAAGTGGAGGATGACCAATACTGCCTCCCCAATGCTGAGGAGATTATTAGTAGAGCCCTTGGAAAGCCACCAATCCTCTGATTCCAGAAGCGTCCTGAAGTTGTCGAGGTTACCGCTCAACACTCCTGATTTGAACGTGTGCCATGCCTCTCTTGCGAACCAAGCTCTCCTTCTCTGTTCATCTCCGTGAGCCTCCTCTGCAGGATCCACATCGCCCTCATCGTGCTCTGATTCTGTCATGTCTGTCACACCCTCGTCCTCTGCCTCATCTACATCCTCTCCCTCCTCACTCTCAGCTTTTGTCCCTTCAGTGCCTTCTTCTTCTGATTCCTTATGACTGTTCTCCGACGAGTCCTCTTATTCTGAAGTAGAAGAAGAACTCTCTGCAAGCTCGAAATATAGCCTTAAGATACTCTCCCTAGTTCCTTCCCTAAGTTCTAAAATAGCGTCCGCTACAGCATGTATGTTTACTGGGTTGACAAAGCCCTGCATCAAGCCAACACCTTCCACCCACGACTCTAGGATGTCTACAATGGGAGTGATTACTGTTCCATATACTAGCCCATCACACCAATGTCGCTCCAAGTTCAAAGAATAGTCCACCAAGGAGATGATTGCCCCGCAGATTTCTTCCTCCAGGATGAACATAATAAATAATAAATTATTTTAATATTATTTTGTAATTATTTTTCTCTTAATTTAACATCATTTGTAATATTAGAAATGATATATACTTTAGTTAATAATTAAATTTATGAATAATGATAGATATAATAGAACAATTTATATTTAAATTAATGGTTGTTGGATAGAAAATTCAAGCCAATATTAATTAATTTTAGAATGTGATTATCAACATACAAAATGTATGCATGTAAAATTCATCTTATTAACAATGTATCAATTATAAATCAAGAGAAATCACGAATCCCTATCTAATCAAAGAATCTAACAAACAAGACAATGAAATAATGCAATATCAAGAAATAAGAATTATAAATCATTCCAATCAAACTAAAACTCCCTATTCCAAGATTGCATATCGCTTCCATTGCTCTTCTCTTCTCTGTGGTATGATGGCTCTCAGATATTGCGCTGGTAACCTGCAAGTGACACAAAGATCCGAAGTTCGTGATTATTGGAAATGGAGATTGAATGCTCAATTTATAGATTTTTGGAGAGGATTGATTGAAAGGTGGAACATATTGTGTCGTGCCCAAACTTTTGGGCTAAGAACTAAACAATTTTTTTTTAAAACACTTAAACTCTCAAAATAATCTACATTTAAAGTGGAATCAAATAAGTCTTGTCTTAACTAGGATGTAAATAGAATTGTTTTCTAAGGTTGGTTTAGTTAACCAACTCAAATAAGCGACATTAATTAATGGAGATTAATTAATCCCAAGAGGGTTGTCGCAATTTAGTTAGTTAATCCAATTATCTTAATTAAGTTGCCGCTAATTAAAATCGAGGGATAATTAGATATCTCAGATGCATTTAAATAATTCCCGACCAAATAATGATAATGCTATATAAAATTAATTAATAGTTCTCGTTTACAAATTTTTCCCAAATTAATTTCCACTTGACGATATATTTAATTAAATACAAAAATTAGCTAAGAAATGTCCTTATTAAAATTCCTTTATAAAATTACATCAATAATGCGATAAGATAACTATATGAAATTTAATAAAATAGGTCTTCTACTTAACCCTAAATATGTATAATTATTTGTATATATACCTATATGTAGAAAATATAGCATATATATAAATTATATTCATGTAATCAATTTGGGTAAACAATCTTTATATTTTAACATATTCATACATGTATAATTCTTTTAATAAAAAGGACCAACTATGCCCATGAAATATTATAATGCAACTATTAAATAACTCTAAATTTTAAGTTATAATTTAAAAACTTAATTCAATCTCCCTCCCATTATCTATTACATGCAAACCCTAAGTTTAAAAATTATAATAAAGACTAAAATTCAAATCCTTCTTTTATTATTTTATGCTAACCCTAGCCCAAGTTTAAAAATTATAATAAAGACTAAAATTCAAATCCTTCTTTTATTATTTTATGCTAACCCTAACCCTAATATGGGCTAGGGTAGTATTACTAAAATACTCTTATTATTAAAATGCTAACCCTAACCTGAAATTGGGTTAGGGTTGCATATTCTTTTAATTTAATATCCTTTCTTTTTTTTTCTATTTGCTTATACCCTAACCCGAAATGGGTTAGGGTTTAATATATTATTTTTGATTTGTGAGTGTGTGTGTTTGTGTGTGTTGCAGGTATAGGGCCGAGCTAAGGCAAGGCGACAGCCATGGAGGTGGCGGCCAGATGGGAGCTAGGCGGCACGCCTAAGTTGACGTAGAGGGGGGGAGTGTGAGCGGCGGAGGCAGGGGTTTACAGTGGCGGCGACATCCACCACGAGTCTCAACCCGCAGTGACGGCCAAGGCCACCCCTACAGGTCACAGCCCGCAGTGGCGCCGCAACGCCCCTGTGGGTCTCGGCCCGCAGTGGCGGCCGAAGCTGCCCCTACGGGTCGTTGCTCGCAGTGGCACCGTGGGCTTCGACCCGCAGCAGGAGGCTCGAGCACCGCTGTGAGGTTGCAGGGTTGCAGGGGTGGGGTCTCCCCAATGGTATCGCTAGGTTTTTTTTTTGTTTATTATATATATTTTTTAAATAATTATATATATATATATACACACAGTTTGCACAGTAGGTTTTAAAATATATATATATATATATATATATATATATATATACACCAGTTTCTAAGGGTCAAAAGCTCTGTTTTTTTTTGAAGTTATTTATACACTAGCATGCAGGAATGTAAAGAAAAAGAATGTTCAGACTGTTCATAGATAGATGTAATTTTTATATTTATATTTTCTTTTCTGAAAGGCTTTAATTAATCATATTTAGATTAACCTATACCTTCATAATCTAAGACTAGATCTGCATGCATTTCTTCCCTTTTTTTTTTAACAGCAATTTTTTTTTTTTTTTGACAGTTATACTAACAGCAAGCTAAAGATTATAAATAGGCTTCTTTTTTTCTTAGTAAAATAAAATAACAGTAAGCAAAGTAGAATGTAAATATTGCAGGAAATACTTAAATACGCATTGCTCTTCTTTTCTGCATCTTTCATTTCTTTACTAGAATTGCAGGGATACATAATAACAGGTTTCATTTTAAAACGGAATTAAATAAAATTAATAGCAGCATTATAGATTACAGAATTTAAATAAAATGCACTTTTCTCATAGAATATTTGAATACAATAGCCCACTTTTACAATGGGTGAAATAACCCAACTGGTTTCTCATTCCTAATAATGAGGACTTAAATACAATAATACATTTCTTTATACAGAAACAAAAAACAACATAAAGTTCCTCATTTACATTTCTGCAACTAAAGCATAATATTACACTTCCCATTCCTTTGTCTACAACTAAATAATTCTGCAACTCCTAGCTTTCCTTTGCAAACAACCTGCATTTAAAATTTAGGGTTGTGACCATGGGGTGCTCACCTCCCAGCCTAGGCTTACTAGAAGCCACCCCCGAGCTTGGAGAACCAAGTCCTAGACGGGTTACACTCAAGCAACACTAACAAGCAAAAGGAAAAAAAACATAACACAGCAATACACAATCCCTTCCTAAGCTGAAACTTCATCACATAATGTGATGTTTTACTAGGGTGGAAGTGGACCTAGTACCCTAGAGGAGATCTGCTAGATAGTAACTCACAGCCAATTCATGGCATCCAAGAGAACACAACAAAACTCATCTCAAAACATGCCATACTTTCTCCCCTTATGACCCCCGAATGCATAAACAAAACTATGCAGCAAGGGTCACCTGGACAAACCCTTGAGATCACTCTCATGATGAGAGCCTCTCACTCTAAGACTGTCAAACTCCTTCCACCCCCAAGACCATTCTGCCCTCCCAAGGGTAAGGTGGTCTTGGACACTCCCAAAACACAACAAATGCATAAACAGAAAATAAGCAAAAAATCACATAAAGCTTTCACAAATACAACACAAATAAAAATACAATATTCTCCATTCAAGCATTCTACAAATAAATTTTCAAGTAAGCAAGTAAGAAAAAAAACACCAACCTTGACTCTGCCAAGGGTATTCTAGGGGAAAGCTTGGAGAAGAGTAGCCCAATCCATAAGACTTTTCTGCAACACTTAGCCAAATTTTCTTCCTATTCTCAAACTGGTTTTTTTTTTTTGAAATTTTTTTTTGTCCATAATCTCCAAAGATGGAGAGTGGGTGATTAGCTCACTAAGCTTCAATCTCTAGCCTAAGAAGACTTCTCTCACTCCTTCCAACCTCTTGGATAGAGTGAGGGACTCCTATTGGTTGGTCTTCCCTAGGTCTTACACACTCCCTAACCAAGGCACCTCTAGAAAAGGCAAGAAATGAGGAAAATGAATTACACCTATCAAGAAGGTTATCTAACCAAGGATGGCACTCCTATAGATAGAATTCGTCCATCTTGGGAAAACCACTTGTTTAGGTGGTTAAACAAGCCCTAAGGGAAAGACACATGGCCAATTATGGCCTTCACCCATAGGTACCCCATGAGGCCTAATAAAAATGCTCTAAAACTGACTCTAGGAGTTGATTTAACCTTTTGAAAGTCCACCTAAAGTTAACCTACGGGTCAACTCTGAGTTGACCCTCCTTGTGGCTCACTAACATAAGTTTCTTGGTTCCTTCAAGGTTAATAAAGCAATATAACAATTAAACAAAAATGAATCTTTCCAAAAAGGTGATATGATAATTGCCAACACAACATACAACATAGGTGTCAAGTGACACTACAAAATAATTCCACATCACAAATACACACATGGCAATTGTCCTTTGAATGATTTAAATAATTCAATAAATACAATTTACACTCATGCAACATTTTACGTTTATGAATAAAATACAATACATACAGGGTGTTGTCTCTCCAAATAGACAACCCCTGGTTTTACGAACGCACATAGGACTAGGCTTGATTCTCCATAATATTTCCATGGTCACATGGATAATTTCCCGCGCATCTCAATTTAAACATTAGTACTTTCCAATAGCATCATATAATATAAAACACAATTAAGAATACAATTCAATCACTCTGCATAGAATTGACATTATACAATACAACTTGCCACATATTAAAGCAATTCACATAAACAATTCATCATAACCCTCATAATTAATCCATTCATAAGATATGCAAACATATTTCTATCATCATAATAAAGTCCTGTTAATCAAATTATGACATACATCATCTCAATGTTATCCTATTCTAGAATCGTATAAAATTCTATACCCATAATGCATAGAAATGAAGCATCAATATATCAATGTTATCAATTTCGTGGGATCATATATAGTTCCATATCCATAATGCATAAAAATAAAGCATCCATAATAGCTCCAACATGAAAATTATTGAGAAGCTAGGATGGGTTGAGGTAGGGCCTCACATATTGATCAAGAGGTGAAACTCAGGTGAGCTCAAATGAAAATTGATAGTTGAACTGCTGATTATAGGAGTGAAACTCAATAGATTGAATAGATTAATTGAGTCAACTGATTGAGAAAAAGTTGTCTAAAAGAAGAAAAAGAATGATTGGAGGAAATAAAGAAGATGACAAAGAAAGCTTAATTTAGAAAAAGCTAACTGAAATATGGAAATAGAGATTGGAGAGATAAATGATTTAATTAATTAATTTAGCATGTTCTTGCATTTTGACGTAGATTTTCAATTTAATCTTTGCATGAGATTTTAATTCAAATATTGAATTTATTTAATTCAATTTAGTGTTTGAATATATTTAGAACTTGACTTTGATTTTCAATTTGGTTTTTGAAATCATGCACATGTAACTAAAATTAGAAGAAATTAGAAGAAAATGAAATTAGAATTTGGGGATTTGGAAATGGAAGAATTAATTAGTTAATTAAATAATTTAAAGAAACTATTTAATTATTTAGAGATTGAATTTTAACTAAATAATAAAGATTAGTTAATTTAAAGGATTAAACCATAATTAATTAAATAGTAAATATTTAATTAACATTTAGAAGAGAGTTGAATGATTAGATGATTGGAGATAGAAATTGAATAATTAGTAATTTTTAAATAATAAAGATTATTTAAATTGGGGAATTAATTAGAATTAATTAAATAATAAATATTTAATTAATATTAAAAAATGATTAAAATGATTAAATGATGATAGAAATAGAAGATAGAATAATTAGTAAGATGATGAGGAAATATGAAATTAGAAGAATATGATTAATTAAATTAATTAAATAATTAAATAATTATTTAATCAATTAGAGGAATAATTAATACATGATCAATGAGACTTTTTAGGTGTCTACTTTTGCCCCTCTTTGAGACAATGTCGAAACGACGTTGTTTCAAAGAAAATGAAAAATTCTGCCCCAGTATGCCCCGATGATACTTAGGGTTTAATGCCCCCTCGAGAGATTGTTTGTGCATTTAAAGACATGAATGGTCTCTCGAAAAAAGAAGAATGTGAGATGAAAGATAGAAGAATGGTTAGTTGATTAGAGATAGAGATAGGTAACGTGAAGATGATAGTGAAATAAAATATGAGAGAATAGATTGATGAAAGAATAATGTTAGATGATAGAAAATTATTTAGAAAGAGATGATGAGAAATAAGCAAATGAGATGAAATGCGAATGAAATGCGAATGAATCACGAACCTGTGTCATTATTTATTGCGCAATATATATTCATCACTGAGCCCTATTATTGAACAATGAAGCTTAGCACATCAAGGTATAAGGAACCAAGATGTAAAGATATCTCATTGAAAAAACAAACACGCAGCAGACAAGCAACAAACAAAGAAAAAGATAATGCCCATCATGGCTCCTCTAGTCACTTGTGGACATCCTTGAGTAGCATAGGAACAATATCAGTTTCCAAATGATAAAAGATAAAGACTAACTTGGACAAAATTCAGCAGCTATACTGACCTTGTGCCTTTGTTCTCAGTTGCTTGATGTGATGGTTGATAATGTCTGATCTCATAAAGTTGCGGACCCCGTTTAAGACCGACCTATCTGATTTCGAGTGTATCCTCTTCTGTTTAAGACAAGATAATGGTCACTTGATATGGATAAAATACAATTGATAAGACAGTTTGATCAGTTGATTGCAAATGTTTGACTGGATAGTCGTATCCTTTGTTAACTTCGTACAAAGTGTTTGCTGGATATTTGCTAGGGTATTTGTTTCTCACAAGACATTTTATTGCAAGTTTTTTGTGATTGATTTTCGATTTTTAGTTGTTTTCCAAGAGCTTTTTCGATATTTTTGGATTATGTAGATCGATATTTGAATGTTTTTGAATGATTTTTTCAGGATCGTATTTGAATGTTTTTGGCTGATTTTTTCACGACATTATATCGATGTTTTTGGATTTTTTTGGTTTTCACTGTTTTTGGATTTTTAAGTTTTTCATTGTTTCTTGAGTTTTTCATTGTTTTTGGATTTTGTGTTTTTTCAATGTTTTTGGATTTTTTCAGGACTTTATCTAATTTTTAGGATTTTCTCAGGACTTTATATGATTTTTAGGATTTTTCCAGAACTTTATATGATTTTTTGGATTTTTTTAGTTATGCCCCCAGTGTGCAGATCTGTATGACATGATGATCTGCAGAATGTATGTGGAGACAAATGAATTTTCAACATGACCTATGTTAATGCAATATGCATGATGAAGATGCATTTCCTATTCGAACAAGGTTGACTGTGTTTGTTTTTGCATTTGTAATACACCAATTGAAATGGAGGTGCAAAACATTTCATAGATAAGCGGTCAATCGATCTTTAAGGTCCCTTAGATCATTCAAATAAACACACTTAGTGACCAGGATTTACAAATGGAGACGTGGAAAACTTCCCCATGTGTGTGCATATGAGTTAATTCATGCTCTTGTGTTCACTAAAGATCCTTAGCATCCTATATGACTAGCTACATGGATTATTCTAACTTCAAAAGCATCCTGAATAGAGTCTCGCTGCCAGCAAGCCTTGAGAGCTTCAACGAGGTTATAGACTGTAATTTCTCAAATATTGCTCCATTTCCAATAGGCGTTCATAGCCCTGATGGAGTTATTTGCATGTTCCCATAGTCAAGCTTTTTTATCGTATTTGTATGCGTGATATTTCAGTTATATATCATCGCTCTTTTGTCTTGAGATGGATATTTGACATAGCTCTTTTTCTTTTTTATTTTCTTGCCTTGACTTGTAAGTAATGAAATCTACTTGGGTGTGACAATTACAGCAACACTGAAGTAGAATTTTAGATTTTTCACTAGTTATATGATCAACTAGGTGTCTAGAATGAATTAGAGATTTTGTTAATGTGTTTGAGATATAGCAATTGATAGATTGTGGGTTAACAAGTCTCAAATAGTGAAATCACTACCCAACCATAAGTAAAGCATCGTCACAGGGAAATGTTGAAAATGAATGACCTTAGGACCTCAAAGACTTCATGTTTGAATATCTAAGAAAGGAGATGACCCTTGTTTCTCTTAAATGACAGCAAATGATAATCTTGGCAGTTACCTTGTTTTATTGATGTTGTTATATGAAAATGCTGAAACTATATGCCATGAAATCTGTGAATACAATGTGCTTGAAAAAGAAACTATATGTAATGCAGTGTTTTGAATAAAATGGTATGCAATGTGGGAAGTAAAACCTAAACTAACCCAACCTTTAGGTATAATATTTGTGTAGGTAGTTCATTGGCCTTTGTTTGAAAAGTCGGATAAAGATGTCTTTTCCAATAGGATATAAGGACTCAGCTAAGTGTATACGTTCAACATCTCTAATGTTGATTTTCTTATTTTTTGGATTCTATTGATCATCGGATGGAAATCCAACTCTAGAACCCATGAATTCAGGTATAGCCTTATCATTTTCAAAAAAATCCAATCGTGCTAGGTTATCTTGCCTCAAGTCTATCAAGTGTGGGTGTATGAGGCAAATTGATTCTAGTTCTGAAGTTGTGACATGAGCGGGTGTTATGCTTGTTTTTATTGATGCACTTGAAGAGGATGATGAAGTCAACCAGGTGTTGATCTCATTAACTGGTGTTACGATTGTGCTTGAACAAGATGATGAAACAATTGTTGACAAGTTGTTCTGTGAAGTATGATCTGGATTGGTGATTTCATTGATAAGGGGTTCATGAACAACTTGTGTAGAGGGATTGGGATCATGAGGAGAAATGGTAAGTTTATTTCAAAGGGAATATTGTGAAGAACGTGGAGGATTATGGCATGGAGATGAAGGGATGGAGGGATCTTGATCAAGATTTGGAGAAATAATGGGATCTTGTTTAGGACATGAAGCTAAAGGTATGATTTGATCTTGTCTTGGAAAATGATTATTATGAAGGATGGAAGAGATGTCCTAATCTTGTTTAGGAGGTGGATGTTGGATGGGACTTGAAATGACACTTTGTTCTTGAGATGGAAGGGTTTGATTATGAATGGAATAGAAAAGAGCAAGGGGATCATCATAAGATTCTTGGTCGGTGGGATCTTGATCAAAAATTGGGTAGGATGGAAGTGGTTGTTCTTGATCTTTATTTGTTCCAGGACTCATTTCTTCTGATTTTGAATCATCCTCTTGACACGGGGAAGGAGTTTGGAAATGCATGGGAGATTGTTGGAATGTTTCAATATTTTGGCTTGATGAAGAAGGATTTTGAATGAGATCCTCTGAATCATGACATGAATTAGATTGGATTTGTACGATGGATAGCCCTTGGGAGGTTGTGTTATTAGATAGAGATGGCATGGATTGGTCTTGTGTGACTTCAGGGGATGATGAAATGGTGGATGGATATGGTTGATTTAGGCTCTGGTTGAGAGGGATTTGATTTTGGTTGAAAGGAGTATGATTTTGGGTGAAAGATGTTTGATTTTGGTTGAATGAATTTTGATTTGGGCTTTGGTTGAAAGGGGTTTTATTTTGGTTGAAAGAGGTTTGAATGTTGGGTTGGTGTGAATTTTTATTTGGAATTTGGTTGAATAGGGTTTGATTTTGGTTGAAAGAGGTTTGAATGTTGGGTTGGTGTGAATTTTGATTTGGACTTTGGTTTAATGGGGTTTGATTTTGGTTGAAAGATGTACTTTGAATGTTGGGTTGGTGTGATTGGTATGATTGATATAGTGGGTTGAAATAAAAAGAAAGTTTACATGACTCTAATGTTTGTTGAACCTGGGTAGGAACGATTTTGTTGAAGAATAAAGGTTGGCATGTTTGAATGGTCTCACAAGAATAAGAAGGTTGGTCTGATACTGATCCCCTCATGGCCATTACTTCTCTCATCATGTTTTATAACCAGCCCCTATGGTTGTCAGGACTGGCCATGTCTGTCACTTGTTGTTGCAAAGTTTTGATTTGTTGAGCTAATATTTATATGGATGGCGATGGAATAGGAATGGAAGGGATGAATCCTCCACCTTCCCTACGAAATTTATAATTCCAATCCATGATGTTTGCTTGTTTGGTTTGGACCTATGGTCACAACATGTAAGATATTTTTTCCATTTCTCTGAATGTGACAATGTTTGATTGAACTTGAACAACTTGTTTGAGTTGAGGTTGAGTTTGATTGATCCTTTGATTGTGTTTTGGACGTTTGGGGTATGATTTTCTAGGATAATTATGCAAATAATGATGAACTAAGACAGACGTATATGAGGTCTAGACAAGGACGTATATGAGGTTGATAATGCGGACCCAAAATTAGGACTATGCAACGACTATGGATGATAATGAAGATGTGAATAACTTATGCAAGGACTTAAGGATGATAATGAGGACATAAGTGGGACTATGCAAAGCCTTAGGACGATAATGAGGACGTAAGTGGGACTATGCAAAGACTTAGGACGATAATGAGGACGTAAGTGTGAACTATGCAAAAGACCTATGACGATAATGAGGACGTAAGTGGGACTATTCAAAAGACGTAGGACAATAATGAGGATGTAAGTGGGACTATGCAAGGACTATGTAAAAGACTGCCTAGGGTCACAAATATGTATGGAATTTTGAGTTTTGGTTTCAAAATGGACTTTGTTTTATGTAACTTTGTGTGTGGGACAATGTTTTGTAGTTTTCCAAATCTAAAAACAATTGTTGGTAGGTATGTATAGCCAACTGACTCAATTTTTATACAATCTTGAAAAATTCAGAGATACTTGGGATAGGGCCTGAAATATCCCAAGGGACTGACTCGATACTGGTCTAGCACAATGATACATAAAAAAGCATGAAATATAATCTTAGGCTAGATAGGGGAAACCATTCAAATTAGGCCCTTACAATAAAATACCGAAATAAAATGAACATATAGAGAGTTTGGCAACACTGACTCTACTCCACGGCACACACTTCTCGGGCATGCCGGTCTCTCTTATCCCGAAGATCTGAAGATCTTATAGCCGAGGGATTTATGTATCATAGTGTAAGGTACATGAAGGATATCTATGGGGTATGATCCGCACTCCCAGAATCACTAAATGTAGGATTTTTGGTAACTAAATTGGTTCGTAGTATTAGGTTTTGAGGGGTCCCGATCCAACGATGGATTCTCAAAGCAAGCCACTTAAGACTTTAGTTGAGCTTATTGGTGCAGGGAAGGCCCCCACATACGTGGAATTCACTCAACACTCTAGCCGCCTAACCAGTATATTTATATAGCGGCTCGAAAAACCTGCTTGAGAGTACGTTAGGAGAGATGATATCCCCAATGCATCCCAATTTGAAGTACCTTTGTGGGGTGATGAAATCCCCAGTCAAAGATACCCCACTACGTAGAATAAAATAAAATTTAGATGTCATTGTCACCTTCCTCCTTTCTCCTAAGACCCCGAAGGCGGGTGGAAAGTTGGTTAATGCAACAGTAGGTACACCCTAGACACAATTAAAAATTCTTTACCTTAAGAAAAAGAAAAATGATTTAATCTAATGCAGCCTGATTCATGTTTGTTTTATAGCCCAAATTTAGGTGTTAGATACGCATGTGCATGTCTATTTTAAACACCAAATCAAAATATGAAGGCATACATGTCAACTTTAACCATTTGTTGATTTTAAGCACCAAAAAAATCAAGTGTGAGATACATGCATGTCAATTTTAGCCCATGTTCATTTTAAGCACCAACAACGAAGTGTGAAACTATCCATGCATGTCCATTTTAACTGTTGTTGATTTTAAGCACCAAAAAAATGAAGTGTGAGGTGATGCATGCAAAAATACTAATCTAATCCTCTTTGCAAATCTGCCACAGGCTGTAAACAAAAGATTAGTAGTAAAGTCCAACCAACAGAAAATAGAAACTCAAAACTTGACAGAAACGAATGTGTGATCCTACATGTGCGATTGTGTAATACTTACAGATCGAATGTGTGACCCTGATAGAGCGAATGCGTGATGATGACTAATTGATTGCATAGCACTAACAGGTCGATTGCGTGACAGACAGACAGACAGACAACAACAAAAGTTAAAAACTAAAAAAAATAAGAAAACTAAACCCAATCAGGAACCTGCAAAACCAATTGTGAAGCCCTAGCCAAATCTCTCATCAGCCATTCAATATTGATTAGATCATATTTAACTTGATAAGAAAGAACTAAGCTATTATATCTATCAAAGGCCAGTTGTTCTTCTGAATCCTGTATCAATTTTTCTGCCTTGAGAACCTTTTGATAGCGTTTGGCTTCTCTTCTTTATTGTTTCGTCCTTCTTGCACTTGAAATCCTGAATTGTACTTTTCTTGCCATAAACTGTTATAATCAAATATGAAATAAAAGCAATTTGATCCCAAATTAACCCAATTTGAGACAAAATTAGATAGACGAAATAACAGACGAAAGAAAAAATTGGACAACAATTAAACAAGCGAATGCGTGATCCAGAAAGTGTGATTGCATGATCTGAACAGGGCGATTACGTAACCCTGTCAGAGCTAATGTGTGACCCCAAGGGGTCGAATGCGTGATGCTATCTATGCAATTGTGGGACGATGTAATCGCGATTACGTGATGGAATATCTGTTCTCGAAATCCGTGTGAAATCTGTAAAAAAAAGCAAAAAATCGTACAACCTGCAAAAATTACACAGAGAACAGAGAAGGTAAGTTAGTTGTGATTCACGTTGGGTTCACCAAAATGTATGCATGTAAAATTCATCTTATTAACAATGTATCAATTAGAAATCAAGGGAAATCATGAATCCCTATCTAATCAAAGAATCTAACAAACAAGACAATGAAATAATGCAATATCAAGAAATGATAATTATAAATCATTCAAATCAAACTAAAACTCCCTATTCCAAGATTGCATATTGCTTCCATTGCTCTTCTCTTCTCTGTGGTATGATGGCTCTCAGATATTGCGCTGGTAACCTGCAAGTGACACAAAGATTCAAAGTTCGTGATTATTAAGAACGAAGATTGAATGCTCAATTTAAAGATTTTTGGAGAAGATTGATTGAAAGGTGGAACAGATTGATCAAGAGGTAGAACTCAGGTGAGCTCAAATGAAAATTGATAGTTGAACTGCTGATTGTAGGAGTGAAACTCAATAGATTGAATAGATTAATTGAGTCAACTGATTGAGAAAAAGCTGACCAAAGGAAGAAAAAGAATGATTGGAGGAAATAAAGAGGATGACAAAGAAAGCTTAATTTAGAAAAAGCTAACTGAAAGATGGAAATAGAGATTGGAGAGATAAATGATTTAATTAATTAATTTAGCATGTGCTTGCATTTAGAGTTAGATTTTCAATTTAATCTTTGCATGATATTTATTCAAATAATTAAATTTATTTTAATTCAATTTAGTATTTGAATATATTTAGAACTTGACTTTGATTTTCAATTTGGTTTTTGAAATCATGCACATGTAACTGAAATTAGAAGAAATTAGAAGAATGTGAAATTAAATGAAATTAGAATTTGGGGATTTGGAAATGGAAGAATTAATTAGTTAATTAAATAATGTAAAGAAACTATTTAATTATTTAGAAATTGAATTTTAACTAAATAATAAAGATTATTTAATTTAAAGGATTAAACCACAATTAATTAAATAATAAATATTTAATTAACATTTAGAAGAGAGTTGAATGATTAGATGAATGGAGATAGAAATTGAATAATTAGTAATTTTTAAATAATAAAAATTATTTAAATTGGGGAATTAATCAGAATTAATTAAATAATAAATATTTAATTAATATTAGAAAATGATTAAATGATGATAGAAATAGAAGATAGAATAATTAGTAAGATGATGAGGAAATATGAAATTAGAATAATATGATTAATTAAATTAATTAAATAATTATTTAACTAATTAGAGGAATAATTAGTACATGATCAATGAGATATTTTTAGGTGTCTACACAAAAGTCATTAGAAGGGTGCAAGGTTGTGTGGACTTTAGGGTGACGTGACCTCATAATGTATTAATATTCAAGAACATGTAATGAGAATAATATCTTCATGGTCATAAGGTTGTATGTGAAACTAAAGAAATGCAAGTACAAATATATGAAAAATAATGACATGGTTTAATTTAAGACTCCCTAAGGTGAGAAACAAGTATAAAGAAGAGAAGTGAGAAAAAAGATATAATAGATCGATTGCAATGAAGTAAAACTTATAAGTAATTTATGGCATCATAAGTATTCAATGAAAAATAAGACCTCCTATGCAATTTCTAAGTAGCTTCCTTCCTTGGCACTCTCTCTACAGAATCCCCCAAATGTATTATGCCTTGAGAAGTATATGTGGATAAGGGCATAGAAAGATAGTGCATATTTGACAAATAAAATAAAATGTGATTATGCATGTCAACTACAAGTAAATCAATATTTTGTTAAAACTATTATCATAAGTTCAAATATTTAACAAAGGCATAGCCACCATACCAGGTGTAAACCCATGTCAAAATATTTGTTGAAGAGTTAGTTACAAATCGGCCCAAACATCTCTCTCTCTCTCTCTCTCTCTCTCTCTCTCTCTCTCTCTCTCTCTCTCTCTCTCTCTCTCCTCTCTCTCTCTCTCTCTCTCTCTCTCTCCTCTCTCTCTCTCTCTCTCTCTCTCTCTCTCTCTCTCTCTCTCTCTCTCTCTCTCTCTCTCTCTCTCTCTCTCTCTCTGTGTGTGTGTGTGTGTGTGTGTGCCTTCCTCTTCCTCTCTCGCTCTATCTTCATCTCTACCTCCATCTTCCTTTCTCCCCTAACTCTAGACATATCTCACTCTCTTTAACTATCTATATATGTCCCTCTCTCCCTCTCCCTCTCATTCTTTCTAGACCAATACTTCTATATCTCCTTGCCTCTATATATCCCTTTCTATATTTGTCTCCTTCATCATTACTTTGTCCCTCTCTCGTGTCTTCCTTTATCTCTTCCTCTCCTCCATCTCCATTTCCATATATCTCTCTTTCTTCACATCTCCCCTACCTCTAGACATGTGTCACTATCTTTATCTATCCATCTCTCTCCCTCTCTCACTATTGCAAACATAACATGAACCTATTGGTAATGGATTCTAATTATCTTATTTATTCAAAGGTTTTATTTCAATTATGTTGGTCCCTTATAAATGAATACACATTTGATTTAAATTTGTCACTTCTTCATTGGACCATATTGCATAAAGAACATCACTTTCTAAATGCCTACCACTTGACCTCATGTACTACATAAATGTATGCAAACAAAGACCAATTTTGTTCCAAATTAACCTTCACAACTCTTCGATGTACCCATTCCACACCAAGATGCAATTGCTAGTTTTAAATTATGTCTATAACTTTTTATCATGAACATCAATTTTTAAATAAAATAAAAATTGAAATAAATTATTTTTATTAAAATAATAAATCTATTTTAAGACATTAATTATAAAATAAAAAAAAAAAAAATTGACCTGTGATAGTTTTTAATTATAGTATTTATTTATTAAAAACTACATTTATGTATATAATATTAGATTCCGTACTTTAAAAATATAACTATAAAATCATATCGTTACTTCCTAATTGTGATTGTAATGTGTAATTCTAAATATTGCTCAAACACTTAGTAATTCAGATAGGATTTTCAGAAGAAAAAAAATTTAAGTGTTTAATAGTTATTATGAGATCTATTTTAGGGAGCTACTAAATTTGACTAACAATTTTAGATTTTTAGGCTCAAAGAAGTCTACAATAAAATTTCATAAATCTCTCTAAGGATTTATGTCCATTGAATCTGTAGAGAAGGAGCCATTAACTTTGTGTGAAGATTCAAGTAATTTTCTCCCTTGTTGTGCTAGATAATTTAGGGTTTAATTTTTTGAGAGATCCTAAGATGTCAGTAAGGGGGCAGGGAAGGCCGAGAAAGATTTCAAAAAAGGAACAATTAGCATTGGATGACATTATTGCTGACACATATAGTAGATAGTGATAGTACCTCTTGCTTTTAATGTCATTTTGACATTTAATTTAATGAATTGAATGCATAATTTTATTTTATTTGAAAATTAATTTTTCTATTTATTTGAACTAGTTAGAATATAGATAAATGTTATTTTTATTATTATTTAAAATAAAAATTAAATTTGCATTGTAGTTTTCTTGTCTAGATATTTTAATTCTTTACTTTGATTGGCTAAAGTAATTAAAGAATTGGATTTCATTGATACAATAGTATCTTGTCTTTGGCAGGAACACGACTACAATAAATATTAATATCAAATATAGGTTATGCAATTGTTTATCTTATAATAATGTAAACGAATTTCAATAATTCATATTTATATTATTTCTTGTTTTATTTTGATTGTGTTTGAATTTTTGAATCAACATTTCGGGTGACACTCAATGAACCATCATCGGGATGAATGAAAGAGAGTTTAAATCGATATAAATAAAATAACACAATTATAGACCAATGATTCTAAGAGATGTGCAAATGTCAAGATGACAATTTTGTATTAAGAGCTAAAAGAGAAGCTCTATAAAATAATGAATGCATGCATCAATGTACATGTATGGAAAAGTATGCAAAATACAATCTAGGTAGTGAGTTTAATATTTATAAATATTGGTGGACATTTTTTAATTTTATTTTGCATTCAATAAATGTTGCGGGCTTTAATTTTTCGAGGCCAAATTCTTAATATTTTATAAATATATTTCAAATATTTGTTTGTTTGTTTCAAGTGACATGTAATGGGCCTAACTCGATCGAGAGTGACCAAACTGACATGCTAAGCCTCACCAGTCGACACCCCCAATGACAACCCTAGGGTAGAGTGGTTGGGTTGGTGCTCAATTTTGATATGGGTATTAGTGTCTCTTGTAGGTTGGTGCTTGCAAAGTATATTGGGGATCGATGTCCTCTTTGGATTGAAACTCCTATTGGTTGGTGCCTACAAAATAGTTGTAATTCAATATTTTTATGAGGCTAGATTTGGGTAGTAGACCCAATCAGTTATTTTCATCTTGGTTTGTCCCTTTTGGATTTCCACATAAATTCAGTGCTCTCTTGTATGCATGCGTTCTTGATCAATCTAATTACAAAATAGTTGTAATTCAATATTTTTATGAGGCTAGATTTGGGTAATAGACCCAATCAGTTATTTTCATCTTGTGTCGGGATGGAAGCTTACTTAATGGCATTAGGGTATGATGTTTGGCAGCCTAATCTAAAGAAGCCAAAATGCAAGGGAACAACAAATAATTTGTAAGTATAAAAATGAATTTGTTGACATTTAATGAATTTTTTTTTATCTTCTTCTTAAACTCTTTTTCATTCATCTCAATGATGGTTCATAGCGAGTGACCCGAAACATTGATTCAAAAATTCATACACAATCAAATCTAGAAACATGAAATGATAATGATTTTATAATATTCAGTAAGTTATCTTTCACAATTACAAATGACAATCCCTACCCATGATTTTACCTTGGAAATGTTTATCAACATAAGATGACATTGTCTATGGACACTAATGTTGTGGTAGTTGGATTTGGCACTAGACTCCAATAGTGGCAGGGAATATGTGCTTGGATTAGGTGAAGTATATGCCTCACGGAGTCCAAAGATCACCTCATTCAATTGACATTGTAGTTGCCATGTTGTAGATTCTCTATGATAAGTGGAAAGTAAACAATAGTTGATTTTGAGGTAGATACTAATTTTCACCCTCAAGACCTTTGTTTCTAGAAGCTCCAAATTTTTTAGTGACCACAAATTAGAATGCTATAATTGATGGCTCCACATCGTATATATCTTGAAGTATTCAACAAAAACCCACAATCTTAAACATTTATGCTACCCAACAATAGATAAGTAGATGTTTTTGATTAAAAAAGCAATTTTAACTAGGGCATTGACCCTTAACAAAGAAGGAGACTATTGAAAAAAGAAAAGCCCATTGGCAGGAATAACAACACATCGGAGCAAGCCCGAGACCAACAAGGTCGGACAAAGGGAACTTGTCCAACCTTCAACAACTCAAACCCAACTCAAGGAGGGGAGTGGACACCCAATCCAAGGGGGGGGGGAGGACTTCCCCTTCCGCTTGCGACAAATAACAGTCCAGGTGATACTACTCTCGGGGCCATCAAGGGAATGACCAAGCAGAAAGGATCCCGCTTGTAAACCATCAAGAAAGCCATTATCATTAGGAATCAAAGAACAATTATGTGGGGAATACCTTGTAGAGACACTATCAGACTATTGTAGAACAACAACAGAATGATGTTGTAGAACAACATTAAGAGCAGAATCGCCAGGAGAAGAGCGAAGCAAAGGCACGGGAGCAACATATGTAGGAGCCAAGGGGGCAAGAGAGTCCACGGTAGTGGTAATATCAGTAAAGGCTTCATCAGCAGTAAGGGGCACCTCGTCATGAGAGGATTCAACCGAAGAGTCTGAAGCATTAATAGTCAAGTGATCTTCAGTAGCACCCTTCCACCAAGAAGTAGCACCTATGCGGCAAGAGAGAGAACAGTTTGAAGCTAAGTGACCCATTGAGAAGTACCTTTGATAACGAAAGGGGAGGCCCTCATAATCCAACGGTTGAGTCCAAGGTCTCTCCCCAACCATAAGAACCACATCCTTGGGGAGGGCCAGAGATGTGTCGACATCTATTAACAGATGAGAAAAGGTAGAATGACCCATGGAGAACATGGCATCATCAACCTTCAAGAAGCTGCCAATGGAATTACCGATGGCCTCAAAATAAGAAGGCTCCCAGAAATGGAGAGGGAGATTGGGGAGGCGTACCCAAACCGGACGAACAAAGAGAGATTCAGTAAGGGGGTTGAAGGAAGAAGTTTGGGGCTTAATAGAGAAGGAGAGATCCCCCCAAGTCCAAAACTTTCCCAAAACCAAATCATGATCAAGAGTAGAGGTAAAAGAGGCAACGAAAAAGCCTTTAGCACAAGGGAAAAGCTCAATGCCATGAGCAACTAAAGGCTTCCAAGAATCACTCACCCAACGATGAAGGTCCGAAAGAGAAGGCCAAAACCCAGCAAATCTACAGACCAAAGCACTTCATCGATAGAAATCAACATTCTCCACAATCTCCTAGCCACATATCACAATAGGGGAAGTCTTGGCACAAGGAAGAGGTCGAACCCCCTTGGAAGGATGGGCGATAGATCTGGCTACACGAGCAAAGCTAAGAATCCCAGCAAAAGGATGTTTGGGCAGAGCAGAAGGAGGGTCGTCAAGAGCAACACCAATCCTGTGAGATTCCCTAATAACCGGAGCATCATCAGCAGCAGCTAGGGCATCAAAATTCAAAACCGGAACACCAGTCGTGGGGGAACCAGAACCCTCAACCTGAGGAGAAACGCGCACAGACCCAACAACACAAAGGGGAGGGAAGGCCATGGGCAAGGGCACCGAGAAGCAACCCCCACCACAACCCATAGAAGCAGCGACGCCAACACCAGCAACAGCAGCGCCAATCGCAACAGAAGGTGCCAGCGTAGGGGAGCCATTGCGAGCAGGAGAAGAGGAATTTGAAAACACCTGGGCGAGAGACATCGAGACAAGAATTATGTTAGCTAAGTAGATGTTAAATGTTAAATAGATGAATCATTCTCTATAGAGGTATGTTACAAAATGTAAAAGTGGTTCACAAGGATTCGATCCAAAGGGCAGTAAGAATTGCTCCATATCAATGCTATAAGGAATTTGATTATAAAAAACCTTAAACTTATTTATGTAAATTTAAGATATTGTTAATAATAGCAAGACATAAATTACAAAATATATTAATAAGAGATATAGTAATGATTTAATCTAGTGCATATAGAAATGTTAAAATAAAAGTAATATTTATGAAAAAAAACTATTTTCATTTCAATTGAAATATACTATTGAAATTTAATGTAATGCACACAATAATATAATAAATTAAATTAAATTAGGATCTACATTTTAATAATTCATTGGAGCTTAACTTGTCATTCTTTTTCAAATTGCAAATTGTATCTAATAGTTAATGTAAAATTTCTTCCACCATATTTTCCTCCATTGCTAAATACACAAGAAAGTTGTTGAATATTGTAGGTCATTAATCTATTATTCAAGAGACAAGAATCAACATATTCCACTCTACTAGTTAGGTACTAAAGGGAGGGTAATTTTAATATTAGAACAACTATTTCACAAAGAACCAAATTAACCACAAATTTTTCTATCTAGTATATTATATATAAGAAATGAAGTCAATTGTTTTTCAAAGATGGGAAAATGATATAGAAAACATCTTTGGTTATCTAAGTGGTATTATTAAACAAATTTTTGAAGATATTAGATTTTTTTTTTTTTTAAATTTCATATTTTTAGATTTTGCATTTTTTAAGGCTTTTGAAACAAAATTTCAATGATGCAATAGTTGGTTTATGCTCACATTATGGTCCAACCTATTTTTATTAGTTCATTATGTAAGTTCTTTAATACATATAAAAATTTTGGTCTTTGAGTAATAGACTAAGAGCAATGACCTTGCACATAGGGGTATCGAAATAAACTGATTCCAACAAAATTTAATATTTTTTTTATAAGTTTATTATCTTCTTTAAATTGTTTAATGAGGGTTTGGTTGTGAATTCACACCATGTACAATATGTGCACTAAGGACCAACATGGCCACCACATATATCAACAAAGGACCAATTGCATGCCTATCACTTGTACCACACTTTTTGATGCTTATATGCCATTTCATTTGAACTTATATCTCCATCATGAGAACCCTTGGCCTTGTCATTTGAGAACAATCACTTTAACTTTTAAAGTTTTGTCTTTATTTGATAGTTCATTTTAATTTCTAAGGTGTGCATGAATTACACACTAGGGTGACCTTTTGGTTCTCACCAAGTACCCTAGTTTACTATTTTTTATGAGTATTTAAGTTTTTGTATGAAAAACTATATAATGCATAGATTCAAATCATCCAATAAGAGTAGAAGATGTACACTTTTCTATAGAGTTTTTTCATTTATATAAGATTTCAATTAAAATGAAATTTCGTTTTATTCAACTATTTAGTAATTGACATTCTTATTTTATTCGAATTTTGATCAATAGATCTCTTTAACTCTAAAATATTACTCTTTAATAATGAAACAATCAATAACAATTTTATACCTCACCCACAAAATTTCCTTCGCTCAATTCTTTTAAAACAATCGATTCCCAAATACACCCTACCCTGCATCCTCCATCCCCAAATATCTTTCTTCTAAATTCTTTTCCACTCTCTATCCTTTCAACATATGGCATGGAATTCGATTCTCATTAGTGGGTCCATTATTCATTACAGCTTTTTCTTGGCATATGTTCTTTCCATCTATTCACTCACACTCTTCCTTAGTATATATTCTTTCCATCTAGTTTCACTCAACGTTCTTCTTTGGATACGATAACATGGAAACACTCTAGGTTCTCCACAGGGACCATCTTAATCCAGGGCGTTATCAGCTTAGGAAATTCCCTCCATGGTGGATTAAGGAATTTATGCGAGGTTTCATATGTAGAAGTGAAAGATACAACTACAAATTCCAACAAATGGTTATCTACATCCCTCAGCTCAATGGCGTCGAACCCAAGCAAGAAGCCACTCAAATAGATACCTGGGTAACTTCGATAGGAAGGCCTTGTACAATGGGTAGGTGGTGCTTCCTTTGTGTAATCTGCAATGTCTTTTGTATGAACCAATCATTAGCTCTTACGTTTGGTCACTCAGAGAGTCATCCTCCATTTGCATCATGATGTTCTTAGACTCAATAGGCAACCTATGCAAGAAGTTAGCTATGCTCACTCCTCGACTCTCCTCCATTTGCATCATGATGTTCTTAGACTCAATAGGCAACCTATGCAAGAAGTTAGCTATGCTCACTCCTCTCCTCTTGTCTGTATAAGCTATTTGTTGTTTTGAAAATTAATAGTAAGATATTGTGAGGTTGATCAGAATTATGTATTTTTGTTAGTTTTGTTCTTTTTGATTATGTATTACTTTATGCATTATTATTGTACAGGTAGTGTGTTTCTATGATAGTTGGAAAGTTATTTGAGCCTAATCAATTTTATTTGCATACATTCTTAGGCACTAGTCTAAATTTTTATCTTATATAACTTTGCCTACTCAAGTCAAAATTACAATAGAAAAATGATCCCAAAATGTTTAAACTGGAGGTTTAAATTGGGCCCAGGTTGACCCCTTCCTAACTAGTTGTTACTTGTTGACTTGAGTATGAAACATTTCAAATTGCATGTTAGGGTGTTGTATAAAGGATAAACCGTAATGTCGTTTTAGACATCTTATCCATCATCCATCCAAGCATCATAGCATACCATTGCATAATTAATTTTATAAATACATGAACTTTATGATAGATTAAAGTATCTTGCATTGTTGTCTTTAATCATTATAAAAAAAAACAAATCAAAACCCAAGGGTTTGATAAATGAGAAGATCCTTGCCTAGCAAATTGTTAGGAATAGAATCACATAGTGATATACAATAAAACGAATGCAAAATTAAAATATTAAATAACAAAAAACATAAAGACATAGATACATGTAGTTCACCCAATGTGTGTTACATCCACACAGAAATAATTTGTCCTTTCTTTTATTTTAAAAACAAAACGAAGGGATACAACCTACAACACATTTGTTGTAAATTTTTCTTCTTTCTATCACGGTCTACACAATACAATACAATATAATACACAATTGTAATACAATGCCTTTTAGAGCAAGAAAAACTAAATTAACCTTTATCATCAAATCTATAACTTAAAGATGAATGGTTCATATTTACCACGCAAAAATATGTATCTAAAATTTGGCTTCAAGGGCACTGCTCTCCAACCACCAATTTTCTTTCAAGTGCATTACCTTTGAACCCTCGTTGGGGGGCTAACTCCCCAAACCCCATCCAAGAGGGTACCCCCTACACCCACCTAGAATGAAATGGGCTCCAGTGTTAGTGCAAATAGTGTCATTTTACAACTATTTAGCTAATCACCTTTCTAGGATTAACATATTCACACCTAGATTTAAGTTTACTTAGATGCTTTAATACTTTTGTCTCACTTCATAGAATTGAGACATGTTTCCTCGTCGTTTGAGACATCTATTGCATGCATACATACTTGTTCACACACTGGTAAAGTGAGTTCATAAGTGTTGAACCTTTGGAGGGGTAGTCAAAGTTTCATTCCTACCTTAGATCACCTCTTCATACTTGCCTGTATATCTAAGGATTTTATGTACATATTTTACACACTCCATTTGCCTATGATAGATATACTATTGTGTTTCATTGGTCACTTGTGGAAGGTTATTAATTAAAACTTTAAGATCTTGGCTAATTCCAACATAGTATCAAAGCCATGAACACACATTCCTTCCCGCATTAAAGTGACTCTTACAAATAAGCTTATCATCAAAGTGTTGTGGAGCCAAAATAATACCAATACGTGTTCAAAAATCTTAGAAATGAAGAAATACCTTTCATTTCATCAATTTTGGTAATGTTCAAATTTATGTTTTTGTCATTGTACGAAAAAAAATGTAAAAGAATAAAAAAATTAGGAGAGAGTGAAATTGTCCTCTACGCATTTGCCATTTTTGGTATACAATTGTCTTTTGCAAAAAAAAATGTTTTCTTACTGATCTAGTTGCAAGAAATTTGTAGCCTACATTGACATATTTGCATATGTTTTTGGCCTATTTGGCCTCTTTTGCACATATCATTTTTTATGGTCTAGGCATCCTATTTTAATGTCCAACTCAACATTTTGTAGGGGTTTGTATTTGTAGGTCCAATTGGTATTCTGTAAGGCACAATTCATTGTCCATGCATATGCTTGAAGGCTTATGAGTTTGTATTGGCAGGGACGCATTATTACAATTTTGTGGCATACCCTGTTTTGCAAGGTTTCAACTAAACTTTACAAGAATTTTGGTCCTTTTTTCTTGGTTTGTGTTTATTCATTTGTACAAGGTCTTCACAATTGTCATTCATTCTTTGTTTAAGAGAGTTGAAGATTCAAGTTTTTGTGTTGTCCTTTTGTAAGGAGCTCAAATGACAAGTTTAATTTTGGGAGGTTAAGTTACATTGTATCTCTAGTTTCCCTTTGAATCAAACCTATTGGTTGTTTCCCCCCACCATTAGCGTCCTCAATAACAAATTTATCTTGGTATAAATTTATTGTTTGCATCAAAAATTTGGGACTTGTAGTCATATTTGATCTATCAACATCAGATTAAGCAACAAAAAATTATTTTCACTACTAGTATGTTGGTGGCTCCATATGCAAGCGATTACACAATTTATGTTGCAAGCGACCTTTCATCCAAAATTTGGTGGTTTTCTCCCCACATATGCTAGCAACAATCTATCCTCCAACATGTGTCACCATTTAGCTCCACATATCCCCTTCTTGTTGCTCTCCCCACAAGACTCAATCTCCACAAAGAAGGAACTCCTTAAAGTGCCAGATCTATAGCTACTTTCCCTCCATGTGGTCTTATGTGCAATCTAATCCCACACAATCCCACATAAGTTTATTTGTTAGCATACTTGAATAGATTTAGTGTTAGGAAATTTCTAGCCATAAATGACAAATTTCTATATAACCTTAATAAGAAAATCTATGCAAACAAGTATTTGAAATTTATATGCAAAAGAATAGACAACATACTGTAGACGTATAAAAATGACCATATTCCTAAATGAATATTTTATGTTCATTTCTCTATTTAATTAAATCCAATTTAATTAAATTATCCACATTCCTCTATTTAATTAAGTAAATTACTCAATTTATTTAAATTAAATTCACCATACCCATTTAATGAATAAATCATTTTATTCAATTAAATCCCCCCTATCCACTTTAATTAAATTCAAATTTAATTAAATAGTTATCCTAAATTGAATAAATCTAATTTATTTAATTGCAACCAAATTGAATTAAATTAACTTTATTTCAATTAAATCCTATTATTCCTCCATCCACTTGCAAAATCCTACATCTCCCACTTGCCTTCCTAAACCCTTTTCTAAACCCTTCTAGACTCTTCTAATCACTTCTAATTAGCCTAACCCATCTTCTAAACTTTGTCACATCCCTAAGCAAGGGGAGGTCACTTCTTAATTCCTCAAAGTCTTTGATAACCATTAAAGGCTTCAAGCCTTCAACCACTTAATTCCCCAAAGTCTTCATAACCATTAATAGTTAACTCAAACCCTCTTACATGGTTAAAGAATTTCTTTTAACTCAACCTTCATCCAACCCAAGGGTCTCATCAAGCATTTAATGCTTTGACCATGATTATCTCTTAATCATTTGCACAAAGGTTTATCCTTGGATTAACTCTTAATCCAATGGGTAATCTTAATTTAGACTTGACACTTACCTTCTAGACAACCCTAAGGTCTTCTCAGGCATTTAATGCCTCCAACCCCTTCTCTCAACCCAACCCTATGTTGACACTTGTCATCATTTCATTGGTGCCAATTGCAAACATGGATCCCCAACTTTCAAACTCAACCCTTGATCAACTCTTTCAATCCTGACCATCCATTGCCCTGTTTTTGCTATAAATAGAGCTCTCATTCCTCCATTTTCAATTATCCTTCAAGTTTGTAGTATCACACTTAAGTTCAAATACATTCAAGCTTTCATATATCATTTTTATGCTCATCATTTTAGCCTCTCTTTTAGATAGAAATTAATCTAAATATGCATGTTTAGAGTACTTTCTTTATCATTAGCTTAAATCATTAACTAATATAGTATGCTAGGATAGTTTCTTTACTAATCTTGTCATCTTATAATTAGTTTATTGCATTTCTAGAATCATGCATAGCTTAGGATGCATCTCATATTAAAATCAACAAAAAGCATCCCTCGTTCTTACATTTGCCATCCCTAAATCATTTTGCTCAGTGATCTGAGAGCAAAAACATTGGTTTGAGGGACATTGTAAGATAGAGAACTATGGGACCAACCTTAGGAAGCTGAGTGATACTTCATTACTCCATAGCTTGCACCAAGAAGTCCTGTGTGTGTGTGTGGACAGGTATTTTGGAACATTTTTCACATATTGAGTTCTATCGACCCGCTTTTCCACCATATACATACCATCAAAAAACCTTGAAAAAACTCTCAAGAGGGAAAAACCCAGCCTCTAAAAGCATCCATCTCTCATGTATTATTCAAAAATGAAATCATTCCAATACATCTTCAAAGTCTCAATGAATTTTTTTGAAACACGAGCTCTTTACAAGCACTTTATGTGAACAAGCATAATTGGTGAGGATGATGGTATGTGATATAGAAGCCATCCACCAAGGTTCAAATCCTCAAAGGCAAGTTCGGGTCAAGTTCAATTGTAATCCATGTATGTTGACGTGTTTCTATAAAAATAAATAAATAAATAAAATAACTAATACAATAATATTGCCCCACATTATAAAATTTGTTTTACATTCAAAAATGAATTCAATCTAATAGGGTAGCCGAAGGGTTGTAGCTCAATTGGTTGAGCATAATTGGTGAGGATGACGGTATATGATATAGAGGCCATCCACCAAGGTTCAAACCCCCGAAGGCACATTCAAACCAAGTTTGACATCATATGCTAACATGTTTCCATAAAATAAAATAAACTAATACAATAGGCGAACTATTGTAGCTCAATTGGTTGAGCATAATTAGACCCCACATCATAAAAGTATTTAAACATTAAATAATTAATTCAATGGAAACTAATACAATAGTCGAGGGATTGCAACTTAATTGGTTGAGCACAATTGGTGAAGATGATGGTATGTGATATAAAGCCCATCCACCAAGCTTCAAATCCACAAAAGAAACACCTTCAAATCCCCAAAAGAAACACCTTAGATGAATTTGACATAGGGGAAGAGCACCAGTAGTCATAGCTAACTTCGTGCACCCACATATCTTAAATGGTACATCAGATTTTGATTTTTTTTTAGTTGTTTTCGTATATGTCTTAACTGCTTATAGCTATTAATCCGGCTTCTGGGTAGTAACCATGCACGCTGTGGAATCAATTATGCGCACAAAGGTCAAAAAGTACACATTTCAAAGTGTCGTCTGATACCTAACTAAAGATGTTCCAGTAACCGTCAACTCAAAGTCGCTAGTATTTGTTGACAAATGTCCTAATAGTGATACACAAATGTTCCAATAATGGTGCACAAATGGGACAAATGTTCCAATAGTTGTGCACAAACGGGCCAATTAATTACAAAAAATAATCGGCTATTGGTACAAAACAAATTTATTAATGGTGTTTTCACTATGGCAGCTATTAGGGGGTCAACATGACAATAAGGTGATGGTTATTGGAACCATGTTTTCTATTGATGCTCTTCCCCTAGTAATAAAGGAGACTTATAATAGAAATGTATGCTTACTCAAATCTAAGAGATATCGACCCATCCAAAAAAAAACAAAAAAACTAATAATACTACCTAGAAGCATTAAAGACACCACATCCCACAACACCCCCAAAAAAAAGAAAGAAAGAAAGAAAGAAAGAAGTCGGTACACCTATCTGTTTGAATCAACGGAAAAGTTTACGTTTAGCTGAGCTGCAAGGAACCCCCAAAAACAAAGGTTTAACCGCGTTGGTTTGATGGCGAAAGGAGTGAGGACTGACTGACAAAATATGTCGACATACTTACAAAATTCCGTGTGCTTAACGCCCTAGTTCTCTCCGCTAGTATTTCCCGTAAACCCCACCACCCAATTTGAAACTTTCTATTTCCTACTACAATGGTAAAAATAACGCGCTTACGCAACCCCAGCCAAAACAGAATGTCGACATGGTGTTGTAAACGACAAACACAAAGCCCAAAAGCCCGGAGAATTGCAATGTATTTTCCAATGCCCAGTCCGTTCCTGGATCTCACAGTCGAAGATTTTCTACAGTATGAAGCGGGACAATCTGATTACATGGCTCAAGATCTTGTGGGTGCTGTTGGGATTTCTACTGTTCCCACTTCTCTTCACTTTTCTGGGTGTTTTCCACAAGCCGTACTTCATAATCGGGTATGTGGTTGTGATGATGGCGGCCATTTATGTGATCTTCATTCGGGAAAAGGAAGAGAAGCCTGTGGCTCTACCTCCTCGGAGTGTTGTGATGACAGTGGTTAATTACAGGCCAGGGGAGAAGGAAGAGAAACGAGAGTGTGTGATTTGTCTCAGTGAATTTGAGAAAGAGGAGGAGTTGGCGCAATTGGGTTGCTGTGGGAGTGTGTTTCATGGGGAGTGTATTGGGAAGTGGGCTCAGTGCAATAGCAGGACATGCCCCATCTGCCATGAATCTTATATAAGTGTGTAGTTCCTGATCTGAAGATAGACTCTTGAGTTTTTGTGAAAGAAATTCATGGTTCTGAATGTACATGCCTTTTCTGCTGTGAATCCTGTGTACTCTAATAGCCAGATTTTTTCATTTTTTTTTCAAATAAAGTCCTTGGTTTTGAATGTAAGCTTGAAGTCCTTGACATCCATGGTGCTGCTGTATTAAGTTTGAGTCAGAACGAAATGAGAAACAGAGAGTTTTCCTTTCTTCAATTAGTGTTACGTTTTTGTTGACAATGTTATGTAATGGGTTGCTGTGGAAGTATGTTTCATACAAAGTGCATTAGGAGGTGGGCTCAGGCCATGGCAGGACATGCCCCATCTGCCATGAATCTTATATAAGGGTATAGTTCCTGATTTGAAGATAGATGTTTGAGTTTTTGTGAAAGAAATTCATGGTTCTGAATGTACATCTTTTTCTGCTGTGACTCCTGTGTACTCTTATTGCCAGAATTTTTCATTTATTTTGTCAAAATATTTCAGGGTTACTTTTTACTGCTGTTTCTGAATTCGATTGAAATCGATTGAATGTAAGCTCGTCATGATGGTTTTTTACTGTTAGATTCGATTATATATATTTGTATTTTTTCATCAATATTTCAGATCACACTCTGATCTATCTATCGCACTCTGATCTATCTATCAAATCTACCTATCAATCTATCATGAGATACACAAATGACACAAATGAGATCAAATTAAAGAAAATTAGATCACATTCTGATCTATCATCAAAATGTAATGAGATACACAAATCAAATCAAATTAAAGAAAATTAGATCACATTCTGATCTATCATCAAAATGTTAGAGAAATAGAAGAATAGAAAGTTAGATAGTTTGAGACCAAGGAAACAGCAGTAAGACAATGGATATCATCAATCCATGTTGTCTCTGTCTCAAGTTTGAATCAGAATGAAATGAGAAACAGAGAGTTTTTCTTTTCTTACTGTTTCTTGATCTGATTTGAGCCATGGTGTCTTGGAAAAATGGGAAATTGTGTTATCATGCAGTGGTTGCATGATAAGATCTGATATGATTAAGATTCTCTTATTCCTCAATGATGGGTCTGCATGCAGATCCAAAATATGTGGTCTGTTTCGACTGACAGTTCTGTATCGACAGTTTAGAACATTTATGGACTTTTTATGGGAAGGTTAAGGTAGTTTGGCTTGTCTCCTGTAATATTATTTTACTAATATTAAACATTATATTTTTCAATAAATCACAAAGTATATTGTTTGGTTGTGAGTTTTTTAAGCATATTTATATTTTTTTAAATCTATGTAAGATATGTAGATAGATATCAAATTTTAAAAATTAAATTAAAATCAAAGAAATGCAGTTATTTGCTCTTTTCTTTAAAAAAAAAATAAGATAAAGATAAAAATCACATCCACAGCAAATCTTATTAAAATTTGTCTTCCAAACAATTAGTAAAATAATAAAAATGAAAAGAATTTTCTTTTTAAAACGATCCTTTTAGATTTCACTTTTTGCTTTTCAAATGAAAATTGACTTACATTTTTTAGTGAGAGGAGATGGAGGTCTTGAATGTTTCTTATCTAAACAATTAGCAAAATGAAAAAAATAATTATTTTTTTTACACTTCACTTTTGCAAAGATGATCAAAGAGCCTTAAATGAGTATCTATTATGTCCAATTAATAGAAACCTTCTCAACTTGGACCCAACTAGTGCTTCAGCTCTAGGTCCTCAAATCTCATATAAATAGAAGATTTTGTAGCCTCTAAGTATGACATTATAATATATCATGTGTTGATTTAATAACTTGTTGCTTACTATAAAATTTTAATGTGCCAAATTCACTTCTAAGTAATTTTATGATTGAAATAAAATAAAATATTATTTATATCTTATTAATTTTTCAAGCTGATTATACCCATAAAAGGTAAACAACTAATGTAATCAACCCATGAATAAATTAATAAATGTATAATTACGTCAATGCTTACATATGTAATATCATTTTGTTTCATAGATGTGTATTTACTATAAATGGTTGTATGACAATTGTAAAAAATATTACAATGAAACCAGAGTAACAAAGCATTAAGCACCATTATATACTATTGGCACAAACAGTCAAATGTTCACACTATTTATGTAATTTAGATTTACACCCTCTGATCCTTACATTCCATGGAGTTGGCCTTCTTTTTTGACCTCCCTCTCTCTTTTCCACTATAATAGAAATCCAATCAAATAATATCTAGCCTATATATGAGTTGGGTTTTGATCTTAATGCGCGTATATTTTTGTGGAAAGAAAATCAAGTGGTTTTCCATAAATAAATTTCCTACATCATAAGGATGCTTAAAACCTATCACATATTAATAAACTAATTGATTTTAGGACAAGATAAATAATAATTATATTACAATAGCCTTCAAGAGAAATTGGGTCTTTATCCAAAACCCAAATCAATGAAATAGCCTATGATGGACACACACATTCCACTTGGTTTTAATTAATGAATAATTCACTATAGGAATAGAATCAAATGTTGATAACTTGTAAGAAAAAGGTGGATTCTAACACTATCTGTGACATGTCAAGTTGGGTGTAACTTGTGAAGTCCTAGATCCGTGCTAATTTGCATACTATTTATGGTAATGAGATATAGGTTCATGTGAACCACCACTCATGGAATATGGATCCATGAGTTTGAGTCAAAAACTATCTAGTTGAGTCCTACCTTTGCATATATGTCATATGGATTTGCAAATACAATCTTTTCACTACCATTGCATACACTTCACTACCTTTCCATATATGTGTCATAAGCAACTTAAATAGAAACATCTCAAATGTCGATTAAAAATTTGAATCACATACACAAATATGCAACACCGGTACACTTTGGCGAAGCCATCAACAATATAAAGAACTCTGGGAAGAGTGAGTTATGCTCCTAGTATTATAATCCATGATCATATGGGTCATTTTACCTCAATAGGTTTACAATCATACCTATATGTTTTTTCTAAAATAAACTAGCGATCTAGAATACATTGCATCAACCCCACTAGCTCAACAAGCAATATCTTTAAAATCAAGATGCTTGTAATAGTTACCTTGCATTTACAAAAGCATGCTCATTGATTTCTTATCTAGACAACCAAACCATTAGCATTGTCAACCCACATGGCTTGACTCTCACATAAATAGTTTGCTCACCAACTCTACTGAGTCAAAACCTCTTCATCAGTTCTCTTACTCATATGGATTCTCAAACCATATAATGGAGCAATCCTTCACTAATCCCCTATTTCTTATCTTCTACCTTTCCCTATTCATCCTACTACCCAACACTAATGGACACTACTCTAACTATCACATCCAATGCCTAATCAACAATGGAGTAGTTGCAATCAGCATATGAACAAATGGTGATACCAAAAAAGTATAATGATCACCAAAGAAGGTAAAAATTCATGCTCACAAGATAGAGAAATGACATGTAAATAAGATGTAATTGTTCACCACATAGTCATGCACAAAGAAGACATGTGAATGGTCACCCAAGAATGAACCACTCCCCAAGGAAAAATAACAATCATGCCTCCTCACTAGAAAATGGTTGTTAGTAGAGAAAACTTAGCCATGCACGTAAAGTAAAATAATTGATTTTGTAGAGGATTGCTACCCTTATCAAAGCAATTATATAGCCACGCACTTGAAGGAAAACAATGCAAGTATCAAGGATTAGCTATCTCTAACTCAATTGCCACCCCAAATTTCTCTTTGACCTCCCCTCTTCTTCTACCACCTCAAACCTCTATGACCAAAAACACACTCCCATATGGTAGTGTGTCCTCTTGTGCATTTGTTTGACACTACCAAAAGTAATCAAGCAAACATGTCCTTGCATTTCTACCATACTTGTAGGCTTGTAGCACTTGTTATAGGCTTTACTAAAGCCTTGGGAAAATTTGTATCATTGCTAAAACCTTCACTAAAGCTTTGATTCATGCCTATAGCATTGTTACAATAATATTATTAAGTTTCTACATTTGTTCCACCTAGTTACTAGAAGTATAAGCAAGTCTTGGAGTGAAGCCTATTACTTTGACTTTTATAGGTGATTACTACAAGTGATTAGACACTTGTGGCATTTGTTATAGGTGAAGTTATAGCCCCACAAAACTTAGCAAGCTACAACAAATTACTTTTATCATTCCTACATGTTTCAATAAGCTTTCTATAAGCATTTTCTACCAATTTGTAAACTGCCCACAACCTAATATAGTCGTTATCTTGTACCTTGACCATAATTGCGCACCTAAGATTTATTAAATCTTAAAAATTATATTATCCATTTGATTTCATATGAATCTATATATAAACATAAATAAATTCTCATAGTGCAATACCCTTAAATAATTTCACACTCCCATATTTTTTTTGAAGTATTATATGTTTATAAATAAAAGATTTCCATGTTTTAATATAGCGTAGTTTAGAAAATTATATATTGTAATTATATTTTATAATGCTTAGTATTGTGTATAACCTATTAATAAGGTTTCGGGGCCTAAGAGTATTTTTTATCATGTAAAGTGCTCTTCTCCTCTAGGCAATTTTTTAAGAAACTTTTTTGGGCCAAAGCAAGGTAACTCGGGTATTTTGAGTGCTAGAGTGGTGATTCACAACATAGGGTCTCTTTACCAAAGTTGGTTCTCTCTTCCTAGGGATTAAGATGAATACTGAATTAGAGTGGGAGGTGGGTATTCATGGGCTCCCTTTCTACAACTCTAGTCCATCAAAAACTCCAAGTCGAAGGTGACTCTATGGTAGTGGCACCAATAGCCTCTCTCAAGGTTCATGTCTAAATTAGTGTGAATGAGACAAAGTCCTTATGTTCCATTTTATCTAACACGAGGTTCCTTCATTTTTTAATGATTGTCAGGAGATGACAAACTTTTTGGTGAATTGAGGCATTAACTAAAACCATACAATGTTGATTAGTGATCTTGGGACATGGAAAGGTTTTGAAAGATTTTTTGGTTAGTATTAGTTATCTAGGGTTTTAAGCTTGGTATTTGAGGTGGAACCTTGCATCCATTTCTTCATGTGAGGTGGAGATGGTTTCTTTTGGTTGGTGATCTCAACAACTCTCATATACTCCTTGTCGCATGTGATTCTTTTAGACTCATTTGTTGTATGATTTTTTGTTATTGATTTGATAGTGTTGTATTGATTTTAATATTTCTCAATTTTGTGACCTTTTGTGATGTTTATCAATAGTCTTTAATGTCGATGACCTTTCCTTCTATCTTGTTTTTTAATAGACTATCATAGTCACCTGTTTTTTACGAGTTTGTGGCATCTAATGCAACACTTACATAGAATAGATTTGATTGACATCCTTTCCTTAATGCTTTGGTGATTTGAAAATGAATATTTTTATCTACGCAAGGATTTGGTTTGCAAATTTAATAATTTTTGGCCTTCCCTTCTTGATTTACACAAGTTGGTCTAAAATCTTGGAAGTCTAGGACAAGATCAAGTTTTTCACTTGCGTGGAGGTTTTTTTTTTTTTTTTTCAGTTTTAAGGTTTGAAGGTGGGTTGTAGATGTGGGGAAAACACTCTTCTCTCTCAATCATGCTTTGATCTACTTCTCTCAACCCCCTTTCTAAACCTCTCAATGTTAAACCTATATGAGCTTACCTTTTGACTCTTCCTATCTAAATGTGACTATTGGCACTTCTATTGATCATTTCTTAAACATATACTCTTACCACTTCCTACATGGATCACTCTCTTACTCTACTTCTCTCAATCCCTTTTCTAAACCTCTCAATGTTAAACCTATATGGGCTCACCTTTTGACTCTTCCTATCTAAATGAGACTATTGGCACTTCTATTGATCATTTCTGAAACGTTTACTGTCCACTTCCTACATGGATCACTCTATTATTCTAATGACAAAGATGTGATTTTGATGAAAGAAAAGCCTTAAGACTCAACTACTTGACTATGAGGGTTTCGCCTTCAAATGCAAACAATGCTTTACCATCAATCATCACCTTGTTGGTTATCCACTCTTAGCACAAGGGCACAATGTTATGTAAGAATGCCCACGAAGATCATTTCAGTATTCCATGCCTCCTAGTTGATAGTGTAGCTAAATTAAAAAAAAGGGGACTCCGACACGAGATTGTCGCTCACTCAAGACACAAGACATATGGTCATATCTAACATATCTACTTTAAGTGATCACGAGTAATCCATCTACATTGGCATCGGGTGAATAGTAATGTCCCTTTTCATGAGTCCAATGGAAACATTTCCTTTCAGACAGCAATAAATCACATTGTCCTTATTTATACCTTTAGTACTTAAGTGTACTTATTTACTAAGTGATATGTAGGGATATGAATAGATTGTACTCTTTTAGTTCATGTCCCACGTATGTGCCAATCCACGGCAATATCATTCTCTTCAAGTTTATTTATACGTGTAGTAACGAGGGGATGTTAACGAATTATCCAATCATAGTAAGTAAACAGGTTTCAGTAATCAAATTAATTTGATGGTTATTAATAATCACATTATACATTGTCTTCACATCTAATCGAATCAAAACAAATAATAAAATATCATTGTATACAAACTTTTTATATTAAGCTCATTGAATTTTTTTATTGATTTAATAGGAATTGTTTGTGAATGTGACCCTTTCAAAATAACCATCAAACTCCACCTACTGATACATTGGAAGTTATGAGGCAAAGTTGATATATTATTCATCAATTTATTTCACAACTTCATTACAAATATCTCCTATCTATAATAAACCATGTATTCTTAACAATTACTACACATCATACTACATAGTACACTTAGATGACAATCCAAGTTGGGATTGCATATTGAAACTCCCTAATACTATAAATACATAACATTTATTATCAATACTGATTGGATTTAATACAAAACACACTCAATTCTCATCACCCACGAAATTAAAAATTATTTTGAATCCTTTCTTTAACAATTATATACACTTCTTATTCTGTAAGACTAAAAGGAGGCATTATGGTCCACAAATCTCTGTTGATTATTTTACTATTTATTGATAAATTAATACATTGTTATCTGATAAAATATAAACTAACATGAATATCTTAAATAGGCTTTGTATCCTAGTTTAATATATATCACTGAGAAAACAATGACAAATTTATTTCAATGCACCTACTAACCTTAACAAAAACGTAACCTAGATAGACATTTTTTTGTTACCTCATTTTGTAATGTGTATTTAGATGGTATTTAATTAATTACATCTGAATGTGAGCTACTATTAAAAGCTAACATCTCATACAGAAATAAGAGTAGCTATACAACTTTAAAAAAAGTCAAGCCTACACCCCGAGAACCCTATGCAACAATTCTTATGGGTATGAGGAAATGCTATTTATTTTATTCAATACTCATTAAATCATTAATTCAATATGACGCATCCACCTCAGTTCACAATGAATAAATATTATCTGAAGACACCTACACCAATAAGATACATGGCTTCAGATAATGTAATACAATTCAGAAAATTTTCAAACAGCCGTCGAACCAAATGTTGATTAAAATTTTGATTTCAATTAGAGCCAATTTAACCACAGCTTTCAAATTATGATATATCCTGAAAACTTGTGTAAATTCAAAATGCACTATCACTTAATGCAATTACTGATTACAGAATTTGATAAGAAAAAATGGAAAACATTTTGGTCAAAGTTGGAAGTGAATCACAGATATAACCATACCCTGACCTATGTATGGACTTAAATCCACCTATCAGGCATCTTTAGTTCTTGCCGAAATGCCATAGGTTATAAATTAATATTGGAGTTATTACATGATATCTCTCTTTCTCCTGTTTCCTAAAACTACTTTTGCCATATCAAAATATTAGAAGCAATATTTACTACTCTACAAAGTTTGCTCTCCAAGTATTACAAAAACTAATGTGCTGACAGTAACGGAAATCGTTGAGTAAATGTACATCTACCTCTCAATACCCATATCCTGTACCATAGGAAGATCCATATCCACCAAGAGAATGGCTGCTCAAAGATGACGAGGGATACAGTGAACTTAAGCTTTGACCATAGGAACCGTAACCAGAATCAACACTGCTGTGAGTAATTTTCTTATGTCCTCCTCCAGCCATGAAATTCTGTATAACCACGTATCAATATTAAATAAAAGGCAGAGCAATAAGCTGCATCGAAACAGTAGCCTAAATTGTCTTCATCGTTACATGATTTTTGTTTAACAAACACTACTATATTCAAGAGGTACCTGTATAAGTTGTTGAGCTGTTTGAACCTCAGTAGTGCTCCCCTTGATTTCTACAGTGATCTCATTGGGCACACCCCTTGTTTCCTGAATTGTAATTGTAGCTCCACTAGCTCGACGCATATAACCAATATTTGTTCCTTCCACTCCAATTACATCATCTGCATACGACAGAGGAATCTGCATCTTTTGTATCACCTGTACATTCAAGTTATCATATAAGATTCAAGATTGCAATACAATCCATATTACATTGCCTCAATTTAGTTGCTAGAATTTTAAGAGAATGCTAGATTCAGCCCGTGAATCCGACCATTTAGTTAAGACTAAAGACATCAACCAGTTAAATTCAAAATAATCCAAGCTAAAAAGAGGGACCCGTTGGGAACAAAGCACAGGCCTACCAACCTCTAGCTAAAATGCTTAAAACAAAACAAAAAGTCAGACAAATAGAGTGACACGCGCGGACCTGCAGCTCATGGCCAATGTATTAATAAAAATTGCAAAATATGGAAATGAGTTTGAACAAAGGAAGAGCAGAATTGTGGCAGGAACAATACTGGCGTGAGCAAAGCACAAGCAAAATAGCGACAATGATGATCCTGGTGAGAACAAAGTATGATCCAAATTGCAAGATGAGTGAACCTAGTGGGAACAAAGCACAAATCTACAGATCTCTAATTTGAATGGTTTTACATGTAATGTAGTAAAAGAAATCAGAACAAAACATTTTGTCACCGTTTGCAATAAGATATTCCATGTTATCTCAAAGTACACTTTTAAGTAACACCACATGTATAGATTAGAGGTTCCAGGAGATGAGTTTAAATGAGGTTATTACAATCCTCCTATCAGCATAGGTTCTTTATGCGAACAACCTTGAATAGGCATGGACAATTCTGATGAAAATAATTTTATCAGAACTTATTGCCACTGCCACAAGAATTATTTATGATAGGCTGAAATGGAAGCCCGGGTCAGGAAATCACAACCTAACATAACCAACCTGAAACAAAGATCCCACAAAGATTCTAGATTGTTAAGACCAAAAGGTTGTAATTCTCACAATGCTGCATATAACCAACAATGTACTCTTGTTTCTTCTGAGATATTACACTTTGTTACGTCTAAGTTCCAACAGCCATAAACTAGATATCTTAGTTAAAAATTCATCCGTATTAAGCACTTCCACCTAAATGAAGTTCAAGCTGTCCCAACTTATATTCTTACAATGACAAATTCCTGAATACCAAACCACATATTATTAGCTTTCTGCTTTTCAAGCACCCATTTACCTAGCAGGAAAATGTGATTCATATAAGACCAAGATGTCGATTGTTGAAATTTACAGTATCAACTACTCAGAATAATTACAACAGTAGGGAAAAAGAATATGAATATTATCTCACGAAAAGCTGTATGCCATATCAAATTCTAATAGAAATAGCGAAACAAAATTATGAATATTCTCTCACACCATCTGTATACCATATCGAATTCTAATCTAAGTGCATTAGAAATGAGCACATATTATTCGTTATTCTACTGATAACAATTTGTAAGCAGTTGGAAGACATTTTGTTTGCATCTTTGCATACTGATTTGCAATTTCAAATTTCTAATTCAACTTGCCATAATTAAGAAACAATTGCCAAGGCAAAATTTGGGGCACAACTCAGACAACGAGATTTCCAACAGTTGCAAACTACAAAAGGATATTTCCTATGCATTCTGAGAACATCTTCATCAGTTCCACAATATAAGTTATCAGTTACAGAAGTTGAAAAAATTCATTTTTAATTTTCTACTGAAAAAATACAAACCTGAGTAATCACTGGTGCTGCTGTAGGTGCAGATAGAGAAGATCTTAGCCCTACAGGTCCTGGATCTTTTCCATACAAGGATAATCCACGGTGATGAGCTTGTGATTCGATTTGTGTATCACGTGTAGGATAGAGTGAATCAGCTTTGAATGCTGAAGTGAAACTTGTACCTAGTCCCGAATGAGTAGCACTGGATAGAGGTGGTGCAGCCACCTTTCCCCATGTCCCAGGAGCCAAATCCTGTGCACCATTTGCTGTGTGGGGCTGTCAATTCAAAGAAAGAATGATGTTAGCATCTCATAAGTTCATATGAGAAAATTAGAAAAAAATCAGAAATGATTAACTCAATTCTAATTTCATAATAAAAAGAGTCTACAAAAAATCATGATTATTTGAGAACAAAACTTGCTAGATTTCAAGAGTATTTTACTTACATTTTGTTCAAACAATGGAAGAATACTGCGATCAACCAAATACTTGCGAAGATGGCCAACCACCATCTCCAGTGCCTTTTGCACCTTAGCTGCTTCACCTTGAATTTCTACAATTCGGTCATCAGGCAAAGCACAAAATGACAGGTCATCTGCACAAATAAACAGTTCATCATAAACAAAATTCCTACTTAAATAGGAAGATTTATAATATATATGAAAGTTTCATGTTAAATATTTATAAGACACCATAAGACGAAAAGTGAAACCATGTTCAACCATCACATACTTCATGGCAGCTTTCTTTTAGCAAAAAAAAAATGAACTAGCATAAAATTGTTCATGTCCATCTCTTGTCAGGCAATTTTCATGATATTGAACAAACAGCTTCCTTCATAGAAAGTTTCAAACTTCAAAATAGTATAACCTCCTTAGATTAAGCGGTACTGCATTTCAATACATGACCTAGTGGCATCCTATTCTGATCAATGATCTGATTACCCAAGGTTTCTACCGAAAGGATAGCTTCCTTGTTGGTAAATTCCACGATTCAAACTACTGTTACTTCCTTGGATTAAGCAGTACTGAATTCCAATCCACGACCTGGTGGCACCCCATCAGGATCAATTATCTGATCAACCAATCATACCCATTGGAATAGAGTCTGCTTTCACATCCACCAAATTGGCACACAAACCAAAAATACCACATACCCTAGGAACCACTGGTTTGTATTATAATGTAAGCAAACATGCATTCACTTATGCAGAGAAAAGATACAAAGGGACCCGTCATGGATTTAATGTCTGCTTAGCTTAAATTTGTCAACACCTTAAAAAAAATTTGAGAAAACTTGTAGCAGAGACAACATAAAGAGTACTCGCAGTCACTTTCTATCTAATGATCTGCATTCTTTATCATTGAAGATGTAGCATTTATTAATTATAAACTTATTAGTTTAGAGACTAGCCAACAATCTGAAATCTTATTCGATGGGACCTAATGCTCATCATTTGCTGCCCTAGGATCTTCATGTTCTATTAGATAACAAACTCTCTATTTTGTGAAGCATACTAGATTTGACTAACCTGCAGGAATGACACGCACATTAGCACCAGACCCATCTTGAATGGATTTGATTTGGGAACCTTGTTTGCCAATTAAGCTTCCAGCTTGTGATGATGCAACCAGAAGTCGAGTTAAAATTGCTGCAGAGCTTGCTGCTTGAGCATTTGCACTGTCACCTTCAGCTTCCTGAAGCCCTGCCACACGCTTATGGACTCTAAGAATGCCATCCATGGCAGGAGATATTGCTGCATCAGGTTCCTCTCTTCCAGTAATCAGAACCTAGAAAAATGACATAAAACCATGAGAGAATCCCAAGCAATCAAATTGAATTGCAATTTAATTTTATGGATTTAAAAATATATATAGAAGTCACTGAAACACTTGAATTTATCTTTGAAATTGTCTCCTCTGGTACTTTGAAAATAGTAAAATGGTAAATACTAAATCCACTTCAATCGGCCAAAACACATAGGTCTAATATAAATAAATCAAGTACCCCGTATCAACTAAAAGGTAACAAGGTCAAGAACTCATATCTACTCAAATTGTCAATACAATAACATCAGAAACAAGTTCAGAAAAAATGCGTTCAGACGCAAAAATGCACATATACTGATAGCTAAGTGCTATTTGACCCCACTTATAGATACATATTGCAAATATAAACTGGTAGAGGATTGCATTTCGGTGTAACAAATTTTGCACAATTACACGAAAATTTCACCTTAGGCTTCACAAACATTTTAAGGTTTCAACAACATCACGATATCAAAATCACTTCACTGCCCAAACCGAGCCAAAATGTTATCCAAGAGTTGCTATGGACATCAATCAATTGTTAATTGCAGACTGTTTCATACCCAAAAAATTTTAACATTTCTTGTTTCTTCCCCAGGTCTTATCAAGATGGCATTTTATAAGCGATAAAATCTGTAAAATGTTTAGAATTTTGAAAAGGAATAACACAAAGTTAATATTTAAACAAACTAAGATCAATAAAACAAGCCATGTCTAAAAAATATCATGTGGAGCACCTTAGTTAAATGACTCAATGCACAAGAATGTACAGGGAGTACTTTCCTTGCATTGTAAAATCCTCCTGGACCAACACTACTTTTCCTTTCATTCCAAAACCCTCCTGAACCAACACTAATTTTACTTTCGCTGAAAAATCCTCAACCCTCCTGTACCAACACTACCTTTCCTTATATTTAAAACCCTCTTCAACAAACACTGTTTTATTGGCATGTAAAACCCCTTTCATAGCAAAACGAATATATTAGCATCAACACACGCACTAACAGCCCTACCGTGCAAATTTCCCCAAAATAAATAATAAGAACGAACCCAGCCCGGTTGATAAGGGAGCCTAGCAGTCCGAAAAATTTGCTTACTTAACGCTCTCGCAGGCACTCAAGCCTCAGACAGAGCCTAGTGGTCCGCAAAATGTTCTATTCCGAGGGCATTTCACAGTTACTATCTACAGCACAAACCCCACGCAGAACATAAAAATGCAGCATCCTGCATCTACTTCAAGGGAGGAAAAAAGGATAAAAAGATTAAAAAGAAAAACACAGATGATTATCTTTTAGTTATGGCGAGAGCATATATATACTCACAACTCGATCAGTGGTTCCCTGGACGCCATCGAGGATCTTAATGCGGGCCCTGGTGTCCTCACACATTTTCTTGACGAGCTCGCCCTTGCGGCCAATGATAGCACCTGCCTTCTGCACAGGAACAATGAGCCTGAAAACTGTCTCACCAGGCCAGCCGGGCCATCTCTTTTCAGCAGGGGCGTCCCCGCCCTCTGCCTCACGACCACGCTTCTGCCCTGCCGTCTTTGCCCCGGGGCTACTGCTCACCTGTTCCGACCCATTCTCGCCCTCCGCAGCCATTTCTTCTTTACACAGAGGATTTGCTCCGATTAAACAGCTACCGCAAAATCTCTTACTGCAACACTTTCTGGTCTAGTTTCATAAAACCCTTAAACTGGATTGGGTTTTTATAGACCTTTTGCGACCTTAGTTTCATGCGGCGCGATGTTGTACTTTATATTAGGTTTCTATTTGAACCTTATTAATATGCATCCATTTAGGGGAGAGGGTCTAAAAGAGCATCTTAATTTTTTTTAAATTGTTATGTATCATTTATATAGGTATGCAATAAGTGGACGGATTAAAATTTATTTTTTTGTGAGTCCAGCGGGTAGGTGAGTTGGTTTGGGTTGTGGGTTTGCTCCCCACATAATTCAAGTTCAACTCCCTCCCAGATTTAAGAGGGGAATTGCTTGTGGGTTGTGGATCCTACCCCAGGGATTAGTCTCACCTCAACTTGCCTTGTTCGTTGGGTTAGGTCGTGGGGATACACGGTATCTAATTTTTTTATTTTTTTTTGGTTTTTTTGGGATGTTAGGAGGATAAGTAGACACACCTATTTTTCTTTTTAAATTTATAGATGGTCAAAGGCAGTGCACCTAGACCTTTACGGTAGATTGTCATCAATCAATTAAGTATGTGTTCCCACTGGCATGTCCACACCATGTAAATTTATACATTTCAATCAAGCACAAAAATATTTATAATTGTTAGTCCACACTTAACTTTGGTGTCTCCATATTTAGTAAGCTTTCTTTAGTGCATGTGAATGGGATTATACATAGATACGAAACAATGTCGTCTTCAATGTTGTGGAATGTAGCATTAAACATGAAATGATACTTTGTTGCCAATTATTGGCTTCCTCGAGACTCGTTGCATTTTGTACTTATAGTTGTTTACTTCAACTCTCATTTTCTCATGGCTTCAAAGGGATTCAATGGAGAGATTTTAGACATCTTGTGAAGAGAATGATGGGAGAGTGTGGAGGTCTATTCGATGGTCATGTTCGATGCCCTCATTCATCTAGCTTAGAATGGAAGGTGATGTCTTCATACCTCACTAAGGCAATGATCCTTGGTTTTACTTTTTTGACATTTCTTCTCTCTTGTGTATTAGTAAGGGTAGTCTATATTTCTTGTTTACTATTTGAGAAGTCATTTCTTCATTTCACTCCTCTATCTAGTTGTAAATGGAAGATGATGTCATCATAACAAACTAAAATAACAACCCACCTAATATTGGTTTTATCCTTGTTTCTTCTTTGTCTATGTACATTGCAACAATAATTATTTGTTTCTTAATGTTTGAGAAAGCATTTCTTCATTTCACTCCTCCATCTAACTATAAATGGAAGGCAAATTCATCATACATCATTAAGGGAGTGACTTGCCTAGTTTTTATTTCTTTTTTCATTATGTTTAGTATTAATCAGGTCATTACTTATTTGTTGCTAATTATAATATGAGAATGCACTTCTTCATTTCACTCCTTTAACTAGCTATAAATGGAAGTTAAGATCATCATACCTCACTAAAGCAATGAGCCACCTAGTCTATGATTTTATTGTTTGTTTATTATTTGTCTTGTTTTGTTTTAGTCACTATTTATTTGTTGTTTGATGTTTGAGAAGGAATTCATTCATTTCACTCCTTCACGTGGCTATAAATGGAAGATGAGGTCATCATACCTCTCCAAATCAACAACCCACAAGAATTTTGTTCTTTTGCTTATTTCTTACCTATTATGTAATTTTTTTGTTTGGGTGTTTGATAAGATCCACACATATAATAATATAAATAATATAATGTGGAAGATAGATCTCACATAGAACAATATATATTTGCAAGCTAATATGCCCTAATATCTAATATATGTAGAACTAGAGTAAACCCTTAAGGTAGGATAACATTATGCATAACTCATTATGGAAGAAGTCACTTCACACTATATCTCCAAGATATACCAAATACAATATCATGCTTCACATGTGCCTTACAATGATAATCACCTCCTATATATAGACCTCCTAATAATTCAATGGAGTGGTAATCCTAATGAAGGCCTACTCATCTCTTGATATAATTGTAGACACTTAAAAGTTGCACAATGAATTAAGTGAATTTTATTCATTTAATTATCCCAAATTCTTCCAATTAATTAAATTAAGATTTAATTAATATCCCTATTCTTCTAATTGACATTTTAATCAAATTAAAGATTTGATTAAATATCCTTCTTATAGCCTAACCTATTAATTAAACTAAGGTTTGATTAAGTACCCTTAGCCGTTTGATTAAATAAATCTTATTTATTTGATTAAAATCCCTTTTCCCCCTTTTGATTAAATTCACATTTAATTAAAAATCCTCTTTGCAAATATATAAATCATTATTTATTTGTGAACAGTCCCCCCACTTGCAAAATCCTACAAATGCAAGTTGCATCCCTTTTGGCTAAATGAAATCATTTTAATTTGCTAAAATACCTATTTTCCTCACCCACTTGCAAAATCCTACATTTTTCATTATTTCCCTAATCATCCTTCTAGAAACCTCATAATCCCATCCTAATCATGTCTTTTCCCTAAATTTGGGGGAGTCGCTTCTCCAAATTTGGAAGAAAGTCTTCAAAATGCATTTAAGACTTTATCTATTTCAACAAGTTAACTTGTTGAGTCTTCCAAACTTGTAAGGCTCTTACATGAGACTTGAGGGTTATCTACCCTCTAGCAAGTTAACCTTTAAAGTCTTCAAAAGGCATTTAATGCCTCTTACAAGCCCACACCCCTTAGCCACGATGGTTGTCCCTTTAACCATTTTCCCATGCTGCACAAGAGTTTACCTCTTGGGTAATACCATGCCTCCCTAGTTAATGACATTATCCAATGATGTCACTCCTTGAGGTTATCCCTAATTGCTTGCTTAGCATCTAATGCTTGTTTAGCATCCTCTCAAGCCCTCTCAAGGTGGCATTTGTCAACTTGGGATTGGATTGAATCTCTCCCATGGATTGATAACTTTCAATCCTAGCCCTTGTTGAGATTACTCAATCTCAACCATCTATTTCTCGATTTTGCCTATAAATAGAGCTCATTCCTTCAATTCAAGGACCCCAATCTTGTGCATCCAAATTTTAGTCATTTTTGCAGGTTATCAAGGAGCTCATTTGTCATCTTCAAGCATCTAAGTCTTATAGCATTAGCATCATATCATTTAGCTTAATTGCATTATGTTTTAGATCATTTAGCCTAAATTGCATATCAATTGCATACTTTTTCATCTTCATCTAGCTTAATTAGCTCATCATAGTCTTCGATTTGGAATTAAATTATCCTTATATCATCTCTACCATCTTGATCATAACTAGCTTTTCATCTTACATCCTTAGCTTTCATTTCTATCATTGTCTTAGCCTTCACTAGGATCTTAGTTGCATTCATTTTGATCCTATAATCATCGTTTAAATCTCGTTCTCTAGGTTGACATCCAAGAGATCAAGTGCTCTTCCAAGTGAGGGCCGCCACCTTGAATCTTAAGGATCTTTAGGGATAGAGGAGCATGGAACGATTTTGAGATTTTTTGGTTCACTAACATGTTTTTGTGATTACTAACTCTAATGCAATGTTTCATGTGTGTGTTTGAGGTGTTTTCTTCCATTTGTAGGATGATCCCACATTTCTAGCACACAATAATCAATCACACAAATTATTCACATGACCTAATATAAATACCTTAAGGGATGCACGTGTCTCATTCTGGCATATCCATATACCTAAATTCATTACAGTGGCATATCCCTAGGTGCATAACATGTCATCCTGAGATGAAACATGAGAAGAAGCTACATAGTATGATTGTTGTAATTTGTTACAAATATGATATCATGATCAATCATCTAACCATCCATAGTTGATCCTTGATGTTCATTTTGCTTGGTAATTCTTGGATACCATCCTTGAGCTATAATTTGTTTAACCCAATTGATTTCATTCCTTGTCATAATAAATCCTCCTTTGCTTCCATGATTAGCTAGTACTTCTATGATACCAATGATTATTGTAATTGTTCCTTTGATTCCATGTAGGTCCATAGTAATTGGCTTCTTGTTTCTTGTACTATCATTCATGCATGGATGTTTCCTCCATGATACTTTCCTCTCACAATGATGTGGATGCGTATATATTGCACCCTTTTCTATATCATTGAAACATTCTCTAATTCTTCACAATTTTTTGGGACTTGTTTTAGTGATTCTTTAGTAGTCTCTTCATTTTTATCAACATCTTGTTCCCCTTTTTTTTCCTCTAATCTATGGTCACAATCTTCATGATATTCTTAAACTATTGAGTGGTTTTCACATTTACCTCATAGGATCAAGTCCTTTCATGATTTGGTAGAAAAATTTATCTCACACTTTTCATACAACATGAGGTTACCATGACTAATTTTTATAACACAAAACAAAGAAATAGGGAGACATTTGCTTCGTTTTTATAATGATAGATAAATATAGCAAGAAAGTGTCCTTATCACATTCCTTAAACTTAGCTCATGAACATATTTGTTCAAAACTTAAAACCAAGATATGGCCTTTCATTTGCAAGTTCAATGTGCTAATGCATCTAATGGGATCATTAAAAGTGGATAAATATTTAGAAGGCTCTCATTACCAAAGTTATTGTGAAAATTTATAAAGATAATAAGGAAAATCCTTCCACATCTAAGAACAAGAATATTGTTGATGACGGTGTAGTGGACTCAAAATCTATTCAAACCTACTCCAACATATAAACAAATACACAAGGTATTACCCTTTCTAGACAAGATAAAAACTTTAGACAAAACAACACTTGAAGAAGAAATTTTACTCCCCTAGAAGAATCCTTTGAGAAAACTTGTTCAAGCTAAAATGATCACATTACCTAAAGTAAAAAATCAAGAACTAGCAATAAAACCTCCATGGTATAAAGAAAATGATTTTTGTGACTATCATAGAATCAAGGGGTATAAGACTTCAAATTGTGTTAAACTATAACATCTTATCCAAGATCCTATATAAAATGGTGATGTTGCTATCGAAGACACTCACCTTACCACAAATAATGATATGACAATATTTAAGGATCCACTCCCTAAACATGGAAAAGAATATTCATTTAACATGGGTATCTCTTCCAAGAGTGTTGATTATTCCACCATGCCCTATGATTACACCATATCTCATCTAGAATAAGTTATGCCTTCCATATCATCCAATGATCCTTTTCCAAATCATAATCGAAGTACCCCTTGCAAGACAACAACATGCAAAGCTAAGATGTTAAATCAAGATTAAAATGTTTTTCCTAATGCATCCATTCCATCACAAGATCAAGACATGTTCCTTTTTTACCTCCATGATCCCACTCCATTGCAGAACTTGAGCATCTCTTCCATACCACCTCAAGAGAATAGTATCATTTACACTCCACTCCATGATCCTATCGTAAGTCAATATCAAAGTGCCTTCCACCTCCATTGTAAGGTCCTAACATCTCTCCTAATGCCCAACATGATCCGAAACCTCAACAATAGTTGATCATGCCTATCCAAGTTATGCATGTCAAAATATAAGCTAAACTAGCATCCAAACTTGTTTGCCCAAAAGCCTCATGTCCTCTATAATGGTGGAAAAACTAGGGTTTCTTCAATGAGGATAGTAAGACCACTAATATTTCCTTAGAGACCACTACATTGAAAGAGATGTGAATCCAATAGATCTAGCCACAATCTAAATGAGGAAAGAGCTGATTTTTTTATTAGATTCACTGGTTATTTGTTTGCTCCCTCTTTCTAGTTAAAGATTGGATGATAATTATGAAATTAGAGTAAAAAAATAAATAATTAAAGTATACTGATGAAAATAGATTGTTATAGATATCCCACGAAGCCACAAATTGAGATATGGGTAAAAGAAGATGTTTAAAACCTATTCCCATAAGTTCGGTCTGATTTGTTGGGACCAAGTAGTATAGATTCACCCTGGTCCTTTAAATTTTGCTTTGTCAAAAGCTTAACCTATTTGTCAGTGTTGACTCTGTCAAAATCCAATAGTACAACTCCTGAGCCTATTCCTTGCACACAAAAAGAAAGGAAATAGGATTTCGGATAAGGGTTTGCCTTAGGAAAAAGCCTGGTTTAGGAATTAACCTTGAATTGAATAATGTAAATACTGAAGTAAATACTAAGAGATATACCTCAAACTTGTAGTTATTGATGATGATGATGATGCAATGCTCTTTGAATGTAATCACAAATATTGAATGCAATGGCATGACAATCACATGAACATGAAAAACCCAAATTACACACATGCTTGCATGAAGATTGATGAAATTTTGCTCCATAATGCTTGAAGGATGAAATGTTGTCATGAATCTCTAAAAATGTTTGATGATGTCTACTTAACAGATGAACGAATGATAGGGTATATGAGTGATGTCAAAATGAGTTTATAGGACATCTTTATATAAGTTTCCCTAGGTAAATTATCAATTAGGCCAACCTCCAACAGTCAAGTGTAGCCACGGGGACCAAATTCCATCGGGGAGAGAAATGGCTTGCCCCATTTCAAATTAGGGCTTGTTTAGGGGGACCATGGCATTTTGGGGTGCCCTGGTCCTCTAAAAATGTGACTAATCAATCATGAAATAGGAGAGGACAACCTCCAAGATGGGGCCCACCCAGCAGTGTCCACAAGTGGCATCAAGGTTAGAGAAAAAGGGGCCAAAATAAGCCTAGGTGGGATGAAAATGGGACACACTCAAGTAGGAGCACAATGTAATGTCCCCTTCTCAGCTCTAGATTGTTAGATGGATCTTCAGCCTATTCTGGAAACTCGTAGGCTAATCAGAAACTAAATTAGGGTTTCCATCTTTCGGGTGGATTTCAGAGGGGTGTTTGCAAGAGTTTGGAAGTTTGCCTTCTGGGTTTTTTAGGTTTCTCAAGAGCTTTAGAGTGGTATGACATGCATTTCCATCAGAGGATATTTCTAAACTTACTATTTTTAGTAAATTTTGATAGCTACCCAAATCATGCTTAAAAGGTGTTTGAAGTCACTTACTATTTTTAGCAATATGCTATTTTTAGTAAGTACTATTTTTAGTAGTACAATACAACACTTGGTTTCTATTTCTGGCAGTTTAGTTTTAGGGGTAGCTTATTCCATTCTCTTGGAGTCCATTTTTGGAAGGTAATATTTGAAGTGATTTTATAATTTCAAGTTTCTTTTTGACCCCCGCGCCTAGGTTTAATGACTTTAAATGATTTTTTAAAAGATGTTCTCATGTGATCATCCAAGTCGGGAATTATTAAGTCATTGGTGCACATGAAAAGGGAAATAAATAAAAGTAAAACTTTTAATCCCACATGGCCTGGATAAGAGGGTCGATTCCTTGAGAAAAGCTATAATAGCAAGCTTAAGAGGCTCATTTGGGTATGCTATTATTTTGATAACGAAGTGTTGCTGAAATGTTTTTAGAGACTCTTGCTCAGGGGTTGATTGCCTCCTAGATTCTTCCAGTTTTGAGTTTGAAAGATAACTCCTAGTTGATTGTGGTGTAGTTTCATCTAGAGGTTTCCAGGGTATTCCAATGGAGATTTCAGTTTTGAGTGGATTTGATGTTTTCTAGTTGGTGTGTGAGTGGTGTTTGTTTTTGGAGTGTAAAAACCCTAGTTGATGATTCAAGTTTATACTCATACTGTTTGGAGGTTTGGTCCAATTTTTGTGGGTACTGGCTCATTCTTTTCCAAAGATCTAGGTGCTCCTATGCGCAAGGTTTCATGATTTTTTATGAGGACATTGGTTTTTGTTGCTAGTTGAACCTTTTAGTTGGTCGTACCATTTGCCTGGGCTGCATTGGGATTCATGCCATCTCCCTAGTTGTTGGTTGGAACTTGGGATTAGATGGAGGTTGGACGTCTAGCCTTTATGGTGTCTTTGCTTTTAGTTTGAGCTATTTCAGAGAAGAATTGAGGGAGATGATCATTTGAAGCTTTCTTGGGTTGTTGGTTGAAAAAAACAATTTGCAGTTGTTGCATATCATATTGGGTATCATTGTTCGAAACTCTTGTTTTTCATCATAATTTATCAACATTAAGTTTGGATTTGTCTCTCTAACTTCTTGAATCATAGTAGCATTGTTTTCTCATGATGCTTCAATGTTAGCCTTATTGTAATTCGTTGATTTAGTAGTACTAAACAATGTTCTTTAATTTTGAGATTTTGAAACTAATCTTGTTACCCACCGAACAAGTGGAAGTAGTTGGTTCACCACCAATTTATGATTTCATTACTTTCCAACATTTGATAATAACACTCCTACTGAATAAGTGGTTGAGTTTAGTTTTTGTTTTGCATGTTGAGAAGTGGAAGTGGTTGGTAACAATGTACATAAATCCAAGCTAAAGAGATAGAACTCTTAGAAGCAAGGAAAAGATAGTTGTAAAAGAGATATCTTACAACAAGTGTAAAGGGAATCCTTTGGAGGAGAAGGAGGAAGAGATATTTGCTCAAAGATATCTACCTCCAAGAGGAGATTTTGAAAAAAAACAACATCATTGACCAATTGAAATGAAGGGGAACAAGAATGCATACCTTCCTCCCATTTCTAGGAAAAAGTGATTCTTGTTGAAGGATAACACACTTTCAACCCAAAGTGAGGGATTTGTTTATAATAGACATACATTGTCGAGTGAGGAAGAGGTTGTAAACAAGGATACACACCTCTTACATAAGAGATAATCCTTGAGAAAACAAAAACTTCACACAAGGAATAACATTGTATCACAAGCAAACACCACTCAATAAAGGAAAAGTGGATCCTTAGAAAGGATAAGAAAAATCAATGCCCCCCTAAGCATAGAGATAAAGAGAAGGATTACACAACCTCCACTGAGATATTATACATAAAAGATGTAGCACTTCAAGAAAATAAAGGATCCTAAGCAAGGAACACATATGTACTCACATGAAGGAAGGTTCAATGCGAGAAAAGACATCAAGGTATGAAAAATACAACTCAAAATAAGAGGCAATCTTTGAAAGGAGAAAAGATTGAATATACTTTCCTTGTACCCCAATGGGGAGACAAGGAAGAATTATGTTGTTGCCCAAGTACAATTAAAAATTATGATGCATCACCACACATGACAAAGAGCCCCACCAATAAGGTTAAAATGATAGTGCCATAGGGTGAGGAGCAACATAATAAGGTGAATGGAGTGTTAATGCACTACCTATTCACCAAGAAAAAATGCTAAATCAGTTGTAAGAGTTATGAGTACGATCGTATTGGTCTTGAACAAATTCTTTAAAAGCTTTACAATTTCGAAGAGAATGAGAATAACAGCGATGAAAAAGATAGTGTTCTTCACCTTATTTATTCTTATTGTAATTGATAAGTCTTATAAAAGGAAATGTAACATTCTTATCATATTTGAATCTCCAAAAGATTATTGCAGCTATTTTTTCTTGATTGTCAATAGGGGTAAGTCTTGTCTCTTGAGATGTAGGACAAGGTGTGCTAGCAGAAGAAGAAGGATCGTTTTCTATAATTTTGATAATTCCATCATCAATGAGTCTTTGTATTCCATTTTGAAAATTAGGACATTAATTTGCATGATGATCATTAGTTTGATGATATGAGCAAAAAGGATTATTTGAGGAAGAAGCACCTTTTGATGGATGATAAAGTTTATGTTTTGAAAAATACTCTTTAATCTTTTGAACTTTAAGGAGATCATCCATAAGTGAATGACGAGGATGTCCTAGACCTTTGGTACCAACTTGTGAAGGAGGGTTTATAGGGACTTTGATTCCTTGTTCATATTTTCAAAGTCCTTGTCCACTATAACCTTGTTTTGAGATTACATTATAACCACTCCTATAAGAATGTTTCAATTGAAAGGAAGAAGGACTATTATCATGAATTTCTTTAAAATTTGTAGTGTAGGGGCACATGGAGGGATCAAAGAGATGATTAGATGAAGAAGGGATATCCTTTGTACATAATTTCTTCTCATTATCATCATTATTCATATCCTCTTTGGTTGTTTGATAAGGAGGGTCCTTATCATGTAAAGCTTTATGTTTGTTTAATTTTATATGAGGAGATAGGTCATGAATAACATCATCATCCCTACAAATATATCAATGATTAAGATAAGCTCTAGGAGAATAAGAAGGATCTAGAGATATTGGTATACCAACATTTTGAGCTTGTCCCCCTTGCACTAGAGTGTGCATACGAGAAGAAGATGGTGTCAATTTGCTCTTCAATTTTTGATCTCTATTGGAGAGATAATTGATAGGAGTATTGACTCTTTCCTCATTCACATTAGATATCCCAGGAGAGGTACAAGTGTTAGTTTTTTTAGTGTCATCTCTAGGATTATTATTGTCTACAAAATCTTCTATGTGATATACATATGTAATTAAGATTATTAAAAATATCATCATAAAACAACATACAACATGGATAAAATCTTTGAGGAATGATTTGCAAATAGGAGATATCTTTGAAATTCTAAAGATGCAATATGCAAGAGTACTATGGATGAAAATGAGTAATGCAAAATGAAAGAAACCATTATCCAACACATGATTTTGATACATGTAACTAAGAAACAATGTAACAATATATTAAATAGAAAACCAATCATATTTAGTAAATTCCATTATGAGATACCCAAATCAGATCTAAAAACATTTGAGAAGAAATATGCAACCCACAAGTCCATTTTAGAATAATAAATTAGGGTTATTTAGTATCATTTCTTGAGGGAGAAAGTTTAGAACAAAGAGGTTGTATTGGAACATGTTTCCAGTAAGGAGTAGTTAGCAGATATATTCACCAAGCCTCTATTGAAGGCTACATTTACCTATTTAAGAGGTGAATTAGGGGTGTTGCCCCTTCAAGAGGTGAACTAAATGTATGTGCTCCACATCAGTCAGGTGTTGCATTGTCAAATCTTTTTAGGATTGATGTGTTGAAGGATGCTATTCCTTAGGGGGAGCAGCATAGTGGAACATGGAAGCTTGTGCCTCCACTTTGGCATTGTTGTCAAAGGGGGAGAAGATGTGAAGCATATAAGATATCTGCAGTATTGAAGACATATAATATGGAAGAAGATGAAGAGATAACTTTGTGTATTTCCATCAATTCCAAAGGGGGAGATTGTTGGCATATGTGCAAAATTTGATGACATGATAATAATGTATGTTGTCATTGATGTCAATATACTGAAGTGTGAACCGATATGTTGAAGTAAGTAAATGGGCAAGTGAACCGGTATGATGAAGTGTGAACCGGTATGTTGAAGTAAAGTAAACCGACAAGTGAACCGACATATGCAAAGTTTGCATCGGGGTTTATCAGGGTTTCACTTGATATGACTACTGGTTGGTAATCTCAACTTCAGGGTTTCCGGCTGACGCATTCCAAGTCTGTGCAATTCGACCGACGACATCCTGTGATGACTTAGCATTGAAGTGAAGATTAGATTGCGTTGTCATGTCAGCCTTGTGCACGTGAAGAATTTCCTTGAGGATATTGCTGTTAGGCCCAATATGGAAAGCTAATGTACTAAGAGGGGAGGGGTGAATCAGTACTCCAAAACTTTTCTTTAATAATAACCTTACTATTATGCATAAACAGAATAGTGCAGTAACATAAAATAAAGTTAAAACAAATAGATAACAATCATGCATGATTCACTCCATAACAAATATATTTTGGTTACGCAGAAAATCTTGGTTAGAGAGAAAAACTGCGGTGGGGTTGGCACCCACAACTTCACTACTGCAATAATAAAGATTGCTCGGTTAGAGCTACATTTAGCTATTTCTGATATCTTACCCTGTTAGGAGTAACAAGATCTATTAGATCTACCTTGCTAAAGGATTTCACAACATTATTCTGAATGTTGCACTTGGTTAGAGGCTTTACAATTTATAGACTTGGTTAGAGTCTTTTACCCTGTTAAAGGTTTCTCTTTCAACTTCACAATATTACAATAAAATCATTACAAATATCTGCAACTTTACATCTGGAATGTTATAGCAGATTCTATATGCTCAGAATAAGATTACCTTGCTTATAGCATACCTCGGTAACCCATATAGTAACTCGGTAAACCCTTCTATTTACTCTGTTCTTCGACTGTTCTCTGAAAACCTTCTCGGTGACCTCTATGTTTCTGTAACAGTCTTCCTTCATACATATATGCACACACCTTGTTCATAATCCATGTTGTATATATAGATCTCTTAAAATGGTGATCCAATTCATTGCTTCGATCTTACAAACAAGATTCCTCGAATGAATAACTAAACAAAATATTTCATTGGTTAGATTGACAAAATATTTCATTGGTTAGATTGACCTTGTAATCATACACAATCTTCTAGTGCAATTTCCAATGTATAACGGTTAGATGTGCCTCGATTCTTGTAACACGTTTATATGCATGTCTAGGTTCAATGTATCTGGTAACACGTTTCACTTGGTAAATATCAACTCGGTGTGTTAACTTTACTGCTCGGTAGCCATAAAAAGATACTCGGTAGACAGCTTCGGTGTACATTGTGTTCTGTGACTGCTTTCTTCTTTAACCGACTAGATTGTGCATACCGACTTCTCTGTTTATACCGACTGCATGATTCGGTAGTGCTAACTGACTAGAATATATAGTATGACTTTGAATATAAAAACTAATGGCAACTTGAGAAGTAGTAACAATCTCCCGTTTTGACATTAGTTGAGATGTTTGACAAAAACTACTTTCAAAGTCATAACTCAAAATCTATATACTTTGCAAAATGACTACACTTGGCAATATATACAATAGTCAATGAAATAAGAATATGCAGATATACTCCCCTTATCATTATTATGTATATTACTTGGATTTTGCATGCTCGGTGATGTTTTGTGCTTGTGTGCTCTGCTTGCTCTACATACTCTGCTCGGTATACTCCCCTGTATACAATATTCAAAACTGTATTACCAAAACTGTATCACTCTGAACATAGTATATTACTCCCCTTATGTAGTATCCTAGGTAGTATTACTCCCCTTTTTTGACAAACATCAAAAACTTAATTTCCATCTGGGGGCGGTAACTGATCAAAAATAGATTTATACTTGTTCCGGGCGTCGGTGAGTGCGACTGAGAGTGCATCCTTTACACTTTCCATTAAAGAATTTTGTGCTTGAATATCAACCAATAGTGATATTAAGCCATCAAGAGTGCTTCCCTCTTGTGTAGTAGATAGGCTTGTAGCTCGATTAATCTGCTCTTGAATTGATGAGAGATGAGGAAGGAATAATGTCTGCAGGGTCATTATATCCATCCTAATCTTATGCTCTTCATTTCTGAGTTCTAACTGTTGAGCCATGAGCTGTTGAAGCTTGGTATAAAAATTCTGAACTGAATTAGGCTCGGTGGTCAACTTTTTGGAAAGATCGGTGATCTCTTTCTCAATTGCATCAGTTTTATTCTTGATATCTTTAATGAATAAGGAAAATGTACAAAGTTTCTGAAATAAATAAAGAATGTGCTTGAGTTGAGGGGACAACTCGGCAATGAATTTGACAAGCTTTACTTTTCCTATAGTGAGAGATTTTTGTACCTCTTCTATCATCTTTGCAGTAAGCTCTTTATCTTTTAGCTTGCTTAAGTACTCAGATGCATCAACTCCAGATGTTTCTATTTGAGTAAGGAGTTCATCCAGTTGAATGTGGATGGCTGCATCGGTTGACACTGTTGCTGAAGGTAGCATGTCTGTTAGCAGTGTCTTCACTTTCTGTAGTACTTTATTCTTCTTTTGAATAGCCAATTATTTTTCTTGTTCATCATTTGCTTTGCATAGTTCGCCGAAATCAGTAAGTGCTTGCCCTTTTAATTTTGAGATATCCACATTGGGCAACACTACCGGTTTAGTTAAATTAATCTTGAAACTATGCTTTCTCACCTTCTTCTCTTTACCTTTGGTCGGGTGCACTAAGACAAGTGCTTGTGAGGCTTGCTGACCCTCGATAGGTTGCTCGGTAGATGCAACACTTTGGTCTGTTCCTGTAGCCGTTGTGGTGTCCTTGGGTGTCTAGGTACTAGGGGTCTCAGTTGTAACATTTGCAGTGCTTGATGGTGCTTGAGACTTCTGATCTTTAGTTGTATCTTTTGCTGCTTCAGACTTGTGACCTTCGGTGCTTTGTTCTGTATCCTTGGGAGCTTCGGTAGAGATAGGTGGCTTGACCGGCGGATAAGGCTGAACTTGTACTATCACAGATTCACTAGATATAAGTTTTGCATAGGTAGTGCCTTCTATCATTTCCTGCTCCAGTGCTTCTGCATCCATGACATCTTCATCAATTTGAATAGTGTCAACCAGGTCTTGCTTGGTAGCATTAGGACATTGCTTGGTGACATTAGCATCTTGCTCAGTGACATCAACAATTTTAATTTGAGATTGTTCACCAACATCCTTTCGTTTGAAGATATCCAGCCATTTGGCTTTTGTCTCATTTTCTACATCAATGTATAGCCCATTCATCAATTTTAAGGTTCTTTGTTTGACAAGAAATTAGAATTGTAGGTTGTCAAATGCTCCTTTATTTCTGCTACAGACATATCAAGAAATAGATGGACTAGACTTCTTTCTCTTATTTGTTTCTCTGAGTCCATTGCATATTTCCATCTGTTATCAATATGTAAGTATAATTCACTCGGAAGTGACTTTACTAGTTCTAATGGAGCTAGCTGAAACTTTAGAAGTGTGCAGATGACAACTTCTTCAATTTGTTGCTTCTCATCATTATTCCTAGTCTCATACTTAACATATCTAAATCCTGCAAATCCACCATATTCTTTAAGATTGGCACAAAAGTTTTCAACACTATGAATATTTACCTTCTTGCTTTTTACAATCTGAAATTTGTTTGCATCATCAGATTCTGTATCACTAGACTCGTTTGCCAAAATGAGTCTCCGAGTAGATTTCTTGTAGGTTTTGGTTACCTTGGGAACAGTAACACTCTTTTGCTTCTTACTCGGTGATGCAGCTAATGCTCTAGTGTTGGGTCTCTTTGTTGGTGGAGTCAGTAGGGCCTTTGTAATGTCATGTTTCTTTCTTTTCAAAAATTTACCCTTAGGCAACTTGGTACTTAATGTTATTGCTACCTCTTGAGCTTCTGATTCCTCTTTGGTAATGGCAAGAGTGCCTTTGACAGGTGTAGAGGAGGATTCTTCTCCGAATTTCTCAGATAAAACTTTTATCATCTTGGTAGCCTTTCTTGTAGCTTTAGGTACTACAATGCTCATTTTCACCTTTTCTTTAACTTCTTCATAAGTACCATATCTTAGTTCAGTAGCATGCCTTGGCAATGACAGATAGGCATTAATTTGTTGTTTTGTAGTATCATAGTCAATCTCATAACCCATTGGTGGCAAAAATTGAGTCCTTGGTTCAACAACATTCATATAACAGTAATCAGTGTCTACCTCAAAACATATGTCATCCTTATATTTTTCTACCAGTTGTGGTGAAATCCTGTACCTGTTGTGCATCTTCTCTTGAAATTTGCTGAAATAGTCATCCATGATATCATTAAAATTATCTCCCAATTTCTTGATATAGTCATTTATTTGATGGGTGATAGGTCGGTGTAGCTCCCAAACTACTTTACCGACTGAGGGAAAGAACTTCTCAAAGTAGAAAAACATGCATACAAGAAGTGAACCAAACTTCAGTGTATTTGCCGAGTTGTTCTTTTTCAGCTTCCTTATTGTGTTCAGGTTCTCAAACAAGTTCTTCAGTAGCACTTCACATAAGTCTACTTTCATTCCCTTTTTCACTATTTTGTAAGCTAAGTCAACTGTTGCACATGGTACACTGTTTTCCCTAGCTGATTGGAAGAAACAGTAACCAATAACTCTAATTGCAAACTTAAGTTCTGCATCAGTGACATTGTTCAATTTCAGTCCTCGGTAATCAGATTCTACTCCAGTTAGACTGATTAACTCCTTATGTGATATCATTTTCTATGCTCGTGCATGATCATAAATAGGATACCCGATGATCACATGAATGATTTCCTTAGTGATTTTGAATGGTTGCTCCTCTAGCCACGTAAAATCATCATGGACTCTGCTTAAAACAAACTTAACCCATTGGGGTTTGAACACACGGGGATAGGCTAGGGCTTCAGTTAATCCCTTAATTTTGATATGCTCGTACTTGCTATCCATTTTTCCATCGGTACAAAGTTCATCATATGTGTCACTAATCTCAACATGACCGAGTTCTTCAACACGACACTTGGTGAAGAATCTAACATCTTTTACTAACAAGACTTGATCAGGGATGAGTGAGAATGCAGTTTTGTCATCCGGTTCAGAGGCAACTTTAGGAGTCAAAGAATACTTCAGCGAGGGCTTCTCCACATTCTTGACAACTACGGGATCTTGGATCTTGGGCACCATTATAGATTTTAGGTAAAAAATTTGCAAACTATCCTTAGGGTTTGACAGTTTACAAACGACTGATGCTTCACACTCGGTAGATAGTAGCAATTTGATAAGATCAGAAACTAGCTTAACAGTGTGATAAGATTTGATGTAAATACCTTGAAATTCGCTCTGAAGTTTGATCGCCTTGATTCGCTCTGCTCTGCTCTCTTGAAAACTTTGGTGAATGAGAATGACCATGAAAATACCTTTAAGTACACAAAATACCTTATTGGGCTCCATGCGGGTTAGGTCAAAACATTAAATGCACTCGGTTTACCTTTAACCGATTTACTCCTCTTTTTTCGTTTTAATCGAGTAACCAAATTTCCCTCATTTACCGACTTGACAGGCTTCCTGTATACACCGACTTGACAGGTTTCCTATAAAGTACTTTTGATAGAATTTCAAACTTACTAATGCATCTTAACTATGCAGATTTTGAATTTTATACATAATAGAATAGGAACTGTTATGATTTAACCTTTAGAGAATGCAGTCCCTTCATACCTTTGCTTGATTAATTTGGAATAGGTGCACCTAACTCGGTAGGTAAGGTGCTTTCTTCATCTGACATGATTTCCTTCTTTTTCCAAATCATCTTAAATTTTTCTTTTATCTCTTCAGTGTCTCTTCTAGGTTGATCTCTGCAATCTCCAGCTAAATGTCCAGCTTTGTGAAAATGATAACATGCCATACCAGGATTTCTCCATGATCTTCGGTTGTTTGTTCCAAACCTTATAAAATAGTTGGCACTAATATGTCCATATCTTCCACAACATTCGCACCATATCCTTGTATTGTAATCCCATGGTACTGCTGCATATTATCGGTAAGGATTTGTGTGAGTTCGGTAACCTCTGGTGTTTGCTCAATGACCACTAGTGTTTGCTCAGTGACCACACCGCATGTGATTCTTTTGCTTAGACAAGCACTTCTCGGTATCTATTGTAGTTTCTACAAAACCCTTTGAATTTTGCCTTCTAATAGTTGTTAACCGACTTTGTCCTACATTGATTAGATGTGTGACCATATTTATTGCAATTGTAACAATACTCATTTGACTTAGTGATATTCGGTTGCTTACCTTTTCTGATCTGGCATATGTTGGCAGTATGACCTTGATTTCCATAGTAGTAGCAAGTAGGCTTCTTCCTTTTGATGTTATTCCTGTTTTCAGCTTGCTTTGATGATTCTCCTCTCTCGGTAGTATGAATTCCTTTCTCGATAGAGTCTTTTCCTTTGTAACCGAGTCCTGCATCTTTGTTGGGTCTTCTTGAATTCAGTTGCTCATCCAACATCTTTGATGCATCATAACTCTTCTTCAATGTTTCTTTGGATTTCTTCTCTATTTCAAGTTCATCAGTCAACCTTGATACTTCAAGTTTCAATGCTTGATTCTCATCATTCCTCAGAATTGCTTCATGATGTGCATAACCTAGTTGATCTGTCATATTTTGTTGAATCCCAGTCAACCTTATGATTTCATCATTCTTATCAGATACAGAGACTTCAAGTTGTTGTTTCTCTCTTTGTAGATCTCTTGCTTTATCCTCAACTGTCCTCAATGCATCTAGATTTTTAGTCATCTATGTACTGAAATGTTCATGTTCTCTTTTCATTGCTTTTAGTTGATCAGCCAAAGCTTTGTTCTTTTCTTTCAATACTCCAATCATTTCTTCTGTCTCTTCAGATATACTGTTCTCAGATGATGTCTCAATTTGTTCCACTAACTCTTGAGAATCCTGCAAGTCATCAGATAATCTTCTTCTTACTTTCAGAGATTTTTGCATTTGCCTTTGCATGTCTGCAATCACTTGATTTTCATGATCCAGCTCTTCTTGCAGATACACAATCCTTTGAGATTATTTATAGCCTTCCATTGATAAGATCTTTCTCTTTAGGTAGTTAAACCCTTTTCCAAGATTAAAGCTCTGATACCAATTGTTAGGCCCAATATGGAAAGCTAATGTACTAAGAGGGGAGGGGTGAATCAGTACTCCAAAACTTTTCTTTAATAATAACCTTACTGTTATGCATAAACAGAATAGTGTAGTAACATAAAATAAAGTTAAAACAAACAGGTAACAATCATACATGATTCACTCCATAACAAATATGTTTTGGTTACGCAGAAACTCTTGGTTAGAGAGAAAAACTGCGGTGGGGATGACACCCACAACTTCACTACTGCAATAATAAAGATTGCTCGGTTAGAGCTACATTTCGCTATTTCTGATAGCTTACCCTATTAGGAGTAACAAGATCTGTTAGATCTACCTTGCTAAAGGATTTCACAACATTATTCTGAATGTTGCACCTGGTTAGAGGCTTTACAATTTATAGACTTGGTTAGAGTCTTTTACCCTGTTAAAGGTTTCTCTTTCAACTTCACAATATTACAATAAAATCATTACAAATATCTGCAACTTTACATCTGGAATGTTATAGCAGATTCTATATGCTCAGAATAAGATTACCTTGCTTATAGCATACCTCGGTAACCCATATAGTAACTCGGTAAACCCTTCTATTTACTCTGTTCTTCGACTGTTCTTTGAAAACCTTCTCGGTGACCTCTTTGTCTCTGTAACAGTCTTCCTTCATACATATATGCACACACCTTGTTCATAATCCATGATGTATATATAGATCTCTTAAAATGGTGATCCAATTCATTGCTTCGATCTTACAAACAAGATTCCTCGAATGAATAACTAAACAAAATATTTCATTGGTTAGATTGACCTTGTAATCATACACAATCTTCTAGTGCAATTTCCAATGCATAACGGTTGAATGTGCCTCGATTCTTGTAACACATTTTCATATGCATGTCCAGGTTCAATGTATCTGGTAACACGTTTCACTCGATAAATATCAACTCGGTGTGTTAACTTTACTACTTGGTAGCCATAAAAAGATACTCAGTAGACAGCTTCAGTGTACATTGTGTTCTGTGATTGCTTTCTTCTTTAACCGACTAGACTGTGCATACCGACTTCTTTGTTTATACCAACTGCATGATTCGGTAGTGCTAACTGACTAGAATATATAGTATGACTTTGAATATAAAAACTAATGGCAACTTGATAAGCAGTAACAATTGCATACAAAGATTGATTCTATCTACCTCGGGAATGTGCAAAGTCTTAGTAAACGATGGAGAGCGCGTGATGGGTTATCAGCTTCCAGAAGCAGTGAAGAATGAACGATGCAGAACGTCTTGAGATTTGTTCAAGATTGTTTTACCCTATGTAATGTGTTTAAACGGTCAGGATTGGAACGAATGTATTGTTAACCTAGATGCTTAGGGTTTTAGGTTTTGGCCACCGACCTAATTGTTGTCTATAAGGTCGATGATGATTTTCATTTGAAGTTGTTGGCAAATGAATGCATATGAGGTGATTCTTGCTAGACCGAAGAAGTGAGTAGAGATCTGTAGAGTGTGATTGCAGATGTAAAGGAACTGAAGTGGATCTACTTTGGCATTGAGTGATGTTATCAGATCAGTGTATTACCTGTTGACTTCTAACCATTTCAGCAGTTGGAAAATCCTTTTACTGAGTAGCTTTAACAGCCTTTTTGTAAATCCTTTAATAGGGTGACTCAAAATCATTGAGTTCTTCAAATCCTCTTGCGAGGTAACCTTTAACAGGGTTTTATCCTCTAACCGGGTATTTAGCCATCCCTTAACCGGGTGATCCCTAGCAGGATCGGTTCCTAGTAGAACCTGTTGTAAAGTCTTTAACTGGACTAGGCTCCTAACAGAGTGGACTTCAAAAGAGTTCAAGAACAACTTGTGGGTATTCATCCCCACCGTGGTTTTTCCCAGTTGGGTTTCCACGTGAAAAACCAGTGCGTTATGTGTGATGCTTTTTCATGTGATGATTTAATGTTTTCCGTTAAGCGGTAAAGCATGTTGATCTAATGGTCATTGTATTTTTGATGTATTACCTGCTTAAGCATATGGGTGAAGTTGAGATGAGATATTAGGTTTTGAGAAGTTCTAAGTGTTACCGGTTTATGTCTTTTACAGTCATACTGTGTGTTACTGGTATTGTCTTGATTTAGGTTGATGATGTTGTTTGCTAGTTAGTGCAGTCTTTGCAGTTTAAGTTGTCGGAGAAATTTTTGTTTGTACTGATTCACCCCCCCTCTCAGTACCTATTTGGTATTTACTGTTCATCATTATTCATCACAAAACTCCAACTCCCAATTAGACCATCATTTGAAAACTAAACTGGAACATTGCACAAACCATATGAACATGTCCTCCAAACTGCAACACTTGAATCCACATATATAGAAGCCACCAAGCATTCTCTAGACCTGTTCTGATAGACAACCTTATTGTCAAAAACATCAACAACCAACTCTGCCACTTGAGCAATGGAGGACCTACAAATCTGGCAGTGCAATATACACATAACATAGTCATTATATTTAGAACCATAATAAATAATATTTACATACCAGAGGAATGCAAGGAATTCTTCCACTAAGACGTGAAAAAATCTTTCATGCATAAATTCTATTTCCTACATATGAAAACTTCCATTACACTAGCCTTCCAAAAATACTTCAACTTCTCCACGAGACAATCAAAACACATAAATACTCTTTCTGACATGTTGAAACTTCCACTATACCATTCATAATTAACACCTCAAGTAACAATAACGGAACAAATAAATACTCTTTACTGCATATTAAAACTTCCACTACATCATCCTTACTTCAACATCAAAAACAACACAAGACAAGTTGACATCAATGACAACATGGTGTATGCGGGAAAAGTGGTACGATGAAACGAAAAATGTGTATTCAAGATTAGTCCACACACCAATGGGACTCTTGGTGCAAGTTATGGAGCTATATGGAATATCTCAACTTCCCAAGGGATGTTCCATTGTTCTCTATCTCACAAGACCCCTTAAGCCAATGCCTTTGCTCTCAGATCACTGAGCAAAGTGACTTAGGGATGACAATCATGAGAATGAGGGATGTTTGATCAATCTAACATGAATGCAATCCTAAAGTGCGTGATATTAACAAAAGATGAAATAAACTAGCATGTATATGATGATATGATGAAAGGATTAGTAAAAGAACTATCCTAACATGAGACATTGGCTTAATATGATTATTATGATAAAGAGAAATACTTCTAAAATGCTTATTAGTTATTTTTATTCAAAGAGGGATTAAAATGCTTGATAAAAATGAGTATAGATTAGATGCATAAAACTTGGATCCTTGAATGATAGAAGAATGGCTCTATTTATAGGGAAAATAGGGCAATGAAGGGTCAATATTGGATGATCCTATCAAGGGCCAGGATTGAAAGCTATCAATCCATGTTTACAATTCTCACCAATGAAATGGTGACAATTGTCAACATAAGACTGCTTGAGAGGAGATGTAAGAAGCATTAAATGCTTGAGAAGACCTCATGGTTACCTTAGAAGGTAAGGGTTAAGGTTAGGTTAAGATTATTCATTGGATTAAGGTTTTATCCAAATGACAAACTCTTATGCAAGGGTTAAAGGGATAACCAAGGTTAAAGCCATCAATGCTCGATGAGACCCTTGGGTTAGATGGAGATTGAGTTTAGAGAGAAAGTCTATAATCATGCAAGAGGGTTGAGCTGACCATTAATGGTTTGGAAGACTTTCAAGGTTAACTTGTTGAAGACATAAAGCCTTTAATGGTTATTGAAGACTTTAAGGGTTTGAGAAGTGACTTCCTTTGTTTAGGGATGTGACAATATTTAGTAGATGGGTTAGGCTAATTGATTAAGATTATATAGGTTCTAGATGAATTTAGGAAGAGGATTTAGGAGGCAAGTGGGAGATGTAGGAGAATGCAAGTGGATGGAGGGTAATTTTAATTAAAATAAATTGCTTTATTTCAAAAAATAGATGCAAGTGGGTGGATTTAAATAAATCAGATTTATTTATTTAAAGTGAACAATTTAATTAAATGTAAATTTAATTAAAAGGAGTGTAGACACCTAAAATTAATATTTAATTAATTTAAGCCTGCAGTAAGTGGGTGGGTCGAGTTCGGATGCAGTAAGTGTCATGATAGAGGTATCACTAAGGTTGGTTGGGATATTGGATAAGTTAATGATATTGTCGAGGTCTTCGATGGTATCGTCTTCCATGTAGACTTGCTTGTAATGTCGTTGCTCATTTTCCTTGGCTTCGTAGATATGTTGTGGACCAAATTCAAGCAGTCTAGACTCAGTGCCTTGTCCTTCTTGAGAAACAGGTGTATGAATAGTACTCTCAAGAATATCTTCAATAATATTTGAACAGTTGCCCCATTCATAGTCATTAGAATCAGTCTCAAAAGTATTGTCCCAGAGTCTTGCAGTGTTGTTGACAGGTATGTTGTAAGGTGAAAAGAGATCCCTGATAATTGATACCAGTCTAATAGTTTTCTTTGATTCTGTATCAGATCCTGCTTGTACTCTTTGCATCTGTTCATATATTGATTCTCCTTGGGGAGTAGTGATTTCTTCAGGGGGTGATTTTGCCTTGTTTAGAATAGGTTCCTAAACATGGTGTACTTCTACATAAGATGCTTCTTCTATTTGAATGGCCAACTCCTCTTGTTGTTTCTCTTTTTCATGGTGTTCTCACTCTTTCCTGATTGTTTCTGTTGATTCGTGTAGTGCCTCCTGCCACGAGTCCTCCTTGTATTTCTTCTTTGCTTTGCATTGAGGTTTTTGATATTTATTTGGTTTCTGCTTTGGGGGTAGTTTGTGTCCATAGCCCAATCCTGTTTTGTCTCTAAAAAACTGTGAAGGAGGATCTGGTGGTTCTGTGATGCCTTCTTGACGCTTGCCTATAGGTCCTTTGCCATTGTACCCCATCCGTTGCATGATTAGGTATCCTTTTCCATACTGTTGCGTTGGGATAGCTACTTCCATAGTAGTAGCTCTGACTTATTCTTCATCCTTGTATAGCCAACTAAGGATGTCCTTTTCTTCAGACTCATGTGCTAGTGTGCCTAATTGGACAAATTTGCCATCAAACTTGGAGATGGGTTGTGTTGCTTGATGTGTTAATGCAGAAGGCTGCCCATGAGATTTTGGCGATGCTGGTAAGTTAGTGAGACACATGGGTTCGAAAGAGTATTCTCCCATGCCTTGCTCTTTGATTTTCAGTTTTTGTTTGAAATCCATGGATAAAGATTTGAGCTTTTCTTGATGATGATCTAATGTTGAGGAATTTTGGGATTCCCTGTTTTGTGGAACCAAGTTGTCTCGGGCTGCCCCCATAGCATTGCAATGTTTGAAAGGGGTATTATCTACTGATATAGAAATCTCCTACCCATTATATGGTAATTTGACACACTGGTGGTAAGTTGACGGTACCACTTGCATTTCATGTATCCAAGGACGACCCAATAAAATATTATATGTGAGGTCTATGTCTAAGACTTGGCACATAGTGTCCTTTTGTATTGGTCCTACCTGAATAGGTGATATTATTGTTCCCTTGGATGATCTCTCTTCATCAACATATGTTTTGATGGTGATCTTTTTGTGTGGATCAATAGACTGCTCAGAGAAGCCTAATGCACATATAAGTTTTAAGGTACAAATATTGAGACCAGGTCCTCCATCTATTAATACTCTTTTAACTCGATGTTTGTAGACTGAAAATTCAATGTGAAGGGGAGTATTATGTGGATGGCTCAACGAGATATTATCATGCTCAGAAAAGGTGAGATTATGAGGCCCAGTCATGTGAGCCACCATGGCTTGAAATTTGTCAATATCCAGATCTTGAGGTATATTTTGTTTCCAATAGTGCTTGTTCTAGGATGTCTTTATGTTTTGGTGAAAGTTTTAACAATTCAAGTATGGATATTTGAGTAGGAGTTCTCTGCAGTTGAATTACCAAATCATATCGAGTCTTGGGGATAGTGGTCGTTGTTGATGTATGCCCTTTCAAGACATATTTTTGAGCTCTGGTGGTTACATTGATCGATTCGTGTTCGTGTTTGCCTTTGATTTTAATGACATTTACTTGATTGTCATCTATCGATATATGATTGTTGGTGTTATTGTATATGTGATTGATGCGAGCTCCACGTGTATGATTCGATGATGAAGTTCCTTCCTTGTTATAATTTGGAAGAGGATTTTTAAAGGCGTCATGATCACCATTTGCTTTTAGACCATTGACCGTTAAATCACCTCTATCAATCATGTCTTGAACAATGTTTTTAAGCCTCATGCAATCATTTGTTTGATGCCCTTTGTTTCGATGAAAATCACAGAAGTGTGAGTCATTCCACCAAGGTGGTTTGACCTAGGGTTCAAATTTGTTTATAGCTGGTAATGTGATAATCTTGTTTGCCAGGAGTTCTCAGAATGCTGATTCTAAGGATTGCCCCAATGGTGTGTAAATGTGTTTATTTGGAAAATTATTGGTGTTACCGCTTGAATTTGGATTAGGTCCTCGATTTATGTTGTTGTTTTGGGTATTGTTGGTGTTGTTTGCATTTGAAGGTTCCTGATTGGTATTCAGTGCATAAGTGTTAGTGTTTTGGTTAGCACCCTTTTGATTCTTGGTAGCCTGAGTATTACTTGATAAAGCCAATACTGGTTATTTGGACTTTATATCATTAGCATCATTTCCTCCCTCATTTCCAACATTTTTGTTTCTGGTCCAGAACCTGGATTTGTCTAAGTTGTTGTTGTTGTTCTGGTTGTTGAAATGAGAGTTGGTTGAATAATTTCAATGTTCCTTTCTTGATACATGCCTCCTCTACTTGGATTCCATTTTCGATCAACTTGGCAAAAGATGGTATGCATTGGAGCTTGAGTATTTTACTCATCTCACTATTCAGATTGTCGATGAAAATTTCTATCTTTTCCTTTTCGAGCACATCTCGAGAATATCTCGAAACCATCTGTCTCCAACATTGAAGAAACACCATGAATGTTTCATTGTTTTTTTGTTTGGTATTGCAGGCATCTAGCATGGTGATTGCATGTTGAATATTGTAGGAGTATTGAGTGATAAATTTATTGACTAACTCATCAAAGGATCTGACAGGAGGTGTGAGTTTGGATAGCCACTCCATTGTTTGTCCTCCCATGCTTCTTGGGAATAGCCCCATCAAATAGGTGTCATCATGGGAAAATTCAAGGCTCATGGTACAAAACTCTCGAACATGATCGCGAGGATCACTCTTACCATCATATTTGTCATATTTAGGAATATCTAAATTTGGGGGAAAAGATATCATGTTTAACCTCTTGTCAAAAGGGTAAGGACAAATTTCGTTTAAGGAATACTGTATTGTAGTCCCCTGTTGCATGTCCTGCATTTGTCTTTGCAGCATCTGCATTTGTTGTGTAAGAGCAACCAAGGGTGCATTTGTTTGTCGGGGGAAGAGTTCTTCCCTTTCATTATACCTAGTTCGAGTATGTGTGTGTTCTGGCATGTTGGGCTCAGGTATGTTTTGCTCAGGGTCACGTGCTTCCTCTTCTCTTTGTTGTTCTTAATAAGTATATTTCGAGACCTTGTCCTAAAGATTTCAGTATCAAAGTCTTCAGGGATCCTAACTCCTTTGCTTGTTAGCATGAGCAAGTTTTTTTTTGTTGGCCTCTATGAGTCTTTCCATAAGTTTTTGAAATGAGGTGCTTTCTTGACATTCTTGGAGGAGCTCCTCATAAATCTTTGTGTCTTCTAAATTTGGATACTCGAAAGGATTTGATAATCTTTGACCCATACTGGACTCTGGTTGTGGTTCGCTTTGCTTGTTTCGTTGAGAGCGAGTGACAACGAGCATCTAATAGAAACTTTATGTGACAAAGGGGATGAAATCCTCTTCTTCGTGTTGTTCGGGGGTTGGTGGTTCAAATAGAGGTATGTTATAAGTGATGCAACCTTCTAGGAAGAAAGCTGGATTGATCTTTCCTCCACGATTTAAGCGTTGGCTGAATGCTGATTTTTGGAAAAAGGCTCTACTTCTCAATGGCTCTTCGTCAAATTCGTTTGACTTGTCTTGAATATATAAGCGCATATTATGGAGAAATGTGCGATGAGATTTGAAGATTTGGCAATTGATGTAGAAAAATCTATTCCGTTTAGCAAGTTTCTGAGAACTAGGTTGTCGTTTCTTCAACTTAGTGTTGTGATGACGACTTTTTCTTCTCAAAATATGAGGAGTGGTCATACAAAGGTGATCAATGGTTTCCTTTGATTTGGTTGGATTATGATACTTTTTTTGAAAACTTAAGCCTACTTTTATCAAATGAAGGTTTGATGCCCCCTCACGACAAAGTGCGTAAAATGATATGGAATAAGAGCCTTCCCGATATGGAAACTTGATTTGACAACTTAGGTTTAAACTAGGTATCTTTTGATGATGGAATCCGTTTAATTGGTGGACCTTTTGATCGGTGTGATGATGTTACCCGATTTTGATAGGAGAAAGTGTTATCCTTAGCTAGTTTTAGATTTTTGACAACTTTTGTTCTAAGAATGACTTGTTTGATTGTTTGGTTGTTTGGAATAGTTTCTGATGTTCTGACTCAAGTTTTGCCTGATGAGGTTGACTGAAGATCCAAAAGGGTTTTTGAAACTGATGTTAAATTTTTTTCAAGAATGTTCAGTTTTGCTCTTTGTTTTTCATAATTTTATCAATGCGCTAAGACAAAGACTAAATGCGCTAAATTTTGACTCAGATGTGCTGTTTAAACCACCAATACACTAAGCTATCTGTGCTACCCGCTAGACTAGTGTTTTTACTTCTGTTATTTCAGGAATGGTTATGAGCTAATTTGTTTTGAATATGCGCTAAGGTTTAGACTCAAAGCGCTACAATTTGCTCCCAATGCTAGGCTGATGCTTTAACGCGCTAATATGTCCTTAAGAAGAGCTAATGTTTAGTTGCCAAATATTTAGACTGTTATGCGTTGTTTTTTAGAATGAATGCGCTAAGTTTAAGCTCTGACGCACCAAAGTTTGCTTCAGATGCGCTAGGATGTTGCTCTTATGCGCTAAACTGCTCTGTTTTGTTTTGTTTGTGGGTTTTTTTCAAAAATTTTAACACTTTCTCAACTTTGATAGATGATTTTCTGAAGTATAAAATGCAAACACAACACGAAAAAGAAAACCATTTTGCCTATTCTAAACAAAGAGTGTATGTTCTGCGAGGATGTGTTCAAATCCCCAATGTTTTAATAGGTTTTGGATACAAATAATACAATTTAGGCATACTCTTTATTCAAGGGTCATCAACAATACCATAGCCCACTAGTCTCGATACTCCATCAGCTCAAACAACCATGTCACCCCCTAGGGGGCGCCCATTTTTTTGCCTTTTTCCAGAAATTAACCCAAAGTGAATTGCTTCACAATTGAGTAGCTATCTTGGGAGATATATGGTGAGTAATCTTGGGGGCAGATTCTTCCCCACCCTTGCACTATGATATTGAAGATGTCTGGATACTGACTCGGCTCAAGGTTTCTATTTTTGAGGTTCGTAATCAAGCTTCGTGTTCGGCCGTCAGTGATAAAATCCCTCAGGAGGCTTCCCAACTTTTAGAACAAAGGCTTTACGTATCGTAAAGATACTGGGGGAAGGCTAATCACTGCATAAAACCATTGAAAGGGACTTTCGTCACCCTCCACTTTTGATTATAGTGGGTTGGAACACTTGACGATAAATTCGTTTCCCGCTTAGGTTGTTCCCCTCTCACCGACCATTTAAATTGCGCTCTGAGAGCAACTTGGGAGGGCAGGCCTGCTAAAGGTTGTAAATGCTTAAAATACTGAAAGCATAAGAGTGGTTTGGCTTTTTGGTCACCCAGTTAAGGGGAGAGCATATACCTTCCACTTTCGAGAAAAGGCATACAAAGTTCTTTTTATCCTTAAAAACAATGATTTGTTAATTTCTATTTGGAGATATTGCTCTAAAACAATATGGTGTTCTTTTTAACTCCTAAATCAGTGATTTTTTAAGCTAAGTAAATGAAATCCTGGTCAACAATGCAAATTTTTTGAGATGGTCAACAAAATGAATTTAATAGGGGAAAGATTTCCCTCTTTTGTTTTATCTAGACCATGAAAACAAGTGAGGTTCTTTAACTTATGCAAGAAAAGTAATGGATCCTTTTAGACACCAAAGGATGGTGAGGTTCTTTTTAAGATTTTGCATAAATAAAGGTTTGTCTTGTTCTTTTTAAAATCCCAAAATGAAGTGTTTTCTCTTCCTATGAAAGCAAAGTAAGGTTTTGTTTTTTGTTCTTTTTAAGTACTCCAAAAGAAAATGATATTCAATTTTACTAATGAGGAAATGAAGAAAACTTTAAATAACTAACTTAACCAAGTTAGAAATAAAAAAATTAATCACAAGCCTAACTTAGTAAAAGAAAAATCTCCTGATCCTGCAAACAAATGTTAGTCACTTGCAACAAAAACCAGTTAGAAAACAATTTTTTTTAAGGTGGACTTCCACAAGTCTAATTTTTTCTTTCTCTGTTACAATTTTGTTTTTCTTTCTGTGTCTGTCATGGGCTAATCTACAGACCAGATGCACTACAGAATGGAAGTGATGCGCTATCAGAAAGCCCATATGCGCTATGTTGTTGTCTTAATGCGCTACATTGATGTTTTAAAGCATCGAGACCAACAAGAAATAACATAAATGCTATGTGCTAAAGTTAAGTCAGGATGCGCTAAGGTATGGTATCAACGTGCTAAATAGTCAGCAAGATATGCCAAAGGAAAGACCTTATGCGCTAGAGAATGGTATCCACACACTGATTCAAGTTTTACGTGTACCTGCAAAGTTAGTCCTGCATAAAAAATGATTTGATAAATGGAGTTATGCCCCACGGTGGGCACCAGAAATGTATGCGGGAAAAGTGGTGCGATGAAACAAAAAATGCATATTCAAGACTAGTCCACACACCAATGGGACTCTTGGTGCAAGTTATGGAGCTATATGGAATAGCTCAACTTCCCAAGGGATGTTCCATTGTGCTCTATCTCACAAGACCCCTTAAGCCAATGAATTTTCTCTCAGATTACTGAGCAAAGTGACTTAGGGATGACAATCATGAGAATGAGGGATGTTTGATCAATCTAACATGAATGCAATCCTCATGTTAATGATATTAACAAAAGATGAACTAAACTAGCATGTATATGATGATAAGATGAAAGGATTAGTAAAAGAACTATCCTAATATGTTACACTAGCTTAATATGATTATTATGATAAAGAAAAATACTTCTAAAATGCTTATTAGATTATTTCTATTCAAAGAGGGATTAAAATGCTTGGTAAAAGTGAGTATAGATTAGATGCATAAAACTTTGATCCTTGAATGATAGAAGAATGGATCAATTTATAGGGAAAATAGGGCAATGAAGGGTTAAGTTTGGATGATCCTATCAAGGGCCAGGATTGAAAGCTATCAATCCATGTTTACGATTCTCACCAATGAAATGGAGACAATTGTCAACATAAGACTGCTTGAGAAGAGATGTAAGAAGCATTAAATGCTTGAGAAGACCTCATGGTTACCTTAGAAGGTAAGGGTTAAGGTTAGGTTAAGATTATCCATTGGATAAAGCTTTTACCCAAAGGATAAACTCTTGTGCAAGGGTTAAAGGGATAACCAAGGTTAAAGCCATCAATGCTTGATGAGACCCTTGGGTTAGATGGAGGTTGAGTTTAGAAAGAAAGTCTCTAATCATGCAAGAGGGTTGAGTTAACCATTAATGGTTTGGAAGAATTTCAAGGTTAACTTGTTGAAGACATAAAGCCTTTAATGGTTATTGAAGACTTTAAGGGTTTGAGAAGTGACTTCCCTTTGTTTAGGGATGTGACAATATTTAGTAGATGGGTTAGGCTAATTGATTAGGATTAGATAGGTTCTAGATGAATTTAGGAAGGGGTTTTATGAGGCAAGTGGGAGATGTAGGAGAATGCAAGTGGATGGAGGGTAATTTTAATTAAAATAAATTGCTTTATTTCAAAAAATAGATGCAAGTGGGGGGATTTACATAAATTAGATTTATTTATTTAAAGTGAATAAGTTAATTAAATATAAATTTAATTAAAAGGTAGAAAGGGGATTTAATTAAATAAAGTGATTTATTCAATTAAATGATATGAAAGGCCTAGGTGAATTTAATTAAATAAATTGAATAACTTATTTAATCAAATAGATGAATGCGAATGATTTAATTAAGTTAGACTTAATTAAATAGAGGAATGAGAATAAAATGAACATTAAATATTCACTTTAGGAAATTGGTCATTTTTATACGTCTACACATGGGACTTGTTGACATCAATAACAACAAAGCACAACAACTCAAGTTTCCAACACCCTATACCATCAACCCTAGTCCCTAAATCATATGTGCTAAACCCTCAATGCCATACCCTATTCCCTCAAACGTAAACTTGAAACCTTATACCCTGAATCCCAAACCATGTCCCTCAACCCTATAAACTCAATTCTAAACCCTATACCCTACACCATTTACCATCATTTCTAAACCCTATCCCTGAACCCTAGGGCCTAAAGCCCATACAATAAACTCTACACCATTAACACTAAACCTTATACCCTATACCATGTACTCTAAAATCTAAAAAATGATATTAATAACATAACACTAAAACCTTTTTTTTTTTTAAAATTTAATCCCTAAAATATCAATGCTCAACCCTCCATCGTCAATTGTATTCCCTAGATGCTAGGGCCTAATAGGTCTCTAGAATGTCTATTTTAATAAGTTTTTTAGTCAGTTCAGTACAAACTTTTACTAAGTTTTACTGCTAATTTTCATAAGATGTCAGTCAAAGTTTGGTTTGTGGTTATGTTACGACTTTTTTTTAGCACTCTTTTATGTGTGGTGATAATTATAATATGTTTATGAAATATGTGCATGATGTGATGGAAATGGTTAGTTGTTATGATTATTCAATGTTGTATGTGCTAACTGATTTTGCAGCCTCCCCTTTGGACTTGAGCTGATTGGTCTTGTAGTTGTTCACTGTTCCAGTTCCTGCAGCCATTACAGAATAAGTGTTGATTTGGTCAAATGGTAGATCAAATAGATTGGACTATTCAAAAGAAGCACTTACACATGGAACTCTTTCATTATGAATTTAACTACCTAAGCATGTATCATTAAGGAGTTTGTTGGAACACATGTAATGGATATTTATGCAGTTGGTCAGGAGGTAGGAGTTGCAGTCCTAATAGGACTTTTAGCCAGTTTGTGCTCTTTTATTTTGGTTAAGAAATCTTTCCCTAGATACTTGGATCGAGATGTAGTTAGTTAGAGATTTAGTCATAGGAAAATTATATAAATAAGACAACCCTTTAGCCTGAGAAGGTTAACGATTTTTGTTGTCCTCATGTTATTAGTTGTGTTTTCTTTTATGAAGAACATAATCAATGAAAAATGATGTATTCATGAGCCGAACTTAATTTTTTGAATTTGTGATTGAGTACATACCCAAGGGCCCCGACTTGAGGTACAATACCGCTGCAGTGTTTAAATATAGTTAGATTAAATTTTGTTTCATTTCTTAGAATAAGTTTCTTAAATTGTATTAAGTTCATTTGTTATTGTTAAATTTCCTCCAACATCTTAGTTGAACATCAGTTAATTGAATTCATGTTATGAAACACATTTGGATTACATAGTATGATGTTTAGTATTTCCTTGCAAAGGTTAATTGTTTAGCATTTCATTTTTGTTATAGTACTCTCTAGTTGTTATTTTTCCAGTATTTTATTTTGGTTTTTCCATAGGATAACAACTATAGGTATACTTGTAGCACACATATAGTTCTTCACTATTTCAAGTTTCACGTCTCCTGGTTGATAGAACAAATGAAGTCTTTTAAGCCATGGTGAATCACTCAATCCGGAAAACCATTCTTGAGTTGTGAATTAACACGCTAATCTCAAATGGAATTAAAAGGCTCTACATGCCCTAAACCCTAAACCCTCAACCCTAAAACTTATACCCTGAACTATATACCATATACCCGCAACCCTAAATAATATACTCTCAACCCTAGGGCCTAAACCCTAAACCCTCGACCCTCAACCCTACACCCTCAACCCCTATACCTTAAACTCTATACCCTCAACCCTATATGCTAAATCTTAAATGTTGTTAGTGTAGGTTTTTATTTTCCTTATGTAAGGAAATATTTATTTTTCCTACACACATTATTAAGCTTTCTTAGGTTATATTATAATGGTTAGGATGAGGACACATGGCATAATCCTACAATCACATGTGTCATTCACACCAATGTTTGGGTAGTTGAATGTCACACCCTCTTTTGGATTTATTAGCCACCTCCCCATAACCATTTGATTGTCTTTACCTGAATTGGCATAACCATGTATTTAGCATTTACAAAGTAGGCAAAAATCCCTCCTATTTTGGGTTGTTGGGAGTTATTATTTCTCTTGGATTTATATGCCCATATTTTCTTATATAAACAACTCTCACCTCTCCCTATGCTAAGAAGATCACTAGCCCAATTGATTATGAGTCTAGTTCAATGCTAGGGGAGTGTTGAGTTTTGATCATCTTTAGATTCTTGTCTTGCTTTCCTTCAGTCACATTGATCTTGGGTGGATTCACAACTAAATCCAACATGGTATCAGAACTAGTTGTGAGTTAGCATTATTTTAGGCATCTAGAGCATTTTGTTCTTCAAAACAAATTATGATCTCTTGCATCTGATGATGGAATTGAGACTAAAAAAATGCTTGAAGGAATTACAGTTTCTAGGGGGGTCCTGTCTCTTGCTTATCAATGCAGGTATTTTGGAGCTTCTTGGAAGGAATTCAACCTCACCATTGAGTTCAGAGTAGCCGAAAAAGTCAGAATTATCTTTTGTTTTGTTCAGATTGGACACCGGATGCAAATTTGGTGAAGGTTTGAAGCAGAGGTTTCACAACTAAATCCAGAGGGTAGTTGATCTCTCAGGACATTTTGAGGCCAAATGAACTGTTGCCATCATATCAAGAAGGCTCATAATTCTTAAAATTGACTATCAATTTATTGCTTTTGGAGAAAGTCAAAATCAAGACAATTTTTTTTAGCTTATAAGCCCTATAGCCCACCTGCAATAATATGGTATGGATTTGAATATTTTTTTTCAGAAAATTATTTTATTTTATACGATTTTAAAAAAACTAATAATAATAAAAAAAACGTAGTCTTTTTATATCTTGAAAAAGTTTATTTTAAACTTTGGAAAAAAATAAAATAAAATTATTGAAAAAATTGTTATTTAAAAAAACAAAATTTACAGGGTACACTAACCTTGTCGAGCCTTGTACCCGCAGGGTATCCGCAATGGGCCCTGTAGCCCCTCGACTCCCATGAGTGGGTGTGGGGTGTGGCTTGAGGTCCCCTGATCCCTTTGTCAAAGGCCTTTGTGGCCATTAAAACACACAAAAAAAAGCAATTCAAAATTTTCAATAAAAGCTATTGCGTCTGTACCCTCAACTACTGCTTGTGTAACCTCACCCTTTATGTAGGTTTTTGGCGGTGCTGCCACTTTTCATAGAATTTAGAGGTAGTTTAACCAATTGTGGCAGTGCTCCCGATTTAGTAGTAGCTTAGAAAAATTTGCCAGTTCACCAAATTTATCACTTGTTTGCTAAATTTAGCTAAAAAAAATTGGTTGGAAATATTCTTCACATTTGGAGGCATTCCAAAATTAGTAGAGACTTTTAACTTTGGAAAGGTTTCAAACTAGCTGGTGGATCTCCAAAATTGGTGGTTCAACTAAATTTAGCAGGATTTTAGCTAAATTTGGCAGAGGTGACTTTTGAATTTTTTTAACCCCTCATGGTTGGAGCTGTCAATTTTGCATCCGAACTTTAGAGCACCTGTTCTCACTCATACGAAGGCATTTTCAAGCGCAACATTTTTTGATTTGGGGCAAAATTTTGTACTTTTCATGATAGTATAATCAATTTTTTTCTTAAGTGATCTCATTTTTCCAAAATTTCAGTTTTCTCATCAGATCAGAAGGTCAATCCTCATTTTTGTAACTTCAAACATCTATAACTTTCACATACGACTTCAGATCAAGGTGCTTCTTTTTTTAAAGTTGATATTTTTTCAAGTACTATATGGTGGTACTATTTTAGGTTCTCATTCTGAGATTATATTATACTTTTAGTATTTGAGTCATATTATAGACATTGTAAAACTTTGGAAAACATCTCCTGCATTGTAAACACACTAATCTATAAAGTGCCACAATCATTTTTTGTTGGGGGGATTATTAATTGAATGAAAAGGGGGGGTCTCTCTTGGTGTGTTTGTTTTTCGATCTACCTGCTTGTGCTCTTCTTTTCTTGTTCACATGGATCATTCTAGGGTTTTGTTGCTTATATCATATTATTATTCTACTTGGAATCAACATGCATGGAATGCACTAAAGCAACTAAGGTATACTCCATATGTTTAGCAAAAGGTAGCCAAACCTACAAAAGTTAAGGAAAAGATAAAATGGATGGTTGAACAAACAAAAGATCTTGGACGTCTTCGTAGCTTTGTTTCCCTTGATCTAATATTTCAAATTGAAGCATTTAAAACTTCACATGAAGATTGGGAAAAGCTAAAAGCTTTGTATGGTACAATTGATAAAGTTAGAGGTTATCAAATTGATAATGTTTGATGTGCCTTCATCTAAAGAACTTTGCCAACATCCAGGATTTCATAAGGAAGGTTAATGATTTGAGAGCACAATATAAAGAATGTGGCATTGAGAAAAAGGACATTCAATTGGTCTATCATGCACCAAACAAACTTGATCCTGAATATGCATCTTTTGTTTCTAGCTTTCATACTCACAAGTTAACTATGGGATTGGCTTATGTTAAGCCTTCATTTACATATTTTTTTAAAATGTTGATACATGATCTACGTAAGCTTCTTTCTATGGGTCATTAAGTCATCAAATAATCAAGCCTTGTTGGTTAGTCAACTTAAGGAATAGAAAGAGTCATGACAATCTAACAATAAACAAAAGAAATCAATGAAAAATTTATAAACATATCAAGCACAAAATAAATCATTTTCAAAAGATGATTCATCTAAGAAGGAGAAGCCGACTTGTGCATATTGCAAGAGGACTATACATGAAGAACATTCTTGTTCTAAGAAGGATCTTGATGAACTGAAACATATTCTTAAGAAGAACAACATTGATCTTCCTTCTAGAATATCTGAGTTGACTTATTTGAATTGAAATAGTCAGGATCTACTAAAGAAAAAGGTCACACAAGACTTTCTTGTAAAGCAACTAAAAACAAAGGTAAAGCTCTTTGTGCTACTACAAGTTGTGAATCAGGAGGATGGCTCCTAGATTTTAGAGCTTATCATCATATGGCTTCTACATAGTCTACGTTGTCTTCTTTTGAGCCTTGTGTTCTGCCACATATTCTAATGGGAAACAAAACTCAAATGACTATAATTGGGAAATGTTCCATTGATATTGGGGATGACACCTTCAATGATGTTTTGTGTGTACCTCATCTATCAAATTCTAAAAGTTGAAATTTTAGGGTTAGGGTTAATTTAAGATAATAAAACAGCTAAATGACCTAATTAACCTTTACATTTGGAAGGAGAGGGAATATAATAGATCTAGCCTCAAAATACTAAGATTCTAATCAGATTTCAAGCTCTTTGGATAAGGCATTTCTCCTTCCAAGATTGGAATTGAATTGTTTGTTTGATAATTAGGGCCCAAAATAGGTGATAATTGAAGTATTTTGATAGAAACATTAAGCTACAGATCACATAGAGCCATTGCATTAGATTTGGGCAAAATAAGATATTTGGAATTTGCTCATAGAAGTTTAGCCTAATTTTTTAGGACCAATTAGTATCAATTTGCCATGGTCCTCTGAACTTTTCGTCGTTGAAAGTTGAACCTGTTCATCATTGTGAATTCTGTCAATCCTCCTTGGCATAGCTCTGTACCTGTTCCTACACATAGAGAGTAAGGATAAATTATTGGGAATAGGGGTTTACCTTAGGTCAAACATCGATTTTAGAATTAACCAAGAAATTGAATTGATAAATGTAAATAAAATACTGTAGTAAAATACTTTCCTTTTGAGAGAAAGGCTGAAAAATGATTGAAACACTAATGATACACCCCAATGAAGTTTTTTTTAACCTTCATGGAGGAATTATGGTTTCATGTAGGTTGTCTTCATAAAACATAGATCATGGATGTCATCTTCAATGTCTAAAACTTGACTTCACTTCTGCACCAATGCTTTTTGAAAGATTGATTGCTTGCTCACTTGAATTTTCTAGAGTGTAATTGAGATCTTGAATGAGGTTAGGTTTAAAATGAGAGGGGTAGAACTCCTTTTATACTTGCTTGTTGAAAAACAAATTGAATGTCTAACACAAACCGACACGGGATCTAGGTCCCTGCTAAAATTATGTGATTGTTATGAGGCCCCAAATTGGGCCCTTTTTGAGAGGACCAAGGTGCCTAGCATCATGGTCTTGGAAATTAGGGCTCTAGGTTTGGGGGGAGATTGTGAAGGTGGTGGAAAAGAATGTTTGATAGGTTATGTGATCAGAACTAGCACTTCAATCAAGCCTTGGAAGACGAAGCACCAAAATGAGGTCCAAGCGAGGACAAAATTGTAGGCGAGTACAATTTAGGACACTACACAAACAATATTCTTTCCATCTATCAGATCACTCATGGTGGAGCGAGGAAGACTGTGGAATTCACCATTCAAGACTTGGAAAGCAAAGAGATAATTTCTATTGGGATGTTTGATCATGTATCTCGATTATATACCTTTTCAGACTTTGCATCTGATGATGGTTCTGATTATTTGGTTATTGATCACACTCCTAGTGTGAATTTTAATTTTGATAACTTTGGTTACTTGAACTTGGGTATTCTCACATTTGATCTAGTTCTTCAACCTTGCATTCCTTCTCCTCCATCTACTATTTCTTTTGAGGATATTTGTGTTGATATATCCATGGCTAGTTGTGATTCAATGCAATAGGATCTACATCGTTTTCTAGATATAGTTCTTTTGGATGACTACTTGATAGACATTGGAAGTTTGTTTATGGAGTCTCATATTTTAGACTTGGGAGACACTATTCATGAAATTCATCTTCTCTTTAATGAAGTTGATTCTTCTTCAGTTGTTGTAGAGGAACCTTTGGATCCTCTTGTTCATTTTCCACATTATCATTCATCATAGTTTGACATGAGTGTGGATACTCTTGACTAGAATTCAAGGAGGATACATCTTTATCTTCAGAGGAGATATTGGAGTCCTTGGATCTTGTCCTACATACATCTCTACTAGGTTTTGTATTCTCAGCTTCATCAGTATGGCTTAAAATGCCCGATTTGAATATGACAACTTTCAACATCGACATGGAGACACATGAGTTATATTCAGAGACTTCATACCTTTTGCATATTTTTCCTACATATTCTTTTCAGGAATGGGAAGACAGTCTACATACACCTTTGGTTTTGTTTCTTCCTAAGGGGAGGAATATTGTTTGATGATCACGTTCCATCTTCCACATTCAATTTAGAGCATCAACCATTGGTATAGTTTACTATTTGAGGGAAGGCTACATAGTCTTTCTCATCCTTTCTATTTTGGAGGGGACTTCTTCCTCGGATGGGAATATTTCTTATGTTGATAAACTTGTTTTCTTTTCTCTCTTTTGCAGAGGTGTTTTTTTCCCATTGGGTTTTCTTCTTTTCTCTTTTTGTGAGACATTGCTTTGTACATGGGTACCTAACATGGACTTGTAGTTGGGACCCATCTTTGTGCATTTTCACCCGCCTAAGCCACACTTAATGGGGGGGTGTTAGTGTAGGTTTTTATTTTCCTTATGTGAGGGAATATTTATTTTTCCTACACACATTATCAATCTTGTATAGGTTATGTAGTCACACAAATCTGTCCATTTTAAATTAAATGAATATTTCGTATTTATTTGATTAAAAATCCACTAGCCATCAGTTAATTAAATTAATATTTAATTAATTCATCTCCAAACATTCTTCTATTAATTAAATAAATTATTCAATTTATTTTAATTAATTCATTAAATCAAATTCCAATCAATTAAATAAATAAAATATATTTATTTCATTTAATCCCCTTTTTTTCCTCTTTTAAATAAATTAAATAAAACATTTATTTAAATCATTATCCCCCCCCACTTGCATTTTCCTACAAATGCAACTTGCACACATTTATTGAAATAAATGAATTTTTATTTTAATAAAATCCTATTTTCCCTCACCCACCAAATCCACTTGCAAAATCTAATCCCCTTCTAGATTCTTCTAACCCCTTCCTAATTAGCCTAATCCATCCCCTAATTATTGTCACATTCCTAAGCAAAATGGAGTCACTTCTCAAAGACTCCAAAGTCTTTGAAAAGCATTTAATGCTTTGTGTGTTCAACAAATTAACCCCCAAAGTCTTCCAAGACCACTAATGGCTCTTGCATGACCATTTATGGCTCTTACATAACCATTTATGGTTATTTCAAACTTGTCTCCCCAAACATTTATTGTTTTGACCATATTCCTCCATTTCACAATTGCACAAGAATTTATCCATTGGATAAAAGCTTTATTCTTTGAATAAAGAGTTTATTCATTCAACTAACCTTGACTTTAGCTCCCAAGGTCATATCAAGCATTTAATGCTTATTCCCTCCCCTCTCAACCTATCTCACATTGACACTTGTCATCCTGGGATTGGGTTGAAAGCCCTCACATGGATTTGAAATCATTCAATCCTGACCCTTGTTGAGATTGCTCAATCTCAACCATCCATTGCTCCATTTTTCCTATAAATAGAGCCCATTTCTTCATAATCCAGATCCTGAAAACTTGTATGCATTTAAGCTATAGGCATTTTAAGAGAGCATTTTTAGCATAATTAACTAATATCTTGTCATTTTGGTTAAAATAAATCATTTTAGTATCAATAGCTTAGTATTAGCTTTTCATTTCACATTTGAAGCACAATACTACAATCTCAATCCTCCATAAGCATCCATAGTGCAAAAAGCTGCTGAGAGCTACACTATTTTGGAAGTTGGAGAGAAGAGGAACAAGGGAGAAAGGAACCAAGACCATGCTAAGAGGCATTTGGAGATGTCTCATTATCTTTGCTTCTTTAGTTAGAAATATTAGCATGTTTTTAGTGTCTCTCTTGGTATGTCTTTTTAGATTAGTTTTTGATTGACTAACACTAAACGATCTTTTTTGGTTTTTGTGTGTTGTTTGTCATTTGCTAACCTTGTCCATTTAGGAAGGCATCAGGTTATATTATAATGTTTATGGTGAGGACATATGGTGTAATCCTACAATCATGTGTCATTCACACCCACATTTGGGTAGTTGAATGTCACACCCTCTTTTGGAGTTATTAGCTACCTTCCCATAACCATTTGTTTGTCTTTACCTGAGTTGACATGACCATGTATTTGACATTTACTAGGTAGCTAAAATTCCCTCTTATTTTGGGATTTGGGAGTTATTATTGTTGATCTTGGTCTAATAATCTTGTCATTGATATCAAAAGGATATGTACAGAAGGAAAGAATCAGTACCGAGATGGGTTGACATGATAGAGAGAAACAAATAAGTCTTTGAGAGGTTGACTGACATAGATTTGATGTGCATCTTCGAGTAGAAGAGATAGGTCATGTGCAGAAGGAACAAACCTATGCATGTAATGGTTTTGACCCTTTATCCCATATTAGTAGTGTGGTGGTAGTTTTGATTTCTTATATAGAACGATGAGTGTGGTTTAAGTGAGAAATGGCTCATATGTTTTTGTCGCCCAACTTGGAGCGGGCGTTGAGGTGCCAAAAAGTGTTAGGTGCAAGCTAGTAACTATCAAGACAAACCACCAGGGAAAGTTGTGAAGTTGCGATGAATCCATAAAAGTTGACATTAAGTGTTTGGGCACAGATTCACAACTATCAAGACAGACTGTTGGGGAAGAGTGTGATATTGCAATGGACTGTGAAGTGTTTGGGTGCATGTATGCAGCGACCAGGACAAACCGTCGAGGAAGATTGTGATGTTGCGATGGACCATCAAACGCATGATCATAGTGATTAGGGATAACCATCAATACAACTTATGACCTTGCGATATAATTGTGAATGATCATAGAAGATGTTAAGCCAAAACCTCGCAGCTTGGAGATAACATTGGAATGTTAGCCTGCGAAGTAACGAGAGATTGCCATGTGTCATTTAAATTGCACTATTGCATGGAACAGTGACATCATCAAGAAAGGATTGCAATGAAGCAACCAACTGCCACATGTTGTGTCAAGGCTCACAAAGCTAGAAGGAATGAAGAAAGGCTTGCGATGAAGTGATCCAATACCACGTGTTCTTGATAGTTAAGGTAAAGTGGAACACGACTCTCCAATGTGAAATAAAAAAGAAGACTCAAGGATTTTAAGCAAGCTATAAAATGATGTGGCACATGGAACTGCCATGGTGGAAAGAATGACCAAATCTTTTTAGTCAAATCAAGTAGATCAACTGTCCAAATTTAAAGGATCAAGAGGAACTTGTTTTGGCACGATAATAGAGCATTTTGGGAACTTGCACAAGTCAACTTAGATATCTATCTATTGAATACAATTGGACAGTTACAAAATGGGATGGATTCTCTATGTTTTGATGATAAGAATAGAGTGCAAACTGACTTAATGATTGATCCTAATGCAAGCATAGAAAGATGTATAGATCATATTGCATGAAAATGATGAAATTAGCTGCTTGTATGATCTGTGATGTGGTATTGATTGACTTTTTGGAGTTCAATATAGAGCATACAAATAGAATGAAAATTGATATAGATGCAGCTGTTGAAAATGAGAAGAAAGATATTGTTTTATGAATCTGAGTAGCAGAGAAGGTAGAGTTGTAGAACTGAAAGGGTGTGAGCCAAATTTCTGAAGAGACTAAGTAGAACTATAGAGGTTCATTTTAATTCAATTTCTTATTTCATCTAGATTGTAGTCTTGGATGTTGTAAAGGGATTGGTGTCCCAAATTCTGAAGTAAGCTATTGTAAGGGAGTTGGTGCTCCTTTGGATTAGTGTCCATAAAGTGTAGGGGGTTGGTGCTCCTTTGGATTGGTGTCCATAAAGTCTGGGGGATTGGTGTCTTGTGAAGGTTGGTGCCTTCAAATTAATTGTAAATAGTTGATACATTTGTGAGGGTGTATTTGGATAGTAGCTCCAAGCAACATTTTCTCACTGTGGTTTTTCCCATCTTGGGTCTTCCACGTATATCCTAGTGTTGTGTGTTGTGCTATTGATCTTCACATTCTTCTACATTATATGGTTAATTATTTGTGAATTTTGAAAAATATTTTTAAAAGTATTTAAGAATACACTGATTCAACCCCCCCTTCTAAGTGTATTTGTGTGTTCAACAATTGGTATCAGAGCCTAATTCCTTTGTATAGGCTTAACTGCTCAAGGTAGAGCTTGGTCTTGAACACATAGCTGGTAATGAAGGAGCTTCATCTGACAAGGCACCATTGTTCAATGGAACAAGCTATGCTTTTTGGAAGATCATAATAGAATCCTACATTTATGTGTGCAAAATTATTGTGATTAATCCATTAATAAACATTCAAAACACACATGCACAATGAAAAATTAAATTGAGGAAACAAAATAAAAGAATTAAAACACTCTGCAATGTCGTCTCATCACTCTCTAGTCTTGAGGACTTTGCCGATTCATTTGATGGCTCTCAGATGCATGATTTAAGAAAAATGACAACTCAAGAAATGGGCATGATATTCAAATTATGATGGTCTAAAAGCTAATGCAAGATCTATTCTAAATGCAAATTCTACATTATGATGATTGAACTATCATGAAAGTCATTATTACAATGATGTACTATGCTATTGTTATGATGCTAATGCTACTCTAATGTTATGCTACTAATGCTATGATTTTAAAAAATGCTTATAGAATACTGAAAAAATGTTGATAATGATGCTAAGGTTCCTCTCATAGCCAAAAGAGGGGGTATTTATATGATTTTCATGATTGGAGGTGAGGTGGAAAGAATCAACGGTGCAGATTTAGTCTGGATAAATCGATGGTTGAGATTGAAGAATTTGGAAGGAGGTTGAAGAGATGGACACTTGTCATTCCTAAGGAGACAAGTGACCAAGAATCTCCAACCATATGCCAACAAAGGGGCAAGTGGCATGGAGATGAGAGACATGTGGCATAAGTGCCTCGTATCTCCAAGAAAGGGTGGACACTCCAAAAATGGTTAGGATAAGAGGCTGGAGAGGATATGGTTAGACTAGGGGTTGGTTAGAAGAAGGTTAGGTTAGGGAGTGGTTAGGAGTTAGGACACATGCTTAAATTTGAATTTTAAAATTAAAATTTAATGGGGATGAAATAATTAAATAAAAAATTAACCAAATTCATTTATTTAATTAAGAAATAGAGGAAATTGATTTTGGTGGGATGAATTAAGAAAATGAACTATATAAACAAATTATTTAATTCATTTATCTAGTTCAAGAATAAAGGTCATTAATTAGATATTTTCAAATTTAATTAAGTCAAATTTCCAAACCGATTTTTAGTGTATACACTACATTTCTTCTCTTGGATTTGATATTTGGCGGTCAGTTGTGACTAGGTATACACCTCCTACCAATTCTCCATCTACTCCAAATGAGAAGAAGGAATGTGAGAACAATGCAAAAACAAAGAATGTCGTATTGTGTGGACTATCGAACTCAAAATTTGAAAAGGTGATGCATTGTAAAACTGCAAAGGAGATTTGGGACAAAATTCACAGTATCTATGATGGCGATGACATAGTTAAGCAAGCAAAATTGCAAACTTGTAGAGTTTAGTTTGAGGGATTGAATATGAAGGAAGAAGAAATAATTGCAGAATATTTACTCAGAGTGGATGAAATTATCAATGTTATCAAAGGACTTAGTGAAGAGGTTAAGGATGTTGTGATCGTGAAGAAGGTGTTAAGATCTCTACCCTCCAGGTATGACTCAAAAGTCTCTGCTATTGAAGAAGCTAATAATCTAGATAAACTTTCTATGGATGAATTGTTTGGGATGTCTTTCTGCATATGAAATAAGAATAGAAAAAGTTGATACCTCAAAGAGAGAAGTTGCATTTAAGGCTGTTGAGGTGGAAGATTAAAAAGAGGATCATGAAAGTACAAAAGAAAATTACTAGTAAAATATTTTGAATGCAGCAATGTAGGACATTGTTGGCATTATGTGAAATGGTATGAGGACATGATGACATTGTATGTTGTCATTGATGTCAATATGTTGAAGAAGAGAGAATCGATATGTTACCAAGAACCGATATATGTGAGAACCGGTATAACATTGTGAACCGGTATATGTACCAAAGTGAAGCGGTGTGTTTGTTCAAGGTGAACCAACATGTGGTTATGGGAACCGATACATGGAAGCTTTGTATGACTACCGATTGGTAGTCTCAAGGTTTCCGGTTGGAAGTCTTAGGGTTTCTGGTTGATAAGCTTTAAGCCTGTGTGACTCAACTGGTGACTTTGTGTGATGAGTTAGCATTGTAACGAAGAACAGACTATGTTGCCACGTCAGCCTTGTGCGTGTGAAGGATCTTGCATGAAGGAGATTGTTTCTATCTACCTCGAGAATGTGTGAAGTCTATAAACAGTGAAAACACATGATGGCTTATCAGCCACCATGAAAGCGGTGGAAAATGAATGATGGAGAACGTCTTGAGATTGGTTCAAGATTGTTGCATTTAATGCAATGTGCTCAAAGGTCAGGATTGAACCATTTGAATTGCTCAACCTAACAAGTTTAGGGTTTAGGGTTTATGCTACCGATCTATCTATTTCCTATAAGGTTGATGTTGTGTTTCTTTCTGAAGTTGTTGGCAAAAGTTGTGTGTGAGTATCCAAGTGAAGAGATACGTGATTCTTGCCAGACCAAAAGGGAGAAGTGATACCTGCAGAATGTAAGTACAGAAGGTGAAGAGGAGCTAAAGTGGATCTGCATTGGCATTGAGTGTTGTTACCAGATCATTGTAATACCTGTTGATCTCTAACCACTTCAACAGTTGGGAAATCCCTTAATAGGGTAGCTTTAACCGACTTACTGTAAATCCTTTAACAGGGTGACTCAAAACCATTGAGTTCTTGAAATCCTCTAACAAGGTAACCTTTAACAGGGTTTAACCCTTAATCGGGTATTCTAGCCATCCCTTAACCAGGTGATCCCTAACAAGATCAGTTCCTAACAAAACATATTGTATCAGTCTTTAAACCGACAAGGCTCCTAACAAAGCGGACTTCTAAAGAGTTCAAAAACAGCTTGTGGGTATTCATCCCCACTGTGGTTTTTCCCAGTTGGTTTTCCACGTGAAAAATCTATGTGTCATGTGTGGTGTTATGCATGTGATGGTTTAAGTGATTTGTGTCTGAAGGTAAATCATGTTAATCTAGCTATTTATATATATCTTTGATGATAGATTACCTATTCATGCATTAGGGTGAAATGGAAATGAAGTATTAGATTGTATGAAAAGATAAGTGTCAACCGGTTTATGCTTGTCTCAGTTATTCTGGGTTTTGCTGGTTGTACTTTGTTTAAGACCGGTGTTACTGTTTGTCTGTCAAAGCACAGTGTCTGCTGACAAACCACTTTAGGATTGTGTTTTTGCCTATACTGATTCACCCCCCCTCTCAGTACTGGTTTGGTACTATCCGTTCATCATTGAGTTATCAGACATTATACATCCCAATGTAGAAATAAAAAAGAGAATGAAAATCAATCAAAAATTCCTCAGTACAAGAAAGGAAATAACCAAAAGAGTATATATTCCAAAGAAGAGTGTGGTACCTCTAATGCTGAAATTGATGTTGAAGATGCCACATAACCTAGAAATGAAGATTACTTATTCATGGCAATTGTTGAGGTTGAGACTGAAAAGAATGATAATGAATCAAATAGATGTAATGAAGAGGAAGAAGTTGAGGTCGATTTGAAAGGAGAGCTCATTTATGCCTTGAATGAACTAGACCATGCAAGAGAAAAGAATAGAAAATACAAAAAAAAGATTGAGGAATCTAAAGCACTAATCATCAGTCTCAAAACTAAAATCGAAGAAGAAAAGAAGATAGAGGATACTTTGATAGAAAAATTGTAGGCCAAAGAGAAAGAATGTGAGCTACTTGAGGCTAGTATAGTATTTTTAAGGAAATATGACAAAATCATTGAAGCCTTGGATAACATGTTGACTAAACAACACAAGTCTAATATCTTGGTTGGGCTAGGCTCTAAGAAGGGACAATGTTCTAACAAAAAGAAAGCAAAATCTGTGATGTCTTTGTAAAAGCTGAAGATAAAAGGAAAGATGAATATAGAAGATCCAATCTGATGCAGAAAAGGAGGACATGACAACTGACAATAAATCTGAAAACAAGGAAACCAAGGGATTCATTGATGTTATCAGTAAGAAGAGAAAATTCAAAAGATCACCTCCCGCCAGGCAACAAAAAGCATTCAGGTTCAATCATTCTTTTCCTAGCTATTGTTTCTCTTGTAATAAGTTTGGTCACAAGGTAGTAGATTGTAGACTTAATATGAGAAGAGATACTTTCACGAGTCAAAATCCATTTGCACCTCTTGGTGATTTCACTACAGTATGTTATAAATGTAACAACCTTGGTCATATAGCAAAACTTTGTAGAATTGGTATTAAGTCTCCCAAACAAGATAAGAAAATGAATATTCATGGAGAAGGAGAAAATAAAACTAAATCTAAAAGAGACCAGAAGAAAGAAACTAAAAGAGAATGGAAGGTGAAGAAGGAAGATAAGAATGTAGAGAAGTCTCTTCTTGTCCAGACTACATTTTATGCACAAGATGAGAATGGTACATGACATATTGACAACGACTGCTCAAATTATATGACAGGTGACGAGAGTAAATTTCTCTTATTAAAAGAGATTCGCAAAGGAACAATAAGATTTTATTAAATGAGACTGCTACCATAGTTGGAAAAGGTTCAGTCATTTTTGATAATGGAAGGAGAACAACACAAAATGTCTTCTATGTTGAAGGGATTAGACAAAATTTGCTTAGTGTCAGTCAAATGTGTGATAATGGATACAATGTTGTATTCCACAAGAAAGGATGTGATATCAAGAAAAATGGAAGAGTAATTGTTGATGCACGTAGAACAAATAAAAAATGGCATAAAAGGTTAGGACATATGAACTTTGATAGTCTTGTCAAAATAAGTTCAAAGAAGGATGTAGGAGGTATGCCTGCAATCACAAAGCCATCAAACACTATATGTAAACATTGTCAAATTAGCAAGTAAACAAAAGTGAGCTTCAAGATTAAAGAGAATTCAACTATAAGACCACTTGAGCTAATACACACTGATTTGTGTGGACCCATGAGAACAAAAGGTTGGAATGGTGAAAGATACTTCATGTTGTTCATGGATGACTTCTCTATAATGACTTGGGTATGCTTCTTGAAAGATAAATCATAAGCATTTGAGAAATTCAAAAATTTTAGGCCTCTGATTGAAAATGAGATGAACCTATGATTGAAATGTTTAAGGTCTGACAGAGGTGGAGAATTCACATCAGATGAATTTGAGGATTACTATGAAAAACATGGTATAAAAAGACAATTTTCTGCAACTAGAACACCACAACAAAATGGTGTGGTTGAAAGGAAAAATAGGATAGTGCAAGAAATGGCAAGAACCTTGCTGAATGAGTCAAAATTAACATATATATTTTAGAAGGATGTTGTTCATACAAAAGTTTACATTCAAAATAAAGTGCAACTGAGACCAAATAGCTCCAAAACCCCTTATGAGTTATGGACAGGAAATAAAACTTCAATTAGTCATTTTAGGGTGTTTGGAAGTAAGTGTTACATAAAGTGCGATGATGACAATCTTGGAAAATTTTATGCTAGATCATATGAAGGATACTTTGTTGGATATTCCTCAAGAAGCAAGTGTTGCCTATTTTTGCTTAGGGCAAAAAATAGCCTTGTAATGATCACCTAGCCTTATTTTTGGGAATAGTGGGTTTGTTTATAGGAATAAAAGGGGTCAAAATTATTATATAAAATACCTTTTTATTTGATATTTACGAATCAAGAGGGGCCATATAAAAGTTTGTTTTGAACAATACTTCATTGTTTTTCAAACGAGTCACGTATTTTGCATGGAGGGAATTGAAATTCAAAGCTTAAGTCAAAATGTCCCCTCTCATCCAATCTGCCTGGTCATTTAATTCCACATGGCATGTATAGGATAATCTTTTATGTTTTAATGTTAATGTGGATTTAGGATAATTCTTAGGGTTTGAGCTTTAGTTTTCATATCAAAGAGTAGCTTGCATAATAGAAATGACAACCATATCTCCTTTTGAATGTAAAAAATGGTAGTCTCATGCATATATCCTATGTTTTACTTCAAATGTGATCAATCTCAAAAAGGGCTTCATTAAGATTTTCCTCAGTTTTCAAAGATTTAGGTAGTTGTTTGAAGATTTTGTATATGAAATGAGCTCCTTGTCTAAAGAAAATGCATGAATAGGGTTAAAGAAATCATGAAGATCATCCTGATCTAAGTCATGATATTCATGCACGTAGTTCCCCTCATAAACCAGGATCATAGAGCATATAAGGAAGTGAGCTCAAAGAATGAGGCTAAGAAGATAAAAGTTGTAGAGATAACAACCATCAAAAAAGTCTTTTTGCATGATCATCAAGATCAGTTCGATGAGACTTTAATTTTGGTAAGACCTCGCAATCTATTTGGGTGATAAGAAATTTTTTTGGTGTGACATCCAAGATCGACAAGACGCTCCAAGCAGCTAGTCGAAGTCACATTGTTTCTCTAACAAGATCATTTTAGTAAGAATTTAAACGAGTCTTGGTGAAAAAATGGATTTCGGTTTAAACTCGGAGCTCGCTAAGACTCTCCAAGTAGATAACCGACTGTAGTGGTCTTGGCAAAGGGGACCTTTTTTTTGTGTCAATTGGTAAGTCTTGTTGATAGAAGGATTTCTATGAGACTTTTGAGTTCGACAAGACTTGTCAAGGGATAGCCAAAGGCATGTTTTATGTCGATTTAGATAATGATCGCTGAGATTGTTGTGTGGTCTTGGCGATAAGCGATGGTCTTCAACGTGACATTAGTGTTTGATGAGATATGTCAAGCAGCCAGCCGAAGGCATGTTTTATACCGATGAAGAATTCATGTCACAAGGAATACAAGACAAATAACATTGCATTTACAACAATGGAAACCACAGGTCTGAGAGTATGGGAGTGCAAAAGATTAGGGTTTCCAATAGCAAGGACAACAAACACATTCAAAATAGTAGTAGTGAAGAGACGCCCGACAGAGCAAGCAAAGATGTCGCAGAGTTTAATGGAACCACTATACAAGATGTGAAGAAATAGTGCAAATCTAGTCATAATTTTTAATAACCTCAAAAGGAGCCACTGCCAATATACACACAAGGTCACATTAGTTTACAAGAGCAGAGAACAATAGGAGTTACTATCTTTTCTCGGATCACATGCATATTCACAAGGTAATATAGGGTTTCAAGCAATAAATAAATAAATAAGGTCATTATCAAAAGAGGCAGTGCATGCACTCTCCATACACGAGCATTATTTGCAATGAAAAGAATATAATGCAATCGAAAGCAAATAAGAAAATATCCAATGAATGTAAGAATTAGTTTGAGAGTAAGTTCAAGAATCAACCTCAATAGAAAGAAATGGAGTTTGTAATGCAATATCAGTGATTTAAGGTCAAATGCATGAGTTCTATGTCTATGTACCATCCCACATGGGTTGAGATTCAGTTGAGGCAATGTAAGAAGTAGTTGATAGTCAGTTACAATTATTTTTAAACCTTATTTTGCATGATTTCTCATCAAGTTCGACCAGAGAGAAAAGATCATGCAAAATAATGATTAAAGGAGTATTTTTTGAGCAAATATAACAGTTAAAGACTCTACATGCATGCACCATGAACCAAGGGAACAGATTGAACACACTTGTTCTTAATATAGGGAGGTTTTGCATGCTTCTTTACATGATTTTTGAGCAAATCTGACCTCAAAAGACTTCATGCAAATTTTAAAGATTAAAGCGGAATAAAGAATGAAGAACTCAACTATCTTTAGTTTTCAAAGGCACAATGAATTGGCTCATATTTCTTCTCTACATTTTTTCTATAAATCTTCTCTCCTTTTCTGTTCTAAGATAATTCTTTTTCTTCTCTATGTACACAATAAAAAGTATTGTAGCTCATTCATACAGGCATTACAAGCATTGTAGTAGGTCTTTTATCAGTTTATGAATAAAGAACAATAGATTCTTTTCATACACCTCTTGTTTTAGCATTATCACATGTATGATTTTGATGATAGTATTATTATTTACTGTTAAATATTTTATTATTGTCTCATTAGTGCTTTCTAGAACAAGTAATTTCATTGCAAATTTAGGTTGTGGGTTGTGTTATTTAGTTTCAATAAATTGAATGTTGTGAAAACTCTTTTCCTTCAATCAAAATATTAAAAAATTTCAAACCTTCACACAAAATACTTATGGGTTTCATGATCTTAATTGATTTGTAATAAGGCTTTGGGTTCTTTGAAGCTGACAATTCATTTAATACAACAATTAGTATCATATCCATTAGTGTATCACCTCCTATTCGTAGTAGATTTTTTAATTCCAACAAGCTTTTTTCCCCTTTCCTTAGTCAAAAGTTAGTTTTCGAAGAGGTTTCATCACAAAACTATCCCTCTCTGGAGGTTGATTTCCATAATAGCCAACCCACAGGCCTGGAAATCATCTAATGTTTCAGAAGATTGCTTATTTTTTAGCTTAAGTATCATAGGTGCAATCTTGGTGACAACTATTTTTGGCACGCTCGGTGGGACCAATTGAGCTAATTCAACTCATAAAAGTTACATTTTTACTGCTATTTTGGTATTTACAATAGTTATTATTGCCTTTTGAGGTTTATTTTTCAAAGTACCTGGTGACTCTAACTTTCTACTTTTGTGCAGATCAAGTCTTGATAGCTTATGAGAAAGATCCAAACAAGGCAAAGTGCGGATCCTATTGAGAATATTGAATTACCACCATCTTAAAGGAAGAGTAGAGCAACAAGCAAAACATCAAATACATCTAGTGGGGTTTTTCCTACTCCCAACTCTCAACTTGCTTTTTCAATTCATACTAATCCTTTGTTTACAAGCTCTTCAACTCAAATACCCAATATCCCAAATCCTCTAGTTAATCCTCCAATAAACCTACCAGTAAACCCAATGGCTCAACCAAGAGTTCAGCCTTTTGTGCCTTTTAATCAGGGCAACCCCTTGAACCTTACATAACATGATGATAATCCTATAGCAACATTGAAGAGTTTACCTTTTTCACTGGAGAAGATCAAACTAGGTCCATTGAGCATATAAGGGACATAACTTTGTTGTGTGGAGTTCACCATATCACCTAAGAAAATGTTGCAATCAAACTTTTGGTTGTATCATTCAAAGGTAAAGCTCTTCAGTGGTTCAGAGGGTTGTTGGTCAATTCAGTGGCTACTTGAGATGATCTAGGTGATAAGTTGAACTCACATTTTGAGGACAAATAAAGAGATCTCCCCAAGAGTAGATGGTTGATTTCAATTTCCGCTTCCAGAAGACTTGGCACAAGATCCCTGTCATGGTAAGGCCTACTCCTACACATTCCTTTTTATCTTATCTTAAGGCACTTAACAATGATATTTATGTTATGATTCAGTCCATGGGAGGAAATACTCTCCCAAATGCTTTTGATGTAGCTATTAGAGAAGAGAATTGTCTAATCCGATTTGGTAAGATAGCTCCTAGGCCTCCAATGCCTATTTTTCTAGACACACAACCTATTGTGCCTCTATTAGAACCTCCTCTAGTTGTTGTCCCACCTTTACCAACACTAAATTATCAAGTTGCAGCCCAAATAAATGTTGTTTCACTCTTAAATCAAGAGTTTCAAGAGTTCAGTAATGAGATGCAAACCATGTTCCAAGGTTTTAGGAATAAAATGACCAATATTGAAAAGCAAGTATCCCAAAACACTAAGCCTTACCAAGATCCTTCTCAACATAATCAACACAATCAACAAAATAGGCCTCCTTACCAAGCTGATCCTCAAGGTCAAAGAAGGAATTATAATGCAAGGTCAAATCTACCTTATAATCCTAATACTACTAGCTCATCCAGGGATATTGTCCCAACTCAGAACAACATGGCATTGGATTATGAGTAACCTCATAATCAGACCACTTGTTCAAATGACATGCTACATCAAGCTCTCATGGTTCAAAATAACACTATTGTTCTATAAGATGACATTCAAGGAACTCATGAACAACAAGGTTCTCATTGTGAACAAGGCCTAGATGTCACTTTGGTTAATTGGCAAGGTGAAGAATTTTGTGGAGTGAATCATCCACAAGCTTAAAATCAGTCTCATACCTCTATTGCAGTGAATACAAGGTCCAAAAAGAGGGCCATTGATATAGGATAGTAGACTAATGAAGGCACCAATTAGGCTTCTACAAGCCAACAAGCACTACTTGAACCTCCACCTACTCAGAATATGCAGATTCTACAAAGAGGACAATTAGTGGTCAACAAAGAACATCCTAGAAGTCAACCACAACCAGTACAAGTGCAAGAAGATACTGCTGCTAAAAAAGGACAATAGATGGTTAGTACAAGTTCATTCAATGTTTTGGATGAATCGAAGAAGACACATGTTAGTGTCTCAATGTGGGATTCCTTAGCTCTTCCAGGACAAAAGGATTTGCTACAAAGTGCCTTGTCTAGCCTCTCTTTGTCACAAGAGTCTCCTAAGGAGTAGCCCAAAGTTCTCTTATCCAATACCACTCAAGAAAAAAAGAATGAACAACAAACTCAAAAGGTTAAAGCCCCTCCTTTCTATCTAAATTTGATTACAGACCAACACCTAGTGCATAAGTATATGATTGATTCAGGTGCAAGTATTTATGTCATGTTGTTACCAAATTTCGCTACAACTAAATTTGGTGGCCTATTATAGGCCTTACACATTACATTTGAAGAAAGGTACACAATTTTTTTTCAAAATTTTCTTCATTATGCACATCATGTTTTAAAAGTTGAAGTTCATTTCACATATGCAAGCATTTCAAGCAAATATGATGCAGGAGCATCCCCGGTTCATAGCAATCTTGCATCAACCAAAAATATTTCCTTTATGTTTTCCTTTTGTTTGTAGTTTCAACATTTCTTTCTGCATATCCCGGATTTGGCTCACTGAAACCTGTGGAGTTGGATTATTCTTGAAGACCTGATCATCGTCCTTATTCCCAAAACGTGGAGCATTTGGATCATTTTTTGACAAGTTATCGTTACCAGTTTCCAAAATAGTTTTCTGTTACCGATTGTGATGCAGGAGCATCCCTGGTTCACAACAATCTTGCATCAACCAAAAACATTTTCCTTTCTGTTTTGTTTGCAGTTTCAGTTTTTTCTTTTTGTGTGTCCCAGTTTTGGCTGATCGGATCCTGTGGAGATTCTACTTGAAGATTTGATCATCTTTCTTTCTTTCAGACTGCACCGCATTTGGATCACTTACCAACAAGACATCGCTACCATTTTTCATGAAATTTTCTTGTTACCGGTTGTTCCTTTGTTACCGATTGCTTGAGACCTATTCTGTTGATCTACCGGAACCCATTCTAAAGCTTGCAGAGCCTTGAGCATTGATTTTGATGTTCCTTGGCATGTGACCAACCTTATATGTTTCATCCTTTGGATTTTCCAGAGGAATCTCTTGACAGAGGCCGACCTTGTTCATTTTGCACGTTAGGTCTTATTCTTCGGGTTTTGATCCCTTTTGGGTCGATCGAATCTTTTGGATCAATATATATATTTATAATCATGCTTAAGAATGTAATCAATTAGAATCAATTAGAGTATCAGATAGATAGATTGTGCTTAGAAGATAGATCTTTTGATTCAAGGTCACGTTTTTGACCTATTTTACCATGCATGTGTGTCGGTATGTTGTAACTTGGTTGTTACCGATTGGATGTAATCAAATTTCATGAAATAAAACTATCTGTTTTGCATTGCCTCCATCACATCTGTGTGTTTCTGTTATATTTACTCTTGCTGACCGGTCCAAATTGATCTCTTTGAGGTCCCTCCTTGTCGGTGACTACTTTAAGTGGTGTCAGAGTGAAGTTTTGTTCCAGAGGTTGCGTGTCCTAAATTTTGTTGTAGGGTGGTAGATTGTGGATCCGATCTGCAATTGCAGAGGACTAGCATGAATCAATGGCACGAAGAGGAACTAGGAATGGTGGAGCGCATGGGAATGTAGACCCTGCTATGATGGAGATGTTGTGAGGAATAGCAGCCCGGTTAGAAGCCGTGGAGACAACTCATAGGAGAGGTCGACATATTGAAGATGTAAGTGAAGATGAAGGAGAAGAAGCCTCAGTAGAACAAGTGAACCTACCGATGGTTGATCCAGATGAAGAAAGGTTTTTAAGGGTTTTAAGTAGGGCGAACACTAAAGCTCATTTTACCCCACTGGAATATGATGGGATGTTAGATTAAGATGAATTGATGGATTGGATCTCGGAAATGGAGAAGTATTTTGATTTTGAAAACACTACAGAAGAGAGGAAGGTGAAATATGCCTGTACCCAGTTGAAAGGTCATTCATCTCTTTGGTGGGGGCATTTGTAAGTTGATAGACAAAGAAGAGGTAAAGAAAAGATTAAGACATGGGATCAGATGATTGCTAAGTTGAATTCAAATTTTGTACTGGCAAATTATCAAGTGGATTTGTTCCAGAAGTTGCAGAATTTGAGACAAAAGGAATCTAGTGTGAAGGAGTACACTGAAGCATTTTACAAGTTGAACATCAAATCTAGACATGTTGATGATGAAGTCAAACAAATTGCAATATATTTGAACAGATTGCGGATGTCTATACAAGATGAACTCGATATGATAAAATTGGAGAGTGTTGAAGATGTTTACCAATATGCACTAAAGGTTGAAGAGAAATTGAACAAAAGACATGAGCAGATACAAAGAGGTAGAGGTGGAAGGTTTACCGGGGAAGATTTCAAGGAGGAAGAGGATATACCGGAGGAAGAGGAACCAGTACAAACCAGAACAAGGACAAGGAAGTGAGCAAAGAAGGTAATTCATACTGGAAGGATGATAGAAATTTCTACCGAAGGAGAGAACCAGATGGTTACCAGAATGAGAACTTTGGAAGATAGGACAAGAGGACATTTAGAGGAACCAAATTTAAGTGTGGAGGAGAAGGACACCATGCATTCAAATGTAAGAAGACAGAGTTTACCGGAAGAGCATCAGTGGTGGAAGAAAACCCCATCGGGTCAGACAATAAACCAGAAGATGGAGAACTGCTGATGATGAGGAGAGGTTTGTGTCATACCAAAGGAGATGAAGAACACTTGCAGAGGAAGAATCTATTCTAGGCCAAATGCAAGGTATCCGGTGAGTGTTGTAAAGTTCTTATTGATAGTGGTAGTTCAAATAATCTTATTTCAGAAGAGATGGTGAATAAATTGAAACACCCTAAGCCTTATCAGATATCATGGATTCATGATGAACATAAGTTGTTAGTAAGTGAACAGTGTTTGGTACAATTGAAAATTGGGAACAATCATGATGAAGTTTTGTGTGATATTATGCCTATAGATATTTGTCATTTTTGTTGGGAAGACCTTGATAATTTGATAGACAGGCAATACATGATGGAAGGAAGAATACATACACTATTGTGGCCAATGGGATGAAGCAAACCTTGTTACCTTTGGAGGAACCTTAGAAGAATGAAGTCTGTACAAATTCTAGAATCTGTTTAGTAGATGGAAGGAAATTCATGGATGGACTGAGATATGAGAATGTGTGTTTTTGCCTTAAATTCCTAAGAAGACTGAGAGACCAGAACCAGAAGAACACTTGAAAGAGATAAGGGATTTGCTAACAGAGTATGAGGACATCTGATGGATTTCCACCTGTTAGAAGTATTAATCATTGCATGGAATTGGTTCCTGGAGCTAGTTTGCCTAACAAAGCTGCACACCGGTTGACATCAACAAAGAATGAAAAACTGAATAGACAAGTGCAAGAGCTATTGAAGAAAGGTTTGATCAGGGAGGGTCTAAGCCCTTGTGTAGTACCAACAGTATTAGCACCTAAGAATAATGGAGAATGGAGGATGTGTACCGATTCAAGAGAAATAAACAAGATCACAATGAAATACCGATTTCCTTTACCTAGGATGGATGACATAATGAACTGTTTGAGTGGAGAAAAATACTTTACAAAGATAGATTTGAAGAGTGGATATCATCAGATCGGGATCAGAGAAGGTGATGAGTGGAAGACAACATTTAAGACAAATGAAGGACTATATGAATGGATGGTGATGCCTTTTGGATTGACTAATGTATCGAGTAATTTCATGGGGCTGATGAATGAGGTATTGAAGAAATTCTTGGGTAAGTTTTTTATTATGTATTTGGATGACATTCTGATTTTCAGTAAAACAAAAGAGGAGCATTTGTTGTAGTTAAGACAAGTTCTGCAGAGGTTGAGAAGAAAAGTTACTGATCAACATCAAGAAGTGTACTTTCATGAAGGCTGAGTTAGTCTATTTAGGATTTGTGATATCTGAGGATGGTTTGGAGATGGACCCTGAGAAAGTGAAAGTCATTGTTGAGTGGCCTACACCAGAAAGCATCAGAGAGGTAAGATCATTTCATGGATTGGCTAGTTTTTACCAGAAGTTTCTTAGAAATTTCAGTTCAGTTTGTAATGTCCTATGACTGAGACCACGAAAGGAGATCGGAAATAATTCAAGTGGACCACCAGAGCAAACAAAAGTTTTGAATTGTTCAAGTAGAAAGCGACCAAGCAATCTGTGTTAGTTTTACCGGATCTCAATAAGGTATTCCAAGTGGATTGTGATGCAAGTGGAACAACAATAGGAGTAATTTTGAGTGAAGAAAGGAGAGCAGTAGCCTATTTCAGTGTGAAATTGAATGATACCCGGAAGAGATATTCAGTGTATGATTAGGAATTTTATGCCATAGTTCAAGCCTTGATGAAATGGAGACACTACTTGTAGCCTAAGGAGTTTGTGTTGTATACAGATCATCAAGCTTTGCAGTATTTGAATAGTTAGAGTAGGTTGAATTAGAGACACGTGAGATGGGTAGAATTATTGCAGAGTTACACCTTTGTGTTAAGCATAGAAGTGGTAAATCTAACAAAGTTGCTGATGCATTGAGTAGGAGAAGGATTTTGCCGACTGAGATGAGAGTGACAGTATTAGGTTTTGAAGATTTGAAGACCTTGTAAGATGAAGACCTGGATTTTGCAGAACCTTGGAAGCATGTAGAGAACTAGTTATGGTTGATAGGAGCAAATGGTTGGAATATTTCATTCAGGATGGGATGTTAACCAGGGGAGTTCAGTTGTGCATACCTAAGAGTTCCATGAGAGAGAACCTAATAAAAGAGAAACATAGTGGAGGTTTAGTCAGATATTTTGGCATTGACAAAACAGTTGCATTGGTGAGCGAGTCATACTTTTGGCCCCAGATTCATAAGGATGTTAAGAGATATGTGCAGAGTTGTAGAGTTTGTCAAGTTGCAAAAGGTAGTAGTCAGAATGTGGGATTCTATAAGCCTTTAACAGTACCGGTAAGACCTTGGGAGGATATAAGCATGGATTTTGAACTTGGATTGCCTAAGACACCGACAGGGAATGATTCTATATTTGTGGTTGTGGATAGATTTTCAAATATGGCTCATTTCATACCTTGTAGGGAGACATCAGATGCATTACATGTAGCAGACCTATTTTTCAAGGAAGTGGTGATATTGCATGGATTACCTAATTGCATAGTTTCAGACAGAGACACTAAGTTTTTTAGCTATTTTTGGAGAACACTTTGGAAGAAGATGAAGACAGATTTGAAGTTCAGTTCTACTTTTCATCCACAGACTGATGGACAAACATAAGTTGTTAACCAGAGCTTGGGAAACTTGTTGAGATGTTTAGTGGGAGATAAAATCGGAAGTTGGGATTTGTTCCTTGCACAATAAGAGTTGGCCTATAACAATTCAATGAATAGAAGTATTGGAAAAACACCTTTTGAGATTGTTACTGCAGTGCATCCTAGAGGTATAGCAGAATTGAGAGAAATTAGCAGTGAAGACCAGAAGAGTTCAGAAGCAGAAGATTTTGCAGATCACATGACAACATTGCACATTCAGGTTAAACAACATTTGGAAGACATGAACAACAAATATAAGGAGAAGGCAGATGAGAAGAGGAGACATAAGAAATTTGAAGTTGGCGATGAAGTGATGGTATATTTAAGAAAAGAGAGATTCTTGATTGGAACTTATAATAAGTTGTCGATGAATAAGTTTGGACCCTATAATATTTTAAGGAAGTTCAGTTCTGGAAATGCATATGAAGTGGAGCTACCAGAAAGTATAAGTATTTCACCTATATTCAATATTGTAGATCTTCATGAGTACCATGAACTAGAAGTTAGTGAGGACAATGTTGCAGAGCTTGAGAAACAATTGCCCCGAAAGGAATTGGATCAGATTCAAGAGATTTTGGATAGTAGGACTGGGCGTAGTACCCGAAACAGTCAGTACAAAGAATATCTTGTGAAGTGGAAGAGCAAACCGGTTGAAGATTCATCTTGGATTTCTCAGGTAGAGGTAGACCACCTTGGTTTCCCTTTGACCCAGCAAAGTAAGAGGCTCACTTTTTCATTAACCCTGGATGTCTGATGCAGGAGCATCCTCGGTTCACAACAATCTTGCATCAACCAAAAACATTTTCCTTTCTTCTTTGTTTGGAGTTTCAGTTTTTTCTTTCTGTGTGTTCTAGTTTTGGCTCACCAGATCCTGTGGAGTTGGATTCTACTTGAAGACTTGATCATCTTTCTTGATTTTAGACCGCACCGCATTTGGATCACTTACCGACAAGATATCACTACTAGTTTTCATGACAATTTCTTGTTATCGGTTGTTCCTTTGTTACCGATTGCTTGAGACCTATTCTGGTGATCTACCAGAACCCATTATGAAGTATGCAGAGCCTTGAGCGTTGATTTTGATGTTCCTTGCCGTGTGGCCGACCTTCTACGTTTCATCCTTTGATATTTTTGAAGGAATCTCTTGGCAGAGGCCGCCTTGTTCATTTTGCACGTTAGGTCTTGTTCTTTGGGTTTTGATCCCTTTTGGGTCGACTGGATCCTTATAATCATGCTTTAAAATATAATCAATTAGAATCAATCAGAGTATCAGATAGAAAAGTTATGATTAGTAGATAGATCTTTCGATTCAAGGTCTTGGTTGTGACTTATTCTACTAGGCCTATGTGCCGGTATGTTGTAAGCTGATTGTTACCAATTGGATGTAATAAAATTTCATGCAATAAAACTATCTGTTATGCATTGCCTCCATCATATATATGTGTTTCCATTATGTTTACTCTTGCTGACCGGTACAGACTGATCTCCTTGAGGTCCCTCCTCGCCAGTGACTACTTTAGGTTGTCTGGACCTATTTGCATTGGTGATCTACTAGATCCCTTCCATAGCTTGCAGAGCCCTGGGTGTTGATTCCGATGTTCCTTAGCGTATGACTGACCTTTTCCCATGTCTACACTTCATCCTTTAGATTTTGCAGAGGACTTTCTTTGGTGGAGGCCGACCTTGTTGGTTTTGCATGTTAGGTCTTGTTCTTTGGGTTTTGATCCTTTTTTGGACCGACCGGATCCCCTTGGATCATATAAATTATTTTAATAGAGCATTAGAATGTAATCAAGAAGTTAGACTGAGCATAAAAGATAGATCTTAAGATTTGAGTTCTCAGTTGTGACCCGTTCTGTATTTTGAGCATGTTTTAGTAGGCTTGTGAGTCAGTTTCTATAACCCGATTGGTTGTAATCACTTTTCATGATATAATTCAATCTGTTCTACATTGCCTCCATCATGTCCTTGTTTTTCCGTTACGTTTACTCTTGTTGATCGGTCTAGACTAATCTTTTTGAGGTCCCTCCTAGCCGATGACTTCTCCAAGTGGTATCAGAGAAAGTTTTCGTTCTGGAGATTGCATTGTCCTGAGGATTTTGTTGTAGGGTGGCAGACTGTAGATCTAACCTGTAGTTGCAGAGGATTGGCGTAAAGATGACATGAAGAGGAACTAGGAATGGTGGAGCACGTGGGAATGCAGACCCAATTGTGATGAAAATGTTGCGAGGAATAGCAACCCAATTGGAAGTCATGGCGACAACCAAGAGAAGAGGTCGACACATTGAAGATGTAAGTGAAGATGAAGGAGAAGAAGCCCCGATAGAAAAAGTAAACCCACTTGCAGTTGAACCAAATGAGGAAAGGTTTTTGAGGGTTTTGAGTAGGGTGAATACTACACCTCATTTTATCCCATCGAAATATGATGGAAAGTTGGATTTGGATGATTTGATGGATTGGATCTCAGAGATGGAGAAATATTTTGATTTTGAAAACATTGTAGAAGAAAGGAAGGTGAAGTATGCATGTACGTGATTGAAAGGTCATGCATCTCTTTGGTGGGAGCATTTGTAGGTTGATAGATAAAGAAGATCAAGACATGGGATCAGATGGTTGGTAAGTTGAAATCAAAATTTTATGTCACTTGATTATCAAGTGAATCTGTTCTGAAAGTTGCAAAATTTGAGACAGAAGGAATACATCAAAGCATTTTACAAGTTGAATATCAGATCCATACATGTTGATGATGAAGTTGAACAGGTTGTAGGATATTTGAATGGATTGCGGGTGTCTATACAAGATGAACTCAGTTTGATCAAATTACAGAGTGTTGAATAGGCTTACCAGTATTCCCTGGAGGCAAAAGAGAAGCTAAACAAAAGACATGAGCAGAGGTAGAGAGACAGAGGTGGAAGGTTTTTCGGAGGAAGATTTCAAGGAGGAAGAGGATATACAGGAGGTAGAGGAACCTGTGTAGACCAGAACAAGGACACAGAAGTAAGAAAAGAAGGTAATTCATACTGGAAAGATGATAGAAATTTCTATTGGAGGAGAGAACCAGATGGTTACCAGAATGAGAATTTTGGAAGAGATGACAAAAGACAAGACAAGAGGGTATTTAGAGGAACTTGCTATAAGTGTGGAGGAGAAGGAAATCATGCTTTTGAGTGTAAGAAGATAGAGAATACTAGAAGAGCAACAGTGGTGGAAGAAAACCTCACTAGATCAGATAATAAACCGAAAGATGAAGAACTGTTGATGATGAGGAGAGCTTTGTGTCATACCAGGAAAGATGACAAGCCCTTGCAGAGAAAGAATTTATTCAAGACCAGATGTATGTTGGCATTTATATGAAGATTGTATTAATGATATGTTATGTTGTCATTGATGTCAATTGAATCAGTAATCGGCATAAAAGGTTAAACCCTTTCTATGTTATGTAACTGATAAACCCTACCAGTTGTTTTTGTTAAACCCTAACCGATTAAGGTTCTTGAATTGGTTATGTTGGTTTATGATCTGATGTTGAGCAGCAATGATGGTGACACGTAAGGTCATTGTATGAAGACAAGGTCAAATGTTTTGGCACAATTATTTGTCTAGGGAATGAGCAAAGTGTATTGCATCTAATGCAAAGCGTGTGATGAGTTACTGAGCTCGATGAAGGGGTAATCAAGGAGCGGTTGAGGTTTTATTGATTGATGTGTAGAGATTTCTATGAAATCCAACAGTCGTGCTTGTACCGACTTGTTTGTAATCTCGATGAGAGGATTATATTTTTGTTTTGTTACCGACCTAATTGATTTGTATTTAAGGTTGATGAAGTTGTTTTGTTTAGAGTTGGCAAGAGTTGGCAGAAATCAGTTGAGTGTGTGGTTGTCGAATTGGAGAATGAGTCTGCAATTTGAGTAAAGGCAGATAGAAGCTTAAATGGAGTGCTATTCAGACAGATCAAGAAACTCCTGTTGTTTTCTAACAATTATAGCAGAATTGAAATCCCCTAACCGGGTAAGCTCTAACAAGCGTGGTTACTTATTAAATCCTCTAACAAGGTGGTCCATTAGATTGTATATTCAAATCCTCTGCCGGGGTTACTCCTTACAGGGTATTTGCTTCTAACAAGGCATTTGTAGTCAATCCCTTAACCAGGTGATTCCTAACAGGATCCGTTCTTAACAAGACTTTTGTAAAAGCTTTAACAAGCTTGGCTCCTAACAAGGCGAACTTTAGAAGAGTTTAGATATTATCTCGTGAGTCTCATCTCACCATGGTTTTTACCTATTTGGGTTTTCCAGGTATAAATACTTGTGTCATGTGGTGAATATTTTTGTGGTTATGATCTTATGGTTGATTTGATTAACTATTTAACTATTTTTGATTAAGGCATGATAACCAAAAGCATTGAGAAATGAAGCATTGGCATATGATAAAGCATTTGGATGTTTACAAGTTAAATGTTGTTTATTGTTAAGTTGTTGTAACAGTCAACTGGTATTCTTATGAGTTTTGATCTTGACAGTGGTATTTCATTGATAAGTTTACTTTGTATGTTTGAATTTGAGTTTGGGAAGTTTGTATTAGTTTTCCTATTTACTGATTCACCCCCCCCTCTCAGTAATCTACCAGATACTTATTATTTCATCATACCATCAATTGGTACAGAGCATCTCAGGTCCTCTAAGGTTGAAGCCTAACAACTTGAGGAAAAGATCTGCTAGATCATGATGAAGAAGGAAGGTCCAAAGTTCAATAGAGAAAATTATAGGATATGGAGCGACGGAATGAAAATTTACATCAAGAGTCTGGGAAGTTAGTATTGGGATCATATAGATACTAAGTATATTGCACCTACTGGGACTCTGATTGATGATCAGAAGAACGAACGACAAGAAAATCATCAAGCATTGGAGGCTATTATCAATTCCCTGTCTGATGCTGAATATGTAGATGTTCATGGTCTTGAAACTGCATATGAAGTATGGAAAAAACTTGAAGAGATTTATAGCAGTGATGAATATATTAAGATTGCTAAAGAAGAGAGTCTAAGAGGAAAGTTTGATGACATGAGGATGTCTGAAGGTGAGAATATCCATCAGTATGGTCAAAGGATAAAAGAGATAGTCGGTGAAATTAAGAGTGCAGGAGGGAAAGTGGAAGATGCTACAGTAATCAGTAAGGTAATGAGAACCCTACTACCGATCTATGGTATTTGAGTTGTAGCTATTTAGGAGCTGAAGTCCATTGACAAAACTAAGGTAACTCTTGACTCCATCATTGACAAGCTTACTGCTTTTGAATTAAATGATTATGATGGTAGTGTACAGAAATATAAATTTGCATTTAGAGCTTTTGTTTCTAACCCATTTGTGAGAAAAAGTAGAGATACTAGTCATGGTTATGAATCTAGATCCAGCAGAGATGTTGATGATGAAGACAATTTAGTGGAGCTTGAAGCATTGTTGGCAAAGTGGTTGCCTAGAGGCACTGGTAAATACAGAGGTATAATTTATTCAAGACCAGATGTAAGGTATTTGATAAGTGATGTAAAGTTGTTATTGATAGTGGTACTTCATATAATCTTGTTTAAGAAGAGATGGCGAATAAGTTGAATTTGGAAATATTGAAGCACCCTAAGCCTTATCAGATAGCATGGATTTAGGATGAACATAAGTTGTTAGTAAGCAAGCAATGTTTGGTGAAATAAAAAATTGGGAATTATCATGATGAAGTCTTGTGCGATATTATGCCTATGGATATTTGTCTTCTTTTGTTGGGTAGACCTTGGCAGTTTGATAGACAGGCAATACATGATGGGAGGAAGAATACATACACTATTGTGGCCAATGGGATGAAGCGAACCTCGTTACCCTTGGAGGAACCTTTGAAGAGTGAAGTCTGTATGAATGCTAGAATCTATTTGGTGGATGGAAGTGTTTTGTCTTAGTTCCTAAGAAGATTGAGAATCCGAAGAATGAAGAAGAACAACCAGAAGAGATAAAATATTTGCTGACAAAATATGAAGACATCATTTCAAATAATGTGCCCGATGGATTGTCACCTGTGAGAAGTTTCAATCATTGCATGGACCTGGTTCCCAGAGCTAGTTTGCCTAACAAAGCTGCACATCGAATGACACTAACAAAGAATGAAGAGCTGGATAGACAAGTGCAGGAGCTATTGAAAAAAGGTTTGATCAGAGAAAGTCTGAGCCCTTGTACATTACCAACAGTATTAACACCTAAGAAGAATGGAGAGTGGAGAATGTGCATCGATTTCAGAGCAATAAACAAGATCATAGTGAAATACCGGTTTCCTTTGCCTAGGATGGATGCCATAATGGGTTGTTTGAGTGGAGCCAAATACTTAACAGAAATAGACTTGAAGAGTGGATATCATCATATTAGGATCAGAGAAGGAGATGAGTGGAAGACAACATTAAAGAAAAATGAAGGACTGTATGAATGGTTAGTGATGCCTTTTGGGTTAAATAATACACCGAGTACTTTCATGAGGCTGATGAATGAGGCATTGAAGAAATTATTGGGTAAGTTTGTTATTGTATATTTGGATGACATTCTGATTTTCAATAAGACAAAAGAGGAGCATTTGTTGCATTTGAGACAAGTTTTGCAGAGGTTGAGGGAAGAAAAGTTGTTGATAAATCTTAAGAAGTGTACTTTCTTTATAGATGAATTAATCTATTTGGGATTTGTGATATCTGAGGATGGTTTGAAGATGGACCCTGAGAAAGTAAAAGCAATTGTTGAGTGGCCTACACTAGAAATAATTGGAGAGGTAAGATCACTTCATGGATTGGCTAGTTTCTACTAGAAGGTCATCAAAAATTTTAGTTCAGTTTGTAACCCTATGATTGAGACCATGAGGGGAGATCGGAATGAGTTCAAGTAGACCATCAGAGCAAACAAAAGTTTTGAACTATTGAAACGAAAAGGTGACTAAGCATCCTGTGTTGGCTTTACCGGATTTCAATAAAGTATTTTAAGTGGATTTTGATGCAAGTGGAACATCAATAAGAGCAGTCTTGAGTCAGGAAGGGACAACAATAGCTTATTTCAGTGAGAAATTAAATGATGCTTGAAGGAGACATTCAATATATGATAAAGAATTTTATGCCATAGTTCAAGCCTTGAAGAAGTGGAGACATTACCTATTGCCTAAGGAGTTTGTGTTGTATATGGATCATCAAGCCTTGCAATATTTGAACAGTCAGAGTAAGTTGAATCAAAGACATATGAGATGGGTATAATTTTTGCAGAGTTACATCTTTGTGTTGAAGCATAGAAGTGGGAAATCCAACAAAGTTGATGATGCATTGAGTAGGAGAAGGAATTTGCTGACAGAGATGAGAGTGACAGTATTAGGATTTGAGGAATTGAAGACCTTGTATGATGATGACCCAGATTTTGCAGAACCTTGGAGAGCATGTAGAGAACTGGTTATGAGAGAGAGAAGCAAGTGGTTGGATTACTTCATTCAGGATGGGATGTTATGCAGAGGAGTTCAATTGTTCATACCTAAGAGTTATATGAGGGAGAATCTGATAAAGGAGAAACACAATGGAGGATAGCTAGACTTTTTGGTATTGACAAAATAGTAGCATTGGTGAGTGAGCATTACTTTTGGTCCCAGAATCATAAGGATGTTAGGAAGTATGTGCAAAGTTGTAGAGTTTATCAAGTTGAAAAGGGTAGTAGTCAGAATGTGGGATTGTATAAACCTTTGATAGTATCGGTAAGACCTTGGGAGGATATAAGCATGGATTTCATACTTGGATTGCCTAAAACACCAAGAGGGCTTGATTCTATATTTGTGGTAGTGGATAGATTCTCAAAGATGGGTCATTTCATACCTTGTAAGAAGACATTAGATGCATTACATGTAGCAGACCTATTTTTCAAGGAAGTCATGAGACTGCATGGATTACCTAAGAGCATAGTTTCAGACAGGGACACCAAGTTTGTTGGCTATTTTTGGAGAACACTTTGGAAGAAGATGAGGATAGATTTGAAGTTCAGTTCTACTTTTCATCCATAGACTGATGGACAAACATAAGTAGTTAACTGGAGCTTGGGAAATTTGTTGAGATGTTTAGTTGGAGATAAAACCAGAAGTTGGGATTTGATTCTTGCACAAGCAGAGTTTGCGTACAATAATTCAGTAAATAGGAGTACCGGAAGAAGATATTTTGAGATTGTTACGGGAATACATCCTAGAGGTATATCAAAATTAAGAGATATTAGAAGTGAAGACCGGAGAAGTTCAGAAGCAGAAGAATTTGTAGATCACATGAAGGACTTACATAAAGTTAAGTAACATTTGGAGGACATGAACTACAAGTATAAGGAGAAGGCAGATGAGAAGAGGAAACATAAGGAATTTGAAGTTGGCGATGAAGTGATTGTGTATTTAAGAAAAGAAAGATTCCCGGTTGGAACTTATAACAAGTTGCATATGAGAAATTTGGACCTTGCAGGATCTTGAGAAAGTTTAGTTCTAAGAATGCATATGAAGTGGAGTTACCGAATAGTCTGAGTTGTCACCTATGTTTAACATTGCAAATATTCATCAATATCATGAATCAAAACTCATTAAGGATAGTATTGTAGACTTTGAGAAATAGTTTCCTTAGAAGGATCTGGATCAGATTAAAGACATTTTGAATAGTAGGATTGGGCGTAGTACCCAGAGAAGTCAGTATAAGGAGTATCTTGTGAAGTGGAAGGACATACCAGTTGAAGATTCATCTTGGATTTATCACGCAGAGGTAGACCGCCTTGGTTTTCCTCTGACCCCAACAAAGTGAGAGACTCACTTTTTCAACAACCCCAAATGTTTGATGCAGGAGCATGCCCGGTTCATAGCAATCTTGCATCAACCAAAAATATTTCCTTTTTGTTTGCAGTTTCAACATTTCTTTCTGCATGTCCTAGATTTGGCTCACTGAAATTTATGGGGTTGGATTTTTCTTGAAGACCTAATCATAGTCCTTATTCCCAAAATGTGGATCATTTGGATCATTTTGCGGCAAGTTATCGCTACCGGTTTCTGAAATAGTTTTCTATTATCGGTTGCCTGGACCTATTTGCATTGGTGATCTATCAGATCCCTTCTGTAGCTTGCAGAGACCTGAGTGTTGATTCTAATGTTCCTTAGCATATGGCCAACCTTTTCCTGTGATCTACACTTAATCCTGTGGATTTTCCAGAGGAATTTCTTTGGCGGAGGCCGACCTTGTTGGTTTTGCACATTAGGTCTTGTTCTTCGGGTTTTGATCCTTTTTTGGGCCGACTGGATCCCCTTGGATCCTATATATCATTGTAATAAAGAATTAGAATGTAATCAAGAAGTTAGACTGAGCATAGAAGATAGATCTTAAGATTTGAGGTCTCGGTTGTGACCTGTTCTGTATTTTGAGCATGTTTTAGCAGGCCTATGAGTTGGTTTTTGTAACCTGGTTGTTATTGGTTGGTTGTAATCAGTTTTCAAGATATAATTTAATCTGTTCTACATTGCATCCATCATGTCCTTGTGTTTCCGTTGTGTATACTCTTGCTGACTAGTCTGGATTGATCTTTTTGAGGTTCCTCCTAGCCGATGACTGCTCCAAAATAACACCAAAAGATTACATAGAAATAACTTTTGTATTACAAGAAATGTGTAAGGTGTCTCACACAAGCAGTGGGAATAGCTAAAACTGAAACCATAAACAAATATTTTCATAACATTATGAAAATAAACTATATAACAAATGACGAGTATGAACTTGAGAGAGTTGTCGAGCCATAACTATTCATCCACTCCACCTTCTTTCGCTCCCAGTCCATTAGTACATGCAAGAGATTTGGAAAAATGATATTAGAGCAATGAGGATTATCATATTTTCATACTCAAAATCAACAGTAATATAGTTCATTTGCATAAGAATATCAAAAAATATGCCTACACTAATCAACATATCAAAATCAGAGGCAAAGAGTCAGTGTAGAAAGAAGGTGCCAAGAAATAGCATCTATAGACACCTAAAATTGTCCTGTCTAATTAAATAAATATTTTTATTTAATTATTTTATCCTAAGTCTTCTATTAATTAAATAAATTCTTATTTATTTAATTAATTCATTAATCCTCTTCTAAGCCTTTTCTCATTTAAATAAATACTTTTATTTATTTAAATTATCTTTTTCCTAAATTAAATAAATACTTTTATTTATTTAATTGATCTCATTTCTTCTATTAATTAAATAACTCTTTATTTATTTAATTAATTCACCAGCCTTTTCTACCCATGACACATGTCATTCATCTCTTAATTCTTTCTTTACCTATCCTCTTGATCATTTTTATTATTTCATGTACCTACCCTCTAATCCTAGCCGACCATTTATCTTTACACCTCTTAATCTTATCCCTCCATTTCCTATAGTGTCTTCTATATAAGAGGATGCTTCCTTCATTATCAACCCTAATGATCTAATCGACTAATGAGCATTTTAATCAATCTTATGCGATCAATCTATCAACCACATTTTTGTTCTTTGTTGAGCTCTTGTGCACACATAAAATCTGAGAGCAAATATATCAAGCAAGATCAATGGAGATAGGAAGAATGGAGATTCAAACCCTAGTGGACATGTGATGGTACAATCTTTTTGATTTTGTTGATTTGCATTGCCTTAGGTAATCTTCATATGTTATGGTGGATCTTTGTTGTTGTTAGGCTAGGGTTTTGTGGTTGAATTCATTTAGTCTTTCAATATTGTTGTTCCATTATCCACTTTTCACCATATACATTTTGGCACACCCAGTGGGACATGGTTTTTTTTTAGATCTATGTTTTTTTGTTTTTTTTGCAGGTTTTTTCTAACCCTATATTGTTGTTTTGTAAAACGATTTGGAGAATAACCTTTTGCAACTAGGGTTTTGGACACAAGATTAAGATCTTGGAGAGATTTGATTTGATCTCACAAATGACTTAGAAGTTTTGTACCAAATGTTTTTTGTAGGTTTGAGACAGTATCAGGAGTGTTCAATTTGAAAGTCAGAATTTTTGGAGAATATTTGAATTTTTTATGGATTATTTATGATTTTTCATAAAAAATTAATTTTGAGAGCAAATGAGCAAATTTTTCAGATTTTCTTATATTTTTGGAAATTTCTCATAATTCTATAGGGGGTCTATTTTTTGTGATATAAACTTGGGTGCAAAATATTTCATAAAAAATCATATTTTAAAAAACTAGGGTTTTTCATTATTTTGATCAGATCTCATAAAAAACTTGGATTTTTTACACAAATTTGTTTTTACAGATCACCAATCGTATCATAAGTGCTCAGTAAAAAAATCAGATTTTTTGGAGCATATTTGGATTTTCTATGAATTTTTTATGCATTTTCATAAAAAAATAATTTTGAGAGAAAAATAAGAATTTTTTGAATTTTGTTATAGTTTTGGAAAGTTCTCAGAATTATACACAGGATCTGTTCTTTGTGATTTTAATTTTAAAGCAAATATTTCATAAAAAATGGATCTTTAAAAATTAGGGTTTTTCATTATTTTGATAATATCTCACAAACTGCTTGGAATTTTTGCAAGAATTGTTTTATGAAAGTTTGGAAGGCTATCAAGAGTTTCAGGTAAAAAATTCAGATTTTTTGGATCAATTTTGCATTTTTTTTTTATGATTTTTCATAAAAAAATAATTTTTGGAGAAAATTAGATTTGTTTTTCGATTTTCTTACATTTATGGAAATGTCTTCAAATTTTACAGGTGGTATGTTTTTTATGATGCAAAAGAACTCGTGGAAAATCAGATCTTTGAATCTATCAAAAAACGTCTTGTGGAAGTCCCGTATTTCACAAAGTCTTTTGGATCTAAAATTTACCTAACTTGAGTGCTTGAAGGAGGGGTATTATTTCAAAACTACTAATAATCTTGGTGCAGGAACTTTGGCAAAGACTTGATTTTAAAATTTCTTGCTTTGTCTTCTTAGTCTAGAAAACATTTCAATTGGTGCACTAAAATTGAACCAATGTCTTTCGTGTTTTGAGCATTAGGCTCTTTTGTGTTTATCTTTAGAGGGCCTGCCTCCCTGTGTGGTCACTAGGACTACTAGTGAGTAGGGAACAAACCAAGTGAGTATGGATAAAACCCAAGCATTCCAACTCACTATAATAAATAGGCCTCTTGGGATGAAAATTTCAGAGGTTGGAGCTATGTGAGATCTATCTCATATCAAGCAATTTGTAGGGCCCTTGAGGTCTAAATCATGCTTGCGTGACTACTAAAGTGTTTGATACTTTGTTGGGCTATAGGCCTCAATCATGCTTGCGTGACTTCAAAGGATAGTCCCCTAATGGAAACCCTTACTAGCACCTTTTTGGTTTAGAAAGACCAAAAACCTTCTAGTTGTTGGCGTAGGAGGTCGGACCTCTGAAGCGACTCACATTCTTACGGTTCTTAGTAGAGATACAAAGTTCACCACAAGGAGTTTTCGTGGGGACTGGTGCTTGGCTGCCCCAGAGAAGTGAGTGCCGAGGGTAGAGCTAGTGGGGTCAAGCACCTAAGTATCCGCTCTGAATTGCATAGCTCGGGGTAACCTCCCATGTGAGATTCAACAATTATTGTCCTGGCTAGCCCTAGGATTTGTGCTTCCATGATCAAAACGCTCAAACATTTTCAAACAAAACAAAGAAACATTGTGTCTACCATGTTTTCAAGTGTATGCAAAAACATTTCACATCACACTTCACATTTGGGAACATTTTTGTTCCTTTGGACAAAAAAAAACCTTCACACATTGGGTCTTCACTATTTTGCCATGTTTTCTTGCCACTAAAAGTTAAAACATTGAGATTTGGTCACATTCAACAACTTTACAATTGGACAAAATTGTAAAACATTTTCAAAATCACATTTGGATTTGTTAAAACTGCATCTGCATTCACAGTTGAGAGATTACAAGAAAACTCTTGAGAACAATAAGGACTTAAGTTTTCAGATCTAAAGAGCTTCTAAGGTTGCCTCCTATAGGGCTTCATTCTTCAGTCAACCTATCTTGGTCATACATAGTCAACCATTTTCCTTCACTTGCATTGCCCTTATACATATTTTTTAAATTTGAGTCAAAAGGTTGCTTTTCTTGTCCTCATCAAACTTCACAAACATACATACCTGGAGTCAAGGTCAACTTACCTCATCAAGACATCCATCATCTCTTTGGAAGCCACACCTTACTCTCACACATACATACTTTGGTTTTACAGTTCTTGGACATTGCAAGTTTACCCTAGGTTCATCTACACTTCATACACCTCTTGGTCTTCCATAGTATTTGCATTTTCATCCTACCTTTCATTTTGGTCAAGACTTTAGTCTATGGTTGAAACTCATTCACAAAGGTCTAGAAGGGAATCCAAAGAAGCTTTAAGGTCTTTAAACATGAGTACCTATGAGTTTGATGGAGACAAATTCTACAATCCATTTGAAAACCACAGTAATATACCAAACAATGACAATAACAATGGAAATAATAATGATAATGACAATGCATCTGTGGATTCTGCAGAAGTTGAGGAAACTATCATGGATTTCTATTTTAATAGATTAGTTCAAGAAATAATGAAAAGGGATAGACAATATTTCCTACAAGTCATGGCACAAAATGGGACAAGAATACCTCATGGAATTGATATGTCACAGATTTTGGAGGATGATACAAACCAAGCAAATCAAGTTAACACAAGACAAAGGAGGCCCAATAGTGGTGGTAAGAAAGAGCATCTCGTTCTTGAGTCACCTTCAGCCCTATTATAAAAACCTAAGATTCCAAACACATACACTTATTCTCATGCTAGTTATGATAGAACCTCTCATGAACAACCCCGCAACCGTCCTTTTCCATGGAGAGGAACTACCACCACACATGCTCATGATGATACCCAAGGTAATACCAATGCATAAAATTACACTCAATAGAACATTCAAAATCATGACATGAGGAGACCGCGTGTCAGATTTGGGGGCAATATCCAAGATCATTCTTATGATACCTCCTATTCCCATGATCATGACATGTATCAACCTAGACCTAGTACTCCTCACTATAATACCATACCAAGTGGTCCATATCCAAGCTATAATTATGTCCCTCCTCCATATGAACACATCTATGATCAATACCATCCATATATGACACCACCCAAGAATGACTTGCGACAACAGATAAAGGACTTACAAAGACAAATGGTGGACATGAATACACCCAAGAAATAGTACACAATGAAAGATATATGTCCTTACCCATTTGACAAAAGCATTCCAATGCCTCCATTTCCTCCATATTTTGTGACACCAAAGTTTGATAAATACAAAGGAAAAGGGGATCCTAAGGCACACATAAGACAATTTTTCACAACTTGCATTGAGGTAGAAGCAAAAGAAATATACTTGATGATATTTTTCCCACAAAGCTTAGGTGAACAAGCTATGGAATGGTTCTCCCAACTTCCACTTGGAATTAAGTCATGGGGTGATCTAGCTGAGGCTTTCATACGATATTTCTCATACAACATTGAAACAGATGTGTCAGTGGCTACCTTATGCAATACTAAGTAGAAACATGGGGAATCTTTCTCTTTGTTTTTACAGTAATGGAGAGGTATTTCTAGTCGATGCTCTTGTGATACACCACAAAAACAAATGGTAGAAATGTTTGCACAAAATGTCAACAAGGATATCGAATATGAGCTAAGAAAAGCTTATTTGTCTACTTTCAAAGAGGTCATTGAGAAAGGAATGGCGATAGAGAAAGTCCTTATTGAACAAGGTATCATCAAGATATATAAAGAGAACAAAGAGGAATCAAATGGGAAAGACAAACCTCACTTTTGGAACAAGAATAAGAATACAGTCAATGATGGGGTAGTAGATGTAAATATTGTGAAACCAAAAATAACCTTCCCCAGTGCAAGTTCTTCTAACTCAAACAATGAAGTGAACAATCAAAGGCCATCAAAACCTCGAAGAAAATACACCTTGTTGGGAGAACCAATTGAAACAACATTCAAGAAGTTAGTGGCAAACAAGCTCATAACACTACTAGATAATCCACCATATGAGCCAAAAGTGAAACCAAATTGGTGGAATGATGATGAATATTGCAAATATCATATTAGCAAAGGACATCTTACTAGCAATTGTCAGAGATTGAAGAATATCATACAAGATCTCATTGACAAAGGTGACATAGAAGTTGATGGACATACCTCCAATGAAGAGCATGCGATGTTTAAGGAGCCATTTCCTAAACATGACAAGGGAAAAGAAAAAACTACTGATAATCAAGCCAATTATACCAAGATTCCTTATGACTATGATTCTAACGTTAATCACATTTCAATGGACAACCATGTTTCAACCATCATCATCAAGGATAAAACTCTCGAAGGTCCTGCCCAAAGGAGTAAGGTTGTCTTAAAAGGCATTGGACCATCTTCCTCATCTTCTAAAAATGAAACCTCTGAATGTAATGTCACAACCCATCGAGGTAAAGTCACCTTGCAAGGTATTCCATCCAAGTCCATAGCCTCTTCATCTATAAAGAATGAGTATGACCTTGTAGATAAGCTAGGGAAGGCATCTTCCCTCATCTCCATCCTTGAGATTGTACGCATATCCCCCAGACATAAGGCCATCCTTGATAAAACTTTGAGAGAAACTTTCGTACCCACTGATCTGAACGTGGAATACCTTTCCATTTCGCATAGCCTCATATTAACAGAAGCTGATGACAAATCTGTAACCAAGCCTCATAATGCACCTTTACATATTGAAGCCTTTATCTATAAAAACCGCATCAAACGAGTCTTGATAGATGGAGGAGCGGGTCTGAACATTTGTACATTGAGCACTATTAAACAATTGGGATATTTTGAAAAAGTTGTGAATTATACACATGTTATTACCATCAAGGCATATGATGATGAAGAGCGTTCATATAAAGGCACATTCACCTTACCTCTCAAAGCTGGGTGAGTTACAAAGGATGTGGTATGTCAAGTCCTTGATTTAGATCTTACATACAATATACTCTTGGGACGCCCATGGATTCATGAAATGAGAGTTGTTCCCTCAACATATCATCAATGTGTCAAATTCCCACACAATGGAATTGAAGTGACCGTCAAAGGTGATCTGAATACATTCATATATTGCAATAACCTATGAGAAAGACTAGAAATAACAATCCTAGTCAATCGAGAAGCTATTCCTTCACCAACATATGTGGATCCAGAATCCTTGAAAGCTTCTACATCAAAGCAAACAGAGATCAAAGAAGAGTTCAAGGTTAAAGACATTGGATGTGGTGAGTATATCTTTCATGTTGATCAACTCCCACTATCTCCTAACACATTTAGTTGACAAGAACAACCTACAAACAATTTGCAATGCCAAGGAATTGGGTACAAAGCACCTAGCGTTGTGGCTACTAAGTCTGAATGCAAATCTCCTCTAGTGGTGCAAGCAACTCTTGATATCAATAGTCCTAAGAGTGGTTATAGCGAAGAATCTATTGAGTGTATCATCAGCCCACTTGAGAACTTATATAGCCTTACCATATCATCCACTCATTCCATTTCCACTCCACTACTAGAATTGGATCAACAAGAATTACAAAAGCCCTTACTCATTAGGGATAAAAAATCAAGCTTTGAAAAGAAAAATCTAAAAGTTGAAAATAAAGAGAAGTCCTTTAGTCCAAATCCAAATCAAAAGCTATTAGACTCTGAAAAAATCAAGGTCAAACATAAAAATTCTATGAAGAAAAAATAGCAAGAGATGATCTCCCCTAATATCAAAATAACTAGGGGCAAAATTTCTACAATTTTAAGTCAAAAAGCATACTTGTTGATCCCAAGTCTCCATCATGTCATGATACTTTCACTTCTTTTCACAATCACAAGCCTTCATAACTCATCTACTTATTCCACACATCCATTCTATTTTGGTGATACATCACATCAATGGACCTTTAATGGAACTTCCTTGAAGGACTTTGTTATCAGGGGTGCCCAAACTTCTTTAGGTGACACGCATATGGGCTTGTGTAGTCCACACGTTAGTAATTCTATTTCAGTTCCTTCATCAAGGAAGATAGTCACTCGAGCTACACATCATTCAGTCAGGGAATGATGCAACTACAATCATAAGGTAAAGCCTCACAAATTTGAGGTGGGTGACTTAAATCTCAGAGAGAATCCTAAAAATCAGCAGGACCGAGAAAAGAAAAGCAAATTTGAGCCCAATTGGCTTGGTCCCTATGTCATTACAATAGTTTATGGATCAGGTGCATATCAACTCTCAACACCAGATGAAGAACTTTTGGAAGATCCTATCAACAACATGCACCTTCGTAGGTTTTACATATAGCTCTTCAGAATATCCTAATTCAAAAATACAAAAAAATACGAAATACGAAAAAAATCATAAAAATAAAAAATCGTTACTTGGTGAAAACCTGGCAAACATGTGCCTTGTGACACAATTTTTTTTTGAAAAAATCAAAAAAAAGTAAAGAGAAATAAATTCGTCCAATAATGAAAATCACTTCGATGGCGCCCTGGGCAAGTACCATGGTGAAAACTGGGTTACTGGCACCATGTGTAGAGACATTAATCCTCCCTCCTTCAAGATTCAATCTTATCCTTTCACCTTGCAGACACTCACATCCTATCCTTCCATAATAAATTTACCCATTCCCATCATGGCTTGTTATTGATCTACCTAAGATTGGTTAACCATTCATAATAAACCCCCCCTTTTCATCCCTTTCCATCCATAATAAATCAGGCCAGTCTATAACTAGGGAAAAATCCTAAATCTAGTGACGGAAGTGGTACCTTGAGCATCGTATGTTTTGAGGAGTATCATCTTTTCATTCCTCCTTTCCGCACACAATCCTTAATAAAAGAAGTCATTTGCATCGCCAATCCATAATAAGGTTCCGTTCTTCTTTGCAATAAAGTATCAATTTCATGGATTCAACCAGTTTCAGATGAGACACAAGCAGTAGTGGGCTTTCAACAAATCAAATATTTCAGTAGACTTTGGTAACAACATGGTTTTCAGCATTATCTGTCCTTTATCAGGATGACAATATGGTGACCAAATCAAACATGTTAGCATACATGGAAAGAAACACAAAACACTTGAATATTTCATTGTGTGTTGGTGTGAAGTCTTGGTTTTCTTTTGATTTTATCTTTTGGTGGCATGTCTTTTAGCTTTTCCAGGATGTCTCTGACTAGAGATTCTATCTCCAGGATGTCTTTGACTAGAAAGGTGAGGATGGGATATATTCACTTAATGTTTTTCTGTATGTGGATTGTCTCTTAGTAATGCTATGACTTGTCCAAAGATATGAGGACATCGTGAGTCTAGCATGAACTGGCCATTCCTTATTTGCGACTGTCTGATCTCCATGCAAACAAGTACAATGACTTTCTAGGTCAAACCTATACCTCAATTGTCATAACCTATTTGCGATAATAAATCTCAATGATGATAAAGCACAAGAAGCTCTTTCACTTCCATATATTCTACCTTCCATCCCCCTTTCTTGATTTACCTCCATCATCCTTCTTGAGTCCGTGTATCCCGCTATCACATGACTGAGTATAATGACACCAAAAATATCTGCATTTCATGTAGTTTGCACCTGCATCATCACATGATAGAATATCTCATTTCAAACATACATATAGATATCACAATGGCATCGCATCTTGTGTCACAAACCCTATTTATCCATAATTATTTAACTAGGAAAATAATTTTTCTTTTCACAAATGAAATGAAATTGAAATGGAAATGGAAAATTTTAGAGGAATTAGATGATAATGATTTATATTATTTTCTGTAAGTGCAATTGAATGATTGGTATTATTTTTATTGGGGATTGTCATTGCTAATGAGAAATTGAGTGCAAGTGAATGCAGGAACAGGTGAACACAGATGAAGGCGAGAACAAGGTTCAGGTAGAGTTGTCTTAGCTCATGGACTTTTCTAGAATAGATGGAATCTCACACACCACTGTAGTATATACATATTTATGTGTACATTCGTTGCATGATTTGAGTTGTGATTAAAATTGCATGTGTGATGGCAAAATATTATGTTTTATTGTTCAATGAGAATGTAATTTGTTAGTGATTTAAAAATGAATATTGATCCTATGTTTATATGTTCTTTTTATGCAGATACGTGTGAATGGTTGAAACAGTATATTAATTAGTTTACTAGTATATATATATATATATATATATATTAATTATACGTTTATATATGTATATGAGTTTGAATAATGATTCGATCATATACATGTATATACATATGTAGTTATGATATATAAAAACATATTTGATTATTTTTTCTTTGTGAAATTTCATTTGTTTATATATATATATAAATATATAAAATAATAATAAATGATTTATTTAATGGCATATTAACCGAATGGTGGCAGATTATAAGTATTATGTTATAGGCAAGGTGGCGGGTTTTTTTAATGCAAAGTAAATGTTAAATGAGGGAGGTCGATAGTAATATCGACCACTCCCCATATTTATATGGAGGGTCAGTATTACCACCGACCACTCCTCCTCCCCCTTTTACTTTCCATATCAACCACGTTGCAGGTTTTGTTTTTCTTTGACCATGTCGACCAAGCCATGGACAATGCAATACGTGGTAGGTATAACAAATTCTTGGTCTTTGAAAAACAATACGTGCAGTTTGGGAATTAATTTAATAAACTTTGCATGTCGAACACATAGGTGTTCAAATAAGATTAGGACTTTGTAGAAGAAATATGTAAGACACCAAACTAGCAGTGGTGTCAAGATAAATAAGTCACCACTAAGAGAGATGGGCCCGAAAATAGGAAAGAAGGTAGATGAAAACACTGTATATAGACCATCGAATTGGAAGAGAAAGACACACATAAAACAAAGGATTAGAGAATGGAATACCGAAGAGAAAAGCATTGAAGATTTGGGAGTATTATGACCAGTCGTAAAAGATTGGTGATGATCATCTCAAATTTAGCGTCGAATTTCAGAGGTAGGCTCTTAAACGAACATTAGTTTGTTTTATGTTTTATTATTAGAGAATAGAAGGGAGAGAAGATGATATTGTGAAAAAGAGAGAAATTTGAAGAATATAGAAAATATAACTAAGAATAGAGAATGGAACTATATAGTAGAAAGTAGAGAAGAGAGAGCTCATGAGATAGAATAGCGTAGAGGGGAAAAGCATTGGAATCTAGACGTATTGCAGACAATTTTGGGAGAAGTTATCAGTGATCATAATAGACTTGGATCGTATTTTATAGGTAGGCTCTATTCTACCAAGTTTTGTTGTAGAGATCTAAAAGATAAAAGAATGTTCTATTTTGTTCAGATTTATACAATAATCAAATGAAGGAATTGGAATCATGATATTCAATTTCTTGATATGAAACCATTTTAAATTGTTTTAAAATACATTCATAAAGATGCAATAATGAAATATTTTCTTAAGGTTTGTTGATAAACGTAGTGTAACTCATAGAAATTAGATCACAAAATCCTCTAGAAACAGAGCAAGGGGATAGAGAGAGTTTATGTGTTATAAACTTTGAATTTGAACCACAAAGAAGATGAAAAACTAGGATGATAAATTATTAAATATTGAAGCTTATTTTGATTTCATGAAGAAAAGAGTTACACTCCCGAATTTGATCCTTGCATTATAAGTTAAGATGATTATTGGGTATCTCATTTGAAAAGCCATATAGGTATGCACATTATGAATTTTCATCATGTCAAGTGTTGTTATGGAAAATTAGTAAAATCAGTTAGTTGAATTCATAAATCATGAAAAACCACATATTAGTATCAAACTAAATATGTTATTCGAGAAAAGAGGTAGACAAACCAAAACACATGGAAAGATAGAGAACATAGACGATATAAACGTGGAAATTCTAAACCATAAGAAATAGAATGCAAGTTAATGATTGCGCTATTTAAATGTTATGATAAATGAATAAAAGAATGTGTACTCATTTTTTATTTAATTTTTATGTAAAGATACATACATGTGTTACACCTTCATATTTTTAATTTTTGATTTACTTGAAAAGATAGAAGTGAAAGATTGTTCTCTTTTCGGATATATATTTGTTTGTCCATGAAAGATTGTTTTCTTGCTAGATAAAATTGGTTGTAAATGAAAGATTGTTTCTTATATATCTAATTGACGAAAGATTGTTTACTTTAAATATTATAATTTTATCATGTGAGGAATAGGAAGCTAGAATTGAGAAAAGAAAAGATTGTCTTCCCTGTACTTAGTTATGATCTCATATGAATATTAGAAAAGCTAGAAAAGCTTGTGTGTTTGGAAAGATTACCTTCCAGGATGGGTGTTGAATGTGGGTTATAGAGAGAGAGTTTATTTTTTCCAAACTATATTTTATTGCTATTCATGGCATTATACTCGGTCGAGTAACCAATTGACCATTGAAATAGATGGATTTATTTATTTATCCAATGCATGTATCATTCTAGGCACGCACCAGATTCCATCTTGTCTATCGAATTCTTTTTGCTAAGCAATTCGTGCAGGGTCGGGTATTCTTGATTGACCAAGAATTCTGGGGAAGTGTAATCTTCAAGGTTGGGTGGAAAAAGCATCTGAATCTTGTTCTCGTCTTCATTCTAAATGTTGCATTGAAGATAGCTTGGATTGTAGATCAAAGGACACATCTCATCCTTTACTTTGTATTCTTTTGTTATTGAACTTAAGGCATTTTGAAAAGCCTAAGTATTGTATGATTGAGATACTACTTATATCGATTTATTGAATGAAGAATATCTTTTTATAGAAATTTTGTGTTTATTATGATATAAATGGAATGATCAAATGAAGCTATGGAAGGAAAAGCGGAATCAAATAGACTTATTAAAGGAATTATGAGTTTATTTAAGAATAAAGAGTATTTCATTTTATTATTAAAGTTAGAATGATTTACGTCTTTACATCTTGCATATATCATTGGCTAGTATCTGCATTTGCATATAAACCTAGAAAAAGAACAAAAACATATTGCATTTCAGTAAAATATTTGCATCCATATCATAAGCATCATAAAATCATCATCATAAAACATATAGAAGCATCAGATAGGAAAACATGCATATAGCTGCTGCAAGGATGAGTCATCTCACATATATAAAAAAAAAATAGTGTCATGATACAAAGATGTCAATATCTCATATGGCTACAAAATCACCCAAAGGTGTCTACATCATCATACAAAAACTAATACAACCCATGGATCATCTCATTTGTCCCCTCTTGCAGACTTTTTGGGACCATCTTTTCACCAAAGTAGTTAACAATCTTGTGTTTGCCCAAATCTCAGGCATATACATAATGTGTTTCAATCCCATCGCCTCAATTGCAACATGGTCCTTGGCAATCAAATATGTTCGTAGCTATTGTGTCACAGAGAATCGCTCTCTAGACTCAATCTGGGGTAAGTACTCCTGCATCTAATCAAATCAATCGTGTCATCCTAGTGGTACTCATGTTCATCACATAGTGTTGCTTATCTTATCTTATCCTAGCCTAGTGGTACCTATGTCCATCACATGGTGCTGCTCATCATGCTCTATCCTATTGCTTATGTCTATCACATGGTGTTGCATCCTAGTGTATATTCTTATCACATTGCACTATATCCTATCTTGCTAGAGCACTCGCTGGATTTTATCAATTCGATGGCTTATCCTATACTCATCTTAGCAAACCTAGCTCTTTTAGGGCACCTAATTGAGTGTATCCTCTTGAGTAGCTTATCCAATTGACAATGTATGTTCTATCACATAATTGTCAATTTCAGCCTAATCCAATTGACAACGTATGTTCTATCACAGAATTGTCAATTTCTATGGTTCTCCTTGTTCATCACAAAGTGCCTCGCTCTATCCTATCCTAGGGCCTCTACTTGAGTGTATCTTCTTGAGTAGTTTCTTGATTGGCAACATATGTCCTATCACAGAATTGTCAATCCCAGTCCTATCTGTTATCCTAGTCTTCCCTAGGGCACCTGTTTGAGTGAATCCTCTTAGCAGTTTATCCAATTGATAGCATACGCTCATTACAGAACTATCAATTTTGGCCTCTTAAGACATAGACACGATTTTGTTTATTCCTTTTGAGTCAGTCTTTTTCCTGTGTGACCTTGTAATCCTATCTTGTCAGTCCTTTTTATCCTTTCTTTCTTATCTAGAGATATTCTGTGATCTTTTCAAATATTTTCATCCAATCTCTCGAGGGGGCATATCATTCCTGTCATGGGGAAACTTTGTATCAGTTTATCTTATCTTCTTTGAGCCAACACGACAAGCTACATTGTCTCAAGGAGGGGCAAAATGCAGACAACTAAAATTGTCCTATCTAATTAAATAAATATTTTTATTTAATTATTTTATCTTAAGTCTTCTATTAATTAAATAAATTCTTATTTATTTAATTAATTCATTAATCCTCTTCTAAGGATTTCCTCATTTAAATAAATACTTTTATTTATTTAAATTGTCTCTTTCCTAAATTAAATAAATACTTTTATTTATTTAATTGATCCCATTTCTTCTATTAATTAAATAAATCCTTATTTATTTAATTAATTCATTAGCCTCTTATACCCATGACACATGTCATTCATCTCTTAATTCTTCTCTTACCTACCCTCTTTATCATTTTTATTATTTCATCTACCTACCCTCTAATCCTAGCCAACCATTTATCTTTACACCTCTTAATCTTATCCCTCCATCTCCTATAATGTCTTCTCTATAAGAGGATGCTTGGTTCATTATCAACCCTAATGATCTAACCAACTAATGAGCATTTTAATCAATCTTATGTGATCAAGGTATCAACCATATTTCCATTCTTTGTTGAGCTCTTGTGCACACATAAAATCTGAGAGCAAATATATCAAGCAAGATCAATGGAGATAGGAAGAATGGAGATTCAAACCCTAGTGGACATGTGATGGTATAATCTTTTTGATTTGCATTGTCTTAGGTAATTTTCATATGTTATGGTGGATCTTTGTTGTTGTTAGGCTAGGGTTTTGTGGTTGAATTGATTTAGTCTTTCAATATTGTTGTTCCGTTGTGTTTACTCTTGCTGACCGGGATGGACTGATCTTTTTGAGGTCCCTCCTAGCTGGTGACTGCTCCAAAATAACACTAAAAGATTACGTAGAAATAGCTTTTGTATTACAAGAAATATGTAAGGTGTCCCACACAAGCCGTGGGAATAGATAAAGCTGAAACCATAAATATATATTTTCATAACATTATGAAAATAAACTATATAACAAAAGAAGGAATGAGTATAAGAACAAGGTAACCCGTCATTGCCTAGAATGATGAGTTTGAACTTGAAAGAGTTGTCGATCCATAGCTGCTCATCCACTCCACCTTCTTTTGCTCCCAGTCCATCAGTACCTGCAAGAGATTTGGAAAAATGATATTAGAGAAATGAGGATTATCATATTCTCATACTCAAACTCAACAATAATATAGTTCATCTGCATAAGAATATCAAAAAACATGCCTACAGTAATCAACATATCAGAATCAGAGGCAAAGAGTCAATGTAGAAAGAAGGTGCCAATAAATAGTAGCAAAGACCATGTTTTATCTAACGTTTTTGTTCACTGTGCAAGTATAAGACATGTTCCCATTTATTGAATATCAAGTATGTGGGAAAAAATGGGCTCCCACAAGGGTTGAGCTCAACATACAAGTCATCATTCACTGGGTGACACTAATCAACTGCCAGACATGGGGCACAATCACACCTATAGTTCCATATACTGTCACTCATGATAGTAACAACTACCATCCAGTTGCAGTACAAACAAAAATAAACATGATGGTATCCAATAAAAAGCAACAAATTAGAGCCATCACATGAATGATGATCTATCAGAAGCATGTATAATACAAGAGATTCATGATCCCAAAAGCCACATAATGACCATGTGATAGACACAATCCTTGTATGTCTAAAAGATACATTATAATAAATCTCTGCCATAAGAGCTCATGGTGCAGTCCAAGCAAGGAGGAGATCATTGTCACAAAGGTCAAACATAGTTAAAAGATCAGTGAATAAGCCCAGGACAACATAAGAGTCACAATGAGCTCATTCTAAATTGATCAAGTGTAGCAATGCCAACAAGGGTATCATGATGCATGGTAGAAGAATGGTGCAGATTTATTATATAGAAGAATGGTGCAGATTCAAAGCTTCAGGACAACCATGAGGAGATCAAGAGATAAATAAATTCATGATCAATTTTGAGAAAGGAAACATAAAATGACAGTCTCAAACTCAAGATAGAAAATCTCATATACGTCGAAGGTAAATACACAATCAAATGCATGATATAAAGTGTTCACCAAAAGTCTCTGACAAATGAGTGATAACATGAGGAAATAGTGATATCAACCTCAAATAAAACTCATTCCAATTACAATTAAGAGTAGCTTAGAAGGGCACAATAGAAGACACAACTTAAGGTGATCACCTTCAAATAGTGAAGATAGAGTATGAGAAAGATCATGCACACCTCTCACACAATGAAAGACCATGTTCAAAATAATAATATTTCTTAGACTAAGTAGATAGTGATATCAAGGAATAAAGTCACAAAGCATGTCAAATAATAGTAAACAACATAGAATGCTAAGAAAAGTATGGAGTGTGCATTCAAAGTAACAATGAACTTCATTTGTACAAGTTAAACACACACCTCCCTGCTAACAGTAGATTTAGCTAAGGCTCTCAGGGCAACATATGTGAAAGGCATCCAAAGGCTATCCCAGCCTTGAAGTCATAATAAACCATTCATACCATCATGACAAAGAAGAAGGTCATGGGTATAATACACTTGAATAGAAACAATACACTATCATAAATTTGTACAGCTTGTAATCATCATTACAATTTTCATGAAGCATGATCAAACAGTCCAAATCACAACCATTAATGATGAATAGAGTGCAACAATAGAGAGGATGTGACTAATGATCAATAAGGGTAATGAAATCACCAAATGACAGTCCTTGGAGCAGTCTGAAATAACATTTAATGATCATATTAATGATACCACTATCAAAAGTACCAAAATAACAGTCATAAGGAAACAATGACAATGATCACTATGTTGCACAACATGGGTATGGGCTTCTATCATTGCTATGTCAAAAGCCTCAAAACCATTATAGCAGAAAATATATTGAATATGATCATTAAAAGAATAAAGTCTACAGCCATCAGAGAACCTACTCAATTAGGAACAACTAAAACCATGATTATATGAAATCATAATATCCAAAAAAATGGACAAAGCATTAAGCATTTTGATCAAAGGAAAAATGAGACAAGATGGATAATGAAGTTGAAAGGCAAAAATACTCACCCAACAGTCATTCATAAGAAGAGTTTTCATGACAACCCATATTGTTGCAGCTCAATGCAAGTTATTAGCTCTCAAACACTAAGCAACAAAACAAAGATTGTTAAGGAAGAATTAAAGCCACAATAAGAGCTTGACCCGGTATTAAAATATAGTAATCTTCAAGGTCATGATGGTGGCTAGATAAAAGTTAAGTCTCAACCCATAACTCACAGAGGGCAGGTCCGAGACAAAGGAATTGAAGACTCAGAGAGCAATTAAAGACATAGACTTAAGGGTCAAGTTTGCAATCATATAAAACACAAAGGGTTTTCAAATCAGAAAAGGTCACTGCATTACAACCATGGTGAATAGTGATAAGTATCATATGATACAAGCCTTCATCCCATGTGAAAAAATCCTTCACTTAAAAAAATAGGCAAAGGCTCCTCTAGCGCAGGACATAGTATCAAGGGATAAAAGCACAACGCCAACCACACGTAAATAACACTCCATGAAAAGGTGAAGTGATATACTCAACAATAATCATGACAACCTCACAACCATAGCATAGATAACAACCTATATTGCAACCTTTCAAGTCACAGTGTACCTAGAAATGACAAAATACCTTTCATAAAGGTTAAGAGCAGAGATAAATTCATTAGAATTGATAAATGCAAAACAAGGACTTAATGATATTAAAACTGTAAAAGATTGCAAAGGAATTATGCATTGATGACTGACATGAAAAATAATGTGCACAGACAGAGCTCAACAAAGTCTCAAATAAATGTAATATCTTTATAACATTGATATCATGTGACAAGTGACAAAGTTACTCCCCTACTCTAGGGAAGTCATGATGAATAGAATCGTGTGCAACCCCAACAAGATAAAGAAAAATCCACAATATAGATCTCAAAAGCAAATACACTGTCAAAATAAAAGTATTATCAAGCAACTATATAAGATAGTGAGTAAACATTGTTAGAGCAACAAAGGAAGGCTTTGTTCTCAATCCATATCTAGAAAGGAGATACTTTAGATGCCTTAACACAACAATCTTGAAGACAAAGGTTAAAGACAACACATGATAATAAGATTAGTCTTATGGATTCTGGCATATAACTTAGAATGCAATCACAAAGCAAACCCTCAAGAAATCTTAGTTAATCTAGTAATGAAAAAAATCACTGATGAAGTTTCAAATCTTCACCATAATGTTGTAGTCAAGGAACAATAGCAATGACATGATCTCAGTGCAATTAGTGGATAGTCTGAAACATAAGTGTATAAAGGACAATCAAAGACACAAGGACACAGACAATGGTCAACAAAGGTCAAAAAAAGATCCTACATAATATCACTGCCATGATATCACAATACAATCACAACCTCATAGAGATATCAATGATCAAGCAACCTAATTCATGGTCATGCAGTCATACAAGTCACAATAAATTTATAGCAGACCATAATGAAATAAATATCTTAGTTATAATAGTCAAGAAACAATTGTCAAAGCGCATAGGGTATTCACCAAATGTCACAGACCTTGAACAGGGTCCGATCCCAAAGCCAAGGTCAGTCATAAATAAACATTAAATGCTGGTAACATTCATCATATATTGTCAGTTATTCATGGGCATAAGGAAATATTGACTTATATGGCAGTATGATACAATCCCAACAATTATTCAAGCACAAACAAATGAAAGACAAAGGAGCATACGTTAAAAGTAGTCCTGAAAGAAGAGATTTAGTGCAACATTTTTAATATTAATGACATGGTGATTGTCATACCTCATAAGTACAATGAGTACCATAGGAGTTTTTACAACACAGTAAGAAGAGGTAAATGACAGTGATTGATACATTCCAAAATTAGAGATACTCAATGAAAGGAACACTGCAAACAAATAACATTCACCATGTATCAAAAATGACATAGAAGAAAAGAGCAACTATCTTTTGAACCATCAAAAGATTCCACAGTCAAAGGGTTTTCTGTCAGGACACAACCATAGCATAGGTTTTGATTCCAAGCTCACAGTGATAAAGAAATCCCAAAAGATATATGACAGTAACAAGCATCATTATTATTGACAATAAGAAGACTTGAGCAATGATCTGAAACTCTTCAAAGTGCAAAGATCATAGTGATTAATCAAGAAAGTCTTATAAAGCATTCAAAACATATCACTGCCATGGTCATAACAATCCTCATTTAGAAGAAAGAAATAACTCCAACTTTTAGGAAAATAAATATAAGTCAATACTACATTAATGGTTATGTTCATTGCATTCAAAAGATGAGGAAATATTGAAACAATAAGTTTACACTATTAAAGGTTTGCTACAGCTATAAAGAGACTATGAAAATTCAGTCACTGTGCAAATTTCAAATAGCCTGAAGAGCATGTGGCCAAGGCATGAGGTATTGAGAAAATAATGATAGTTATATTCAAGCACACACAATGACCTTTTGTACCCCTAGATTCATGCAAAAGTATAGATAAAGGAGTGATGAAGTCTACAACAAGTTATGAAAAATAAGATGCAACTCCCATATCTTTCAAACTTATTGTTGATCATTGACGTTATCTACAAAACATCGTAAAATTCACAGTGCACAATAATGGCAGCCCCTAATCATAGAGAGTAGCAATTATCTTATAACAAAGATAAGGAGATTTGAAGGCATTATTGTAACCATTCAGAAACAACCTAGAGCCATCAAAGGGTATGGACAAACTAGAATAGTCATAAAGAAACCTTGGAGCAACATGAGACTTCAAACGAAGATCATTCAATATGTAAACATAGTGAACATAGCATATGCAAACATAGTGAACATAACACTGAGTAATATCATAAAACAATAAAGATGACACATTATTTTGCTGTCTTATCGAATACATACTACAATAGATACACATTAATCACATAAACTAGAGCTATTCACGGTAAAAAAGTAGTTCTTAGAAGAATAAAGCCAATGGAAGCCTTTTCAATAGCCAAATAACCGCATACACTCATGAAAGATTCCAATGAGCAAGAAAAAAACCACCATGTTACATTCACAAAACAACAATGAATTTAGCAAAGAGCAATGATGAGCAGTTATTAAAGGACATTACAATCACTGATTTCATGCAAAGAATGCGTATAAAGAGTTTTAATGAAACCCTAAAGATAGATATATGTAAAAATAAGGTCTCTATGATAATCCTTTTGAAAGAGATAAAGTGACAGATCAAATAAAAGAGAGGAATGCTATACATACCAAGATCATGAAGAGGTTTCTGGTCTATGCAAAAGAATTAGTCTCAAAGTCCAGTTTAAACCCTAGTTGCATGGCGGCTACAACTAAAGGTCTTCTCCAAGAAGACAGAGAACGCAAAGTGGGATGAGCAAATGCAAATGATTTAGGGTTTTCAAAATCTTTTATTTCATGCCCTAAATTTGATGAATGGGCATTTTTATTTTATTCTTTTATTATTTTTTTAAAGAAAATAAATCCTTTTTAATTTGCGGCATGGTCAAGTCTATTGGCAATTTGGAGGAATTGATTATGTGTTGCATTGATGTATTGTCATTGATGTCAACACTAGCTACTTTAGTTGTTTACCGGTATCTCGTTGGTCCCGGTAGGATGTTTGGTTTCCAGTTGGTAAGATCATATTGATCTGGTATATTTCGATATGCTTTGGCTTATGGTATTGGCTTAGATCTTCTACTCATGCTAGTCAAATATATGTTCAGTCAGTTGGTATTGATCTGGTGACTGGATGCTATCTTATATGCTGGTAAGCCTGGTTTATTGATCTAGTGAGGGTTTCACTGGCAAAAATTTGTTGAAGATCTTTTGATGTTATGCATAAGTGGTGTTGGTGCAGCTTCTGGAAGGGATTCAGGATGCTGATGGTGATCATGTTCGAGCCTTGACTAATTGGGATAATTTCTTTAGCATGTGTGGACCTAAATCGGGTCTGGTGCTATCTAGGTTATAGACCAACTTAATGTAACGTGTTTATTGGACTCCTCAATGTGTTTCTGGGATGACTTATGGGCTGGATAATTTTTTTTGGCCTCAGGCCAACATGTTTTATAATTATGTATTTGGTTTATTGTTTGGGTGGTTGACCTAATTATTTAAGGTCTAGGGTTTGTATATATATGTGTATGATCTCATTGTAGATCAGGGTATGAAAGCAAATAATGTAATACTCATTCATGCAGAGGATTTGGTTAATCATAGGTGATCAAGTTGGGTTTATACAAGAGGTTTAAGACCTCCAGTACTGAGCTTAACTGGAACTATACTTAGGCATAGGAGATGCTATTATTGTAATTCATTCTTCCTTCCGGATCATAGTATGGATTTCTTATGTAGTCAGTGAGACTCCTTTTATAATGAGCAGTGTGCTCTAGGTTGTTGGCCTTCCTACAAGTGCAGGCCCTCAATTTGTAATCACATGCTTACTTCATAAGTATTATTTGACCGTGGGTAGGCTTCCCATCATGGTTTTTCCCTCTACCGGGTTTTCCACATACAAATCTTGGTGTCATGTGGATGGTATCTATTATCTAATGGTTGCTTGTGCTTAATTGGTATATCTGTTATTCCAGTTATTGGTTTATGTATTCCGATATTGATCTTATGGGTTCCGGTATTAAAGTTTTAAATTCTTAAGGTTTCGGTAATCTGGTGACAACTGATTCACCCCCCTCCCCCCCTCTCAGTTGTCCTCTGGTTATTGAATTGTCTAACAATTGGTATTAGATCTCTGGTCCTCTCTACAAAAGCTTAACCACTTGAGGAAGATCCTATGGCATCTAACAATTCAAGTTCATCTAGTTCATCTGCAGCTGTCTTTTGGAGAGAAATTCCTAGGCTTGATGGAACAAATTACAGAGTATGGAAGATTTGGATCGAGACTCATCTGAGATGTGTTGGTAAGGAAATCTGAGAGATCATTAAGAAAGGTGTAACCCATTTTAATCCGACATCTGACAATCCTCCTCCAATAAACTTGGATAAGGAGCTTGACAATGATTGTAGAGCTAGAGAAGCCCTTTTGTGTGCACTTTCTGATCAACAAATAATGGGATTGATTGACAAATAAACAACAAAGGCTATATGGGACAAGTTGGAGACTCTAAATAAAGGTGACCCTACTGTAAAGATTGCTAAACTTGATGGTTATTGGGTGAGATATGAAAATTTGAATATGGAAGAAGATGAAAGGATTATTGCATTTATGGAAAGGGTAAATTAAATTGTCATGGGAATTCAATGTTGTGGTGGATCTTTGAGTGAAGATGAAATAGTTTCTAAAGTTATAAGAGCTTTACCACTGACTTATAAGATGAAGGCTACTACAATTAATTAATTGAGGATAATGGAAAATACTTCTGTCAATAGGGATACCTTGGTTGGGAAATTATCTACTTTTGAGCTTGAAGAATTTGGACCTTCTAGAGCTATGAAGTCTGAACCTTCTTTTCATGCATTCGCATCATCAACCGATAAGTAAGATTGGAAAACTTTATATACAAAGGAATTGGGTGATATGAAGAGAGAAGATGATGAGTTTGAGAAACTTGAAGCACTATTTGCTAGAAGAGTATCTAAAGGACCAGTAGGAAGTAAGTATGAAGGAAAAGCACCTTTTAAATGTTTTGCATGTAATAAGATTGGTTATTTTTCATCTATATGTCTTGAAAGGAATTCAAGATTTGAAGAGAGAGTTAGAAGATCTTTTAAGCCTAACCTTGAATATTAGAATAAGCATAAGTATAGGAGAAACAATGATAAATCATGTTACTTTGCTGGCGAGGAAGGTGTTACTACTTATCAAGTTGTCATTAGTTTTACATCCAAAGTCATTATATAAACTCTACTTAGTTATCTCTACCGAAATATTCAGTCAGTATGAACAAAATAGTCGGTTAAAGAAGAAAGTATTCACAGAGCCCAGTATGCACCGAGCTGTCTACCGAGTATCATTCCATGTCTACTAAGCATCAAAGATGATACACCGAGTTGATATACACCGACTGAAACGTGTTACCAGATTCATTGAACCTGGACACACATATGAAAATGTGTTACAAGATCGAGGAACATAGAATTGTTATCACATTGGAAATTGCACTTAAAGATTGTGTATGATTTCGAGGTCATTTATCCAATGAAATATTTTGTATAGTTATTCATTCGATAAATCATGTTTGTAAGATTGAAGCAATGAATCAGATCGTCAACATAAGAGATCTATTTATACAACATGGACTGAGATCAGATATATACATGTAGTGACAGACATAGATATACAACGGTGTATGAAGCAAGACATGTGTGATACATGAGAAAGCACTAAGTGTTATGACTATTACAGAGACACATAGGTCACCGAGAAGGATTTCAGAGAACAGTCAAAGAACAGAGTAAACAGAAGGGTTTATCGAGTTACTTTATGGGTTACCGAGGTATGCTATAAGCAAGGTAATCTTATTTTGAGCACATAGAATTTGCTATAACATTCCAGATGTAAAGTTGCAGATATTTGTAAAGATTTTATTGAAATATTTTGAAGTTGTAAGAGAAACCTTTAACAGGGTAAAAGACTCTAACCAAGTCTATAAATTGTAAAGCCTCTAACCAGGTACAACATTTAGTTTAAGTGTTGTAAAATCCTTTAGCAAGGTAGATCTAACAGATCTTGATACTCCGGGTAAGCTATCAGAAATAGCTAAACATGTAGCTCTAACTGAGCACTCTTTATTATTGCAGTAGTGAAGTTGTGGGTGCCAACCCCACCACAATTTTTCTCTCTAACCAAGAGTTTCTGCGTAACCAAAATATATGTGTTATGGAGTGAATCATGTATGATTGTTATTTATTAGTTTTAGCTTTATGTTATGTTGCAACAGTTTTTGGTTTATGCATAACAGTAAAGATATTGTTGTTAAAAGGATTTGAAGTACTGATTCACCCCTCCCCTCTCAGTACATTAGCTTTCCATATTGGGCCTAACAATTGGTATCAGATCTTGAATGTTCGAAAAAGGTTTAACAACCTAAAGAGAAAGATCTTATCAATGGAAGGTTATAAACAATCTCGAAGAATTGTGTATCTACAAGAAGAGTTGGATCATGCTAATCAAGTGATTGCAGACATGCAAAGACAAATGGAAAAATCATTGAAAGTGAGAAGAAGATTGTCTAATTATTTGCAGGACTCTCAAGAGTTAGTGGAACAAATTAAGACATCATCAGAGAATAGTATATCTGAAGAGACTGAAGAAATGATTGGAGTATTGAAAGAAATGAAAAAAGCACTGGCTGATCAGCTAAAAGCAATGAAAAGAGGACATGAACATTTCAGTACACAGATGACTGAGAATCTTGATGCATTGAGGACAACTGAGGATAAAGTAAGAGATCTAGAAAGAGAAAAACAACAACTTGAAGCATTAGTATCTTAAAAGAATGATGAAATCATAAGGTTGACTAGGATTCAACAAAATCTGTCAGATCAATTAGATTATGCACATCATGAAGCAAATTTGAAAGATGATGAGAATCAAGCATTGAAACTTGAAATATCAAGGTTGACCAATGAACTTGAAACAAAAAAGAAATCCAAGGAAACACTAAAGAAGAGCTATGAAGCATCAAAGATGTTGGATGAGCAGCTAAATACAAGAAGACCCAACAAAGAAGCAGGACTCGGTTACAAAGGAAAAGACTCTATCGAGAAGGGAATTCATACAATCGAGAGAGGAGAATCATCAAAGCAAGCTGGAAACAAGAAGCACACCAAAAGAAAGAAGCCTATTTGCAACTAATGTGGAAATCAAGGTCATACTGCTAACATGTGCCAAATCAGAAAAGGTAAGAAACCGAATGTCACTAAGTCTAATGGTTATTGTTACAATTGCAATAAATATGGTCACACATTTAACCAATGTAGGACAAAGGCTGTTAACAATTATCAGAAGGCAAAATTCAAAGGGTTTTGTAAAAACTGCAATAGATATGGACATAGTACCAAGAAGTGTTGGCTTAAGCAAAAGAACTATATGTGGTCTGCACACCGAGCAAATACTGAAGGTTACCAAACTCACACAGATCCATATCGACAATATTCTGCAGTTCCATGGGATTACAATACAAGGATATGGTGTGAGTGTTGTGGAAGATATGGACATATAAGTGCCAATTGCTTTATAAGGTTTGGAATGAACAACCAAAGATCATGGAGAAATCCTGGTATGGCATGTTTTCATTGTTACAAAGTTGGACACTTGGCTAGAGATTGCAGAGATCAACCTAGAGGAGACACTGAAGAAATAAAAGAAAAATTACAGATGATTTGGAAAAAGAAGGAAATTGTGTCAAATGAAGAAAGCACCTTACCTACCAAGTTAGGTGCACCTATTCCAAATTAATCGATAAAGGTATGAAGGGACTACATTCTCTCAAAGGTCAAATCTTAACAGTTCCTACTTTATTATGTACTTAAGTCAAAATCTGCATAGTTAAAGATGTATTTGTAAGTTTGAAATTCTATCAAAGTCTTTTGGAGCACTATACAGGAAGACTATCAAGTCGGTGAATACAGGAAGCCTGTCAAGTCGGTAAATGAAGGAAGTCTGGTTACTTGGTTAAAGCGCAAAAAGGAAAGAAAGTTTAGTGGAATCGAGTGCATTTAATGTTTTTAACCTAACCTGCATAGAGCCCGATAAGGTATATTGTGTACTTAAAGCATTTACGTGGTCATTTTTCACTCACCAAGTTTTCAAGAGAGCAGAGCAAGCGAATCAAAGACGATCAAACCACCTCCAAAGCAAAATTCAAGGTATTTACATCAATCTCAATGCATTATTAAGCTGTTTTACCGATCATATCAAGTTGTTATTTGTTGGGAAAAATGGTGTCTCAACCTTGCATTTATGTGAGGTTACTATTTATAGTAAGTTTTCATTTGAGCACGAAATGGTGCGAAACTCTCCTTGAAGCTTCTGGTTGGCTAGATAAGCATTCCGGTAAAGTTGCGTCGCAAGGTCACAGCTAGTTTTGAAGATATTAAAGTTTTCGTCTTGGAGGGGTGCAATAAAATGTTTAAACTTAATTTTGGGGACTTTAGAGGCTCCGAAACGCCCTGAAAAGTGGCCGTAACCGGCGAAGCCGGTTACAAGGTGATAGAGCACTTCGCGAGCTTTCCGGCGCTTCAAACGGTTCATCAATCGGACACCCGGTTCTCAAGTTATGGCCTCCGAAAGTTTGTACTCCTGAAATAGGAAAAATAATTTGTATCGGATACATAAATGAGCTGTAAAAGGGAGAGACACGTGTTGATGTGTGCTTTAACATGTCATAGAAGGGAGATAAGGTCGGCTACACCTTATTGGGTGGTTTTAGCCCATGGTTTTGTAATACCGTTTGACGGTTTCTTGTATTGTATCTCCTATTTATGAGGTGTGAGAGATAGAGGTTGGGTGTAAGAGTCTCATGGCTATTGAGTTACCTCTGAATCTCTGATTAGTGCTACTCCTGCGAAGAGCTTGCTCTGCAAGTATGTTGTAATCTGTTTTTGATTGCTGAATAAAATATTGAGCTGCTTTTGGAGGGTGGGGTTTTTCTCCCGAAAGGGTTTTCCCCATGTAAATCATTGTGTTGTGGTATGAATGTTATTATATCTATTTCTATTTTCTGTAACTGTTGTAATGATCTGAAAAAGGTTTGCATTACCCTCCTCTCAAGGTTAGTGTAGGAAGTTGTTTCCGCTACTTAACTTCCTTACATTATTATCTTCTAAGTGTGAAGCGCCTGCCGTTTGAAAATCTTCAAACCCTAAGGATCTTTTGTTAATTCTTATCTGAAATCTGCAATGGCACCTAAGATCCATAATCTCGTTGTTGTTGAGAACATCGAAAAGCCCTCACTAAAATACTCTTTAACTCCCAAAATTGCATCTAAATCTGATGACAAAATCACATTTTCACTCATCTCGGATAGAGTTTTATTAGTCGAGGATGTGAGATTCTTCACCAAATGTCGAGTTGAAGAACTAGGTCACATTGAAATCAAAGACACATATGATGAATTGTGCACCGATGGTAAAATGGATAGCAAGTATGAGCACATTAAGATCAAGGGATTGACTGAAGCCCTAACCTATCCCCATGTATTCAAACCCCAGTGGGTCAAGTTTGTTCTGAGCAGAGTTCATGATGACTTCATGTGGCTACAAGAGCAACCGTTTAAGATCACGAAGGAGATCATTCATTTGATCACCGATTACCCTATTTATGATCATGCCCGAGCTCAGAAAATGATATCACAGAAGGAATTGATCAGTTTAACCAGAGTAGAATCAGATTGCAGAGGATTGAAATTGAACAATGCCACTGATGCAGAACTAAAGTTTTCCATTAGAGTAATAGGTTACTGTTTCTTCCAATCAGCAAGGGAAAATAGTGTACCTTGTGCAGTAGTAGACTTAGCATATAAAATTGTGAAGAAAGGCATGAAAATTGATTTATGTGAGGTGTTGCTGAAAAACCTATTTGAGAATCTGAACACCATAAGGAAGCCAAAGAAGAAAAATTCGGCCAATACACTAAACTTTGGATCACTGTTAATATGCATGTTTTTCTATTTTGAAAAATTCTTTCCATTAGTCGGTAAAGTTGTTTGGGAGCTACACCGACCAATCACCCATCAGATCAATGACTTCATCAAGAAGCTAGGTGATAATTCTAATGATATTATGGATGATTATTTCAGCAAGTTTCAGGAAAGGATGCATAACAGGTACCGGATTCCACCCAAGCTAGTGGAGAAATACAAAGATGACATATGTTTTGAAGTGGACACTGATTACTGTTATGCGAATGCTGTGGAACCAAGAACTTAATCTTTGCCACCTATGGGTTACGAGATTGATTTTGACATCACACAACAGCAAATTGATGCATTTCTTACATTACCAAGGCATGCTACCGAGCTGAGGTATGGAAAATATGAAGAAGTGAAGGAAAAAGTAAAAATGAGCATTGTAGTACCCAAAGCTACAAGGAAGGAAACAAAGATGATAAAGGCATTAATGGAGAAATTTGGAGAAGATTCTTCCTCCACACCTATCAAAGGCACTATAGCCATTATCGAAGAGGAATCTCAAGCCCAAGAGGTAGCTATAACACTGAGCACCGAATTGCCTAAGGGAAAAGTGCTGAAAAGAAAGAAACATGATACATCAAAGGCCTCACCGACTCCTATAGCAAAGCGACCTAACACACGAGCATCTGCAGGATCACCGAGTAAGAAAACAAAGAGTGTTGCCGCACCCAAGGTAACAAAAACTTACAAGAAATCTACTTGCAGACTCATTTTGGCAAAAGAGTCTAGTGACACCGTATTTGAAGATGCAAGCAAATTTTAGATTGTCAAGAGCAAGAAGGTAAATGTACATAGTGTTGAAAATTTTTGTGCTAATTTGAAGCAATATGGTGGATTTGGATCATTCAGATATGTTAAGTATGAATCCAAAAATGATGCCGAAAAGAGACAAATAGAAGAAGCTGTCATCTGCACACTTCTGAAATTCCGATTGGTCCCATTGGAAGTATCCAATTCTCTTCCAAAAGAATTGTATGTGCATATTGCTAACAGGTGGAAATATGTAACGGACTCAAAAAAATAGATTAGAGAAAGAAGTTTGGTACATCTCTTTCCAGACATGTCGGTAGATGAAATCAAAGAAAATCTGACAAACTACCACAAAAACTTCCTAGTCAAGCAAAAAGCTTTAAAATTGATGAATGGACTTTATCTGGAAGTAGAGAAAGAGACCAAGGAAAAATGGCAGGAAATATTTAGAATCAAGGATGCTGGTGAGCAAGCTACAGTTGAAATTGTTGATGTCACCGAGCAAGATCCTGATGTCACCGAGCAAGACCCTGTTGACACCATACAAGTAGATGAAGATATCATGGATACAGAGGCACCTGAACAGGAAATGATAGAAGGAAATGCTTACGCCTAACTTGTATCCAGTGAGTCAGTTTTGGAACAAGTTCATCCCTATCCTTCGGTCAATCAACCTGTCTCAACCGAGGCCCCTCAAGATACGGAACAAGGCACCAAAGGTCACAAGTCTACAACAGGAGAAGGTACTTCTCAAGAACATACCTCACAAGCACCTTCTAGCACTGAAAATGTTGTAACAGAGACACCAAAGGACACTACAGAGGCTAAAGAAACTGACCAAAGTGTTGCCTCTACCGAGCGACCAACTGAGGGTCATCAAGCCTCACAAGCCATTGTCTTAGTTCAATCGGTGAAAGGTAAAGAAAAGAAGATGAAAAGCATAGTTTTAAAGTAGATTTGTCAAAACCAATAGTGTTTCCCAATGTTGATATATCCAAATTAAAGGGGCAAGCACTCATTGATTTCGGTGAATAATGCAAAGCCAAAGCTGAACAAGAGAAGCTACTTGAAGCTACATTGACAATAGATGCAACCATCCATGTTCAACTGGATGAAATCCTAACCGAGATAGAGACATCTGGAGTAGATGCATCAAAATATTTGAGCAAGTTAAAGGACAAGGAGCTCACTGCCAAGATGATCGAAGAGGTACATAAGGCTATAGCTATTGGCAAAGTTAAACTTGTCAAATTTATTGCTGAGTTGACCCCTCAACTCAAGCACATTCTTTATTTATTTCAGAAACTCTGTACATTCTCTTTATTTATTAAAAATATCAAGAATAAAACTGAAGTGATTGAGAAAGAGATCACCAATCTCTCTAATAAGTTGACCATTGAGCCTAATTCCATTCTGAATTTTTATACCAAGCTACAACAACTCATGGCTCAACAACCAGAACTAAGGAATGAAGAACACAAGAAAAGGATGGAAATAATGACACTTCAAACATTATTCCTTCCTCATCTTTCCTCTGTCTAAGAGAAGATTAACAAGGCTACATCCCTATCCACTCAACAAGACAGAATCACATTAGATGGACTCATTTCACTGTTAGCTGACATTACAACTTAGAATTGACTCATGGATAGTGTTAAGGATGCCCTCTCTGCCGCTCTCATAGATGCCCGAACAAAGTACAAATCTATTTTTGACCAGTTGCCACCACCGAATGGTAACTAAATTTTGATGTTTGTCAAAAAGGGGGAGTGATATAGTATCAAAGCATCAAAGTATCAAACAAAAGGAGTGTAGTATACAGGGGGAGTATATACCGAGCAAAACAAAATATTCAAAACAGAGTCAATTTTGACAGAGCAGTGAACCGAGCAGTTAGCACATAACATTGATCACTGAGCATGCAAAATCAGAATTTTGTACAGTATATTGATAAGGGGAGTATATCTGAATATACTATTTCATTGACTAATGTATATACTATTTGTTTAGTCAAATTTTCTAATGTATATACTGTTTGTTTAGTCAAATTTTGTAAGTATATAGATTTTTGAGTTATGACTTTGAAAGTAGTTTTGTCAAACATCTCAACTAATGTCAAAAGGGGAGATTGTTACTACTTATCAAGTTGTCATTAGTTTTACATCCAAAGTCATTCTATATACTCTAGTCGGTTATCTCTACTGAAATATTCAGTCGGTATGAACAGAAGAGTTGGTTAAAGAAGAAAGTATTCACAGAGCCCAGTATGCACCGAGCTGTCTACCAAGTATCATTCCATGTCTACCGAGCAACAAAGATGATACACTGAGTTGATATACACCGATTGAAACGTGTTACCAGATTCATTGAACCTGGACACATATGAAAATGTGTTACAAGATTGAGGAACATATAACCGTTATCACATTGGAAATTGCACTTAAAGATTGTGTATGATTTCGAGGTCATTTATCCAATGAAATATTTTGTATAGTTATTCATTCGATAAATCATATTTGTAAGATCGAAGCAATGAATCAGATCACCGACATAAGAGATCTATTTGTACAACATGGATTGAGATCAAATATATACATGTAGTGATAGACAAAGATATATAGAGGTGTATGAAGCAAGACATGTGTGATACATGAGAAAGCACTAAGTGTTATGACTCTTACAGAGACACAGAGGTCATCGAGAAGGATTTTAGAGAATAGTCAAAGAAAAAAGTAAACAGAAGGGTTTACCAAGTTACTTTATGGGTTACCGAGGTATGCTATAAGCAAGGTAATCTTATTTTGAGCACATAGAATCTGCTATAACATTCTAGATGTAAAGTTGCAGATATTTGTAAAGATTTTATTGAAATATTTTGAAGTTGTAAGAGAAACCTTTAACAGGGTAAAAGACTCTAACCAAGTCTATAAATTGTAAAGCCTCTAACCAGGTACACCATTTAGTTTAAGTGTTGTAAAATCCTTTAGCAAGGTAGATCTAACAGATCTTGATACTCCTAACAGGGTAAGCTATCAGAAATAGCTAAACATGTAGCTCTAACCGAGCACTCTTTATTATTGCAGTAGTGAAGTTGTGGGTGCTATCCCCACCATAGTTTTTCTCTCTAACCAAGAGTTTCTGCGTAACCAAAATATATGTGTTATGGAGTGAATCATGTATGATTGTTATTTATTAGTTTTAGCTTTATGTTATGTTGCAGTAGTTTTTGGTTTATGCATAACAGTAAAGATATTGTTGTTAAAAGGATTTGAAGTACTGATTCACCCCTCCCCTCTTAGTACATTAACTTTCCATATTGGGCCTAACAGAAGGCATGATTAATTTTGATGATGAACCAACACAAGACTCTGCTAGTGGTTCCGACAATGGAAAGGAATGGGTGTTCTTGGCTATCAAGGAAGATGATCAAGTACTGGAAGGGAATGTACCTGAAGAAAAGGCCCTTTCTGCTAAAATTGAAGATAAGGATGAATGGGTAATTGACAGTGGATGTTCACATCATATGACTGGAGATAAAAGGAAGTTTCTATCTTTGTAAGAATTTGATGGCGATTTGGAGATGACAAAGCATGCGTAGTCAAAAGAAGAGGAACTATATAATTAGATGGTAAGAACAATACTGATAATGTTTATTATGTTGAAGGTTTAAGGCATAATATTTTGAGTGTCGGACAGTTGGTGGATAAGGGATTTCAATTACAATTCAAGGATAGAAAATGCAAGATCATTAATAGATCTGGATTGGAGATTTCTACCGGTACTCAGACAAAAGGTAATATATTTCATTTGAATTCTAGTGAGAAGACATGTTTGATTGCACAAATTGATGAGAGTTGGCTTTGGCACAAAAGACTATGTCATGTGAATTTTGATTGCATGGTAAAGATCAATTCAACTAAGGCGGTTAGAGATATACCTAAGATTGTGAAGCCCTATAATCCGGTATGTAAATAATGTCAAATGGGAAAATAGGTCAAAACCTCTTTTAAGAGTATACAAGAAAAATCTAATGATGTTCTTGATCTTATTCATATTGATTTGCATGGTCCTACTAGAATCAAATTTTTTCAAGGTGATAGATATTTTATGCTAATCATTGATGATCATTCTAGAATGATGTAGGTTACTTATCTAAGGGAGAAATCTGAGGCTTTTGAAAAGTTTAAAATCTTTAAAGCTAAGGTTGAAACTGAGACAGGATTGAAGATTCATTTGCTTAAGGTCAGATCATGGTGGAGAATTCACATCCGGTGAGTTTAACAACTTTTGTGAGAAGCATGGCATAAGGAGACAATATTCCTGCTCCTTGGACACCTCAACAGAATGGAGTTGTGGAAAGAAAGAACAAGACTATCTTGGATGTTGCTAGAACCATGATGATGGAAGCTAATCTACCTCATATCTACTGGAGAGAGTCAATGAGCACAACAATTTATACATTCAACAAAATTCATATCAAAGGAGAAACTAGTAAGACACCTTATGAGTTATGGTTTGGCAATACACCTACAGTTAAGTACTTCAGAATCTTTGGTAGTAAATGTTATATCAAGAGCAATGATTTCATTGGCAAGTTTGATCCTAGATGTGATGAAGGAATATTTCTTGGTTATTCTAATGAAAGAAAAGCATTAACGATTGCAGAGAATTGTGGAGAGCACTAATGTCAAGGTGGATGAGTTGAATAGAAGTCAAATCAGAATTTATGAGCAACAACCGGCAGTGGAAATGATCATAATTGAACCGGTAACAACTTTACCAGAACATAATGCTGAACTAGTTACTTCGGCAGTATTAGAAAATTCAACAGCAACTGAAGATCAGGGAAGAGGAACATAGAATCATAAGACTCCTAGGTATGTAAGGTTGAATCATTTAGAAGATTAGATCATTGGGGATAAGAACAAATGAGTGATGACAAGAAGAAGATTGGTAGCTGATGAGGTATGTTTAATTTCTCAATTTGAACTAGTATTAGTAACTGAAGCATGTAAAGATGAATGTTGGATGAAAGCTATGGAAAAAAAATTAGATCAAATAGAAAAAAATAACACATGGATTTTAGTTCCCCGACCTAAAAATAAGAATATTATTGGAACTAAATGGGTTTTTAGGAATAAAATAAATGAAGCTGGGTAAGTTGTGAGGAATAAAGCTAGATTGGTTTGTAAAGGATATTCTTAGAAGAAAGGAATTGATTATGGTAAAACCTTTGCACCAGTAGCTAGGATTGAAGTTGTAAGATTATTTCTTGCCTATGATGCACATAAAAACTACAAGGTTTATCAGATGGATGTTAAGTGTGCTTTTCTGAATGGGGATCTTGATGATGAAGTTTATATTGAGAAACCTGATGGATTTTCACTTTTAGATGATAAAAACATGGTTTTCAGGTTAAAGAAAGCCTTATATGGGTTGAAATAGGCACCTAGAGCTTGGTATGCTAGGTTGAAAAAATATCTTTTAAAACTTGGTTTCACTAAAGGTAATGCTTACAATAATCTATATTATAAAGTCACTAATGATGACATACTAATTATTGAGGTCTTTGTTGATGACATCATTTTTGGAGGTGAGGATAAGTTGTGCATGAATTTTTCTAACAATATGGAGAATGAATTTGAAATGTCTATGATTGGGGAAATAAATTTTTCTTAGGTTTGCAGATTACTCAGACTGATAAAGGTATTTTCATATGTGAAACTAAGTATTCTAGGGAGTTGTTGAAGAAATTTGGTCTTGAAAATTCTAAACCGATTAGTACTCCTGTGGTTACAAGTGATAATTAACAAAAAAAAGATGAATCAACACTGGTGAATCCTACAAGATACAAGTCTATGAATGGAGGTTTTCTATATTTGACTCAGACTAGACCGGATATAATAAATGCAGTTTGCATTGCATCAAGATATCAAGGTGATCCTTGAGAAAATCACGAGAGTGTGGTGAAAAGGATTTTTAGGTACTTACAAGGAACATCTGCATATGGTTTGTGGTATCCTAAAGATGATGACTTTACTTTATGTGCATATACAAATACAAATTGGGCAGGTGATGTTGATGACCAAAAGAGTACTTGTGGTGGAGATTTATTTCTTGGAAAGAAACTTATTTCATGGATCAACAAGAAATAGTTATGTACTACCTTATCTATTGATGAAGCTAAGTATGTTGCTGCTGCTACTAACTATACACAAGTTATATGGATGAAGCAAATGTTAAAGGACATAAAAGTGTATTGCAATGAACTGGTAGTTATTCAATGTGATAACTCTGTTGCTATAGACATATCAAAGAATGCGATATTCCACTCCAAGACAAAGCACATATCTATCAAGTATAACTTTTTGAAGGAGAAGGTGGAAGAAAATGAAGTTAGATTGCTTTATGTGAACACTAAAGAGCAGATTGCAGACATCTTCACTAAACCTTTGCCTAAAGAATCATTTGAGTACCTCGGAGATAGATTAGGGGTTTCTGCCCCTTTAGTAGAAACCCGATTGATTCTATTTGGAATCATTCAGGTATGCATTATCAAATCTATTATTCATTTCGGATTGATGTGGTGATGCTACTACCCAGGGGGAGTAGTTAGCCATGTGATTCAGTGGTTTATGATTTTGCTTTGATATTTATGTCAGATTCTTGGCATTGATGTCAAAGGGGGATAGATATTCATGTGAATAACTTAAGGAGTTATATACATTAGGGGGAGAAATTTGCAGAACTTAACTGAGATATCATCTACAGGGAGAGTATGGATCAAAACTTCATTGCTATATTCTTGTGTGGGAGATTTGTTTGGCATTTCTTGGCACTTTGATATTTTTCACATCTAGTGTTGCCATCAATGCCAAAGGGGGAGATTGTTGACAATTTGGACGAATTGATTATGTGTTGCATTGATGTCAACACTAGCTGCTTTGGCTATTTACCAGTATCCGATTGGTCCCAGTAGGATGTTTGGTTTCCAGTTGGTAAGATCATGTTGATCCGATATATTCCGATATGATTTGGCTTATGGTATTGGCTTAGATATGATACTCATGCTATTCAAATATATGTTCATTTAGTTGGTATTGATTTGGTGATTAGATGCTCTCTTATATGCTAGTAAGCCTGGTTTATTGATTCGGTGAGGGTTTCACCGGTAGAACTTTGTTGAAGATCTTTTGATGCTATGCATAAGTGGTGTTGGTGCGGCTTTTGTATGGGATTCAGGATGTTGATGGTGATCATGTTCGAGCCTTGACTGATTGGGATCATTTCTTTAGTGTGTGTGGACCTAAATTGGGTCCACTACTATCTAGGTTATGGACCGACTTAATGTAACATGTTGATTGGACTCCTCGATGTGTTTCTGAGCTGACTTATGGGTTGGATGATATTTGTTTGGCCTTAGGCCGACATGTTTTATAATTATGTAATTGGTTTATTTTATGGGTGGTCGACCTAATTGTTTAAAGTCTAGGGTTTGTATATATATGTGTATGATCTCATTGTAGATCAGGGTATGCAAGTGAATAATATAATAATCATTCATGCAGAGGATTTGGTCGATCATAGGTGATCGAGTTGGGTCTATGCAAGAGGTTTAAGACCTTAGGTACTGAGCTTAACTAGAACTATACTTAGGCATATGAGATGCTATTATTGCAGTTCATTCTTCCTTCCAAATTGTTATCTAGATTTCTTATGTAGTCAGTGAGAATCCTTTTGAAATGAGCAGTGTGCTCTTAGCTGTTGGCCTATTGGCATTATACACTCAGATGAGATAGGTAGATGTTGTCATTGATGGCAACAAGGTTCAACAAGGTTATACAGGTTCAACCAACAATAGACTTCACCTACCGGCATCGACAGATACAACAAGGTTTATTCACACTAGCATCCAGGTTACACCAACAACAGATCATACCGACATTCTAGGCTGACTTGACAATAGTATTATTTATGCGAAATAAATTGTAATGTAAATTATAATTGTATGGCCAACATATTGTATTGTAATGACTCATATATTTCTGAGTTCTTGTAAGTCATTTGGTATGTATGCATTGTATATATGAAGTAAGCGATAATATTGACAGCATACTGGCTAGGGTTTTTGGCAGAGGTAGAACCTGTATCAGACATAGCATAACAGAGAACTCATCCAACATTTTGATGCAAATTGTAAGAGTTCAATTTTGTGTTTACATCAGTATTTTAGTCAGTGTGACTCCATTTTTGTTGAGCAGTGAGCTCTAGGCAGTTAGCCTTCCTCCATGTGCAGGTCCCTTTTGTATTGAGTGATATTTATTCATATTAGCTAGTGAGTAAATATTGTGGGTCACAAATCCCACCGAGGTTTTTCCCTTACCGGGTTTCCTCGCCAAAATATCTGTGTTATGGTGTGCATTGATGCTGATTCTTTTATTTCTCTTTACTGCATTATTGTTTGCTTACCGGTATATTAATTTCAGTTACAGAGTTGCAAATAAGTTTAAATCTTTCATCTACCGATTAGACACTGATTCACCCCCCCTCTCAGTGTTTGGATTTCTTATGTAGTCAGTAAGACTCCTTTTGAAATGAGCAGTGTGCTCTAGGCTGTTGGCCTTCCTGCAAGTGCATGCCCCTTAATTTGTAATCACATACTTACTGCAGAAGTATTATCTGACTGTGGGTAGGCTTCCCATCGTGGTTTTTCCCTTTACCGTGTTTTCCACCTACAAATCTTGGTGTCATGTGGATGATATCTATTCTCTAATTGTTTCTTGTGCTTAATTGGTATATCTGTTATTCTGGTTATTGGTTTATGTATTTCGATATTGATCTTATGAGTTTCGATATTAAACTTTTAAATGCTTAAGGTTCCGGTAATCTAGTGACAAATGATTCACCCCCCCCCTCTCAGTTGTCTTTCGGTTATTGAACTGTTTAACAAAGACTTCTAAGTATTCAACCTAGATTGTGCGTATAAAGCCAAATAAAGGGGAAAAGCTTTATTTAAGTTTTTTTATTGCCTTCCATGTAATATATAAGTTGATATAACTTTATTAAGATTTATTCAATTAAAATTCTTAATAAAGTTATGTTAACTTATATTAAAAAAATAAAATAAAGCTAAATGAAATAATAATTTTATTTTAAAGCTTAATAAAACAAATCATTTTATTTAAGTACTAAAATAAGATTATTTAAAGAGATACAAGAAAATAAAGCACCTATACAACATGCAAATTTCAAGAAAAGAGGAGCTTTTCCTTGTGACTATATTTAACATTTCATCATGCAGTTTTCAGTAGAGGGGGGATTTTTTTCTTCATTAGCTATTTTTGGCATTAGTGAGTCATGCAGATTTTAGAGAGGCGATAGTGCTTTTAAGATGGCTATTTTTAGCAGAAGTGACAATTCTATTTTGAGTAGAGGGTATCTTTTTCATGCAATTTCAGTTGAGGGACTATTTTTAGCATCAGGAGCTATTTTTGGTAGGGTTTCACATGAGTTTTTAATGCCATTTTGGGCAAATCCTCCCAAGGCTTTTTCTCATGCAATTTTTCATATTGGGGTTTATTGAAGGAGATTTTTCTATATATTCTTTCTCCTCCTTCATTTTTTCTCTCTGGTTCTTTCTTTTTTGCTTACACATACAACAAAAAAGGATTGTATCTCACCACTTATCAGTTTTTAATTATTGTAATATAGTTATTTTATTCAGTTTGCAATAAGAGTTAGTTTCCTTATCAATATTTCTTTCTTTTTCATTTTTAGGTGAGCGATTTGATAGAGTTATTGTGATTCTTGCAATCCTTTACTCCGTCTCGTTTTTGCTTTATTGAAGTAGGATAATTTCATTGCAGGTTCAAGTTGTGGGTTGTGTTCATTTGGTTTCCAATTCTTTGCATCTTGTGAAAAATCACTTTTCCTACATGCAGAAGTTGGATAACTTTGAAACTTTTCACGAAATATTTATGAATTTGGTGATCTAGTTGATTTATGAAGCGTTTTCACTCTTTATTGCAGCTGCCATAGTTTTAGTACAATAGGAAAAACTCCATCATCTTGGTGCATCACCTCCATTAGAATAAGTTTTATTTTGCATGCAATTCTTTTAACCCTTTTCTCACAAAAAACAAGTTGTAGGAGATTCATCAAGATAGGAAGTTGACCTAATCTCTAGAGGTCTACCTTTAAAATAGGCAACCCACAAGCCTGAAAGTATTCCCATGTTTCATAGGATTGCCGGGTTTTACACTTAGCCATCATGGGTGCAATCCTTCATGACAACACATGCCAAAGAAGATAGTTGATAGGTTGGGTTTGACATATGAGCCTCTTTCAAAAGGGGTAATCTAAATAGATGGAACAACAATAAGTACAGTAGGTGTGATTAAAAATTTGGATCTCAAATTACATGCATGTCCAAAATTCTCAATTCCACAAGATATCTACATCATAGATCTTCCACCTCACTTTGCCTTATGTTTTTTGAAAGATTTTATAGCTAAGTTGGGTGGGTATTTGTCTTTAGATTGGCCTCACATATTTTTTACAACAAGATATGGTACCAAAGTGACCATAAAATCAGAAGTGTTGGCCAAAGACCATATAGAACCATATGTCCCAAGCGCTATTAATTCAAATTTGTCCATATAAGAACCTGATGAACAACCCAATATCCAAGATCCAAACACCCCAATAGAAGGCATACCTAATGTAGTGTTGGATGAGTGGGTAGTTGAGAACAATGAGGATGATTCATTCAAACACATGGAAGAATTAGAGCTTGGTATTTACATGATTCATGAACAATATATTACCATCCCTAACCTTGAAAAATATGACAAACAATAGTGCAATCAACAATATGATCAACAAAGTAATAAATTTTGGCAACTTTATTTTGATGGCTCAAGAAGCAAAGTTGGTTCTAGAGGTGGTGCTATGCTAATTTCTCCTTAATTTAAGAGATACTATTCAACCTTTAGATTTTGTTTCAGCTGTACTAATAATACAGTGGAATATGGATCACTTACACATGGATTAGAATGGGTTAGAAATAAAAATGTCAAGTGTTTGCAAGTATTTGGTGATAGTGAATTACTGGTGAAACAAGTAAGAAACATCAATGTGACTAAGAATGATGTTCTTAAGATGTATAAGCATAGGATTTGGGATTTAATTGAAGAGTTTGATGCTTTTAATCTATTGTTCGTGCCTAGAAATCATAATAAGGAAGTAGATAGATTGGCTTCTTTAGGTGCTCAATTTGACATCCCAAATGAGGAAAAGAATGTGGAGGTACAACAATATGTCAAAGTTGTTGTTAGGCCTTCTATTCCAGATAATAGTGTTAATTGGCAAGTTTTTGACTTAGATGAACAAATTATTAATTTTCTTATTGAAGAGGCTGAGTTTGCAATTGGTAATCAACGTAAGTTTGTGCTACAATATGAAAATTAGTTTCTTCAATTGAAAAGTAAGAAGTTACCAAAAGGGTTGGTAACCCTTGAGTGAAATTTTAACACTAATGATTAGGCTGGGAAATAAAATGGCAGCATGTTTGTGAAAGAGGAACACTATGAACCTATTGAAATCTTCATGGATAAGCTCTTGAAGCTTGGCAAGGTATGCATAGCTGAAGAGAAGCATGATTTTATCTTGCTTTGTCAAGAATTCAATGATGTATTTGCATAACAATATGAAGATTTCAAGGGGTTTAATCCTCAATTATCCCAACATACCATAAAGTTGGAAGAGAATGCAAAACCTGTAAGGAAAAAGCAAAGGCCTCTCAATCCAAAACTTGAGCATCTCATAAAAATAAAACTAAACAAGTTGATCCAAGGTAATATCATCTTCCCCATAAAGAATATATCTTGGGATTCCAATTTAGTTCCTGTAAGAAAGAAGAATGGTGAGCTTAGGCTTTGTGTTGATTTTAGAGATCTTAATAGGACATCTCTAAAAGATCATTACCACTACCCTCAATGGGGAAAATCCTTCAAGTAGTTTCAGGTTCAAATAGATTCTCATTGGTTGATGGTTATTCTGGTTACAATCAGATTTTAGAAAAAGAGGATGACCAATTTAAGACAACCTTTACTACAAAATGGGGTACAATGGCATACAAGAAAATACCATTTTATTTGTCGAATGTAGGAGCAACCTTTCAGAGGGCATGGATATGGCCTTCCAAGGGCTTATGAATAAATTTGTGTTAGTTTATCTAGATGATATAACCGTGTTTTCAAATCACACAGAAGAACACTTTGGTCACTTAAGGTAGATGTTTTAAAGGTGGAGGGAATACGAAGTATCTCTAAATCCTAAGAAATGCATCTTTGTTGTCCATAAGGGTAAGTTGTTTGGCTATATTATTTCCAAACATGGCATAAATATAGATCCGGAAAGAGTAAGTGCTATTTTAGCTTTACCTTTACCTACACATAAGAAAGGTCTCCAAAGCTTTATAGGTAGAATCAATTTTGTAAGAAGATTCATTCCTAACATAGCAGTTCTTATGTAGCCTTTGACTAGCACGCTTAAGAAGAATATTACTTTCACCTGGTCTAAATAGGCTAAGAATAATTTTGAAGAAATCAAGAGTTCCATAGCATTAGCTCCAACCTTGATTAATCCAGACTTTGCAAAGGATTTTATCTTATATTCTTTTGGTAGTATTGACACTATTTCAGCTATGTTGGCTCAATAGAATGATGAAGGATTGGAACAACCAATAGATTTTTTCAGCCAAGGCCTAGAAGGGTATGAACAAAATTATTCTTTTGTTGAAAAACATGTATTAGTAGTCATTAGGAGTTTAAAGAAATTTAGACATATGCTTTCAAATAACAAAATTCACCTAGTGGTTGCTCATCCAAGTATAATTTTTTTGTTGTTGAATAAAGATATCAATGACAAAAGGGTTGGTAGGATCATGAAAGTGGTTGAATATGTTGTGAATATCAAGGTCACCAAGCTGATTAGAGGCAAAGGATTATGTGAACAACTTGCTGGTCACATAGAAAACATCGAACAAGAAGTTGAAGAGGTTGTCCTAATTCATGAAGATGAAGAACAAGCTGCTATATCGACACCTCCTACAAGTTAGGTGCATGAAATGATGCATTATCTTCAGACTGGTGAGTGCCCTAAGGGTTTGGACAATTTAAAAATAAGGTACTTTAGACTTCAAGCAATCCCTTATGTCATTTTGGATGGAATTTTGTTTAGGAAGGATTTTAAGGGTGTATTGTTGAGATGCATACATTTAGATCAGATTGATAGAATTCTAGAAGAATTCCATGATGGACTAGTTGGCGGTGATTTTTTACCAAGAACCATAGCTCTAAAAATCATGAGAGCTGGTTAATTTTGGCCCAATTTACATAAAGATTCATATGCTTGGGTACGAAATTGTAGACAACATACAATTTTTGTAGGCAAACAGAGATTAGCAATATTACCCTTACAACCTATTCAAGTTGAACAACCACTCATGAAGTGGGGCCTTTATTTTATTGGGGCCATCGATCCACCTTCAAGTTCAAGGTACAAATGGATCCTAATAGCTACTGATTACTTTACCAAGTGGACTGAAGGTGTGGCTTTGAAGGAACCAAATGAAAGTGCAGTCTTAAATTTATATCAAGACTTGGTAGCAAGGTTTGGAATTCCTGATTCTATCATCTCAGACAATGCATTAGCTTTTGTAGGCTTTAAAATAACTAAGTGGGTTGTTAATAACAACATATTTTTTAGTACTTTGTCCAATTATTACCCTCAAGGTAATGGACAACATGAGTCCACTAACAAGAACTTGATTAAGACAATCAAGAGAATAGTGAAAGACAATCAGAGGACTTGGCATAATCAGCTAAAGCAAGCATTATGGGCTGATAGGATCACACCTAAAAGAGCTACATGTATTTCTCCCTATGTTCTTGTTTATGGTATAGAAACAATGCTTCCAATTTCAGTTGAGTTACCAACACTAAATTTGATTAAGGAGCTGGAAGTAATTTAAGGGGAACCCATGCAAATCAGATTTGTAGAACTTATGGAGTTAGAAGAGATAGGAAAGAAGGCATTAAAAAACATTGAATATCACCAAGCTCAAATGTAGAGAACATTTGACAAGAAGGTATTCCTAAGAGTCTTCAATGAGGGTGATTTGGTTCTTATATGGGATGCAATAAAAAGTAGGCCTAGAAAGCACACCAAGTTTGATGGAATGTGGAGTGGTCCATTTGTGATCACAACTAGCAAGCCACACTACACTTTCTAGCTATCCAATCTTGAGGGAGAAGAGCTGCCAATCCCAGTCAATGGGATCCATCTCAAGCTTTGTTATTGAGGTGAAGGATATAACTTGTACATAGTATAATAGGATTTCCCATTTCAATAAGTGTTGATGCACATTTTTTTTATGAATTTGTTTACCTCCAAGTGTTGATGCACATCTTTATTTTAGTTATTTCCCTTCCCTAAGTGTTGGTAGCACAAGTTTAGTTAGTTTTTAGAGGTAGTTGTTTTTGTTCAATCTTTCTAATAGTTGGAAAAAATTATGAATTTGAATCAGTCAAAGCTTGTATATTGACTCCTATACCCAATAGATAAGCAAGGCTACTGGTCCAATGTTTCTAGCAGGAAAACACCCCTGAGAGGTCGCCAAAATGTTACCTATTTTTGCTCAAGGCAAAAAATAGCCTTGGAATGGTGACCTGACCTTATTTTTGGGGATAGTGGGTTTGTTTATAGGAATAAAAGGGGTCAAAATTATTATATCAAATACCTTTTTATTTGATATTTACGAATCAAGAGGGGCCATATAAAAGTTTGTTTTGAACAATACTTCATTGTTTTTCAAATGAGTCACGTATTTTGCATGGAGGGAATTGAAATTCAAAGCTTAAGTTAAAATGTTCCCTCTCATCCAATCTACCTTATCATTTAATTCCACACGGAATGTATAGGTTAAGATTTTATGCTTTAATCTTAATGTGGATTTAGGACAAGTCTTAGGGTTTGAGCTTTGGTTTTCATATCAAAGAGCAACTTGCATAATATCAATGTTGGTCATATCTCCTTTTGAATGTAAAAAAGGGAAGTGTCATGCATATATCCCGTGTGTTTACTTCAGATGTGATCAATCTCAAAAGGGGATTCATTAAGATTTTATATAGTTCTTAGAGATTTAGGTAGCTATTTGAAGATTTTGTATATGAAATGAGCTCCTTGTCTAAAGAAAAGGTGTGAATAGGATTAAAGAAATCATGAAGATCATCCCGATCTAGGTCATGATTTTCATACATGTAGTTCCCCTTATAAACTAGGATCATAGAGCATATAAGGTAGTAAACTCAAATAATGATGATAAGAAGATACAAGTTACAGAGATAACAACCATCAACAAAGTCATTTTGCATGAACATCAAGATCAGTTCGATGAGACTGATTTCGGTAAGACCTTACAATATGTCTGGGTGACAAGAAGAAATTTTGGTGTGACATCCAAGATCGGCAAGATGCTCCAGCAGCCAACCGAAGTCATATTGTTTCTCTGACAAGACCATTTCGATAAGACTTTAAAGGAGTCTTGGTGAAAAAATGGATTTCAGTGTAAGCTCAAAGTTTGCTAAGACTCTTCAAGAAGATAACCAATTGCAGTGGTCTTGGCAAAGAGGACCTTTTCATTGTGACGATGGGTAAGTCTTGCTTAGAGAAGGATTTCTATGAGACTTTTTAAGGGATAGCCGAAGGCATGTTTCATGTCGATTAAGATAATGATCGCTGAGATTGTTACGTGGTCTTGGCGAGAAGCGATGGTCTTCGACATGACATAAGTGTTCAATGAGATATGTCAAGGGGCTAGTTGAAGGAATGTTTTATACCAATGAAGATTCATGTCACAGGGAATACAAGAAGACAAATAACAGTGCATTTAGAACAATGGAAACCACAGGTCTAAGAGCATGGAAGTGCAAAATATTAGTGTTGTCAATAGAAAGGACAACGATAGCATTCAAAATAGTAGCAATGAAGAGACTCCTGACAAAGCAAGCAGGGATGTCGTAGATTTTAATGGCACCACAGTACAAGATGTGAAGAAATAGTGCAAATCCAGTCACAATTTTTAATAACCTCAAATGGAGCCACTACTAATATACACACAAGGTCACATTAGTTTACAAGAGCAGAGAATAGTAGGAGTTACTCTCTTTTCTCATATCACATGCATATTCACAGGGTAGTATAGGGTTTCAAGAAATCAATAAATAAACAAGGCCATTAGCAAAAGATGTGGTGCATGCACTCTCGGTACAAGAGTAGTATTTGCAAAGAAAATAATATAATGCAATCAAGAGCAAATAAGAAATATCCAATGAATGTAAGAATTAGTTTGAGAGTAAGTTCAAGAATTAGTCTCAGTAGAAATAAATGGAGTTTGGAATGCAAGATCAGTGATTTAAGGTCAAATGCATGAGTTTTATGTCTACGTACGTTCCCACATGGGTTGAGCTTCAGTTGAGGAAATGTAAGAAGCAATTGATAGTCAGTTACAATCAGTTTTAAACCTTATTTTGCATGATTTATCATCAAGTTTGACTTGAGAGAAAAGATAATGTGAAATAAAGATTAAAGGAGTATTTTTTGAGCAAATATAACAATCAAAGAATCTACATGCATGCACCACAAATCAAGGGAGTAGATTGGAAACACCTGTTCTTAATATAGGGAGGTTTTGCATGATTATTTAAATGATTTTTGAGAAAATCCAACCTCAAATGAATTCATGTAGATATTAAATACTAAATCTGAATAAAGAATGAAGAACTCAACTATCTTTAGTTTTCAAAGGCACAACGACTTGGCTCCTATTTCTTCTCTAGATATTTTCTATAAATCTTCTCTCCTTTTTTGTTCAAGATAGTTCATTTTCATCTTTGCATACACAATAAAAAGTATTGTAGCTCATTCATACAGACATTACAAGCATTGCAATAGATATTTTATCAATTTATGAATAAAGAACAACAAATTCTTTTCATACACCTCTTGTTTTAGCATTGTCACATTTATGATTTTGATGATAATATTATGATTTACTGTTAAATATTTTATTATTGTCTCATTAGTGATTTCTAGAATTAGTAATTTCATTGCAAATTAAGGTTTGGATTGTGTTACCTAGTTTCAATAAATTAAATATTGTGAAAACCCTTTTCCTTCAATTGAAATATTGAAAACTTTCAAATATTCACACAAAATACTTATGGGTTTCATGATCTTAGTTGATTTGTAATCAGGATTTGGGTTATTTAAAGCTGATAATTCATTTAGTATAGTGAGTAGTATCATATCCATTGGTGTATCACCTTCTATTAGCAATAGATTTTTTAATTTCAGCAAGATTTCTTCCCCTTTCCTCAGTCAAAAGTTAGTTTTCAAAGAGTTTTCATCAGAGAAATAGCTCACTCTAGAGGTTGATTTCCATCATAGGCAACCCACGGGCCTGGAAATCATCCAATGTTTCACAAGATTGCTAAGCTTTCAGCTTAAGCATCACAGGTACAATCTTGGTGACAACAACAAGGCTTATAAATTCTATAATATGAGGCTATGTAGAATTGTGGAAAACATACATGTAAAGTTTCATGAGGATACCCTTTGTACTCTAGCAGCTAAAGATGACTCAGATGAACTTGAACTAATTCATACTGAGCCAATTGTCATGGAACTGGCCATGAAATACACAAAGACACCTTAAAAAGTTGTACAAAGAGACCATCCAGAAGATCATATTATTGGTGATAAAAATTTAGGTGTGCAAACAAGGAGAAAGATTGCACTGAGAACACAAGAAATTCAATTTGAAGATGATACTCAACTTGAAATATTTTCTTTACTTTCCTTGGTTGAACCCAACAACTTCGTGCAGAAGCAATTTAAGATGAAAATTGGGTTGATGCTATGCAAGAAGAACTCAATTAGATTGAGAAGAATGAAACATGGGAGCTTGTCTCTAGACATAAGGACACAGATGTAATTAGAACCAAATGGGTATTAAGAAATAAATTAAATGAAGAAGGTAAAATTGTTAGAAACAAAACTAGACTTGTGTGCAAGGTTTATGCACAGGTTGAGGGCATAGACTTTGAAGAAACATTTGCACCTATGGCACGTTTGGAAGGAATCCAAATGTTCCTTACGTTCTCAGTCTATACAAGAACTTCAAAGTGTATCAAATGGATGTCAAATCTGCATTTCTAAATGGTAATCTTGAAGAGGAAGTATATATTGAGCAACCAAAAGGTTAGTTGTTAGCAAAAGATTAAAATTTTGTATGTAGACTCAAGAAAGCATTGTATGGGCTGAAACAAGCTCCTAGAGCCTGGTATGCAAGATTGGATTAATACCTACAATAGAAAGGGTTTAGAAAAGGTGTTGCAGATACTAGTTTGTACATTAGAACTGAAGGAGATCATAAATTGATTGTGGTTGTGTATGTTGATGATATAATTTTTGGAGAAAAAAGTGACAAGATGTGTAAAGTGTTTAGTGAAGCTATGCAAAATGAATTTGAAACATTTATGCTAGGCGAGTTGTCATTCTTTCTTGGTTTGTAGATCACTCAAACTGACAAATTTATTTTTATCTCTCAAACCAAGTATGTGAGGGAAATGTTGAAGAATTTTCAAATGGAAGATTGTAATCCAGCTAACATACCCATGGTGACGGGGTGTAAACTAAGCAAAGCAGATGAACTCCATTGGCAGATCGAACAAGGTATAGATCAATGATTGGAAGTTTATTGTATCTAACTACTTCTAGGATTGATATAATGTATGTTGTATGCATGGTTGCAAGGTTTCAAGCCGCTCCAAAGGAAACTCATGTGAAGGCAGTCACAAGGATATTCAAGTATCTACAACATACAAAAGAGTATGGTTTATGGTACACTAAAGAAAAATATTTTAGCTTACATGCTTATACAAATGCTGATTGGGTAGGGTGTGTTGATGATAGAAACAACACTAGTGGTGGTGCATTCTTTCTTGGGAACAAATTGGTTTCTTGGCACAACAAGAAACAAGATTGTGTGTTATTGTCAACTGTGGAGGTAGAATATATAGCTGCTACTTCATGTTGCACTCATCTATTATTGATGAAATAGACCTTGAAGGACATCAAGGTAGAGTATGAAGAGCTAGTACCAATTATTTGTGACAATACCAGTGCTATTAATATATCAAAGGATCCTATTATGCATTCTAGACCAAAGAATATAGCTATCAAGCACCATTTTTTGAGGGAAAAGGTTGCAAATCAAGAAGTTCGGCTAGAGTATGTAGCCACAAAGGACTAGGTTGTAAAAATTTTACAAAGCCACTTCCCAAGGAGACATTTATGTTTCTAAGACAGAAGTTGGGGGTTTTATACCTTTCTTCCTTGTGAAATATTCTTGAAGAGAGAGCTTCTACTCAGGGGGAGTGTATGTGATTTTAGTTTGTCCATGGAGTAGAGTTTCAGTCTTCCCTTTCTCATTGATGACAAAGGGGGAGAGATTCATCAGTTGATTGTGGGTGTATTGGTAGATACAATGCATGAGGAAAGATCAAAGGGGTAGTGCGTTGTATAAAATAATGAGCAACGAGTTGAGTTTTGCCATCAATGACAAAGGGGGAGATTGTTAATTTCGGTCTAATAATCTTGATATTGATGTCAAAAGGATATGTATTGAAGGAAGGAAGAAATTAGTACCAAGAAGGGTCGATATGACAGAGAGAAATACAAAAGCCTTTGAGAAGCTGATTGACATAGAGTTGATGTACATCTTCGGCTAGAATAGAAAGATTGTGTGCAGAAGGAACAAACCTATGTGTGTAATGGTCTTAACCATTTATCCCACATTGGTAGTGTGGTGGTAGTTTAAGTGAGAAATGGCTCACGTGTTTTTGTCGCCCAAATTGGAGCGGGTGTCAAGGTGCCATGAAGTGTTAGGCCCAAGTTCACAATTGTCAAGATAGACCGCTAAGCAAAGCTACGAAGTTGTGATGAATCCATAAAAGTTGACCTTAAGTGTTTGGGTGCAGGTTCACAATTGTCAAGACAAACCACCGGGGAAGACTGCGATGTTGCAATGCACCATGAAGTGTTTGGTGTATATTTGCAGTGATTAGGACAAACTATTGGGGAAGACTACGATGTTGCGATGGACCTTTAAGCATAGGATCATAGTGGTTAGGGATAACCGTTAATATGACTTGTGACCTTGTGATCTAACCATGAACGGTCACAAAAAATGCTATGCCACAACCTCGCGGCTTGGAGATAACATTGGAATGTTAGTCCGTGAAGTAGCGAGAGAATGCCATGTGTCATTTAAATTGTACTATTTCATGGAACAATGATGCCATCAGGAAAGGATTGTGATGAAGCGACTAGTTTCCACGTGTTGTGATGGGCCCCACAAAGCTAGAAGGAATGAAGAAAGTGCAGCTTCACAGGGTTTGATGATGCAAGCATAAGTCAGGTTGCAATGTTGCGACCCAACGCCACATGTTCCTGATAGTTAAGGTAAACTAGAACATAACTCTTCAATGTGACATACAAAAGAAGACTCGGGTAGTTTGAGCAAGATATAAAATGACGTGGTACGTGGAACTGCCATGGTGGCAACAACAACCAAATATTTTTGGTGAAATCAAGCGGATCAACAGTCTTGTTTTAAAGGATCTAGAGGAACTTGTTTTGGTGCAATAATAAAGCATTTTGGGAACTTGCACAAGTCAACTTAGACAACTATCTATTGAATGCATTTGGACAGTTATAAAATAGGATAGATTCTCTATGTTGTGATGATAAGAACATAGTGCAAACCAACTTAATGAACGATCCTAATGCAATCATAGAAAGATGTATAGATCATATTGCATCAAAATGATGAAATTAGCTGCCTGTATGATATGTGATGTGGTATTGATTGACTTTTTGGAGGTTAATATAGAGCATAAAAATAAAATGAAAATTGATGCATGTGTAGCTATTGAAAATGAGAAGAAAGATATAGAAGTTGTAAAGAGGAAGAACAAAGTGAGAGCATATATTGTTTTATCAATCTGAGAAACAGAGAAGAGAGAGTTGCATAGTTGAAAGGGTGTGAACCAAATTTCTGAAGAGACAAAGCATAACTATATAGGTTCAAATTAATTCATTTTCTTATTTCATCAAGATTGCAGTCTTGAATATTGTAAAGGGATTGGTGTCCCAAATTCTGAAGTAAGCTATTGCAAGGGAGTTTGTGCTCCTTTGGATTGGTGTCCATAAAGTGTAGGGATCGGTGATCCTTTGGATTGGAGTCCATAAAGTGTAGGGGGTTGGTGATCCTTTGGATTGGTGTCCATGAAGTCTGGGGGATTGGTGTCCCTTGAAGGTTGGTGCCTTTAAATTAAGTTTAAGTTCAGTTGATACATTTGTGGTGCTAGCTGCAAGCAATATTTTCTCATCGTGGTTTTTCCCATCTTGGGTTTTCCACATATATCTTGGTGTTGTGTGTTGCGTTATTGATCTTCACATTCTTCTGCATTATATGATTAATTAGTTGTGAATGTTGAAGTGTTTTTAAAAGTATTTAAGAATGCACCAATTCAACCCCCCTTCTTAGTGTATTTGTGTGTTCAACAATTATTCCTCTTGGATTTATATGCCCATATTTTCTTATATAAACAACCCTCATCTCTCCCTATGCTAAGAAGATCACCAACTCAGTTGACTATGAGTCTAGTTTAGTGCTAGGGGATTGTTGAATTTTGATCATCTTTGGATTCTTGTCTTTCTTTCATTAAATCACATTGATCTTGGGTGGCTTCGTAGCTAAATCCAACAATGAATAACATTAATAGTATAAAAATATAACCCAAACGTTTATGTTCAATCCCTAAATCTCATGTTCTAACACTAAAACCTAAAAAAACATGAATTTAAATATACAACCCCAACTCTCAACCCTATAACCTCAACCCTCAATCCTAAATCTTATAACATGAACTCTAATCCTATACCCTTAACCCTAAATACTATACCCTCAAACCCATTCAGTATACTCTCAACCCTAAACCATATACCCTCAACCCTATAGCTTATGTACCCTCAAACCTAAACCCTAAACCCTAAACCCAATACACTCAATCTTAAACCCTTAACCCCCAATGCTAAACCATATTCCCTCAACCCTCAACCCTATACCCTCTACTAAACTCAATGCTATACCTTATACCCTCAAACCTAAGCCCTAAACCGTATATCCTCAATCTTAAACCCTCAATGCCCAACATTAAACCATATGCCCTCAACCCTCAACTCTATACCCTCTACACTTAACCTTATACTTTATACCCTCAACCATAAATCCTATACCCTCTACACTTAACCTTATACCCTCACCCCTAAACCCTATACCCTCAAACCTAAGTCTTAAAACATATACCCTCAACCTTATTTCTTATACCCTAACACTCAACCCTAAAACCTCAAACCTAAGCCTTAAACCATATGCCCTAAACCTTATTTCTTATACCCTAACACTCAACCCTAAAACCTCAACTCTTAACCCTATACCTTGTACCCTTGATCTTAAACCCTAAACCCTATAAACTCAACCCTAAATGGAAAGGGAAGGAGGGAAGGATATGTATGTAGAGAGAGGTGGATGGTGGAATAGAGATAAGTAGAGAGAGAGAGAGGGGATACAAATATAATTGGAGAGAGAGATATGTATGTAGAAAAATATAGGTAGGTAAGGAGGTAAAGAAAGGTATGTAGGAAGAGAGATAGAGAGAGATGTATGCAGAGAAATAGAGGTAGGGAAGGTATGAGGGGGATGAGTGTAAAGAGAGAGAGGAGACAAAGAGTAGAGAGTGAAGGATGATAGAGAGAGGTAGAAAGATAGGTCTAGATCTTGGAGGAGAGGAGAGAGTGAGATAGAGAAAGGTAAATAGAGGGGATAGAGGAAGAGTGATAGAAAGAGAGATAGGTCTATAGCTCAGGAGAGATAAAGAGAGTGAGATAGAGAGAGTGAGAGAATGTTGATAGGAGATGTTGATTACTACAATTTGACTGTATACAAAATTATAAGGTCTTCTAAAACCTAGAATCGATATTATAATTTCTAGAGATCTAAAACCACTCAAACGTTCTGCCAATATATACATGAAATATAGCTTAAAATATAAGAAATAAAAAACACACATTGAAATGCGACTTATACTCAAATATTGTGTTTCATGTATATATTCTAATGAAGAGAATGAGTCTGAGATGTAGGCAAATATGAGAGGTTAAAAAAATATTTCCTTCAAAATGCATTCTGATGAAGAGAATGAGTCTGAGATGTAGGCAAAGATAAGAGGCCTAAAAATTCTCCCATTCTTCAATATGTGAGTGCATTTTGACTTTGTACCAAGCCATGATGCAAGTGCATTATAATGCGCTTGTATTATTGTTTGAAAGATTTTTTTTTTCAACAAGTAAAAAGTTCTCACACATTTTTGAGCGTACTCTCTATTATATTTGTACGTGTTTCAAAGAAATTTAAAAAAATAACATTGTACGTTTTTTTTAAGAATTTTTTTTTAAATACCATGATGATGTTAAGCTCTCTCTTAAGCTATCTAACCATGTAATTTTTTCATGTTTTGAGAATGTTAAAGTTTTCATCTTTAATTTCTTTTGTTAGTGTATCCATTTTTTGTCAAAAACCAATGTGAGGTATTTTTGGTATAGTGTTTTACTTGTTCATTAAATTTTGAAACAAATTACATTTTTAGAAACTTCATTCCATTCTACACATATTAAAAAATAATTAGATTTTCAATTAGTTTTCAAAAAATTTAGGAGAGAGTGATAGGTTCATGTTTTGTTGACTTTTAATAGTTGCATAACAAACTTTAGTTAATCTTTTATGGCATAAACACTACAGACTTTAGTTATAGTTTGACTTATGCTATTATGTCCTCATGCAGAACTCTTAACATGACTATTTAATGAATATAAATATGATACACATATATGCTTATAATTATGTATGTGCTTGATGTGAATGGATAATTTTTGTGGTTTGAAATGTTATGTTTTCTAGCTTGATCTACAACATTTTACTTGAATTGGAAGCAATTGTTCCTACAACCGAAGACTATGCAAGTTTCTGCAACAAAATACAGAGTTGGCTTTAAATCACTCAAAGTTGGTTTCAAGTGTTCTTAGCTATTGAAGAATGGTACTCATGCATGGAATTTTTCATTACATTACCAACTACATGTAGGCATATTATTGTTGCAAATGTGAAGCAGATTGATGTTTCCATATGGCTGTTATTGATGTCAACATACTAAGTCTGTATTTCAGTTTTTGGTTTTTGCTTCGGATGTTCTGAACTGCTGCAAATATATTCATGATAATTTGGCTTGTTGTTGGAAGATTGTCTTGAGAGTCTTCTCTCATGTTTTGGAGGTTTGGAAGATGTGCTTTGGAATTCTGTGCAGTGATGTTAATGAATGTCTAACAGAGTTTGCAGAGCTCCATATTTTTCACATCTTCAATTCTCTTATTGCGTTTCTTGATTTATGCTATTCGTGCATGCATCTTTGTTATTCTAATTCGACATGTGTTGATGTGCTCCAAAATTATGTTTTTGACCATGTTCTTTCATGGTTCAGTTAACCTCAGATGTTCTTTTGGTCTAGTGATTGTGGCGTTTGGATAACGTGTAGTTGCATTGTGGTGTAGTCCACTTCTCATTCCTTTCCACAATGGTAATGCTTAGTGAAGACCTATTTTGAATTGTGCTTTATTATCTCCTAGGATGACTTGGAAAATCTATCTTGGAGATTATTATATATATAGTATGGTTGTAATGTAATATCGACAAGAAGGTTTACATAGAAGGAAGTTGATTGTAAAAGCAAGATCTATCTTTGATACAAAGTGGTTGATCATTGTGGTATTTTTTTTGATGTTGTTTGGTACTAGTGGCAGTGAGCATAAGGTTTCTTCCAACATTGTGACAGTTTGGCAGTTGTGCCTTTGTGGTGGATTCTTTATTTCTTCCTCCCGGTAGAGAGCCCTCCTTCTATTTATGATCGTTTTATCTAGGCAGTGAGCCTACCTACAGTGAGCGATTTTAGCAATGAGCCATCTTGTAAAAATCACCTTACCTAGTGTCACCCTAACAAGTGTTTTCATATCGAGAACAACATTTTATGTGGTTTTTCCCTTCTTGGGTTTTCCATGTCATATCTGGTGTTTCATATGTGTGTGCTTTCATGATATTATCTATTCATGGTCAAGTGTTTTAGTTTAATTTGTACTAGATCTATTTCTGTGGGAAAAGTTATATATATTTTTAATATACAATTGATTCACCCCCCTCCCAGTTATCCAGAATATTCAACAATTATTTAGTAGCCAGTTGTAATATTGTGAGTGCAAATTTATGTTTTGAATTGGTTATGAGTTTTAGTCCTAATAGGACTCTTAGTTTATTTATGGCTCCTTTATCTATTCAATGAATCTCTCCCTAGATTTGGGGATTGAGTAGTAGTTAGTTAAAAGATTAAGACATAGATTTGAAGATATAAGTGAGTTTGAGTGCTACTTGTAAAAGTTAATGATGTTGTGATTATTGTAACATCACATTTTCTATAAGACATACATATCTATGATGAATAAATAAGATGTTTTTTTGAATCCATTGTGTAACTTTGTGATCTTTTGACGAGTACTTACCCAAGGAGGCCTACTTGAGGTAGTGATACTCTTAGTTTAGTTCGTTCCAATTTTTACAAATAGTTCAAGTAGATTTTTCTAGAATAGTTTACTGCTAGATATACACAACTATATAGTATTTAATTGTTTATTGATTTCTTGTATCAATTATTATGTTGATCTGATTAAAGATAGTGTGAGTGATGGTTCATAGATGCTTTTAATTTGTTTGTTTATAGGATTGCTTCACTATAATATTTTTTTTCACTGTACTTATTCTTTCCTTGATATTTAATTTTTAGTTACTGTAGTTTTTAGTAGTTATTTTCCTATACTTTCTTTCACTACAATCTTCATAGTTATCATACGATAACAACCTAAGACAAGTTAATAATGCACATACTATGTTGTCTCATTTCAAGTTATATGACCCTTGGTTTGACAAGTAAATGCAACCTCTAAATCATGAAGGATTGCTCAGTGTGGACGAATATCCCTAAGTTGTGAGTCTTGTAACCAACACCAAATCTCAATTGGGATTAGTAGGCTTGACAAAGAGCTTACTCAATTTTCTATTTCTTAGGATGTGTTCACTTCTAAAATCAGTAAATTATCATATATTCATCAAAAAATTAGGCGAAAAAACTGGCATAAACTACATGGTGCTAGCTAATTTCTCACTGGAGTGATTTTTTAAATACTAAAAAAATGTTAACATTTTATGGGTGCCACACCAGATGCTATGTTATGTTTTTTGACAAAAATAGGACCACTTTGTGTAGCCCCCATTTTTGAACACCTTAATCCCATGATTTTTTTTATAAAATAGTATTTTAGAAAGTAGATTCAGAGCACTACAACTCTTTTTATTATTACATCTTTAAATTTTGAGCATAACTATATTCAATTTCTCATCCAAGACCAAAATTTCCTAGTTTTAGAAAAAAAAAGTGGCGTCTTAAGACCTCCCTTTGGTCCCCCATCTTGATGCACTTACCCATGTCTCAAGGTTGAGTTATAAGGGTTTTCAAACCACCACCAATGAATTAAGGGCCCTCTTTCAATAATTGAATAGATCCATAAATACACACCAAACATGCCTTGAAGTTTTGACTTCATTACAAATTTATTGGAGCCTATTATTATTTTTTGATACATAATATGCAACTCAGGTTGCAACAAATTGAATTAAAATTGAAAATATTTACATTGCTATCATCCCAACTTGCTGACCAAAACAAATTAGCCTCACAATACCAGGAAGCTTGAAAAAAATGAAACCTTAGCCCCAAACTAGATACAATTGACAATTTGACCAAGACAACAAAACAAGCCCCTCTCACCCCATAAACAAAACAAAATTGGGGGGCGCACTAGGTTGAATCAACCAACAAAGATAAGCACTTAGAGACAACTAGTTCACATGACCACTCCATATCACTTCCAAAAATCCCTAGAGTCTTGACAACTTGCCTTTGGAGTCAATTTTTAAATGCCTTCGAAAGAGGAGAAGAAAGTACATTAATTCAAGGAGGTTAGCAAAGAATCCAAAAAACTTGAGTTGCAGACACTTCATGCGCCATCATTATAAAAATATTTTAAGCATACCAATCATGCAAACCTATCCATCTATAGTGTGTTGGTTTTGGACTCAAATACCACAAGTAAATGAAGAAAGTCTTTGTCCACCACAACTTAACAATGGTGCTACTCCAATCCACTCTCATCCAAGTTTAGAATAAAAGGTTGCCTTGCCATCTTAGCCACTGGTTGAGACAATTTTGGGGTGTCTCAGGTGATGGAATCCCAATTCATGGTTCCGCTAAAACAACCACATCAAGGTAATCTAGCAGAAATTCATCTTTGAAAATCTCCCAGAGCATCAACATGGACTGAAACTTTGACTCTCCAAGGTCCAAGAGCGAGGCCAAGAAATGAGAAGAGATGTTTAGGTTGACATGATATCTATTTGCAAATTAAAAAAAATCTTTCACCAATACCATCCTAATCGCCTCCATTACCAGCAAGCCCAATGCCTTGAATACCATTTATAACCACTAGTCTGAAATATATATTAGGAATGCCATTTGCCTTTTTGTTGCTCCTTAGCCTAATTGGAGACTCTATATTTGAAATGATATGCTAGATAGAGCTAGGCCTCCCACTTATATATGGAACAACTCCATTCTCACACTCAAACACCTCAAAGCTAAAGATGAACATTGATATGCCATCTGACCAAGGCTGAGGGAATGCCTCATATTAATAATTCAACGTTAGAGCTAGAGCATAAATCTCCCACAATTGAGAAACCACACTTAAAAGGGATAGAAATGTTGTAAGATCAATGGATCTTTTATCTAAATAAGACCAAGTGTGTCCTTAGATGAACTATAAATAAATGCTATGGGTACGAATCACCTTGGAGTCAATGCCCAAAAGTACCAAGCTTAATTCCATTCACAACCATGTTGGCTAGTGCGTCACCCTCCCTATTTTCCTCTCGATAAGTGTGGTTGATTGTGTATGATTCAAAAAAGTTGAGAAGTTCCATTACTTTGTCTACAAAAGCACATAATTTCCAATTACCAGTTGAACACAATCTCACCCCATTTCTCAACAAAGAGGAATCCCCTTCAACTTCAAACTTGGAAATGCTTATATCTTTGCAAAATATTGATCCTTGATTCAAATTATTCAATTTAGCCACATTATTTATATTCTCCTCTAGAGGAATAGAAAGTCTACCTGTAATTAAACCATCCAAAAAACTTACTATGCATCCAACTCCTGATGGCAGCAAATGGGGAGAAGATGTGAAGCAGAGAAGATATCTTTTGTATATTGCCATCAATGCCAAAGGGGGAGATTGTTGGCATTATTTGAACCGACATGAGCCTTATGTAAACTGGCATGAAGACATAATGATATTGTATGTTGTCATTGATGTCAATATGAGACATAGTGTGAACCGGCACATGAGATAAGTGAAGAAAGAGGTACCGGCATATGTGTGAACCGGTATATGCCAAAGTGAAGCGGCACATTTGTTCAAAGTGAACCGACATGTCGTTATGGGAACCGACACATGGAAGCACTGTATGACTACCGGTTGGTAAGGCAGCTTCCACTTCGGGGTTTCCGGTTGGAGTATCTCAAGTCTGTGTGACTCAATCGGTGATCTTTGTGTGATGAGTTAGTAGTATGATGGAGGATAGATCGTGTTGCCACGTAAGCTTTGTGCGTGTGAAGGATCTTGCATGAAGAATACTATTCCTATCTACCTTGGGAATGTGCAAAGTCTGTCAAATAGTGATAACGCGTGATGGGTTATCGGCCGCCATGAAAATGGTGGATAATGGATGATGGAGAATGTCTTGAGATTGACTCAAGACTGGTGCATTTAATGCAGTATGTTTCAATGGTCAGGATCGAACCGTTTGAATTTCTCAACCTAACAGGTTTAGGGTTTAATGTTTTTGCTACCGACCTGTATGTTCCCTATAAGGCTGATGTTGGGTTTTTGTCTGAAGTTGTTGGCAAAAGTTGTGAGTGTGTATCCAACGAAAGTGATACAAGATTCTTGCCAGACCATAGGAGAGAAGAGATACCTACAAAGTGAATGTGCAGAAGGAAAAGAGGAGCCTAAACGGATCTGTATTAGTATTAAGTGCTGTTAATAGATCATTGTAATACCTATTGATCTCTAACCACTTCAACAGTTGTAAAATCCCCTAACAGGGTAGCCTTAACTGGCTTGATTCAAAATCCCTTAAATCGGGTGGTCTTAACCGGCTTGCTGTAAATCCCTTAACTGGGTAACTCGAAGCTAATGAGTTCTGAGAAGCTAGAGAAGCTTAGGAGATCCTTTCAGCTATTGATTTCTTAAAATCCTCTAACAAGGTGACCCTACCGGTTTTAACCCTTAACTGAGTGATCCCTAACAGGATCGGTTCCTACCAGAACCTATTGTAATGTTCTTAACCGGACAAGGCTCCTAACAGAGCGGACTTCTAAAGAGTTCAAAAAGCAGCTTCTGGGTATTCATCCCCACCGTGGTTTTTCCTAGTTGGGTTTCCATGTGAAAAATATGTGTGTCATGTGAATTGCTTTTGTCTTGTGATGCTTTGTTTTATCTGTTATGCACATGAAGGTTCTATGTTCTATGCCTGTCTATAAAACATATTGAACTCACTATTGTGAAGATTTGATGGTTAAGCCAACTAGTTCATGCATGTGAATATTATGATAATGTGGTATTGAGCTAAGAGAAAAGCTTAGTGAGTGACCGGTTCATGACTGACTGAGCTATACTGGATGTTATCGGTTGCACTCTATTTTACCAGTATCTCTGTTTATCAGTCATTGTGAGTGTTTGCTGTCAAACCGATTTTGGACTGTATTTGTGTCTGTACTGATTCACCCCCCCCTCTCAGTACTAGTTTGGTACTAGTGGTTCATCATTGAGTTATCAATTGGTATCAGAGTGCTCCAGGTCCTCTGTGTTGTAAGCTTAATCGCTTGAGGAAAAGATCCTAGCCAAATGATGAAGAGGGAAGGTCCAAAGTTCAACAGGGAAAACTTTGGTATATGGAAAGATAGGATGAAGATATTCATCAAAAGCATGGGTGTTCAACACTGGAGTTATGTTGAAAATATATATGTTGTTCCTACCGATACTCTCACTGATGACCAAAAGAGAGAGATACAAGAAAATGGGCAAGTCATGGAAGCCCTCATTAGTAGTCTATTTGACATTGAGTTTATTGATGTTTAGGACAAGGCAAATCCCAAAGAAGTATGGGATACTCTTGAAAATATCTATGGTTGTGATGAGCATGTAAAACAGGCTAAGGAAGAGAGCTTGAGAGGAAAGTTTGAAGACATGAGAATGGTTGAAGGAGAGACCATTCAGTAGTATGGAATAAGAATCAAAATAGTTGTTGGAGAAATAAAGAGTTCAGGTGGCAAAATAGAAGATTCCGTTGTGGTAAGTAAAGTCCTGAGATCCCTGTTGCCGGTCTATGCAATAAGGGTTGCTGCTATTTAGGAGCTGAGATCAATAGACAAGTCTAAGGCATCCTTGGACTCCATCATAGCCAAGTTGACAACAGGATCGGTTCCTACCAGAACCTATTGTAATGTTCTTAACTGGACAAGGCTCCTAATAGAGCAGACTTCTAAAGAGTTCAAAAAGCAGCTTGTGGGTATTCATCCCCACCGTGGTTTTTCCCAGTTGGGTTTCCTTGTGAAAAATATGTATGTCATGTGAAATGCTTTTGTCTTGTGATGCTTTGTTTTATTTGTTATGCACATGAAGGTTCTATGTTCTATGCCTGTCTATAAAACATATTGAACTCACTGTTGTGAAGATTTGATGGTTAAGTCAACTAGTTCATGCATGTGAATATTATGATAATGTGGTATTGAGCTAAGAGAAAAGCTTAGTGAGTGACTGGTTCATGACTGACTGAGCTATACTGGATGTTATCGGTTGCACTCTATTTTACCAGTATCTCTGTTTATCAGTCATTGTGAGTGTTTGCTGTCAAACCGGTTTTGGACTGTATTTGTGTTTGTACTGATTCACCCCCCCCTCTCAGTACTAGTTTGGTACTAGTGGTTCATCATTGAGTTATCAATTGGTATCAGAGCGCTCCACTGGATGTTACCGGTTCATGACTGACTAAGCTATACTGGATGTTACCGATTGCACTCTGTTTTACCAGTATCTTTGTTTATCAATCATTGTGAGTGTTTGCTGTCAAACCAATTTTGGACTGTATTTGTGTCTGTACTGATTCACCCCCCCCTCTCAGTACCAGTTTGGTACTAGTGGTTCATCATTGAGTTATCAATTGATTTGTCCTCCTTGTTTGCAACTCCCACAAAAGGAGGGATTCTCAAAGCATGCCATGTAAACCTCATCTTGAAATCCCACTCTATGAACCGAGTGTGTCCCACCAAATGCACGACAAATCTACTATTTACTAATTCTACTAGTTCTATTTTGACTTTGTTTGAAAAGGAAGTAAGATACATTTCTTTTTATTGGACAATGTGCAATTTTTTTTTTCCAAATCTCACAAATTAGTAATGAAGGGTTGAAAATATATAGACAACCAAAAAGAGAAAACTTTTGAAGGAGGCCAACCCTTGAATAGGCCTACAATATCATTTGGAAGGGTACTGATCCATCCTAGTTTGGTGCATAACCATCTCCGACAAGCTTGTAAAAAGGGCACCCTAGTAACAGATGATTAATCAAATCTTCCTCACTCAATCATATAACACATCTTGAAGGGCCTTCAAAATTCATACTTCCTGATTTTTTTTGTGGTTAAGATTTTTCCCTGAAGAGATTTCCAAGAAAAGAGCCCAACTTTGGGCAAGCAGAACTTATTCCAACACAAATGGGCCAAAATCTCTGTTTTGGCTTGATTTCCTACCCAAGCCACTATACCATATCAATCCTTAGCATTAAATTTCCCATTCTTGGATCCTACCCATATAAACTTATCCCTTCCCTTGTGAAAAATAGGAGCTCTACTTGCAATGCCTCCACCACATGAATCACTTCTATAACCAAGAGTGTATTACAATTGAAATCCTTTTAGTGTCATCCTAATGAGTGATCCTCATTGACAAATTACACATATTATTTGACCTAACTACCTCAAATTTACTTTTAAAGGGCCTTAGTTTCCTTAGCTTTGATGATATTATCAAGGCTAGGATCGCTTTCCCAAGAATCCTCCCAAAACAAGGCCGACCCTCCATATATCTCATTGTAAATAGTCTATAATTAAAGATTTGTAATTGAGCAGGAAGTTCCACACTCTTAATCCATGTTGAGGATTGGAGGTTTTTAATTAACAAGTCAGGTCACTGTTATCCAAATATTTCCCTTGAAAGATTTTAACCCATTTCAACTAGGGCTCCTTATACATTCTCCACATTTATTTCCCTTGAAGGATTTTAACCCATTTTTGCTAGGAATTATTATAAATCCTCCACACTAACTTATCCCCTAAGACTTTGCTTTGCCATAGTTTAGAATATCTAAGTCCTTTCACCAAGGGAAGACCTAAAATAGTGCACAAAAGATTACCAACCTTGAAATTTAAAATTATAAGAATCTCTAATTCTTTCTTGGGAGGATAAAAGAAGAAGAACACTTCTAATGTATCCTAACTAATCTCCTAACGAGAAGCCTTGACATAGGATTTCAAAACTTCCTAAAAAAGGCAATGCTTTCTCTTTTCTTTGCAACCTCAAGCAACATGGTATCATTAAAAAACCGTTGATGGGAATAGTGGATTATTTCAACCTCCTATGCCTAGATCCAATCCACCATGGTACCAAGGGCCAAGCCATTTAAGTCCTCTATTTATTTTATAAATGCAGATTAATATGTCTTAATAGTCTCCTTAAATTTCTAGAAGCTTCAAGGGTTTCTACCAACTCCATTCTCACCTTGCTCCAGAACCCCAACGAGAACCCATATGGCCCAAGGGCTTTATCTAGGAGTAGCTATTTTAGTGTAACTTTGATATGATACTTAGTGAATGTTGCATTTAGAGACTTGTTTTGAGCCCCATTCACTAATTTAGGAATATATCTAATAATATCTTGTTGATATTGGAGATTCAACCCCTCTATATTATTCAAGAGATTGGAAAATAAGGACAACATTTCCTTAGCAATCTCCTTTGGATCTTCAATGAAAGAGCCAACTAGTTTCTTTAGTTTTGGAATTCTATTCAAATCTCTGCACTTCCTAGTCACATTGTGGAATAATTTTAAATTCTTATCCCCATCTTCCATCATAGTCTCCCTCAATTTATGCCTCCAAAACACCTCCTCCTTGCAAGAATGTCTTCATAATATTTTAAAAGGTCTCTTTCCATTACAAAAATATCTTGATTCATCCCTTGCTTTAGGACCACTTCATTCAAAATTGAAATCTCTTCCTCCAATACTTTCTTAGACTCGAAGATGTTCTTAAAGTGATCTTTATTCCACTATAAAGCTTTTGTTTTACCCATTTTATCTTTGAGACAAACAAAAAAAGCTTGGAGCCAGAAAAATGCTCATCAACCCACTTATCAACAATCAAATAAAAAAAGTCTGTCTCTTTCATCTGGACATATTCTCAAATTTAAATGGTCACCTATTTGTCATGTGTCACCCACAATCTCCAACTAGATTGGTTAATGGTTCGATAACAAGGAAGGATGGATCCCTCCATTCCAAAGGAAAATGATGCTAGCTCATTAAGGAAGAATAAAATTTCTATATTTTCATATATTTTGTTGAACCCAAGCTTCCTATTGTTCCATGCGAAGGATACATTACACAACTGAATCTCCATGAGGTTGTTTTTAGCCACTCATAGTCCCTATGTGACTAACTAAGTCTTTGAATGCGCTCTCTCTTATCCTAAATATGTAGGATGGTGTTGGAGTCCCCTCCAAAGATGCAATGTGGAAAAGGATTAGTAGATAAGAAACCAACTAGTTCCAACCAGAGTTCTCTCTTCTTAATGCAAGCATTTGAGCCATGAAAATTTACCACCAAGAAACACAAGTTTGTAATCAACTGCTTCTGAAATAGTTTGTGTGTAAATTTTTGCATCAATGTTTCAGATCACAGCCTGTGATTCATCATCAAGAAGCAACTGAGTACTATCACATGGATTATGGAAACCTAATGTTTGTTATAAACACAAGTTTGTTATTAGGTAATACATTTTACAACCTAACTAATGCTTTATTTCTTCTAGTTTCTCAAGAACCATTGAAGTGGGTTTCCAAAAAGTGACTAGACCACTAGACACTCCTTTAGACTAAACCTCCTCCACCTTCCAAATTTTTATTTTATAATTAAAAATTTCCATCTCCATATTAGTCAGTTTGGTTTCTTGGATAAGTAGTATGTTTGCCTTTGTTAGCCCAATCCTATGCTTGACCAAGAGCTATTTTTATGGGCACTCAAGCCCCTATCATTCCATGATAGGAGCTTCATGGCCTTTGAGGAAGGGTAATACCCTTCCTTGATCTCAAAAGTCTGGTGATTTTTAATTGATCTTCTACTTCACCATCCTTACTTCTCAGCTCATCCAGAGATTTCTTGCCTTTTCATTTACCACAATCTAGGTGGGTTTAGTAGACAAGGTCTTCTTAATACCCATCTTCTCTTTATCTATCAATGTATCAAATTTTGCCTCATGTTGTGCTATATTTCCAAACAACAACTCCTGCTCCTCTAAATGTCCTTCCTCCAAGAGCTCTTTCAATGATCCTTGCTTCTTAGATTGATCTACCCGTCTTGAGAATGTCTCTTCCTTAGGATCCTTATGGTAATTATTAGAGATACCAAGAATCTCATAAATAACATCTAGCGTAGGGTCATATTGTAATCCTTAGGTTTCAATGATTCCTCATCTATAGGACATTAAATTGGGTACCCCTGCTACTTGTCACCTACCTCCTTTGGTTTGCTAGAAATTTGATCCTCTGATTCTATCACAACCTTTATCATTTTTGAAGCACTCATAGATGAGATGGGGCTAGGAGTGTTAGTTTGATCTTTTACCAACTCTAGTTCCCCATCTGAAGGGGTTTCCCCCTTTGAATGTTTATCTCCCTTCTCTCTTGCTTTCAATGATTCAACCTTGCCATCGCACCTTGATGTATCATAATAAAAATTGAACCCAAGGTTGCCTCCTATTGTTTTGTATTTGAGGGCTGAGCCTCTAAGCCATTTGAGGTCTCCCTAAAACCTAATAAGCATTTTCAATCAGCTGGTCTAACATCAATTTCAACCTTCTTTACCAAAAATAATTCTTTGATATAATTTTTAATTTCTACCAAACCCCAACATCCTAATTAATCCCCACACAAATCGACATTGAAACCCTTGAAATGCTATTCATGAAGTCCTCATGCACTCTTATATTGGTTCCTAGTGCATCCCCTATCACCCTCAAGGTTTCCATATTCCAATATTTTCAGGGAAGGTTTGCTAGTTTAATCCAAGTTGATACTTTACTAACCTTATCCTTCAAAGGATTAAAATTTGGCAACCAATCAATGCAATAAAAACTAGATCCTTAAAAAAAAGGAAATTTCCAAACAACAATTTTGTTTTCAACTATAAATATTTGCATTGAACTAGAAAAACATCATTAGGCAAGGATTTAATTTTTGCCTACAAATTAGCCTTCAAGCTTGACCAATCCACAATCTAAGTTCTAAGGCATCCTTTTATGCACTATTTGACAAAAAATTCCCACTCAAGGAAATCCATTAATGGGAAGAGAGCTTGTGGTGGCACAACAATTGCTTTTCTCTTCAATGACCTTGGGGGACACTAATTCTAGCTTTCGACTCAACTTTGGTTTATATTTTATTCATTCTAGACATAGCATTATACTGCACTTGAGTTCCCCTATTCTTGAATTGGGCATTATGCTATGCTTCTCCATCATAAGGTTTGTGATGCAGAGGTCTTCAGTAGTAGTGTGGCGAACCCCACACACTCTCTCACCTTTCACTCTCACAATCTCAAGCCTATGAAGGCCTCAACTCACACCAAAACCAAAACTTGAGCTTTATCCCTCACAAGGGTTGGAAAACACCTTCACTATGCCCTTAGGGTATCACAAGACCTTCCATAACCTTCTTATCATTGATGGAAACAAGGTTCCACAGGATCAACTGACAATAGACTTCACCTACCGGCACCGACAGATACAACAAGACTCATTCACACCAGCATCTAGTTTACACCGGTAGAAGATCATACCGACATTCCAGGCTGACTTGACAATAAATATTGTTTATGCGAAATAGTTTGTAATGTAAATTATAATTGTAGTTTCAAATACCCTTTTGGAACTTCTCTTAGAATCCAAAGAACCAGATCCCCAACTTGCTCTGACACTCCTAGACACCTACTTGGGTCACATACCTAGTTGATCAGATTAGGCTTGGGTTACAAAGGAAGTGTATGGGAATGGGACCACAAGGAAGATCCAATCCTTCAGAGGGATTGTCTAATGTCTGAATGTACCAATTCAAGCATCTAATTCCTTCTAATGTCTGGCATCATTCAATCCATCAATTCTTGACTATACTAGTCTAAACCCTTACAAAGTTTAGGCTAGGGATTGGTGGTAAAAATACCAATCCAAATCCCCTATTCTCACCCCTTTGGAATATCATAATACACCCTCCTAAATTGCATCCTACCAAATTCTGTTGAGAACCAATGACTAGATTACAAGTTAGGGCCTCATCTTTGCAACACCCTAGGGAAATTAAGGGTTTTCAGACGTATATCTCCTTCCAAACACCTCTTAAAGGGGCCAGACCAGATTCATATGAAAGATTATTCAGTGTTGTACTGTACCAAGCCAAATTTTTACAAAACCATTCAATGTTCTATATGGACAGTACAAAAAAGTAACAGAATTCAGGTGAAATCAGATTTGTTTCATTTCATACTCTCCAGCAAACTTCTCCAAATCATTCTGTGCCTTAAACCAACCTTTCTCATCGGTTGTAAAAGCACAAAATAGGCTCCTCTCAATGACCACAACCAACTTTGAAATGGTTGTGACCGTTGGAAAGAGGTTACATTCCAACCAACAACTTTTCAAAAGTTGCTTTGACAACAATGACAACTTTTATGCAACTTTGAATTCCTAATCACCTAAACCTTACAAAACATATCTAAGGACATCATTAACCCTTAAAACACCTAAGACAACATTCTAGGATCATAAACACAAAATTTCATGATTCAAGACCACATGGCCTAATAGACCTCTAGGCTTATATGTGCACTTGAAAGGTTATTGTCCACACAAAGACATTTTATTACATCTAGGGTGATCCTTGAGATCCAACCCATTATGGCAACATAAATAAACACAAAACAAACACTAGACACCCCTAATGGCATGAAAACACCATGAAAAGAAGAGGTGCCCTGCACCAGTTTGCACCCAAGAAAAATCATAGTCACCCTTGTAGTGAATAACATAATGTTCGAGCTAGGGTTTCCCCATTGATCTATTTCACCTGCAAAAAGTTTTCACTTGCACATTATTGCATTATATTAAAACTTTTCATTATTTTTAAATTTTAAAAATATTGGAGTGTATAATTATGTTTATATAATTAATTAATACCCTAGATTCCCCTAAGATGAAATTGATGAATAATGATGAACAATAGATACCCTAACTAGTACTAAGAGGGGGGGGGGGGGGGGGTGAATCAGTACAGGCAAAAACTTTCTCCACAACTTATCAAGTTAAAACAATACCAACTGATTGTCATCATTACTGAACTTAACCATGGCAATACTGGTTAAACACAGTGAGACATCAGACATCATAAACTGATAAGTCTAAACACTTCAACTACATTCAATACTTGATATCAACTTCACCAATAAACATATACATGTGGTATACCAGTAATACCATAACCTAATAACTCTGCATGCATAATCTTTCAACCAAATAATAGATACACATCACATGAAAAATGCATAACACATAACACACAGATTTTTCACATGGAAACCCAAATGGGAAAAACCACGGTGCGCATGAATACCCACAAGCTTGTTTTTGAACTCTTTTGAAGCTTTCTCTATTAGAAGCCTAGTCTAGCTAAAGACTTTACAATAAGGTTTTGTTAAGAACCGATCCTATTAGAGATCACCCAGTTAAGGGATGGCTATATACCCTTTTAAAGGTTGAAACCTTGTTAAAGGTTACCTCGCTAGAGGATTTGATGAACTCAATGATCTTAAGTCACCTGGTTAAAGGTTTTACAATAAGCCTAATAAAGCTACCCGGTAAAGGGATTTTCCAACTGTTGAAATGATTAGAAGACAACATGTAAAACTTCTGATCTGATAACAACACTACATGCCAAGGGAGATCCTTTTTAGTTCCTTTACTCTACAATCACACTCTGCAGTTCTCCACTTATTGGTCTAGAAAGTATCTCATCACTTGGATACACACACACAACTTTTTCCAACAACTTTACAATAAGAAACATCATCGACCTTATAAACATCAGTTAGGTTGGTAGCATAAACCCTAAACCCTAAGCATCTTAGGTTTACAACACAGGCAGTCCAATCTTGACCGTCCAAACACATTGCATAGTATTAAAATTTCAAATAGATCATAAGACAATTTGCATCTTTCATTCTTCACCGCACATGGGAATCAGTAACCCATCACGCTCTCTTCTCATACCGCCAAGAAGAATGATCATTCCCGAGGTAGACTTGAAACACAATCGATCTTCTCATGCAAGATCCTCAAGGAAATCCTTCATGCACACAAGGCTGACATGGCACCTCGATCTCACTGATATCTCTTAGCTAACTCATCATAGAGTATCACCGGTTGCATCGTACAAGTTGGATCGCCAAACCGATAACCCTAGAGCTGAGACTGACAACTAGTAGTCACACTTAGTGAAACCCATGAGACTGGTTCACTGCATCTCCTCATACCTCTTCATACCAGTTCACTTGAACTTATTGACATCAATGACAACATATATTATCATCATATCAACATGCCGGTTCATCAAATGCTAATAATATCAAACAATCTCCCCCTTTGGCATTGATGGCAATACTCAGTGTAGCGTTGCAACTGAAAACATCATAGACCAGTGTATCTTCATCATCAGATATCTTCTCCTCATACATCAAATATCTTCTCCCCATACATCAGATATCTTCTCCCCATACATCAGATATCTTCTCCCCCTTTGACAACAATGCTAAAGTGGAGGCACAAGCTTCCATAATCTACTATGCTGCTCCCCCTAAGGAGTAGCATCCTTCAACACATCACTGTAATACTTGACTGATGTAGAGCACACAATGTTAGTTGACTTCATGAAGGGGTATAATCCCTAATTCACCCCTCAAATAGGTAAATGTAGTCTTCGGTAAGGGCTTAGTGAATATATCTTCTAGCTACTCCTTACTGGAAACATGTTGTAGTACAACCTCCTTATTCTAAAATTTCTCTCTCAAGAAGTGATATTTAAGCTCAATGTGTTTAGTTCTAGCATGCAATACTGGATTCTTCGAAATATTTATTGCACTTGTGTTGTCACAAAATATATTCATCGGTTCAGATACAAGTACTTTGAAACCTTCCAATACATGTTTCATCTAGATTGCTTGAGTGTAGTTCATAAATGCTGCCACATATTCTGCTTCAGCTGTAGACTGGGAAATACAGCTCTGCTTCTTACTTGTCCATGATACTAATGTTCCACCGAGAAAGAACGCTCCACCTGTTGTGCTCTTTCGGTCATCCACATTACCTGCCCAATCAGCATCAGTATATACTTTGAGATTATAGTCACCATTATATGGATACCACAATCCATAACCAACTATTCCTTTCAGATATCTAAGAATCCTCTTGACAGCTACCAAGTGGGATTCTCTTGGACACTTCTAAAAATGAGCTACTATGCCCACTGCATGAGCAATATCTGGTCTGTTGTGCACCACATAGTGCAGCTTACCGATCATTGACCGGTACTCCTTTTCATTCACCAATGCTGAATCATCTTCCTTAGTTTATAGCTAGTCACCATTAGTGTACTGACCAGTTTGTTTTCCTCCATGCCAAAAGTCTTGAATACCTCTTTGACATACTTGGACTGGGTAATAAAGATACCCTCTTTCATTTGCTGAATCTATAAACCAATGAAGACCTTTATCTCTCCTATCAAAGACATCTCAAACTCTTTCTTCATTTCATTTGCAAACATATGACTCATTTTATCATCTCCTCCAAAGATTATGTCATCCACAAACACTTCACAGATCAGAATCTGATCACCTTCTAATTTCAAGTAGATGTTGCTATCTTTACTTGTTCTCTGAAATCCAATCTTCACAAGATGAGAGTGCAATCTTTCATACCATGCCCTAGGTGCTTGTTTCAGTCCATACAGGGCTATGTGTAATCTACATACCATGTCCCTATCTTTTGATAAGGTAAAACCTTCTGGTTGCTCTATATACACTTCCTCTTCTAGGATTCCATTCAGAAAATACAACTTCACATCCATCTGATAAACCTTAAATCCCTTAAATGCTACAAATACAAGTAGCATACGAACACCTTCTAGTCTAGCCATAGGAGCAAAGGTTTCTCCATAGTCTTCTCCCTCCTCTTGAGCATATCCCTTGCATACAAGCCTAGCCTTGTTCCTTACAACTATGCCTTCTTCATTCAGCTTATTCCTGAAGACCCATTTGGTACCTATGACATTTTTATGTCCTAGTCTGGGCACCAAAGACCATGTTGCATTCTTTTCTATCTGGTCTAGCTCCTCTTCCATTGCTTTAATCTAGTCTTCATCTGTAAGAGCTTCTCTGAAAGTCTTGGGTTCAAATTTAGGAATCATGCAAGAGTTCTCCTTCACTTTTCTTCTTGTGAGTATCCCTGCATCTTTATCTCCTATGATTTTCTTTGGATCATGATGTAGCTTCACATATCTAGGAATGAATCTAGCCTAATTTGCTAGCTTTTCTTCTTCTTCTTCACTTCTTCTTCTTCTCTTACTGCAGCTTCTACCGGTACAGGAACACTAAGATCTTTACAAGTTTCTTTCTTAACTGGTTCCTAGAAGGCTATACCTGGTTCATCTTCCACTTCTTCACTGCATGTTTCCTCAGGTTCCTCAGGGGATCCATCAACCTTGACGTTGATACTTTCAACAATTTTCTGAGTTCTATTGTTGTAGCACTTGAGAGCTTTGCTCTTAGTGGAATATCCTAGAAATATTCCTTCATCACATTTTGCATCAAGTTTTCTCAAATGCTCACCTCTCTTGATATAGCACTTACTACCAAACACTTTAAAGTAACTCACAGTGGGATTTTTCTCGGTCTAGTACTCATAAGGGGTTTTATCTTTGTCTTTCTTGATGAGTACCCGGTTCATAGTATAGATTGTAATGCTCACCGCTTCTCTCCAAAAAGTGTGAGCAACCTTTCCTTCGATCAACATTGTTCTTGCTGCTTCAGCTACAGTCCTATTATCCCTTTCTGCTATGCCATTTTGTTGTGGTGTCCTTGGGGTAGACAACTTCCTCTTGATACCATTTTGTTCACAGTACTTGCTGAATTCATCAGAAGTGAATTCTCCTACTTGATCAGTTCTTAGGCATTTTATCCTTTTACCACTTTCCAGAGATTACTTTAGTGGCGAATATTCGCCAATGGCAAATTTTTCACGTCAGCCATGTTGGAAATAGAGAATATTTTGTACCAATTGGGGGTGGCCATGTCACCAGAACATTATCAATTTCCGTCAAAGTCACGGCCCAATCGCCATGTGTTTTATGCAATGATATGTTTCTATGCGATGATTTCGCCAATACAATATATGGTGGACACACGGTAAATTTAATTGTTTCACCTACACTCTCCAAGGTTTCCTTAATAGATGACCTTAATTTGCCTATAGGCATGTGAAGATTTGTTAGCCAGGGGGACCCAATTCGCCCGACATCTTTTCGACGCGTGTATCCATTCACCCCAACTTTCTCCAACTATATTGTATTCGCCTATTATTTGGAAGACCTATAATCGCCTCGAAAATTACATAAGTCGTATTTGGACAACCTATAATCACCTTGAAAATTACATAAGTCATGTTATCGTTACGCGAGATTCACCAAATATTTGTATACCATATAAAATTCCCACGGAATTCGCCATATAAGGATTGGTATAAATACAGCAAAGATCAGATTTATCTCAACACAATCTGGTGGATTCTAGGCTCTGAATTCTGGTCAATAGCGAAGTTTCAGACCAAGGAAAATCATTGTTGTTGACTACATTGGCGATTGCTAGTGACCTAAAACCTAAAGGTGAGTGATCATATTTTTGAAGTGGTATATTATACATTATAGTCTATTATTGCTTCTTCAAAAAATTGATATTTTTTTGGCAGCCTTTATTTCATTGGAGATGTCGAATAGGAAGAGGGGTAGGAAACTTGAATGTGGGGAAGGCTAGGAGAGGCCAACAAAAAGCAGAACATTGTCTTCGTACTTTGGCATTGGAAAAGATTGTGGTGAAAATCAGGAAGGTACATCATCACAAGTACAAGTACAAACTTTGCCACCTACACCGCATGTTGAAGATGACGGTGAACCTGATATCTTAGATCAGGATGATCTTGAAGAAGATTATCTGGTAGATACCCAAGTTAGTCGGAATGATATAATCGACTTGGGTGATAATGCCATTGATGATAATGCACGGAAGGGGAAAATAAAAGCCATATCAAAAAAGGGTGAACCACAATCAAAAAAGGATTTGGAGTGGGATATGTCAGTGAGGAATTTTCAAATTGATTGGGCATCAAAGTATCCATTCATTGAACTAGTGGAGAATCCAATTAAAGGTGAGCCTCTAATAGAATGCAGGTGTAAGATTTGCACTTGGAAACATAACAAGGAAATTAGGTTGCAGCTAAAATTTGACACCATAGAAAAACATATGGGTAAAGTTTATGAAAAACAAATGATAGACGGGGTTGAAAAATTGGTGATAAGATGGGAAACAAAGGAGGAATGTAAGCATGTGAGGAATGCCGAGGAGTATTATTTTCATGAGAAAATACAGACGAAGCTTGCTGAAGTTAAAGGTTCTATTGAAGCTGTTTTTGGAAAAGCAATGCAAATAGAACAACTGGGAAAGTTGTTCAGTTAAGCGTTATTTTTTATATTTTGAGCAGAGGGCGTGCTATGATAGATTTCCCATCAATTAGTGGTTTATTACACTTTTTGAAAGTTCCTAACTATCCTAATAGACACTGGTCAGTAACTAGTGGATGGGAAAAAATAAGAGAGTCAAACTTTATTGCATTTTCTTTAGACAAAGTTATGACAGTAGACAATACTTCATGGGTATGCATGCATGTTTATAATATAGAGAATCATACCCACCAATCTCATCTACTATCTGTTGCTAAAATGAAGGAGAGTGCGGCAGCGGAATATTTATTTCAACTATTAAAGAGAAGTTTAATTGAATACGGAGGTATGGATGACATGACGGTAGCCAAAAAATTGGTTTGTGTTGGAGCAGATGGAGCTTCAGTAATGCAAGGTCACAGGAACGGTCTTTGTACAAAGATTGAAACTTCATTTGCACCATACATTACTACAATTCACTGCATGGCTCACATAATGAATCTAGCTTTTGGAATTGTGAGCAAGTTTCCTTTGGTTAAAAAAATTGAAATTTTAATCAGAGAGCTCTACTCACACTTCTATCAGAGTCCCAAGCGATTTATGGAATTCCAACACTTTGCCTGATGGAATAACTGATGGGAATAAGCTTCTCAAGGATAATGATACCAGATGGAGCTCTTTGGATGGTTCAACACATCGAGTGTTTTCAGAATATCCATGCTTGATTGGACTATTTCACACAACTCGCGACAGATCAAATCAACCAAAATTTCCTGAACTTCTTCGCAGGTTAAGTAATTTAGAGACACTCTTAACTTTAGCAGCTCTTCTGCCCATGCTAGAGGAAATGAGGAATATTATGAATGCTGCCCAAAAAAGAGCTCTGTATATTGCAGAATATGCTACGCTGTGTAAGATGACATGCATGACCCTCGACAATCTCTATCGAAATCAACCAACACTATCTGATGAAAAATTTGTTAAGTGGCGGACACTCACAAATTTGAACAATCCTAATAACTTTTTACAAATCGGTGCAGATGTGGAGGTATGTGCCAATGTATGAGGAGTTAAGATACCAATGCACTTCAATGCCATGGTTGACCCTGAGGAACCAGGAAAGCGCCCCAAGAAGAAACTAGCAAGAGTTACAAGGGAAGATTTCGACAAGATTGTTGAGACTGTAACTACTTCTTTGAAGAAAATTGCATATGATCTTTACTCACAAATTAGAAGTAGATTCCCTCCTAACAACCTTCTCGAAGCCATGCCTGTTGTGTTTCCTCATTATTGGAGCCTCAACATTGCATCTGATTTTCAAAGTAAGCTACTGATTTTGATAAAACAATTTCGCACATCCAGAGAATTGAATGGAGTAACTATAAATGGAATATTAGATGAAACTCATCTTCAAGAGAAATCATCTCATTTTGCATACACTATGAGAGAACAATATGCCAAAATGGAGAACCCCCGTGAAGAGGGATCAATAACAAGGCTTTGGAAAACTATAGTTGAGAACAAAATGTTATGTGATTCAATGCCAGAATATGTGAAGCTTGCTGATTTATGTCTTACCATGATATTGGGTTCGGTGGAAGATGAGAGAGTTTTTAGTGCTTTGGGGTTCCTAAAATCAAAGCTAAGAAACAAACTAGACAAAATTTTGAAAAATTGCTTGAGGCTCTATATATCTAGGTATGATGTCCACACTTTTCCTTACGATAGGGCACTGCAAATCTGGAGGTCCAAATGTGAAAGAAGAGGTTTGGGAAACACTTCAAACCAAAGTGCCAGTAGGACTATTGCCCCATGTATTGGACCTACTAGTAGCATTGAGATGCAGTTTAGTGAAGGTATGCAGACTCAAAGTGAAGAAACTCAAACCATAGACAAGAATCAAGAAAGCTCTGAATTTGATGAGGATGAATGGCAACTATAAGAGAGTTGTATTTATTAATCTTATTACTGTATCTCATCATTCATATTACAAAGGAATATTACTTTTTGCAATTAGAATTTAATATTGATTTGTAATTGTATTTTTCAACTTTCTATTTCCAGATTTAAAATAGCATAATTAAAAAAAAACCATAATGTGTTTATTGATACAGAGATGTTTATTGTTTATTTATACATGTTTGAGTCTCAAATCTATGTGATATATTTCAAAACCATATGATACAATTCATCCAATAGTAATACACATGTCGAGAACTTAGATTTTCATTAATTCTTTCAAAATATAGCCATATGATACAATTCATTCAATAGTGATACACTCGCCCAGTTGAGTAGGCCAGTGGTAATTCAATGCTAGTATCTAATTCCCTCAACAAACCGACTCTTCTATGTGTGGGGCCTGGCCAAAACATCAAAAGGGGTGTCCTTGGTACACTGGCACCTAGTGACCTTGTCCCCAGTACACTCGTACCCAGAGATCTTGTCCCTGGGATACTAGCGCCCAACGCCTCTGTATGTGAAGTATAAATCACTCCCTTAGTCCCCAGAAGCAACCACTCAGCCCATATCTGGAGTTGGGAACTAAACCTCTCATCCCATCTCAGTCGTTAATCGGTTCCATTGGAGAAAATCCTACTCTAGATAGCTCCAACTGCCCTTGTCTCCTCCCAGTTAGGCTTTCCAATTCGGGAGAATCAAAGGAGGTGTTTTACTCCCCCGCCTTTCTAGTCGAGGTGGGTGGGAGGACTTATGGTTCCACGAGAAGTATCAGAATCTGTGACATCCATTTACCCACCTCTATTCGCTCGAGCAATAATGTCTATCGATTGTGACATGTAGCACTGACTTTTGACCTGGGCACGTAACTTCCTTCCATGCCTTAACCTCCTTACCAAACCTTCCACAATCTGTGTGATTCTCCATGCAAATTGCAAAAGTGAATACAAATTTTCAGAACCCTTTGCCAATGACCCTGAATTCCCTTTTATAGAAACTAGAGAGCAACAACAGCTCCTGTGTGATTCTCCAATGTCCATGCAAAAGTGAATACAAAGTTTCAGAACCCTTTGCAAATGCTCCTCCTGAATTCCCTTTTATAGAAATAAGGGAGCAACAACAACTTCAGGTCAAATTACAAGTTTTCAACATGTGAAGACTGAACATCAAAATCCAAAACTCAACACAAATTTATATGGCTATCACAGGTCGTATTAGCAATTTAACATCTGCTACATGTTTGATGTCTCGTGTTCAAAAAATAGAGTTCAAAATTAAATATTAATTCACGCCATGACAAATTAAACATAGATAATAGCAAAGCCTAAAACCTACTAATCAGAAATAGAGAAATGCATAAATGTTAAAGCAAGAAAGAATTTGAGAATACAAATTTACTAGCTGAAGTTTTGCACTGTGCATCATAGATTCATAGGCTGGATTAGCAAAATAGCAATAGCGAGTCCTATTTTTTTCCTATTCATAAAATAGATTCATAGGCTAGATTAGCAAAATAGCAATAGCGAGTGCATCATAAATTCATAGGCTGGATTAGCAAAATAGCAAACAAAAAAAACATAAAACCTTGAAATTAAGAGTAAAAGAAGAAAATTATGCAATACATACTATGATTCTTAAGAATTGTGTGCCAGTTTTTGTAGGGTGCTCCACTCTTCATCTGATGGAAGGTCAATATTCTGTAAACTATGGAAAGTCAACTCCAACTTCGTCAACATTCCATATTTAGAATATTTACTTGACATCACTGTTTCATCCAATACCGAATTTAGAGTTGTAAATGGTTGGATGAATTCCAGAAAGCTTTGGGGAGTTGTGTCCTTTGGAAGCAAGTCTAAATCAGACTTCATTTTTTATCTCCATGCTTTTTTTGTAAGATTCTTCTCCAATGAATTTATTTGATGTGTCAATAGGCTTAGGCAAACCAAGTTTAATCAAAGTATTTTTCTTTTCTTGCAGCTTCAATATCTTTTTTCCACAACTTTCCATAACTTCTATTGTTTCCCTTAGCTTCTGGCATTTTTGAATGATAGATGATGTCTTAACTATGGCATCAATGCGGCTCTTAATTCCCTTGGATGCCAAGTAGTTGTCACTGGAACTATAGACTACTTTCAGAATCATTTTTGCCATATCCTCTTTTGAATAAACATGTGTGCTCTTCTCATAGTGCCCTTTGATTTTTATATAAATTAGTCTCATACTTTCAGTTATTTGAAACCATTCACACAATTGTCACTCCTCTGCATTATTTGCCGCCAAATGTTTTCTTGTATACACTTCGTTGTATTTTTCATATTATCTTTCAATCTATCCTCCAAAGTTTTTATTTTATCATTTGCATTGTGTAGGTCTTCTTTCATTTGTGCACATTTTTTTCTTTCTTGCTGTACTTCCTCTTGCAAATGTTTTTCTTTTTCCTTCCCATGATCCAATAGGTCCTGTAATTTTCTCATTTCGGCGGCAACAGACTCATAACTTTTGTATAATTTTTGAAAACTGGCTCTTTCCTCAACAATTTTTTTACTGCTTTTAGCCAATTTTTCTGTCAGGTCCTTCAATTCTGCATCCATCTTCTCCCGCTCTACAATTTCTACTATAGAGCTCGAATTTTTTATCCTTTTTTGTAAATCATTGCACTTGCAATCTGCTGCTTTCCTCCTTGATATTTCATTTTCGAGGTCTTCTTGTAACTTTTCTATTTGTTTCTCCAGTTTATTTTTTTCTCTCTCCACCTTTAGCAGTGAAGTGTAGACCACTTCTTTAGTCCTTTTTGACACACTAATTTTGTCCACATTATGTACTTTGGAAAAATCCATTTGGAGGGTGCTGACTTGAAATTGAGAGGGATCTATCTGACTGTGTGGTGGATTTTTATCTTTAGATGGGGCCGGGGGCATAACAACCATGAACTCCATCATATCTTTCTGTGGGTCATATGTTGGAAATACCCTGTTCCTTGTAGGTTGTTTGTTTACAACTTCAGACACAGAAACCCTATGAAATGCTTTCTATTTTTCTTTATTTTCTTTTGTTGTGTGTTCATATTTTTCATAGTAATCACGAAATTGAAAATCTGGGCTTGCTGAAGCAATTGAATGTTTGAAAGGTGACATAGGAATACCATAGGCTCCAGTTCCACTTATTCCTGTGGTTTTAACTAATGCTTGACTAGAATTACCAACAACAGTTCCTGATCCTGTCCCACTCCCACTGACACTTTCATGTGTAGTTTTCATAAACTTTTGAGGTGTGTGATTTGAAGCTGCAAATGATTGATTTGTAGTGTCAGTGACACTTGATATAGGATTCTCAATAGTATGAGATTGAGTATCTACCTCTAGTGGCCCCTTGCGAGAGATATTTTGTTGTTGCCCTTGTCCAACACCAAGACAACTAGTATTAGTAGTAGTACCCATGCCAACCCCACCAATCACAATGGCACTTGACTGAACAATAATAGGAATACTATCCCCAGATTCATCACTAGTGGCAGTGGCACTTGATTCACCACCAATGGGAATACCATGATGTGGTGGTAGTTGTGGATTTGAACCTGAAACAAATGTAGGTGGACCTTGAGGGAAATGAGTAGTACCTATCCCTGATGAATTTGAGGAATCAAGTCCAATGACTGGTTTAACATGACCTTTTGATTTTGACTGTGATGGAAGTTGTACTTGAAGTGGATACCAAATGCCCTCTTCTCTGGCACCTAGACCACCACCTTCAAAACCCATTTTTTCCACAATGTTTGCCCCTTTGCTATATTTTTATTTCATGGACTCATTGACTCCACCTAATACTTTTGGGACTATAGTAGTTGTTGGAGGGGGCTCAACCTCATGCTCATCATAATCTTCAGTCATGCCATGCTCCATATTCCTCAACCTCATGCTCATCATAATCTTCAGTCATGCCATGCTCCATATTCCACAATTTGCTAAACTCTGCATCCTCATCGATGCTCTCAAATTCTGCACTAGTCTTTGGTTCACCGAGATTCCTCCTCATAGTCCAAAACTCATTTATTTTGGTGTGAGTCCAAATATCCTCTTTACATTCGTGCAAAATTGATTTGGGAATAGTTTTCTTAGATGGATTAGCAGATTTTAGGTAGAAATTGTAGGACCTCCTATTTTGGATGCCCTGGTCCTCCTTTGTTGTCCTCTGTGTGTGTAAGGCCATAATTTGTGATGAAATTTCTTCTGTTGAAATGTTATTGTAGCTGCAATTTTCTCCATCTCTTTTTTAACCTCATCCCAGGAGTCCATGTTTCTAAGCTTTTATAGCAATGGTTTACTTTCATGTTGACATAATGGTGAAGAGTTCCCATTTTTCTTAAGCCTTGCTTGAACTACATCGATTGGATCATACTGCCAGAGACCCTCATCACCAAAGTTAAAAATTGTCAAAAAATCATGTGCCACATTGAATGCTTTTCTCTCAAATGTGAACCCTCCACATGAGAAAGGCAAGGAAGGAAATATGATCTTCTTTTGCTGACCATGGAGTGCCTATCTGTGCTCTCTAATTGCCGTACATACTCTAATGCAAATACCCTCTCTGTCACATGTATTGAAAGTCTGTATGGTTTTACTGCCGATCCGTAAAACCTTAACACAGTGAATTCTTCCATGAAGAATCACTCAGCCAATTCTATTTGACTTCTGAGTTGAATGCAATCTCTACAAGACACAGGCAGCCTAGGCATTGGAGTGCTTGTAATTTCATTATACATTGGTGCCAAAAAGAAGTCTACAAAATGGTTGTAGCTCTTTTTGTTATCATGAATCCTTATCTTTGGTGTCCAATCATATATTGGACACTCTGTTCTCTTCCCAGTCTTCTCATCAATCTTATAGCTCACAATTTGAAGCTTGTTGGTCCTCAAATATTGCACGATACTTGGATAGAAGGAGATAGCACAAGTAGGATGAGAACCTAAATGTCTTACAGGAACCTTTTTTGATCATTAGTAATTGTTTTTGCATGGATTTTACAATGTGCTCAATAAAATTATATCTTACTGTCTGACCTGCACAATGGATATTATAAATCATTTCAAGAAGGCTTGCACCCACTTCCCTATCATTTTCCAATCCTAGGCAAAATGACAGCAAGGAAATAGTATCCCCAACCCATGGAACAAAAATGTTAGAATCATAAGGAGGCTTATGATTCTGATCCAACACAATACTAGTACCACTCTTTATTAGAGCTTTGATAAATGAATCTCTGTGACTTGGATCGAGACTCTCATAATTCCCTGCTAGCTTTTCAAGGTCAATTTGGACGTTTGAGTTTTGGGCTTCAAATCCTAGGTTCAACAAATGAGCAAATTCTCCCTCATTTATGGATAGAATTTCCTCTTTTGTATTTTTATTGACAATTGCTTTTTTATCTTCATCATAATTTTTGATGCAGACCATGACAAAATCAGGGCAAGGGAATACTTCAGGTAATACCATGCTTCCCAATCCAACATCCCACGATGCGATTTTATTTGTTTTTTGTTTTAACATTGGGTTGAAAACAATAAATTTTGCCCTAGATGCATCTTCCGCCTTACTAGACAATGGATATCTAATATCTATGATATTCTTTTCACCATGGATAGCAGGGTCATAAATATCATGGTCTTCATCAGTGAAACCTGGTGTTTTAACCAGTTCGGTTAGGTACATTTTGTTTTTCACTTGGCTTCTTGTTGAACTACTGCTTCTCATTTTCCTCATCACTATTATTGTTAATAATTCAAAATAATGCTAGATAAAAACCTAAAAATGCTAACCCTCAAATTGGACCACAAGATTACCAAAAGCAAAAAAGGCGGGATGTAGGTGTTCTAGATTTTACCCAGAATTTCTATTTCACTAGATTGGCACAGACAGTCTTTTTTGCAACTTGCATTCCTCAATCTAGTAGCTGTTTCTAAATCTCCCTCGATTTACAGGTTTGTCCATGAAATGAAAGATGATTATGTTTTACGAGTCTCTTATTTTGAAAACTCTGAAAAGTAGAAAAGTAAAACCTAAAGGGCAAAATCTCTAGAATCATATTGTAATTTTATTAATTACTATTAATAACTATTCGATGCCGAAGGACAAAACATTCATTACTTCAGTATAGATTCCGAGGACATTAAGAATCATGTTGTAATTATATTAATTATTATTAATAACTACTCGATGCCAAAGGACAAAACATTCACTACTTCAGTATAAATTCCGAGGACATTAAATGTAATATGTTCAATTCCAGGTGAAGTTCTCCCAAATGTGTTCACTTCCCACATTTGGGCCGAAATCTACCCTAAGTCGTTGATATTTTCTCATCTAACGGATGAGGGACCAAGTACCTGTTGTGACTTTATGGGTCTATTTTTTAAGTCTGTTTAATAATTTTAAACTTTTGCCCGAAAAAGTGCTTTATAGACTTAATTATATTTAATTAAATTTAAAACATTTCAATTCCGGGCGAAGTTCTCCCAAATGTGTTCACTTCCCACATTTGGGCTGAAATCCACCCTAAGCCGTTGATCTTTTCTCATCCAACGGATGATGGTACCTGTTGTCAGTTGTCGTGGGTTCCATGACTTCTGCCAGTTTTCAGGCACGCCACTATACTTGTGTCACTTTTCCGGGCAAAGTTCTCAGAAAGCTGTTCACTTCCCACATTTGGCTTGAAATCCACCCTAAGTCGTTGATCTTTGTTCATCCAATGGTTGATGGTACCTGTTTTCAGATGTAGTGGGTCCCATGACTTCTGCCATTTTTTTGGCACATCACCATACTCGTGTCAGTTTTGAGGTTTGATTTTTAAGTCTATTTAATCATTTTAAACCTCCACCCGAAAAAAACCTTTATAGACTTAATTATATTTAATTCGATTTAAAATGTCTAATTCTGGGCGAAGTTCTTAGAAAGGTGTTCACTTCCCACATTCAGGCTGAAATCCACCCTAAGCCATTGATTTTTGTTCATCCAACGGTCGATGGTACCTGTTTTCAGATGTAGTGGGTCCCACGACTTCTGCCATTTTTTTGGCACGTCACCATACTCGTGTCACTTTTCCAGGAAAAGTTCTCAGAAAGCTGTTCACTTCCCACATTCGCCCCAAATCCACCCTAAGTCGTTGATCTTTGTTCATCCAACGGTCGAGGGTACCTGTTTTCAGATGTAGTGGGTCCCACGACTTCTACCATTTTTCTGGCACGTCACCATACTCATGTCACTTTTCGGGTTTGATTTTTAAGTCTATTTAATCATTTTAAACCTCCACCTGAAAAAAATCTTTATAGACTTAATTATATTTAATTAAATTTAAAATGTCCAATTCCGGGCAAAGTTTTCAGAAAGGTGTTAAATATAAAATATAATGTTAAATATAATGTCCAATTCCGGGCGAAGTTCTCAGAAAGGTGTTAAATATAAAATATAACTATTAAATATAATGTTAATATTATTTGTAAAAATTTGAAATTAAAAAATAGTATAAAACATGAAACTTAGTTTCTAGAGTAAAACAAATAACTAAATAAAAATATAAATTTTGATATACAATTTGAAAGGTAAAAGTTTAATATAAAAAAGAAAACATTCAATATTAAATCTAAAATATTAATTTAAAGTTTAACAAAATTCTTTGAAAATATGTTTACGATATATAATTTTAAAAAATAGTTTAAATATATATATATAAAAGTTCAACATAAATTTAGTGTATTAATTTAAAAAAATGTGCAGTCCTCAACCTGTTAAGGTGAGCAAATTTGGAAAGTACAAATGCCAAGGTGGCGATTAATTGTTGCAGAAGGAGTTGTCTACGACAGGTTGCACGAACGGAGGAAGGGGAGGATGGCAGGAAATCTTTTCTTGATCTCATGACATTAATGCCTTATCGTGCACATTCATTACCTGACCTAGAAGACGGAGACAGAATTTATAACCTTTTGATCTATGTACCAGTTTTTGCTTTGAAGCAGAACAAATCTGTAGTTTGTAGAATCGTAGCTTCTGTAAGACATTTTTTGCAGGAAGTGCTTTTGAAATTGCAGGTGACCATGGAGGCCAATTTCACACTTCGAACAAACAAGAAGTTGGTGCCCTTTTTGGGAAAAGTATCTGATAAACGAATGCAAGGACTATTCAGGTTTAAGGAGGAGAAGTTCTGGGCAGCAGCTCGACTGATGCTTGCGGAGGAGGTGGCACATATCAGTCACTGGTATCAAACTAACATGGAAGTTTACTCTCTGATTCTGGCGTGGGCTTGTGAATTTGAACTGAAGGTGGAAAAGGTAAAACTCACATTGGTCAAATTGATTGATGGGGATTTTTTGATTAACCTGGATTCAATCTTGGAGTGGGTGGTGCCGGGAGTTGGCATTCAAATTAAGGAAGGGGAAGACCACGATGAATTACTTCCTTTTATTCGTGGCCCAGAGGATGAAATCAAATACCAGTGCTGTGAATGTGCTCGAGTGGGGTGGGAAGCAATGAAACTCTTTGTGAAATTAACCAGGGTGTATGAAGTCCTGAAGGCTTTGCATGTGGTGGCAAGGATGGAGGTTGTTAGGGAATTGAGAGATAGGGCTGAAGAAGGAAGGGCCATACAACTACTGGCAAGCTTGGAGGGCGACCCCAACTTCGGGTACCTAAACTGCATTCCAAAAATGAAAGATGAAGCGGCAAAAGGGAAAGCCAAAGCATCGACCTCCGAGGAGGGAAGGGACTGGGAGGAGGTGACCCAGGGAGATAGTGAGACTGAGTGAGCGGCGTATCGACAATGAACTAGTTTTTTTGTCTGCTTGTTATAAGCTGTGGGTAGTATGGTTTTCTCTCTATCTGAGTTTATGCATGAATGACTACAAATTTTGTATCTTGAAACTTTTGAATTAATAGAATGAAAAAACCTTTACCGATAAACTTTTATATCTTGAAACTTTTGAAATTTTGTATTTTGAATGACTATATAGTATATATTTATAAAATTATAATCAACCATAATCAATGTACAAATAATTAATGGAACGAACTGAATATTTTTTTTTTATAGTAATACTTAAAAAAGATCACAATATTAAATTTATTTCCATTGTTTAACAAATAATTGAAATAACGTAGCTCATATACAAAAAGCATTTGAAAGAAATTAATTAATAAAAATGAAATAGAATTATAGAAAGCATTTTTATATCCATAAGACTGTAAGAGGCAAACTGAAACAAACTAGAATTTGAAAAATTATCATTAATATTTATTCTTTTGGAATTTACAATTTTTTTGTCCGAGACTTGAGTCCCCCCAAAACTTAAAAGCCAAAATGAGTGAGCCACTGGCACTGAGCCTGTTAGGGTTCGAGGACATAGGAAAAAAAACTACAGGGGGGCGGGGCTAGGGCACAGGTAGTGGAATTGTTTACAATTGTTCCCTAAGAATCTGGCCCTCCTTCCATGTAGAATTCTTCAGACAGCATAAGCTGAGAGAATTCTTCAATCCACATGTAGTTTGGAAAGTCGTCCAGGAGGAACCATTTCCGGAGGAAGTCCTTGCCAATCCGCGCCCATTTCCTGTGACGCGTCAACTGCTCCACATTCAAATTTAGGAGAAACAGTTGCGTGCCCACTAGCACTATTTGGTCAGGGAAAACTTGGATAATTCACTTGCCCAAGGGATCCCCACCCCTCTTCTTCAAGGATAACAAGAGTAATGTCATCTCCAAGGAAGTCTTCCTTAAAAACCTTCCTCAACAGTATCAACATATCCACCTTGTCTCCTCCTAGGTCCAGAAGAGACGCTAAGAAGCGGGATGTAATGTTCGTGTTAACACGGTACCTATTTTCATTTCACAGAAACTCTTTGCCTAGCACCATCCGCACAACCTCATTGGTGAATGACCCAACCTCATTGCAAACTGATTGGAGTGTTGGGTCTCTAACGGAGCCTAGAAAGGCCCTCTGGTCCTCTGCAGAAATGCTTCTCAAGCGGATGGGAGTGTCCATCTTGAGAAAACAGATAAACAAATTAAACAACCCGAGCCTATAAACCTAAAATACCATGAGCTCTGACGATTTATCTACCAAATAGCAAAGGCTAATTGAAGATGAAAGAAGCAGAGATCGTATATAAATTGTTGAAGCTCTTGATTGTAATAATTACTTCTTTAACCATATTAACTGCTATAAATTTTTTTGAATCTTTCGTATCTCTGTAAATCTTTCCCATAAATGCACTATTGTGCGAAAATGGAAATAGCTAGGAACTAGTACCAAATTGGCAAGTATCACATTGGAAGTCATGGGGATAGAGTGGATTGCCATAAGTGAATAGATATATATTAAATGAACGAAATTATCGATCGTGATTCGTGACATTTGATACGTGTCTATTGAATCCAATTCCATTCCGGGCACATTCGGGTGAGCTATGTTCTCTTCAAAAAATTGGGCCGAAATAAAACTTCAGCCATTGATCTACGATCATCGAATGGTTTAAAATCATTGATAGATTTTAGGTATGTGTCACCCTTCACGTGTCAAAGAGGCCGCACTTATACATCATGTAGATTCCTGACTCAATATATTATGTGATGTGATGTACTGATGTGATGTGATGTGCCTTCACTGCCTTGTCTATTAATGGCAATAATTCATGAAATCACCAATGAATTATATATTGTACCATAAATAACAAAATATTCACCAAAACAAATTAAATAATTTTCAAGCGGTGGATAAAAATTGCCAATACATTTAAATAATTTTTCCTTCAGAGTAAAGTTTTTCGCTCATACAATTATATATTTGTTCCTTTTAACAAAAAATATTCGCCTCCCACAATAAATATTTTCCCCATAGAACAAGGTATTATTCACCAGAAATTTATGGAATTTTCGTACCCTAGATAAAAAATCACCAATACAAAATAATTTTTTCCCCATTTAATTTTTTTTTTCACCATCGATATGAAAATTTCCCCCCGAAAATAATGTCTGATTCGCCAGGATTTTACATAGTTGCCTGGGGGGGGTGTTTCTTAAAGTTATCCCTGCCACTTTCTTTCTCTACTAATGCTTTGAAAGCTTCGAACTTTCCAAATGCTTTAGACTTGTCTTTCAAGAATGTGACCCACATCATTCTTCAGCAGTCATCAGTAAGAATCATAAAATACCTATCTCCCTAAATACTTCTAGTTTTCCTAGGACCACATAAATCAATATGCACAAGATCAATTAAATTTTCTGCTGAAAAGGACTTACCTTTAAAAGTTGAGGAAGACATCTTCCCAAGTTGACATTCTCTGCACAAAGAATTCTCAGGTTTGTTCAGCAAAGGCAATCCTCTTACCGCCTTGATCTTACCGGCTTTAACAATGTTGTCAAAGTTCATATGACAGAGTCTCCTATGCCATATGCAACTGTCATCAAACTTAGCCATTAAACACCAACTTATCTTTGCATTCAATTGAAATAGGTTACCTCTGGTCTGCTTACTAGTGGCAATAAGTTCGCCACTCTTCTCAATTATACTGCAAACTCCGCCTTTGAATTCCAGAATGAGTCCTTTGTCATTTAGTTGAGCAACACTAAACAAGTTATGCTTAAGACCTTCTACCTAGTAGACATCATCTACACTGCTCTTTCCATTCAGTGAGATGGATCCTTTACCTTTCACGAAGCATGGTGTATTGTTGCCAAATCTGACAACACCTCCATCATATTCCTCCAGAGACAAAAACTTTCTCTGGTCACTAGTCGTATGGTGAGAACAACCACTATCAATTATCCACTCATTAGAGTTATCAATGCGAGAGACAAGAGCTTTCTTGTCAGACACTTCTTCCTTTACAACTACAAATACTATGTCTTAATTTTCTTCATCCTCTGATTCTTCATCAGTGAAACCTTCATCAACAACAATGAGACAATTTCTTATGTTTCCTCCTTTATACTTTCTAAACCTCTCTGGTTTATCCTTATTATCATTGTTAGGACAATTAACAACTATATGTCCTATCTTGTTGTAGGAAAAACATTTCAAAGGAAGTTTACCTCTATATTTTCTAGTTCCCTTCAGAAGTCTTTTAGCAAGAAGAGCTTCAAACTCCATCAGAATCTCTTCATCATCCATATCTCTGCATTGCCTGGACTCATAACTGGTACTAGTTTCTTTTCCTTTTTTGGATGGTGCAGTAGATGCTTTAAAGGCCGACTTAGTCTCCTGAACACTGCCATCATAGCTATTCAACTCACATGCAATTAACTTTGCAATGATAGAATCTAAGGATACCTTGGTTTTATCAATAGACCTTAGTTCTTGGATACTAGCAACTCTGATTGCATAGATTGGTAACAATGATCTAAGGACTTTACTAACAACAATGATATCATCAATAGTTCCACCAACTCTTTTGATATCACCAACCACAGTCTTGATCCTAATGCCATATTGCTGAATGGTCTCACCTTCAACCATCCTCTTATCCTCAAATTTACCTCTAAGGTTATCTTCCTTAGCTTTCTTTACATGCTCATCACCACCATAAATTTTTTCCAGTGCATCCCATACATCCTTAGGTGTGTCCTTGTCTTGTACATCAATAAACTCAATATTTGACAGGCTGCTGATAAGAGCTTCCATGACTTGCCCATTTTCCTGGATCTCTCTCTTCTAATCATTAGTCAGAGTGCCAGTGGGAGTCACATAGGCATTCTCAACATAGCTCCAGTGTTGAGCACTGATACTCTTGATGTAAATATTCATTCCGTCCTTCCATATCTTAAAGTTATCTCTATTAAACTTAGGACCTTCCCTCTTCATCATTATAGTAGGATCTTTTACCTCAAGCGGTTAAGCTTATATCACCAAGGACCTAGAGATGCTCTGATACCAATTGATGAATAATGATGAACAACAGATACCCTAACTGGTACTAAGAGGTGGGGGGTGAATCAGTACAGGCAAAAACTTTCTCCACAACTTATCAAGTTAAAACAATACCAACTGATTGTCATCATTACCGAACTTAACCATGGCAATATCGGTTAAACACAATAAGACATCAGACATCATAAAATGATAAGTATAAACACTTCAACTAAATTCAATACTTGATATCAACTTCACCCATAAACATATACATGTGGTATACCAGTAATACCATAACCTAATAACTCTACATGCATAATCTTTCAACCAAATAATAGATACACATCACATGAAAAATGCATAACACATAACACACAAATTTTTCACATGGAAACCCAAATGGGAAAAACTACGGTGGGAATGAATACCCACAAGCTTGTTTTTGAACTCTTTTGAAGCTCGCTCTATTAGAATCCTAGTCCGGTTAAAGACTTTACAATAAGGTTCTGTTAGAAACTGATCTTGTTAGAGATCACCCGGTTAAGGGATGGCTATATACCCTGTTAAAGGTTGAAACCTTGTTAAAGGTTACCTCGCTAGAGGATTTGAAGAACTCAATGATCTTGAGTCACCTGGTTAAAGGTTTTACAATAAGCCTATTAAAGCTACCCAGTAAATGAATTTTCTAACTGTTGAAATGATTAGAAGACAACAGGTAAAACTTCTGATCCGATAACAACACTACATGCCAAAGCAGATTTTTAGTTCCTCTACTTTGCAATCACACTTTGCAGTTCTCCATTTACTGGTCTGGCAAGTATCTCATCACTTGGATACACACACACAACTTTTTCCAACAACTTTACAATAAGAAACATCATCGACCTTATAAACATCAGTTAGGTCGGTAGCATAAACCCTAAACCCTAAGCATCTTAGGTTTACAACACAGGCAGTCCAATCTTGACCGTCCAAACACATTGCATAGTATTAAAATTTCAAATAGATCATAAGACAATCTGCATCTTTCATTCTTCACTGCACATGGGAATCAGTAATCCATCACGCTCTCTTCTCATACCGCCAAGAAGAATGATCATTCCCGAGGTAGACTTCAAACACAGTCGATCTTCTCATGCAAGATCCTCAAGGAAATCCTTCACCTGCACAAGGTTGATGTGGCACCTTGATCTCACTCATATGTCTTAGCTAACTCATCACAGAGTATCACTGGTTGCATCACACAAGATGGATCGCCAAACCGATAACCCTAGAGCTGAGACTGCCAATCGGTAGTCACACTTAGTGAAACCCTGACACCAGTTCATTGTATCTCCTCATACCTCTTCATATCGGTTCTGTGTAGGGGAAAAAGCGAGAGTAGGCTAACATGTCCTAATCCCACCTTTTGACACACATTGTGGAATATGAAAGAGCCTAGAGGTGTCACACAATTGGCTACTTCTTTTTGTGGAAGAGAGAGCCATGGGCTACCTATTAGGATTTCTATTCCTTTGGTGTAATTGAAAGATAAAATGATACAAGTTCAATTCCTAATCCCAAAGTGCAAGTATGAACCACTAACAAGATTGCAGAATCGAAACTAAACAATGGAAAGTAGTAAAAACAAGGACAAGATAAGAATGCAGATGCGTACTCGGAGTTAAAATATGAGTGGAAATGTTCGGGACGGGGGCGCATGCGCCACTGACCTGATTCTGCACCTGAAACTGCTCCTGAAACTGCTGTTTGGTAACCTGAAAAGCTGTCTGAAACTTGCTCTCTGACAGAAGGACCAGGGCGCCCAGTGCCCCTGTCCTAGGGACCAGGGCGCCCAGTGCCCCTGTCCTGGCAGGACCAGGGCGCCCCATGCCCCTGTCCTGGTCTTTTGCTCTGAAATTTGGTGTGTTGTTCTGTCTCTGTCCGCTTCCGTCGGATCTGCAACTTGCGGCGTCGTCCGAATCCCGAAACCTGCACTTATATCTGAAAAGGTATGGTGGGTGGCTATATAGGGTTTTGCCTTAGTCAAACCCCCGCTTTGGTGGTTTCCACCTCCATGAATAGCCAAGTTGTATTGTAAAAGTAGTGTGTGCAGACCTTGTGTGTGTGCAAGATCCTAAAATGCAAGTAAGCAAACTAGAGCAACCTAGAAAGTAAACCCTAATTGCTTGTACATGATAATGTAAGTGCTCCAAATCAAGATGCAAAGTGATCTAAAGCATGAATACAAATGATATGATGAAGCTTATGCAAAGACATGAAAACAACATGAAATCATACCCAACCCCAAGGGAGGGGTACAAGACAATCTTCAGTCGGTGATCCCTTATTGTTCTTCAATGCCTTCAAAGCCCTAAATGGATGAATGAAATTGATGGATGCTTGATGGATGGATGTTGAATGTTGTTGAAGTCTTCAAAGATCTTCTCTTTCGCTGCATAGAAGGTCCTTGAAACCAAAATTCTAGATCCTTTCAAATGAAGAAAGAGAGCTCTTATATATGAAACCCTAGGTCTTAATTTCAACTTTTGGCCAACCTAGAGATTGAATCTCCTGCCAATTTCTTGGGGTTAAGCTTTATTTTATGATTGGATTGCGCTCCTGAAATTTCAGGAAAAATGTCCGGGACTGTGTGCACGCCGGGCGCCATGGTCCCGACAACTTTTCACCAAATTTTCAGGGCCGTCGGATATGATGATTTTAGAGCGAATCCCGAAGTTACAGGTGATTCTGAGATGTTTTGACCCTCGAAATCAAGCCCTCAATTTCAAAATAGGACCTAATTAGGGTTTTTGATTAAATGATGTATTGGAAGAATAAAATGAAAGGGGTACACTTTAATGAAAAGGGCCCAACTTTATGATATGGGAGATGATAAAATAGAACCTTAGACCTAATTAATTTAATTAATTAAGTGCTAAAGGGGAAATGCAATGCAAAATGCAAAATGCGCCAAGGCGGGTGCTAAACTAGGAGTGAAATTGTACCACCCTAGCAAGTGCGTACAATTTACGACGCTACATTTAGCCCCCACTTTAGTGGTCATATGAGCACTACGTGCATATGCAAGCTAAAGTATAGAAAAGTAAACATTATTTGAAAAAGGATATATCCATAAGTCTGTCGAACGAAGCCCCCAGCGGTATCTACAGTACACAGTTAGGAACCGCACCCTACAAAACACACGTTAGATCACAAAATCACCTAATGCTTACTAAGGAAGGTGATGAAAATTCAAGGGTAGCTATATGCCCCCCCCTGTTTTGGCTTGCTAATTTTAGTGAGTTGAAACAGGGTATCATGTTTACCACTTCAAATTGTTAAAGAATATTGATGACAAATGCTCACAAGAAGATTTGATATGAGATCAAAAACTAATGGAGAATCATTTGGTAAGAAAGAGGACTAAATCTCAATTCCAACACAACAAAGAGTGTGAGGATTTGAGAGTTCTCTAATGCAAGATGAAGGATGTAAATGGAAACAAAATGCAAAGAGAAGAAAAGAAAAAAAAAGCATGAATACACATATTGGTGATCCATGAAAGAATAGTGAGAGAGAAAACATGGACTTCTCACCCCTAGATCTTGTCTAGGTGATCCATGGGACAAAGGACATGGAAAACTAGCCCCTAGATTCTGTCTAGGTGATCCATGTAAGGGAGGAGAGTGAGAAAATCTAGCCTTATGCCGCTAGTTCCACTCAACCTCGTGCATGTGTGTGTAAGGGAGGTTAGAAGAACCTCATAGGAGTCTATGCCTGAGTATGCTACAACCTGTATATGCATAGTACAAAAGCGTGACATCTTGCTCTAAGAGTCTGTGCTCTGGTTCCGAGAATAATCACCTTGCATAAAAGAAAAATGGAGACATCTCGCTCTAAGAGTCTGTGCTCTAGTTCCGAGAATGACCCATTGCTCAAAAAGTGTAATGTTTATGTCATAAGAAAAGTAGAACAAGGATACCTACCTTCATCACAAAAGAAGATACCCCAAAAATGTAGCAATGTCATAGATCCAAGCAAGAGAGTTTTGCACTCTTTAAGCAAGGATAAGATAGTTGAAAAGGGATATCTTGTAGTATGTGTAAAGGAGATCCTTAGAGGAGAAGAGATCTTTGTACAAAAGACACCTATCCCCAAGAGGAATTGTCTTAGACAAATATAACATCTTCTAGAATAAGACAAAGAAGAGAATAAGAATGCAATACTTCCTTCTTTTGCGAGGTGAAAGTGATTCTTAATGAAGGATGACGCTCTTTTTAACCCAATTGGGAGAGTGAATTCATTATGGATGTATTTTACCAAGCGCAAAAGAGGTTGTAGTCAAGGACTTACATCCTCTTGTAAGAGAGAATCCTTGAACAAACAACAACAAATGCATACAAGGAATAACATCAAGTAATAAAGTTCACACCATCCACGAAATAGGAAAAAGTGGATCCTTAGTTAAAAATAAGGAAAGATCATTGCCTCCCACAATCTTCTAGGGAGAGATTTAGACATAAGCAAAATGTACTACATACTCACATGAGTTCATGCAAGCAAGACATTAGTGTATGTAAAATGTTCCTCACAAGAAGTGGGTAGGATTCGAAAAGAGAATAGACATCTTCTCCTATATCTAGGGAAAGAGAATTCTAAAGCAAAGATGATCAATACTTCCATACTATTACCTCATAGGAACAAGAGATAACATAGAAAAATTAGGCTATTATGTTGCTTCAAAAATATGATTGCACTTGAAATTGTACCATCATGAATGACAATTAGCCCGCAGTAAATGAGCTACCAATGTCACATAATGATGAGCAACATAATAGCCATTAATGTTATTTAAAGACATGAAAGACTAAATGAGGTATTTGAATATGACATGCTAAATGCTCAACTATAAGTGAGATCAAAAACATGTATAAAGTGATAAAAATTGAAGAAGAAAAGTCACAAGAAATCTTAGAAGAGGGATGAGTGTAATTTATTAGAGCCTTATCCCTAGGGGAAAGGACTTTATGATGAATAGGAGATAAAGATTCATAAGTGGATTTAGAAATTTGAGGGGAGTCATAAAGAGATTTGTTAATTGCCAAGATTTCCTTATGAGGGGAATGAGAGTTGATAGAAGTAGAAGATGATTTAGTTGAAGTGAGATCATCATCACTACTAAATATAGCATTCACATTGAGAGATGGTCTTTTAGATGCTTTGGTGGGCTTAGAAAGATTATATCCAAGTCCAAATGAATATTCATGCATGTTATGTTCTAAAGGAAATTTAATTCCTTGTTCATTTGTGCCACAACCATTTCCACTATAGCCACTCTTAGCCAAAATGTGAAAACCACGACCATAACGATTAGCCATTTCAGAAAGAAAAGGTGGTTTTTCATAAGACAAAGAATCAAATTCTTCAGAATTAGAGGTGTGAGGAGAAGAAGTTTGAGAAGCAGCCACAAAATTATTGCTCATAGGTTTAGGTAAGACTGATTGATCTCTAGTTTCTTCCTTCTTTTTAACTTTAAGCTCTCTAGGAGGAACCCTATACTCACCTACAAAGGTGGGATTGAAATCAAGAGATCCCCAATCGTCTTCTGCGAGAACCTTCTCAGGATCAAAAGCCTTTTCATGTGTAGATTCAAGTTGAGAAGAATCTTCTTCAGGAACTTCAGACTCATCCAAAGAATTTTGATTATCAGAGGGTAATGATTCATCCATAGTTATCTTGTTTAACGAGTCATCACTAGAAGAGGAAGGCTTAGAAGAACTCCCTTTGGAAGTAGATGTTTGCAAACAAGCTTGAAAATTAGTATCACCTATCAAGGTATATGTCTTATTATTATAAATAAATTTAACTTGTCTATGCAATGTAGAGGGGACAACTTGGATACTGTGAATCCAAGGTCTCCCTAATAACAAGTTGTATGTTAGATTTCCTGACATAACATGGATAGGAGTAGGCAAAGTAATAGGTCCCACTGTGATGGGTAAGGTGATAATACCTAATGAAGACTTAGCCACATTATCAAAGCCTTGAATGGGACGAGAGTCAGGCTCAATAAGGGATGTATCCACATTCATCTTATGCAATAGATTAATGCTACACACATTAAGGCCAGAACCATTATCTACCAGTGTTTGTCTTATAGCAGTGTCATTTATGATAACAACAATCATCAAGGGATCATATTGATGTTGAATTTTACTAGTAGGCAACTCATCTTGAGTAAACACAATTTGAGCTTTAGGATTCATCACAGAGTTAACCAAAGATACTATATTACTAGATGTATTAGGTGGAGGAACATTCAAATCTTTCAAGGCATCTTGTAACATTCCATGATGAGCGGAAGAAGTTTGGATCAAATCCCAAAGGGATATCTTTGCAGGAGTAGTTTTAAGTTGTTCTATGAGATCATATTCCTTACCGAGAACTTGTGATATACGAGGAGCTTGAGGAAGAATAGGTTGGGAAGGAGGAAGTGAAGTTGGGATAACTGGAGGAGGGTTAGGTTGCCTATTGTTTCTTGTATTATAGGTATGAGCAACCGCATTATAACTCTCTCTAGTCAGTTGCTTAGCATACTCATAAGGGCTCTTAGTAGAATAACCTCCTTGCACAGTAATAATAGGTTTGTTAGGAGTGCAAAAAGAATCATTAGCATAACCACCTTGAACCACTAAGATAGGCTTATTTAAAGGTTGAGAATCTTGAGAAGGACAAGCACCTTGGACAGTGAAGAGAGGTTTATTAGGTGTTTCATTCACACGTATCAAATTAATTGAGGACGGTTTAGAGGAATGAACAAAAGTGTTGGAAGAATTATTGATAGTCTTCTCTTGCACTAAAATGTTATCACGGATTAAATCAATTTTAGGAGAGAGACAAGGGGTAGGCATTGATGTTCCAGTAGGAAGAGTAATACTAGGAAAGGTCATATCATCCTCTATCATCAAAGGATCTACATGGGGAATAAACTCTCTAGGAGAAGGATCAACATTACTCTGTAAAGTCTCACTTTTGAGAGGGAGATCTTCGAAAGAGATGTTAACCATCTTGTTTTGAACTAGGGTTTCCTTATGAGTAGAACCAAGTTGAGGAGAGGGAGATGCTTTATTTTTAGAGGGAGAATGATTGAGATTCAAGGAAGGTGAGAAACTATCAAGGGAGTTTTCAATCTTGATTTCATCCCCTTTGGCTAGGGGTGGAGAATAATCTATACCTTCTTCTAATGGTTCATCCCAAATAGTGAAGTTGTTGAAAGGAATGTTTGAAGCATTGTCAATTTCGGGAGAGGAGATAACATTGTTTATTAATTCCTCCTCCTTAGGAGGGAGAGCATCAATAGATGTGTTAAACTCATCCTCTTTCCTCAAAATATGTTCAATATGATCTTTAGGGGAGAGAGAATTAGGGAAATTGCTTATTATTTCATCTTCTTTCTCTAATGGATGCTTATGGGTAAGACAAACTTTAGGAGAAGGGTAAGCATTTATCATTAATTCATCATCTCTAGTGCGAATTTTGTTGAAAACAACCATGTTACTAGATTTAGTGGAAGAGTTGATAGGAATGTACCCTTGAGAGGAATCATTCGACTTATCTTTCTCATCACAATGAAATGGCATAGTAACAATGTTTATGAGTTTTTGGTAAAATGAAGGTTTGGTATCTTTAGGTTTCAAAAACTCATCTAAAGCTTCATCTAACTCATAATCATCACAAATATGAACATCTTGCAAATAAAAATCTGACATTTTGCACACAATGTAAAGAGACAAAACACACTCTTTCTTTTGCTTCATTTTTTTTTTATGAAAATGAAACTTAAATGAAACACGCTAAATCCAGATTTAGATCTAACAAATGTAATGCAAGAGAAAGCAATAATAAGATTCACGTCGGGTTCACCAAAATGTGTAGGGGAAAAAGCGAGTCTAGGCTAACATGTCCTAATCCCACCTTTTGACACACATTGTGGAATACAAAAGAGCCTAGAGGTATCACACAATTGGCTACTTCTTTTTGTGGAAGAGAGAGCCACGGGCTACCTATTAGGATTTCTATTCCTTTGTTGTAATTGAAAGATAAAATGATACAAGTTCAATTCCTAATCCCAAAGTGCAAGTATGAACCACTAACAAGATTGCAGAATCAAAACTAAACAATGGAAAGCAGTAAAAACAAGGACAAGATAAGAATGTAGATGCGTACCCGAAGTTAAAATCTGAGTGGAAATGTTCGGGACGGGGGCGCATGCGCCACTGACCTGATTCTGCACCTGAAACTGCTCCTGAAACTGCTGTTTGGTAACCTGAAAAGCTGTCTGAAACTTGCTGTCTGACAGAAGGACCAGGGTGCCCAGCGCCCCTATCCTAGCAGGACCAGGGTGCCCCACGCCCCTATCCTGGTCTTTTGCTCTGAAATTTGGTGTGTTGTTCTGTCTCTGTTCGCTTCCGTCGGATCTGCAACTTGCGGCGTCGTCCGAATCCCGAAACCTGCACTTATATCTGAAAAGGTATGGTGGGTGGCTATATAGGGTTTTGCCTTAGTCAAACCCCCGCTTTGGTGGTTTCCACCTCCATGAATAGCCAAGTTGTATTGTAAAAGTAGTGTGTGCAGACCTTGTGTGTGTGCAAGATCCTAAAATGCAAGTAAGCAAACTAGAGCAACCTAGAAAGTAAACCCTAATTGCTTGTACATGATAATGTAAGTGCTCCAAATCAAGATGCAAAGTGATCTAAAGCATGAATACAAATGATATGATGAAGCTTATGCAAAGACATGAAAACAACATGAAATCATACCCAACCCCAAGGGAGGGGTACAAGACAATCTTCAGTCGGTGATCCCTTATTGTTCTTCAATGCCTTCAAAGCCCTAAATGGATGAATGAAATTGATGGATGCTTGATGGATGGATGTTGAATGTTGTTGAAGTCTTCAAAGATCTGCTCTTTCGCTGCATAGAAGGTCCTTGAAACCAAAATTCTGGATCCTTTCAAATGAAGAAAGAGAGCTCTTATATATGAAACCCTAGGTCTTAATTTCAACTTTTGGCCGACCTAGAGATTGAATCTCCTGCCAATTTCTTGGGGTTAAGCTTTATTTTATGATTGGATTGCGCTCCTGAAATTTCGGAAAAATGTCCAGGACTGTGTGCACGCCGAGCGCCATGGTCCCGACAACTTTTCACCAAATTTTCAGGGCCGTCGGATATGATGATTTTAGAGAGAATCCCGAAGTTACAGGTGATTTCGAGATGTTTTGACCCCCGAAATCAAGCCCCCAAGTTCAAAATAGGACCTAATTAGGGTTTTTGATTAAATGATGTATTGGAAGAATAAAATGAAAGGGGCACACTTTAATGAAAAGGGCCCAACTTTATGATATGGGAGATGATAAAATAGAACCTTAGACCTAATTAATTTAATTAATTAAGTGCTAAAGGGGAAATGCAATGCAAAATGCAAAATGCGTCAAGGTGGGTGCTAAACTAGGTGTGAAATTGTACCACCCTAGCAAGTGCATACAATTTACGACGCTACAGGTTCACTTGAACTTATTGACATCAATGAAAACATATATTATCATCATATCAACATGCCGGTTCATCAAATGCCAATAATATCCAACAAAAAATATTCCTTTCTCTTATAGAGAGGGTATTTTGCTCTCTTGGAGATAGGTTCTATTTCACTAAATATTGAATTTATCCGCATGTGTTCTCAATAATTGTCACTTGGTTTATGATTTCATGTATTGATAAAATAATTATAATGGAACTAATGTGAACATAACATCTTAGACCATGAGTTTAGTGTTAGAGTAATGAAGTCTATAGAATATATGACTCAAATCATATTGTACCCTTTTGGATGGTGAAACAAAATCATGGTTGTTTCTTCCATGATAAGTTATCTTGTCTCTCTTTGTAGTTAGATGATGCCTCCCAAGGGTACGAATTAGAATATTATTTACTACTCAAGTGGGAAAAAGTAAGGCCTTGGGTTTCAATGAAATGCCCGCCAAAATACCCTAGAGAAATGAACATAATCTAACCACAAACAGAGATAATTTTTTTTAATCATCTACTAGAACAACATATGCAACTAAGATCAATTATCATATATACCAAATGCACCATTTACTATCTACAACAATGCATACAACATCATGAATATAATCATAGCAACATATAACACAAGTGAAATTCAATGCTAACATAACATCTAACACCTTGTTACACATTTCAGTCATACATTCTTTCCCTAGGGTATCTCAACGTCACTACTTACTAGCAACATCTTAACAACATAACCATATCATGTAAGCAATAACATACATTCCATCTAAGATATACTCATTACTTTCCTGACATGAGATCATGATCTACCAATGCATAGCTCTATAAACCCAATAATCTGAGTTCATTTTAAAGCACCAACTCAAATGTTTCTAATTTCCATCTCATTTCATTTACATAAGCAAGAATATGTAGAAAATACTATGTCATTTTCCAATTAAGACATCATGCTATTATCAAATAAGAATCATATGATATAACAAGAATGAACTAGATCTCCAGATTTAATTCTCTAATTCTTCACAAGATCTCAATCCTATTCACAATACACATTTCTACAATATGAAACATAAAATGATACATAATATTAACTAATTACAACATCATAGTCTTACATCAACACACATTATTACAAAGAACAAGTTACAAGTACATAGTCTTCTTATATTTACAATACCATCATGAATACGTTACACAATCTTTCCAACATAGAAATCAACTACAAGTCCTTTCGCATAATGATGATTCATAGAATCCAAGGCCACACACACTAGCACCAATAAATAACATCCCAATGGAAGAAGGCATCAAACCACCCGACCATGTGGAACCAAATAGGAACCAAATAGCAACCACCCCCTGTGCTAGGAGATGACATGGGGTTCCAACTCACACCCAAGACCTAGGAAGACACATAACAACCAAGGGAATCACCATGACAAACACAAGATGACACAAGAATAAAGATCAATTACATCACAAGGATGAAGCATAACAACAAACTCCCAGAGGCATGAACAATAAATTAAAGCATAAGGATCATGGTCATAGGTAGGAGTGGAGTGTCATAAAATGCTATCCTCATGAAGAAGGGAACAATGCCAAAACTTGATAGACATGATACTAGGTCGTATCCTCACAAAGAAGGTGAATCCATACCCCTGGTAGTCATACATGCTACCCTCACAAAGAAGAGAAAAACATACTCTTGATAGACATACATGCTACCATCACAAAGAAGGGAAATATCAATCCCTTGATAGAAATGTGGAGCCATCTTAACCTATATGAGAACAAGGGATATTAACTTTTCATCTCAATTTCCTCAAACCAATTATTATCTTATTAGGTGAATCCCAACCCAATTAATTTATTATTAATGTTATTACTTATTTAAATCAAGAAAACTTTCAATGTGCCATGGCGGTCTAGACTCTAAGCATCCAACAAGAACCACTTAACAACCTATCTCACATGACCATGATCATCACATGAAAGCCCATTCCCCCTAACCATATGCCAAGACCTTATGGTGAAACATATAACAAAATAACATCATGAAGGATTGCATCTAATATAAAAATAGTCACATCAACATTGAGAAAAGTATAGTTCATTACACTTTAAGTGTGTGATATCCTTCAGGAGGGGGGTTTAATTGTGTTTATGGAGAGGCTTAGTGGGAAAGATCCTGTGGTCACCAAACACTTTATCAAGAACTGGAAGAGTGGTAAAATCTTGGTCGGGTCCTAGATAATGACTGTAGATGAGGATATAATTGCTGAAGCTACGAGGATGATCACGAAGTGCATGAAATTTTATAGGGACTGTAGCATCTCTGATAAAGCTGCAGACAAATTCTGTGTAATGAATGATGAGAGGAAGAAAATGGTTAAAGTTGACAATTCCTATCATTCCCTGAAAAGAATATGTAGGCCATGGAGGTTTGTTTTATTTGCTACTATTACTTATATCAGGTTGGATGGGAGGTTTACCAGAGCATATGACCACCATTTTGTTTTGCTAAACCATTTTCGCCATAAGGAAAAGGTGAGTTTTCCATATTACCTAGCTTGATCTATGGACCACACTATCAAGGAGATTCAGAAAGATCCTAAAGGTGACCATGCCCTGCACCAGGGTCTTATGGCTCTAGTCTATAAAGTGCTTAAAGGGAAGAGTATTGAAAAACCTATAAAAGGAAAATATGCTAGAAATGAGGACACAAAGAGTAAAGCCAACGACTTCAACTTTGATTCAGAGACTAAGGGCGACTCAGAGGAGACTAGAAAAAAAAGCAGGAATAAGGCTAAGAGGAAAAGGATTGTGGTGGATTCAGAAATTTCGGAGTTTGAGGCCGAATCCTTTGAAGGGAAATTAATCAAAAAGAAGAAAGGGAAAGTTACTGGAAAGCAAATGCAGAGGAAGAAGATAAGTAAGGAAAGCAATAAATAAATCAGCCAAATCATGATTGATTCTGAAGAAGAAGTAGAGGAGAATACAAGGACGAGGGACAGGATAAGGAGGGGGAGGAGAATTAGGTCACAAACAATATGGAGGGTTTGAATGCCCAAAACATGCAGAAAGAGGAGCATGAAGACAAAAGTGGCAAGATTAGTGACTATGTTGGTGAGAATGCAACTATAAAGGGTTTTTGTGAGACTGTTGGTACCATGGTGAAGGATATTGGTAGCTTGAAGAAAGATATGCTGATTGTCAAAAGAGCTACAGTGGGAAAGAAACCGCTGATAGAAAATGTTAAAGAACTGGCAGTTGCTATTAATAATGTAGAAGCCATTGAAAGCATGGTGGGTAAAATTATTACCACTAAAAAAAAGGTTAAAGAGATGGAAGAAAATAAGGAGGGGAAAGAAATGGACACTTCTATGAACAATTTGGGTAGCAGAATTGATATGATGGAGCTCACTGTTAAGAAGATTGCAGAACAAAATTTTTAGATCCTTAAAGCTTCGGTGGATAACATGAACATCCTGATCAATGGATTTGAGAGCAATACTGAGAAGGAAGTTGATAAGGAACAACCGGACAAAAAAGGCCATGAGAAGAGAACCAGAGCCAATACCAGGATCAAGGGCGACATCAAAGGTCGTGAGCTAGAGGAGTTAATGACTTCGGTGGACAACATGAAGCTGATGGTTGTCCAAGCTATGGATATTATGAAAAGTATATAGTTGTCTCTATCTGTCTTGGCAGTTGTCTTGTTTCTGTCTTTTTACTGTCGTTTTGCTTTTTAGATGCTATCTTTTCCTGGTGTTTTTATGTAATGCTATGTTTTAAAGGTTGTGGTCCCTTTTTGTTAGGTTGGGATCTGTTTTATCTTTTTAAGTGATTAGGCACGGTGTTTTCTAGTCTTTTCTATATTTCCTGCTTTGTAAAAGGTTCGGGTTCCTTTCAAAAACTTGCTTTTACTTAATCAAAACAATATAGTTCATTACGACACATATGACCACTTACAAAGAAAGAGCCTTCACCAAAGAAATGAAACCAAGATCCAAGCATAAATATGGCATCAAGACTGATCCAAAAGTATAATCGTCAATAGCTTACTAACTCATTCCTCAATAATGGGTGTTCCTTCCTCTTGCTAGAGCATACAAAACCAAAACCACAACCATAAGACTCAAAACCACTTACCGAAGCTCAAAAATGTCATGCAGAGATCATGGGACATCATAGACAAATCTAAGAAACTCATCACAATCCAAAAATGACTCTATAAAAAAAATGAAAACCAAAAAACCATTCATCATGACCAAAATTGACAAATTCGGCTTTTTGAGGGCAAGTTAGCGCTCTCAGAATCTAGGTTAGCATTTATGGGAGCCAAATTAGTTCTCCTAGTCCATACTTTAGTTCTCCTAGTCTAAGAAATAGCATTTTGGGTCTTTGAATTAGAGTTTGTGGGAAAAGTGCAGAAAACTAAGGAAAACAGACAAAATTCAAAACAACATTTACCCATATTTGCATACGGGAAAACAAGTGAACAATTAACACACCCAAGAGGTGTGGGAAGATGAGAAATCATGAATGAAACACAATATGGACATAACATGGATAAATTTTAAGGTATTCAAATCAAACACAAACCAAATACATGCTCAGGAAAGCACAGAGCTTCACAATACTTGCACAAAGGCTTATAGAGATACAATACAACTCAAGTATACCAAAATGATAGTTTAAATAAAAATATAAGGCCCAATCAGATAATAACCATCTGCAGAAAGGTTGTAACTAAAACATTCTCCCAGAACATCCACATTTCACTATCGACAAGCTACAAGAAGAGAAAACTCAACTTCCAAAGCTCACAGACCAAAAGATTACGCAAGGAAACATTTAGGGGATCAAATTCCAAACCTAAACTATTTCCAAACACAACAAATCACAATAAATAGAAAACAATATTAAAACAAGGAAATACATAGAGAAGAGAATCCCGACAACGTGTCATGTAATGCCCCGCCAGGAAACCCTGAAGGGATTAAGCTAAAACACAAGAATAGAGTGCAATTTTTTTTTATTTTTAAAGTTAACCACAACATAATGATACAATGAGATATCATAAGTTTGGATAACATAGCAGAAGACTAAAATAACACCTAAAGAGTTTCCCAACAAGATTACTTAATTCAACACTTAACTCAACTCACGCTAATTAATCCAATTAAGTTGATTAACTTAGTGACATGATAATACTTAAACAAAGGATAAATTATTTTGGAAGATAAAATTATAGATAACATGATGAGTTCATCCATTAAGGTTAAAAATATAGATAACATGATTAAGTTCATCCAATAAAATTTAACCATACATTTCGACCAATCTTACATTTAAAGCATATGTCATGCACCTAATTTCCATGCATACTTTAATTTCATTAAAAACTAATGAATACTTTCCATTATTCAAATCTACATTCTTCATGATCCAAATTACTTCATTTAATAAGATGACTACATACATGCATTTAAGATCAACATCATCTAATCCACATTATACATTTTAACCATAATGCCATCCATACATGCTAAATTAAAAAGGAAACAAAAGAACATAAACACCACATAGCACCAAAATGATATCGGAGTTCACCTCTAGTGGGCTACATCTCTGGGTCTACTCAAATGCAAGACCCATCTGATAAAATAATAGGGTGAAGAATACATAAGGTTCACATCATTTACATCCTACCATCAAGGTGTACATAAACCAATAAAACAAACAACCACATCATTCCAATAAATACATGAGTGATCCCTGAATAGGAAAAGGATCCAACTGAACATGATAAGAAGTAAATACAAATATCAACTGGAGCATCTGCGAAACTAAGTCTCCGCAACCCATCTTAAGTAACCCATGGTCTAACATGAATATCAAGTTCTCACAAGTTATCAACAATAGGACGACTCCACAACAGTGGTCCTAACAAAGATAACACAACCAACACACTAGCAAACGTAAGGGACAAGTGTCATCGCATAACTTGGTATGGCTACCATGGCAAGTCTCCATAGATTCTGACCCCATCTACTGGGTTACCCTAGCAACCTATTCTGAACCTCTAGCCCATCCAAGTCCCATGTGGACCCAACACATCCTTTCGTGAAGACAAGGTTGATGGTTTGCCATTTAAGGCCTTCTCATTGTATGTCGAGTCTGTACTAGCACTCATCCCATAAGTGAGGCACAGTTATCTTCTTAGTGTTTTCAATAACCAAACTCTCTAATATGCTATTAGGTTATCACTTATTTAGACACACTTTCGATGGGTTACCCAACAACCACTTTGGGCGCGACCCCCACTTGAAAGCCACTTTCCCATATGACACTAGACCATAATCAAATAGACTCCTAAACCAAGGAATACACTAGGACAAGATTACGGAGTTCAATATGGTAGGAATACCCACTTGGTCAAACAAGACTTCATACGAAGTGCACTGATTGACGGTACTCTAACTAGAGACCTGACCAGCTATGGTCAACCACAAACCAACATTTGACACCCGCATAAAGGACATGACCGGATAGAAAAGTATCACATGAAAATAGTCAAAACTCAAGATCAAGGACATAAGAAGGTTTCCAAATCAACATATGACAATATCTACCAATCACAATCAAGGGATTGTCATTCTTTAAGCAAATGCGAATATAGAAAATTAAACATGCATAGGCATAAATCAGAAAAGACAATCTTCTTCCATATTGTTTACACACAACAATCGATCCAATTTTCTAATTGGTCTAATTTGATTGCAATCTGTCTACCTTGTCTAGGTACATGTTGCTCATGGTTTACTAACTCACTAAAGTTCATTTTGCATCATACAATAATTTAAATACTTCATCATGAGTTTTCAAAGCAAATCACATTACTATAATTAAATATATATTAATCAACTAAAATATGATATTCATTTCTCAAAATAAAACATCATTTTGTATTGGTTCGAAGACAATTTATCTAACTTATCTTTTCCAATCCCAAGATACAGTCTCCAAAATATGGAAATATACATTAAAAGAAACTATAGTAGATAATCATTTCCTAATGAAAGAAAATTCAATCTCAAAATTTTCCAAGCTAAAATATTATTTTAATTCCCAAGAATTTAACAAATAATATTATATATATATATTTTTAATATTTTCCAAATAATATAAATATTATTTCATTCTCTGACATTTACTAAATAACGTAAATTAATTTTTACTTTCCAAAATTCATCAAAATCATATGTTAAAGACTTCCAAAATGTCCTCATAACATATATTAATTTACTTAACAATTTATATTTAAAGAGATATAAATTTAATATAATTTAAAACATATTTTAAATTAATATTAAAATGTAAATATATAAAAAAAATTAACTTTGTAACGATGCATTGTTATGCAGGTCGAAGCACACTGCAAAATAGAAATATGGGGAAGGGAGCTGCTACCATTGGTAGCGCTGCTACCGCTACCTTTGGTAGCATTGCTACCCTATGGTAGTAGTCGGCTACCATCCCACGTGGTGGGGTCTTCCTGCCATGTGGGGGGTAAGAAGATATTTTATTATATATATATATTTATTTATTTTCTTTTAAAAAAAATAAGTTCCCAGTTCAAAATACAGTCTCAATTGAGACTTAAAACAGTTTTCCAGAAAACCATGGGTTTTCTAATATTTACATTTCCAGAATAACCAGACCCAAAAAAGGGAAAATTTTTCCAATCAAACACCATATTGGCAAACTAAAATAGATTTACACCTGTATATGGTGAAAATGGATAACAATAATAACGATATTGAAAGGCTAAATGAATTCAACCACAAAACCCTAGCCTAACAACAACAAAGATCCACCATAACATATGAAGATTACCTAAGACAATGCAAATCAAATGAAATCACAAAGATTATACCATCACATGTCCAATAGGGTTTGGATCTCCATTCTTCCTATCTCCATTGGTCTTGCTTGGTATATTTGCTCTCAGATTTTATGTGCACAAGAGCTCAACAAAGAACGGAATGTGGTTGCAAGTAGGATCACATATGCCAAATAGTCAATTGATCAAGTAGTCAGGTCATTAGGATGATTGATTAGGGTTTGATAATGAAGGAAGTATCTCCTTATATAGAAGACACAATATGAAATGGAGGGATAAGATTGAGAGGTGTAAAAGGAGGTTGGCTATGATTAGAGGGTAGGTAAAAGAAATAATAAAATAATGAAAGGGGTAGGTAATGTATGAATTAAGAGATGAATGACATGTGTCATGGGTAGAAAAGGCTAATGAATTAATTAAATAAATAAAGATTTATTTAATTAATAGAGGAAGTGGGATAAATTAAATAAATAAAATATTTATTTAATTTAGGAAAAAGGATAATTTAAATAAATAAATGTATTTATTTAAATGAGAAATAAGGCTAGAAGAGGATAAATGAATTAATTAAATAAATAAAGATTTATTTAATTAATAGAAGAATTAAGCTTAGATAATTAATTAAATAAAATATTTATTTAATTAGACATGACAATTTTGGGTGTCTACAACACCCATTCATCCAATCCATTCCACCAATCTTGTCCAAAACAAACTAATTTACCCAAATTAAAAATTAAATCTGAGAACATTCATGGAGTTTTAACCAAGTTTTAATGAGAACAACCAAAATTTTAATCTGGAGGTTGGGAAAAAAGCAAGGAGGGTTTGAGTTTGTGATTTCATTACAACTCTTCTGTTTTTTCACAAAATATAAGAGCTTATCACAAACACAACCAGAAACTTCAAAATCCATAAAAATATCTATTTAGCAAATAAACCAAAGAGGTAAATCAGAAACCTACCTTATTTAGGAAGCCTGGAAAGATTTGAAGGAGAGCCCAACCTGCAAGCTCCAAAAATCCTTCTTCCCCCAATTGCCCAAAATTTTCTCCATCCAGAAATATTTTTCCAAAAATACTCTCCAAAAATAATCCCCCCAAAAATATTTTCCGAACCTAGGTTAAATGGAAAAAGTTTTACCGAAATTTCATTTTTGGATTTAAAATACTTTCTTTCAATAAAAGTCAAAAATCATTCTTTTTAAACTATTTCAATATGCTAACTTGCTTTTCTTTAAAAAAATAAATTTGATTTTCTCAATTAATTGAAATTAACCTTTCTATTTCCAAAATGCCAAAGAGGGTAAGTTATTTCTATTTCGAATAAAATTTAATCTTCCCTTCCAAAATGCATAAACTGAATAAATTTATCATTTAAAATTAACCATTTAATCAAACTTGTTACAAAGATGAATAGAGCAATTCTAATTAATGATTAATCGCATAAAGGGGTCCTATATAATTTAGTCCCTTAAATACTAATGCGTAAAAGAACACATTAAATCAAATTAAATACTCAATTTTACCACATGCAAAGCACACAACCCAAGAAAGCCAACCAGATACATGACCTGCATACCCAACCAAAGGGGATATTGACATATGACTGACAACGCTCACTTGAGCACGACTAGGGTAAAACAAGGGTCTTACGACCGCCTAATCCAAACTCTAAGGACCAAAAAGGTACACTCAAACCTGTGAATCTAGGTGGAGATGAACCTCGTACCCATGCGGTACTGTACCCGCCATCTCCTGCAACCATTAACCACACATGCATACATCTATGTATATTAAATGAAAGTGTTAGCTCGAGATTAATAACATGAATCATGAGAACAATTTAAATTTACATAAGAATAGATGCGAAAACACATTAACAGGTACACACAATAATCATAACATTTGACTATAACATTATAACATGGTAAACTAACCAAGGTCAAACCGAGATTAGAATCTGATTAGGGCAGGGGTACTACATGTCATTTCCATTTTTTGCAACTTAAGAAATTTCAATTCAATCCATTCTAAAATCCTTCCCAAAACCAAATCAAATTCTTAAACATTAAATTCTATCCCACAAACAATATTTCGACAATCATAGAGCAAGAAATCTTTTCCAAAAATGAAAATACAGAAATAGAGTTTTTAGCTCCAACTTGGAATTCACAAACCAACAAAGGAAGAATTTGACGAAGATCAATCCAACTCCAGCAAGCAATCTTCAATCCAATGCTTTAATGAAATCAAATACCAGATTGCAAATCCAAAATTCTCCGAAAAGCCTACCCAAAAACATTCACAAAAACTCAATAAATAAAAATTAAACCCCAAACTATAGAAAACTCCTGGCCAATCAGAATATTAAGAAAAACTATATATTATACCTACCTCACATAGTTTTGAGTCAAGTATTATTTAATAATATTATTCACTTACCCATTGAAAATCAACCAATAGAAACAAGGGGTAGGTAAATTTATAATATGTTTGATTATGCAAATAATATTATTGTAACAATACAAATACAAATGGGATAATAATAATAAATCAAATCGCACTAACTAATAAATAAATAAAAAGATTGTAAAAATAGAAACTAATTAACAAATAAATATAAAAGCATATCCACAATTAAACATAAATATTAAATAATTAATAAACCAATGAATAGATAATTGTATACACCTAAAATTTTTCTGAAGATTGTTAATTGAATTCACAAATAATTTGATTAATTTCCCCATTCAGTCTACTTATCATTAAGTTCATTTCAATAATTTCCCTTTGATTAATTATCTAAATTAATTAATCCTCCCCCCATTTTAAATTAACTCTTCTAATCTCATAATTAGTTAAAACAAATCAAATCATGATTTGTTGAAATTAATTATCTTTTCCTAATATTTGAATTTCTAAATTTAAATATGAGCACATGGCTCCTAACTTCTAACCACCTAACCTAACCACCCTCTAACTTAACCCATTCTATCTAATCCTAGGTTTAACTAACCCTATCCTCTTGCACACCCTAACCTCTTTTATCCTAACCTCTTATGGGTTGCATATTCTCCCCTTGAGACACATGGCACTTTTGCCACATGTCTCCTCCCTTGGACACTTTCTCTCTCATGAGCAAGGTTCCTTGACACTTGTCATCATAGAGATGACAAGTGTCCCTTTCTCCAACCTCTTCTCCAACTTCCCCAATCTTATCCCTTGATATCTTCAGATTGGATCATCGATTCCTGGCACCTCAGCTTTGGCCTTGGAATTCCTATAAATACCCCTTATTTTGAACTAATAAAGATCCCTTGCATTCATAGTTTTAGAATCATTACTATAGGAAATTTTATCTCAATCATCTAGCATAATTAGCATCTTAGATTAATCATGCATACAATCATGTATCTCATATCACTTTGGATTAATCTAGCTTATTTTGTTAATCTTGCATTCATCTAGTTTGCATTCATATAGATTAAATCCTCTGTCTTGGTGTAGTCAAGTCACTGGTATTGCTTAGACAAATCTGAGAGCATATCTATACTCACATCTTTTAGGAGGCAATAGGTTGATTTGTCATGGTTTTACATTTATTGATTTTGATCAACTAACCATGCATGCAATGATCTATTGAGCGTTTGTGTTGCAGATGCAGATTCAGATTTCACGTGAATATTATTTGGCACCCACTGTGGGGCCTGAAACTCAATTTTTGGCCTTGTAGATCATCAAATTCTCATCCTTCGAGATTCTATCTGTACATTCTACAGATTCTTGTGTTAGTTAGATAAGAGGGGCGGTGAATCAGATAACCTCAATAATAATTACTCTAATCAGATTCAACCTTGGTAGCATTTACTTGATATGCAACTTATGACTATAAATCATTCAAACTCATAAACAGATAAACATGAAACATTAAATCACATTTGACACCAAATTTAACGTGGAAACCCTAATAGGGAAAAACCACTGTGGGATTTCAGACCCACAAGAAAATATACTCTTCTAGAGTATGCTCAGTTAAAAGAAAATCCTGTTAAAGATTACATACACATTGCTAGATGTGACCCAGTTAAGGGATTTCCCTTAGATTTGTTAGAATCTTCACTTTGTTAGAAGTGACCTTGTCAAAGGATTTCAAACACTCATTCATAATGTTACCTTCCAAGAGGATTTACAAATAAGACTGTTAAGTCCACCTGGTTAAGAGATTTCCTGTCACTTACAAACATAAATAATAGTAATAAAATATATCTGCAACTTCACATCTAAAATGTTAAAGAAGATTCTATGTGCTCAATATGCTCAAGATAATCTTGTCATAAGACTTATCTTTCTCCCTGCTGGGCTTCTCAATCTATTCTTCAATCAAATCTTCAATCTTCTGTACTCGATAATCACCTCTGTAGCATCACTGTGCTTCAGTTTGCCCGCTCCCTTTTATTCAACAACATTACTTTATTTATAAGCAATTCCAACCGCTTAATCTCCTTAATCACATTTCCCATGATTAATCTTAGCCATCAGATCTTCAAACTTGACTAGGTTCATTGTATCCTTCGATCTGAAAAACATTTTATCTTGCCTTGAAACTTGTATCCTTCCTTGGTACTTGTGCTCGATTAGGACCATTCAATCTATGCTTTAGATCTTACTCTTGAATTTTAATTGCCGTTGATCCTTAACAAACTTTTTTCATGACATTCCTATCTTCAATAAACCTCTAGCTCATTGGCATCCTCCATTAAATAATGTATACACTTTATTTAATGCATTCTGTTACTGCTCGGTTGATACGCGGTTAATACTGAACTTTACTCAGTAGACATTCTCTTCTCGGTGACTTTTTCATTCATTAACCGACATCGGTAACCTTGGAGTTTACCGACTAGCTCCTTGCTCGGTAAAATAGAATAGTGTAAAACCTTTACTCATTCTATTACATGAAATCTTTTCCCCTTCTAGTTCAGTCTTTGAATACATATATATAGGATATCAAAACAATCAAAATATCATAATCTTATCACCGTCAAACTCGGTAATAGTTGCCCATTGAATAACTTATTACTCCCCTTCATTTTCACATTCTTTCTGTGTCACTTACTGACATCTTTATACTCATCAAAACATACTTTTTAAGATATGGCAACATCATACTGAATCAGAAAATCAATTGCTTGACATCAATGACAAAATAATAATATTAAGACAGTAATCATCCTTTATCAATTATATCATTCATCTCCAACAACCTTCTCAATATCATCAACCATCAAACTTATTGTAATGCCAACATCTTGTATGACATTATTTTCTTCAACGTATGATATTTTTTCTTTGTCATACAGTTAGGTGATAATTCTTGTAGGTGTAGGTGAGAAATATCGTACAAGTTTCTGCTTTCTCATATATAAAACATATTGCATTTTAGTGTTTTTCTTGATTGAATTTTGATGATGCTAATGCTAACCCTGATATACTTTAAGATTTTTCATAGCCTAACTAGTTTTTGCAGGACTTTTCTCCAAGAACATGCTTGTCGCTCTAAAACAATATAACTACTGATTCATTGTTTTTGCAGGTTTCTTGAACAAATTCAACTAAACTTTGTGTATTCTTAAGTTTTCTAGGCACTTAATTGTGATATGGTAAATAAACAAATCTGTTTTTCATGTTTGAGAAGAGTCTAAAAGGTAGGAGAGTATACTCTTGTCTATATAGACAATTAGAAATCCCGACCCTTGAAGCTTTTTGAGTTTGAGATTTGTGTTCCTTTAGCGGGCCTGTCACAGTGGGAAAAAGTAATCACCCTGTGAAAATGACCCAAGTGAGTGTCACGACCCAACTTAGACCCTAGTTAGATTTACTTTACTATGCCAGATACTTATACTCCTGACATTTTACATGTAATTATTTGATTATCTTTTTCATGATGTTAGATGGTATTTTGTGGTTTAATGACATTAATGATGGTCATTTATTTTATAATATCGTTATGATGAATTGTTATTTTCAATTATGATCATTAATGATATTAATGCTTTAATTAGATTATAACCCTGATAATATGAATAATGCATTTTATTATTGTGATATGATGACCTTTTGTTGAGTTGGAGTAAGTTGCAAGTTAATCGTCGAAGGCAGACATATGACCGAGGAGGGGTTTTTCTAGCTTGCCAGTAGCAACCTAAGTATTGGAACCTTGTGTAAAGTACCCAATTAGATAAGCAATTAGTAAATTAAATTAGGGAGTTTAAGATAAAATGATAAAATGAAATTATTAAAATAAAAATAAAATAATAGTAAGGATAAATTATAAATATACAAGTATTTAATATTACAATCAAGCTAGAAATTAATTATAATATAATTATTTAAAAGAGAGTAAATAAATAAATTAGTTGAGCAATTAAAAATAAAATTATTTTGATAATTAAATTATTAAAATATAAAAGATATTTAAGATATAATATCTTATAAATACTAAAATTAAAGGACTAATTAAATTAAATAAAGATAATTAACTCAAGAAATTAATTAAAATATTAGTTAATAAATTTAAATGAATGATCAAGGCATGCAAAAATACAATGTTGGAGTAGACTTATGTATTAAAAAATATAGACAACATGTGAGGGCCTAATAATTAATTATTTTCTTAAAAACTAAATCTTTAACAAATTGTGATTTAATAAAATTAAACTAATTAAGAATTATTTTGTGAGTTCTAATCATGCATTTTATAATTAAAAATTTGGTTTAATTTTTAGAACTTAATCATGCAATTAGTTAAATTTTATTTTTAGAGAATATAATATTTATAAATATGGGGATAAATCTCTTATTTGATTCATTCTAATTCCTTTTGAGCTTCTTGATTCGTGTGATTTCTATGAAGTCGACAAGGTAGATTGAAGAGATTGTCTGAAATTGGGGAAACACATGCGATTCTTCTTTCTCACAGCCAAGTTCATTTATTTTACATATTTTATTTGAGTCTTAATTTGATCTTTTCCTTTAAAATTTGTTCTTCTTGTCATAATTTCTAATTAAAAATTTAAGTACTGGAAATAAATTTATTCAAGGTAGGTTTTTAATCTCTTCTTTACCACAAGACTTATATCTATGAAATCGATTGACCGGTATTGTTTTGTTGCTGAGAGTAATTGGATATTGTGGATTTAATGCTAGTTTGTTTGATGTGTCAGTTGTGTTGTCAACGCCTTCTACTCTATGTATCTTAAAAATTAGAAACTGGGTTTTAAGGAAATTTACTGAGTTTTTGCGCTTAAAATATTTATAACTATTGTGAAAATTTTAAAGAAATTGGGATCTGGGTTTTTAAGAAATAACTGAAACATTACGACTATATTTGGAAAGTCTTGATAATGGTAAATTCTAACTTCAAGATTGATTTAAGAATTTTTAAGAAAGGAATAAAAGCAATAAAATATTTTATATATATATATATATATATTAGGAATTTATTTTAAATATTATATTAACTTAAAATAGAGATTCTTAATTTAGAATTATTGAGAATATTAAAATTTAATTTTGATTTGAGGAAATTATATTATAAAGGGAAAATTTATAAAGAAAACATATAATAATATTATTCTGACATTAATCCGCGGAGGGTTAATTATTTTTCTGTCTATGAGGGATGATTATGGAACGAGAGTGCTTGTTTATGGGCTAACCAGGGAAGGGTGATTTTCTTCACCTCCCCAATAGGGTAATGATGGCCATCATATTTATTTATTTATTTATCTCCCTGCCATAACACATGTAGTTAGTTCAACCAGGATGGGTTGTTAGTTCTACATGATTGCACAGGATTCCTTTACTACCAGTTGGTACCGGCTTGCTAGGATACTCCGTCGTGAGGGACGAGAGCTTATCAAGAGCACCGGGAAGCTTATGCTTCATTTGGTTGGGCGGATAAAATGCCTGGGTCATATGTCTGTCATCTGGTTTGCGAGAGGAGGTTATCCAGGTCAAACAGAGGCGACACATCCAGAGACAGAGAAAGTCAGAGATTCCAGATAAAATTTTATGTAATAATTAAAGATGTATATTTTATTTCATTGTAAAGACCACAATGGTCGCATGTAGAAGTTATGAAAAAAGATCTATAAGGTAACCTGATGTAAAATGACAGGAAGTCGCCATGCAATGTAACTAACAAAAGAAAAGAAGAAAAAAAGGCTACTAACATACTAACCCACTAATATGCATGGTTTACTTTCTTTAGATTAGTTTAGTTTACTTTTCTGTATACATGCATGGTTATATTTAGTTAGTTGATTTAATTGTGAGTTTTTTTCATGTTAATTCAATTCGTAATAATTTCATGCACACGATTTACTTTTATGCATGCGCACACATAACTCGACATCGTAACTAATTATGGATTTGTATGTCATTTAAATTTCATGCGTACTTAACTTATGTTCTTTTTTTCGCATGCATATGTAGTTTTCACATGTTAATCATGAGATGCATGGTTGTTCAGAGTACTTATCTATTATTTGCATTGCTTTTGCATGTGTAATAATGGTTAACTTAGTTCTAATTGTAACTGTGAGTTTAAGTATGGTTTAACTAGGGTTAGGACAAGCGGGTCCTTACAGTGAGTACAACTAGACCTAAGCATTCCGACTCACTATAATAAATAGGCCTCTTGGGATTAATATCTCGGAGGATGAAGTTATTTGAGTTTTCTCTTCGAGATCTCTCATATCAGGCATTTTGTAGGGCCTTGCGGTCTCAATCACGCTTGCGTAACTAGATCTTGTTTTGGTACCTTGTCCGACTATAGGCCTCAATCACGCTTGCGTGACTTCAAGGGGTAATTTCGAATGAAAATCCTTATTAAGAACTTTAAGATAGAAGCTACCTGGTTCACCTCTGAAAGGGGGATAATCTTTGTGCAAGAGAGATAGTAACTGTCCCAAGATACTTGCCATATCGTGCCCCCATTAACATTTGGAGTCGGCTAATACGACGTTGAGAATCCATTGCATTGAGACTCAACAACCGTATTTTGATTAGCTATTGGGTGTATACCTAAGTCTTCAAGCAAAGTTTTTCTCTCTCAACCAACTTCCTTAGGATTAGCGTGATGTGCTTGAGGTCATTTTGCATTTGGCATGTTTGCTGTGTTTTTGCCCTTGAAACTGAAACTTGTTGGTATTTTGTATATGTTGATATGGTTTTGTCATTGATGTCAACACTTGTTAACACTTGTCAACGCTTATCGGCACTTGGAGATTCTTGATTATGTTCACCAGCATATTCATACTGATTTATGTGGTCTAGCAAGAACTAGAAGTATACAAGGAGATAGATATTTTATTCTAATCATTGATGACTATTCTAGGATGGGTTGGGTTACTTTTCTCAGGGAGAAATCTAAAGCATTTGGGTAATTCAAACTATTCAAGGTAATGGTAGAGAATGAAACCGGTAAGAAAATCAAATGTTTGAGATTAGATCAAGGATGTGAATTTACATCTAAGGAATTTAATACATTCTGTGAAGTGAATGGGATAAGAAGACAGTTATCAACACCCCAGACACCCCAACAAAGTGGAGTTGTGGAAAGAAAAAATTGAACTATTTTGGATGCAGCTAGAAGCATGATATCAGAAGAAAATCTACCTCATATGTATTGGAGAGAAGCAGTGAATACAATTTTTTATACATTCAACAGAGTTCACATCAAAGGTGAAACCAGTAGAGACGTAGACAGTTGATGTTTGTCATCAACCGACAGAATTATCAGAGATTTTTTTTCCGACTTTGATGAGGAGAGCTACTTCTCAGGGGGAGTAGTTGGATAAATTGGTTAATTGGTATTTTGTAATGAGTTGGTATCTTGTATTTGGTTTTTTATTGCTTTGGCATTTGATGTCAAAGGGGGAGAGATATTATGGAAAAACACATTATCTTTTGAGGAGAGATTATTCCTAGGGAGAGATATTATGTAATTTTGATTTTTGTTTAATGATCTCTTTGGGAGATTGTTGGTTTTTGGTTTTTGGCATTTCTGTTTTGGCACTTTGATGGTTTTTCCATCTTGTGTTGCCATCAATGCCAAAGGGGGAGATTGTTGATATTTTGGATATGTTGATATGGTTTTGTCATTGATGTCAACACTTGTTAACACTTGTCAACACTTATCAACACTTGGAGATTCTTGATTATGTTCACCAACATGTTCAGTGATTTATGCACAATCACCGATATCTGGTTCACTGGCAGGTTATATTATTCACTGACACTTGGAATGACTTGGAGACTACTTGGTTATGTTGAAGACATTATTTGATCACTTGGTTTTGGCAATTTGGTTATTGATTTATTCGGGTTTGCATATTTGTTGTTACCGGCAAATAGGTCCAGGTTATGTACCGACAAGCATATCTATTCCAGATCAGCACGACACATTATGAAGATGATTTATTATTATTATAAATGCATTAAGACGACATGATGCATTAGATATTGATTTATTTGTAAATGATTTTATTGTAATATCTTTAGTGAGCCGACCCATTCAATTGGTCTTAGGTTATGGTATAAATGTAAGATCTCATTTGTGAGATTGGTATGCGACTGGAAAAAGGATTGTAATAAGGTATATGCAAAAATAAGCAGAGCTATACACACAAACATCATTTGAAGATTGAAGGAAGGTATTTGAAGAAGGCATATCAAAGCTAAATTGGTACTGAATCCAGCATATGAAGATGCTATTTTGAGTAGTACATTATCATTGGATTTAACCATCCAATTGTAGTCAGTGTGACTCCCATCTTGTGATTGAGCAGTGAGCTCTAGGAAGCTGGCCTTTTTGCATGTGTAGACTCAATATTGTACACACATACTATCTACAATAGTATCATTTGATTGCGGGTAAGGCTTCCCACTGTGGTTTTTCCCCTTACAGGGTTTCCACGTACAAATATCCATGTTATGTGTTGTGGATGTTATTGTCTTTTTGTTTCATGCATTAATCTTTACTTGTGCTGCAATTAACTGATAAAGCTGTCTACCGACATAAAGTTTGGTTTATCGGTATTAAGCATTAAGTTTTGGTTAAGTTAATTTTGGTTTGAATTTATTGGACAATTGATTCACCCCCCCTCTCAGTTGTCTTCGAGACCTAACAAAACTGAAATACTGAAACTGGAGAAAATAATCAAAACATCAAAACTCACTGGTCAAAACTCTGTTCTTGCCAGAAACTCGTCCCTGTCCAATTTTGTGTCGTACAAGTCTTACCGCTTATCATTATGGTCTCTAAGAATTATCCTCTGGTTCACTATAAAATGTCATACAAGTCTTTCAGTTTGTAATTTTGGTCTCTGAGAATTATTGTCTGGCTCACACTAAACTATCGTATGAGTCTTCCATTGTATTGTTCTGGCTTTTGAGAATTATTGTCTGGTTCACCCTAAATTGTCGTAAGAGTATAGGTATCAACTCATACGAGAGTTCCCTTTTATCATCTGGAAGTCACTAAATTATCATCTAGATCACAGTCTTTTGTCGTACGAGATTTTGTTCTCATCAGTCCAGAAACTTGTGTTTTTGTATGCCTTTTTTGGATCTGTCATACTTGCCTAATTAGTCCATAGTGAGCATATTCCTGGTATTTTCCATCTTGTGCATAGGTTGTCTTCTCGGGTTGCTAGTTCAAGTTATCTTCTGTCAAAACAAATTCAAAACTAGACATGCTAAGGGTTTCAAGTATTCATTTCCAACAAGTTCAAGATCTAACATCTCAAAGTGTATCATCACATTTTCTTTGATAAATTGATCATTCAAACATAGTTTCTCATCAGGATCTATCATCCTTTATCATGAAACTACAACCCTTTGACTAGATTAACCTCGTTCTCTATCATAGGATATATCATTCCTATTGAACTCGATCATATAAAAAATCACAAAATTTGCACTCCAAACTAAGATCGAAAAACTTGCAAACTCACAAATACTTGGATGACCATTTCGTGTCTTATCAATCTATCATATTTATCTCAATAATTGATCACTTATTGGGGCACATTTATAGAAAATTTAAACCTTTCAAAACATTCTGGAACACGTGTATGCCCATTTGAACTAGGGCTCAGAGACGAAAGATCGAAGAAATAGAAATAGAAACACTTGAAATGGCAGAAGATCATGAGGAAATGACACACAAAAATGAAATACAAGAAGAAGAGATAATGGATAAACATATCAAAGAAATCAAACTAGATCCTAAATTTGATAAATTCATGGAGAAAATATTGGAGGGTGAAAAAGAAAAATACTTCCTAATGTTAGCAAAATTTTGTGCCACACTCCCCCAAGATTTTGACATAAACAATTTAGGACCAAGGGTAGGATCAAGTGACACTTACAATGACAATGAACAAAATGAATAAATTTTCAGTCACAAAAAGGATGACACAAGAATTCCTGATGATATAAGAACTCATGAGGACACATGAAGAACAAATGAGGATGCATGAAGAACTAATGATGATACAAGAAGGAATCATGATGACACAAGAAGGAATCATGATGACACAAGAACTAATGAGTACACACAAAGGCCTAATGATGACACAAGAAGGGATCATGATGACACAAGAAGGGATCGTGATGATACAAGGAGAAATCATGTCGATGATCCTCTCTTAGCTCTCATGCACATATACAAACGCTTCAAACACAAATTCAAGATATACAAAGGGGAATTACTAAGAGGTATTTGTTTCAAGAAATCTGTCCTTATTCATTTGATAGAAGTATCAACATGATACCTTTTCCTACAAATTGTGAAACTCCTAGATATGACAAATATAATGGAAGCTTTGATCCCCAAGATCATATAAGATAATTTTGCATGATGAGCATGGATTTCCCACATGAGGACACATAATTAATGAGGTTATTTCCAAAGAGCTTAAGTGGACAAGCTATGGAATGGTTCTCAAAACTTCCACTCAGAATTAGATCATTCTCATAATTGGTGGACATGTTTGTTTCACAATACCCTTATAACATACAACATGAGGTCACAATGCTAGACTTGTGTAACACCAAACAAAAGAGTGGAGAACCTTTCATGATATTTCTACAGAGATGGAGACGATTAGCTGCACGATATCCTCGTACGGTGCCAGAATATGAAAACATGGACATATTCATTGACAATGTAAATGCACAAATGAGTTATAACCTAAAAATGCAATGTAAATCAAGTTTTGAAAAGATGATTGATAATGAAATCAGGATGGAGGAAGCTACATGGTAAATAAGGGAGATTCGAAGATATACAAAGAAGGAGTCAATCCTCCTCCCAACAACAATACCAACAATGATAAACCCAAATTTTGGAATAGAAATCGAAAAATCATCAATGATGGGATAGTGGATAATAATAATGTGAAACCAAAGAAATCAGTTTTCAATCTATCATATCACACAACAATAGTTCAATAAGATAATAATAAACAAAAACCATCTTTTAACAATTTCTTTCGCAAGAAATTTACTAAAATTGGTGAACCACTTGGGTCAGCCTTAAAGACACTTCTTGCAAACAAATTGATTACCTTGCCAGAAGCAAGAAACTTTGAACCCAAGGTAAAACCTACTTGGTGGAATGACAACCATTATTGAGAGTTCCATCGAAACAAAGGACACCAAACAGATGATTGTCAGCGGTTAAAACATGTCATGCAAGATTTTATTGACAATGGCGTCATAACTGTGGATGGGCATACGACAAACAAATCGCACACAACTTTTAAAACTCCGCTTCCTAATTATGAGAAGGGTGAATCATCAACAGTGCATAATGGCAAGGGTAAAGAAAAAGTTAACTATGCTCATACTTATGATAACGTGGTTAATGTGATTGTGGTCAAAGAGAAGCAACAACGAGAACCCGCTCATGCTATCACAAGAAGCAAAGCCAAAGTTGTTTTGCTAGGTCCTATAACTAACATATCTTCCACTTCAAAACAATATAGTCTAGTGGATCAATTACAAAAAACTCCCCCACAAATATCAATTTTAGAACTTATAAAAATTTCACCTGCACATAAAGAAATATTAGAAAGAGCACTATTATATACGACGGTATCTAAAGATCTTGATGTAGATCAATTCCAAAACATGGTGGGACACCTCACAACCCCTCATTACCTATCATTCACAGAAGAAGATGAAATATCTTTGCAACATCCCCATAACACTCCATTGCATATTGAAGTCCTTATCCATAAAGCGCATGTTAAACGTGTCCTAATAGATGGAGGAGTTGGCTTGAATATTTTCTCATTAAGTATTGTTCATGCTTTAGGTTATTCTGAAGATGTAGTTGATCCCCATTAAAATATCACAATCAAAGCATATGATGAAGAAGAACGTTCCTCCAAAGGAATTGTGGTATTACCCATCAGAGTAGGACCCTTGGAGAAAGATACATCATGCCAAGTCCTAGAGCTGGATTTATCATACAACATACTTTTGGGAAGACCATGGATTCATGACATACAAGTTATTCCTTCAACTTATCACCAGTGCCTAAAGTTTCCGTACAATGGGCAAGAAATCACAATTTCAGCAACCTCAAATCCATTCCAATATTGTAGTAATTTGAAACCAGTACAAGAGGTCATTGTTATGCATAATAGAGAGGCATCGTGTTCAATTACACAATGCAAGGAAAAATAATTTTCCTTAATCTTGTCAATTTTTAAAAAACATATATAGCTAAGGGATTGAGGGTATGGAGAATATTCACTGTCATAGTTAACACTTTCTCCTAAATCTTATGGTAAACCATCAAACTCAAAACAACAACCAGTTGTAAAACCTCTTCCAATATTTGATGGAGCATTTGTTAGTGCTGGGACATTATCTAAGGAAATAGAGGACAAATATGTGCTACAATGGCTATATAAGGATGAAGAAGTTCAACGAAACATCAATAATGTTAGAATACCCCAAAAAAAAATGAAAAAGGATTTAACGTCCTTCAGAAAATGGGATACATTGGAATAGGTCTTGTAGGAAAAAGAAAAGAAGGTATCTCAAAACCTATACAACCTCATACTCAGCAGGCTACAAACAAATTAGGCTTAGGATATAGATAAGTTACTCCACAAGAAGAAACATCTTCTAGGTAGCAAAAAGATGAACATGACAAAAGATAATGGCAACTTGCAATCAAAAGAGAAGAAGCCTCTGCTAAACAAAAAGAACAAGCAAACATAAGATCAAAAAAAGAGAGAGCTTCTAATTAGCAAGAAAGGCAGAATAAAGGCACTTCCCAAGCAGAGTCAACTCCCAATCAAAACAGACAAGAAGCTGGTATTAAGAAAGGAGAACTAATAGCAAGATTAACAGAACTAAATATCAGCCCAGAGGAAGCTGAATATGAGAGAAGAAAAGAGATAGAGAGGAAAATAGAAGAAACAAACCAAAAGCTATATGAACAAATCTACAGATTACAAGCTGCTAGTGAGACAGATTCCAATGAATGGGAATGGGATTCCTATCATTCTGAACAATCAGTTGAAGAAACCTGCTATGAAAAAGATGTGGGTGTTGATGTAGGACAAATGTTAGGAACTAGATCACTTGAATTAGAATCACATTCGACTGACTTGGATTTAATCGAGGACAATCAGGAACTACTTGAGAGAGGCCATTCTAACGAGAGTATCATCCTAGACATTGAAATACATATTTAAGACTTTAACATTTCTATCATGATCCTTAATGTCGGTCAAACATCTCAACCTGAAGATCCCTTACCATTAATACATCCTGAACTTATTGACTAGGATAATGAAGGACATATTGAAATAGATACCTTTCCTAATGACCACACGATAGCCTTATACCTCAATACAATTGATCCTACAACAACTTCCATTAGGGATTTTGTCAATGCATCTTCCAATCAAGTGGGTGCCAAATCTCCTAGTTGCAAAAGTAAAAAGAAAGAAAGAAATATCAAGTCTAATGCTGAAAACCATTTATTGGCAACATTAGACCAAAGAAAAGTAAAAAGAAAGGATGCATCTAACGGTGAAAACCTCCTTGAGGCACCGGAAGATGGGTGATTTGATACCTTACCTAAATATTATCAAGAGAGATCATCTATACTGATTGAACCAACAAAGGTAGTCAATATTGGAACAATAGATAAACCAAAGGTTCTACATCCGACAACTTCTCTATCAGAACAAGAAAAGTAGAAATATCTGAAATTTTTCAGAAGATGACAAATCAAATTCACTTGGTCATATGCAGACATGCTAGGGTTGGATCTAGATCTTATAATACATCACCTAAATGTCACTCCAGAAGCTAAACCAGTAAAACAAAAATTAAGAAAGATGCATCCTCATATAGCTCTCCTTGTCAAAGTAGAACTAAAGAAATTACTAGACATGGGATTCATCAGACCTATAGCATATCCTTAATGGATATCAAACATAGTTCTTATTTCTAAACCGGATAAAAGTATCAAAGTATGTACAAACTTCAGAGATCTCTATAATGCATGTCCAAAGGATGACTTTCCTTTGCCTAATATTGACATCATTGTCGATTTAACTATCAGACATTCCATGTTTTCTCTAATGGACGGTTTCTCAGAATATAATCAAATTAAAATAGCTCCAAAAGATCAAGAAAAGACAACTTTCACGTGCACATGGGGTAGTTTTTGCTGGAACGTCATGCCATTTGGACTAAAGAATGTAGGTGCTACTAATCAGAGAGCCATGACAACAATATTTCATGACATGATGCATACATTCATGGAAGACTATGTAGATGACATATTGGCAAAATCATACAGCAAAGAGGAACATCTAGAAATACTGGAAAAGATATTTGATCAGTTATAACAACACAAGCTAAGGCTCAATCCTAAGAAATGTGCCTTTGGTGTCATGTCAGGTAAGCCATGGTGATACATTGTTTCAGCTAGAGGTATAGAAGTAGATCCGGCTAAAGTTAAAGAAATCATGGAAATGACATCTCCCAAGAATATCAGTCAACTCAGATCACTTCAAGGAAGATTGCAGTCTATTAGAAGATTTGTTGCCCAGTTAGCAGATAAGTGTCAACCATTTACACATGTATTGCACAAGAATGTTCATTTCAAATGGGACAATCAATGTGGAGAAGCATTCAACAAAACCAAGGAATATGCAACCACTAGTTCTAATGTCACCAATTCAAGGAAAGCTGTTTTTACTATATTTATCAGCCACAGGAGTATCATTAGGATTTCTGCTCTCACAACAAGATAATGAAGGACAAGAATGAGCTATTTACTACATCAACAAAATATTAGTGGGATACAAGCTCAAATATTCACCAACATAAAAATCATGCTTAGCAGTAGTATTCACTTCCCAAAAGTTGTGACACTATCTACTCTCTCACTCCATCACACTAATTGCTAAAATAGATCCATTAAACTACTTGCTCGGTAAGGTGACATTAATAGGAAGATTAGCAAAATAGGTCATGATCCTGAGCGAATTTGATATTGAATATGTGGACTGAAAAGCTATCAAGGGACAAGTTATTGTAGACCAGCTAGCCAAAGCACCACTTCAAGATGATCATCCCTTAAACATTGAATTTCAAGATGCTGATATACTCACAGTCACCAAATAGACATGGTAGTTGTACTTTGATGGTTCATATACCCAACATGGATTAGGAGCAGACATTTTATTCATCACACTAGGTCACTCAATTCCAAAGGCATATAAATTGAGTTTTCCATGCACCAACAATACAACAAAATATGAAGCTTTGGTCACAATAATCAAGATGGCCATAGAATGGAATATCACACAATTACAAGTTTTTGGAGACTCTCAACTCATCATCAATCAAATTAATGATGATTAACAAACAAAGGATGACAAACTAATGCCTTATAAAAAGATGGTAGATGATTTCAAGAAGTATTTTGTAGAAATCACTTTTGAGCAGATTCTGAGAAATGACAACAAAGCAATAGATTCTATGGCATCACTTGCTTCTCTACTTCAGACATAGGAAAATCAAGAGTGTTACAAATTCCTGGTGGAAGAGTTGTTTTATCCTACCCATAAATGTCCTAATTTCCAAATTATCTATCACCTTGTTGGGCATGATTCCTCCCGATATGGCCAAATTTATACATACCTGAAAGATAACACCCTCTCTCCCGACTTGTCAAAGAACCAAAAGACAAATTTCATTCACCAATGTTCCCATTATACTCTTGTTGCGGATACCCTTTTTAAACGAGGTCTAGACAGTACTCTCTTAAGATGTCTCGAGCAAGAAGAATCTGAGAAGGCCTTAAAAGAAGTCCATAATTGCATTTGTGGCACTCATTCAAGTGGTCTTACCCTTTCAAAAAAAGTCATATGTGGGCTATTATTGGCCAACTACAGAACGAGATTCTTTTCAGATAGCTAAAATATGCAAACAATGTCAGATCCATGGTAATTTAATTCATGCACCAACACAAGAGCTTCATGCTTTGGCAACCTCTTGGCCTTTCAACCAATGGGGTCTTGATCTAGTAGGAAAGATAAATCCTCCTTCATCCAATGGTCACAAATTCATCCTTGTAGCTACAGAATATTTTACAAAATGGATTGAGGCGGTACCACTCACAAATATCACAAGAAAACAAATTGCTGCATTTATCTTGAACTACATCATATGTTGCTATAGCATACCCATGACCATTATCACTAATACTGGGCGAACGTTCAAGAACTAGGATGTACAAGAGCTTTGTGAGAAATTTCAGATCCAACATAGATTCTCCACACCCTACTATCCACAAGGGAATGGACAAGCAGAAGCATCAAAGAATTTTTTTTAAAAAATCCTCAAAAAGATAATGAATGATGTTGGCAGAGATTGGCATATTCAATTGAACCTTGCTCTATGAGCCTACCATACCAGTATTTGCACACCAACATGAGACATACCTTTCTCTCTTGTCTATGGATCAGAATCAATATTGCCAATACAAGTAGAGATACCTTCTCTATGAGTATCATTAAAAAGATTTATCCAGATGAAGAACAACGAGTATCTAGACTGCAAGTGCTAAAATTGATCCATGAACAATGACAAAATGCCTTTGATCATTTGAAGGCGTATCGACATGTACCGAAGTTATAATCACAAGGTCAAACCAAGAGCCTTTCAAGTTGAGGAACTAGTGCTAAAGGAAAATCCATGCAACCAAACAGATCAAGAAAAGAAAGGGAAGTTTGAACCAAACTAGTTGGGTCCATTTGTGGTCACATCAACATTTGGGTCAGGAGCTTATCAACTATCAACACTAGACAAGGATCAGCTCAAGGAACCCATAAATAACATGCATCTAAATTTTTTTTATGTCTAAAAGTAGAAAATCCCAAAACAGTGGAAAAAGCAGAAAATACAAAAACAACAAAAACAACAAAAACAATGAAAAAAAAAATTAAATATGAGAAAAAGTGCAATAAAAATAGATTGTCAAAACCTGAAAATAGGCACTATCTATCAGCTAACTCTTCCATCTATTAGTTCATGCATCCTTCCATTTGCATTCATTTTCATCAACGCTGTTCATATCCATAATAGAGCCTTTGTACATGCGTAGGCTTCACAGGTGATTTTTCACCATGGTTTGGATCATTGTGTATATCATAATAAAGTTTGTTTCTAGACTGAGGGCGAAATCCTGAACCTAGCTAGGGGCAAAATTTCCTTGGACTTAATCAAACAGCTCAAACAATAGTAGGCAACACTTGTCAAGCGAAAACTGAGACACATCCAATGTTGAACACAAGATCAAATTATCAATCATCAACCACCCACTATCAGTTCAAACATAAAAAACACATATCAATGGATGATATCTTTTGACTAATGATTTTAACACTTTGATACTAATGGTTCAACTATTTTATCTTGATTTTTGCTATCATGATTTTTGTGTGACTCAAGGATGTCTCTGACTAGAGAAACAAGGATGAAACATGATATTTTCTTGTCTACTGTTTGTGAATTAATCGTTACTATATGTAAATTTGTCTCAGGACATGATCATCAGAGTATCATCAAAGACATTTTGGATTTGCATATAGAAATAGTTAATCCTGCCTATTTTACGCAAGCAACACTAAGGTCATCTTGGTTCAATTATACCTTGATGCTTATGCTAACTTGCAATATCAAAACCCAGGAAAGTAGTGTTTAGGTCATCATGGTTCCATTATACCATCGATGTTTGCACTCACTTCCCACATTTTAAAAGCTCAATGATGACAACAAGAAATGACCAAGTGACTGATCTGATCCCAGTGTTGCATCTCATTTGCATTTAAAGTAGATTGCATTTCATTTTGCATGGGATCACAAAAGCTCATCTTTTTCCATGGCCTAATAGTTCAACAGGTGGTATCTCTCTTATTACGGGATTGAGTACAGTGGACATTGAAAAAATGAGTCAATTCATTCATTTGACATGATAAGTTAGTTCATTTCATCACATGTTAGCATTGCATAATAAGATGTCATTCACCTAGATCGATCATCCATATAGATAATTCAATCTTTTATTCATTCATAAATATCAATAATGTCCAAAGACATCATCATTGCATTACGTTGCATCCATCTCATATCAACATGCATGAGAAAAGTCAAAAAATTATCATACAAATAAGAAACATTTCATTGCACATGAGTCACATAGTTCATATAACATCATCTTGCATCATCATATAAGAGGCATACATCCATCATCTAGGGTCCATAATCATATAGCAAGTAGAATGCATCCATATTCTCATAGACTGTATAAGGAAAATAGGATTGCCTACATATCATATCATTCAAAATAATCAAGGTCCAATGTATAATGATATCACAAAAATGTCAGAATATATTGCATCAATGTCTCATCAATGCTGTATACAAAATCGTATCAATGATCAATCTCTCATATCAATGTCTACTAGGATGATGACCAAAAATTTCTCCAAATGTTGTCGGCCTAAACAAATCTCATGCTACTCCCCCGAATGCACCAACATCAACACATCTAAATTTTCCTGCAATAGGATATCAACAAAATGCCAGTTCTTTATCCAATCAATCTCTTTGATCATTTGATCTTCTATCCTATCCACTCATTGGAGATTTGCGTCAATCTCTTTCAGCACCCATCAATGATTCTCATTCATTGTGAGGTCACACATCTAGTATTTTCAATCTTAAGTTTACATCATTGATGCTCATCAATCATGAAGTTAATCAAACTCATCCTATCAGATCATCAAATATTGAGTTTATATCATTGATCCTCATTGATCATGAAGTCAATCAAACTATATCAATCATCAATTCAAGAAAAATATCAAAGTAATAAGAGAACTAACACTTTCATCAGCCAAAGTCACAGGAATCAAGTAAATTTTATCAGGAAATCAATTTTGCACAAATCCAAATAATTCAATTGTCCATTCTCTCAATTGATCTCCCGAAGGGGCATCCTCACATCATAATCTATCAATCAACATTTGGGGCATCATATCGAAATCATATCCACATCAAATTGAGATTTTTCTTTAAACCAACATGTCATCACACATCACTTCAAAGAGGGGCAAAATGTATACACCTAAAAATGGTCTGAAGATAGTTAATTGAATTTGCAAATAATTTGATTAATTTCCCCATTCAGTCTACTTATAAATAAATCTAAGGATTTATTCATTAATTTCTTTTCAATAATTCCACTTTGATTAATTAATCCTCCCCCCCATTTTAAATTCACTCTTCTAATCTCATAATTAGTTAAAACAAATTAAATCATGATTTATTGAAATTAGTTATATTTTCCTAATATTTGAATTTCTAAATTCAAATATGAGCACATGGCTCCTAACTTCTAACCACCTAACCTAACCACCCTCTAACCTAACTCATTCTATCTAATTCTTGATTTAATTAACTCTATCCTCTTGCACATCCTAACCTCCTATGGGTTGGATATTCTCCCCTTGAGATACATGGCACTTTTGCCACATGTCTCCTCCCTTGGAAACTTGCCCTCTCATGAGCAAGGTTCCTTGACACTTGTCACCACAGAGATGACAAGTGTCTCTTCCTCCAACCTCTTCTCCAACTTTCCCAATCTTAGCCCTTGATATCTTCAGATCAATTCTGGACCACCGATTCCTGCCACCTTAGCTTTGGCCTTGGAATTCCTATAAATACCCCTCATTTTGGAGCAATAAAGATCCCTTGAATTCATAGTTTTAGCATCATTACTATAGGCAATTTTATCTCAATCATCTAGCATACTTAGAATCTTAGATTAATCATGCATATAATCATGTATCTCATATCATTTTGGATTAATCTAGCTTATTTTGTTAATCTTGCATTCATCTAGTTTGCATTCATATAGATTAAATCCTTTGTCTTGGTGTAGTCAAGTCGCTGGTATTGCTTAGAAAAATCAGAGAGCATATCTATACTCACATCTTTTAGGAGGCAATAGGTCGATTTTGATGGTATGATGAAAGAATAAGTATCCAGTAGAATACTGAGAGGGGGGGGGGGTGAATCAGTATACTAAAAAAATGATACAAACTTCCCAATCTCAAATTCAAACTCACAAAGTAAACTTTCACTGTCAAGATCAATACTCATAAGAATACTCAACATCTACCAGTTAACTGTTATAACAACTTAATAGTAAACAACTTCAATCTTGTAAACATCAAAATGCTTAATCATATCTCAACATATTCAATCTCTCAATGCTTCCAGTTATCATGCCTTATCAAAATAGTTAATTAGTCAATCAAATTAACAAACAAGATCATAACCACAAAAACATTCACCACTTGACACAAATGGTTATACGTGGAAAAACCAAATAGGTAAAAACCACAGTGAGATGAGACTCACAAGGATAGCTATCTCAACTCTTATGAAGTTTTCCCTGTTAGGAGCCAAGCCTGTTAAGAACTGATTCTGTTAGGAATCACCTGGTTGGGGGATTTACAAAATGCCTTGATGAAAAAGAAAATACCCTGTTAGGAGTAACCTCGGTAGAGGGTTTGAGAATCCAAGCTAATGGACCACCTTGTTAGAGGATTTAATAAGTAACCAAGCTTGTTAGAGCTTACCTGATTAGGGGATTTCACTTATGCTATAATTGTTAGAAAATAACAGGTTTTCTTGATCTGTCTGAAAAGCACTACATTTGCTTGATCAGATCCTTTTAAGCTTCAATATGCTTTTATACAAACTGCAGATCCATTCTCTGGTTAGGCAACCACACACTCAATTGGTTTCAGCCAACACTTTGCCAACACTCTTACAAACAACTTCATCAACCTTAAATACAAATCAATTAGGTCGGTAACACAACAAAAACCTAATTCTCTCATAGAGATTACAAACAAGTTGGTTCAATCTTGACCGTTAGAAATCATAACAATCTTTTCACATTCTTCAAGAAAATTCCAACCACTCCATGATCACCACTTCATCAAACTTTGTAACTCATCACGCACTATGCATTAGATGAAATCCACTTTGCTCATTCCCTAGACAACAAACAAACAAACAAACAAATGCGCCAAAACAATCTGAACTTATCTTCATACAATGATCACATGTGTCTCCATCATTACCACTCATCATTAGATCTTAAACCAACAAACTTGATCGGTTAGGGTTTAACAAAACCAACTGGTAGGGTTTATCGGTTAGATTGCATAGAAAGGGTTTAACCTTATACACCAGTTTACCGGCTCAACTCACAAACTAACATATCAGTTTACAACATCTTCCACAAAGCTCTTCCTGCCGGTTACAAGACAATATCAATAAAAACAACAATATTAGCAATATCATAGATACCATTACCGGTTCAATTGACATCAATGACAACATAACATATCATTAATGCAATCTTCATGCAAATGCCAACATATTTGTCATGGTTTTACATTTATTGATTTTGATCAAGTAACCATGCATGTAATGATCTATTGAGTGTTTGTGTTACATATGCAAATTCCAGATTTCACGCAAACATTAATAAAAAAAATTAATACAAATCAATTAACATTAATCTCCCAATAAATAGATACTAAATCTCAACAATAAATCAATATCAAATAATCGATTAAACAAATAAATAAATAATAGCCACACTAAAATAGATTAGTTTAAACATCAATAAATTACTTTAATCCAATTATTAATTAAATAACAAATACATACTCACATCACCCCAAGCAACACGAGAAAAAGGGTTGACATCGACACAAGACTCTAACCATAACGTATGCCACAACACAATTAACAAGATGAACATCTAAGCCTAGAGTATGAGAGGGAAACACATGCCATCTCTGATAACTTGCCACTGGGATAGGACACACTCAGACCTATGAGACTAGGTGGAGTCGATGTTCGGTACCTTTAATCCTACAACCACCATTGAACTTAATACGATACATATACATCATATATACATCATGATAAACATGCAAGTGAAAAGAGAATTGCAACACCATATAATGCTCACAATGAGTGATAGGGCATTCACGAAGATAGTCACACAAGAATAACATCAAGGCATCACATGAAGCCATAATCATGAAATAGGGATTAGAATTATCATAGCATCATAAATCATATAATGCGCATAAGATTATCAAGTGCATATAATTATCCAATGTAAATCTATCTGTCAAGTAATCTAGAATTTATCATTAATCATATAAGTCATCCAATACCATGAGTGTTATCCAATTCCTGGAAAGGAGACATGCCAATCGAGCTATAATAGCCATTGTTATAGGAAAACTCTACCAAATAAATGTAATCCTCCCATCTGAACTGTTGATCACATACATCTGCAACATGTCCTCCAAGACCTGATTAACTCTATGTTTGACCATCTATCTCAGGATGATATGCTAAACTGAAGTTGAGTTGCACTCCTAAATCACGCTGAAGGGAAGTCCATAATGCAAAAGTGAACACTAGGTCATGATCCAATATAATCCGTCAAGGAATACCATGAACCTCACTATCTGTTCCATGAAAATATGAGCCATTATCACTGTTGTGTAGGATGATCTGATCAATAATAAATGTGCCACCTTGATCAACCTATCAATGGTGACCATAATAACATCGTGTCAATGTGAAGACATAGGCAAACCAACAATGAAATCCATAGATATAATGTCCCATTTCCACTCTAGAATCAAGTTTGACTACAATAAAATCTGCTTGATGCTGGTGCTCTGCCTTCACCTACAGATACTCTAAGAAACATGACACATAATCTGCTATGTCTCTCCTCATTCTTGCCTAATGATATAGCTTTCATAAATCTGTGTACATCTTCTTGACACCAGGATGTGTTGAACGAGGTGCACAATGGGCCTATGATAGAATCAATGCTCAAAGATCATCTGAAGGTGGAACATATATACACTCTAAATGTCGAAGAAGACCATCAGATTCGAAAGAGTAATTTGTGTACCTACCATCTAAATCTCTCCTTGAAGTAATCTTTGCTCTGACCTCTTGATACCAACTATCTGAAGGAAGGGCACTAAGTATCATGCTCCTCAAGTCAACACTAAGAGACACCACTGAAACCTCATGCCTCTGATGACTCTAGGCATCTGCAACCACATTCTCCTTACCCTAGATGTATCTCACCTTAAAGTCGTACTCACACAAAAACTCCATCCAAAACTACTACCTAACATTCAAGTTTGGTTGTGTGAAAATGTACTACAAACTATGGTGATCATTGTGTAGCTTGAACTAATGCCCAAGAAGGAAATGCCTCCAATGAACCAAAGCATGAACCACAACCACTAGCTCTAAATTATGAGTTGGGTAATTTAACTCATGATCTTTGAGCTTACATGACTCATACGCTATCACTCTCCCATCCTACATAAGAACTACTCCAAGACCCTCCAAGGATGTGTCTGTGCACACCAAAAAATCACGCAAAGGATCCGACATTTGTAGAATAGGTGCACTAGTTAGACGCTCCTTAAGGATATGAAAAGTTGTCTCACATTATTTCTTGACCATACAAACTTCTTTCATTTCCTCTGAAGAGATGTGATGGGGTGAGCAATCCTCGAGAAATCCTGAACAAATCTACAATAATAGCTTGCAAGTCCCATGAAGCTAAAAACCTCACCCATGTTAGTGGGTGATGGCCATTCCACTATAGCCTGAATCTTAGAGGGATCCACTATGATACCCTCTCCTGATATGACATGACCAAAATATCTCACCTTTGTTTGGAAGAAATCACACTTCACCACATTGGCGTACAACTGATTATCCCGTAGGCACTGCAAAACCTGCCTCATGTGCTCCTCCACTAATCTCAAGAAAACTAATATATCATCCAAGAATACAAGCACAACTCTATCATGATACATCCTGAAAAGTCCATTCATCAAGCTCATAAAAACCGATGGAGCATTGGTGAAACCAAAAGGTACCACTGTGAACTCATAACTTGTCCATATCTAGTGCAGAATGTTGTGCGATGGATATCCACCATGTGAATCCTCAACTGGTGATACCCAGACTTAAGATCTATCTTGGAGAAGATCTTTGCATCCTTAATCTGATCAAACAAATAATCAATCCTTGACAAAGGATATCAGTTCTTCATCGTCACCTTATTAAGTTGTCTGTAATCACTACACAACTGAAGTGATCCATCTTTCTTCTTCACAAACAATACCAACGCACCCCATGGACAGACACTGGGGAGAATGAATCCTTTAGTTAATAAATCCTCCAACTGCAATCTCAACTCACTTAACTCTTAAGTGGTCATCCGATAAGGAGCCTTAGATATAGGCTATGCACCTAGAACCAAATCTATCCGGAAGTCAATATCGCACTTCAACAACATACTTGGGATCTCACTAGGGAAAACATTTGAAAAATCCTAAAAAATGGAATATTGATGAAGGAGATCATCGCGATTCCCTCCATCCAAATCATCAACTCTCACTGCAAACAACTGACAAACCTGTCGTGCACACTGCTTCAACTGCATAGTGGAAATCATGCAAAGAGAAATGGGTTGCTACACACCCACTATCTCTACACTCTTCCCACTATCATCAACACACTGCACTCTCTTGCCACGATAGTCAATACTAGCCCTATGAGACTCAAGCCAATCCATGCCCAACACAATACCATAAGAACCCAAATAAAGAACACAAAGATCCACTAAGGTGGTACAGACTCCCAAATCCAACTCACAACCATGCACAATGGAATCAACTACCACCTTGGACCCCATAGACAACTCAACCTGTCACCTATCACCTTGCTTTGCCACAACAAGCCCATATTTCTCTACTACTGAAGGAGAAATGAAAGAATCAAAAGCACCTGAATCAAATAGCACTAAGCAAGAGATACCACCTATCTCACCTGTAGTCTCAACAACTATAGCTTGGTGCTTAGCCTGATGGTTATCAACCACCACAAACACATGATGGGATCTCCTTGCATCACCTACTGTTGGATCAAAAGCTACTAGTCTCTGTCCTAACATCTATGTGGATTTTTGAGGGAAATGGGATGCAAAGTGGCTCTACTTTCCACAAGTGAATCAACTTCCTCTACTAAAACCTTGGGCAACTAGAGGTGTGCTAGACTGTTGAACACCACCTCTGCTAGACTACTGCTAAGAACCTTGAGCTGATAGATAAGGATGAGACCACCTATCTCATTGTCTATCACAATCTCTATCCTGTTGTGATCTAGATCCACAAGCAAGGTTATGATTTCTGAGGGAACTTCTTTCGATATCACAAAATACCTCAAGAAGAAGAAGGATGACTCCTAGCATGTCCTAAAAACTATGACTGATCACCCATTGCAACTGATCTTTGAAATTGGAGCACTAATAGACTACACACCTCAGGTGCCACCCAAAGCCAAGGATAGCTTCTCTTCAACCAGTTGTGCCTTCTCCATAGCTACCTCCATAGACTTGGGTTCGAAAACTCAAACATGGCCACTGATGTGGTCATTAAGACTCACAAAACATCGCACAAGCATCGTATCATCATCAGCTATCCCAGGGTACTATCTAAGCTCAAATAAATTATGCTCATACTGATCTACTATCATGTTTCATTGCCTCCAATCATGGAACTCATTACTCCTATGCTCCCTCGAAAGATGCAACAATAAACGAGCACATAAATGCTTAAGGAATAACTCCCAAGAAATTGTCGCAATGTCCAAACAAAGTTTATGTTCCTTTGTATGCCACCAAATAGAAGCCAAATCCTAAAGATGCATGATCACACGTATAGCCTTGGTGTTGCTGCCATATGGATGCATAGGAAAACAACTGTCAATATCCAATAACCAAGTTTTCGCCTCCATGCCACTACCAAAACCATCAAAATAAGGGGGACGAGACCTAAGAAGATCTCTCATATGAATAGCTACAACTACATCCTAGTCCACACTGGCTTCTTCTCTCCTATGAGGTGAACATGACCACTCTCTCTCCTAGTGATGAGAATGGTGAGACTCTTCCTATCTCAGTCCTAAATGATCGAGAAGATTCTGAAGTGCATTAACTAGTTGTGGAATCACGTCACCACTCTATTGATTCGATTGCTACTTCTCCTCATGGTGTGACTCCTCAGAAACTTCAAGATGAGGATTCCATCTAGTACCCATATGACCACCACAACGATGACCATGACCTCTACCTCTAGAAGACATCTTGTCTAACCTAGACGTAGAAGAAACTATAAGCTAAAGCTAAGGCAACAAATACAAGAAAATAACAAGAAGGGATAAATCGCTGGGCTACCCCATGCTAAGTGCTAATACACACAATTGGCTCATGTGAAACCAAAGTACCCAGTGTATGAACATGGGCTCTGATACTAGATGAAATGCCCACCAAAATAACCTAGAGAAATAAACATAATCTAACAACAAATAGAGATAATTTTTTTTTAATCATCTACTAGAACAACATATGCAACTAAGATCAATTATCATATATACCAAATGCACCATTTACTATCAACTACAATGCATAGAACATCATGAACATAACCATAGCAACATATAATGCAAGCAGAATTCAATGTTAACATAACATCTAACACGTTGTTACACATTTCATTCATACATTCGTTCCCTAGTGTATCTTAACATCACTACTTACTAGCAACATCTTAACAACATAACTATATCATGTAAGAAATAACATACATTCAATCTAAGATCTACTCATTACTTTCTTGACATGAGATCATGATCTACCTATGCATAAATCTATAAACCCAATAATATGAGTTCATTTTAAATCACTTACTCAAATGTTTCTAATTTCTATCTCATTCCATTTACATAAGCAAGAATATGCAACAAATACTATTTCATTTTCCAATTAAGACATCATGCTATTAACAAATAAGAATCATATGATATAACAAGAATGCACTATATCTCCACATTTAATTCTCTAATTCTTCACAAGATCTCAATCCTATTCACAATACACATTTCTACAATATGAACCATAAAATGATACATAAACCTAACTTATTACAACATCATAGTCTTACATCAACAAATCTTATTACAAAGAGATCATGTTACAAGTACATAGTCTTTTTACATTTACAATACCATCATGAATATGTTACACAATCTTCCCAACATAGAAATCAACTACAAGTCCTTTCCCATAATGATGATTCATAGAATCCAAGGCCACACGTGCTAGCACTAATGAAGAACATCCCAATGGAAGAAGGAATCAAACAACCCATCCATGTGGAACCAAATGGGAACCACCCCCATGCTAGGAGATGACATGGGGTTCCAACTCACACGCAAGACCTAGAATGACACCTAACAACAAAGGGACTCAACATGACAACCACATGATAACATAAGAATCGAGATCAATTATATCATGAAGCTGAAGCATAACAACAAACTCCTAGAGGCATGAACAACAAATTAAAGCATAAGGATCATGGTCATAGGTAGGAGTGGAGTGTCATCACATGATATCCTCATGAAGAAGGGAATAATGCCAAAACCTGGTAGACATGCTTCTACGTTGTATCCTCACAAAGAAGGTCAATCCATACCCCTGGTAGTCATGCATGCTACCCTCACAAAGAAGATCAAAACCATACTCCTGATAGACATACATTCTACCCTCACAAAGAAGGGTAATATCAATCCCTCGATAGATATGTGGAGCAATCTCAACCTATGTGAGAACAAGGAAGATTAGATTGCCATCTCAATTGCCTCAAACCAATTATTATCTTATTAGGTGAATCCCAAGCCAATTAATTTATTATTAATGTTATCACTTATTTAAATCAAGAAAACTTTCAATGTGCCTTGGCGGTCTAGACTCTAAGCATCCAACAAAAACCACTTAATAGCCTATCTCACACAACCCCGGTCATCACATGAAAGACCATTCCCCCTACCCATATTCCAAGACCTAAGGGTGAAACATATAACAAAATAACATCATGAATGCTCTCATCTGATATAAAAATAGTCACATCAAAATTGAGAACATATAGTTCATTATGACACATATAACCACTTACAAAGCAAGAGCCTTCACCAAAGCTATGCAACCAAGACCTAAGCATAAACATGGCATCAAAATTAATCCAAAAGCATAATCCAATCCTCATCAGTGAGGCAAAATCATCTCATTGGAGCTTACTAGCTTATTCCTCAACAACGGGGATTCCTTCTTCTCACTAGAGCATACAAAACCAAAACCTCAATGGTAAGACTCAAAACCACTTACCAAAGATAAAAAAAAACCATACAGAGATCATGTGACATCATAGACAAATCTAAGAAACTCATCACAATCCAAAAAATGCCTCCAGAAAAAGCACGAAAACCAGTTCATCATGACCAAAAATGACAAATCTGACTTTTTGAGGGTAGATTAGCGCTCTCAGAATCCAGGTTAGCATTTCTGGGAGCTAGATTAGCTCTCCCAGTCCATAAGTTAGCACTCTTGGTCTAAGAAATGGAATTTTGGGCCTTTGAATTAGATTTTTTGGGAAAAGTGTAGAAAACTGAGGAAAACAGATAAAATTCAAAACAACACTTGCCTAGATTTGCATACGGGCAAACAAGTCAACAATTAACACACCCAATAGGTGTGGGAAGACAAGAAAATACAAAGGAAACACAATATGGACATAACATGGACAAATTGAAAGGTATTCAAATAAAAAACCCACCAAATACATACTCAAGAAAGCATAAAACTTCACAATAATTGCTCAAAGGCTTATGGGGATACAATACAACTCAAGTATACCAAAATGATAGTTCTGTATACCTGAAATGAGGGTTAACCAATAAACAACATAGACAAGAAAGTATGCCAATGAAACATAACAAAACAAAGATCTCAATGACAAAACAAGTTAATCATCCATCTCCTAAGATTGTTCTATTGTTCTCTATCTCCAAGGACCCTTCAAACCAAGATAGCTCTTAGATAATATGAGCACTTGATCTCTAGGATGATTACCCAAAGAATGAGGGATATATGATCAAATATGTAAATGCAAAGTGAAACTAAGATTTTAGCATGATATTGATAAAACTAGCTATGACATGGTGCAAGATGATTAGATTAGGATGATATTTAAATTAGCGTGAAGATGATATTAAGATGGTATACTACTAACATGATTTTTTTATGATATGCTAAACATGATTATTCTAAGATTATAGTGCTATAATAATGCTAGTGCTATCTAAAATGATTTAAGCTTATGAGAGAGGCAAATACAAATTCTTGATAACTTAGATGCATAAAAATAAGATGCAATAACTTGGGGATCTAGATTATGAAGAAATGAGAGTTATTTATAGAAGAAATGGTGAATTGGATGGCCAAGATTGAATTGGCTTAAGAAGGGCTAGGATTGAATGATTTTCAATCCATATGAGATTTTCAACTCAATCCCATGTTGACAAGTGTCAGCATGAGATTGCTTGAGAGGAGAGGGAAGAAACATTAAATGTTGGAGTAGACATGGTGGTCAATCCCATGTGGGCAAGGTTATTGGATAAAGCTATTATCCAAGGATAAAGACTTTGTCCAATGGACATATTGTTGTGAAAAGGTTAGTGTGTTGAGAAGTGAGGTCTTGTAAGATAAATAAATGCTTTTTGAAGACTTTGGAGGTTAACTTGTTTGAAGGGAGAAAACCCTTAATGGCTTATGTAAGAGCCTTTAATGGTTATTGAAGACTTTGGGGGTTTGAGAAGTGACTTATTATTACTTAGGAATGTGATAATTTTTAGGATAGGATTTGATTTATTAACTTCTTTGAAGGGAGAAAACCTTTAATGGCTTATGTAAGAGCCTTTAATGGTTATTGAAGACTTTGGGGGTTTGAGAAGTGACTTGTTTTTACTTAGGAATGTGACAATGTTTAAGATATGATTTGATTTAATTAAGTGGGAGAAATTGGGACTTTTAATTAAAATAAAATGATTTATTTCAATTAATGGGTGCAACTTGCATTTATAGGGAAACACAAGTGGGAGGGCAATTTTAAAACAAATATTGATTTATTTATATCAGAAGAAAGGTTAATTAATCAGATATTAAATTTGATTAATAGCTGAATAGAAGAAAGGAGACGTTAATTAAATCTTAATTTAATTAATGTTTGGATAAATGATATTTAAACAAATAAAATTCATTTTATTTTATATATGGTGCCCCAGATATTGATTTGGATGTCGATATGATGATGATAGCCCCTCGGGAGATGAATTGAGAAAAAAATGATCATCAAGTCGATTTTTGACGATTTTTTGATTTTTTTTCGATTTGTTGTATTTTTAATTTTTTTTATATTTTTGATCTCCCAGTAAAAAAATTGTTTGATTTGGGAAAAATGTGGTGCGAGTAGAGCACACACATGCACCACATGTCCATCTAGGTATCACACCCAAGGTGACATCACCACTTGCCATATAAACCCCTAGGGCTTTCTTTCCAACTCATTTGTGCACTTGTCATTTGGAGATTGGAGCTTGGAGAAGGGAACATGAGAAGGAGAAAAATGGTGCCACCTCATCATCACCATTGATTTGAGCGAGTTTGTTGATTTGAGAGGCCAATAGCGTATGGACCTCCGATAAGTTGAATTTCGAACATGTTTCTGTAATTTTTTGAGCTTTTTAGGTAGATTTTTCAAGTTTTTGATGTGTTTTTGCACAGTTTTGTTGTGCCCTAGATGTCACCCTTTTTTTGCGCATTTAATTATTAAATTAGTGCATAAAATTTTTTGCGTGGCATATATGATGTTTATCATAACACATTTGATATATCAAATAGTGCATTTGACTGTGTAAATAGCATATTTGATGTTTTAATTAGCGCATATGATCGTTTAGTTAGCACATATGAAAATGATTGTAGCACATTTGATTACTGTTTGAGTGCATATGAATTAATGAATTTGATTATTGTTTTAGTGCATTTAGGACAATGAGCATTTTTGGATATTTTGTGAAATTTTGGAAGTTTGCAAATTTGATAGTTAGATTGTGGATGATGTCTGATACTTGTTTCTATGATTGATAGTACTTGATTTTGTCCGATATGTGAGAAATTTTGAATGTTGATGTTGGTAGGACTTGATAAAGTGTCTATTTGTGTTTGGATTGATAGAGTTTATGATCGAAACTCTAGATTGATAGCATGACTTGCGTCACTGATAGGAGAGGTCCGCTTGATAGTGTATGATTGACACTTGAAGTGTGTGATAGGTTCGTGACTAGGTCACCTGATAGGATAGGCTAAGATGAACCTTCCCATGTTGATAAGAGTTTAAGATCAAAACTCTTGATTTGATAGAGTGACTGACGTCACTCATAGGATAGGCTAAGATGAACCCACCTGATTTGATAAGAGTTTATGATCAAAACTCTTGAATGATAGCATGACTTTTGTCTCTAATAGGATAGGCTAAGATGAACTTTCCCATGTTGATAAGAGTTTAAGAATGAAACTCTTGAGTGGATAGGGTGTCTAACGTCATTGATAGGAGAGGCCAAGATAAACCCACCTGATTTGATAAGATTTAATGATTGAAACTCCCAAATGATAGCGTGACTTTTGTCACTGATAGGATAGGCTAAGATGAACCCACCTGATTTGATAAGAGTTTATGATCAAAACTCCTGAATGATAGTGCAACTTTCATCACTGATAGGATAGGCTAAGTTGAACCCACCTGATTTGATAAGAGTTTATGATCAAAACTCTAGATTGATAGTGTGACTTGCGTTAATGATAGGGGCTCAATGAGATTAATTAAGATCTCACACTAAGCTGATATAATACTTGTTTGATTTAATTCATGATGATTGGTCCATTTGATAGATAGAACTGATATGGTGTTGATAACTTGATGTAGGCGTCATTTGGTGTGTTGATGTCTCGAGAGTGATACCCGAAGACATTTTCCATGAGGAGAGATCTCACAGATGATGATAGAGCGGTTATTGTTGTGTGTGGCTTATCTCACATCCTATCCATGCCATGTTATCAGAAGATCAAGGCTCTATTGACTACATTAGCAGAGAGGTGGCCTAGAGATCATAATAATTTTCATCTGCCAACTGGAGAGATCACAGTGACAACAGAGGATGTATACCAGATCTTACGGATTCTTATCATAGGTGAGTTGGTGACCTGTGATGTTGAGAAGCAGGGAGGCATAGAGGCACTATGATAGGTTTTTGGTGATCCACATATTAGTGAATACTCGATTGTGTGGCAGGACATGGTTGATTAGTATGCACTACTGCCTTCGGTGCTAACAGGTTTGATTGGTGGCTTCATCTGTCCAGACAAGAGGTCACATGGGTTTTCTATCAGATGGGGCCATGTATTACAGTAGATGGTGGGACACAAGATACATTATGCATGGGGGATCTATGTGTTGGCCCACCTATACCATGATTTGCACCAGGTAGTATATGATGAGGCACCTAGTTTGTCAGCAGGGGTGACACTTCTTCAGATCTGGGCATGGGAGCATATAGCAGTGACCCAACCAGTGGTGGAGAGATCACGGCCAGCCGGGCTTCCAGATTTTTTCATGTTCGATAGGCAGCTTCCCAACCCATGCTTAGGAATTTGGAGTATTGGAGATGGGTCCTGGATGATATGGATTGAGTGATATGGAGATCCTATATGGATTGCAAGGCTTGGGCCGAGGATGCAACTAAGATCCCTATGTTATTCCAGAGCAGGTACCTGATAGGGCAGACCCCCTATGTAGTAGAGCATTTTCTTTTGACTCATGTGCTAGTCCTAACCGGTGCTAAGTGGGAAGGGGTGAATCAACACTATACCGATTTTACCAGATTTAACCTTAATCAAAGTTTCTATTCAAACTTAACACTTATCAATATAATCATAATTAATAAGAAATATGCACACATAAAATTAATCACACATGACTACCAAGATTTATCATGTGGAACCCAAATGGGAAAAGCCACTGTGTGAGTAGAAACTCACAAAATTTGCACTCTTCTGGAGTATGCCCGGTGAGGAGCCATCCCTATTAGGAGATTACAAAGACACTATTAGGTGCCACCTAGTTAAGGGATTTTCTTTAAGGCCTATTAGAACCTTTACTCTATTAGAGGTAGCCTTGTTAAAGGACTTAGGATAATCAATTAAGATGTCACCCAGTTAAGGGATTTTACAAAGAGACCTGTTAAAGTCCACCCGGTTAAGGATTTTTACCATTGTAGTTATTAGAAAACAATAGAGGATTGATCTTCTACAATAGCTACTCTTAGCTTAATCAGATCCAATTGAGTCTCTTCGGTTTGACCACCGCTTACACTTACTCTGCACTCTACTGGTGCTTTGCCTTCTTTCTCTACTCGTCACACTATCCAAGCTCTGCACACTCTCTTCACCACTCTGCTATCCACTTAGCAGTTATGCACTCTTCTCACCTTGCTGGATCACCTCTCTTCAAAATTGCAATTAGCAATTTTATGATCAAACATTTTGGTTTTCGCCAAAAACCTTTATACCATATTTTGACATGAGTTTACACCTAACACTTGGTAGATTTAAAATTCAAATCTTCCCAAATATTCTCGCACTTTCTCTATGCGCTCTCCATCATTCTTGTCAGCATCCTTTTCTTCCACCGCAACTCGTAATTTCACCAACCTCTGGGTAGTGTTCTATCCTTTTAATGCGAACCAAAAAATCTGCACAAATTTTTCCATAATTGGTTGTTAACTACTGTAGACTTCACTTAGAAGTTTGTTTGATGATATCTCATCCTGATTGACTCATCTTTGGTCATCGCATCCAACTTACCGATCACTGCTCCATGATTCTCGATGGATATCATCCTTCAACCTGTATCACCGGTTCACTAGTGTAACTCTTCACCTTTTGTCACCGGTCACTGATCATCAGGTAGACTGATCACCTGTCTATCCAGAGTGTTCCGATAATGCATAAGACTACTAAATTTCAATCTGAGTCACCTCCAATGACCACAACATCCTTTCAACACCTATCAAATGCTTGACTGACCGGTCAGCTGCTCTGTTTATGCTTCAACTGATTAGTCTTCGACCAACACACTGCTTAAGTGTGTCAATAATGCATTTTAGGGAAGCACTAAATTATCCAGACTATTTTCAGCCATTAGTAAACCATTGAGGTTTACCACACCTCCTTGCCTATGAGCTTGGCCTTCTTCACCGGTAAGTGTTAGTCATCAATGACAATACTAACTAATGAACCGGTTGTGCCAACACTATTAGTTATGCCAACATCATGTTTACCAATAGTTTGGTCATACCTAGAGGATGCCTTAGGGTACCACCATATATGCTCGAGTGCACAAGGAGAGGATAGATTGGGGTCCGAACTTAGATTTTGAGACAACATGAGTAGATTTCTACTCACTTCCATGAGTATGGTGGAAGATGCATTTGGGACTTATGGAGTCAGGGATGACTGCACAGTATGCTCATTATTTTGTGGAGCATCCCTTCCCTTGATTGACAGGGCCAGGGGAGCTAGTACCACCATTAGAGGAGGCAGATGATGATGATGATGAGGGAGGGCCAAGAGGATGGAGGGGTGGCAGATGAGGTCGGGGGAGAGATAGAGGTAGGGTAGGTGGTGGGATTGACAAAACTAGAGGTCAGATCAATTGAGGAGGGGATGGTGGTGGAGGAGACAAAGGTGGTGATGGAGGAGGAGATGCAGAGAAAGACCATGGTGTGATTGGGAGAGGTGGTGGATGGTGATAGGACCTAGGCCAGGGAGGGCCATTGCAGCTAGGGGAGGCAGAAGGAGGAGGTGGAGGTGAGGAGTCAGACTCAGAAGAGACTGAGTATGAGGGATCATCTGAGGAGATGAAGTTAGAGGAGTCAGGAGAGAAGGTGATGGGTAAGATAGGGGATCTTGGGGAGGAGGAGGAGGATCCTCAGCCATTGATTAGGCAGAGGAGGATAGACATCCCACCACCTTCTGCCCCAGTATAGGCTACTCTCGCATAGGTTGCACAGGATCCACAACCATCACAATCATTGATGGTACATACTTCAATGTCTCCTCATTAGCAACATGCATAGATAGCTACCCTATAGTATATAGGACAAGGGCTACAGGGTCAGATGATACAGGAACGGGCATAGATAGGCTAGCTGCAGAGATAGGTTACCTCCCTTAACCTAGAGAGGGATACAACACAATAGGGTTTATAGGATGGACAAGTTCAAATTTCTCAACTTACCACTGAGAAAGATACAAAGATAGAACGACGGGGCCATGCTAAGAAGCTCATGCAGACCATCCAGCAGATAGCTGCACAGGGCTTGACTAGGGATACCATGAGAGATCTTATGCGGCAATCAGAGTGAGTAGAGCACTATCGGAGTCTCTACCATTAGGTCGTGCCTCTAGAGAGGCAAGCACCATCCTATGTATTGAGTTCTTAGTGTGGGGGATCTCTAAGACATGAGGGTAGCCGAGGAGTCTTGGGACCTAGGAGAGATCCCAGTGGTGATGACACAGTTGCAGGTCCTGCAGGTACATGTGGTGGTTTGGGTGCTAGGCCAATGGATTCGAGTGGCAACCACTCCTAGATTGCCCCTCATTTGATGTATTTTGATAGTTTTGATATATTTCTTTCAAGAATTTTGATACGACTTGATGTAGTCATTGATGTATAGTGATGAATTAGATCTCTTTGTACATTTTATTTGTAAGATAATATCCAAGGACTTTGGATATTTATTCTTTCTGTTGATTTATTCGGTCATGACTCAATGACCTTCCTTCGGATCCACATGGGTTACTATATACATCATGATATGCTTATATGTGCTATGGATGAATTTACTTTGATGATCTAGAAGTTTATGTGTATGATTTTGTTTTTATGATGCAAATGATATATGTGATGTATGTGATGATATGATGCTATGATGATGTGATCTATATGTTTTGAAAGTGATATATACCTATTTATGCAAATGTATGCAAATGATGATTATGATTGATGGATGCTATATGTTTTGAAGGTGATATATGCCTATTTGTGCAGATGTATGCAAATGATGATTTATGATTGATGGATGCTATATGTTTTGAGGGTGATAGATGCCTATTTGTGTAGATGTATGCAATGCATATAGATATGTTCTATGATGTGATATGTGATAAATCAATGTCTTATTATGCTCCTGTGATGTATGCAGGCGTATATGGTATGTATGGTGAAATGTATATGTGATGTGATAATGCCCTTTAACATTATTTTTAATGATTTGGATGATGATAAATGATATGATATTGTGATAAATATATCAGTGGTAATGATATGTTACTAAATGGTATGATGTGATGAATGAAATGATACTAAATGATAAATGATATGTAGTTAAATGTTAATGATGTTAAATACAATAATACTAAATGAAATGATACTAATTTAAATGATTAATGATATGAAATGAAATGATACTAAATGTAAAATGACATGCAAATGCCACTAAATGCAAATTGAATGATACAATATGATAATGCCATTATATGATATGAAAACTGCAATTAATGCACTTTAAATGATATGATAATGCAACTAAATGACATGATAACTAAATGCATGATATGATATGAAATGTACCCTTTGAGATAGTCATCCTATCAGTCTAATTTGTAGTGCTCCATTTTTATCATCATTGAACTTTTGAAATGTTGAAAGTTAATACAATTATCATGGTATATTTGAACCATGATGACCTGAGTATAACTTACATGATTTTTGATAATGCAAGATGACACAAGCGTCAAGGTATAATTGAACCAAGACAACTTGAGTGTTGCTTGTGTAAAACAAATGAGAGTTAACCTTCATCCCATACAAATTAAAAATGTCCTCAGTGAAATGTTTCTTGATCACATCTTAAGACAAATTTGCATAGTAATAAGGTTTCACTCACAAATAGCAGACCCAAAAAATATCAAACTCCTTCCTTGCGTCTCTAGTCTTTGAAACATCCTTGAGTTGCTTTGGAGATATGATCACAAAAAATTTTAAAAACTACAATAGGTAAACATGCATGCTACCCCATGTAATTGTCAGATAAAACATCTTGCAAATGTATCCTTTTTTTGTTGCAGAAATCAGTTTTGTGCGTCCAATTCTTGTTTGATGTTTACTAGTGATGGTCATGATTTGCATTTGTGTTTAGTAGATTTATGTTTATGTATTATTATCTATTTTCTTGGTCCAAAAGGTGAGTTTCCCCCAGTAAAGTTAGGATTATTTGTCCCCAGCCTTAGGCACTACTGTCGATAATGGATATGTACATTGATCATCAAGCCATGGTGAGATATGATGCAGATAACTTTTTGGATAATCAAGGACAGTGACTAATGCTATGTGTGTCCAAGATTGTACTGCGTTTTAAAAAGTTTCGTGAATCTTTGTCGATGGATTAGATTAGGTGGATGCAAAAGATATGATACATGTTTTAATAGATAGAAGAGCTGATCTATCATAAATATCACCTACTACCAAGTTTTCATTACCTATTTTTATTGCACTTTTTTTATGATTTTTTTTTTCGTTTTTTTTTTAATTTTTATTTTTATTTTTCCCTTGTTTGTGCATGGACAACTTAGGTGTAGAACTTCTTGAGATGGATGTTATTTTTAAGTTCATCCAAAATGTCCCCTTCTGATGTAGATAGCTGATATGCCCCCAATCCATAAGTTGATATGATAACAAAAGGACCTAGCTAGTTTGGTTCAAACTTGCCCTTCTTTTCTCGATCTTGTTGATTGCGGGGATTTTTCTTTAGTACCAAGTCATCGATTTGAAATTACCTTGGCCTTACTTTGTGGTTGTAGATTCTGCATGTGCATTGTTGATATGCTTTGAGGTGATCAAAAGTACATTGTCATTGCTCATCTAGCAACTCTAACTCTTGTAGTCTATTTACCCGATATTCCTCATCAGAATGAGTCCCTTCAGTGATACTCTAAGTGATGGAATCTCAACCTCAATAGGTAGAATAGCCTCTGATCCATACATAAGTGAGTATGGTATGGCTCCTATAGGTCTACGGATGCTAGTTCTATAGGCCCATAATATCGGGTTGAGTTGGAGAGGCCAATCATGACCAACATCGTTTACTATTTTTTTAGGATTTTTAGGATGGCTTTGTTTGAGGCCTTTGCTTGGCCATTCCCTTGTGGATAATAAGGTGTAGAGAAATGATGTTGAATATGGAATCGTTCACACAAATCTTTCACATATTGATTTTTGAATGGTCTTCCATTATCAGTGATAATGGTGTTAGATATTTCAAATAACTGGAAGACAATTGAGAGGGGGGGGGGGGTGAATCAGTTGTCACCAGATTACCAGAACCTTAAGAAATTAAAACTTTAATACTGGAAACCCAAAAGATCAACACCAAAATGCAGATAAACCAATTAAGCATGAACAACAATCAAAGAATAAATACCATCCACATGACACCAAGATTTATACGTAGAAAACCCGGTAAAGGGAAAAACCATGGTGGGAAGCCTACCCATAGATAATAGTTCTGTAGTAAGTATGTGAATTACAATTGAGGGGCCTGAAATTGTAGGAAGGCCAACAACCTAGAGCGCACTGCTCATCACAAAAGGAGTCTCACTGACTACATAAAAATCCATACTAAAATCCAGAAGAAAGAATGAACTGCAAAGATAGCATCTCCTATGCCTAAGTACAGTTCTGGTTAAGCTCAATACCAGAGGAATAAATCCTCTTACATAAACCCAACTCGATATCCAATTATCAACCAAATCCTCTGCCTGAATGATATTATGTTATTCACTCATTACATCCTCATATATGATCTACAATGAGATCTTATATCATATATATACAAACCCTCAACCATAAACAAAAAATGTCGACCACCAGATAATAAACCAATTACATAATTACAAAACATGTTGGCCTAAGACCAAATAAATACTATCGAACCCATAAGACATCCTGAAAACACATCGAGAGGTCCAATCCACATGTTACATTAAGCCGATCCATAACCTAGATACAACGGGACCTAATTTAGGTCCACTCATGCTAAAGAAATGATCCCAATCCACCAAGTCTTGAACATGATCACCATAAGCATCCTGAATCTCCACCAGAAGCCACACCAACACCACTTATGCATAGCATCAAAGATCTTCAATAAAGCCATGCTGGTGAAATCCTCGCCAAAACCACAAACCAAGCTTGCTGGCAAAACATGATAGCATCCGATCACTAGATCAAAACCAACTGACTGAACATGAACCAGAGTAGCATGAATATGCCAATTCCATAACCCAAAGATACCAGAGCATACTGGATCATGCTGGATCCGAACCAACCAGAAACCAAACATCTTACCAGGACCAGAAGGGTGCTGGTAAAGTAGCCAAAACAACTAGTATTGACATTAGGATCTATTTAAATTTGATGTCCACAAAGTACTTCTTGAAGTCATCCACCATTCTTTTGTATGGCATCAACTTGTCATCCTTTGTTTTATAATCATCATAATTCTGATTAATGACTAATTGGGAGTCTCCAAAGACTTTCAACTCTGTGATCTTCCACTCTACAACCACTTTGATGCCTGTCACTAGAGCTTCATCCTCAACTATATTATTTGTGCAAGAAAACATCAATCTGTAAGATCTTAGAATAGTGTGTCATTTTGGAGTGACGAATTAAATACCTGCACCTAATCCATGCTGTGTGTATGACCCATCAAAGTATAATACCCATTGTTTTGTCTTTACTATGAGAATATTCATGTATGGAAATTCAACATGAAGCAAATGATTGTCTTGTAGTGGTGCTTCTACCAGTTGATCTGCTATGGCTTGACCTTTGATAGCCTTTCTGTCTGTGTACTGGATGTCACACTCACTTAGAATCATAACCCATTTAGCTAGGCTTTCTATGAGAGCGGATTTGCTGAGAAGATATTTTAATGGGCCAATTTTTGCTACTAGCTTGATTGTGTGAGCTAACATATAGTGTCACAAATTTTGGGAAGCAAACACCACAGCTAAATTTTTTTTTTCAATGAATGTGTAGTTGAGCTCATATCCATTCAATGTCCTACTGATGTAGTATATTTCCCTTTCCTTGCCCATTTAATCTTCTTGTGCTAATAATGCTCCTAGTGATACCTTTGTAGCTGATATGTAGAGAATGAGAGGTTTGCTTGCTATTGGTGGTACCAAGATAGGTAGATTTATTAGATATTTCTTTAACTGGTTGAAGGATTCTTCACATCTTTCCTCCCATTTGAAAGGAACATTTTTGTGTAAGAGGTGAGTGAAAGACATACATTTGTCAGCCAATTGTGCGATGAATCTTCTGATGGGCTGTAGCCTTCCTTGTAGTGATCTTAGCTGACTAATATTTCTAGGAGGTGGCATCTCCATGATTACTTGAACTTTTTCTGGATCTACCTCAATACCTTTAGCTAAAAATATGTATTCCAAGAGTTTTCCAAATGACTCCAAATACACACTTCTTTGGATTCGGTCGCACATTAATTTTTTATAGCTATCGAAAGATTTTATCTAAGATCTCCAATTGTCCTTCTTTGGTAAATGATATTGCTAATATGTCATCAACATAGTCTTCCATGAATGTGTGCATCATATCATGAAATATTATCGTCATGGCCCTTTGATAGGTCGCCCCCGCATTCTTCAAGCCGAAAGGCATGTCATTCCAATAATAAGTACCCGATGGGCATGTGAAAGTTGTTTTGTCTTGGTCTTCAGGTGCTATCTTGATCTGATTGTACCTTGAAAATCCATCCATTAGTGATATCATGGCATGTCAAGCTGTTAGGTCCACAATTGTGTCTATGCTAGGTAAAAGAAAGTCATCCTTCATACAAGCCTTGTTGAGGTCCCTGACATCTATACAATTTCTGATGCATTTATTTGGTTTGGATATAGGTACAATGTTAGAGATCCACTCCACATAATCTATGGGTCGGATGAATCCTACATCAAGTAGCTTCTTCAGTTCTACTTTAACCAAGAGTGCGACATGTAGATTCATCTTTGTCAGGTTCTGTTTGACAGGCTTAGCTTCTGGAGCTATGGATAAATGATGCATGATCAAATGTGGATCTATTCCCAACATATCTGCATAGGACCAAGCAAAATTTATTTGCTTCCCTTTTAAAAATCTGGTGAAATTGGGTTTCTCTTGATCTATTAAGGATGCAACTAGGTGTAATGTCTTTGTTGCCTCTATTGTGCCAACATTTATTGATTGTGTTGGCTCAATCAATATTGGTGATCTCTCCTGATAGTGTTTAGGAATAGTGCCAAGTCTCTCATCTTTTGGTGCCTCAAAGAGGTTTTCACCATTGGATACATCATTTCTTTTTACTTTTTTTGTGATCTAATACTGTCATTAGATCCATTTATTTTATTTTATTCATTTTGCGACTAAGAGACTTGACACTATCTTGATTGAGAACTTCGTTATGAGATTCATTGGTAGAACATGTTTTTGGGTTTACCGAACAAAGGTAATGAACATTGGCTTCATCTTGAAAGATAGGGATATTGAGTGGCTCTGTTTGTTCCCAATCAATGAGTTCAAGATATATTAATGGTAAGGGATCATTTGGTGAGTTAAGGTCTATAGCAGTAAGGGTCATGATAGAAACATTGTCCAAGTTGGCAATAGGAAGTCAACGTCTATGATGATACCTTCCTTAGGATCTATCTCGCTCTAAACCGAATTGGCCTCACTAGAGTCATCAATATGTTGTGATCCAAATTTAAATGGTCTAGCTCCTAAGCTTTGTCCCTCATAGGGTATTGGTGTATATCTTTGGGTGATAATGATCTCTTTCTCATCATAAGATATTTCATTAGAGGAATCCCATTCCCACTCATGTGAGTCAGTCTCAGAACTAGATTTTATCTTGTGGAGCTATTCATATAGATTTTGAGTGGCCTCCTCCCTTTTGATAGCAATCTCTTCTTGTTGGCGTTCATACTCTTCTTCCTGTTGTTTGTAGACTGCTTCTTCTATTGCTTGTTTTGTATCAATTCCTAGGTTGATTTGTGTTGCCATGCTGATTTTTTGTTAAGTTGATGATGTTTTTGATTAAGAGAAAATAGGTTTTGAGGGCACCTGAAACCCCTTACATCAAATTGTTAAAGATAATGCATTAGAGTATCATAAAAGAACCTAGGTCTAAGAAACAAAATTGGCTGCAATCCATAAGTAATACAACCCAACAGCCATAGAAAGACTAGCAAAAGGCCAACGAGATGCTAGAAACAACAAAAAACACAAACCACCTGCTTAAAAATGTCTAAGGTCTGGGAGGCCCTCTTCTCAAGTAACAACATAGCCTTGGAAACTTCCTTAAGGTCCAACAGGTCCTATGGAAGAGACTCTTCCACCAGTTTAGTGCTCTATCTTGTTCTCCTAGTAGTGCGAGGAGTCATCTTCGAGCTCGAGGCCCCAACTTCATTTTCTAGATCCACAACATTCTTCTCATTATGAATTCTCTCTAGCCTGGAAACTAGAGAATTCATATTGGCTGCATAAACTTTCATTGTAGCAGCACTATTCTCCATTATTTTCTGCATACCTTCCTCAATTTGCATCATCTTCTGGCTGATCTCATTGTTCTTATGATCATATCTTCTCTTTAAAAGTTCAAATACCTCACCATTATTCTTTAAAATATCTAACATCATACTCCCCCACAGTCCAAGTAGCATAATCTTTTGTATCTTGGGTTGCTCTCTTATTATTCACCATATGACTATCTTTATGCTACTCAAGTTCAGCCTCTTCAATTTTGGCATTTGTGTCTCTTAATTTAAGTGCAAAGTCTTAATTTCATGGAATGTCCACCTGTTAAAATGGTAAAGATCAACCGAGGAGCTCCTAGTAGTGCCCAATATGTCAATCGTGGAATCCAGCTTGTCCTGTAATTCCTTTGAGTCTAAATCCATCGACTCAGAATCCTGGACTTCATACTCATGCAGAGATGACTTACCCTCCTCTTTAGAATCAGACATATGAGCCATGGAATTAGCCTTCGACTTATTAGGTGAAATGGCATTCTCCTCCTCCTCAGATTTAGACTCCTGAGGGTCATCACTTGGTTCATACTCCTTATCATCACTAGAGTCATTTTGAATTTGTTTAGCCCTAACCTTACAATACTCATATATCAAGAGGATACGACCTTGATGGGCAAGAGGGATAGCTTTTGGATTTTTAATGTAATCCACAACATTATCATTTAGGGAACAAGCGAGATAATAAGGGACATAAATCTTAATGCCATGGCGAAAATGGTTTAAAAGGACAAAATGATAGCTGTAGATTTTTGTAAACCTACCATCGATAGTGACATACTCCATAATTGCTCTAAGCATTTTCCTCCAAAAAAGTTTAATTTTAAAGGGGTAAAGTAATTGTTGTTTAACTTTACCAGATTATTCCTCTCATCAGATTTAGGGAAGGTCTTCACGACACTGTCAGACAGCTTTCGATCCCTAAATAACTTCACACCTTCCATGGACATACCCATCACCTCTCCAACTAACTCCTTGTATGATTTGATAGTTTGACTGAATAGGGTGACTTTCTTCTTAGACCATCCCTTCACAAAGGTTTTGGAGGCATGATCTTTCTTACCATGCAGCTTCTCCATGAAACTAGACACCCCTCCCTTCTGCAGGCTCCTCTAGATTTTCTTTTCCTTCTTCCAAGCCTGACAAATCGAAGGTTCATTCATGTTGATATTGCCTCCCATGGTGATGACCAACCCAAATTTATCAATCACAAACAAAAACTAAAAGCTTTGATAGTGAAAACAAGGGAAATGAAAGTTAAGAGACTCAACGATGAAATCAACCCAGAAAGCGTGCGAAAGGAGCCAAATCATCCCACCTAGAAGCTTCCTCCTATCAATATAATAATTTCTATTCCTTCTCTCATTAGGTGTAATCATTATTAGATAAAGAGGATTTGATACCATTAATTCAATCAAAAAATAAGTGCCCCTTGACCTTGGAAGGTAATGAACCTTCATTTTGCCACGAAAAAGAGGCAATAGAGCTAACTCCAAAGTTGGCAAAGAAGTCTGCACACCTGTTGGCTTCTCTAAATAATACAATCCTCAAAGTCATCAATAATCTTAAGGGAATTAAGAATAATATTCTTAATATTACAAGAGGGCTTGGCTAGTCTTTTGAGACATCTAATAATAATTAATGAGTCCCCTTCAATCCAAAGTTTATTAATTTTTAATTGTCTAGCAACTTTGAGGATTTCCAAAACTCCCATGGCCTTCGTTATGTGATTGGACTGAATCCCCTAAGGAGAAGCAATAGCAGCCACACAAATTCCATTAGAATCTCTTATAAAATCCTCACATCCTGCCCTACCAGGGTTCCCCTTAGCAGCACCATCAAAGTTAATTTTCATCCATCCTTCCAGAGGGTAGTACCAGACAATACCATCCCTACTCTTTTTAGCTTTGTAGTTACTTATGTCAACTTGAAGCCCCCATTTCCTAGCAACAATATTATCCTCCTCCTTGACATAGGGAGAATAAACAGGCCCAACATCACCAATAGACAGGTGCAAGTTCTGTCTAGCAGCTCTACAAATTTTCTCAAAAACAATCTCAGAAGAACAAGTCACATTTCTGAATATACGATTGTTTCTTTCTTTCCAAACCTGCCAAGACACAAAAGGCAATAACAAAGACCAAAGATTTTTCAAAATGGGATTAGAAGAGGGGCACTTCCATTGAGTAAAAAATCTTCCACCTTCTCTGGAAAGACCCAGTCAATACTTTAGAGATTAAGGATTCTGCTCCAGATATCATAGGTAAAAGGACAATAGAGAGAAAGATGTGAAACAGATTCAAAATCATTAAGGCACAAAAAACACCTATTCGGTAATTGAAAACCTCTCCTCATGAGGTTTTAGAGTAAGGATTTTATTTTGAATAAGTAGCCAAAAAAAGATGTTGATTTTTGGAATAAGAATCTTAGACCAGGCTTTGACCCACACAAGAGGATGTGGAATGGGAGGACCCATAACCTTGATGACATAAGCAACCGAGAATGAACCATCTGGAGTCATCTTCCAAGTAAAAAATCATGATGATCTCGGTCCACAAAAAAAGGACAAAAAATCTTGCTGGAGAGCAGAGAAGACAACATCAATATCCTCCAGCCTAACCCAAGAAGATTGCTGCCAATAATGACTAACCAGAGATCCAAATATTTCTTTACAAATCTCCATATAAGGCACCTGATGCACGTCAAAAGGGGCACAAGGCACAAAAGACAAGTTCAATTATTAGTAGATTAGTCACAACCAAAATGAAATACAAATGAACTTAAAAACCTTAAGATGCATATCAAGAGAGATATAAAGCACACAATAAAGAGCATACATAAATGAAAAAGGGAAAGAAAACCCCCCAAGATGCTCCCCAAAATGCTCATAGATGTTCCTCCCTTGTTCCTCTCCTCTCCAAGTCCCACATGAGTGTAGCTCTAATCTTTTAGCACTATCCATGGATGCCATATGAAGATTCAAGATGGTTGTGAAAATGAAAACAAATGCTTATGCAAGTGTGGATGACTTACTATGAGAAAGCTCCTAATTAGTCTATGTAAATCTTAGTATAATAACAATGCAAATTCTTCTTAATGCTCTCTAAAATGACTATAAGTTTGATGCACAAAAGACTTCTGATATTGAAAAATGAAGAATAAGAGCTCTATTTATAGGAGAAATAGGGCAATGGATGGTCAAGATTGAGTAATCTTAACAAGGGCTAGGATTGATGGGTTTATGATCCATGTGATGGCTTTCAACCCAATCCCATGATGTCAAATGTCAACATGAGATGGCTTGAAAGAGGGAAGAAGCATTAAATGCTTGAGATGACATGAAGGTTACCTTGGGAGGGTTTGGTTAGGCTTGAGTTAGTGAATAAAGCTTTTATCTAATGAATAATGCCTTTATCCAATGGATAAAATCTTGTGCAAGTGTTAGTGGGGATTGTTGGTGTTGGAAATAAGCCACACCCATATCGATGATAGACTGGTCCAAGAGGGGCTAGTAGCTCAGTGGTAGAGCACTCTAGCAGTGTATGGAAGGTCCTAGGTTCGAGTCCTAGCTGGTCCATGTCTCAACATGGTATCAGAGCTAGGTCCAAGCTAGGAGTACTCCAATAGCGTATGGAAGGTCTTAGGTTCAAGTCCTAGCTAGTCCATGTCTCAACAGGGATAACCATGGTCAAAGCAATGAATGCTTGAAGAGACCCATGAGTTAAATGAGGGTTGAGTTAGAGGAAAAGAATCTAACCATGTGGGTGAGTTGATTTTAACCATTAATGGTTATGTAAGAGCCATAAATGGCTATGTAAGAGCCTTAAATGGTCTATAAGACTTTGGGGGTTAACTTGTTGAAGGATAAAAAGCCTTTAATGCATTTCAAAGACTATGGAGGCTTTGAGAAGTGACTTCTCTTTGCTTAGGAATGTGACAATAATTAGGGAGGAGGATTAAGCTAATTTGGAATAGATTAGAAGAATCTAGAAGGGGTTTAGGATGCAAGTGGGTTTGGTGGGTGAGAGAAAATAGGATTTTAATTAAAATAAAATTCATTAATTTCAACTAAAATTGTGCAACTTGAATTTGTAGGAGAATGCAAGTGGGGGGGGGGGGGGGGGAGTTTAGAGATTTTAAATAAATATTTATTTATTTATAAATGCGGAGAGGGGTTAATTAAATAAATATGCTTTATTCATTTAATTAATTGTTAGAGTATGGTTTAATGAATTAATTTAAATAAATTGAATACTTTATTTAATTAATAGGAGAAGAGGTTTAAGATGAATTAATTAAATATCAATTTAATTAATTGTTGACTGATGGTTAAATAATCAAATAAATACTAAATATTCATTTAATTAAGTGGACAGATTTATGTGTCTACATTTGCCCCTCTTTGAGACGGTGTGGTTTATCGCGTCGTTTCAAAGAAAGAAAGATAGATATGAGAAATATGCCCCATAAATGTTAATTTAGTGGGTGGTATGCCCCCTCGAGAGATGGGCTATTTTTTTGTTGAAAAATCGGGCGATCTCTCGAAAAAGAGAAATAAGTTGGGGGGAGGTAGAATAGAAGAAATTAGAAATAATGGTGAAAGAATGGAAGAAGACGGAGAAATGACAAACCAGTGAGTACCCTTAGGTCATGCAGGAGATATGGTGCAAATGTAGTGTTTGCGCTTTTGATTGATACTGCACAATTGATCAAAATTGGTTGGACAATTTGGTGCAATCAGTTGAATTGCCCTGATCGATTCAAAGCATGACAGTTGATGTCAGTTGTTCACTTGGACAAGATAAAGTTTGAGTAAGTGAGTCAAAGTGACCTGTTGTGACTTAGATAATTGCTGGAATTGCTCAATGAAGTCAAGGTATCTGAAGCAAAATACTCATTGAGAGTTAGACAATTGATGTAATTGTCTATTTTGATTGTCTTTGATTGGTTGATCAATTAATAGTGTTTTTGTTTTACGTTGTTTGTGGCATTTGCTGGACTTAGTGTACCTATTGAGACTAGGCAATTGATGTAAATGCCCATTGTAGTCTAGGATTTGCCATGATTGATTACCTGTTGAGACCCCAAGATACTTGATCAAAAAGTATTTTTTGATAGTCTAGGTGTGCATGAGTCGATGTACCTGTGTAGACAAAGTATCTTGCTTTGCTTATAGGATGACCTAGGTAACATAGGTTACGCAACCCCTCTTTTTAGAGATGGATGGTGATGAATGTGGCTTGATTAGGTTGATGGGACACAATATAGGGTATGTGATACTGATGATCAAGATGTGGAGGGTGAGGGGGGGAGTTAATGTTAGATATAAGGTATGGAGGACCTAGGACCCATTCCTGTGGAAGAGGATAAAAAATGGAGTATCCATTGTCATGACTATGTATGAATGATAAGCAAGGATATGGATTAATGGACGGATGAAATACAAAAAAATGCAATATATACAGATGAGATGAAATGGTGATCCATGGATTATTCACAGTTCTTAATTTTCATCATCGAGCATGGTAGTATTGATCTTGGCTGAGGTATCAGAAACGAAAGTTGAGCATTTTACCTATAAGAAAATATCGTAGAGAAGGAAAGTTCCCTCCATTCTGATTCATGTACAAATGGTTGATGTATACATTAGAGCCAATAAGCCATAGTGATCCATGATTGTATTTTTTCATAGGATCACGTAGCTTAGTGAAATTCCCATGTAGACACCATTAGTATATGCCCCAGAACTTCATTTGAACAATCCACAGACAACAAACAAAGAAAAATATATCAGGAACCGTCTTAGCTACCCTAATCACTTGTGGATATCCTAGAGTAGCGTAGGAACCTAATATAAATAAATAAATAATTGACCAAGTGCTTAGCTTTTAGGATTCCCAAAGATACTAAGAGGGGGGGGTGAATCAGTATCTAACCGGTAAATGGATTTTCTGAACTTATTAAGCAAATTGTATTCCAAAACAGTGTACTGGTAAACCAGAATTAATGCAGTAAATAAGAACAATAAGCACAACATAGAAAGCACACCATAACACAATATTTTTAACGAGGAAACCCGATGTGGGAAAAACCTCGATGGGATTTGTGACCCACAATATTCACTAACTGGCCAATAAATGAATATTACTTACAATAGGGGCCTGCACATGCAGGAAGGCCAACTACCTAAAGCTCACTACTTAATTACAAAAGGGAAGTCTCAGTGACTTACAGAATGGATTATGCAAATCCAATACAATGTACTGCTTCGATTCAACATCTGCTATGTCAGGTTTAGTACCGGTTTAAGCTCACAAAATAACCATAAACCTTACTCCAAAATCTGCCTTAATATTCTCATGTTCGCATCTGCGTATTCTTACTTACACAAATGATCTATAAGATCTCATACTTATATATGAGTCCTATTATAATTCACCTTGTCGGATTACAAAAAGACATTACAATTAACTACAAAATGTAATAAACAAAATCTTGTCAGCTGGGGTGTCGGTAATCATCTTTGCTACTGCTGGTAAACTATCTGTCAGTGTAGAGTTTGCCGGTGCCATAGGATTGCAAGGTTTCCATCAATGACAATACCTTCAATCACCTACAATTTCTCATTGGAGTGTGCATTTGCCAACAATCTCCCCCTTTGGCATTGATGGCAACACTCATGAGAAAAAAGTCAAAATTGCATCCAAAATGTGTTGTCCAAAAATCTTACCAAAAAATGTACTAGATGTGTGCTCCCCTTGAGCAGATGATCTCTAAGTCATTTGGATTTTTCTCATTCCTACTACTCCCCCTTTGACATCAATGACAAAGGTTGTAAAAAATGTCAACTGAGTGTAGTTCACAACTGGATCCCTGTAACTGGTTGGTTACAATCAGAAATAGATCTGCCAGTACAAAATTTAAGCTGTTAGTGAACCTTTCACTATCTTTTAATGCTGCTTCTGTCCTTTGGATGGTACCGGTGAGTATGTGCATTTTCTCTTCCGGTGTCTTAAGTCCTAGAATAAGTGCCTCTGGAATCTCTTTTCTCAAAGAGACGAGAATATCAAGTTTCAAACCAAGTCTACATTTTAGTTCCTCAGCCTTGTATTGTATTCTTTCCTTTTTCTTTTCCAATTTTTCAAGTTTTTCCTCAAAACCTGCAATTTCCTGCTCTATTACCGATATGGGTTTTGATGAACCGATGAGATTATCAACTATATCATTTATTTCTGTCTATACTGTACTGATCTCCTTGTCTATATCTACTATCAAAATATTTGTCTTACATGAATCCCTGTACAACTTGATAAGTTGATACTTTGTCATGTTTTTACCATCAAAACTCTTAGGTTTTTGACATCTTTTGGGTTGCATTGTGGTAGTAAAGTATTGTGAATTGACTATATGTATTCCATGCGTAAACCTGAACTTATGAAATCATGTTTGAACTTTGCCGGTCTATTCCTGCAACCATACCAATTTATTCCTGCAGCCAAGTGGTTTGTTCCTATTGTTATGTGGATTATTTAGGATAATGTTATATGTGAGTTAATGAATGTATTAATTAAGTAAAATACGTATGCATGTCCTTGTATATTGTTCTTGTTTAGTATAGATAATAAATGTTGCCGCAATGGATGTTCTCCTTTCGCACCTAAGGAATGAAGAATCACGTATGAGATAACTGGAGATCAAACTAAAGAGGAGCCAAGCGAGTGTAAGATATTGCATAACCGGAGCAGCCATACATCACTATGGGAGTTTAACTCTAGTGGGCATTGAATTCACAAAATATTGCTATGGCATGCAAAGACTGTGGTTCGGTTTAGATCCACATTTCCTGCAGCCAAGCTCTAGTTATTTTCTTCATCTGTCAATCATCAGCCTCTTCTTCTGGGCGTGATTTGAGTTGTCCATTGTAGTTGACCTTTGCTTTATAATAAGATCTTCCTTTTTCTTAGAGGTTAGACAAAATAGAAAGGAATAGAGAAGAGAATTTTGACAGACATTCTGGAGTTTTTCTTTTAGAACATGTAATCATTTTCAGGAAGAAATGAATGAGAAATATGTTGTTCTGATTTGTTAAAATTATTTTACTGGAAGCTTGATATCACTCATCCAAGGGGGCCCACTTGGTGAGTGATCCTGTGTTTATGTTCATTGAAATTATTTCTTCTTTAGTTGTAGTAGAAGTTCATGCCTAGTTTGTTCCTGCAGCCAAGCCAGAACAGAGTTATTTCTATTATTTATATTAGATCATTCCAACATAGTTTTTATAAGTTTTCATGTAGCCTTCTATGATTTCCATTCTTGCTTTTCCTTTTTGCATAATGTTAAGTTACTGTAGTAATGCAAAATAGCCATTGAAGGAGATTAGTGCATATATAGTGCATATCCATTTCAAGTTTTACGTCCCTAGGTTGATAACTAAATGAACACTAGCCATGAAAATAGTAACTTTACCAATTGAATGTCCAAACTTCAGATTGATATTTCAATTAGAGTTATTATTATTATAGTTGGAGTAGACATTTTTGGAGCCGTTGCTGGGGATGGTGTCAAACTAAGAACCTTTTATGGTTATTATAGTTGTTTTTAATTGGTTGAAAATTTCATGAATCTGCATGCATAGCCGAAGAAGAGACCCCAGAGGTAGATTTCTGCCCACTCATCCTAATCATGTAGAAGATAATTTCCCAGATATAAATCCTTTTGCTGAACTTTACCAAGCCCCACAAAATTTGAATACCCTGAATTTGAATTTCTAGAAGGTAGTCTTTAGTTCCTTTTTGGTCCACAAGAAGAAGAATTTCCTATAGTAACAACCCCCACAAGTCCAATGCAAGGGAACCCTCCTCCTGGTGGAAATAATCCACCACCACCACTTGGTCCAACATTTGAGTTTCCCATCTCTGATCAGCATGATAATGCTAACCTCAAGAACATTCCAGCATCTTCACTCCCTAAATTTTATGGGTTGGTGACAGAGGATCCGGATACATTTCTGTTTGAGTTTGATTTTCTCTGTAGGAGTTTTGACTATACTACATATGCCCATAGACTCAAAATTTTTCCTGCCACTTTGAAGGAGTCATCCTTGAGATGGTTTATGAGCTTGGGTAGTAGCATAATCAATACATAGGATGAGATGAAACAACTATTTCTTGTAAAATACAAAGATTATTGTAGAGGCACTGATCATCATGGGGATGATATCTTTAGAATGACACAATCTGAAGATGAGAGTCTTGAAGATTATCTGGAAAGGTTTCTGTTTAGTGTCCAGAAGTCCAAGCATAGTACTCTGAATGAAGATTCTCTCAAATTGATATTTTTGAGGGGTATCAGTGATGAATGCACCGATTCCTTAGATCTTATGGGAGGAGGTGACATTACACAATCTACTTGGGCTGAAATAGGACAAATTTGCAAAAAGTATTCCAGATCTACATCTAAGAAGAATAGGAGATTTAAGCCAGGGGCACCATTATCAGCATCTAGAACTAGAGTTTCTAGATTGGAACTTAGTCATTTGTTAAAAGACTTCAAGGAGGACATAATAAACAATATGGCTACCCAGTTGGATACATTGGGAGCTAAGAAGAAGCATGAAGAAGCTGATGCATTCCTTGCAGAATTCTATCCTCATTGTAAACAATAGAAGAAAGATTGCAGATGTAAGATGATTGCAAATGAGGAAATACCTGACTTCAAACCAGTTCAAGGTGAGGATGAGCAAGTCTTCTATGTTTCTCAAAGAAGACCAAATTTTCAGAGACAAGGTATGCCACCTGATCCACTTTCTTTTTATGGTTATAGTGGTAATTCTTATGCACCAAACAACCAATGGCAACCACAATATTCTCAAAATTTTGGTAACTATCCACATTGGTATGGGTCACAAGGCCAAGGGAAGCAATTTGCTAATCAAGTTCCACAGTGGCAGTAGCCATAGGGGAAATGGTATCCACCTTAGGGTCAAGTGAACTAGTTTCAAGGGAATTGGCAACCTACCTCTCAATGGAGGGGGAACCAATCATGGCTAGCCCAATCTTCCGGATATCAGCCTCCTGTTCAGCAGCCACAACCTCCTGCTTTAATGCCTCCTCTTGCAGCCATTGTTGCACCACCTAAGCCAACACAGTTGCCTACTCAATCATTTCCAAATCTAAATATCAAATCTTAGCAACAACAAAAAGCTTATTCAGCTGATGTTAATTAGTACCTAGCCTATTCTTTATCACTAGATGACATACACCTCCGATCTGGAACAACTTTACCTAATCCCTCTCATCTAGTTATCACTGATGTATAGGAGGAGCAAGAAATTTTTAATTCAACATATACAATACCCTTGACTCAAATATTGCCACCATTTCCCCATAGATTGCAAGACAAAGAAGTTCCCATTGAACAACAACAAAGCTTTGATATTATTGATCAACTGAAGCACATTTGTGTTAAAATTCCATTGTTGCAAGCAATAAAGGATGTGCCTATATATGGTAAGGCATTGAGAGAGGCATGCCTAAAGAAACCTAGCAGGAAGAAAAAGGATCCACAAACAGTGCATGTTATGGGTCAATTGGCTGATATCATGTTAGGTAAAATTGCAATTCCAAAGTATTCTGATCCAGGTAGTCTTGTTGTGAGTATAGTCATTAATGGCAGTCAAATAAAGAATGTTTTGATTGATTTAGGAGCATCCATTAATGTAATGACAAGGGAAGTAATGAAACATCTAGAGATCAATAGTTTAAGGGCTACACCCATAGTTCTACAACTTGCTGATGGCTCTACAGTAAGACCTGACAGTATCATAGAGGATGTCGTAGTTATTCTAGATTCTTGGGAATATCCTGCAGACTTTATGATTCTATCTCCAAAAGCAACATTGGGAGGATATCCGGTTATTTTGGGTAGACCTTGGCTTGCCATAGCTAATGCATATATTGGGTGTAGATCAAGAGACATGACTATTTCAGATGGGAGTTCTACAAAAACATTAGCCTTGTATTCTCCAGCACAACCACAACTTGAGCAACAACAAGCTGTTTGGCCTATCTTGGGGGAGGAATCTGAAGAAATTGATTCTATTAATCACCTTATGATGATTAATCAAAGACCACTCATGCAATTATATGATGAGGAATCAATTCTTTATAAAATACTGATAAATGAATTTATAGAAGAGCAAAAATTTCAGGAATTAGTTCCGAATATTGCAGGTTTGGACTTTCCTGCAGCCACTGATATTTTGCATACTCTGTTGCCGCAGGAATTATCTTTTTCTCATTTTTCTGATATAAATTAGATTGATCTTACTATTAAGATAGAGGTGGAATTGAATAAATATTTGAATATCAATAGAGATTTATTGGATACTCAAAAAGAGGGCCTTGTAGACTTGCTGAAACTCCATAAAAATGCTTTTGCATGGGATTACAAGGATATGAGTGGGATTGATCTTGTAGTTTGTATTCACCGTATTTACATAAAGGACAATTGTTGCCCACTTAGACAACCTCAAAGAAGAGTCAATCTTGCCTTGAAGGAGATAGTTAAAGAAGAATTACAGAAATTGTTGAAAGTTGGGTTTATCTATCCTATCTCTGACAGTCAATGGGTATCACCTTTGGTGATAGTGCCTAAAAAAGGAGGCAAATGGAGGGTATGTGTTGATTATAGAGCTCTAAATTTAGCAATAAGAAAAGATCATTTTCCATAGCCATTTGTGGATCAGGTATTAGATTCTCTTGCTGGTAAGAGATATTTTTCATTCCTTGATGGATTTAGTGGCTACAATCAGATACAGATAGCCCCAGAGGATCAAGAGAAGACAACATTTACTTGCCCATGGGGCACGTATGCATATTCTATTCTTCCTTTTGGGTTGTGTAATGCTCTAGCCACTTTTCAAAGGGCAGTGATCAGTATTTTTTCTGATATTTCTCAAGATATTATGGAAATTTACATGGATGACTTCACAACTTATGGTTCTGAATTTGATCAAGCATTAGGTAATTTGAAGAAATTTTTGCAGCGATGTGAAGACTATAATCTGTCTTTAAACAATGAGAAGTGTATTATTAAGATGGAAGAAGGAATAGTTCTTGGTCATCATATATCTGTACAAGGCATACAGGTGGATCCAGCAAAGATTGAGGTCATTCAGCATAAGAATGACCCAGTGAAGCAAAAAGATGTGAGAAGTTTTCTTGGTCATGTTGGATACTACAAAAGGTTTATCAAAGATTTCAATAAAATTGCAAGTCAATTATATTCACTGCTTACCAAAGATGCAGAATTTAAATGGACCCCAACATGCAATGAAGCTTTCTTAAAGCTTAAGCATGCTTTGACTCAAGCACTAGTTCTTAAGGGGCCAAATTGGTCTTTACCATTCCAAATCCATATAGGTGCATCTGATTATGCAATAGGAGCAGTGCTAGGCCAAAGAATTGACAAATTGGAAAATGCAATATATTATATTAGTAAGAATTTGCAGGGACCTGAATTGAATTATATAGTTACTGAAAATGAAATGCTAGCTGTCATATATGCACTTAACAAATTTAGACACTATATCACAAGGTATCCCATATTTGTGCATACAGATCATACTGCAATAAGATATCTCATAAATAAGCCATCAATCACTGGTAGATTAGCTCGCTAGTTATTGTTGATGCAAGAATTTGATATCATGGTTGTTGATAAGCCAGGGAAGTCTAATGTGGTTGCAGATTATGTTTCACGTCTTCAATTATAGGAAGATTCCACAATAATAGATGACACTTTTCCAGATGAACATTTATTTCTCATACAAGCTCACACCCCTTCGTATGCTGATACTGCCAACTATCTAGCTATAGCTAAGATGCCAATTTATTTCTCTCATAGGAAAAAAAGGTTGCTAGTTGAAAAAAGTTTCAACTTTTCATGGATTGCTGGTTGTCTATTTTATACTGGACCTGACCAAGTCATGCAAAGATGTGTCAGAGAAGATGAAACATATACATCCTGCATGCATGTCATGATGAACCATGTGGAGGTCATTTTGCTGCCAAAAGAATAGCACTGAAAATACTTAATACAAGATTCTATTGGCCCACATTACACAAGGATGCAGCTCAGTACACAAGGAAATGTGACAGATGTCAGCAAATGGAAAAACCTACAAAATCTGATGAAATGCCACTATATCCTCAAATATCAGTTGCACCATTTGACAAATGGGGATTAGATTTTGTTGGCCCAATTGATCCCCCTTCTAATGGCAAATCTTATATCTTGGTATGTATAGACTATGTAACAAAATGGGTAGAAGCTAGAGCCATGACACATGCAAGAGATAATAAGGTGGCCAAGTTTCTCTACGAGGAGATATTTACAAGATATGGAGTACCAAGGGAAATTGTCTCTGACCAAGGACCTCAATTTACTTCAATATTGATAAAGGCTTTGGTCAATGAATACAATATAAGACACAAGAAATCTACTCCATATCATCCACAGTCTAATGGACAGGTAGAAGTTACAAATAGAGAGCTTGAGGCTATTCTTACAAAAACAATGTCTGTTCACAGGAAAGATTGGTCTCATAAACTTTCAGAAGCAATTTGGGCATATAAAACAACTTGGAAAACACCAATTGGTTTCACACCTTTTGAGATGGTTTATGGCAAAACAACAATGATGCCTATTAAATTTGAGCATAAAAATTTGAGAACAACTTTGCAATTAAATATGACATTGTGTGAAGCATAGAAAGAACGCATTCAACAATTAAATGCTCTAGATGAATGGAGAAATATAGTTGTTCACTAGACAGAACTGATTCAAAATCAAAGAGTAAAATGGCATGATAAATATATCAGGGAAAAGAAATTCAAAGTTGGTGACTGGGCACTACTTTATGATTCCAGATATAAAGATACTATGGGAAAGATTCAAACTAGGTGGTTAGGTCCTTATGAGATAAAAGAAGTTTTCCAGAATGGAGCAGTCTGTTTGTCTACAATTGATCCTGTTCGATTTAAACTCTTAGTAAATGGGCACAGACTAAGACTATATCATAAGCCAACTAATAAAGAAGAGTTCCTGCAGCAGTTTGTTCCACAAAGTGACATAAAGGTTCCTACAACCACTGAAAAGGTTTGTGCAGCTACTGAAAAGGTTCCTGTAGCCACTGAAAAGGTTCTTGCAGCAACTGATATGGATTCTGCAGCAACTCATGAGCCTCCTATTGCAATTAAGCAAGCTAATAAAGGTAATGTTCCCGCAGCCTCTGCAGTGAACATATTTGCCAGTTCATAATTAAATATTTCCTTTTTATATGAGAATATTCTTCTCTGTGCATAAAATCCCACCCACGACATTCCATCCCACATTTTTACCTATCATTTCATTTCATTTCGCCTTCATTTTCGTGCAATTGCAAGTATGTGTATATTGTATTTTATTTTAATTATGCATTTATTAGTTAATTATGATTATATCCTGTTTAAATCTGCTCCACTACCCGAAATCTTTTCAGCTTGTGTGGACACGTGCTAGGTTAAGTTGGGGGTACTTTATGGTTCATTTTCCAATATGATTAATTATCAGTCCTTTTTGGTACCCCAAATTGATCTACTCCCCATCATTACTGATTATGTTATTATTTCACGCAAGTGAATAATAAAGTTTGCTGCCAGACTTAAGATATGTAAAGAGATTTCATTTTTTTTTAGCAATACTGTCAAATATTCTAGTTCAGCTGCAGAGAGAAAAATATCAGAGTAAAAGATGGGCGGTGATCTAATTCGCCATGAGCCAACGGTCCATGAAGGGTTGCTACAGGATGGTGTTTGTGAGCATTATTTCCGAAAACATGGCCGGTTGGATTACTTCTTGAAAATCAGGGATTACAATGAAGAAATTGCGGCAGAATTAATGCATTCCTTTGATGAAGGTGAAGCTACGGTTAAAGGTTTGAGGGTAATTGCTATGGAACAACAAATAGCAAAAGTAATAGGGTTGCTGTAGGAAGGAGAATTCTTTCCAGAATCAAAAGACGCAAGGAGCGCCAGGGTAGAGCTCACAACTCCCACTGACGGACCCTTTATGGTGGATAGACAAGGAACTAGAAGGGTTTCTCTATTAGCACATTGGCCTCAAGTAGCTTTGTATGTTATGAAATACATTACATGTGAAGGGCGGTATTCAAACCTGCATTCACCTCATTTTTAGTTACTTAGCCATCTGCGGAATGGCCGGCAAGTTAATGTACCTAATTTCTTATACCATCTCATTTCTACAAGTGCGAAGGAGACGCGAAAGAATGGAAATTGCTCCGTTAGCCATCATGGACTGGTTAAGCTACTTGTACAGTGGTCCCTAAGAGATGTTTTACAAATGGAATGGGGTGTATTTGAGTCTATGCAACAATTTAGGGTTGATGATGCCCCTGTTGCAGATAATCTACCGGTTGAAGAAGAAAATGTTGTAGATAATCCACCTATTGAAGATGAGGGTTTGTTTGTTGCTGAAGGAGCCGTAGTTATTATGGAAGAAAATATTGAATCAGAACCAATTGAAGAACAACCCTCTACTTCTCTTCAAAGAGATTCACCAGTTTTGCAAAGGAAGGGAAAAGAATAAGAAATGGGTGAAACAGAGGAAGAATTTATTACCCAGCCCAGGTAACTCAAATTCCTCCTGCAGCCAAGAGGCGTAGGACAAAAATAGAAACTCCTACACCCATTCCAAAAGTGTATGTGAGAAGAACACAAAGGAGGACACATAAGACTCAACCTATGGGTAATCCAGTAGAGGTTATTGCAGTAGAAACTTTGGAAGAAGAAAGCCCTATGGAGGATTAAATTCAAGAAAATGTTGTGGAGATTCAAGAAAATGTTGTTGAGGATAAACTAGAAAATCATGCTTCTGTGGCACTGCAATTTGAAGAAAATGTTGAAGATGTTCTACAACAGCCTGAGTAAAATATGGAAGGTATGCCAGCTCAGAATGAGGAGTTTATTGAAGAAATCCCGTGATCTAAGGTAGTACCTATAAGACCTCCTTCATCCCTAAGTATTTTATCTATTGCTTTAACATTTTATTGACAATGGGAAATAGAGAAGGATAGGCTGCAAGGGATTATTGATAAACAACAAAAAGAGATTGAAAAGAGAGATAACAGAATTGAAGAATTAGAAGCTAAGGTAGAAATAATTTATGGTATAGTTCCTGAGTTGATGCAGTGTAGGGCACCTCCAAGAATTTATGCACTACATTTGAAAGAGCGATATCTGAACTTCAAATTAAATCGCATTGTTAGGGACTTTAATCCTTCCTTAGAAACACCTGAAGAATTCTTTTTTGCTTATCAGACCTCTCCACCTACTGTGAAAAATTTGCTATGTGAATTATATTTACATAACTATGTTGTACCTTCAGACAGGGAGTAGAATCCTTTATTGTATATTGGGGATATCCATATCAGAGCTTTAATGTCATGGATCCAAAATGAGATTATCATAGGGCCACAAGCCAGGGAGTATGAAAAATTAGAACTTGACTTTCCATTTCCATTAAGAAGGGAGTTGCAAGAACCAAGGGTTCTTTATTATGATTGGAAAAAGTTACTAATAAGAGATGATGTTAGTAAAATAGTGCTTCCAATGAGAGAAGAAGTTTATCAAGCATATGAGCATTTGTTTCAAACTACCAGGACAACTGCAATGGAAGGGTTAACTTAGCGCTGGAATAATCTACCGAAACATTTAAAACAGGGAGAACCTTATTCACTACAAAATTTTCATGCATCCATGCAAAGAGCCCCCAGATACATACAGTTAGGCAGGGAGAAAGCCAACAACTGGCTACTATTGATCTTTCAACCTTCGATCCTTATGTGGCCACTCTTGGCATGCTAGCCAACATAGTAGAATTATGATGTATTCACAAAAGAAACAACTAGATGGGCTAGGCTGGAAAAAATGAAAGGATTTTATTGGAACTTGGCTTCAGGGGGGATAGGTCAGGGCACTGTTGGTGATTTAAGGGTTACAACGAGAATCATAAATTTTCCTTTTGCTACAGGATCAACAAACTCTTAAAGTTGGGGGGCATGATAAGTTGATACTTTGTCATGTTTTTACCATTAAAAATCTTAGGTTTTTTAAATCTTTTGGGTTGCATTGTGGTAGTAAAGTATTGTGAATTCACTATATGTATTCCATGCGTAAACCTGAACTTATGAAATCATGTTTGAACTTTGCCGGTCTTTTCTTGCAGCCATACCAATTTATTCCTGTAGCCAAGTGGTTTGTTCCTATTGTTATGTGGATTATTTGGGATAATGTTATATGTGAGTTAATGAATGTATTAATTAAGTAAAATATGCATGCATGTCCTTGTATGTTGTTCTTGTTTAGTGTAGATAATAAATGATGCCGCAATGGATGTTCTCCTTTCGCGCCTAAGGAATGAAGAATCACGTATGAGATAACTAAAGATCAAATTGAAGAGGAGCCGAGTGAGCGCAAGATATGGCTTAACCGGAGTAGCCATACATCACTATGGGAGTTTAACTCTAGTGGGCATTGAATTCACAAAATATCGCCACGGCATGCAAAGACTGTGGTTCGGTTTAGATCCACGTTTCTTGCAGCCAAGCTCTAGTTATCTTCTTCATCTATCAATCATCCACCTCTTCTTCTGGGTGTGATTTGAGTTGTCCATTGTAGTTGACCTTTGCTTTATAATAAGCTCTTCCTTTTTCTTAGAGGTTAGACAGAATAGAAAGGAATAGAGAAGAGAATTTTGATAGGCATTCTGGAGTTTTTGTTTTAGAACATGTAATCATTTTCAGGAAGAAATGAATGAGAAATATGTTGTTCTGAGCTGTTAAAAATATCACTCATCCAAGGGGGCCCACTTGGTGAGTGATCCTGTGTTTATGTTCATTGAAATTATTTCTTCTTTAGTTGTAGTAGAAGTTCATGCCTAGATTGTTCCTGCAGCCATTGGAAATAGATTCACTGACTATTCCTGCAGCCAAGCCAGAACATAGTTATTTCTGTTATTTATATTAGATCATTCCAGCATAGTTTTTATAAGTTTTCATGTAGCCTTCTATGATTTCCATTCTTGCTTTTCCTTTTGGCACAATGTTAAGTTATTGCAACAATGCAAAATAGCCATTGAAGGAGCTTAGTGCATATATAGTGCCAACCGATTTCAAGTTTTACCTCCCTGGGTTGATAACTAAATGAATACTAGCCATGAAAATAGTAACTTTACCAATTGAATGTCCAAACTTCAGATTGAAATTTCAATTAGAGTTATTATTATTATAGTTGGAGTAGACACAACTCCTTAAATTCCTTTAATGTTTTGTTTAGTGTCGGTAGGAGGGTGTCAATGTGTTCCGTGCACTTCTTTATTGTCTCATCAAAGAATTTTTCTTTTTCCTTGTTCATTTTCTCACTGAAAGTCTCCTCATTAATTTGATCAACTATCAAAAGATTGCCGGTGATATACTTAGACAATGTGTCTAGTTGACTCAAAGAATCTTTATTTTCCACATTGCACTTGGGTGCAATCAATTTCAAAATAGGGATGGTATCATCAATTGCCTTGTATGCAAGTGCATTGCAATCTATGATTTTCTTGATGGAATCCAATAATACCTTTGTTACATTTGTCGGTCTAAATTTTGTTAAGGAGGGACCAAAAGATTGTCCAACTAGTTTAACAATCTGCATTTCACCGGTGCGAGTAACGTCTTTGCTTATGTTGACCTCTTGTAGGTCAATTTGTGTTTGCATCTCAACTAGCAAAGGTTTGGGTTTCTCAGTTGTTGCCGGTGGCACTCTCTCTGTCTCAACCTTTTTTTCTTCATGTTTCTCAGAATGTACCTCTGTCGGTTTCTCTGTGCATTCCACTGTCGGTTTCTCTAATTGTGTCTCAGTGTTATCTACAGTTTCTCTGTGTGTACCTCTGAACTATCCATTGCTGGTATCTCAATAGATTTTACTGTGTTATCAGTATCTGGTTGCTCTAACTCAATAGGTTTTTCAGTGTGTACATCAATGGTATTTGTCTTTCTAGTATCCAAGAGATCAGTTAATTGTTCAGTGTGTGTTTCAATCCCAATCTCAACATTTCCAACGGTATCTTCAATATGTGTTTCTACAACAATATCCTCAGTCGGTGGCTCAGTTGCCACATATTTCTTCTCAGTGGTTTCCTTATCAACCATAATGTTTACTTCTTGTGTGTCAATATTTATAGTATATAACACCTCTGAATCAGGATTGATATCTTCATTTGTTGTCTTCATGCTCTCAACATTATCTGTTACCGGTGGTGTATCAACAGTCTCAATTGGTGGAGTATCAGAAGGAGGTGGGGGCAAGTTATTTGTTACTTTTATGCTTGGAGGACCACCTACCTTGCCTTTACCTTTATCCTTATCCTTATCCTTTTGATAGACTCTGAAAGCTTTGGGTCGTTTAAGTTCTTATTGCTTTTTCTTCTCCACAAAGAAGATATCCCATTTGTCTGTTGTCTCTTCAATGATCTCATTCACTCTTCTAGCCATTAAAGCTACATGTCGGTGACCAGTGGAAAATACAGTCCTGTTAGCATCACTTATCAGTTCATCAATTTCTTCTGCTAATTTCACTGGGTGAACTGCAAATAGTTTTTCTACCTTTATCTTCTTATCCAATTCCACAATTGCTAATCTCTTTGCATCTAGTCTTCTATACAAGTCACTTGGTAGATCATCTACAACTTCTATCAAAAATTTCTTGTAAATGTCTAAGTGTAAAATAACACTGTTTTCTATGCTTTCCTTTTCTTCATTAGTGAAAGTACTATACAACTTGCTAACATTTGACAAGTTTCCATGTTCAGTTATTTCATTCAAAAGATTATCTAAGGGAGGGATAATTTGTTTTTCATTCTTCTTCCTGGGTGTCATTTTCTTTGCCGGAGGCCTTACTGCCCATTGTTTCCTTCTTGTTCTCTTTGGTGTAGGAGCGGGTACCGGTGAAGGTTTCCTTTTTCTTTCTACTCTCTCAAACTCTATCAGTATTTCACTATCAAAGGAGGTACCAACCGGTGAAAGATGTACTTTTGGTTGTAATCCTTCCAAGTCACTTTCCTTGATACCAATCTTTTTCAACAAGTCTTAATTTCTTTTGCCTGTTTAGTTACTTTTCTGATTGTTTGTTCTCTTCTCTTCCTTTGTTTCATGGTTTGTACTTTTCTTTCAATGGTTTCAACATTTCTAAATACTTCTTCTTCAGGTTCTCTAGGTTCTTCAAGGAGGGCTTTAACATATGTTTCTATTATGTTTTCATCTACCTCATAACCCATTTCAGTTACCCAAACTGTTCTAGGAACCACTGCTTCTATCTTGATTTCATCCTTCTTTATAACAAAGCATATATCCTTTTGGTATTTGTCAACTATGGTTTGAGATAGTCTTTCCCTAGTCTTCATTCTAGCCTTAAATGCCTGAAAGTATTCAATTATGTTCTTTTCCCTGTCATCTCCCATGTTGTTAAATATATCCAAAAGTTGTTTTCCTATTGGTATGTCAAAACCAAATCCTTTTCTACCTATATCGGGAACTTCCTTGTGATGTATAGTAATAGACATACAAGTGAGTTACCAAATTTGAATGTGCCTTTCTTTTCTCCTTTGATTTTCTTTAGATTATCAATCAATTCATCCTTTAGCCATTCACATATGTCAATCTTAGTGTTACTATTTACCATGTCATAAGCACTCTTGATACATAAACTAGAAACAAAGTTTAATCTATTAGCATGTGTAGTCTTGTATCCAAGTATCCTGCTAATGAATCTTACATTAATATCCTTCACATCATTTACTCTCAAGGATCTGCTATCATGGGTTGCACCGATTAGAGTCATCACAATGTCGTTAGAGACCTTCTTTCCTTTTTCTGGTCTGCTACCGGTGGAAGGTTAGCCAGTCACTGCCCTAACTTCTTCTTTTGTAATCTTATGGATGTAATCTAGCCAAAAGAACTCCCCATGAACTCTGCTCAATACAATTCTTATAACTTCCTTGGGAAAATCAAGAATGCTAAGTATTTCCACAAAACCTAGGGTTTCAATTATCTTGTGTTCTGGTTTCACATTACCATTTTCATCACAAATTACAATCCTATACATGTTCATTATCTCATCAGGACCAAGTTCCTCAATATGACAATGTATGTATATCCTAGGGTCTTCAGCATAAGCAACTCCTTTGGGTATTTTAGAAAATGCTCCTAGGGTATCATCCTGCTTTGCAACTTCGGGTATAATCTTAAATACGGGTCTAGGGTGTTTAACCACTTCAATTACAATAGGGTTTGCAATGAATTCAGGTGCAGAGGAGGAAGCCATTATATAAATACCCTAATATGCCTTTAGGTTTGAATGCTTGATAGATTTGCTTCACTTCTCTTTGTGGATGCCTTCGCTTGGGATTTTCGTGCTCTAAGGAAGTTTGAATGCTCGGTGAATGAAAAAGAGTGAAAACCACTTGCTTTATAATGTCATTTCCTTCAACTACCATAATAAATGTCTGTCGGTTAAGTGAAAAATTAACTCATCTGTCGGTAAAGAAGCATTTCATCTTCTTACCATCAACTAAGGGTAAACTAGCATGTTTTCAATTTTTTGACATACCCCCAAGGGATTTCTTTTCAGTTAGATGAAGAATCTCTTGCCGATGGAGTGATACTCTGTTCTATCAATTAAGGAATAGCCTCATCAACTTTCTGATGTCTCTTTCTAATCCATTGTTTTGAAAATTCTTGCTTTACCTCATCAACCTTCTCTTTACCTTTCAAACTAGGTCCTTTGTTATTTGCCAGTGATGCCTTACTTCTACAAAATTTTGTAATATGTCCAATCTTGTTACAAGCATAACAAGTCACATTATTTTTCTAAATAGCTTTTCCATATCCTATGTAGGTATGTGTTCTGCATTGATTAGATAAGTGTCCAAATCTTCCACAAACATAACATCTTACATTCATTCTGCAATTTTCTGAATTATGACCAATTTTGTTGCATTTAGAACATTGACCGGTGGGTGCATTAGTGTTCTGATAGTTTCTAGATCTACACTGATTTTCTCTATGACCATACTTGTTACAGTTAAAGAATTTCCCATTAAATTTGTATGCATTAGGTTGTCTTACCTATTTACTATGATCATGACTGTTTGCAGTACCGAAGCTTTCACCAACTTCAAAACCAAGGCCATTAGTATCTCCATTAGGTTTCTGATTTTTCAGCATGTCATAAATTTCTTCTAAACTTTTCTTGAATTTCTCCTTATGTTGATTTGCAGTAGCCAACTCATTTTCCAAGAAATCTTTCTGTCTCATGAGTTTAGTTTTATCATGTTCCAAGTGAATCAAATTTGTCTTCAACATATCACTTTCATGACTGAGTCTTAGAGTTTCATTTGCATCATCATTTATTCTCCTAGCCAAGTCATCTTCATTCTTCTTTCTGTCTTCAATGTCTTTACAAAATCTCACAGTCATATCTTGCATCTCGTTCCTCAAGGTCATGTTTTCTTGCTTCAACTTGCTTACAAGATCATTAAGAGTTTCTTTTTCATCATCATCACTCTGTATCTTCTAATGAAGTTCTCTTTTTTTGCTTCTAGCAATAGTGATATTTCCTTGAAGCCCTTGAATGATTTCCTGTGTAGCCTTTAGATCATCCTCAAGTTTGATATTCTTCAACTTTTCTGCATCATAATCTGCAAGATCTGTTTCCAATTGCTTTCTCAAGTTTTCCATCTGTACCGATGTCAGAATCTCCCTCAAGCTATTAGGCTTTTGAAAAAAGAGGACCAGGCTCTGATACCAATTGTTAGGATTCCCAAATATACTGAGAGGGGGGGGGGGGTGAATTAGTATCTAACTGGTAAATGGATTTTCTAAACTTTTTAAGCAAATTGCATTCCAAAACAGTGTACCGGTAAACCATAATTAATGCAGTAAATAAGAACAATAAGCACAACATAGAAAGCACACCATAACACAATATTTTTAATGAGGAAACCTGGTGTGGGAAAAACCTCGATGAGATTTGTGACCCACAATATTCACTCGTTGGCCAATAAATGAATATTACTTACAATAGGGGCCTGCACATGCAGGAAGGCCAACTGCCTAAAGCTCACTACTTAATTACAAAAGGGAAGTCTCATTGACTTACAGAATGTATTATGCAAATCCAATACAATGTACTGCTTCGGTTCAACATCTGCTATGCTAGGTTCAGTATCGGTTTAAGCTCACAAAATAACCATAAACCTCACTCCAAAATCTGCCTTAATATTCACATGTTCGCATCTGCCTATTCTTACTTACTTACACAAATGATCTATAAGATCTCATACTTATATATGAGTCCTATTACAATTTGCCTTGTCAGCTTACAAAAAGATATTACAATTAAATACAAAATGTAATAAACAAAATCCTATCTGCTGGGGTGCCGGTAATCATCTTTGTTGCTGTCGGTAAACTATCTGTCGGTGTAGAGTCTACCAGTGCCGGTGTCTGCTGGTGCCATAAGATTGCAAGGTTGCCATCAATGACAATACCTTCAATCACCTACAATTTCTCATTGGAGTGTGCATTTTCCAACATTAGCAACCAAACATAATTTTCTTGTCAAAGAAAATGTTACCATGTCTTGTTTGTGAGAAAGGATGCATCCTTGTGAAGATGATTGTGTGCATATGTTTTGATTGGTTGGTTGATTTGATAGGTGGTCATCATTTGAATAACTCAAAATGTTGTTTTGTGTCTTTTGTGATTTGTATGTACAAGGAATAATATACATTACAATGTTTTTGATTGATTTTGATGTTTTTGTCATGTTTTTGGATTTTTTGAATATTGTGAATCTTTTTGGTATTATCTTTAGGACATTTTGCAAACGTTTTTGGGATTTTTGAAGAGTATATGAATGTTTTTGGTATTATTTCAAGACGTTTTTGAATGAGCGACTCAATGTATCACAAGCAATGGAGAATCCACTCCCATTAGTAGGTTTAAGAATATTGCCCCTAGTTAGATGTTGCTATGAAAGCGTGACATAGAACACATGAAGTAATAACCCAAATTGCAGATCAATAAAAGGCCATGGTATAAATGATGGATGAATGGATGCAATGGATGTGATTGCAACAAGTCTAAAAGACAATGGAGCCATAGCCTTTACAAATGGTGCTTGTTTACCAGGTTTTCACCACCATACTGACCCAAGGCATTACCGAAGTGGTTATCACTGTTTGGATGAATAATTTTTCTTTACTATTTTCTTGATTTTGTTTTTTGTATTTTTGTTCAGGACTATTTTCTGAATGTTTTTGGTATTTTCTGATATTGGAGGAGCTTGATGCTCTACACAACTTATGTATGAAACATTTTTAGATGCATGCTATTGATCGGATCTGCTAGTGGTTCTCTTTTTGAAGTTGCTAACTGATATGCCCCAGATCTGAAGACAACAGTGATGACATATGGACCCAGCCAATTGGATTCAAATTTTCCCTGGTGTTCTCTATTTGGTTGATTGTGAGGATTCTCCCTGAGAACAAGATCTCCTACTTCAAATGTGCAAGGTTTGACCCTATGATTGTAGCTTTTGCTCATGCACTGCTAGTAGGCTTTTAGGTGATTGTAGGTAGCTTGTCGCTTTTCATCAAGCAGTTCCAAGTCCTAAAGACGTGAGACTCAATATTCTTCATCATTTATTAGATTGTGCAAGGATACCTATAGAGATGGTACTTCAACCTCAATAGGAAAGATGACTTCTTCTCCATAAACCAGTGAGTAGGGGGTTGCGCTTGTAGGGGTTCGAATGCTAGTTCGATATGCCCATAGTGTTATTTCAAATGAATGTGCCAATCACGACCAACATCATTGACTGTCTTTTTGAGGATCCTCAATATATTCTTATTTGATGGTTTGTCTTGACCATTGTCTTATGGGTAATATGGGGTGGAAAAATGGTGTTGGATATGAAACTTATCATAGAGTTCATAGACATCTTGATTTTTGAAAGGGAGTCCATTATCTGTGATGATGGATATGGGTACACCATACCGACAGATGATGTAATTGAGGATGAATGAGGTGATCTGCTTGCCGGTGACTTGGGTGAGTGGAATGACTTAGATCCACTTGATGAATTACTCTGTGGCAGTAATGATAAATTTATGACCGTTGGATGAAGATGGATGGATTTTACCCACAAGGTCAAGTCCCCATTGACAAAAGGGCCATGGTGTGGTGATAGGTTGCAATTCTTGTGTTGGAGCATGTATCAGGTCTCCATGAACTTGGCACTTTTTGCACTTTCTGACGAAGTAGTAGAAATATTTTTCCATGGAGGGCCAATAGTATCCGACCCACATGATTTTCTTTGCTAGTGAAGGACCACTTGAGTGAACCCCACAAATTCCTTCATGTACCTCTTCCAAGGCTTTTGTTATCTCATCTTGTTCCAAACATATATGGAGATTACCATCAAGACTTTGTCTGTATAGGGTTTCGGTAATGATGGTGTATCGAGCAGTTTGGTGGATAAAGGTTTTTCATTGATTGTTTGATTGTTTAGGGGGAAGTGTGTGATCATGTAGGTAAGTGAAAAACTCACCGTACCATGGGGAGTCTAAACTCGTAAGGTGACATCATTTTAGATTCAGGGATATTATAAGCAAGGATCAAAAGTTGTTCTACCAAGAACTCATAGCATGTCAAATTTTGTGGAAGATCCAGGAGAGATGCAATTGTAGCCATTGCATTGGCAACTCAATTTTGATCTCTTGGTACTTTCTCAAATGTGATAGTTGTAAATGATTCTTTGAAACTATCCACCATCCTTTTGTACAACATGAGATTTGTTGGTATTTTGATGATGTTGTGATTGTCATTGATGGACACACACTTGTTTTATGATCACTTCCCTATGTATGAGTTATGCTCAACCAGTAATTGTTCCAACCGATATTTTGTATTATAGTCTTTAGACTATCGGTGTTTTGCAGAAGGTGTTTATCAGTCACAAACTAACTGAAGACCCAAAGCGGTATGAAGATCTCAAGTGGCTCGAGGATCCCAAAGTGGTACGAAGGAACAAAGCGATTGTTGATGTTTTTCCAGTCTTCATTTTGACAAACCGGTAATTGATAAAATGTATGAACCGGTAATCAGCAATGAACCAGTATTACTCTGTGATGAGTTACCAACCGGTATTTATGTGATGAGTTATCATCCATTGATACTTTGGTGGTGATTTTGTGTCGTGTTACCAAATGTGTCTAGATGCACTGAACCTAGGAACTTGCAATGTAATCCTATTGGACCGACATGAAATCAGATTCCTTTATAAGGACATCATGTCTAGGGTTTTAGTTGATGAAAGGGTTTTAGAGGTTGATAAGGGTTTTAGAAGTGCATGAGGGTTTTGTATGTGCGATCATAGAAGAGAAGATTAGGTCTGTGTGAAGAAATAGAGTGTGGAGATACTAAAGATTGAAGTAATGCTAAATGTGCATTAACAATGAGCTATCAAGGATTTAACCAAGCATACTGTGCTAGTATCTAGATCACTCACTTGTTGATTACTCACATCTTTGACAAGTCTAAAACCCTTAACCGGGTAGGCCTGGCAAAGCCTTTGTAAATCCTCTAACAAGGTGATTCACAAGTGTGAATCTGAAATCCTCTCACAAGGTAGTCTTTAACAGGACTTATCTCCTAACAAAGATCTAGATTCCTAATAGGATATGTTCTGGTGAAGAACGTTGTATGACCTTAATCATTCTGACCTTAACCAGTCTGGTTTCTATTCTGCAGATAGTTACTTGTGAGTTTCCACTCATCATGGTTTTTCCCATTTGGGTTTCCACGTCAAAACCTCTTGTGTTATGGTGATTGTGCTCTTGTGGGTGAATTCTTTATTTGTTGTTTGGTTTGCATTTGTCTTAACCATTTTGTTAGTAAATCTGTTATACCGGTTAACTGCTAAACTATTTAAGAGTTTAAGCTTAGTAATTTTTGGTATACTAATTCACCCCCCCTCTTAGTATTCATCAATTGGTATTAGAGCCAACCTTTCTATAAGTTTAACCACTTGGAAGGAGATATGGGGGAATACTCTATGAGGGAGCTTACTCATCGTCTCACAGACTGAGAAAGCCTTTGATGAATTTAAAGTCAAATATAAGGCCTCTCTGGCAAAAAGAAGAGAGCATGCTGAAAAACTGGTGGAGCTTACTAAAAATAGTTCTTCTAATGAAGCAGACATGGAAGCCCTAGTTGAAGAAGTTGAAAAATTGAATGAATCTAATGCTAACCTGAGAAGGGAACTGGAAGGACTGAGTATCAGAATGTGTCAAGAGATTGAGAACCAAAGGAAAGCTGAAGACCTGGTAAAAGACAAAGATCATGAGATCTCCAAGCTGAAGCAAGAAATCAGTGCCCTTATTGCTCATCTCCAAAAGACTAAAGTGGAAAAAGAAGAAATGCAAGGTGAACTAAATATGGCTATTTCTGAGAATGCAACCTTGAAGGAATCCAATGCTGCTATTTCCAAGGAACTCACTGAGTCAAAAGAAATACTTGCCAAATTCAATAAGATTACTGTTAAGCTAGAACAAAAGCTTGAATCAACAAAACCAGTAAAGAATACCACTGGACTTGGTTTTTCTGGTTATGAGGAAGGTGAGACCTCTGGAACAAAAGATGGAGCATTGAAGAAGCAACCAACATCAAAGGATAAAGGTAAGCAAAAGTTTAAACCTGTTTGCTTTAATTGTCTCAAGGAAGGACATACTGCTAATGTGTGTAGAAATAAGGCCTACAATAATTTTCCTTATTTTCTAAACAATAAGCCTAGATCCAATAGATTCAATGGTAACTGTTATGCATGCAACAAGTTTGGGGATAGAACATTTGAATGCAGGTCTGTTATGCACAACACTAGGAGATATACTCAAAGGACTCAAGGAGTTTTTCCTGAATGATATGTGAACTGGAATCCAAACTGGTATAATGCCTATGATCATCAGTCTAGTGGTGGTGGCTATCAAGCAGCAATCGGTTGGAGAGAAACATGTTTGATTTGCCATGGTAGCGGTCACATTGCTGCAACATGCAGGAGGAAGAATGGTAGAATGAACAATGGACCATGGAGAACACTTGGAATGGTATGCTATCATTGCAACAAACCGGGACACCCTGCCAGAACCTGCAGAATGAGAAAGAACCTATCAGATGACATACCGGTCACTCCAGAAGGGAAGATTGATGTGGAAACCATTCGAGAAGGAAAGAATAAAACATGGAAAAAGAAACCTGAAGAAGTATCACAAGATGAACTGGTTTCTGCACCTAGTGTGGAAGTCTCTGAACTGACAAACTAAGCTTCAGAAAAGCTTAGGGTGAACAAATCGGTGAAATGTTTCGAACCCCTAGTTTATACCGATAAAAGACCTTAATTGGTATACATTACCTGTCAATCGATAGAAGATTATGAAGCGGTAAAAGGCAAATTAGGTTTTGTGCCCTTAGCGGTGGAGCATTTATTATTGTAGGTGAAGAATTCGTTTAAAAGGGATTTTCAAGTCATTTTTACTTATCAGTTTTTTGAGTGAAGATTTTTTCAAGAGCAGAGCGAAAAAAGGCGATTCGACTTGCGATTCATAGAGATTTCAAATCTTGCAGAAGTATCTGGAGACATTTACAATCAATCAAGTAAAGAACACCAAGTGGTAATCAAACAATCGAAGTGGTGTGGTGTGAGCTGCATTTGTCAAACCCTAAATTTTGAAACTGTGAAGGTATTTCTCAAAATTTTCATTTATCAGTTAAATCATTGTTTCTGCATTGCACTCCAGTACTAGTGAACCTATGGACATAGCTGAATTCATTCAAAGAAAAATGAAATACGATGCCCTGTCACAAATACCTGCCAGAGTCATTGTCGAAGGAGATATTTCAGGGTACATTGACTGCAAACTAGAAGACCTAGGATCCTTTGCAATTCATTCCCAGCTAAGTCTATTTTGTGGGGATGACAAGAAGATCAAACTGGAATACAATATTCTGGAGAGGAAGAAACTCCACAATGCAGTTTACTTCCTTGAAGAGTTCACAGAAGACCACATCTGCATCATCCTGAGAAGAGTGCATGGAGACAAGATGTATCTCGAGAGGATGCATGATATTATGCCTAAAAAAATTCATGCCGTCACCGGTTTCTGCAACATTGGTGAGGTGCCAGCCCTAAGGAAGGTCATCAAGACAGAAACGACTAAGCTCACTGGTTCTGTAAGGGAAAATCATCTTTAGGACATTCTTTGTTTAAATCTATAAAATCCATACACGGATGTCCCCATTAGGTTTACCAATAGGTACAATATTGGAGATCCACTCTGCACAATCAATTGGTTTGATGAAACTAGCATCCAAGAGCTTTTTAAGTTCAGCCTTGACAAGAATGACAATTTGTGGGTGCATCTTTTTGAGCTTTTATTTAACAAGTTTAGCTCCTTCTACTATAGTTAGGTGATGCATGACCAAATATGGATCTAAGCTGGGCATGTCTGCATAAGACCATGCAAAGTTGATTTGGCGCTTTCTGAAGAATTCCACAAATTTTGGCTCTTGTTCAGGAGTTAATAGAGATGCCAAATTTATTTTGTGAGTCTCAGGGGTCCCCACATTGAATTCTTTTGTTTCTTCTAATAGGATGGTTGATCTCTCCTGATTTGTACTAAAGCGGAGGATGTCAAACCTTTCATCCTCAGGTGCCTCTGAGAGGTTTTCACCTTTGGATATGCTCTTTGTTTTTACTCTTTTGGGATCGAAAAGTGCCACTGTGTGGTTTTCACTAGAAGATCCATTCTTTATTGTAATATTTTTGTAGTTGAAAGGTTTGGCATCTACCCCAAAGTATGTTGCGCTATTAAGTTCAATGGAAAACTCAACTTTATGATCCCTTCTTGGTATGTTATCTTGTAAATCTAGAAAGTCTATGAGTGCCTCATTGTTTTGGAAATGTCAAGGCATGGGGGATTTGACTGGTTCCATTAAATGAGTTCAGGATGAATGATAGACATTACTTCATCAATTAAGTTGAGTTCATAGGAGGCATCAGTGAGGGTTAATATGGAGGCATGAAGTTCATCGATGGTACTCTCCTTGTCAGATTCGAGCGCAGGATTTGACATAGAGCCCGTGGAAGTTTCTTTTAGCTTAGGAACCCAAAATTTTTTAATCCATGCCTCTCCATAAATTGGGATATCCTTATGAGGTGGTGGAGGTAATGTTTCTTCCTCGTTTGAAGTATTTAAATGCATTGAATCCCATTCCCACTCATATGAGTCTGTCTTAGAATGACTCTCTAGCATCTGATTACTGTACCAAATGGGGATGTCGTTTGAATTGAATAGTGCATTAGTGACTGGCTTATGTAATATTGGAGGTGGGGCTGCTGGTGGTGCTAGTGGTGTTGGTGTTGGCTAGTGCTATAGATATAGTCAAGGATTGTATTCTTAGGGTAATTGGTGGATACACAGATTTACTTGGTGTTCCTTTGAATCGAAGCTTAGGAAAATATTTTTTTTGAAAACCGAGTCTAGTTTTATCTCTTGGTTTTAACTCAGGTTGTAAGGGCTCTTGTCGTCCTTGCTTACAAGGTCCTAAATCACTATGGCCATCATAGCCCATTCTTTGAATTATAGTGAAGCCTTTGCCATATTTGTCAGTGGGGAACTTAGCCTTCGGTCTTTCTTTGTTGAGAGGGTCTGTGTAGATCCATTTGCTAGGTCTTTATCCATGATATCCTCCTCTTGACTTTTACCAGGGGTGAATTATGCAAAAGTGCAAGTTCTTTTGGCTAGAGGTGATTGAAGTAAACTTTGGGGTTTGCCATGAGTTCTAGGGGATGTGAGTAGCTACCGAACACAAAAGAGTTGGCTAAGATTATATTCACCGGGACCCTCCTCAGCCATTTTCATTTTTAATTTCTCTTGTTTTGGTGTAGGGGTTGTTAAGATGGAAAGAGAGGTTGGATTAACATATGATGAGGAAGGGATAGCTTCTTTTTTGTTTAAGTACGGTGATGTCTGGCTGATGGTGAAAATTATTACAATATGCAAATGGATTAGCATCACCTAGGATTGTAATTTCTACCCCATGGTGTGGAAACTTGATACATTGGTGATAGGTAGATGGGATTGCTTTCATGGCATGTATCCAAGGTCTTCCTAACAAAAGATTGTATGGAAAAGGAAGGTCTAGAACTTGGAAAACTATATGCTTCACCACTGGCCCAACCTTGATTGGTAATATAACAGATCCTCTAGAAGAATGTTTTGAATCATCATATGCTTTGATGGTTATCTTTTTGCTGACATCCACTGATTATGTTGCATAACCCAATGTTGTGACTAACTGCAAGGTGCATATGTTTAAGCCAGCTCCATTGTCAGTCAAGACTCTCTTGATTCTATGTTAGTTTACGAATCCTTCAATATAGAGGGAGGCATTATGGGGTTGTTGGAAGGATGTGTTCTCACTTTCGATAAAAGTGAGACATGGTGATGACTTTAGACTACCAACCATGGCTTGAAACTAATTTGTGTTGAGGTTGGCGGGGATAGATGCTTCTTGGAGAGCTTGGTCCAAGATTGTTATATGTGAGGGGGATAAGCCTGAAAGATCTAATATGGAGATGAGGGCTGGTGTCTTATGTGATTGTTCTACAAGATTATATTGTTTGGGGAGGGGTGTCATTCCTTATGGTGCCACTCGAATAGTAATCTTGATATGACGCATAATAATGTTGCATGTAGGATTTTGATCTTTTATGGTAAGAGTTGCAACTTGTTCATCCGTATTTCTCCCTGAAGTGGAAGGACCCCTTTGATCATGTGATGGAAGTGGATTCTTGAACATTAAGTGATGTTTTTGGGTCATGTCCCTCAATTTCAATTTCTCCTATATCGATAAGAACCTGAACAAGATCTTTTAGCCAATGGCAATTGCTTGTTTTATGCCCTCACAAGATTGGAGGATATCAATTGGCATAAGATTTTTTCAATAGGTTCCCCTAAGGGTGTAAATGTGTGTTTTGGCTTGTAGTTTTGTTTCTTTTGTTTTGGTTCCTCTTGCTGTGTATTGAAACCTTGATTTTGTGGATTATTTATGGTATTGTTGTTAGGAGGGGCATTTTGTCTTGCAAACCTAACCATAGGTTGTGCAATTTTCACTATTCTTGTGTCTACTATCTCGTCATTAACAATGTTCTTGTATTTGTTCGAAAACTTTGGTTTGTCGCTATTATAGCATGGACGAGGACCATCTTTGTGTTTGTTATAAATTTTGATAAGTCTCTTTTTAATGTGGGCTCTTTCACATTTGAGTCCTTGAGTTATCATTTCTTCAAAGGATTTTGTGCCCTTCATGTCCAAATGAAATTCCATTTCATCATTTAAATTGGAAATAAAAATTTCCACTAATTCTTTCTCAGGTAGATGAAGGGAGTGTCTGCTAGACAATTGTCTCCACCATTTTAGGAAAGTTGAGAACAATTCCCCTAGTTTTTATTTTGTGTTGCACAAATCTGCCATGGCGACGTCATGTTCTATGTTGTGTGCATAATGAGCGATAAATTTTTGGACTAGTTCTTCAAATGTTCTAATACCACCCGATAGTCATGAAAACCATTGTGTGGTTGTGCCTCCCAAAATTTGAGGAAAGAGGTTCATCAGATATGTGTCATCATAAGCCACCTCTAAGCAAGCTGAGTGAAATTCTTGCACATGGTCCCTAGGATCTCCTTTGCCTCTATATTTTTGAAAGTTGGGTGTTTTGAACCCTCGTGGAAAAGGTGACATAAGCATGTTCCTATCAAAAGGATAGAGACAAATGTCATTATGTGAGAATCAATTGGTCTTCACACCACTTTTCAGTTGTTGGGTGAGAATTTCTACTTGTTGCCTCAACATGTCTATTTCTAAAGGAGGAGGAGGATGTGGAGGATTTCCTTGATGATTAGGGTCATAGTGGAAGTATTCTCTACCTCCTCCACCCTCATGATGTCTATGTTGCTTGGATTCTTGTCGTAATTGTGTTGTATCAAAGTTGGAGGGAAGTTTGGCACCCTCTTGAGTGAGTCTCAAGAAATGAGCATTGGCATTGTTTCTAATAATTTCATCAAAGAGTCTATTGAATTTTGGATTATGTTGTGCTTTTTCTATATCTTATGGAGTTGGATTGTTGGGTTCTTCATCATTAGTGCCTCCTCGAAAGGCCTCATGAAAATCGTTGAGGTTTTCTTCCTCCTCTTCAACTTTTGGTTGTCGATTTCTCATTGATCTTGTTTGAGCCATGTTTTAAAAGTTGATTTTTGTGAAAATGACTATAAGGTGGTGGTGAAATGTTTGATGGAAGACAGGTTTTTGTGAAATATTTTGTGGAAGATAGATTTCTAATATTGAAGGTTGGATGTCAATAGAGTTCTTTGTGAATTGCTTTTGTATTTTTTCAACAATTTGATGCGATGAGGTATAGCAAGGTTTGAGATGTGTTATAAATCCAAGCTACCTAGTAATGAGAAGATGCACTCATAAAATAGTTTTAACCTATCTAGATATGTAGGAATTCCTCTTAGGATGATTGATCCTAGATGTAGAGACACCCTAAAAATGATTTGTTGGTTTGTTTAAGCAATATCTGAAAGGACTAAGGACAAGACCTCTTTGCATTGAGAGTTGAGTGAATTTGTGATGTTTGAATGTGAAAGTGGGTAGGATATGTGTCTCAATAAAATTCTTCCATTATGAAGGGGGTTTCTACTTCTTCCTCTCTTACAGGGGTTGGTGGTTCCTCTCGAACTTCGTTGTATATAATACAAACTTTAGGAAAGAAAGAAGGATTGATCTTTCCTCCTTTGTTCTTTCGATAATCAAAAGCTCTATACTGAGTGAAAGCTCTATTTCTCAAAGGCTCTTTGTCAAATTTTTTGATTTGCCCTGAAGGTATAAGTGTATATGACGCAAGAATATTCTATGTGAGAGAAAGAGTTGTCTATTGATATAGAAAAAATTCCTTTTTTTGGTAAGAGCTTTTGAACCAAGTTGTCTCTTCTTCAATTTGGTCTTTTGATGAAGACTTCTTTTTCTCAAGATATGAGTGATGGTCATACAAATTGATCAATGTTTCAATTGTTGATGTAGTTTTGTTGGATGGATACTTTATTTCAATTGTTTTTTAAATCCTTTGACAAGAAAACACAACAAGCACACAAGCACATAATCTTTCCCCTTCTCAATAAAGGCATAACAGGTGTGGGTCTAAATCAACCCAATCATGAACTTTTTGACCCTTATAAATGTATGTATGTTCCCAAGGCCTAAAGTCAGCCCAAATTTTTACTGGTTTGAAACAAGATGAAGACAACTCAAACACTTTTTATCCCTAAGGTCATGGCCAGTTGCGATATTTTCATCCCACATCTTGATATTTCTTCAACATTGGTACTACATACCTTATGTATCTCGCCGTGGCAAGTAAGGATGTGATTTACTAAGTCTTGCGTGAGCATAATAGATAGATGATCTCTATGATGGGGGAGTCACTACTTTCATCAAGCTACAAGTAGCCTTTCAAAAAGCCTTGTTTCTACTCAAGGAAATATGTATGGTGAGTATCTTGGGAGGAAAACCATCTATGCTCTTGCATTGAACTTTTCACAAATATCCTCAATCAATAGAACGGGTGGGCTTATAAAATAAGAGGTGTCTAGTAATGTTCGATGTAAGTTCATTCTGCAGTGACTCACTTATGAGCCTTGTAACTCACGGTGGGGCCCATATGTCCTTTTGGAAAGTTACACTGTAGGAACAACTACACCCAAGGCCACAACTTTTGCTCTCACCTGATTTCTATAGCAGCTCAAAGGATTTACCACGCAAGGTCATCCCAAGAGTGATGTGTCTCTTGGAAGGCCTCTCTTAAAAATATAAAATTTAGAGTGTTACTAACACTTTTCTCTTGCACTTAGGACCACGAGAGCCAAGGGAGAGGATAGTGTGTGTTAGAACTAGGACCACTCTACAGATTTGCATAAGTGTGCCAAACACAAAAGACACTTGTTCTTTTTAACCTCTTATTGCAGTGTGATCTATTTTCTACTTGGAGATCTTGCTCCAACAGACATGGTGTTCTTTTTATCCCACAAAGCAATTTGTTGTCTAACTAGGAAAGTGAAATCCTGATCAACAAAATGGAAGCATGTTTGCTTGAAAGTAAATCGCTTTGTAAATAAAATGGACAAGTTGATTGTTCTTTTTATAGCCCAAATTTGAAGTGTGAATTTGCAAAAAGAAATGTTAATTTTTTTGTAAATTTTAGCTTTTGCAAATGATGTTCTTTTTAAGCCCAAAAGACAAGTTTTGATTTGTTTTAAACACCAAAAACTAAAATGTGAGGTTCTTTTTACCAAAAAAGAGGAAATAGGAATACTTTTTAACCAATTTTTGAAAAAAACTTAAAAAATAAATTAAAATCCTAAATTAAACTCCTCCAACCTGCAAGAAATCGTTAAAAACCTGCAAATAAAGAAGTTAGTAAAAATCCAGGATTTTATGTGGGCTTCCACAAGCCTCAATTTAATTTTTTGGCTATAATTTTGAGCTCTGTGGAACAAAAGCGCTACTATGTGAGAACATAACAACGCTATTTCAGATAACAATGCTAAAGTACTCACAAAAGCGCAACACTATTAATAATAGCGCCAAACTATCGACAAAAGTGCTATATTAAAAAGCTAGACATAATTAAAAATTGATAGACAAAGAGGACAAAAGCACTAAATTATTACAAAAGCGTTGATTAATGTACAAAAATGCTAAAACACTAACTAAAGCATTAAAACTATCTAACAAAAGCGCGAAAATACGGAACAAAGGCGCTAAAACGCAACCTGTGCATGAACATTCAAGAAAATAACAAAAAACAAAGTCAAAATTGGAATCAGAAGGTTGCGTGTTCGATTCACGTCGGGTTCACCAAATGATGCACGTCAAAAGAGGCACAAGGCACAAAAGACAAGTTCAAATGTTAGTAGATTAGTCACAACCAAAAATAAATACAAATGAACTTAAAAACCTTACAATGCATATCAAGAGAGATATAAAGCACACAATAAAGAACATACATAAATGAAAAAGGGAAAGAAACCCCCCCAAGATGCTTCCCAAAAAGCTCATAGATGTTCCTCCCTTGTTCCTCTCCTCTCCCTGTCCCACATGAGTGTAGCTCTCAGCTTTTTAGCACTATCCATGGATGTCATATGAAGATTCAAGATGGTTGTGAAAATGAAAACAAATGCTTATGCAAGTGTGGATGACTTACTATGAGAAAGCTCCTAATTAGTCTATGTAAATCTTAGAATAATAACAATGCAAATGCTTATTAATGCTCTCTAAAATGACTATAAGTTTGATGCACAAAAGACTTCTGATCCTAAAAATGAAGAATAAGAGCTCTATTTATAGGAGAAATAGGTCAATGGATGGTCAAAATTGAGTAATCTTAACAAGGGCCAGGATTGATGGGTTTATGATCCATGTGATGGCTTTCAATTCAATCCCATGATGATAAATGAGAATATGAGATGGCTTGAGAGGAGAGGGAAGAAGCATTAAATGCTTGAGATGACATGAAGGTTACCTTGGGAGGGTTTGGTTAGGCTTGAGTTAGTGAATAAAGCTTTTATCCAATGAATAATGCCTTTATTTAATGGATAAACTCTTGTGCAAGAGTTAGTGGGGATAACCATGGTCAAAGCAATGAATGCTTGAAGAGACCCATGAGTTAAATGAGGGTTGAGTTAGAGGAAAAGCCTCTAACCATGTGGGTGAGTTGAGTTTAACCATTAATGGTTATGTAAGAGCCATAAATGGTTATGTAAGAGCCATAAATGGTTTAGAAGACTTTGGGGGTTAACTTGTTGAAGGATAAAAAGTCTTTAATGCATTTCAAAGAATTTGGAGGCTTTGAGAATTTACTTGTCTTTGCTTAGGAATGTGAAAATAATTAGGGAGGGGGATTAGGCTAATTTGGAATGGATTAGAAGAATCTAGAAGGGGTTTAGGATGTAAGTGGGTGAGAGAAAATAGGATTTTAATTAAAATAAAATTCATTTATTTCAACTAAAATTGTGCAACTTGCATTTGTAGGAGAATGCAAGTAGGGTGGGGGGAGTTTAGAGTTTAAATAAATATTTATTTATTTAAAAATGTGGAGAGGGGTTAATTAAATAAATATGCTTTATTCATTTAATTAATTGTTAGAGTATGGTTTAATGAATTAATTTAAATAAATTGAATAATTTATTTAATTAATTAATAGGAGAAGAGGTTTAAGATGAATTAATTAAATATCAATTTAATTAACTATTGATTGATGGTTAAATAATCAAATAAATACTAAATACTCATTTAATTAAGTGGATAGATTTATGTGTCTACAACACCAAATTATCATCACAACATAGGGGTCTATCAAACAACCAAAAATCTTCCCAAAACCTGATATTGTTACCTTTGCCAAGAACCCACCTAGCACCGGCAACAACAACATGTTTAGCCATAAGGATGCTATTCCAAATAATCGAACCCTTAGGGATGTGGTTGGATTGAAAGAAGGGGGCCATATTTAGAACATCCTGAAGATATTTACTGAACCAAACCAAGTTCCAGTCCTTTCTATCACCAAAATACCTCCAAATTTGTTTAGCTAACAGAGCATTATTAAAGTCTTTATGGTCCTTAAGCTAAGGCCCCCATAACACTTAGGATTGCAGATCCTTTCCCAAGCAACCAAAGGAAGTCTTTTTTTCTCTTCTACCCCAGTCCATAAAAACCTTTTCTGAATTTTTTCTATAGCATCAACAAACTTAAAGGGGATCTTAAAAAGACTTAGAGAATAGACATGAATATTTTGAAGAGATGCCTTTAGAAGTTGCAACTTCCCCGCTTGACTCAATAAAGCTCCTTTCCACCTAGCCAATTTCTTAAAAAAGATATCCAGAATAGAACTCCAAAAGGAATTAGGAGGAGAGACCCCTAAAGGAAGCCCCAAATAGATTGAGGGGAAGGAATCAATAGAACATCCGATAATATCTGCAATCTTTCCTTGCCTACAAAGGGGGGTATTAATGAAAAAAATAGATGTCTTGTTCCAATTGATTAGTTGGAATGAGGCCCTAAAATAAGTCTGAAGAGCACTTTTAAAAGATCTAGCTTCAAGAACAGAGGCAACACCAAGGAGGATAGTGTCATCCACAAATTTTTGATGGGAACAAACCATATTGGAAGATGAGGGCCTAAGACCCTTAATATCTCCTGATATCACTAGCTTCTGCAATAACCGACTCAAGCTTTCAGCCAAAATGGTGAACAAAATTGGGGAGATAGGATCCCCTTACCTGAGACCCATAGTCAGCTTGAAAAATGAAGAGGGAGATCCATTAGTAATAACTGACATAGAAGGAGTGGAGATAAGTTTCCAAATGATATCGAAAAAATTTACCATCAAAACCGAAAGCCTGAAGAATTATTTTCAAAAGGAACCAATCCACTCTATCATAAGCCTTGGCAAGGTCAAGATTAATAAGGAAGCCATCTTTTTTAGAAGCAATAAGAGAATAAATGTTCTCATGAACCAGAATTATAGAATCCAAAATTTTCATTCCTGGCACAAATCCATTCTGATGCGAGGAAATAAGCGAAGGGAGAATAGTGATCAAGCTGGAGGTCACAACCTTCGAGACAATTTTATAAAGAGAATTACAAAGACTTATAGGTCTGAACTTATCCATAGAGTCCGCACTAGGTTGCTTAGGAATAAGAACCTAAAAAGTAGAATTCACCTCCTTAAGAAATGATTTAGTTCCAAAAAATTATGTCACAGCTTGAACAATATCCTTCCCAACAATATGCCAAAAGTGATGAAAAAAGAACATGGGGTACCCATTTGGCACAGGATATTTATCTCCTTGGAAAGAAAAAACAACCCTTTTAATCTCATCATAAGAGGGAATGACACTTAACACCTTATTCTGCTCTAGTCCAATAACCTTTGGAATATTCCCCAGTAAGGAATCTTGATCTTCTCTACAAAGGTTAGAGTCGACAGATAGGAGATCAGAAAAAAAGGGGACAACCTCCTTAGCTATATTATCATTTCTTTTAATGATATTGTCATCCACCACTAACTGGGAAATCCTATTGGTAGCTTTGTGTCTTACAGTGGACATGTGAAAATATTTAGCATTCTTATCTCCAGCCGAAAGCCAAAGAGCCCTTGATCTTTGTCTCGAAAAGTCTTCTTCATTGGCTATGATTTTATGATATTTAGCAAGGATCTCATTCTCTTTATCCCTTGAAATAGAGGTATAGCCATCTTTTTGGATAGTGTTGATGTTGTTGTTGTTGATCCTGTGGTTGATTGTGTGGTCCTTATCCTAGGCTTGATTTGTCCTTGGTCTACTGTGAATGAGGTTGAATTGGTTATGTGATACCTTCCTGATGCTTTCCAATAGGACCCTTTCCCTGGTATCCCATCCATTGGATGACCCTAAATCCATTGCCATATTGTTCTGTTGGGATTTTGATATCAACGACTACTTCTCTAGTTTCTTCTTCATCTTTGTATAACCAATTCAGGACATCTTTGTCCTCTATTTCATCTACTAGTGTGCTTACTTTGATAAATGCACCATCAAAATTTTTGATGGGTTGTTGATGCAGAGGCAGGGCTAGAATAATAAATCCTCAAGGTTTGAGGTACTTAGTAGGTTCTAAGAACTCAAAATCTCAAAACCACACTCCTAAGATAGGTTAAGCTAGTAGCCCTCCTGAAGGAGTAATTGACCTTTAATGTTTGATAGGGACTTGAACTCCACAAACTTTAATACTTTTGGGATACCCATTAGGCTATTATACAACATACTTCAAATGAATCTCTTGTTGTTTTGGACTATATGTCACTTTTATGACTATCCTAAAGGGCTAATAGGCCTAAATAGGCTTCTAGGATACCCCATTCACCAAACAAAGTATACATACCTCAAGGAACCAAATTAAGATCCCAAATAGACTTTCTTATTCTAAGAATCAACAAATCAAAACTCATTATAAGGTTTCAAGACATATTCCTTCATATGACCCACTTGTAGGAACATCCTTGGTTTTAGTAACTAAACTAATGCAGTTAGGACAATCTTACTAGTTCATATTTGATAGGGATTTTATGACCCCATGACCCCTTCAAAGAAATATCCACTTAATTTTCTATGGCCTATGAACTCCTTCCAACGAAGATACATAGTGGGAAGAGAGTAGGTAAAAGTTTTTACACAAAACTCAAGAATGCTGCAGCTTACGAGTCCTATGGGACTGTCGTTAATTAGCTTTTGCATGCATTGGGTTTAAGGGATGCAACCTTTGGGAATAGTTTCTATAATTCCTTGGGCATCCCACCTTATGTTTGGATCCTCTTTCTACTATGCTACACTCCAAACACCCTTGATAACAAAATATCTCAGTCTGCTGATTTAGGACTGAGATAGTCCTCTTATGATCTTTGTTTCCAATTATCTTCTCAAGACTCCATCACTTTGTCTTCCAAAGTCTAAAGATTCATCCTTTGATTTAAATTTTCCATTCCTAACACTAGATCATATGCATAATGTATATATTATTGTCATTTCTATGTTATACAACACATGACAGTCTTGAGAGTTTGCTCATTGTTTTTAGGCAGTTAAGTCCTAATATGTTTGGACTATATTTGTCTTGGGCTCTACAACTTAGGAAGATGCTAGAACTCATTCTCCACTGATGTCACTACTTGACATCTTAACAAAACTCACATTCACCATCCACCAACCCACCACAATCTCCTCTTTATGTTGTTCTCATGAATTCCACAGTCCAATACATAGAGATATTGGACAAATCATGGAGTTCACACTTGCAAAAAATAAAAATAAAAATACATCCAAAATTGAGCCTTCCACTAGGTATCATGGCTTCCACCTGTGGAATGCTCCTTATTTACACTATGGAAGCTCATGGTTTACCCTAGATAAGGGTTTTGAGTTGCTCTAGAGAAAATAACTAAAGTACACCCAAACACTAATGAAACTAATTTCTATCAAGCTTATTTAAATGGATACTCACACTATTTTTATCTACCATTAATGGACCAACATGATCAGACTATATAGGTCATACAAGATCAACAATAAGAGCAAAAATCACAAAGGAAATGCAGGGAACAATGAATTTTTTATTAATTCACTTCTTTTCCTTAATCTCCAACCCCTGAAATGAGGTACAAAAAATTCTTTTAAAAACTAAGCATCCTTCCCATACCTGATCACCGGCCATGAAGCTGACTCTTGGCTTTCCTAATGATTTTTCACAATTTTTTTTGCAAAATATATCACTTTTTTGCCAATATTTCCAAATACAAAAGCACTGTCCTATCAAATGACTCTCTAGGACTTATAATTACCTAATTTGGTCTACTTATACCTTATTACAAATAATCACACCAAATTTTTTGAATACATAAAACTTGAGCCTCTTATAGGCCTTATTGTGCTTCAAAAGCTTTATTATGCCTTAGGAGCTCTTGCACCAGTTGCGGAGATTTTTGCTCTGATGTTGATGGTTGCCCATGAGACCTTGGTGATATGGGTAATTGTGATAGACATAGGGATTCAAAAGAGTACTCCCCCATGTCTTTGTCTTTTAGTTGTATCTTCTTTACAACATCTATGGATAAAGACTTGAGTTGATCTAGATTGCTTGATGATGTGTAAGCAAGAGCTTCCCTATTATGTGGTACTAGGAAATTATGAGCTACTTTCAGATTGTTGCAATATTGAAAAGGATTGTGTCTATTGACACTGATATTTCTTGCCCATTATATGGAAATACAAGACATTGGTGATATGTTTATGGTACTGCTTGCATCTCATGAATCTAAGGACGACCCAAGAGTATGTTATAAGACAAGTCTATATCCAAGACTTGACAGATGGTATCCTTCTGAATTGGTTCCACTTGAATGGGCAACACAACTAATGCTTATGTTGCTCTTTCTTCATCATCATATGCTTTTATAGTTATCTTCTTTTTAGGAACAATCATTTTTCCAGAGAAGTCCAATGCACATATAAGTTTAGAGTACATATATTTAAATCGGCTCCGCCAACTATTAGTACACATTTTATTTGATTTTTATGGAACAAAACTTTGATATGGAGTGGGGTGTTGTGTGGATGATTAAAAGAGACATCTTCGTGTTCTAATAATGATAGGTTATGTGGTGTGGTCAAATGTCTCACCATGGCTTGGAATCGATTAATGTCCAGGTCATTTGGAAGCGTAATGTCGATAAGAGATCTCTCTAAGATATCCTTGTGTACCAGTGAAATTTTCAGTAGCTCTAGTATCGATATTTGGGCTGGTGTTTTCTGTAGTTGATTTACCAAACTGTATTGATTTTTAGGAGGTGTTGTTGTTTTGTAGGTGCTCCCTTTTAATACATATTTGTATTGGGATCTCATAGTTATATTTACCTGGACATGTTCTTGTTTGTCTTTTATCTTGATAACATTTACTTGATTATCACATACTGATATGTGATTTATAGTATTGTCATAAAGATGGTTTATGTGGGCCCCCCTTTGTTGTTTGATTCTTCTCCCTTGTCATAATTGGGGAGGGGATTCTTGATTGCTTCATGATCATTTTTTGTTTTTATGGCTGTCTACCATTATGTCACCCTTGTCTAGTAGATCATGGACCAAGTTTTTCAACCTTAGGCAATCATTTGTGTGATGCACTTTGTTTCTATGATACTCACAATAGTGTGTGTCATTCCACCATGAGGGTTTGACTTGTGGTTCAAAATCCCTTGTGTTTGGCAATGTAATAAGTTTGTTTACCAATAATTCTTGAAATTCTGGTTCAAGAGATTGTCCCAAAGGTGTGAATTTCCGTTGATTTGGTGCAGGTTTTGTGTTAATATTGTTGTTCCCTTGATTTTTGTTCCCTTGATAGTTGTTTCCTTGATGGGTGTTTCCTTGATGGGTGTTTGGTGGTGTAGTACTTGATAAGTTTAACACTGGTTGTTTTGATTTAACATTGTTAGCATCAACTACACCATCATTGATGACATTTTTTTCCTAGTCCAAAATTTGGATTCGTCTGAGTTGTTGTTGTTGTTATAGTTGTTGTTTGATGAACTACCACCTTCTTTAGAAAATTTCAAAACTCTCTTTTTGATTAAGGCCTCTTCTATTTGGATGCCATTGTCGATCAACTTTTGAAAACTAGGTAGACATTGTAGTTTAAGTTGATAACTCATCTCGTCATTTATATTGTCTACAAAGATTTCTATTTTCTCCTTTTTAGGTATGGTTCAGGGATATCTAGAGACCAATTATCTCCATCTTTGTAAGAACATCATGAATGGTTTATTGTTATTTTATTTTGTGTTACAAAGGTCAAGCATGGTGATCTCATGTTCAATGTTATAAGAGTATTGTGAAACAAACTTCTTCACCAACTCTTCAAATGATCTAATGGGAGGTGTGAGTTTTGAAAGCCATTCCATTGTTTGTCCTCTTAGGATTCTTGGAAATAACCTCATCATGTAGGTGTCATTGTGGACAAACTCCAAGCTCATTATGCAAAATTACCTTACATGATCACGGGGATCAATTTTACCATTGTATTTGTCATACTTTGGTATTTTAGAGTTTGGTGGGAATGACACCATATTTAAACTTCTATCAAATGGATAAGGACAAATATTCTCTAAAGAGTAACTTGTTGTGGTCCCTTTTTACATGTCTCACATTTGCCATTGAAGCGCTTGTAGTTGTTGCATAAATGTAGTAAGGGGATTATTTTCATTGTTGGTGTTATCATGATCATTAGTGTTGTCTTGGTCATTAGTGTTATCATGATCGTTTGTGTTGTCATGGTCGGTATTGTAGGTGTATGTTCTTGATTTTGTACTTTTCATGCGCTCATTTTTCTTCGGCTGATCCATGTCAAAATCCTCAGGGATTTTAAAACCTTTGATAGATAGCAGGAGGAAGTATTTTTATTTTTCCATTTTGATGAGTTTCTCCATGACTTTGTTTAGGCCAGGGTCTTGTTGGGCCTCTTCAATAATGTCATCTGTTATATCCTCCTCATCTATATTGAGGTACTTTTTCCAGGTGTTAGTTTCTCTATGTCCCATGCTTGATTCAGATTGTATGTCCCACTCATTGTTTTTATGGGATCGTGTAAAAATTGGCATGTTATTGACTTGATTTAATAAGTGATTGGATCTTCAGGTAGATAAGCTAAGTTTATCTTTCCCCCTTTGTTGAGGCATTGAGAGAATGTCAAATTTTGATCGAAGGCATGTGATTGTAAGGTTTCCTCATCAATTTCAATTCCTTTACCGCATAGATAGATATGAAAGCAGTGTAAGAAAGTGCAATGTTTTAGGAAGAGTTCACAGTTTATGTAGAGAAACTTCCTTCTCTTTGAGTTCCTTTTGACTAGGTTGTCCCCTTTTCAACTTGGTCTTTTGATGGATATTCTTCCTTCTTAATTGTTGAGGAGTGGTCATACAATTGATCATAGTCGATGTTGTTGATAGGTTGATTTGATAGCAGATACCTTATTTAGATACTCAAGCCTACTAAGTCAAATAGAGGGTTCAATATGCCCCTATTAATGTGACTAAGTGTGTCAAATTATATAATAAAGCTCCCTGATGAAGGATGATGTATCCTGATTTTGGGAACAAGATTGATTTGACTAACTTGAATATCTAGACTAAGTATTCTAATGTTGATATTGGTTGAAATTGTGCAACTTGGATCAATAGTTGATTTTCCTCTGATTTTGTTGGAAGAAATCTGAATTGTGATAGTTGAATCTAAAAGACCACCTAAAAGGATATTTGGATCAATTTTGGATTTCTGATTTTTGCAATTTGTAAAGTGATTTCTGATTTTGTTTGATATTTTTGCAGGATGTTTGTTTGATATCTGACAAGAACACATAAAACACTCATGAAAACAGATAGTAGTTTTGGTCTTAATCTAACATTAAGTATATGTTCTTTTGAGGATCTTTTCAAATCCCCGAAGTTTTCACTGGTTTGATACAAGAAAAATACACCAAGAAGACTCTTTATTCAAGGGTCATAAATAATATCATAGCCCACAGCTCAATACTCCTTCAGCTCAAATAGCTCTGCCACAGCCTAGGGTGCACCCATTTTTTTGCCTTTTTCTAGAAGTTGAACCAAAGAGAATTGCTCCTCAATTGCATCATTTTCTTGGGAGATGTATGGTGAGTGTCTTGGGGGCAGATTCTTCCCCACCCTTGCACTATGATATTCCAAATATCTGGTTAATGACTCAACGAAGCTTTCTAATTCTAAGGCTTGTAATAAGGATTCCCCTTGGCGCGATGAAAGATAAACTCCCTCAACAGGATTCCCAACCTGTAAAATAAAGGATTTTCGTATCTCAAGGATACTAGGAGAAGGATATCAATGCACACTGTCGTTGGATGTATTTTTCATCTTCATCCACATTTGATTATAGTGGGTTGGTAAACTTGGATTTAAGTTATTCCCCACTTAGGTCATTCCCCTCTCACCGACCTTATGGGCTTCTTAGGAGGGCATGCCTTCTAAAGGTTTTATCTGATTGCAAGAATTGAAATAAAGCATTAAAATAGTGAGTTTGGCTTTTTGATCACCCAATTAAAGGGGAGAGAATATACCTATCACTTTCGAGACATGATTTTCACTTGTTCCTTTTAATTCTTCATTGCAATGATTATCTAACTACTATTTGGAGATGTTGCTCCAACAAACATGGCGTTCATTTTAGTTCCACATAGCATTTGTTTTTGACTTTGAAAGAAAACCCAATCAACAAAATAAAATTGCTTTGCTAATGACAATGTGGTTTGTTCTTTTTAACTTGCACAAAGAGATGTTGATTGTTCCTTTTATCCCTTGCAAAATGAAAGATTGTCTTGTTCTTTTTAGAGAGCACCAAAATGAAGTGTGATCCTAACTTGCGAAAAGGAAGTTTGATTTGTTGTTCTTTTTACCTCTTGCATGAAATAAAATATGATTCTTTTTAAGCACCAAAAAAGAGAATTGTAATTCTTTTTAGGCACCAAAATGACTATGAAGTTCCTTTTACCTTTGCAAGAAAAAGAGGTGAATTATTTTTACCTTTTTGCAAAATTGAAAGTTTGTCTTGTTCTTTTTAAGAGCCCAAACAAAATGTGAACTATCCTTGCAAAAAGAAGTTTGATTTGTTGTTCTTTTTACCTTTGCAAGAAAGAAAAAATGTAGTTCCTTTTAAGCACCAAAAGAGAGTTTTGATTCCTTTTAAGCACCTAAATGAAGATGAGGTTCTTTTTACCTTTTGCAAAAAAATAAAAATGAGTTCTTTTATATTGACTTTGAAAGAAAGTAAGAAAGAAAGAACTAATTTAACTCCTTTTGAACCTGCAAAACACTGTTAGAACTTGCACAAAACCAGTTAGCCAAAAATTCAGAATAATAGTGGGCTTTACAAGCCTAATTTTCCAATTGGTTACAAATTTTTCCCGCTCTCTATGTTAAATGCGCTAAAAGAAAATTTGTATGCGCTAAAATAGAGATTATATGCACCAAATTAAATACTGTATGTGCTAGAACAAAGATTATATGCACCAAAACAAAGTTTATATGCACCAAAAGATAGATTATATGCGCCAAAATAGAGATTATATGCACCAAAAGATAGATTATATGTGCCAAAAGAACTACTAAATTTGCTAGAACAAAGACTATATGCACTAAAATAAAGTTTGTATGCGCTACCAGAAGGTATGCATGCTCCACAGGAAATGTTATATGCACTAAAAATTTTCTTTGTATTTTCAAGGTGTGAACCCTGTGGAAACATTTGTTAGAATGAGTGGGTTGCCCCACGATGGGCACCAAAAATATATACTTGAAATGAGGGTTAGCCAATCAACAACATAGACAAGTAAGTATACCAATGAAACATAACAAAACAAATATCTAAATGACAAAACAAGTTAATCATCCATCTCCTAAGAGTGTTCCATTGTTCTCTATCTCCAAGGATCCTTCAAACCAAGATAGCTTTCAGATTATATGAGCACTTGATCTCTAGAATGACTACCCAAAGAATGAGGGATAGATGATCAAAGATCTAAATGCAATGTGCAGATGAGATCTTAGCATGATATTGATAAAACTAGCTATGATATGGTGCAAGATGACGAGATTAGTATGATATTTAAACTAGCATGAAGATGATATTAAGATGATATACTACTAACATGATATGCTAAACATGATTATTCGAAGATTATAGTGCTATAATAATGCTATTGCTATCTAAAATGCTTTAAGCTTATGCGAGAGGCAAATGTAAATCCTTGATAAATCGGATGCATAAAACTAAGATGCAATAACTTGAGATTGCAATAACTTGGGGATCCAAATTATGAAGAAATGAGAATTATTTATAGAAGAAATGGTCAATTGGATGGCCAAGATTGAATTGGCTTAAGAAGGGCTAGGATTGAATGATTTTCAATCCATATTTTCAACCCAATCCCATGTTGACAAGTGTCAACATGAGATTGCTTGAGAGGAGAGGGAAGAAACATTAAATGTTGGAGTAGACATGGTGGTCAATCTCATGTGGGCAAGGTTATTGGATAAAGCTATTATCCAAGGATAAAGACTTTGTCCAATGGACAAACTCTTGTGCAAAGGTTAGTGTGTTGAGAAGTGAGGTCTTGTAAGAGAAATAAATCCCTTTTGAAGACTTTGGAGGTTAACGTGTTTGAAGGGAGAAAACCCTTAATGGCTTATGTAAGAGCCTTTAATGGTTATTGAAGACTTTGGGAGTTTGAGAAGTGACTTGTTTTTACTTATGAATGTGACAATGTTTAGGATAGGATTTGATTTAATTAAGTGGGATTTAAGAGGTTCTAGAAGAATGATTATGATGCAAGTGGGAGAAATTAGGATTTTTAATTAAAATAAAATGATTTATTTCAATTAATGGGTGCAACTTTCATTTGTAGGGAAACACAAGTGGGAGGGTAATTTATAAATAAATATTGATTTATTTATAGATGAATTTAATTAAATGTGGAAGGGGGATTTAATCTAATAAATAGGATTTATTTAATTAATAGAAGAGAGGTTAATTAATCAAATATTAATTTGATTAATAGCTGAATAGAAGAAAGGAGACATTAAATAAATCTTAATTTAATTAATGGTTGGACAAATGATAATTCACACAAATAAAATTTATTTAATTAAGTGGACAAAAATAGGTGTCCACAAGTTCAAAAAACAATCTAAGGCGCAATCAGACAATAACCATCTACAAAAGTGTTGTAACCAAAACGTCCTCCCAGAACATCCACATTTCACTGCCGACAAGCTATAGGAAGAGAAAAATTAACTTCCAAAGCTCACAGACCAAAATATACGCAAGGAAACATTAAGGGGATAAAATTCCAAACCCAAACTATTTCCAAACACAACAAATCACAGAGAATAACAACCAATATTAAAACAAGGAAATACACAGAGAAGACAACCCCGACAATGTGTCATTTCTAGTTTTTGCAATTTAAGCAATTTCAATTCAATCAATTCTAAAATCCTTCCTGAAACCTAATCAAATCATTCAACGTTAAATTCTATCCCACAAACAATATTTCTACAATCATAGAGCAAGAAATCTTTTCCAGAAACGAAAAATGTACAAATAGAGTTTTTAGCTCCAACTTGGAATTCGCAAACCAACAAAGGAAGAATTTGATGAAGATCAATCCAACTCCAACAAGCACTCTTGAATCCACTGATTCAATGAAATAAAAAACAAAATTGCAAATTCAAAATCCTTTGAAAAACCAACCTAACAACATTCACAAAAACTCAATAAATAAAAATTAAATCCTAAACTATAGAAAACTCCCGACCAAGCAGAATATTCGAAAAAACTATATATTATACCTACCTCGCATAGTTCCAAGGCAAGTATTATTTAATAATATTATTTACTTACCCATTCAAAATCAACGAATAGAAACAAGGGGTAGGTAACGTTGTAATATATCTGATTATGCAAATAATATTAGTGTAACAATACAAATATAAATGGGATAATAATAATAAATCAAATCCCACTAACAAATAAATAAATAAAAGGCTTGTACAAATAGAAACTGTAGTCACATAAATCTGTCCATTTTAATTAAATGAATATTTCGTATTTATTTGATTAAAAATCCACTAGCCATCAGTTAATTAAATTAATATTTAATTAATTCATCTCCAAACATTCTTCTATTAATTAAATAAATTATTCAATTTATTTTAATTAATTCATTAAATCAAATTCCCATCAATTAAATAAATAAAATCAATTTATTTAATTAAAATCCCCCTTTTCCTCTTTTAAATAAAACATTTATTTAAATCATTATCCCCACCCCACTTGCATTTTCCTACAAATGCAACTTGCACACATTATTGAAATAAATGAATTTTTATTTCAATAAAATCCTATTTTCCCTCACCCACCAAATCCACTTGCAAAATCTAATCCCCTTCTAGATTCTTCTAACCCCTTCCTAATTAGCCTAATCCATCCCCTAATTATTGTCACATTCCTAAGCAAAATGGAGTCACTTCTCAAAATGGCCCAAAGTCTTGGATAACCATTGAAGGTTTTCAACCTTCAACCACCAAAAACCCCAAAGTCTTTGAAAACCATTAAAGGCTTCCAACTTTCAACCACTTAATTCCCCAAAGTCTCCAATAACCATTAATGGTTAATTCAACCCTCCCACATGGTTAAAACATTTGTTTGACTCAACCTCTATCCAACCACAAAGGTCTCATCAAGCATTTAATACTTTGACCATGATTATCTCTTAATCATTTGCACAAAGGTTTATCCTTGGATTAACTCCTAATCCAGTGGGTAATCCTAATTTAGGCTTGACCCTTAGCCTTTAGATAACCATGAGGTCTTCTCAGGCCTTTAATGCCTCCAACCTCTTTTTTCAACCCAATCCTGTGTTGACACTTGTCATTATTTTATTGGTGCCAATTGTGCACATGGATCCCCAACTTTCAAGCTTGACCTTTGATTAAACCTTTCAATCCTGGCCATCCATTGCTCCATTTTTCCTATAAATAGAGCCCATTCCTTCATAATCCAGATCCTGAAAACTTGTAAGCATTTAGACTATAGCCATTTTAGAGAGCATTTAGCAATAGCATAACTAAATATTGTCTTTTTGGTAAAACACATCATTTTAGCATAAAAATAGCTTTTCATTTCACATTTAGAGCTATTCTATAAATCTCAATCCTCCATAAGCATCCATAGTGCAAAAAGCTGCTGAGAGCTACACTATTTTGGAACTTGGAGAGGAGAGGAACAAGGGAGAAGAAGCTAGGAGTATGTTAGGAGGTATTTGGAGATGCCTCATCATGTTTGCTTTGATAGTTAAATATGCTTGCATGCTTTTAGTCTCTCTTTTGGTATGCCTTTTTAGATTAGTTTTCAATTGACTAACGCTAATACTTTGTGTGTTTTTGTGTTGATTGATCTTGGACTAATCTTGTGCCATTTAGGAGGGCATCATTTGGTGAACCCGACGTGAATCGAACACGCAACCTTCTGATCATTGTTTTTGAAATTAACATTTTTCTTGTTGAAATTGCCACACAGGTCGTGCTTTGGCGCTATTGAACGCGTTTTAGCGCTATTGAAAAATTTCTTTTAGCGCTATTGACCATAAAGTAGCGCTATTGAAAATGTTTCAGCGCTATTGGAAACATTATAGCGCTATTGTCACTGTTTTAGCGCTATTGACACACTTCTAGCGCTTTTGTCTTCTCGGATTTTTCTCTTCTTTCAGCGCTACCGTTTAAATTAGCGCTTCTGCTCATGCAGACTAGCGCTATTGCATGAATCAGCGCTTCTGCAAAAACACAGACTAGCGCTATTGCAACAGAACGTTATAAAAAAAGGCCTTGTAACCAATAAAAAAAAAAAATTTTAGGCTTGTGGGAGGTAGAATATATATGGAATATAACATTTAAGTATAAGTGACATTTCCTCTTATCTTTTCTCTTTCTTATACTTTAAGTTATATTCCATATATACTTTCAGGATGTTTGAGAGGGGTTTCAGACCTCTAGGAGTTGAAATGCAAAATCTAGTTTTTGGAAGATCCTCCAAATTTTAGACTTAGTCAAATTTCAGGGCATTTCAGGATCAAGATTTGTAAAATTTGTAACCGAAAAATCAAAAATTAGGCTTGTGGAAGCCCCCCTTTGAGCATTGATTTTATTAACTTGTTTCTTTTCTTTGTGCAGGTTAACAACACAACAAAAATCACAAAAAATAATTTCATTTAGTGCTTAAAAAAAACTTAAAAACACAAAAAAAAAAAAAAACAGTTTTTCATTGTTTTCTAGTTAGGGATACATTTTGTTTTGGTGCTTAAAATCAACAAAACAAACTTTCTTTCTTGCATCAATTGGGACTTAAAAATCACAATCCACACTTCAATTTTTGGTGCAGTAAAAAGAACAATCCACTTGTCTTTATTTTTGGCAAAAACAAAAATTTTCCTTCAAAGCAAAACGTGTTTTTCATTAAGTTGACCAGGATTTCTCAATTCTAGATTACAAAACATATTGCTTTGAAGCTAAAAATGAACACCATGGCTGTTGGAGCAACATCTCCAAATAGTTAAATCACATTGCAAATGCTGGACTAAAAAGAACAAGTGTTTTTTGTATTTGGCACGCTTGTGCAAAACAGTCAGTCGAGTGGACCTACTTCTAACACACACTATCCTCTCCCTTGGCTCTCGTGGTCCTAGGTGCAAGAGAAAAGTGTTAGTAACGCTCAAAATTTTATCTTTTTAAGAGAGGCCTGCCAAGGGATCGATACTCTTGGGAACGACCTCGAGCGGTAAATCCTTCGAGCCGCTATAGAAATCAGGTGAGAGCGAAAGCTGTAGCCTTGGGTATAGCTGTTCCTACAGTGTAACTGGCCGAAAGGACAAATGGGCCCCACCACCAGTTACAAGGCTCTTAAGTGAGTCACTGCAGAATGAACTTATGTCCAAAGCCATCGAACATGACTAAACACCTTTAAGTAGTAGCCCACCTGTTCTATTGATTGAGGATATTTGAGGTATAATTTAGTGCAAGAGCATAGAAGGTTTTGCTCCCAAGATACTCACCATACATATTTCCTTGAGTAGAAACATAGCTTTTTGAAAAGTCACTTGTGGCTTGATAAAAGTGGTGACTCCCCCATCATAGGGATCATCTATTTGTTATGCTCGTGCAAGACTTAGTATATCACATCCTTACCTGCCACGGCGGGATTCATAAGGTATGTAGTACCAAAGTCGAAGAAATATCAAGATGTGGGCTAAATTTATCACAACTGGCCATTTGACCTTAGGGATAAAGAGTGTTTGAAGTGTGTTCGTTTTACAGACCTAGAGCAAATTGAGCCGACTTCAGGCTTTGGAATTACACCTTAAAATACATCTAAAGGAAGGGTCAAAAACAAAGTCCAAGGATTGGGTTGATTTAGACCCATACTCATTTGTGCCTTTAAGGCTACAATCTTGTGTTTGTGTGCTTGCTTTGTTTTCTTGTCAAAGAAAAATCAGAAAATCAATCCCAAAAACAAAGTATTCATCCAACATCTGTCAACACAACCAAAAATACCAAAAACAAAGTGCAAACAACACAGAGTCACAACTTTTATGACCATTCTTCACATCTTGCGAAAGAAGAAGTATCATTAGAATATTACCTTGAAAAGAAGACCATTAAGCTCAAAAGCTTTAATCAAAAGGAGGAAATTCTTCTATCTCAATAGACAAATCTTTGTCTCACATAGAGTCTTTCTACATCGCATGCGTCTATACCTTCAAGGTAAAACAAACGAATTTGATTCAGAATCATTGAACCGCAGAGCTTTTATGCAATATAGAGCTCTGAGTTATCACAAAAATCAAGGAGGAAAGATTAACCCCAAATTCTTCCCAAACATCTGTATCACCTACAACACAGTTCGAGAAGTGCCACCAACACCCGAAAGGGAAGAGATAGAGTTTGTCCCATTTGTGACACAAAGTTTTTATTGAAGTTGAAAACAAAACATCCATCATCTTACTCACACATTATCATTCCATCATCAATCCATCCCAAAAACTCTTAAAACATTAAGAGGTTCTTGTCCCAAATTCTCTTTTTAGATATTGCTTGAAATCAAACACATCACATCACTTTTAGATTGTTTCTACATCTAGGATAAGCTCATCCTAAGAGACACATCTACGCAGGTTAAAACTAGTTCATGAGTGAATCCTCTCATTGCTAGGTAGTCAAAATCTGTAACACATCTCAGATTTCTCTACACCTTATCACATCCAAACTTATCAAAACAAACAAGCAATTCAAAAGAGGAATTTCGGTTACATTTACCTTTAGAGTGCTAGAGATCCACATACAACACAAATCACCAATCATCAATCTTTCATCAATAACTCATCATCATCTTCAATCAACTTCAAAACAAACTTGCAAACAAAATGGCTCAAACCCGATCACGATCAAGGCAACGAGAAATGGAAATTGAGGAAGAAGAGGACAACCTCAATGAATTTCAAGAAGCACTTGGAGGAACTGGGAATGATGAAAACCCAGGTACACCCACTCCTTCAACAATCGAAAGGGTTCAGCATAACCCTCATTTTAACAGATTATTTGATGAAATACTAAGGAGCAATGCGGATGCTCACTTTTTACGACTCGCTCAAGAAGGAGCCAAACTCCCCTCAGACTTTGATCTTGCCCAATTAAGACAAGCATCCGAAAGACAAAGTCGCCATGAGGAGGAAAGGCATAGAGATCCCATCAGATATAACATCCCTCGAGGTAACCCACCACCTCCTCCTCCAAATGAAATAGAGATGTTGCGGCAACAAGTCGAGAATCTCGCCCAACAACTTCATAGTGGTGTTAAGACCAATCAATTCTCACTCAACGACATCTGTCCCTATCCGTTTGATAGGAATCTTTATATGCCACCCTTTCCACGCGGATTCGAAACACCAAAATTCGAAAAATATAGAGGAAAGGGAGATCCCCGCGATCATGTCCGAGAATTTCATTCCGCTTGTCTTGAAGTGGCTTATGAGGACACATACCTAATGCGCCTTTTTCCCCAAAGCTTGGGAGGAACCACCACATCATGGTTTTCCCGACTACCAGGTGGCATAAGAACATTTGAGGAACTCATCCAGAAGTTCCTATCTCATTACTCTTATAATATTGAACGCGACATCACCATGGCTGATCTATGCAACACCAAACAAAAACCAGGTGAATTATTCTCAGTATTCCTGCAACGATGGCGCCAAATGTCTAGCAGACGTTCTCTTCAGTTACCTGAACGAGAACTAGTGGAAATTTTCATTTCCAACTTAAACGAAGAAATGGAATTTCACCTGGATGTCAAAGATACCGATTCTTTTAACGATATGATCACCAAAGGAATAAAATGTGAAAGGGCACTCATCAAAAAAAGGACTCATCAAAATCTTTAATGAACCCAAAGATGGTCCTCGCCCGCGTTTCAATAGCGATAAACCGAACTTCTGGAACAAGAATAAGAATATCGTCAACGATGGAGTTGTGGATGCTCGAATTGTCCAAAATGCACAACCTGTGGTTCGATTTGCAGGACAAAATCCTCCACCTCAAAATAACACAAATGTTCCTCTTAATCAAGGTCGCATCACATCTCATGATGAACCAAGACCTCGTCCACAAAAACAAAAATGCACATACACTCCCTTAGGGGAACCCATTGAAACGGTGATGCGACAACTCATTTCTCAGAATTTGATCACTCTACCTAAGTTATCAAATTATGAGCCTCAGGTCAAACCTGCATGGTGGAGAGATACTGAACACTGTGAGTTCCATCAAGGAAGAGGACACAAGACAAGTAATTGTCATCGATTGAAAGATCTCATTCAGGATCTTATTGACCGAGGAGACATTGAAATTGAAGGACATGACCCAAAAACAACCAATAATGATCATCAGATGTTCAAGAATCCACTTCCATCGCAAGATCAAAGGGGTCCTTCCACTTCCAGACGAGGTCCTGATACCACTGATTATACGCAAGCTGCGTATAATTACACTGTCAATCACCTGTATGATGCCAGTGAACAAATTGCAACTATCACCTTCAAAAATCCCACCTCAAATTGCAATGTTGTTACACGTCGTGGCAAGGTCACCATCAAGGCAGCTCCACAAGGCACCACCTCCATCCCAAAGCAGTACAATCTTGTGGAACAATTAGACAAAACACCTGCGCTTATATCCATTTTGGAGCTATTGCGTCTGTCACCCTCTCATAAAACTATCTTGGATCAAGCACTCCAAGAGGCGTCAGTCCCTGCAAACCTGAACACGGACCAATTTCAAGCCATGGTTGGAAGTCTAAAGTCATCACCTTGTCTCACTTTTTCCGAAAGTGATAACTCTTCCTTCCAGCAACCTCATAACGCCTCACTCCACATTGAAGGCTTTGTCAACCAACACAGGATCAAGCGAGTCTTGATTGATAATGGAGCAGGCCTAAATATCTGTACACTACAGTTGGTCACAGCATTGGGATATGCAATAGAATCAGTGGATCCTCGCAAGAAGATCACCATCAAGGCCTATGATGATGCAGAGCGTTCATCCAAAGGAGCTGTGGTACTACCAATCCGAGTAGGCCCCGTGGTAAAACACATAATCTGTCAGGTTCTGGACCTTCCTCTGCCATATAATCTATTATTAGGGAGACCTTGGATACATGCCATGCAAGCTGTTCCATCTACCTACCATCAATGTATCAAGTTCCCACATAATGGTGCAGAGATCACAATCCTGGGCGATGCAAATCCCTTTGCATTTTGCCATAATATCAACCATCAACCAGAGATTACTGTTCCTAATAATAGGGAAGCCATTTCCTCCACATCATATGTAAATCCCGCCTCTCTTGCCAGTTCAAACACTCCTATACCCAAGCAAGAAAAGCTTAAAATGAAAGTCGCAGAGGAAGGTCCTGGAGAATACAACTTGAGTCAGCTCTTTTGTGTGGGACAAATGCCTACTTCTCCTAGAACACATGGTAAACCACAGCAGTTACTCCAGCAACCACTAATCACGCCAGCATGTGCCTTAACGCCTTTCATCCTTGGAAAGAGTCAAGAGGAAGAAACACAAGATGAGGACCTAGCGGACTGGATCTATAAGGATCCCATCACCACTGATAAACCGCAAGTTACACTTCCTACGGAACAGTATGGTAAAGGCCTCCTCATTATGCAAAGAATGGGGTATGATGGTCAGAGTGCTTTGGGATACTGCAAACAAGGACGACATGAACCACTGCTGCCAGAGTTCAAGCCCAAAGGTAATACAGGCCTAGGCTTTGAAAAAGAGATCCTTCCTAAACTCAGATTTAAAGGAAAACCTAGCAAACCATTTTGCCCACCTGCTGTAAAGAGAACACCTTTCATAATCAAAGCACCATCAAGCAATATTGCCATTGCCCCATCGAGGCTCACAACCCCACCGCAACCATCACCAGTGCCAAACATACCACCAATCGAACCAGTAATCCCGTCAATAACACCAATAGCAGCAGCAACTGTATCAGAACCCGCAACAACATCTATGACGCTAGTAGTTCTAGCAGAAGCCACTGAGTCACCATTACCGATACTTCCAGTGACAAATCCATTAAACCCCATCACAATTCCTGCAGCACCGATCACTACAAGGATACATAAACCAATCACACCTGCCGTGTTTAACTCCAAAGACATCCCAGTATGGTATAGCAATCGGATGCTGGAAAGTGATTCAGAGACCGACTCACATGAGTGGGAATTCGATTCAGTGCAACTTAACACTTCAGATGAGGAAGACACATCACCACCTCCACCCCGCAAAGACATCCCTGTTTATGGAGAAGCACAGATAAAGACCACTTGGGTACCTGAGCTGGAAACATCTTCCACAGACCCTACGTCTCATCCTACGCCTGATTCTGACAGGGAGAGTACCATCAATGACCTTCACCATAACGTCTTAACCCTCACGGATACATCTCCTGCACTTAACCTAATCGATGAAGTAATGCCCATTATCCACCCTGAACTCATTGAATGGAACCAACCAAATCCCCCATGTCTTGACCTCTTCCAGAACGATGAGGCTATCATTGACTTTTTGGAATTAAGGGATAATCTACCAAGCGGGGATCACAAAGCTGGATTCGCCATTCAACTTAATAGCGTAGCATACTTCGGGGCGGATGCCAAACCCTTCAGCTGCAAAAATATAACAATAAAACATGGATCTTCCAGTGAAAACCACACTGTGGCGCTGTTTGATCCGACAAAAGTAAAAAGAAAGAGCGTATCCAACGGTGAAAACCTCTCTGAGGCGCCTGAGGATGAAGGGTTTGACATTCTCCCTGCTAGTACACAACAGGAACGATCAACGATCCTCATTGAGGAGACCCAAGAATACAATGTGGGGACTCCTGAAAATCCTCATATCATACATCTGGCATCTCTTCTCACTCCAGAGGAACAACCTCAATTTATAGAGTTCTTCCAACAGCGTCAGATCAACTTTGCATGGTCATATGCAGACATGCCTGGGCTTGATCCTGATTTAGTCATGCATCATCTCACAGTAGCAAAAGGAGCCAAACCTGTCAAGCAGAAGCTTCGTAAGATGCATCCCCAGATTGCAGTGCTAGTCAAAACAGAACTCAAGAAACTCCTGGATGTTGGTTTCATTAGACCAATTGATTATGCAGAATGGATCTCCAACATTGTACCAGTTGGCAAACCAAAAGGGGGCATCCGCATTTGTACAGACTTCAGAGATCTGAATAAGGCATGTCCTGAAGATGACTTCCCTCTACCAAATATCGACATCATAGTAGATTTGACAGCAGGACATGCCATGCTTTCACTCATGGATGGCTTTTCGGGATACAATCAAATAAAGATCGCACCAGAGGACCAACATAAGACAGCCTTCACATGTCCATGGGGCACATACTGCTGGAATGTAATGCCTTTTGGTCTAAAGAATGCAGGAGCGACCTATCAAAGAGCAATGACCACCATCTTCCATGACATGATGCATACTATAATGGAAGATTATGTGGATGACTTACTAGCAAAATCACTTACTAGAGAAGGACATCTTCACATCTTAGATAAAATCTTTGATAGACTGGAACAATACCATGTTCGACTCAACCCAAAGAAATGTGTCTTCGGAGTGACCTCCGGGAAACTTCTAGGATACATTGTCTCAAGCAAAGGCATTGAGGTCGATCCAGCAAAGGTTAAAGCAATCATGGACATGCCACCTCCAAAGAATATCAGTTAGCTAAGGACACTACAAGGACGGCTTCAATCCATCCGCAGATTCATTGCACAATTAGCCGATAAGTGTCACCCATTCACACACCTGCTACACAAGAACATCCGCTTTCAGTGGGATGACAAATGCCAGCAAGCATTTCAGGCACTTAAAGACTATCTCATGAATCCACCATTGCTGATGCCACCAGATCCAAGTAGACCGTTGTTACTTTATATCTCAGCAACAAGTACAGCATTGGGTGTACTACTGGCACAACATAATGCAGAAGGAAAAGAGTGTGCTATTTACTACATCTCTCGCACACTTGTGGGCTATGAACTCAATTACACACCTATTGAGCGAGCTTGCCTAGCAGTAATCTTGGCAGCCACCAAACTAAGGCACTATCTGTTAACACACAAGGTACAACTCATTGCAAAGATTGATCCACTCAAGTATTTACTCAGCAAAGCAGCATTGACAGGTCGCTTAGCCAAATGGGTGATGATTCTAAGTGAATTTGATATTGAGTATGTGGACCGTAAAGCTATCAAAGGTCAAGTTATTGCAGATCAATTGGCCGATGCACCACTCATAGGCGATCATCCTCTCATTTCCAATTTTCCAGATGAAGAGATATTCATGATCACAGAAGCACAACCATGGAAACTATATTTTGATGGTTCATACACTAGGCACGGCTCGGGGGCAGGCATTTTGTTTATCACACCTCAAGGTGATAGCATCCCGAAGTCTTACAGGCTCACATTTCCATGCACAAACAACATAGCAGAATATGAGGCTTTGATCACAGGACTCAGGCTAGCCATACAATGGAAATTAAAAGAACTTCAAGTATATGGCGACTCACAACTGGTCATTCGACAAGCAACTGATGAATATCAGACCAAAGATGATAAACTCATGCCATACAAGCAAATGGTGGACACTCTAAAGACATCATTTACTACTATCACTTTTGAGCAGATACCAAGAGATCAGAATCGAGCTGCTGACGCTATGGCTACTATCGCATCTCTCCTAGATCTTCCACAGAATTCAACACGCTACGAGTTCTTGGTAGAACAGCTTTGGATTCCTGCTTATGATATCCCTGAATCCGAAATGATATGTCGCCTTGTTGGCTCCGAATCCCCATGGTACGGTGAGTTCTACGCCTATCTTCGCGATCACACCCTTCCTCCCAACCAATCAAATAACCAACGAAAAACCTTCATTCGCCAAACTGCTCGATATACCATTATTGCCGAAACCCTATACCGACGTAGTCTTGATGGTACTCTCCTTCGATGTCTGGAACAAGATGAGATAACAAAGGCTTTGGAAGAGGTACATGAAGGAATTTGCGGGACTCACTCAAGTGGTCCATCACTAGCCAAGAAGATCATGCGAGCTGGATACTATTGGCCATCTATGGAAAAGGATTCCTACTATTTTGTCAGGAAATGCAAGAAATGTCAAGTTCATGGCGACCTGATACATGCACCGGCCCAGGAACTGCAACCAATCACCACACCATGGCCTTTTTGTCAATGGGGCCTTGACCTTGTGGGTAAGATTCATCCATCTTCATCCAATGGCCATAAATTCATTATTACCGCCACCGAATATTTCACCAAGTGGATCGAAGCTGTTCCACTTACCCAAGTTACCGGCAAGCAGATCGCCTCATTCATCCTCAATTACATCATCTGCCGGTATGGTGTGCCCATGTCCATTGTCACAGATAACGGTCTTCCTTTCAAAAATCAGGATGTCCGTGAACTTTGTGAGAAATTTCATATCCAACACCGCTTTTCCACTCCCTATTACCCACAAGGCAATGGTCAGGCCGAAGCATCCAATAAAAACATATTGAGAATCCTAAAGAAGACAGTCAATGATGCCGGTCGTGATTGGCATGTTCAATTGAATCCAGCATTATGGGCATATCGCACTAGCATTCGAACCCCTACAGGTGCAACTCCTTATTCATTAATCTATGGTGCAGAAGCTATCTTGCCTATTGAGGTTGAGATACCATCATTACGAGTTTCCTTGCATAATCTCATTGATGATGACGCATACAGAGTATCCCGTCTTCAGGACTTAGAGTTACTTGATGAGAAACGAGAAGCTACATACAATCACCTCAAAGCCTATCAGCAGCGCATGAGTAGAAGCTACAATCACCGAGTTAGACCTCGTACATTTGAGGTAGGTGATCTTGTTCTTCGAGAGAATCCTCGCAACCAACCAAACAGAGAACATCAAGGCAAATTTGAATCAAATTGGCTCGGCCCATATGTTGTCACTGCTGTATTCGGGTCCGGGGCATATCAGTTGGCTACATCAGATGGAGAACCACTCGCAGATCCAATCAATAGCATGCACCTCAAACAGTTTTATACCTAAGGTGTACAAGGCATCCAACTCCCTTGCATATCAGAAAATACCAAAAACATTCAGAAAATGTCCTGAAGAAAATACAAAAACATTCAAAAAAGTAAAGAAAAATCATGCATCCAAACGGTGAACAACCACTCCGGTGGCACCTTGGGTAAGTGCGATGGCGAAAACCTGGCAAACAGGCACCACTCGTAAAGGCAATGGCTCCAATATCTTTCAGGCTCATTGCGATCACATTCATGCACACATACATCCATCCATCCCAACCATGGCTTGTTATTTGATCTACAATTAAGAAAGTACTCCATGCGTCTGGCATCCCACCTTTTCATAGTCAGGTCTACAAACTGGGGGCAATACCCTTATCCTAGTGATGGAAGTGGATTCTACATTGTCTTATATATCATTATGCTCTTCATTTAGGCAATCTTCAGAAAATACCAAAAACATTCAAAAATGTCTCGCAAAATCTAAAAACATTCAAAAATGTCTCGCAAAATCCAAAAACATTCAAAAATGTCTCGTAAAATCCAAAAACATTCAAAAATGTCTCAACAAAATCCACAAACATTCAAAAATTGTTTCACAAAATACAAAAAAACATCAGAAAACATTGAAAATCACACAAAAACATGACAAAACTTTGTACATACCCATCTATGCAGATACCCAAACAAGCATTGACAAACTACTCACACACTGACCATTTACCAATCAACCACACAATCAACATCAACAAACCAAACTGTCTTTAACACAAGGATGCATCCTTCCTTATCAAAAACAAAGACAAGATGACGTTTTCTTTGACAAGAAAATTCCGTTAAGCTATCAAATGCTTGGTTGATGCATGAGTAATTCATTTGTTTGTCTGTATCGGGATCTTTCAGCATTGTTTTGTATCATTTGCGCATCATTTCCGATGAAGTTCTGGGGCATGTACTAATGGTGTCTACGTGGGAAGTTCACTAAGCTACGTGATCTTATGCAAAATGCAGTCATAGATCACTACGGCTTGCTGACTACAGCGTATACCTCGACCATATGAGCATGAGCCATTACCAAGGATCCTTATTCTTTATTCTTTATGTAAATATGCTGTTTGGTTGCAGGTACAATGCTCATCCTTTGGTTCCTCTTCCTCCAAATTGGATAAAGGTTTCATTTTTTAGTACGGTATGTACTTGTCTCAGGATCTGATCACGCCTAAGATCAAGGAGGACGATCCAAGTCATGCACGAAAGGAGATAATCCTTGTCTGTTCCGCAAGCAATACTCTGGTCGACTTGATCCATTATATCAAGTTGCTTGTATTAACTTGCTATATCAAATCCATGTAAGAAATACTCTGGTCATCTTGAATCATTATGTCAAGATGCTTGTATTCTCTTCCAACATTTTAAAGCTCAATGATGAAAATAGAGCACTATGGATCGTCATCTCATCTCATCTGTATATATTGCATTTCGTTGCATTCCACCCATCCATACACTCATAATAGCTACATATCATGCATACATAGTTATAATAATGCATACTCTATTTTCCTCTTCTTCCATAGGAATGAGTCATAGGTTTTCCCTTTCTTCTATCTAACATCGAACCCACCCCCCCTCACCCTCCCCATCTCGATAATCAGCATCACATACCCTACATCGTGTCTCAATCAACCCAATCAAGCCACGTTCATCACCATCCATCTCTAAATAGGAGGGATTGTGTTTCCTATCCTAAGTCATCCAATAAGCCAAGCAAGTTACTCTGTCTGCACAGGTACATTGACTCACACACACCTAGACTATCAACAGATACTCTGATCAAGTATCTTCGGGTCTCAACAGGTAATCGATTATGGCAAACCTAGACTACAACAGGCATTTATCATAATGGCCTAGTCTCAACGGGGTTGTCATGATTCCCCACAACCATCCATCACCCGCACATACTATCAATTGATCAACCAATCAAACACAATCCATCGGACAATTACATCAATTGTCTACGTCTCAACGAGTATTTTGCTTCATATACCTTGACTTCATCGGGCAATTGCATCAATTGCCTAAGTCTCATCAGGTCACTTTGATTCACTTACTCAGACTTTATCTTGTCCAAGCAAACAACTGGCATCAACTGTCATGCTTTGACTTGACCGGGGCAATTAAACCGATTGCACCAGATTGTTCAACCAATTTTGATCACTTGTATAGCATCACTCGAAAGAACAACCACCACATTTTCACTGTATCTCTTGCATGACCTCAGGGTACTCGCTGGCTTGTTGTTTCTCCGTATTCACTCTATTTTTCTTCCATTCTTTCACCGTTGTTGCTAATTTCTTCCATTCTACCTCCCCTTCACTTTTCATTCTTTTTCGAGAGATCGCCCGATTTTTCAAAAAATTTCGGCCCATCTCTCGAGGGGGCATACCACCCATTAAATTTACATTTTATGGGGCATTTCTTCACACCAGTTTTTCTTTCTTTGAAATGATGCGATAAACCGCACCGTCTCAAAGAGGGGCAAATGTAGTCACATAAATCTGTCCATTTTAATTAAATGAATATTTCGTATTTATTTGATTAAAAATCCACTAGCCATCAGTTAATTAAATTAATATTTAATTAATTCATCTCCAAACATTCTTCTATTAATTAAATAAATTATTCAATTTATTTTAATTAATTCATTAAATCAAATTCCCATCAATTAAATAAATAAAATCAATTTATTTAATTAAAATCCCCCTTTTCCTCTTTTAAATAAAACATTTATTTAAATCATTATCCCCACCCCACTTGCATTTTCCTACAAATGCAACTTGCACACATTATTGAAATAAATGAATTTTTATTTCAATAAAATCCTATTTTCCCTCACCCACCAAATCCACTTGCAAAATCTAATCCCCTTCTAGATTCTTCTAACCCCTTCCTAATTAGCCTAATCCATCCCCTAATTATTGTCACATTCCTAAGCAAAATGGAGTCACTTCTCAAAATGGCCCAAAGTCTTGGATAACCATTGAAGGTTTTCAACCTTCAACCACCAAAAACCCCAAAGTCTTTGAAAACCATTAAAGGCTTCCAACTTTCAACCACTTAATTCCCCAAAGTCTCCAATAACCATTAATGGTTAATTCAACCCTCCCACATGGTTAAAACATTTGTTTGACTCAACCTCTATCCAACCACAAAGGTCTCATCAAGCATTTAATACTTTGACCATGATTATCTCTTAATCATTTGCACAAAGGTTTATCCTTGGATTAACTCCTAATCCAGTGGGTAATCCTAATTTAGGCTTGACCCTTAGCCTTTAGATAACCATGAGGTCTTCTCAGGCCTTTAATGCCTCCAACCTCTTTTTTCAACCCAATCCTGTGTTGACACTTGTCATTATTTTATTGGTGCCAATTGTGCACATGGATCCCCAACTTTCAAGCTTGACCTTTGATTAAACCTTTCAATCCTGGCCATCCATTGCTCCATTTTTCCTATAAATAGAGCCCATTCCTTCATAATCCAGATCCTGAAAACTTGTAAGCATTTAGACTATAGCCATTTTAGAGAGCATTTAGCAATAGCATAACTAAATATTGTCTTTTTGGTAAAACACATCATTTTAGCATAAAAATAGCTTTTCATTTCACATTTAGAGCTATTCTATAAATCTCAATCCTCCATAAGCATCCATAGTGCAAAAAGCTGCTGAGAGCTACACTATTTTGGAACTTGGAGAGGAGAGGAACAAGGGAGAAGAAGCTAGGAGTATGTTAGGAGGTATTTGGAGATGCCTCATCATGTTTGCTTTGATAGTTAAATATGCTTGCATGCTTTTAGTCTCTCTTTTGGTATGCCTTTTTAGATTAGTTTTCAATTGACTAACGCTAATACTTTGTGTGTTTTTGTGTTGATTGATCTTGGACTAATCTTGTGCCATTTAGGAGGGCATCAGAAACTAATTAACAAATAAATATAAAAGCATATCCACAATTAAACATAAATATTAAATAATTAATAAAAAAATGAATAGATAATAAAACAATGAATAATTAATACAAATCAATTAACATTAATCTCCCAATAAATAAATATCAAATAATTGATTAACCAAATAAATAAATAATAGCCACACTAGAATAGATTAGTTTAAACATCAATAAATTACTTTAGTCCAATTATTAATTAAATAACAAATACATACTCACATCACCCCAAGCAACCCAACAAAAAGGGTTGACATCGACACAAGACTCCGACCATAACTAACAACATAACACAACTGACAAGGTGAACATCTAAGCCTAGAGTATGAGAGGGAAACACATGCCATCTCTGACAACTTGCCATTGGGATAGGACACACTTAGACCTATGAGACTAGGTGGAATTGATGTCCAGTACCCGCAATCCTGCAACCACCACTAAATGTAATATGATACATATGCAACATATATACATCATGATAAACATTCAAGTGAAAAGAGATTCACAACACCACATCATGCTCATGATGAGTGATAGGGAATTGTCCCTTTCACGAAGACAGTCACACAATAACAACATCAACGCATCACATGAACCATAATCATGAAATAGGGGTTAGAATTATCATACCATCAAAAATCATATAATCCACATAGGAATATGAAGTGCATATAATCATCCAATGTAAATCCATCCATCAAGTAATCCAGATTGTATCATCAATCATATAAGTCATCCAATACCATGAGTTACATCAAATATCCATCATCAACAAATAACATCTAGAGTCTAAACAAAATCATAAGTGTCAATCAAATATCATCAAAACATCAATCATAAGTCTAGATAAGTTTATTGATTCATAAATCAAAATACGAGTCTAGGAGGACACTACAGTTTCAATCATGAATCTAACCTTGATATCAAGGATCTACAATCTCATAGAAAATACTTCTAATTTACAAGATTGATCTCAATGACTTAGGTCAGCTATGAACATCATGCAAAAAATAATTGCCACTATGCAACAAAAAACCCCTATCACATGAAGAGAGAAAAATTGATTGATGTGCTCATGCAACCTTGAAAAGGGAATGAATTTTGAAAAGAAACAATATATGCATTGAATTACAATAATGAATAATGAATGCTTATAAAAGAAAAAACCCTAGATGAGGATTAAGTTAGATCATGAAAAGTGTCCTAATCGTATGAGTTGAGATAAAATGACCTATAATTAGCTCAATCTAATAATAAAGAAATAAGTCCTATAACTTAAGTGAATAAAGTAAAGGATTGCTAAGTAATTAATGATTGATTAATTAATTACTAGTGAATTACCTATTTAGTCCACCACTCCAGGTAAGATCAATTTAGGAAGAATATAAAAACCTAATGAAGAATGTGATGGAGGATTCATGAAATGGTTCTCAAATGAAAGGTCTGATGAGGTACCCATGTACAAATAAATGAATCTCTCATAACTAAATAAAAGGAGAATACTACATGGAATTTTTTTTTCTCTAAAAAAAGAGAAAATGAAATAAATGCACTAGTGAAAGGATAGAAAGAGGTGAAGGAACACAATGAGGTCACTGAGATGTGGGGGGGGGGGGGGGGGGGGTTGAATCAATGAGTCTTTAAATTTTTTTAAACCAAATTGTGCATACACTAATGAAGCAAAGAGATTAAAGCACATACACACAAAGACACATCACACAACAAAAAATGTACGGGGAAAACCCAATATGGGGAAAATCCTTGATGAGAATAGCTATTGGAGTCTATTTCTCTAATCAAACCTCACAATGAAAAACCAATTTACAAAATTTATGGGCACCAACCCAAAGGAGTACAAACCTCTGAAGTTTATGGGCACCAACCCAAAGGAGCACCTACTCAAAGGAGAACCTACCCCTACTCTGAGCACCCACTCAAAGAATTACAATGATTCAATGATTAAAAAAAAAAATACAATGAAAAGCCTTGTTACAAATGTTCTTAACACCTTAGCACATAGATCTCATGCACTCACTACTGCTCTGATTTTATGTCCCTTGTTACCTTTGTTCTGCCTTTCTTAATCTCTGCAGGTCATCAAACCTCCTATTGAATATCATCTATATCTTTATCTGATTACTTCACCCTTTTATCTCTTCTAAAGCTCTTCCCTATATCACATTTACTAATCTTTTCCTTCTACTCACTCTTCCTTTTTGTTGCACTACATTTCTCTTTTCTACCACACTCTGCTGATTCAGTATCTTTCTCTTTCTCTTCTTCTCTCCGCTTCACACTTCCTTCTTTTCACAAACACGCCACCATTTTTGCATACACCTGTTTCTATCTTTTGCTACTCTTTTTTTTTGGACTTAAGTCTTTTGAATATGCTTTATCTTAGAATGCACACTCTATCATATTTGCACTTGCACTTGTCTCTTCTTATGTCCTACAACAAACCTCGCTATATTTCAGTAATTCTGCAACCTTCCTTCCTTTTTGTTCTTCTACAACTATTTCTTTCTCTACCACACACATCTCTATTTGACTGTTACTCCCACTTCTCTATATATGTCTCTCACATTTCTTTCCATGCAGACCCTTTTTCTTCAACTACTACACTTGTATTACACCCCTGCATGTTCTTCTCTCTGCCAACTTTTTACTATATCCAACACAACTCACTCTACATCCATACACTTGGAATACTCACCTACTCAACATCACATCAAAAGAATATCTCTTATTGGACATCTCTGCCCATGCACATTTTCTCTCCAAGAAAGAATTTAAATGTAATCCATTGGCCTTTGAGTTGTAGTCTTGTTTACAAGAAGATTTTATCCTCTGTCTTGAAAGTGGTCTCAGATTGTCCGCCCATATTAAATGCATCCTTCCCATCTCTTGATCATTCTCTATATTCAAATTAATACATTTTTTAATATTCATCTTCCCATCAGATCTGATATCCTTCCTTGAGCCATAAAAATAGTCTGCAACATGGTCGCCATTAATGTATTCTCCATCAGTTCTTGACCCAGTCTGATGAGATAGACAACTACCTCATTTAAGATCCACCATCTCTGTAAGTATGTCTTCTGCATGTCTAGTTCACCTTTCTACTAGCTCAGATGCCACATGTCTTCAAATATTTCATCCAATTCACCCATTTAACGTCGGTCAACTACCACATGGACCTTTGTGTCTATCGGGCTACCACTGTGTCAACAAAAACATCTCAAATAGTAAAAACCCATGAGAAGGATTTTATCGACAAGAGGTTTAATGATCATAGCAATCTTAAACCCTATTGTTATAGTTTAGATAGGTCTACAAGAAATATTTTGAAGGACTCTGTCACACCGGAAGAAGAACACTATCGATAATACACAGTCGAGGCCATACCAAAGAAGGACCATGTCACTATGTCTACAAGGTTTTGCATGGGGAGGAAATCATCTTGCCGAAGAACCATGTTACACCAAAATCCATGACTGTGTCGGCAAGACACAACACCAATCACACTAAAGAGAACATATTTCAGTGTAGCACAAAGGGTCTTCACAGGCCAAACAAAGTCATACTGAAATGGAGGTTCTCACTAAAAAGAAGAAGGGCCCCACAAGGACTACCATGAAAGACCAATGAACAATCACCAACAGTATCCCAATGAACACATGGGTGAAGTAGGCCCAAGAATCCAATAGATCTCATCACATTAAGTGATGATCATGTCACATTAGATGAATGATCAAGATTAATGCATAATTGCGCGGTTAGCTAAACTTTCTTGAGGTGGTTAACTCTGTAGCTTTGCATTTCATTGACACCAAGAAGTGTCACACATAAAAAGGGTATTTCAGTGTATCTGAAGGGAACGACCAAAGGAGAAAATAGTCTTTCCAAAGAGAAAACTCTTACCAATAAGAATTTTGGCACAAAACCACCACGGGCCCCACACGAATAGAAAGAGCCAATCAACACCTCCCACTTGGAAACACGAGGCAAAAAGGAGAAAGGGGACACACAAAGCTAACTCGACCTAAGAAAACCAATGAGCATACACCAGCTGGACATTTGCAAACACTCAGACAAAGTGGGTCCGACTATCGGAGATTGGAGATCGGCCAAAAGTTGGAACTGAGAACAAAATGACTTCATTTTTTTCTGTGAGATATGATCACATGACATAAGACATGAGATGCTTGATAGGGTCCACATCAGAGATCAGAGGATTGGGAGAAACATGAAATTATGAAAAAAAGTGATACACTTGTAATTTTTAAATCGGACGCGATAGGCCAATAAGAGACTAAAGTTGTATTGTCAAACTACCATCTCACACTAAAACAAGGCTATATTGTTGAGATCAGAACACAGTTACCCTAAAAGAATGCATATTGTTATAACAATGAAGCCCGATAGGAGATAGAAGGGGTCTTATTGAAAGACCAGGTTGCATTGACAAAGATATATGATGATGAGATAAAAACCTATCTTATCGAAAACTACAAAGGTCATGAGTATTTTCAATGGATTTCAACTTTCAACATACTTGAAACAGATCGATGGATCCAAGGTGTTATGAGGCCAATGTAGAATTATAGTTCCATGTCTAGGACACATGAACTCAACACATTTGAATATCATCACTTCATTCTTTCTGCATATTTTAATTCTTTTGCAACCACATCTACATCTAGTTTACATCAATGACAATCAATTTGCCAACAAGAGGACTCTATATGGCTCCTGAAGGAATGTCCTCCTAATAGGAGAGATAAAATAGGTATATGAATCCCAACATAAAAAAGTAGCTCTTGTGCCAATGATGAAATATTGAAGACAAAATATGATCTATTTCCTGCAAACAACATTTCTCCCTTTAGGAAGAAATAGATCCATTAATTATTAGAAAAGTCATTTCCACAAGATGGACGAAAAGGGAATCTAAATCAAAATGATGTGTACCTCTAAAAATTTCTTAAGTATTCACATGTCAAAATGAGATGATGTCAATTTATAATCCTATGAAGATTGACGAAGAACAAGCTCCAAAGATTAAGACGATGATGGTCTAAAATTAATGATGTGGTTATCATGAAAGATGAGATGAATATCCTCAAAATAATCCTCTAGATCTACATTTTGAGATTCCATAAACAAAGATGGTAAGTTTATAAGATAAGAATTCCAAGTAGTTATGTCTGAAAGAAAATGAATTTCTTTCTACATTCAATTTATTAGAGCAATATATGTGGCAATACCAATATAATAAAGAACAATAGAAGATGGAGATAGGATCTTAATATAAAGAGTAAGAATAAGGAGACAAGCCTCTAAACTATGAGAACATTCATGAACTGTGATGTATTCCAACTCCTTTAAAGTATTAACACCAAATGGTTTATAATTTTCAACATCAAGTGGAATGATATAATCTATAGTAAGATCCTCTAGGAATGGAGAGATATGAGGGTATCTATGGATATCCCAAATTAAAGTACAAAATGTTTAGGGACAATCAATTGTAGGAGAGAAGCAGACTCCATGATCACTTACGAAATCAAAGATGGCTTCCACAAAATAGTATGCAAGAAATGAGATCTCTTTAATATTGAGATATGAGATGTGTTAAAGATATTGATGAATTCAGTTTAGCGTGTTAATAGAGTTTTTGGAGACTTGGATTGGTAAATTTTGAATGTATTTTTAATAGTTACAGATTAGGAGATGATAAGAACAAAGTGAAAACCAACTGAATGGATGATCCTAATGCAACATATAAAATTGTATTAGATCATTCTATGTAAAAATGATGCAAACCGCCTTTAGTTTGATCTGTGATGAACTATGTGATGCATGCTAAAAAGGACACAAGAGAACACAAGACAAGTCGTTAGTGTTGTTAGTGACAATAAAAAATGAATGACAAATGAAACTACAATCCTAAACATGCATACCAAGAGAGATATAAAAATAATAATGGAAAGCATACAAAAATGAAGGAATGAGATAAAACCCTCCCAAATGCTCTCCAACATGCTCATAATTTCTCCTCCCTTGTTCCTCTCCTCTCCAAGTTCCACATGAGTGTAGCCCTCATATTTTTGCACTATTATGGATTTCTTATGGAGATTCAAGATTATGAAAATGATGCACTACTTATGCAAGTGTAAACAAACTAGTATGAGAAAGAACCTTAATTATTTTATGTTAATTTTAACCCAAAATAACAAAGAAAAATGCTTCTAAATGCTCTCTCAAAATTACTATAAGTTTGATGTATACAAGATTTTTGGATCCGTTTGAAGAAAGAATGGGATCTATTTATAGGAAAAATGGAGAAATGGATGGTTGAGATTGAGTAATCTCAACAAGGGTCGGGATTGATGGGTTTATGATCCATGTGAGGGCTTTCAACCCAATCCCAGGATGACAAATGTCAACATGAGATGGCTTGCGAGGAGAGGGAAGAAGCATTAAATGCTTGAGATGACATGAAGGTTACCTTAGGAGGTAAGGTTATGCTTGGGTTAGTGAATAAATCTTTTATCCAATGAATAATGCCTTTATCCAATGGATAAACTCTTGTGCAAGAGTTAGTGGAGATAACCATGGTAAAAGCAATAAATTCTTGAAGAGACCCATGAGTTAAATGGGGGTTGAGTTAGAGGGAAAGCCTCTAACCATGTGGGCAAGTTGAATTTAACCATTAATGGTTATGTAAAAGCCATTTAATGTAAGAACCATTAATAGTTTGAAAGACTTTGGGGGTTAACTTGTTGAAGACATAAAGCCTTTAATGCTTTTCAAAGACTTTGGAGGCTTTGAGAAGTGACTTCAAGTTGCTTAGGAATGTGACAATAATTAGGGGATGGGTTTAGGCTAATTAGAAATGGTTTAGAAGAATCTAGAATGGGTTTAGGATGCAATTGCGTTTGGTGGGTGAGAGAAATAGGATTTTAATTAAAATTAAATTACTTTATTTCAACCAAATAGTGCAAATTGCATTTGTAGGAGAATGCAAGTGGGAGAGTTTTAGAAATTTAAATAAGTATTTATTTTAATGAGGAAAGGTATTTTAATTAAATAAATATGTTTTATTCATTTAATTGATTCTTAGAATGTGGTTTAATGAATTAATTTAAATAAATTGATTAATTTATTTAGTTAATAGAAGAAGAGGTTGAGGATGAATTAATTAAATATTCATTTAATTAAGTGGACATGTTTATGTGTTTATATTTGCCCCTCTTTGAGATGGTGTGGTTTATCGCGTTGTTTCAAAGAAAGAAAGATAGGTGTGAAGAAATATGCCCCATAAATGTTAATTTAATGGGTGGTATGCCCCCTCGAGAGATGGGCTGAATTTTTTTTGAAAAATCGGGCGATCTCTCGAAAAAGAGAAAGAAGTTGAGGGGAGGTAAAAAATAGAAGAATTTATAAATAACAGTGAAAGAATGGGAGAAAACGGAGTGAATACGGAGAAAGGGCCAGCCCGTGAGTACCCTTAGGTCATGCAAGAGATATAGTGCAAAGGTAGTGTGTGGTTTTGATTGATGCTATACAATTGATCAAAATTGGTTGGACAATGTGGTGCAATTGGTTAAATTGCCCCAATTAAGTCAAAGTGTGACAGTTGATGTTAGTTGTTCTCTTGGACAGGATAAAGTCTGAGTAAGTGAGTCAACGTGACCTGTTGTGACTTAGATAATTGATGTAATTGCCCGATGAAGTCAAGGTATCTGAAGCAAAATACTTGTTGAGACTTAGACAATTGATGTAATTTTTTGTGTTAATTGTGTTAGATTAGTTGATCAATTGATAGTGTTTGCATTGTAGGTTGGTTGTGGTGAATCATAGCAGCCTCGTTGAGACTGGGTCATTGTGATAAATACTTGTTATAGTCTAGGTTGCTAGAATCGATTACCTATTGAGACCCGCAGATACTTGATCAAAAAGTATCTGTTCATAGTCTAGGTGTGTATGAGTTGATGTACCTATGTAGATAGAGTAACTTGATGTGCTTATAGGATGACTTAGGATGGGAAACACAACCCCTCCTGTTAGAGATGGATGGTGATGAGCGTGGCTTGATTAGTTTGATAGGACACAATGTAGGGCATGTGATGTTGATGATCGAGATGGGGGAGGGTGAGGGGGGGATTCAATGTTAGATAGAAGGTATGGAGGACCTAGGACTCATTCCTATGGAAGAAGATCGAAAAGAGAGAGTATCCATTGTCATTACTATGTATGAATGATATGCAGCAATATGGATGTATGGATGGATGGAATGCAACAGAATGCAATATATATAAATTAGATGAAATGACGATCCATAGATTATTCATAGTGCTTAATTTTAATCATCGAGCATGGTAGTATCATTCTTGGCCGAGGTAGTAGGAACCAAGTTTGAGCATTTCACCTATAAGCAAGCATTGTAGACAAGGAAAGTTCCCCTCCATTCTGGTTCATGTGCAAATGGTCCAGATATACTCTATAGTCAGTAAGCCATAGTGATCTATGACTGTATTTTGTATAGGATCGCATAGCTTAGTGAACTTCCCACGTAGACACCATTAGTTCATGCCCCAAAACTTCATTGGATCAATCCACAGACAACAAACAAAGAAAAAGGATATTAGGAACCATCTCGACTACTCTAATCACTTGTGGATATCCTGGAGTAGCGTAGGAACCTGATATAAATAAATACATAAATAACAAATCGACCAAGTACTTATTAGCTTAAACATAATTTTCTTGTCAAAGAAAATGTTACCATGCCTTTGTTTTGTAAGGAAGGATGCATCCTTGTGAAGACGATTGTGTGCAAATGTTTTTGATTGGTTGGTTGATTTGATAGGTGGTCATCATTTGAGTAGCTCAAAATGCTTGTTTGGTGTCTGTTGTGATATGTGTATGTACAAGGAATAATATGTGTTTGCAATGTTTTTGATGTTTTATCACGTTTTTATGGATTTTGTGAGTGTTTTTGGGGTTTGTGAAGATTTTATGAATGTTTTTGGTATTATCTTTAGGACATTTTTGAATGACTAACTTAATGAATAATAAGTAATGTAGAATCTACTTCCATCAGTAGGTTAAGAGAATTGCCCCCAGTTAGATGTTGCTATGAAAGTGGGATGCATGGCACATGAAGTAATAACCTTGATTGTAGATCAATAACAAGTCATGGTTTGAATGATGGATGAATGGATGCAATGGATGTGATCGCAACAAGTCTGAAAGAAAATGGAGCCATAGCCTTTATGAATGGCACATGTTTTCTAGGTTTTCACCACTGTACTTACCCAAGGTGCCACCGAAGTGGTTTTCACCGTTTGGATGCATGAGTTTTCTTTACTATTTTCTTGATTTTTTGGTATTTTTATTTTTTTCAGGATTGTTTTCTGAATGTTTTTGGTAGTTTTTGATATTGGAGGAGCCTGATGCTCTTCATAGCTTATGTATGAAACCATTTGAGGTGCATGTTGTTGATTGGATCTGCTAGTGGTTCTCCTTCTAAAGTTGCCAACTGATATGCCCCAGACCCAAAGAAAACAATGATGACATACAGACCCAACCAATTGGATTCAAACTTGCCCTGATGTTCTCTGTTAGGTTGGTTGCGAGCATTATCCCTGAGAACAAGATCACCTACCTCAAATGTGTGAGGTTTGACCTGATGATTGTAGCTTCTGCTCATGTGTTGCTGATAGGATTTTAGGTGGTTGTATGTAGCTTGTCGCCTTTCATCAAGTAGTTCCAAGTCCTGAAGAAGTGAGACTCGGTATGCTTTATTATCTATTAGATTGTGCAAGGAGACCCATAGAGATGATATTTTAACCTCAATAGGCAGGATGGCTTCTGCTCCATATGTTACTACTTACTAAGTTGCCATTAGTTTTATGTCCAAAGTCATTCTATATACTCTAGTCAGTTACTACTACTGAAATATCCAATCGGTAAGCACAGAGCAGTCGGTTATAGAAGAAAGTAGTCACAGAGCCTAGTATACACCGAGTTGTCTACCGAGTAACACTCTATGTCTACCGAGCAACAAAAATGATATACCGAGTGAACACACACCGAGTGAAACGTGTTACCAGATTCATTGAACCTAGACACACATGGGAAACATGTTACAAGATCGAGGAACAAAGAACCGTTATCACATTGGAAATTGCACTTAAAGATTTTGTATGATCTTGAGGTCATCTATCCAATGAAATATTTTGTATGGTTATTCATTCAATAAATCATGTTTGTAAGATCGAAGCAATGAACAGATCACCGACATAAGAGATCTATTTATACAACATGAATTAAGGATCAAACAGAGAGATATATGAAGCAAGACATGTGCAATAGATAAGGAAGCACTGAGTATTGTGACTGTTAGAGACACAAAGGTCACCGAGAAGGATTTCAGAGAACAGTCAAGGAATAGAGTAAACATAAGGGTTTACCGAGTTACTTTATGGATTACTGAGGTATGCTATAAGCAAGGTAATCTCATTTTGAGCACATAGAATCTACTATAACATTTCAGATGTAAAGATGCAGATATTTGTAAGGATTTTATTGTAATATTTTGAGTTGTAAGAGAAACCTTTAACAGGGTAAAAGACTCTAGCAAAGTTTATAAATTGTAAAGCCTTTAACCAGGTGCAACATTTAGAATAAGTGTTGTAAAATACTTTAGCAAGGTAGATCTAATGATCTTGATACTCCTAACAGGGTAAGCTATCAGAAATAGCTGAACATGTAGCTCTAACTGAGCAACCTTTATTATTGTAGTAGTGAAGTTGTGGGTGCCATCCCCGCCGTAGTTTTTCTCTCTAACCAAGAGTTTCTGTGTAACCAAACTATATGTGTTATGGAGTGAATCATGTATGATTATTATTTATTTGTTTTAGCATTATATTATGTTATAACAGTTTTTGGTTTATGCTTAACAGTAAAGTTATTGTTGAAGAAAAGATTTGAAGTACTGATTCACCCCTCCCCTCTCAGTACATTAGCTTTCCATATTGGGCCTAACAATTGATGTCAGAGCTTCAATCTTGGAAAAGGGATTAACAACCTAAAGAAAAATATCTTATCAATGGAAGTATATAAACAATCTCGGAGAATTGTGTATCTGCAAGAAGAGTTGGATCATGCTAATCAAGTGATTGTAGACATGCAAAGACAAATGCAAAAATCATTGAAAGTCAGAAGAAGATTGTCTGATGATTTGTAGGACTCTCAAGAGTTAGTGGAACAAATTGAGACATCATCTGAGAACAATATATCTGAAGAGACTGAAGAGATGATTAGAGAACTGAAGGAAAAGAACAAAGCACTGACTGATCAGCTAAAAGCAATGAAAAGAGGACATGAACATTTCAGCACACAGATGACTGAAAATCTTGATGCATTGAGGATAGCCGAGGATAAAGTAAGAGATATAGAAAGAGAAAAACAATAGCTTGAAGAATTAGTATCTGAAAAGAATGATGAAATCACAAGGTTGACTGGGATTCAACAAAATCTGTCAGATCAATTGGGTTATGTACATCATGAAGAAAATCTGAAAGATGATGAGAATCAAGCATTGAAACTTGAACTATCAAGATTGACCGAGGAACTTGAAATAGAGAAGAAATCCAAAGAAACACTGAAGAAGAGCTATGAAGCATCAAAGATGTTGGATGGGCAACTAAATACAAAAAGACCCAACAAAGTTGCAGGACTCGGTTACAAAGGAAAAGACTCTACCGAAAAGGGAATCCACACTACCGAGAGAGGAGAATCATCAAAGCAAGCTGGAAACAAGAAGAATATAAAAAGAAAAGAAGCCTATTTGCAACTACTGTGGAAAATAAGGACATGCTGCTAATATGTGCCAAATCAGAAAAGGTAAGCAACTGAATGTCACTAGGTCTAATGGTTATTGTTACAATTGCAATAAATATGGTCACACATCTAACCAATGTAGGACAAAGTCTGCTAGCAATTATCAGAAGGCAAAATTCAAAGGGTTTTGTAAAAACTGCAATAGATATGGACATAGTACCAAGAAGTGTTGGTTTAAGCAAAAGAACTATATGTGGTCTGCACATCGAGCAAATACTAGAAGCTACCGAACACACACAGATCCTAACCGACAATATTCTGCAGTACCATGGGATTACAATACAAGGATATGATGTGAATGTTGTGGAAGATATGGACATATAAGTGCCAACTGCTTTATAAGGTTTGGAATGAACAACCGAAGATCATGGAGAAATCCTGGTATGGCATGTTTCATTGTCACAAAGTTGGACACTTGGCTAGAGATTGCAGAGATCAACCTAGAGGAGACACTGAGGAAATAAAAGGCAAATTACAGATGATTTGGAAAAAGAAGGAAATTGTGTCAAATGAAGAAAGAACCTTATCTACCGAGTTAGGTGCACCTATTCCAAATTGATCGGTAAAGGTATGAAGGGACTACATTCTCTCAATGTTAAATCTTAAACAGTTCCTATTTTATCATGTACTTAATTCAAAATATGCATAACTAAAGATGCATTAGGAAATTTGAAATTTTATCAAGTCTTTTGGAAGCCTGTCTAGTTGGTAAATACAGGAAGTCTGGCTACTCGGTAAAAGCATAAAAAGGAAGTGGTACCGAGTGCATTTAATGTTTTCTGACCTAACTGCATGAAGCTCGATAAGGCATATTGTGTACTTAAAGCTCTTGCGTGGTCATTTTACACTTACCAAGTTTTCAAGAAAGCAGAGGAAAGTGATTCAAAGGTGATCAAACCTCCTCTGAAGAAAAATTCAAGGTATTTACATCAATCATAATGCATTGTCAAGCTAGTTTACCGATCATATCAGCTGTGAATATATGTTTTACATTTGTTAAGTGGAAAGCATCTGCCGTTTAAAAGTTTTCAAACCCTAAGGATCTTTTTTTAAGTGATTATCCAAAATTTGAAATGGCACCTAAGATCTAGAAGCTCGTTGTTGTTGAGAACATTGAAAAGCCCTCACTGAAATACTCTCTAACTCCCAAAGTAGCATCTGAACCAGATGATAAAACTGCATTTTCACTCATTCCGGATAGGGTTTTACTAGTTGAGGATGTCAGATTCTTCACTAAGTGTCGTGTTGAGGAACTAGGTCATGTTTAAATCAAGGACACATATGATGAATTGTGTACCAATGGGAAATTGGATAGCAAGTATGAACACATTAAAATCAAGGGATTGACCAAAGCCCTAACCTATTCTTGTGTCTTCAAACCCCAGTGGGTCAAGTTTGTTCTGAGTAGAGTTCATGATGATTTCATGTGGTTAGAGGAGCAACCATTCAAAATCACCAAGGAAATCATTCATTTGATCACCAGTTACCCTATTTTTGATCATGCCCGAGCTCAGAAGATGATATCACAGGAGGAATTGATCACTTTAACTGGAGTTGAATTTGATTGCAAAGAACTAAAATTGAACAATGTCACAGATGCAGAGCTGAAGTTTGCCATTAGAGTAATAGGTTATTGTTTCTTTCAATTAGCAAGGGAAAACATTGTACCCTGTGTAGCAATCGATTTAGCATATAAAATTGTGAAGAAAGGAATGAAAATTGATCTATGCAAAGTATTGTTGAAAAACCTGTTTGAGAATCTAAACACCATAAGGAAGTCGAAGAAGAACAACTCAGCTAACACACTGAAGTTTGGATCACTTTTGGTATGCATGTTTTTCTATTTTGAGAAATTCTTTCCATCAGTCGGTAATGTAGTTTGGGAGCTACACCGACCAATCACCCATCAAATCAATGACTTCATCAAACAGCTAGGTGATAACTTCAATGATATTATGGATGATTACTTTAGCAAGTTTCAAGAAAAAATGCATAACAGGTATAGAATTCCACCAAAGTTAGTAGAGAAATACAAGGATGATATATGTTTTGAAGTGGACACCGACTACTGCTATGTCAATGCTGTGGAACCGAGAACTCAATCTTTGCCACCTATGGGTTATGAGATTGATTTTGACATCACACAACAACAGATAGATGCTTTTCTTACACTTCCAAGGCATGCTATAGAAATCAGGTATGGAACCTATGAAGAAGTTAAAGAAAAAGTTAAGATGAGCATTGTAGTACCCAAGGCTACAAGGAAAGCAACAAAAATGATTAAGGCATTAACGGAGAAATTTGGAGAAGGTTCTTCTTCCACACCTGTCAAGGGCACTATAGTCATTAGTGAGGAGAAATCTGAAGCCCACGAGGTAGCTATTACATTGAGCACTGAGTTTCCTAAAGGGAAAGTTTTGAAAAGGAGGAAACAAGATACATCAAAGGTATCACAGACTCCTTCAATAAAGCGCCCAAACACAAGATCATCTGTAGCGTCACCGAGTAAGAAACCAAAGAATGTTGCCGCACCAAAGGTAACAAAAACTTATAAGAAATCTACTCAGAGACTCATTTTGACTAAAGAGTCCAGTGACATCGAATCTGAAGACAAAAGTAAATTTCAGATTGTCAAGAGTAAAAAGGAAGATGTACATGGTGTTGATAATTTTTGTGCTAATCTGAAGCAATATGGTGGATTTGGAGCATTCAGATATGTAAAATATGACTCTAGATCTGATGCAGAAAAGAGACAAATTGAAGAAGCTGTAATCTGCACTCTTCTGAAATTCCAATTGGTCCCATTGGAAGTAACTAATTCTCTTCCAAAAGAATTGTATTTGCATATTGATAACAGGTGGAAATATGCCATGGACTTGGAAAAGAAGATGAGAGAAAGAAGTCTGGTACATCTCTTTCCATACATGTTGGTAGATGAGATCAATGAACATATGAAAAACCACCAGACAAACTTCCTAGTCAAGTAAAGAGCCTTGAAATTGATGAATGGCCTTCATTTGGATGTAGAGAATGAGACCAAGAAAAAATGGCAGGAAATCTTTCGAATCAAGAATGATGGTGAGCAAGTTGAAGTTGAAATAGTTGATGTCATCGAGCAAGATTCTGATATCACTGAGCAATACCCTAATGACACTATACAAATTGATGAGGATATCATGGACACCGAGGCACAAGAACAAGAAATGATAGAAGGGAATGCATATGCCAAATTGGTATCCAATGAGTCAGTTTTGGAACAAGTTCAACCCTATCCTCCAGTCACTTAGCCTATTTCAACCGAGGCCCCTTAGGATACTGAACAAGGAATAGAGGGTCACAAGTCTACAGAAGGAGAAGCTACTTCTCAGACCACCGGGGAATAGACTTCTCAAGCTCCTTCTAGCACTGAAAATGTTACAACTGAGATCCCAAGCAAGGATTCACCGAAGGCTACATCAGAGGTTCAAGAAATTGACAAAAGTGTTGCCTCTATCAAGCAACCTACCGAGGGTCAACAAGCCTCCCAAGCCATTGTATTAGTTCAACCGGTGAAAGCTAAAGAAAAGAAAATGAAAAAGCATAGCTTCAAATTAGATTTGTCAAAACCAATAGTGTTGCCAAATGTAGACATATCCAAATTAAAAGGGCAAGCACTCATTGAATTTGGTGAACTATGCAAAGCCAAAGTAGAATAGGAAAAACAAATGGCTATTCAAAACAAAAACAAAGTACTTCAGAAGGTGAAAGCACTATTAATAGATATGCTACCTGAAGCTACAATGTCAAAAGATGCAGCCATCCATATTCAACTGGATGAACTCCTCAATCAGATCGAGACATCTGGAGTAGACGCATCTGAATATTTGAGCAAGTTAAAGGACAAAGAGCTCACTACAAAAATGATTGAAGAGGTACAGAAAGCCATTTCTATTGGCAAAGTAAAACTTGTCAAATTTATTGCTGAGTTGTCCCCTCAACTCAAGCACATTCTTTATTTATTTTAGAAACTCTGTACATTCTCCTTATTTATTAAAGATATCAAAAATAAAACATAAGTGATTGAGAAAGAGATCACCGATCTCTCAAATAAGTTGACCACTGAGTCAAATTCTATTCAACATTTCTATACAAAGTTATAAAAGCTCGTGGCTCAACAATTGGAACTTAGGAATGAAGAGTACAAAATACAGATGGACATTATGACTCTTCAAACCTTATTCATTCCACACTTATCCTCCATCCAAGAACAGATCAACAAGGCCACCTCCCTATCCACTCAACCAGAGGGAAGCACCTTAGATGGACTAATGTCACTGTTAGCTAACATTACAACTCAGAATTCACTCATGGATAGTGTCAAGGATTCCTTCTATGCCGCTCTTACCGATGCAAGGACAAAGTACAAATCCATTTTTGACCAGTTGCCTCCACCAAATGGTAACTAAGTTTTGATGTTTGTCAAAAAGGGGGAGTATAGTATCAAAGTATCAAAGGGGGAGTGTAGTATACAGGGGGAGTATATCGAGCAGAATAGAGTATCCCTATGCATAGTTAATTTTGACAAGGGGAGTAGTGAACCGAGCAGTTAATACAGAATATTGATCACAACGCATGCATAATCAGAGTTTTGTACAATATATTGATAAGGGGAGTATATCTGAATATACTATTTTATTGACAAATGTATATACTGTCTGATTAGTCAAATTTTTGTAAGTATATAGATTTTTGAGTTATGACTTTGAAAGAAGTTTTGTCAAACATCTCAACTAATGTCAAAAGGGGAGATTGTTACTACTTACTAAGTTTCCATTAGTTTTATGTCCAAAGTCATTCTATATACTCTAGTCGGTTACTACTACCGAAATATTCAGTCGGTAAGCACAAAGCAGTCGGTTATAGCAGAAAGTAGTCATAGAGCCTAGTATACATCGAGCTGCCTACCGAGTAACACTCTATGTCTACCAAGCAGCAAAAATGATATACTGAGTGAACACACACTGAGTGAAACGTGTTACTAGATTCATTAAACCTAGACACACATGGGAAACGTGTTACAAGATCGAGGAACAAAGAACCGTTATCACATTGGAAATTGCACTTAAAGATTTTGTATGATCTTGAGGTCATCTATCAAATGAAATATTTTGTATGGTTATTCATTCAATAAATCATGTTTGTAAGATCAAAGCAATGAATAGATCACCGACATAAGAGATCTATTTATACAGCATGAATTAAGGATCAAACAGAGAGATATATGAAGCAAGACATGTGCAATATATAAGGAAGCACTGAGTATTGTGACCATTAGAGACACAAAGGTCACTGAGAAGGATTTCAGAGAATAGTCAAGGAACAAAGTAAACATAAGGGTTTACTGAGTTACTTTATGGATTACCGAGGTATGCTATAAGCAAGGTAATCTCATTTTGAGCACATAGAATCTGTTATAACATTTCAGATGTAAAGTTGCAGATATTTGTAAAGATTTTATTGTAATATTTTGAGTTGTAAGAGAAACCTTTAATAGGGTAAAAAACTCTAACAAATTCTATAAATTGTAAAGCCTTTAACCAGGTGCAACATTTAGAATAAGTGTTGTAAAATCCTTTAGCAAGGTAGATCTAACGATCTTGATACTCCTAACAGGGTAAGCTATCAGAAATAGCTGAACATGTAGCTCTAACCGAGCAACCTTTATTATTGCAGTAGTGAAGTTGTGGGTGCCATCCCCACCGCAGGTTTTTTCTCTAACCAAGAGTTTCTACGTAACCAAAATATATGTGTTATGGAGTGAATCATGTATGATTATTATTTATTTGTTTTAGCATTATATTATGTTACAATAGTTTTTGGTTTATGCTTAACAGTGAAGTTATTGTTGAAGAAAAGATTTGAAGTATTGATTCACCCCTCCCCTCTCAGTACATTAGCTTTCCATATTGGGCCTAACACCATAAACCAATGAGTATGGGGTTTCGCCTGTAGGGGTTTGAATGCTAGTTCGATATGCCCATAGTACTGGATTTAATTGAATGTGCCAATCACGACCAACATCATTGAATGTCTTTTTGAGGATCCTCAATATATTCTTGTTTGATGCTTTGGCTTGACCATTGCCTTGTGGGTAATACGGGCTGGAAAAAGGTGTTGGATGTGAAAATTCTCACAGAGCTCACGGACATCCTATTTTTTGAAAGGAAGGTCATTATCTGTGATGATGGACATGGGTACACCAAATTGGCAGATGATGTAATTAAGGATGAATGAGGTGATTTGCTTGCTAGTGATGGGTAAGTTGAATGGCTTTGATCCACTTTGTGAAGTATTTTGTGGAGGTAATGATAAATTTATGGTCATTGGATGAAGATGGATTTATTATATGTTGGCATATGGACACTCCAATGAGACATTGTATGTGATTGAAGGTTTTGTCATTGATGGCAACCTTGCAATCCTATGGCACCGGCAAGACATCATACCGGCAAAGCATTACACAGGCAAGACAGTGCACTGGCATCAACAAGATCACTCTACACCGGCATAGGCACTGGCACCGACACAGAAGAAAAGATGTATACCAGCATAGAGGCCGACAGGATTTTTGATATGTAATATTTTTTTTATTATTGTAAGCCAACTTGGCAAATTTTTAAACGACTCTTGTATATAAAGGAGATCATTGTAGACATTTAGAGAGAAAATGTAGCGAGCATAAAGAAAATTATTAGGCAGACCTAATGTGGGAATTATAGGTCAAGGGTATATGTAAAGAACAGAGTTAGAACCGGTACTAAATCTGGCATTGGAGATGCTATTGTAAAGCAGTACAAGTCATTGGATTAGTATAATCCTCATTGTAAGTCAATGTGACTTCTCATTGAGCAGTGAGCTCTAGGCAGTTGGCCTTCCTGCATGTGCAGGCCCCTATTGTAAGTAATATTCTCTTATTGGCCAGTGAGTGAATATTGTGGGTCACAAATCCCACCGAGGTTTTTCCCACACTGGTTTTCCTCATTAAACATCTTGTGTTATGGTGTTCTTTTCATGTGGATGTTTCTCATTCTGTTTATTGCATTAATTCTTACATACCGGTATACTGCTATTTTATGTTCTGCATGTTTCAAATTAAGAAATACTCATTACTGGTTAGATACTGATTCACCCCTCCCCTCTCAGTATCTATGGGAATCCTAACAATTGGTATCAAAGCTTGGTCTTCTATTTTCAGAAGCCTAACAACTTGAGGAAGATCTTGACACCGGTAAAGATGGAAAATCTGATGAAGCAACTTGGAGGAGCTCTTACTGACTATGATGCAGAGAAGTTGAAAAATATCAAAATAGAAGATGATTTAAGAGCAGCTCAAGATATCATTCAGGCACTTCAAGAAAATCTTACTGTTGCAAGAAATAAGAGAAGAGAACTTTGTGAAAAATTGCAAAATGAGAATGATGAAAAGGAATCTCTTAATGATATGATAAGCAAGTTGAAACAATAGATCATGACAACAAAAAATGAAATGCAAGATATGACTATGAGATTTTTCAAAGAGATTGAGGATAGAAAGAAGAATGAAGAAGAATTGACCAGAAGGCTAAGTGATGCAAAAAATGAGAACACAAGACTTAGCTATGAAAATGACATGTTGAAGACAGATCTGATGCATACTCAGAATGACTCAAATGAACTAATGAGAAAAAAAGAAATCTTGGAAAGGGAATTGGAAACTGCAAATCAACATAAAGAAAAATTCAAGAAAAGCTCAGAAGAACTTGGTACCTTATTGAAGAATCAAAAACCTAAAGGTGACACTTCTGGAATTGGCTTTGAAGTTGGTGAAAGCTCTGGTACTGCAAATACTCGGGATCACAGCAAACCGGTAAGACCACCTAATGCGTATAAATTCAATGGAAAATGCTTTAATTGTAATAAGTATGGTCATAGGGCAAATAAATGTAAATCTAGGAATTATCAGAATATCAATACACCCACTGGTCAATGTTCCAAATGCAACAAAGTTGGTCATAACTCTGAAAATTGCAGAATGAATGTGAGATGTTATGTTTGTGGAAGATTTGGACATTTATCTAATCAATGCAGAACACAAACCGGCATAGGTTATGGGAAAGCTATTCAGAAAAATAATGTAACTTGTTATGCATGTAACAAGATTGGGCATATTGCTAAATTTTGTAGAAGTAAAGGTACACCGGTAGACAACAAAAGTGCTAGCTTGAAAGGAAAAGAAAAAGTTGAAGAGGTTAAGCAAGAATTATTAAAGCAATGGATTAGAAAAGCTGATCTAAATATTGGGAATACTCCTCCACTGGTAGAACCAACAAATGCTTCACCGACAGAACAGAGTGATGCTTCACTAGCAGGCTAGAGCAGTGCTCCACTAGCAGGAGGTTCTTCATCTAATTCAAGAAAATTTCCTTGAGGGTTTGGCAATCTAATGATACATATGCTATTATTCCCTCGATTAGAGATAAGAAGTTAAAAATTACTCATTACCGACAAACAATGTTAAGTGAATACTTAATCGGCATGCAATTAATGTGGTAGATGGTGAAAAGACATTATAAAAAGAAGGTTTTGGCTCCATTTCATTTCACCATGATTTCAAACTTTCAGAGAGCGCGAAGATTCCAAGCTAAGGCATTTCGAGCAAGAAGCAAGAACACTCCAAGCAATCATCCATCTAAGACAGAAAAAAAAGGTATTTAATCATGGCATCCACCTCTGCAATTGAATACATAGCAAACCCTACTATTGTGGAAGTAATTAAAAGACCTAGGCCCGTATTTCAGTTAGTCCCTGAAATAGAAAAGAAGGATGATACCTTAGGTGCATTTTCTCAAATCCCTAAAGGTGTTGTATATGCTGAAGACCCTAGAATGTACATCCACTGCAACATTGAAGAGTTAGGAGATGAGGAAATCAAAACCAAGTATAAAACCGAGATATGTGATGATACTCGCAATGTTAAAGCTGAACACAAGATTATTGAAACCCTAGGATTCACAGAAATCCTTGGCATCCTTGAATTTCCTAAGGATGTGATTAGGATAGTGTTAAGCAGAGTTCATGGAGAATTTTTCTGGTTAGATGCAATTCATAAGATCACCAAGGAAGCGGTAAAGGCTGTCACAGGGTTATCGGCCACCGGTAAAAGACCAAACAAAAACAAGAAGGTTTCAAATGATTTAGTCATAGACCTAATAGGTGCAACATTTGATAAGAGATCTCTAAGGGTTAACGATGTAAATGATACAAATGTGAGATTCATAAGTATGTGTTGGCAATATAACAAGGATATTGAGAAGGTTGTTGATGATTATGGACATAATTGATTCAAGATGTTTTATTGTCTTGATATTATTATTTTGTCATTGATGTCAAGAAATTGATTTTCTAATTCAGTATGATGTTGCCATATCTTAAGAAATATGATATGAAGATTATAAAGAAGTCGGTAAAGACATAGGAAAGAATATGATGAATAAAGGGATAAGTTATTCAATGGGCAACTCTATCGAGTCAGACAATGATGAGATCTTGATGTTTTAGATTGTTTTAACATCATACATATGTTGTAAAATGTAAAGGTTAATCCTACACTATGTTATCAGGCAAAGAACCTAGTCAGTAAACCCTAAGGAACCTAGTCGGTAAACCCTAAGGTTATCACAGTCGGTTAATGAAGACAGAATGTCTACCAAGTAAAGTTTAGTATTCACCGAGTTGTAACCGAGCTATAACAGAATGCATTAAATGTTTACATGTGATATTTAATGAAAGAAGCTGATGAGCTGGAGCAGATCAATGATTGGCAAGCCGTGGAAGCAGTTTGTTAACAAATCTAAGGCAATGGAAAGTCGGCAAGAAGATCTACAGCTCAGATTGAACCACATTACCCTAACACAATATCCAAGATGATTGTGCAAGTTCCAAGGCAGGGTAAACATTTTTCAGATCGTAAGATACAATGAACCTGGACAAGATTGAAGATCTGATGGCTATGATTGATCATGGGAAATGTGATCAAGGAGATTAAGTGGTTAGATGATTGTTTATAAATAAGGAACTGTTGATAAACAGTGGAAGCGGGCAAGTGTATGCACAGGGATGCTACATAGTGATCACTGAGCACAGAAGCTTGAAGACCTGTTGGAATAACAGAGTATTGATGCCCAGCAGATAGACAAGAATAGTTCTATATCTAGATTGTGTTGAACAAATAAGAATCTGCTTTAGCATTTTAGATGTAAAGTTGCATATAGATTGTATTATTGTTAGCTTGTGAAAGTAACAAGAAATCTCTTAACCGAGTGGACTTAATAGTCTTATAAGTAAATCCTCTAACAAGGTGACATTCTAAATGAGTATTTGAAATCCTTTGACAAGGTCACTTCTAACAAAGTGAAGATCCTAACAGATCTGAGGGAAATCCCTTAACCAAGTCACATCTAGCAATGTGTTTTGTAATCTTTAACAGGATTGGCTTTTAACTGAGCATACTCTAGAAGAGTATATTTCTTAGTGGGTCTGAAATCCCACAGTGGTTTTTCCCTATTTGGGTTTCCACGTTAAATCTGGTGTTATGAGGTTTATATTGTTCATATGCTTTTGAGTTTGCATGTTTGACAGTTTCTATTCTATGACTGATATATGTTACCGAGGTTGAATCTGATGTTTTCATTGATGATTAAGTTTGTATGATTCACCCCCTCCCTCTCATCTTGTTGGCTATCAGATCTGTACTTATATTAAGTATCAGAACTATTAATTAGTATCAGAGCCTTGGACTCCGAAAGGAAAGTTTAAAGGCACTTGAGTTAAAGATCCAAAGATGTATAAGAGGGATGCACCTAAGCTAAATAAGTCAAGTTTCTCTACATGGCAGAAAAGGATGAAGCTACATCTATCAGGAGTTGGGGAATATGCTATATACTATCTGGAGAATGATTTTGTTACACCGAGCACCTATCCATTGACTATGGAAGAGATAAAGGCAAAGCAAGAACACATTAGAGCAATGATTGAAATAACATCTGCATTGACCGATTCTGAGTTTAGTGATCTAGAAGGCTGCAATGATGTGAAGGCTATGTGGACTAAGCTCATATCTGTATATGGAGGAGATGAACATGTTCAAAGAGCAAAAGTTGATAGTCTAAGAGGACAACTTGAATCTATGAGGATGAATGAAGGTGAGAACATAACCCAGTACAGTACAAGACTAAAGGAGATTGTAAATCAAATCAAGGGAGTAGGAGGAACTATTGAAGAAAAGGATGTGACAAGTAAGTTGTTAAGAACCCTTCTACCTGCCTATGCAATCCGAGTCTCTGCAATCAATGAACTGAGGTCTATACCTAATATGCCAATTTCCTTGGATGCTACTATTGGTAAGTTACATGCATTTGAGTTGAGTAATTTTGATAACAGTTGGTCATCGGTAAATAAAGTTGAATCTGCATTTAGTTCTTTTCATCTGAATGAATCTAATGATTACAATGAAAGAAAGTATAAGTACTCTGGAGGAGATCATAGTGGAGCAAGTGAAAGATTTTGGAAGAACATGGAGGAGGTACACAAACTGTATGAAGAAATCAGAAAGCAAGAAGAGTTTGAAGCACTATTTGCCAAAAGGTTACCAAGAGGCAAAGGTAAGTATAAGGTAAAACTACCCTTGAAATGTTTCAATTGTGATAAGATTGGACATATGGCTTCTAACTGTCCTAAAAAAGATTTCACTGAAAAGAGAGATTACTGAGATGACAGACAGAAAGATAATCATTACAGAGGTCACCGAGACTTCAGAAGAAGAGATAGAAAGACCTGCTTAATTGTTGATGAGGAATCTAGAGATGATAAATCAGATGAGACTGATACAGAGGAAGTTGTTTATGTTGCTATCAAGGATGGATCAAATGAAGAAAGGTATGAAGAAAAAGCCCTCATATCTCACATAAACACTAATGATTCTTGGATTATAGATAGTGGATGCTCACATCATATAACAGGAGATAAACACAAGTTTGTTATGTTAGAAGATTATGATGGAGGCTATGTTAGATTTGGTAATGATGCACCATGTCTGGTAAGAGGTAAAGGATCCATAACACTTCTTGATAAAGCAAGATGCAATGATGTTTATTGGGTTGAAGGTTTGAAATATAATTTGTTGAGTGTAGCACAAGTAAACAACACAGGTTACCGAATAGAATTTCAGAAAGGAATTGTCAAAGTTCATGACAAAAATGGAAAGTTAGCTGCTACCGGGACACAAACAAAAGGTAATACATTTCACCTTGACTCTACTCATAACAAGTGCTTGCATGCAAAGATTGATAACAATTGGTTATGAAATAAAAGGCTTTGTCATGTTAATTTTGATAATCTAATCAAGATAAGTAAGAAGCACAGAGTAAGAGGTCTACCGAGTCTTGAAAAACCTTAGAATGCTATGTGCTGAGGATGCCAAATGGGCAAGATGACAAGATCCAGCTTTACAAGTAAGTCCTCCACTTCTAAGGGAATTTTAGATCTTGTACACACTGATCTTTGTGGTCCTATGAAAGCTCAAAGTTATTATGGTGATAAGTATTTCATATTATTTGTGGATGATTACTCAAGGATGATGTCAGTAATGTTTTTAAAAGAAAAATCAGAAGCTTTTCAAATGTTTATGTGGTACAAGGCTAGAGTTGAAAATGAAATAGGAAGACAACTGAAATGTCTTAGATCAGATAGAGGAGGAGAGTTCACATCTGATGAGTTCAACCTATTTTGCAATGATCATGGTATTAAAAGACAAGTCTCTGCACCGAGGACTCCACAGCAGAATGGAATAGCTAAAAGAAGAAACAGATCTATTGTGGATTGTGCTAGAACACCGATGATTAAGAAGAAGGTTCCACAAACATTTTGGAGAGAAGAAATAAGCGCAACTGTTTACACCTTGAACCGAGTTCAATTGAAGAAAGGTACTTTGAAGACACCTTATGAAATCTGGTATGGCAAGAAACCTAACGTAAGTTATTTTAAGATCTTTGGAAGCAAATGCTTTGTTCATAAAGATGATAGAAATTACAAGTTTGATTAGAAAAGTGAAGAAGGAACATTTCTAGGATATTCTTCTAGAAGCAAAGCATTTAAATGTCTGATCAAATCATCTAACAAAATAGTAGAAAGTGCAAATGTGAAAATTGATGAATTTGCAGAAAGAACTGATGACAGGAATTCCAAAGAACCAGAAGACTATGATGAATTTGTCTATGTGCAACCGAAAAGTCCTACCGAGATAATTGTTGAAGGAAATGAGGAAGATATCCAGTTACCAAGTGATGAAGAGGATCATACAGAGCCTACCGAGCCTGTATTAGCCAAATATGTCAGAAGATATCATGCACCAAGTCAGATTATAGGAGATAAGGATGATCCAGTGATGACAAGGAACAAACTGAGATAGAAAACATGTTTGATATCTAAATTTGAACCAAGAATAGTAAAAGAGGCATTCAACAGTGAAGATTGGATAAATGCTATGACTGAAGAGATTGATCAAATCAAGAAGAATGACACATGGACACTAGTCCCAAGACCTAAGGACAACAATGTAATCGGTACAAAGTGGATCTTCAGAAACAAGCTAAATGAGAAAGGAGAGATCATTCGGAACAAAGCAAGATTGGTTTGCAAAGGTTATGCCCAAGAAGAAGGAATTTATTATGGTGAGACTTTTGCACCTGTTGCAAGACTTGAAGGAGTTAGAACACTGCTGGCATATACTGCTTTCCAAAACTTCAAGGTATATCAAATGGATGTCAAATCTGCATTTCTGAATGGAATATTAGAAGAAGAAGTTTTCATTAAACAACCTAAAGGATTTGTTGAAGACAATAATAAAGATCAGGTATGTAAATTGAACAAAGCTTTATATGGTCTGAAACAAGCACCTAGAGCATGGTATGAAAGATTGCACTCTTATTTGATTAAGATTGGTTTTATAAGGACAAGTGAGAACAACAACATGTACATGAAGAATGATGAAAATGGAATACTAATCTCAGCCATATTTGTTGATGATATCATATTTTGTGGAAATGACTCTTTATGCAAGAACTTTGGTAATGAAATGAGCAAAGAATTTGAGATGTCATTAATCGGCGAGATAAAGTATTTTATAGGCTTACAGATACTGCAAATGAAAAATGAAATTTTCATTACTCAATCCAAATACATAAAGGAAATCTTGAAGAAATTTGGAATGGAGGATTCAAAGCCAGTAAGTACTCCTATGACTACAAACTGCAAACTATCAAAGAATGATGAATCTGCATCTGTTGATGAGACACTCTATCGATCCATGATTGGAAAACTACAATATGTTGTTCACAACAGACCTGATATAGCACATGTAGTAGGTATTGTTGCAAGATTCTCTGCAGATCCTAAGGAAATACACATGACAGCAATCAAAAGAATTTTTAGATACTTGAAAGGCACTGAAGATTATGGCTTAGCATATCATAAAGGAAATGATTTTGATTTGAAAGTCTATACTGATGCTGATTGGGCAGGCAACATTGATGACAGGAAAAGCACAAGTGGAGGAGATTTCTTCTTAGGAGAAAGACTAGTGAGTTGGCTTAGCAAGAAACAAGGATGTGTTTCTCAGTCAACAGCCGAAGCTGAATATGTTGCTGCAGCACTGAATTGTACCAACATTGCATGGATCAAACAATTGTTGGAAGGTATAAATGAGAAAGTTACCAAGCCAGTAACTATATTATGTGACAATAGTAGTGCCATTAATATTTCAAAGAACCCTATTATGCACTCTAAGACAAAGCACATATCTATCAAATATCATTATCTTAGAGAAGAAGCTCATGAAAAGAAAGTGGTGTTGGAATATGTTAACACAAAGGAACAAATAGCTGATATCTTCACCAAGCCACTACAAAAGGACACTTTTGAATATCTCAGAAGTAAGTTAGGGGTCCTACCCCTATCTCTTACTCATTGACCGAGTTCGGTGAAAGTGTCACTTCAATGAATCTATTGAATATCTTTTAGGGAGATGATGCTGGAGTGATACACTTTAAGAATGCTTTTCTGAAAGTGTACTGGAACAATATTGGGATAATACAGAAAATGATACAGGGAACAGGAATTGTAAACAAATGCTCTGATCGAGACTCAGTTGATACACATCGACAGGAAATAACTTCTTACAGAAACAACTTATGTTTTAGTTCTTTTCTTTTTGGCATTGTTGTCAAAGGGGGAGAAGACTACCAAGGGGAGAAGACCTACCCAAGGAGGAGAAGACTTAAGAAGATTGAGAGAAAACCAAAAGAGAAGTCTGATGTATGGGGGAGAGCATTTTAGCATTTTAGAATCACAGCAATCTGAATTCTTAACGGTCAAATCAATTGGTTTTTCCATCAATGCCAAAGGGGGAGATTGTTGGCAATATAACAAGGATATTGAGAAGGTTGTTGATGATTATGGACATAACTGATTAAAGATGTTTTACTGTCTTGATATTATTATTTTGTCATTGATGTCAAGAAATTGATTTTCTAATTCAGTATGATGTTGCCATATCTTAAGAAATATGATATGAAGATTATAAAGAAGTCAGTAAAGACACAAGAAAGAATATGATGAATAAAGGGATAAGTTATTCAATGGGAAACTCTATTGAGTTAGACAATGACGAGATCTTGATGTTTTAGATTGTTTTAACATCATACATATGTTGTAAAATGTAAAGGTTAATACTACACTATGTTATCAGGAAAAGAACCTAGTCAGTAAACCCTAAGGAACCTAGTCGGTAAACCCTAAGGTTATCACAATCGGTTAATGAAGACAGAATGTCTACCGAGTAAAGTTTAGTATTCATCGAGTTGTAACCAAGCTATAAAAGAATGCATTAAATGTTTACATGTGATATTTAATGAAAGAAGCTGATGAGCTGGAGTGGATCAATGATTGGCAAGCCGTGGAAGAAGTTTGTTAACAAATCTAAGAGAATGGAAAGTCGGCAAGAAGATCTATAGCTCAGATTGAACAACATTACCCTAACACAATTTCCAAGATGATTGTGCAAGTTCCGAGGCAGGGTAAAACATTTTTCAGATTGTAAGATACAATGAACCTAGACAAGATTGAAGATCTGATGGCTATGATTGATCATGGGAAATGTGATCAAGGAGATTAAGCGGTTAGATGATTGTTTATAAATAAGGAACTATTGATAAACAGTGGAAGCGGGCAAGTGTATGCACAGGGATGCTACATAGTGATCACCGAGCATAGAAGCTTGAAGACCTGTTGGAATAACAGAGTATTGATGCCCAGCAGATAGACAAGAATAGTTCTATGTCTAGATTGTGTTGAATAAATAAGAATCTGCTTTAGCATTTTAGATGTAAAGTAGTAGATAGATTGTATTACTGTTAGCTTGTGAAAGTAACAGGAAATCTCTTAACCGAGTGGACTTAACAGTCTTATAAGTAAATCCTCTAACAAGGTGACATTCTAAATGAGTATTTGAAATCCTTTGACAAGGTCACTTCTAACAAAGTGAAGATCCTAAAAGATCTGAGGGAAATCCCTTAACTGGGTCACATCTAGCAATGTGTTTTGTAATCTTTAACAGGATTGGCTTTTAACCAAGCATACTCTAGAAGAGTATATTTCTTAGTGGGTCCGAAATCCCACAGTGGTTTTTTCCTATTTGGGTTTCCACGTTAAATCTGGTGTTATGAGGTTTATATTGTTCATATGCTTTTGAGTTTGCATGTTTGACAGTTTCTATTCTATGACTGATATATGTTACCAAGGTTGAATCTAATGTTTTCATTGATGATTAAGTTTGTATGATTCACCCCCCCCCCTCTCATCTTGTTGGCTATCGGATCTATACTTATATTAAGTATCAAAACTATCAGTATGATATTAGGTTACAAAGCCACTCATGCCAATAGACTTAACTCAGTTTCAAGTTTATGCATTAAGAGTGCTTATGATATGATAACAGACAATGCAAAAATTGACATCTGTGAATGGGTAAAGGATGAACTGATAGACAACCTTGGAAAGATAAAGAAGGATAATAAAGGAACTTTCAGATTTGGAAATCTGTTAGTATGCCTAATGCTTCATATAACAAAATAGGTTCTTGGTATAGGATATAAAGAAGTAGGATATGACATATCGGTAGGAAAGCAATTGACAGAACTGTTTAATTCCATGGGTGAGAACAAGGAAAACAACATTCATGACTTTTTCCAAGCACTAAATACAAAAATAAAGAAAAGGACAAGGTTATCTCAGAAAATTGTAGATAAATACAAAGATGATATATGCTTTGTTATTAAAAAGGATGAAATATGGATGAAAGCAGTCATCCCAAGGACAATCTGGGTAACTGAAATGGGCTATGAGATAGATGACCACATAGTTGAAACTTATGCTAAAGCACTTCTGGAAGCCCCCAAAGGACCTAAGGAAGAAGTATTTGGTAGTGCTGAGACCATAGAAAGCCAAATATAGTCTAAGAAAAGAGTGAAGAAGGTAGAGGCATTTGTGAGGAAAGGATCCAGACAAGCAAAGGCCATTAAGGAAGATGTATTAAAGAAAACCGGCATAATAGAAGATGAGTTGGCAGCCCCACAACCTGAAGCTCATCTATCACCGGTAGGTACTTCTTTGGAAGGTGACATGCCAACAACCTTTAAAAGAGTTGTTAGGATAAGAGATCCCTCACCGAAAACCACTCCTTCACCTAGAAGGACAAGGCAAAAGAAGCAAGTTGTGAGATCTTTGATCAAAAAGGTCACACCGAAAAAGAAGCTAACTCCTAAGAAAAAGAAAAAGACAAAAACTGACTTGGCACCTCTAGACATTTTGCTAAATGAGATCACAGAGGAAGGGAAACTAAAAATCATAGGGAAAATTTATGACACTCTATCTGCTGATGGGAAAGGGTAAGTTGAGGAAAGTCTAATACTGCATATGGACATGTACAAAAAGTTTCTAATGGAAGCAATCAATGAAATTCTTAATGATTTGTACAAAAGACTTGAGGCCAGAAGGCAAGGAGTGATTGAATTAGACAAGAAAATAAAAATAGAAAAACTACTTTCTGTATATCCGGTAAACTCTCCAAAGGAAATTGATGATCTGATTGCTCAGGCAAACCAAACAGTTTTCTCCACTGCACACTGGCATATTTCACTAATGGCAGGAAGAGTTACAGAAGATGGTTGGGACATATTCCTGGTTGAAAAGGAAAAACAAGAAGAATACAGGAATCCCAAGCCTATTAAGGTATATCAGAAGGATAAGGACAAAGGGAAAGGCAAAGTTGGTGGACCTCCAAGCATAAAGGTTAAAGACAACCTACCTCCACTCGTGAAAATTACAACCATTGAAGACCAATCGGTAGCAGAAAGCATGGATGTAGAGGATAGCAATCCAAATCATGAAGTCCTGTACATTGTAAATGTTGATACCCAAAAGATCAACATAACAGTTGATAAAGATACAACTGAAAAGTCAGATATGGCTAAAGAGCCTTCGGTAATAGGAGATACAGAGCAATCGACAGAGGATACTGGGAAAAAGATGGAATTTGAGGCACAAACAGAGAAACCAACAGAGCTAAAGGCTCCGGAATAGGCTCACAAGGAAAGAATGCCACCGGTAAGCAATGAAGGAGGAAAACTAGTGCTAAAAGAAATGCAAACACAAACTGACCTGCCAGAGGTCAATACAAGTATGATTATTTCCACCGGCACTCAGAATCTTGGATCATCATCAACATTCAAGTCAACTAATGTGACTGAGGTATTACTTGAATCCATTAAGAAAATAACTGATTGTAGTTCACCAGCTTTTAAAGCAATAGATGATTTAATACCAAATTTGAAAATAATTGCTCCTGATTGTAATATAGATAATAAAGATTCTTTAGGACAATTGGATACATTATCTAAATACATTTCTGGAAATATTGAGAAAATAAAGGAAGAATCAGTAAAGGACATGGTAGAAAAGGAGAAACATAAATTCTTTGATGAAGAAATAAAGAAGTGTAACAAAGACTTTGACACACTTCTACCGGAACTATGTAGTTTGATGAAAGAGTATAAAAATTTGTATAAAGACACATGCAAAACAAACTTCTTGACTGTAGATATTGACAAGAAAATAAGCAAGACACGGGATGAGATAAATAAGCTTGCAGACAATTTTATCAACTCACCGGATTCACTATCTGTTTTTGAAGATAAGTTAGCAAATTTTGAGGAAGAATTGCTTAAACAAGAAAGAGAGAAAGAGAGAATAATAAACAAGGCAAAACACTTGAGATCTAAACTGAGTCCAAGATTGGACTATCTAGCATCTCTGTGGAAGGAAATCTCAGAGGCATTAGTACAGGGAAGTAAAACACCGGTAGAGCAATTGCAGCATCTCACCAGTACTGTGAAGAGGACTGAAACAACAATAAAAGATAGTAAAATTTTGATGGATAGCATAAACTTAATTTTGGGCGATCTTTTTCAAATAATAACTACCCAACTATAGGGTTAAGGATATGGATAGATGTAACTACAAACTCTACTAACATCTTGACAACCTTTGTCATTGATGCCAAAGGGGAAGTAGTAGGATGAGAAAGTTCAAAGACAGGAATCATATGCTCAGGGGGAGCCCTTCATATTTTTGGTAAACATTCTTTTTGGTAAATGTTTTTTGGACTACACATTTTGGACACTTTTTGAAATTTCTCATGAGTGTTGCCATCAATGCCAAAGTGGGAGATTGTTGGCATATGGACACTCCAATGAGACATTGTATGTGATTGAAGGTTTTGTCATTGATGGCAACCTTGCAATCCTATGGCATCGGTAAGACATCATACCGACAAAGCATTACACAGGAAAGACAGTGCACCGACATCAACAAGATCAGTCTACACCGGCACCGACACTGGTACACGAGAAAAGATGTATACTGGCATAGAGGCCGACAAGATTTTTGATATGTAATATTTTTTTTATTATTGTAAGCCGACTTGGCAAATTGTAAAATGACTCTTGTATATAAAGAAGATCATTGTAGACATTTAGAGAGAAAATGTAGCGAGCATAAAGAGAATTATTAGGCAGACCTAATGTGCGAATTATAGGTCAAGGGTATATGTAAAGAACAGAGTTAGAACCGGTACTGAATCTGGCATTGGAGATGCTATTGTAAAGTAGTACAAGTCATTGGATTAGTATAATCCTCATTGTAAGTCAGTGTGACTTCTCATTGAGCAGTGAGCTCTAGGCAGTTGGCCTTCCTGCATGTGCAGGCCCCTATTGTAAGTAATATTCTCTTATTGGCCAGTGAGTGAGTATTGTGGGTCACAAATCCCACTGAGGTTTTTCCCACACCAGGTTTCCTTGTTAAACATCTTGTGTTATGGTGTTCTTTTCATGTGGATGTTTCTGATTCTGTTTATTGCATTAATTCTTACATACTGGTATACTGCTATTTTATGTTCTGCATGTTTCAAATTAAAAAATACTCATTATTGGTTAGATACTGATTCACCCCCCCCCTCTCAGTATCTATGGGAATCCTAACATTATACCCACAAGATCAAGTCCCCATTGACAAAAGGGCCATGGTTTTGTGATTGGTTGTATTTCATGTGATGGTGCATGTATAAGATCTCCATGAACTTGACACTTCTTTCACTTTCTGACACAGTAGTAGGAGTATTTTTCCATGGACGGCCAATAGTATCCAACACGCATGATTTTCTTTGCTAGTGAAGGGTCACTTGAGTGAGCCCCACAAATTCCTTCATGTATCTCTTCCAAGGCTTTCATTATCTCATCTTGTTCCAAAAATTGAAGGAGAGTACCATCAAGACTTCGCCTGTATAAGGTGTTGGCAATGATGGTATTGATGGACTTGAAAAGCACTGAAGGGGGGGGTGGGTGAATCAGTGTCACCAAAAATACAACTAATTCAAACACTAACCAGTAGATGAACTTAGCAAAACTTTAAAACACAATGCATGCAATCTAAAATGATATAACAACATCCACCATAACATAAGTGTTTGTACGTGGAAAACCCAAAGAGGTAAAAACCACAGTGAGATGGAACTCACAAGTTAACTATCTGCAGAAATAGATAACTGACCGGTTAAGGTCTACAAAGTGCTCTGCTAGGAGCGAATCTTGTTAGAGATCCCAAAGCTTGATTAAAAGCTATACCCTATAAAAGGTAGAACCCTGTTAGAAGTAACCTCAGTAGAGGATTTCTGAATCCAAACTAATGGATCACCTTGTTAGAGGATTTGAACAATGAATCTTGTTAGAGCTTACTCAGTTAGGGGATTTTAATTTTGTTGTAATTGTTAGAAGACAACAGGATTTGTTTGATCTGTCTGAGTAGCACAATACTTGCTTGATCAGATCCTTTTAAGCGTATTCAACACTTCTTTTCAACATACTTTGTAACTTAACTCTTTTGTCTTTGCACATAACATATCACTTTCGCTCATACAAAATAATTCATTGTGATGTCAATATACAGACATTTAGATTTCATGTCAGCCTCAAGAAATCATAACACAATTTCCTGGTGCAGTGTATCTAGTCAAGTGATCATAACTCATCACAAAAATACCGCCAAAACTTGTCGGTGGTGATAACTCATCACACAATCTACGAATACTAATTGGAACACTTAATACCGGCTAGAGTTAAACCACTTGTCCTTGATGCTTCTAAGATAGTCTCCACTGGATCTTCATGTTGATGCTGAGACATGTATAACCAAGTGGTTATCTCCATGCATATATCGGTTGTCACCAAATACCGGTTAAAAATAAACCTCTAGTATACAGGTTGTAGTATAAATAACTTGAAGTCATACTAGTAGACAATATAAACAAATGTGTGTGTATGTGTTTCATCAATGACAACATATGATGAATACATTACAATCATCATCAAGCCAACAATCTCCCCCTTTGGCATTGATGGAAACACTTAGAAAATTTTACAACAATACCGCTAAGTGGTGCTTACAAAAACATATACACATACTCTCCTTTACTACATACATCATACAAAATTTTCAAAAACACACATACATATTTCTAGTTCCCCTTTGACAACAATCCCAAATTAAAAAAGCAAATATATATATATAGAGAGAGAGAGAGAGAAAATTTGTATCAAAATGTTTAGCATATACAACAATTTGAAAAAATGAATCAAGATTCACGCATTAGCAATCCTCAGAAAAATTGCACGAAAATTCCTCTTCAACTAAGATAAACCATGTTTCCATGTTTCCTGCAAATTCTCAGTGAACTCAAGTGTAGACATGATCTGAGTATGAAATTCCTCCATGGAATCTAGTGAACAGGTTTCTGTGGCAGCTAAAATAGCTTATGCATGCGTGTAGGTTGTCTGTAGGATGTCCACTTGTGTTGTGAGTTGACTCTTCAATTCTTTTAGTGACCAAAGTCTTTTGGCTTTCTCAAGATCACATGTGTCTAACTTGTTGTGTAAATCATCCACAAATTTTCTAAAAGCAAAAACAGAGTCTTGAAGTGGCATATATGCATTGCATATCTTTTCTAGCTCCTGCTCAGTTTCGGTACGCCTGCTATTGATATTAGTAAAAAATAATGAAATATTAGAAGTAGATGCAAGATACTTCCTGCCTATTTCAATAGCTTACCTTAATAAATCTATTTTAAGTGATAGAGCCAGTTTCCCAGTATCAATCTCCTTCATAAGTTGTTCACCTCGCTTCTTCCTATAACTATTATCAACATATGTCTAGGTTGCTTCTTCAAGTGATGTAATTTGGTAAGATACATCAGCAACTAATTGACCAAGTTTGCTAATAGGTGTTTTCAGGTTCCCTGTAACAGTTTCTGGTAGCAGATTTGTTAGAATATCTACTGCTTTCTAAATGGTTTCTGCTTCTATCCTTTGTTCCTTAAGTCTTTTCTTGTGTGCTCTAAATTGCATGACATTTGCAATCTTCATCATTTCAGATGCACTCATATTATCAACATTTATAGGCCCTGAAATACCTAATGAGTCATCTTCATCTTCATCTTTCTGTTGAAAGACTAATGGTTTTTCCGGTTCAGAAGATGTTACCTTAACAATTGCTTTTTCTTGTTCTTTCTCCATTTCTTTCTCAGATGACTGAGTACCAGTGTTTGCATTAGATTCCTTCTAAATATCTAGTGAAACTGGTGGGGATTGGGGTTTCTCAAGTTGATCTTTTGCTAGTGGAGTATCCACTCCTTGTTGAGTTGTCGGTTCCTCAACTGAAGTAACCTGTAAGATAATGATCACAGGTGGCTGCATATCAGGTGCAATGATGTCTTCAAATATATCAATTGTGTCCTGATTATCATCAATATCATGGATGTCATCCTTGTCCTTAACACAATAGACAACATTGGCTTGCACATATTTATCCATTTTAGGTATATCACCATCATGTTCATCCCGAGAAGAACATATAAGATCTTCTGAGTGTTTGATACTTCAAGCTATATGATGAGTCTTAGTCTCAACAATTTGCACTTTACCATTGATCAGATTCAATCTTCTTGATTTGTAAGGAAAATAAACTTTATACTTATCAACCAACTCATTCAACTCATCCTTGGATATTTCAAGAAAATATTGCATAAGTATCTTATTTACAATTTATTTTTCCTCCTTTACAACTTCCTCCCATTTATTCAAAAGAATAATATACAAAAAATTAGAGATGTCTTTTTCAAGATCATGTGGTAATCTACTGTAATGACACAAATGATCGATTACCTATTGAATGATTTTCTCCTTTTCATTTTTAGTGAAGGAATCAAAATATTCTTTGACATTCTCAAATCTGTTCCTCCTTAATGTCTTCATTGTCCTCTCAAATGTAGTCTCAGGCTTGTAAGTTGAAATATCAATAGGCACAGTTGCCTTTGGCACATTTTTCACTTGCTTTGCTACTCTATTAGATGCAATGACAGTCCCAAAGACACTGAGAGGGGTAGGGGCGAATCAATGTATATTTGAACTTATTTATAACTTTGCAACCCAAATTTATATACCGGTAAACAAGTAATAATGTAGCAAAGAGAAATAACAGAGACATCATAAATGCACACCATAACACAAGATATTTTGGCGAGGAAACCCGGTAAGGAAAAAACCTCGATGAGATTTGTGACCCACAATATTTACTCACTAGCCAATATGAATAAATATTACTTACAATAGGGGCCTGCACATGCAGGAAGGCCAACAACCTAGAGCTCACTGCTCAATGAAAGAGTCTCACTAACTACAAAATGGATAATTAAATCCAAGACAATGTACTACTCAAAATAGCATCTGCAATGCATGATTCGGTACTGGTTTAAGCTCTGTCAGAAACCATAACCTATATGCCTTATTATTAAATCTTTTCACTATCTTCTACATAATACCATGTCAAAAATGACCTATAAGATCTCATACATATATGAGTCTTTACAATACATCATGTTGGCTTACATATAATTATTTACATTACAATACAATTCATATAAACAAAACTTGTCTAATGTCAGCCTGGATGCTGGTATGCTTTGTTGCCGGTGTAAACTAGATGCCAATGAATAAACTTGTTGTGCCTGCTGGCGTCGGTGAATGATGTCTATGTTGCTAGTGAACCTATAGAATCTTGTTACCGGTTGGTTGCCATCAATGACAACATCAACCATTCTCATGTGAGTGTAGAATGCCAACAATCTCCCCCTTTGGCATTGATGGCAACACTCATGAGAAAAATCTAAAAACTGTTGTCCAAAAAAGAATTCCAAAACTGATCCTCAAAAAGAGTGTGCTCCCCCTGAGCAAGTGATTTCTTCTGTGCATTTTCTTCCATACATTTTTCTCCATACTACTCCCCCTTTGGCATCAATGACAAAGGATGTCAAAAAGAATCAAAGAATACAAAAATTCTACCTCATAGCATGTAACCGGTTGTTTATAATTTGAAAGATATCTGCCAATATTAGATTCAGGCTTTGCATGAATTTATTACTATCAGAGATAATGGTTTTTGTCTACTGGATCATGCCAGTCGGATAATGCATTTGTTGCTCTGGTGATTGTTCTCCTTAAATTAATGCTTTAGATAGCTCAACCTACTGAGTTATAAGACTGTCCAATTTTTGTCTATTCGTTTCTTCTTTCTTTTCTTTTTCAACAAAAAATATGTCCCATTTGTCAGTAGTTTCATATGCTATCTCTTTCACTCTCCCAGCCATTAGGCTGACTTGCCAGTGCCCACTCATAAAAAAATGATTGGTTGGCTTCAACAATCAGTTCATCAATCTCTTTCCTAGAATTAACAAGGTGAACAACCAACAATGCTTCTACCTTTAACCTTTTATCCAATTCCATTACTGACATCCTTTTAGCCTCTAATCTTATGTATAAGTTATTAGGCAGATCATCTACAACCTCAATCAAAACTGTCTTGTAGATGCCAAGATGCAACATAATGCTTTCCTCTATTGTGTCCTTACCAGAATCCTTGAATGGATAATAAATTTTATTCACATTGCAAAGATTACCATCTTGAGTAATTTCATTTACTAGTTCCTCCAGTGTAAGGGTATCTAGTGCCTTAGGTTGTTGTTTCTTCTTTGGAGTTAACTTCTTCTTAGGCTCCCTTACAGCCTCATGCTTCTTCCTTAATGTTCTTGTCCTTTTAGGAGAAGGAGAAGGTACCGATGAGGGTTTCCTCTTCTTCCTTTCAACTCTCTTGAACTCTGCTACCTTACCACTATCTATATCAGAAGAAGTGACAACTGGTGAAACATGAGCTACTGGTTCCAGTCCTTCCAGTTCACTAGCATAAATACCACTTAAGTTGATCACATTTTCCTTAACTTCTTTAGCCATTTTGGATGCATCTCTGATGAATTTTCTCTTCTTTTTCTCTGCTTCTACATCAAAACAACACTCTCAATAGTCTTAGCACTGCCAAAAAATTCTTCAAAGATTTCCCTTGGTGCATCAAGAAGTGTCTTAACATAAGCCTCAAGAATATTCAGATCAACTTCATATCCCATCTTTGTTATCCAAATATTTCTAAGAGTACCAACTTCCATCCATGTTTCATCTCTTTTGATTATAAAAAATATTTGATTGTCATACTTATCCACAATACTTTGCAGTATCCTTTCTCTAGCCTTCATTTTGGTTTGGAAGTTTTTGAAGTAGTCCTTTACCATGTCATCACTATTAGCACCTATATCGGTAATAGCTTCCATGATTTGTCTACCTACTAGGATGTCATATGCAAAGTCCTTGTGACCAATGTTGGGTATCTCTTTTGTGAAGTAAAACATTAAACACACAAGTAGATTCCCAAAATAGAATGTCCCCTTCTTATCAGCCTTAATCTTTTTCAAGTTATCTAGTAGTTCATCCTTAAGCCACTCACAAATATCAACTTTAGCATTTTTCTTAACCATCTCATATGCACTATGAATACACAAACTAGAAATATAATTTAACCTATTTGCATGTGTAACTCTGTATCCAAATACCATGCTCACATATTTCACATTTGCATTAGTGATATCATTAACCCTAAGAGATCTGTTGTCAAATGTAGCTTTAGTTAGGTCCATAAAACCCTTGTTTGGTATCTTCTTCTTTTTGTCAGGCCTAGTACCGGTTGAGGGTAAACCAGTAACTGCCTTGATTGCTTCCTTAGTAATTTTAAAAACAAAGTCTAGCCACATAAACTCCCCATGAACTCTGCTCAGTACAAGACAAACTATCTTATCCGGAAATTTAGGAATGTTTAGAATTTCAACAAATCCTAAATCCTTAACAATCTTATGCTCAGCTTGACTAAACCTTGTTCATCAATTATAACATCTCTGTACATGTTCCTCAAGTCATCTGACCCTAAATTCTCTATGTTGCAGTGAATATAAATCCTCGGGTCTTCGGCAAAAGAAACTCCCTTCGGAATCTTAGAAAAGGCTCTGATGGAATCATCTTGCTTAGCAATCTCAGGAATGATTTTAAACACAGGTCTAGGGTGCTTAATGTTTTCTACCACAACAGGGATTGCAATAAATTCAGGTGTAGAAGATGAAGATTCCATTTCGAAAGATAAATACCTTTTGACTTGTGAAATCCTTGAATTCCTGAAAACACCTTGTTGCTTTGCCTTTAAAATGCCTTTGCTCTCTCTTTGCGCTCTTCAGATACTTGGATGCTTGGTGGATTGAAATGAGGGTTTTCCGGTGTTTTATAACCAAAAATTTCTCCAACAACCACATTAAATGCTTTCTGGTTAAGTGAAATATTAACATATCTGTCGGTAAAGAAGAAATATAACTTCTCACCATCAACCGAGGGTAAAATGCATGATTTTCAATTTGTTGCCTTACCCTCTAAGGATTATTCTTTAGTTAGATGAAGAATCTCCTACAAGTGGAGGGTTACTTTGTTCTATTGGTGCAAAGACAGATTCACCAACTCTCTGATCTCTCTTCTTAATCAATTGTTTTGAAAATTCTTGCTTTATTTCATTTACTTTTTCCTTTCCTTTCTCATTAGATCCTTTATTGTTTGTAGGTATAGTCTTGCTTCTACAAAATTTTGCAATATTCCCAATCTTGTTACATGCATAACAAGTTACATTATTCCTCTGAATAGCCTTTCCATACCCTTGACCGGTTTGTGTTATGCATTGATTAGATAAATGTCCAAATCTACCACAAACATAGCATTTCACATTTATTCTGCAATTTTCTTAGTTATGACCAACTTTATTGCATTTGGAACATTGACTGGTGGGTAAATTTGTATTTTGATTATTTCTAAATCTGCATTGATTTGCTCTACGACCAAATTTGTTGCAATTAAAACATTTCCCATTAAACTTATAAGCATTAGCTTGTATTACCCATTTGTTGTGATCTTGATTATTTGCAGTCCCAGAACTTTCTCCATGTTCAAATCCAAGTCCAATTGTATCTCCATCAGGTTTTTGTGTTTTTAGCATGTCATCAAGTCTTTCTAAACTTTTCCTGAATTTGTCTTTGTGTTCATTTGCAGTGATCAACTCATTTTCCAGAATGCCAATTTGTCTCCTAAGCTCCTCTTTATCATGTTGCATGTGAATTAGATCTGTGTTTAGCATATCATTCTCATGACAAAGTCTTATATTTTCATTTGCTCCATCATTAAGTCTCCTAGTCAAGTCTTCTTCATTCTTCTTCCTGTCTTCAATATCCTTACATAGCCTCATGGTTAAATATTGTATTTCATTCCTCATGTTACTGTTCTCTTGCCTCAACTTCTCTGCAATACGTCTAAGAGTTTCCTTTTCATCATCATGTTTTTGCATTTTCTCATGAAGTTCCTTCCTTTTGTTTTGTGCTATAACCAAATTCTCCTGAAATCCTTTAATGAATTCCTGGGCAGTCCTTAGATCATCTTCAAGTTTGATATTCTTCAATTTTTCTGCATCAAAATCTTCAAGAGCTCCTTCCAACTATTTACTCAAACTCTCCATCAGTATCAGTTTCAAAATCTTCCTCAAGCTATTAGGCTTTTGCAAATAGAGGACCAAGCTTTGATACCAATTGTTAGATGTAATGACAGTCCCAAAGACACTGAGAGGGGGGGGGATCAGTGTCTAACCGGTTAATGGAATATTTGAACTTATTTATAACTTTGCAACCCAAATTTATGTACCGGTAAACAAGTAATAATGCAGCAAAGAGAAATAACTGAGACATCATAAATGCACACAATAACACAAGATATTTTGGTGAGGAAACCCAGTAAGGGAAAAACCTCGATGGGATTTGTGACCCACAATATTTATTCACTGGCCAATATGAATAAATATTACTTACAATAGGGGCTTGCACATGTAGGAAGGCCAACAGCCTAGAGCTCACTACTCAATGAAAGAGTCTCGCTGACTAAAAAATGGATAATTAAATCCAAGACAATGTACTGCTAAAAAATGCATCTGCAATGCTTGATTCAGTACCGGTTTAAGCTTTGTCAGAAACCATAACCAAAAACCTACCGGTGAATGATATTCACTCACATAACCTATCTACCTTATTACAAAATCTTTTTGTTATCTTCTACATAATACCATGTCAAAAATGACATATATGTGTCTCTACAATACATCATGTTGGCTTACAGATAATTAATTACATTACAATACAATTCATATAAACAAAACTTGTCTCATGTCGACCTGGATGCCGGTATGCTTCGTTGCCGATTTAAACTAGATGTCGATGAATAAACTTGTTGTGCCTACCAGTGCCGGTGAATGATGTCTGTGTTGCTAGTGAACCTATAGAATCCTGTTACCGGTTGGTTGCCATCAATGACAACATCAACCATTCTCATGTGAGTGTAAAATGCCAACATACTCTACCAGTAGCTTTCATCTTCTTGGTTTCTTCCTCAGTGTCAGTTCCTTCAGATTCTTCTTGAAGAATTAACTTCCAACCTCTTTTCTTTGTCTCCTTTTTCATATACACCTTAGGTTCTGGTTCCTTTTTGTTTTGGACACTCCATTTTGTTCTAGTACTTTTCATCACCAGAGGTGCATCCTCAACTTTCTTTTTCTTACCTTTACCGCTTGTGATCGAAGCAATACTTGTTTCAGCTTGTGCAGTTTGTTCTTTCACTGAACTCAATTTTGCCCTCTTTTTATCTATTGGAGATGCCAACAGGTTATTGGCATAGCCAATCAATAATTCATAGTTAACCTCATAACTCATATCTTCCATTTCTTCCTCTCTAGGCTCAATTGCCTACATTAAACAAAAATCAGTGGTAATTGTAAAAACAATGTCTTTGGCAAAATGTTTTACCACATCCTCAGGCAATCTTACTCTCATGCTCACCTTCTTCAGAAATTCATTGAAGTTTTTTGTTCATAGCGGCAGAGAAAGTATTCCTTATAGCCTTGATGTTGTTCTTGATCTGGGCAGATACTGGGAAATTCTTAGACCATTCAAGATCTCTGATTCCCGGTAGGAAATTATGAAAATAAAAGAATAGCTTGATCAATAACTATTCATATTTAAACTTTAGGCTATTTTCCTTCTTGAAGATTGTATATTTAAAAACAATTGGCTCCTTATGGCCTCAAAGAGGTCATAATCTGTATTTTCAGCTATCATCTTGTAAGCAGTATGCATTGCTGCTGATGGAACACTATTCATTCTGCTATAGTAGAATACCCGATAGCCTATGACCATAGCTACTAATTTTACCATTGGTTCTCTGATATTGTTAACATAGATGACACGACCATCAGAGGTTGAACCAGTTAGGGTATTTACTGTATCTTTTAAAATGCGTCTCAACTGAGGTACTTCACCAGTTGAGTGAAAACCAGTTACGACCTGAATGGCTTCCTTGGTTATGGTATGAGTCCTCTCTAAGTACATGTGCTCCCCATGAACTCTACTCAAGATAATTTGGATATGCTCTTCTTCAAAATCTTCAAGGAAGTAAGCCACATTATGAAAACCTTTCTCAAAAACCCTAATATACTCTATTTGAATTTTCCCATTTTCATCACAAAGTGATTTCAACTGAGAATATATTAATAGTGACCCTAAATCCTCAATTTTGCAATCAATGTAGCTGGACAAATCTCCTTTTACTATGACAGCGCTAGGAACTTGTGACAAATAATTATAAGACAATCTTTTCTACTTTTACAACTTCCATAGTTCTAACATGATCATCAATTTCCCTACTGACTTAGAAGACGATGCCATTCTAGATAAACTAGATTACAAAGCAAGATTATCAAGAAATACCTTATTTCACGCACTGCCTTGGTTATCGGTTGTATGCCCAAGTGCACACTAGTTCTATCTTCTCGCACCTTCAAATCAACTCGATTACTCAAATCTCAATGCAACTTTGACTAAAATCAGCTAATAATCTTTACTTAGCTCTGCAAACTCTCAAAGGTTCTTTCTCGAAAGCGTTAGGATAAAAATAACAAAGTGAAAACTCACTTTTATTCTTTTTACCAACTACAATAAATGCTCTCCTGTTAGGGTTACAAACCCCAATTACACCACCCAAGGAAAAACCGGTTGATAACTAAATGACAAAAAGTTATCAAAATTTCATGCTTTCAAATTCTCTTACCACATATTCAATTCAAGGGGTCCGGAGGTGGATTTACCATTATGCTCCTCTTAGCCTTATGAAAAGGCTTAATTCACCAGTGTAGGATTTTATTCATTGGGTGAAGGAATATCTTGCTCTCCAGGTGAATCATTGTTCTTCTTCTTCCAAGTTTGATTCATTTCTTCTATTGTTTCTTCAATATTGACCTTTTTCTTGCCTTTCTGATATTCAGAAGGGTTGATTGGTTTGCTCTTCCTGGATCTACAAAATTTTGCCATATGTCCCAATTTATGATAGTGATAGAAAGCCATACCCATTGATCTCCAAGGTCTGGCATTACCTTTCCCAGTTCTTCTTCTGCAATTCATAGCCACATGACCAAAGTTGTTACAGATGGTGCATATGACATTTGTTACCTTTTCCATCTCAAATGGACTAAACCGGTTGTTGTAGGGTCTTTGCCAGTTCATATTTCCCCGATTATCATAATTTCTCATCCAGTTGCCATTTGGTCTTGGATGCATGTGAGGCACAAGATTATTTTCTCCATATCTGCATTCAACTAATCTATGTCCATACATTTTGCATGTGAAGCAATGACCTTCAAATTTCTTAGACACATACTTAGCATTAGTATTGTAGCTTGCATTTCTGTTAGGTTTGTCTCTACAAACATTTGCAGTGTGACTAGGTTTATGGCAAACAAAACAAACAGGTTTGAAAACCTTCTTACCGATGGGATTTTTGGCCTTATGAGTGTTTCTCTTTGTACCAGATGATTCTCCTTTCTCAGATGTGTTAAAACCAAGTCCAGAGGTATCACCTTTCATCCTTTGTGGTTGGATTTGTTCATATAGCAAGGTATAACTCTTATTGAACTTTTCCATTTTCTCATTAGCTTCAGTGAGCTGCCTGGTGAGATCTTCATTATGTTTTGACACACTCTCTTAGAGATGATGCTAGTTCAAGATCTAGCTATAAATTCCCTTTTTCTTCTCTTTCTACAACCAAATGCTCATGCATAGTGACATTTTCCCACTTGATCTTGGCAATCTCTTGATCTCTTTCATTGATAAGATCTTCAGCCGTTCTTCTGGATTCTAGTTCCTAACTCATGCAGATAGTTAAACTTTCTAACTCTCTCCTCAGATTTAGTTTCTCACTGTTTAACTTTTCAACTTCCTTGGCTAAAGCATCAATATTGGCCTCATCCGAAGAATTGTTATCAGATATTTCCAACAGTTTTTCAGTTATCTCTCTCCTTTTGACTTGTGAAGCTTTTAGTTTGACCCTTAAGGTTTCAAGTTTATTTCTACTACCTTCAAGCTCTATAGCCATCTCAAAGTATCTCATGTCCCCCATGGTGGTTTCAAGGCTCCCTTCTAAGTGATTAGGCTTTAAAGAAGTTAGGCTATGATACCAATTGATGGACTTGAAAAGCACTGAGAGGGGGGGTGAATCAATATCACCAAAATACAACTACTTCAAACACTAATTGGTAGATGAAGTTAACAAAACTTTTAAACACAATGCATGAAATCCAAAATGATATAACAACATCTACCATAACACAAGTGTTTGTACGTGGAAAACCCAAATAGGTAAAAATCATGGTGAGATGGAACTCACAAGTTAACTATTTGCAAAAATAGATAACTGACCGGTTAAGGTCTACAAAGTGCTCTGCTAGGAGCGAATCTTGTTCGAGATCCCAAAGCTTGATTAAAAGCTATACCCTGTTAAAGGTAGTACCCTGTTAGGAGTAAACTCAGTAGAGAATTTCTGAATCCAAATTAATGGATCACATTGTTAGAGGATTTGAACAATGAAGCTTGTTAGAGCTTACCCAGTTAGGGGATTTTCATTCTGCTGTAATTGTTGGAAGACAACGAGATTTGTTTGATCTGTATGAGTAGCACAATACTTGCTTGATCACATCCTTTTAAGCGTATTCAACACTACTTTTCAACATAATCTGCAACTTAACTCTTTTGTCTTTGCACATAACATATCACTTTCTCTCATACAAAATAATTCATTGTGATGTCAATATAAAGACATTTAGAATTTATGTCGGCCTCAAGAAATCATAACACAATTTCCTAGGTGCAATGTATCTGGTCAAGTGATCATAACTCATCACAAAAATACTGCCAAAACTTGTCGGTGGTGATAGCTCATCACACAATCTACGAATACCGGTTGGAACACTTAATATCGGTTAGAGTTAAACCACTTGTCCTTGATGCTTCTAAGATAGTCTCTATTGGTTCTTCATGTTGATGCTGAGACGTGTATAACCAAGTGGTTATCTCCATGCATATACCGGTTGTCACCAAATACCGGTTAGAAATAAACCTCTAGTATATTGGTTGTAGTATAAACAACTTGAAGTCATACCGGTAGACAATATAAACATATGTGTGTGTATGTGTTTCATCAATGACAACATATGATGAATTCATTAGAATCATCATCAAGCCAATAGGTATATCGAGCGGTTTGATGGATACAGGTTTTTATTGGTTATTTGATTGGTTAGGGGGAAGTGTGTGGTCACATAGGTAAGTGAAAAACTCACCGTACCATTGGGATTCAAAACCTACAAGGTGACATAGTATTTTAGTTTTGGGGATATCATACGTGGGGATCCAAAACTATTCTACCAAGAACTCATAGCGTGTCAATTTTTGTGGAAGATCTAGGAGAGATGCAATTGTAGCCATTGCGTCAACAACTTGATTTTGATATCTTGGTATTTTCTCAAATGTGATAGTTGTTAATGAGTCTTTGAAACAATCCACCATCCTTTTATATGACATGAGCTTATCATCCTTAGTTTGATATTCATCGGTGACTTGTCAGATGACTAGCTAGGAATCTCCATATACCTATAGCTCTTTTAGATGCCATTGTATAGCCAATATGAGTCCTATGATCAAGGCCTCATATTTTTCTATATTATTTATGCATGGGAAAGTGAGCCTGAATGACTTCAGGATACTGTCACCTTGAGGTGTGAAAAAAATAATACCTGCCCCCGAGCCATGTCTAGTGTATGATCCATCAAAATATAGCTTCCAAGGCTGTGTAGCTGTGATCATAAAGATCTCTTCATCTGGAAAATTGGAAACAAGAGGATGGTCACCTGCGAGGAATGCATCAGCCAACTGATCTGCAATAACCTGCCCCTTGATAGCCTTGCAGTCCACATACTCTATATCAAATTCTCTCTAGATCATAACCCATTTGGCCAAGCGACGTGTCAATACTGCCTTGTTGAGTAGGTACTTGAGTGGATCTATTTTGGCAATGAGTTTTACCTTGTGCGTTATCATTTAGTGCCTCATTTTGGTGGCTGCCAAGATAACTGCTAGGAAAGCTAACTCAACAGGAGAGTAATTGAGTTCATATCCTACCAATGTGTGAGAGATATAGTATACAACACATTCTTTTCCTTTTGCATTATGTTGTACCAACAATATTCCTAATGTTGTGTTTGTAGCTGAAATGTATAGCAATAGAGGTCTGCTTGGATCTATGGAATCGACAATGGTGTATGCATTAGCTAATCTTTAAGCATTTGGAATGCTTGCTGGAATTTTATATCCCATTGAAAGTGGATATTCTTGTGTAACAGATGGATGAAGGGATGACACTTATCAGCCAATTGTGCAATGAATCTCTGAATTGATTGTAGCCACCCTTGTAGTGTCCTTAACTGACTGATGTTCTTTGGAGGTGACATCTCCATGATTGCCTTGAATTTTGTAGGAACCACCTCAATGCCTTTTCTTGAGACAATGTATCCTTAGAGCTTCTTGGAGGTTACTCCAAACACACATTTCTTTGGATTGAGACATACATGATATTGCTCTAATCTGTCAAAGATTTTACCCAATATTGCAAGATGACCTTCTCTTGCTAATAATTTAGCGAGTAAATCATCCAAATAATCTTTCATTATGGTGTGCATCATATCATGAAAGATAGTAGTCATAGCTCTTTGATATGTCACCCTTCCATTCTTTAGACCAAAAGGCATCACATTCCAATAGTAAGTTCCCCATGGGCATGTGAAAGCAATTTTGTGTTGATCCTCTGGAGAAATTTTAATCTAGTTGTACCCTGAAAAGCCATCCATAAGAGAAAGCATTACATGACCTATTGTTAAATCGACAATCATGTCGATATTTCATAAGGGGAAGTCATCTTTAGGGCATGCCTTGTTCAAATCTCTGAATTTTGTACAGATAAGGATGCCCCCATTAGGTTTACTAATAGGTACAATATTGGAGATCCACTATGCATAATCAATTGGTCTGATGAAACCAACATCCAAGAGATTTTTAAGTTCAGTTTTGACAAGAATGACAATCTGGGGGTGCATCTTTTTGAGCTTTTGTTTGATAGGTTTAGCTCCTTTTGCTAGAGTTAGGTGATGCATGACCATATCAAGATCTAAGCTAGGCATGTTTGCATAAGACCATGTGACGCTTCTAGAATAATTCCACAAATTTTGGCTGTTCCTCTAGAGTTAATAGAGATGCCAAATGTAGTTGGTGAGGAGTCTCAGGGGTCCCCACATTGAATTCTTTTGTTTCCTCTATTAGGATGGTCAATCTCTCCTGATTCGTACTAAAGGGGAGGATGTCAAACCTTTCATCCGCAAGTGCCTTGGAGAGGTTTTGACCTTTGGATATGCTTTTTGTTTTTACTTTTTTGGGATCAAACAGTGCCACAGTGTGGTTTTCACTAGAAGATCCATGTTTTATTGTAATATTTTTGTAGCTAAAAGGTTTGGCATCTGCCCCAAAGTATGTTGCGCTGTTAAGTTCAATGGAAAACCCATCTTTATGATCCCCGATTGGTATGTTATCTCGTAATTCTAAAAAGTTTATGAGCACCTCATCGTTTTGGAAATGATCAAGACATGGGGGATTTGGCTGGTTCCAGTCAATGAGTTCGGGATGGATGATAGGAATTACCTCATCGATTAAGTTGATTCAGTGGGAGGCATTAGTGAGGGTTAATATAGAGGAGTGAAGTTCATCGATAGTACTCTCCTTGTCAGATTCTTGAGTAGGATTTGACATAGGGCTTGTGGCAGTTGCTTCTTTCTCAGGAACCCAAAAAGTTTTAATTCATGCCTTTCCATAAACTGGGATATCCTTACGAGGTGGCGGAGGGGATGTGGCTTCCTTGTTTGAAGTATTTAGATTCACTAAATCGCATTACCACTCATGTGATTCTATCTCTGAATCACTCTCTAACATCTGATTACTGTACTAGGTTGGGATGCCTTTTGAATTGAATAGTGCATTAGTTATTGGTTGTTGCTGATGGGGTTATCAGTTTCGTTGATGTTGATGATGGAGTTATTGGTTTTGTTGATGTTGTTGTTGATGGAGTTATTTGTGTTGTTTTTTATTATAGGAAAATTAGGTTTTGAAGGGGCCCTGAAACCCTTTACAAAGGAACCATAAAAGATAAAAGCATTAAGAAACTAAACGGGACAGGCAACGAAAAAACCAACAAAGTGCTGTGTAAAAGCCAACACAAAAGTCCAACACTACTAGCAACTACCAGCAAATATAAAAAAAGACAAATTACATTATGTTTTTAAGGGCATTAGCCAATTTCTTGCTAATCCCTTGCATTTCTTTGCTATTCTCCCTAAGAAATGGGATTTCCTTAGAAGAAGCCAAGGCTGCCTTTTTCAAGCTCACCCTGGTCCTTTTAGTCGCACCTCCAGGAGCACTATCCACATTCCCAGCTTCAGTAGAAGCCTCTTCATCAAGGTCCACAATAGACTTGGTAGGGCTGGGACCATCAAGGTATTTGGCTATTTCCTCCATGTTCCTGGTCGCAGAGTTGAGGATCTCCAGAATCAAAATCAGGAAATTCTTCATGGAAGCCTTCCCTTCCTCCAGCTTGTTGATCTGAACTTCCAACTTCTCTACCTTTTCGTCCATTTCATTTTTCCATTGCTCCACGTAGCTTTCACCTTTCTGTCCCTGCTCTTCCTACTGTTTATCCTTTTTTTCCATTTTGTTAATTCTTTCATAAACCCACCTATCGAAACCCAGACGAGCATCGGACTGGTTCTTAATCTTATCCAAGATAAGCATACTAGTATTCATCTCATCACCAGCTCTATCCTTTTCCATGCTCGTATCCTCCTTATCCTTGTTTAGCTATGTTTCTATATCCTTGTCCTCCTGATTTTTCTAGTTATCCGTCTCCTCCATGGGCTGGTTGTTGAGATCACCAGGGCTTGCACTGTGGATAGGTTTCTCCTTATTACCCTCATCCTCTTCCTATTTTTCCTTCTTGTTACCACTATCCATTCTGGATGTTTCCTTGAATGAGTTGTTCTGATCGGAATCTTCCTCTTCTCCTTCTTCCTCTTCCCCCACTTCCTCATCTTTCCATCTCTCTTCCCTGTCAGTATCATCAGTCTCCATATCACTACCTTCTTTTCCCGAATACTCAAGATCACCCTCCACATCCTTATGTTTATGGCTCAAATTTGTGTCCTCCACATTTTTCTCTGTAGAGACTTTTTTAGCCTTTTTACTCTGTTTCTGCTCCTCCTTGCTGGGCCCAGAATCCTCACTTTTCCTCTTAACTTTTCCTGGGGACATCGACAACCTTTTGTTTTCCTGAATCACTAAAATCTTACAATGCTCATAAATGAGAAAAATAAGACCATAATGTAGCACAGGAGAAGAGGGGTTCTTACTATGCTTGTTCAACGAGCGCGACAAAGGCCTGAAAAGGTAATAAGGAAGATAAACCCTTTTCTCATGCCTAAAGTGGTTCAGAAGCACAAAGTGATAGGTATGGACCCTAGTGAAGTGGCCCTCCACAGTAATATACTCCATTATGGCATTAAGCACAAAACCCCAAATTTTTTTAATGTTAGACGCTTCATAATACTCCCCAGACGCTTTGCCTAATTTAGCTCTCTCCTTATCTTTGTGCAGAAAGAGCTTCACAACATTATTGGAGACTTTCAGGTCCCTAAAGAAATTGAGGCTAGTATGCGGCATACCTGTGACCGTAGAGATGAGGTCAGCATCCAGCTTGAATTTGACACCATGGATTTTGAAAGTGCCATTTTTCCAATTTTCAGTCACTCTCGTAATCGCCAAGTTAACTTTGCTTTTGTCATAATCCACCAATTTTTCCATGAACGACGTCATAAAACCCTTCTCCAGCTTCATCCAGACCTTGGGCATCTCCTACCATTTAGAAAGGTTATTGGGTTCTTGTCTTCTTAGGTCACCTCCCATTCTTGAATTCGTTCTGCAATTTTTCTGCTTCAACAAATTCACAACGAGCTTCCAGATGACACTTGGATACTTGAAAATAAGCACCCACAAAGTGTGTAAATTTTTAACTCTTATTTAAAACTCTACCCTTCTGACAAGATATCATCTCCTTTTTAAAGTTTTGAAGTTTAATCATTGATACTACTATGATTAAAATGTGATCTTTCTTTCCCATAATTCTATCCTTTCTAATGAAGTCTTTAATATTGAAATCAATATTATATTCTCCATTCCATATGCTTTGTTTTTTGGATATAACGCCAAAGTTAGCAAGACTGTCCGCGACAACATTTTTTTCCCTAAAAGCATGCTCAATAATAAAGACTTAAAACTAGTAATAATTTCTCTGGCCTTAAAAAATGATATTTTCGATAGACCATGAAGGCTCAACTTCACCCTTTAGGAATTTAATAATATTAAGAGAATCTCCCTCCAACCATAATTTGTCATGATTGAGATTTTTAGCAATCATCAGAGTATTAAGGGTAGCCGAAGCTTCAGCATAATGGCTCGTTTGGTTACCCAAAGGACCAACAACAACCACAAGACAACCTCTAGCAAAATTCCTGACAATACCCCCATATACAACATTGCTAGGATTTCCCTTAGATGCGCCATCAAAATTGGCCTTGATCCATCCCTGGGGAGGAAAGCTCCAGAAAAGACTATCTCTACCTTTATCCTTGTTATTTCTGCTATTGGTGTTGTTGATGTTGTTGATGATGGAGTTATTGGTGTTGTTGATGTTGTTTATGCCTTTGATAGGGTTGTTGGTGCTATAGATATAGTCAAGGATTACATCCTTGGAGTACCTGGTTGATAGATGGGTTTGCTAGGTTTTCCTTTGAATCAAAGCTTAAGAAGAGATTCATTTTGAAAACCTACTCCAATTTTATCTTTTGGCTTCAACTTGGGTTGTAATGGCTCATGTCATCCTTGTTTGCAATGTCCCAAAGCACGATGGCCATCATAGCCCATTCTTTGTATTATGGTTAAGCCTTTGCCACATTTGTCAGTGGGGAGCTTGGGCTTCAAGCTTTCTTTGTTGATAGGATCCATGTAGATCCATTCTGTCAGGTCTTCATCCATGGTTTCCTCTTCTTGACTTCTACTAGGGGTGAATTGTGTTAAAGTGCACGTTCTCTTGGCCAGTGGTGTTTGAAGTAAACCTTAGGGTTTGCCATGAGTTCTAGGGGATGTGAGAAATTTCCCAACACAAAAGAGTTGGCTAAGATTATATTCCCTAGGACCTTCCTCAGCCATTTTCATTTTCAACTTCTCCTGCTTGCGTATAGGGGTTGTTGAGCTAGAAAGAGAGGTTGGATTAACATATGATGTGGAAGGGATAGCTTCTCTATTGTTAGGTATGTTAATCTATGGATGATGGTTGATATTATTACAATAGGCAAATGGATTAGCATTATCAAGGATTGTAATTTCTACACCGTTATGTGGAAACTTGATACATTGGTGATAGGTAGATGGGACTGCTTGCATGGCATGTATCCAAGGTCTTCCTAACAAGAGATTATATGGCAAAGGAAGGTCTAGAACTTGGAAAACTATATGTTTCACCACTGGCCCAACCCTGATAGGTAATACAACAGCTCCTTTGGAAGAACGTTCTGCATTATCATATGCCTTGATGGTTATCCTTTTGCTGGCATCCACTGATTCTATTGCATAACCCAATGTTGTGACCAACTACAAGGTGCATATATTCAAGCTGTCTCCATTGTCAATAAAGACTCACTTGATTCTATGTTGGTTTACAAATCCTTCAATATGGAGGGAGGCATTATGTGGTTGTTGGAAGGAAGTGTTGTCAGTTTCAGTAAAAGTGAGACATGGTGATGACTTTAGACTACCAACCATGGCTTGAAATTGATCTGCGTTGAGGTTGGTGGGGACTATGCTTCTTGGAGAACTTGATCCAAGATTGTTTTATGTGAGGGGGATAAGTGCAAAAGCTCTAATATGGAGATGAGGGCGGGTGTTTTATCCAATTGTTCTATAAGATTATATTGCTTGGGGAGGGGTGTTATTCCTCATGCTGCTGCTCGGATGGTAATCTTACTACGACACGTAACAACGTTGCATGCAGGATTTGAATATTTGATGATAAGAGTTGCAGCTTGTTCATCAACATCATAAAGGTGATTCACAGTATAATTATATGCAACTTGTGTATAATTAGTTGTAGTATCTGTGTTTCACCCTTAGGTGGAAGGACCCTTTTGATCATATGATGGAAGTGGATTGTTGAACATTAAATGATCATCATTGGATGTTTTAGGGTCATGTCCTTCTATCTCAATTTCCCCTCTATCAATAAGATCTTGAACAAGATCTTTCAGTCAATGGCAATTGCTCATTTTATGCCCTCTCCCTTGGTAAAATTCACAATGTTCATGATCTCTCCACCATGGAGGCTTGACCCGAGGCTCATAATTAGATGTTTTTGGTATGGTCACAAGATTGGAGGATACCAATTGACATAAAATTGCCTCGATAGGTTTCCCTAATGGTGTATATGTGCTTTTTGTCTCGTAGTCTTTGTTCCTCTTGTTGGGCATTGCGACCTTGATTTTGTGGATTAGTGATGGTGTTGTTTTTAGGAGGGGAATTTTGTCCTACAAACCTGACCACATGTTGTGCAATTTTTACTGTTTGTGCATCCACTATCCCGTAATTGACAACGTTCTTGTTCTTGTTCCAAAAATTTGGTTTATCACTATTATAACGTGGACAAGGACCATCTTTGGGTTCATTGTAGATTTTGATAAGTCCCTTTTTGATGAGGGCTCTTTCACATTTTAGTCCTTGAGTTATCATCTCTTCAAAGGATTCTATACCCTTCATGTCTAAATGAAATTCCATTTCATCATTTAAGTTGGAAATGAAATTTCCACTAGTTCTTGCTTTGGTAGATGAAGAGAACGTCTACTAGATAGTTACCTCCACCTTTGCAGGAAAGTTCAGAACAACTCCCCTAGTTTTTGTTTGGTGTTGCACAAATATGCCATGGTGACATCACATTCTATGTTGTGTGCATAATGAGCAATGAATTTTTGGACTAGTTCCTCAAATGTTCTAATGCCACCTGGTAATCGTGAAAACCATTGCGTGGTTGTGCCTCCCAAACTTTGAGGAAAGAGGCGCATTAGATATGTGTCCTCATAGGCCACCTCTAAACAAGCTGAGTGAAATTCTCGCACATGATCCCTAGGGTCTCCTTTGCCTCTATACTTTTCAAATTTGGGTGTTTTGAACCCTCATGGAAAAGGTGGCATAAGCATGTTCCTATCAAAAGGATAGGGGCAAATATCATTAAGTGAAAACCGAGTAGTCTTCACACCACTATTCAGTTGTTGAGCGAGATTTTCTACTTGTTGCCTCAACATGTCTATTTCTAAAGGAGGAGGTGGAAGATTCCCTTAATGAGTAAGGTCATAGCGGAAGTAATCTCTACCTCTTCCACCATCGTGAAAGCTATGTTGCACAGATGTTTGTCGTATCTGTGTTGTATCAAAGTTGGAGGGTAGTTGGCACCCTCTTGAGAAAGTCTTAAGAAATGAACATTTGCATTATTTCTAAGGATTTCATCAAAGAGTCTATTGAATTTGGGATTATGTTGTTCTCTTTCTATATCTTCTGGAGTTGGAGTGTTGGGTTATTCATCATTAGTGCCTCCTCTAACGACCTCATGAAAATCGTTGAGGTTTTCTTCCTCCTCTTCTATTTTTGGTTGTCGGTTTCTCATTGATCTTGTTTGAGCCATGTTCATAAAAGTTTGATGTTTGTGAAAGTGATTATGAGGTGGTGATGAAATGTTTGTTGGAAGATGGATCTCTAACACTGAAGGTTGGATGTCAACAAAGTTCTTTGTGAATTGCTCTTTATGTTTTTCAACTATTTTGATGTGATGAGGTATAGCAAGGTTTTAGATGTGTTACAAACCAAGCTACCTAGTAATGAGAGGATGCACTCATAAACTAGTTTTAACCTGTGTAGAAATGCCTCTTAGGATGATTAATCCTAGATATAGAGACACCCTAAAAGTGATTTGTTGGTGTGATTTAAGTAATATTTAAAAGAACTCAGGACAAGACCTTTTTGTGTTTGAGAGTTTGAATGTATTTGTGATTTGTTTGAATGTGAAAGTGGGTAGGATATGTACCTCAATAAAAAATTTATGTTACAAAGGGGGTTTCTATTTCTTCCTCTCTCTCAGGAGTCGGTGGTTCCCCTCGAGCTTCGTTGTATGTGATGCAGATTTGAGGAAAGAAAGTAGGATTGATCTTTCCCCCTTTGTTTTTGTGATAATCAAAAGCTCTATACTGAGTAAAAGCTCTATTTCTCAAAGGTTCTTTGTCAAATTCGTTGGATTTGCCTTGCAGGTACAAGTGAATATGACATAAGAAAACCCTATGTGAGAGAAAGAGTTGTCAATTGATATAGAAAAAATTCCTTCTTTTGATAAGAGCTTTTGAACCAAGTTGTCTTTTCTTCAATGTGGTCTTTTGATGAAGATTTCATTTTCTCAAGATATGAGTAATGGTCATACAAACTGATATTTTGTTTCACTTGTTGATGTTTGCTTTGTTTATCAATGTTTGATGTAGATTCGTTGGATGGATACTTGGTTTGTTTTGAATTTATTTTTTTACAAGAAAACATAGCAAACAAACAAGCACAATAACCTTGCCCTTTTTCAACAAAAGGCAAAAATAGTTGTGGGTCTAAATCAACCCAATCATGAACCTTTTGACCCTTTACAAATGTATTTTATGTTCCCAAAGCCTGAAGTCGGCCCAAATTGTTACTAGTCTGAAATAAGACAAAGACAACTCAAACACTTTTTATCCTTAAGGTCATAGCCAGTTGCGATATTTTCAGCCCACATCTTGATATTTCTTCGACTTTGGTACTACATACCGTATGAATCCCACTGTGGCAGGTAAGGATGTGATATACTAAGTCTTGCGCGAGCATAATAGATAGATGATCCCTATGATGGGGGAGTCGCCACTTTCATCAAGCTATAAGTAGCCTTTCAAAAAGCCCTGTTTCTACTCAAAGAAAATATGTATGGTGAGTATCTTGGGAGAAAAACCACCTATCCTCTTGCACTGAACTTTTCACAAATATCCTCAATCAATAGAATGGGTGGGCTTCTAGAATAAAAGGTGTCTAGTAATGTTTGATGTCTTTGGACATAAGTTCATTCTGCAGTGACTCACTTAAGAACCTTATAACTTGTGGTGGGGCCCATATGTCCTTTCGACAAGTTACATTGTAGGAACAACTACACCCAAGGCTACAACTTTTTCTCTCACCTAATTTCTATAGCGGCTCGAAGGATTTACCATGCAAGATCCTTCCCAAGAGTGATGTGTCTCTTGGCAGGCCTCTCTTAAAAATAGAAAATTTAGAGTGTTACTAACACTTTTCTCTTACACCTAGGACCATGAGAGCCAAGGGAGAGGATAGTGTGTGTTAGAAATGGGACCACTCTACAAATTCGCACAAGTGTGCCAAACACTGAAAACGCTTGTTCTTTTTAACCATTTTATCGCAATGTGATCTATTTGCTATTTAGAAATATTGCTCCAACATACATGATGCTCTTTTTAATCCCATAAAGCAATTTGTTTTCTAACTAGGAAAGTGAAAATCCTGGTCAACAAAATTGAAAGCACATTTTCTCAAAGTAAAAGCGTTTTGTAAACAAAATGGACAAGTTTGATTGTTCTTTTTAACTTGCAAATAAAAGGTTGATTGTGAATTTTATCCTTGCAAGAAATGAAAGTTGTCTGGTTTGTTTTAAGCCCAAAATGAAAAGTTTGTTCCTAACTTGCAAGAAAGCAAAGTTTGTTTGTTTGATTTTTGGTTCTTTTTAGCTTGCCACTAAAATTCTTTTTAAGCCCAAATTGAAGATTTTGTTGATTTTTAACCCAAAATGAAAGATGAGATTCTTTTTTTTTTTTTAAACAAAAGGAAAGTGAATTCTTTTTAATATAACTTAAAAAAAGCTAGAAAGAAAAGATATATATTCCTAATTCTAATTCCTCGAATCCTGCAAACAAAACGTTAGTAACCTACACAAAAAAAGAGAAAAAATAGTGAAATGAAGATCTTTGGTGGGCTTCTACAAGCCTAAATTTTTAATTTTTCGGTTACACAATTTTTTTTCAAACTCTGTTACAAAAGCGCTACTCTGTGTAAACACAAAAGTGCTACTTTGGACAAAAGCACAAAAGTATTAACAAAAGCACTAAATGAATATCAACAATGCTAAAAGGGACACAAGAAACATAAGACAAGTTGTTAGTGTTGTTAGTGACAATAAAAAATGAATGACAAATGAAACTATAATCCTAAACATGCATACCAAGAGAGATATAATTTAGATAATGGAAAGCATACAAAAATGAAGGAATGAGATAAAACCCTCCTAGATGCTCTCCAACATGCTCATAGTTGCTCCTCCCTTGTTCCTCTCCTCTCCAAGTTCCCCATGAGTGTAGCCCTCAACTTTTTGCACTATTATGGATGTCTTATGGAGATTCAAGATTATGAAAATGATGCACTACTTATTCAAGTGTAAACAAACTAGTATGAGAAAGCACCTTAATTATTTTATGTTAATTTTAACCCAAAATAACAAAGAAAAATGCTTCTAAATGCTCTCTCAAAATTACTATAAGTTTGATCCATATAGGATTTTTGGATCCTTTTGAAGAAGGAATGGGCTCTATTTATAGGAAAAATGGAGAAATGGATGGTTGAGATTGAGTAATCTCAACAAGGGCCAGGATTGATGGGTTTATGATCCATGTGAGGGCTTTCAACCCAATCCCAGGATGACAAATGCCAACATGAGATAGCTTGAGAGGAGAGGTAAGAAGCATTAAATGCTTGGAAATGACATGAAGGTTACCTTAGGAGGTAAGGTTATAATTGGGTTAGTGAATAAAGCTTTTATCCAATGAATAATGTCTTTATCCAATGGATAGACTCTTGTGCAAGAGTTAGTGGAGATAACCATGGTCAAAGCAATAAATGCTTGAAGAGACCTATGAGTTAAATGGGGGTTGAGTTAAAGGGAAATCCTCTAACCATGTGGGCAAGTTGAATTTAACCATTAATGGTTATGTAAGAGCCATAAATGGTCATGTAAGAACCATTAATGGTTTGGAAGACTTTGGGTGTTAACTTGTTGAAGACATAAAGCCTTTAATGCTTTTCAAAGACTTTGGAGGCTTTGAGAAGTGACTTCAAGTTGCTTAGGAATGTGACAATAATTAGGGGATGGGTTTAGGCTAATTAGAAATGGTTTAGAAGAATATAGAATGGGTTTAGGATGCAATCGGGTTTGGTGGGTGAGAGAAATAGGATTTTAATTAAAATAAAATTACTTTATTTCAACCAAATAGTGCAACTTGCATTTGTAGGAGAATGCAAGTGGGAGAGTTTTAGAAATTTAAATAAGTATTTATTTTAATGAGGAAAGGTGTTTTAATTAAATAAATGTCTTATTCATTTAATTGATTGTTAGAGTGTGGTTTAATGAATTAATTTAAATAAATTGAATAATTTATTTAGTTAATAGAAGAAGAGGTTGAGGATGAATTAATTAAATAAATATTAATTTAATTAATAGATGATTGATGGTTAATTAATCAAATAATTATTAAATATTTATTTAATTAAGTGGACAGATTTATGTGTCTACACTATGTTCTGGCCAACCTTATGGAGGTGAATGTAGAGTATATAAAGAGAAGGTAAGTTAGAAAAGATGTGTGTGTGGAAGAGTGGATGAATGTTGGACCAAAAACAGAGTGAGTTGCATAGCTGAAAAAGAGTGAACTGAATTTCTAATGAGGTAGAGAAGAACTATAAAGGTTCATATTTATTCATTGTGTTACATCAAGATTGTAGTCTTGTATGTTAGTATAGGGGATTGGTTTCTTCTAAAGGTTAGAGCCTTCAAATCAAGTGATTGTAAAGGGGTTAGTGTCCCAAATTTTAAAGAAAAGTGTAGGGGTTGGTGCTTCTTTGGATTGGTGTCCATAAAATTGTAAGGAATTGGTGTCTCTTGAAGGTTGGTGCCTTCAAATTAATTGTAATCAGTTGACACATTTGTGAGGCTGGATTTGGAAAGTAGCTCCAAGCAACATTTTCTCACTATGGTTTTTCCCATCTTGGGTTTTCCACATATATCTTGGTTTTGTGTGATGTGTTATTGATCTTTTCATTATTCTGCATTATATATTTAATTTCTTGTGAGATCTAAAAAATGGTTTTAGTATACACTGATTCAATCCCCCCCTTCTCAGTGTATTTATGTGTTCAACAATTGGTATCAGAGCCCAGTTCCTTGGTACAAGATTAACCGCTCAAGGTAGATCTTGGTCTTTGAACACATGGCTAGTAATGAAGGAGCTTCATCTAACAAGGCACCACTATTCAATGGAACAAACTATGCTTTTTGTAAGATCATAATGAAATCCTACATTTCTTCTCTTGAATTTGATATTTTGCTATCAGTTGTGACTGGGTATACACCTCCTACAGATTCTCCATCCACTCTAGATGAAAAGAAGGAATGCGAGAACAATGTAAAAGAAAAGAATGCCATATTGTGTGGACTATAAAATTCAGAATTTATCAAGGTTATGTACTACAAAACTGCAAAAGAAATTTGGGATAAACTTCATAGTATCTATGAAGGTGATGACACAGTTAAGCATGCAAAATTGCAGACTTATAGAGCTCAATTTGAAGGATTAAAGATGAAATAAGAAGAATGAATTGCAAAGTATTTTCTTAGAGTGGGTGAAGTTTTCAATTCCATGAGAGGAATCGGTGAAGAAATTAAGGATGTTGTGATCGTGAAGAAGGTGTTTATATCTCTACCCTCAAGGTATGACTCAAAAGTATCTGCTATTGAAGAAGCTAAGAACCTAAATAGTTTTTCTATGGATGAATTGTTTGGATCTCTTTCAGCATATGAAATGAGAATAGGAAAAGGTGATACATCAAAGAGAGAAGCTGCATTTAAGGTTGTTGAGGTGGAAGATTCAAAGATTGATCAAGAAGAGGCCAACCTTGTAAGGAGATTAAAAAGAGGATCATTAAAGTACAAAGGAAAATTACCATTCAAATGTTTTCAATGTGGTAAAGTAGGAAATTATGCATCCCAATGTAGAAATAAAAAGGAGGATGAAAATCAATCAAAATTTCCTAAGTATAAGAAAGGAAAGAACCAGAAGAGTCTATATTCTAAAGAAGATAGTGGTACCTATGATGCTGAAAGTGACATAGAACATGTCACTAAACCTGGAAATGAAAAACTTCTATTCATGGCAATTGCTAACTTTGAATCTAAAAAATAATGATAATGATGAAGAAGAAGAAGCTACGATTGATTTGGAAGGAGAAATCATTTCTACTTTAAATGAACTAGACCTTGCAGGAGCAAAGAAACAAATATACAAAAAGAAGATTGAGGAATCTGAAGCACTAATCATCTATCTCAAACTTAAAATTGAAGATGCAAATAAGATAAATGATACTTTGACAGAAAAATTACAGGCCAAAGAGAAATAATATGAGCTACTTGAGGCTAGGATAGTATTTCTAAGGAAATATGACAAAAGCACTGAAACCTTGGTAACATGTTGAGTAAACAATGCAAATCTAATATCTTGACTGGTTTAGGCTATGAGAAGGGACAATGCTCTAACAACACTGTGATAATTAAGAAGAAATTTAAAGACAAAATCAGTGATGTCTTTTTAAAAGCTGAAGATAAAAAGAAAAATGAAGAGAAGATTCAATCAATTGTAAAAAAGGACATGACAACTGACAAGAAATCCAATAACAAGGAAATGAGAGATTCATTGATGTTATCAGTAAGAAGAAAAGATTCAAAAGAACATCTCCTGCTAGGCAACAACAAGCATTAAGGTTCAATCATTCTTTTCTTGGCTACTGTTTCTCTTGTAATAAGTTTGTTCATAAGGCAGTAAATTGTAGATTTAATATGAGAAGAAATACTTTCATAAGTTAGAATCCATTTGCACCTCTTGCTGATTTCACTATACTATGTTATAAATGTAACAACCTTGGTCATATATCAAAATTTTGTAGAAGTGGTATTAAGTTTCCCACACAATAAATAAAAATGAATAATCATGAAAAAGGAGTAAAGAAAACTAAATCTGATATAGATCAAAAGGAATAAATTAGAATGGAATGGAAGGTGAAGAAGGAAGATCAAAATATAGAGAAGTCTCTTATTGTTCAAGTTGCTTTTCATGCACAATATGAGAATGATACATGGTATATTCAGAATGTTAGATATTATTGGACATCTATGCTACTAAGGATATGTTGTTGTCATTGATGTCAACATATTCCTATGATTTGCTCTAGTGTTTGCATATTGGGAAGATCTTATGATCCAGTTTTGCGGTTTTGGTGCTTTGCAGTGTTCAGAATTTCCTCCGGTATATTCCAGTGTGATCAAATATTGGGATGAGATTTTTGGATATTGTTTGGGATAGTCTTGTGTATCTTCATTTTAGATGGATCATGATTTGATTCTCTGCAAGTCATATTTCTTCGTGACAGTTGTTGATCGGTTGTATTCTTGAGTTTCAGACATTGATAGATGAAGATTTGATAAGTGATGTTGGTGCAGTTATTTCTGATGATTCTAACGTGCTTGTTGGTGTTTCCTAGTTGTATCCTATTTATTTTGGTGATCAACATTGATCATTGTGTAATTTTTTCATGGTTTTCATCAACCGGTCACGATTTTCGTGTTATGCGTTTCTGGTGGTGTAGCGTGTTGCAGTTGATCTTGGCGTAATTTTTGGTGGAGTTGAGGGTTTGGGAATTTTAATTAGGTCCATGTTATGTCATGTAAATCATTATATTGGTTTGGTGGTTGATCTTTGTATCGTGTGATGTAATTTTGTAATTGTGAGTTGAGGGTTTAGCCGACCTTGTTATCAAGGTTGATGATTTGTATATATAGGTGATATTGTCATGTAATTTTGGTGTCAAGGTTGTCTTTGCATTATCAGAGAGTGAGGTATGTGAGATCAAGTGATCCATCCTTCAGTGTTGTGATTGAGGAGAGATTGGTGTTGCTAAGAAGACATTTGTGCTCAATCGGAACTATAATCAAGCATTTGTAGATGTTATTCATTCAGTTCATTTCTTCCGGATTGTAGTCCAAATTTTGTTGTAAGTCAGTGAGATTTCCCTGAGGGTTGTAGTCTTCTGGGTCATTGTATTTGAGTAGTGAGCTTTCGATAGTGTGCCTGAATGCATGTGCATTCCCCATTGTAATATTTTAGATACTATTGTAGAGTATCATCTTACTGTGGGTAGGTTCCCATCGTGGTTTTTCCCTTGACCAGGTTTTCCACATCAAAATATTGGTGTTGTGTGTTGTGCTTTCAATTTTCTTATCTTTGTTGTTACTACAATTTATCTAATCTGTATTTTTGATTAATTTTTTTAATCTAGTGAATACTGATTCACCCCCCCTCTCAGTCTTCCTCCATTGTTGCTGCCAATAATTGGTATGAGAGCTAGATCCTCCAGAAGAAGCTTAACCGCTTGAGGAGATCTGTGATGGCAGTTGGAGGTGTTATCTTTAAGAAGGACAACCTAAGATTTGATGGAAGTAACTATGCTATATGAAAGAACCGGATGCAAGTGCACTTGAAATGTCTTGGAGAAGATCACTGGAAGATTACAAAGAATGCCTATTTTGCTCCTCTGAATGGACCAATTACTGCTGATGAGATAAAGGAAGTTGAACATAATATTAGAGCGAAGGAAGCATTGCTTAGTGCCTTGACTAATTCTAAGATGACAAATGTAATGAGACTTCAAACCGTACATGAGATCTAGGAGAAGATTGAAATCCTATATGAAGGTGATAAACAAGTGAAAGTTGCTAAGTTACAAAGTTTGAGAGGAAAGTATGAGATGTTGAAGATGAGAGAAGATGAGAACATACACTCTTTTATGGCTAAGGTGAATGATCTAGTCCTAGGTATCAGATGTGTTGATGGAATCCTTGAAGAAGATAAAATAGTTGCTAAGGTGAAGTAGTCATCGGTGAGGAGGGACCTCGAAGAGATCAATCCATACTAGTCGGCAAGAGTAAACACAACAAAAACACAAAGATATAATGGAGGCAATGCAGAATAGATTGATTTATTGTATGAAATCTGATTACATCCAACCGGTAATAATTGTATTACAACATACTGACAGACAGGCCTGGTAGAATAGGTCACAACTGGGACCTTGAATCAAAAGATCTATCTTCTAGGCACAGTCTAACTACCTGATTATCTGATTTATTACATTATAAAGCATAATTACAAATATATATCGATCCAAAGGTCGGCCACAGGCCAAGGAACACTGAAATCAATGCCCAGGGCTTCACAAGCTTCAGAATGGGTTCTGGTAGATCACCATAATAGGTCTCAGGCAACTTGTAACAAATGAACAACCGGTAACAAGAAACTATCATGAAAACTAGTAGTGATATCTTATCAGAAAGTGATCCAAATGCGATGTGGTTTTAAAGAAAAAAACATGATCAAGTCTTCAAGTAGAATCCAACTCCATAGGATCCGATGAGCCAAAACTGGGACATGCAGAAAGGAAAACTGAAACTGCAAACAGAAAAAAAAATAGAAAGGAAAATGGTTTTGGTTGATGCAAGATTGTTGTGAATTGGGGATGCTCCTTCATTAGACATCCGGGGTTAATAAAAAAGTGAGCCTCTCACTTTGCCGGGGTCAAAGGGAAACCAAAGCGGTCTACCTCTGCTTGAGAAATCCAAGATGAATCTTCAAATGGTCCGCCCTTCCACTTCACAAGATATTCCTTATACTGACTGTTTCAGGTACTACATCCAATCCTATTGTCCAAAATCTCTTCAATCTGATCCGATTCCTTCTGGGGAAATTGTTCCTCTAGGTATGCAACACTGTCCTCACTGAGTTCTGGTTCATGGTACTCATGAAGATTTTCAATGTTAAATATAGGTGAAATACTTAGACTATCCGGTAGCTCCACTTCATATGCATTTCCGGAACTGAACTTCCTCAAAATCTTACAGGGTCCAAACATCTTCATCTACAACTTATTATAAGTTTGAACCAGGAATCTCTCTTTTCTCAGATATACCATCACTTCATCGCCAACTGCAAATTCCTTATGTCTCCTCTTCTCATCTTCCTTCTCCTTATATTTGTTACTCATGTCTTCCAAATATTGTTTAACCTGAATATGCAATGTTACCATGTGATCTGCAAAATCTTCTACTTTTGAACTCTTTCGGTCTTCACTGCTAATGTCTCTCAATTCTGATATTCCTCTAGGGTGCACTATGGTAACAATCTCAAAAGGTTTTTTTTCCAGTACTTCTATTCACTGAATTGTTGTAGGAAAACTCTACTTGTGCAAGGATCAAATCCCAACTTCGGGTTTTATCTCCCATTAAACATCTCAACAAATTTTCCAAACTCCGATTAGCAACTTATGTCTGTCCATGAGTTTGTGGATGAAAAGTAGAACTGAACTTCAAATATGTCTTCATCTTCTTTCAAAGTGTTCTCCAAAAATAGCAAACAAACTTAGTGTCTCTATTTGAAACTATGCTCTTAGGTAATCCATGCAATCTCACCACTTCCTTGAAAAATAGTTCTGCTACATCCAATGCATCTGATGTCTTCTTACAAGGTATGAAATGAGCCATCTTCAAAAATCTATCCACTAATACAAATATAGAATCATTCCCTCTCAGTGTCTTAGGCAATCCAAATACAAAATCCATGTTTATATCCTCCCAAGGTCTTACCTCTACTATCAAAGGTTTATACAATCTCACATTCTGACTACTACCATTTGCAACTTGAAAAAATCTACAACTCCGCACATATTTCTTAACATCCTTATGAATCTGAGGCCAAAAGTACTACTCATGCACCGATGCAACTATTTTGTCAATGCCAAAATGTCTAACTATTCCTCTACTTTTTTTCTCCTTAATCAGATTCTCTCTCATGGAACTCTTAGGTATGCACAACTGAACTCCTTTGAATAACATCACATCTTGAATGAAGTAATCCAACCATTTTCTTCTATCTACCATAACCGGTTCTCTACATGCTTTCCAAGGTTCTGCAAAATCCGAGTCTTCATCATACAAGGTCTTCAAATCTTCAAAACCTAATACTATCACTCTCATCTATGTCAACAAATTTCTTCTCCTACTCAATGCATCAACAACTTTGTTAGATTTTCCACTTCTATGCTTTAACACAAAGGTGCAACTCTGCAAGAATTCTACCCATCTCATATGTCTCTGATTCAACTTAATCTGACTGTTCAAATACTACAAAGCTTGATGATCTATGTACAACACAAACTCCTTAGGAAACAAGTAATGTCTCCATTTCTTCAAGGCTTGAGTTATGGCATAAAATTCTTGATCATACACTGAATATCTCTTCCAGACATCATTCAATTTCTCACTAAAATAGGCTACTTCTCTCCCTTCTTGACTCAAGACTGCTCCTATTATTGTTCCACTTACATCACAATCCACTTGAAATACTTTATTGAAATTTGGTAAAGCTAACATAGACTGCTCAGTCACTTTCTACTTCAACAATTCAAAACTTTTGTTTGCTTCGATGGTCCACTTGAATTCCTTCCAATCTCCTCTCATGGTCTCAATCATAGGGTTACAAACTGAACTAAAATTTCTGATAAACTTCCAGTAAAAACTAGACAATCCATGAAATGATCTAACCTCCCCAATATTTTCCAGTGTAGGCCACTCAACAGTGGCTTTCACTTTCTCAGGGTCCATCTTCAAACCATCCTCAAATATCACAAATCCTAAATAGACTAACTCATCCTTCATGAAAGTACACTTCTTGATATTGATCCACAACTTTTCTTCTCTCAACCTCTGCAAAAATTGTCTTAACTGCAACAAATGCTCCTCTTTTGTTTTACTAAAAAATCAGAATGTCATCCAAATACACAATAACAAACTTACCCAAGAACTTCTTCAATACCTCATTCATCAGCCTCATGAAAGTACAAGGTGCATTATTCAATCCAAAAGGCATCACCAACCATTTATATAGTCATTTGTTTGTCTTAAATGTTGTCTTCCACTCATCACCTTCTCTGATCCTGATATGATGATATCCACTCTTCAAATCTATCTTTGTAAAGTATTTTGATCCACTCAAATAGTCCATTATGTCATCCATCCTTGGCAAAGGAAATTGGTATTTCACTTTGATCTTGTTTATTACTCTTGAATCGGTACACATTCTCCACTCTCCATTCTTCTTAGGTGCTAATACTGTTGGTACTACACAAGGGCTCAGACTCTCCCTGATCAAGCTTTCTTCAATAGTTGTTGCACTTGTCTATTCAGTTCTTCATTCTCTATTGGTGTCAACCGGTGTGAAACTTTGTTAGAACAAATAGCTCTAGGAACCAAGTCCATCTAATGACTAATACTTCTTACAGGTGGCAATCCATCAGGTACATTATCTGAAATGATGTCCTCATATTCTGTTAGAAAATCTCTTATCTCTTCTGGGTGTTCTCCTTCCGGTTCGAGTCTCTCAGTCTTCTTAGGAATTAAGGAAAAACACGCATTCTCATTTGTTAGTCCATCCATGAATTTCCTTCTATCTACTAAACAGATTCTGGCATTCGTACATACTTCATTCTTCAAAGGTTCCTCCAAAGGTAACAAGGTTTGCTTCATCCCAATGGCCACAATAGTGTATGTATTCTTCCTCCCATCATGTATTGCTTGTCTATCAAACTGCCAAGGTCTACCCAACAAAAGATGACAAATATCCATAGGCATAATATCACACAAAACTTCATCATGATAATTCCCAATTTTTAATTTCACCAAACATTGTTCACTTACTAATAACTTATGTTCATCCTGAATCCATCCTATCTGATAAGGCTTGGGGTGTTTCAATCTCTCCAATTTCAACTTATTCACCATCTCTTATGAAACAAGATTATCTAAACTACCACTAGAAATAACAACTTTACAACACTTACTGGATACCTTACATCTAGTCTTGAATAGATTCTTCCTCTGTAAGGGCTATTCATCTCCTTCAGTATGACACAAAGCTCTCCTCATCGTCAATAACTCTCCGTCTTTTGGTTTATTGTCTAATCTGGTGGGGTTTTCTTCCACCACTGCTTCTCTTTTGGTATCCTCTATCTTCTTACACTCAAATGCACAGTTTCCTTCTCCTCCACACTTAAAGCAAGTTCATCTAAATGTCCTCTTGTCTTGTGTTCCAAAGTTCTCATTCCATTAACCATCTGGTTCTCTCCTCTGATAGAAATTTTTATCATCCTTCCGGTATGAATTACCTTCTTTGCTCACTTCCTTGTCCTTGTTCTGATCTATACTAGTTCCTCTTCCTCCTTGAAATCTTCCTCTGGTAAACCTTCCACCTCTACCTCTTTGGCTCTGCTCATGTCTTTTGTTCAATTTCTCTTCAGTCTTTAGGGCATACTGGTAAGCCTCTTCAACACTCTCCAATTTGATCATACTGAGTTCATCTTATATAGACATCCCCAATCCGTTCAAATATCTTGCAATTTGTTCAAATTCATCAACAACATGTCTAGATCTGATGTTCAACTTGTAAAATGCTTTGGTGTACTCCTTCACACTAGATTCGTTTTGTCTTAGATTCTGTAACTTTCGAAACAAATCCACTTGATAATTCATCAGCACAAACTTTGATTTCAACTTAGCAATCATCTGATCCCATATCTTAATATTTTTTTTACCTCTTGTTTATCTATCAACTTGCAAATTCTCCCACCAAAGAGATGCATGACCTTTCAATCGGGTACAGGCATATTTCACCTTCCTCTCTTCTACAGTGTTTTTAAAATAGAAATACTTCTCCATCTCCAAGATCCAATCCATTAATTCATCTGAATCTAACTTCCCATCATAATCTAGTGGGGTAAAATGAGGTTTAGTGTTCACCCTACTCAAAACCCTTTAAAACCTTTCTTCATCCAGATCAACCGCGGGTAGGTTCACTTGTTCTATTGGCGCTTCTTCTCCTTCATCTTCACTTACATCTTCAATATGTCAGCCTCTTCTCTAGGCTGTCTCCAAGGCTTCTAACTGGGCTGCTATACCTCGCAACATCTCCATCACAGCAGGGTCTACATTCCCACATGCTCCACCATTTCTAGTTCCTCTTTGCACCATTGATTCATGCTAGTACTCTGCAATTGCAAGTCGGATCCACAATCCACCATCCTACAACAAAATTTAGAACACGCAACCTCCAGAATGAAACTTTTCTCTGATACCACTTGAAGCAGTCACCAATGAGGAGGGACCTCAAAGAGATCAATACATACTGGTCAACAAGAGTAAAAACAACAAAAACACAAATATATGATGGAGGCAATGCAGAACAAATTGATTTATTGTATGAAATCTGATTACATCCAACCGGTAACAACCAAGTTACAACATACCGGCACACAGACTTGGTAGAATAGGTCACAACCGGGACCTTGAATCGAAGGATCTATCTTCTAGGCACAGTCTAACTACCTGATTCTTTGATTGATTACACTCTAAAGAATAATTATAAATATATATATCAATCCAAAGGATCCAGTTGGCCCAAAAGAGATCAAAACCCGAAGAACAAGAGCTAACATGAAAATGATAAAGGTCAACCTCCGCTAAGAGATTTATCTAGAAAATACAAAGGATGAAACGTAGAAGGTCGGCCACACGCCAAGGAACATTGAAATCAACACCCAGAGCTCTGCAAGCTTCAGAATTGGTTCCAGTAGATCACCAGAATAGGTCTCAGGCAACCATGATGCAGAGCATCATGATCATCCAACCAAGAACCTCAAATCATTCGTAAAGTTCAATCATCAACACAAATCTTCCAACATGTTAGAAGCATTGTCATATACTTCCCAACAAAATCATCAATCAAATAACCATTATCAAATATTCTCCATATATATCAATCCATAATGATTGTAGATCCATATATTATGCATTAAACCTGAATCATTTAAACCCTTCATCTATTCATTTCTTGCAAATGAAAACCAAGAATTTCCCAAACTATGAAATTTACCCTATTTTGGTCATGGAATTACAGTCATGAACAGTCATTAATAACTCTTAACCTATTAATCACCAAGACAATTGCTCTGGTAAGATTCTATAAATGCTAGTTATAAAATGTTACTCCAAATTATAGAAAGATCCAATGGTTAAATATAAATATATTATGATTTTTCCAAAACTGGTCGCCGTGAATCAGGGTTTTGGGTAGTTCCAAATGGTTTTCACCAAAACTCTCATAACTTTCTCAAAAATGCATGAAATTAACTCAAACCAAAAGCAATGGAAATATTATTCAATATAATACACTATCATGATATAAATACACATGTTTCCAGGCTATACATGGATGCACAAGGCCTCGAAACAAGAGGCAAACTTTCAAGACCACAAAACAAGAGATTGAAACAATGAAAATATGATACCAAAATGTTTCCAATGCTTTCCAATTCCTTCTCCAAATTTTACACACACTAATGAATGACCATTACAAAGGTTTTATAGCCTTTTCATATTCACATGGAAGTTACAACTACCCAACTTCCTCTTATGACCATACAACTTCCCATTTTGGTCTTTTTACAACTTTTGAAAAATTGCATTTTACAACTTTTACAACTTTTGACTCAAATGACTTTAAACCTTCACAAGAACCTTGAAAACATATTAGGATGGAATAATAATGTATTTTTTGTCACCATTTTACCCCTCAAAGGTTATTTTATACAAATTTTACCAAATGACTAATTCAAGACCTTATTAGGACAATATGGACAACTCATTACAATGGGCTCTTTTAGCCTGACATATTGATTCATATTGACTCAAAATGACATTACAAATAAAAATGTAATTGAATATACCTATGAATTGATCTTTATCCTTTTATAGACTCCTTTTGTGCCTTTGTGTTAGATGCTCTTGCACCATACTCCCGACTTTGAAAATTTTCCAAGTCCCTTGGAAACATGGATGAAAATAACCTGCATACTGGCTGCTCCTCAAGATGCTGCTCCAAACATAAGTCCACCCTCAATGCTGCACCAAACTCACCAACTACTTTGCCTCACCCAGGAGTCATTTCCTTTCCTCTCTCCCTACATCTTTTGGCAACCCACTGGACCTCCTTCTCAAGCCCCTTGGACCATCTCCTATGGCCCCATGACAGACCTTCATGTCTGCCTACTTGCTGCTAGTGGATATACATCTGCAACCACAACCATTAGCAAACCAAAATACCAATCCCTTGCTCAGCCCAGACCTTTTGCTGAGCTCTGATACCAATTTGATGCAAAGCATCGTGATCATCCAACCAAGAACCTCAAATCATTTGTGAAGTTCAATCATCAACACAAATCTTCCAACATGTTAGAGGCATTGTCATATACTTCCCAACAAAATCATCAATCAAATAACCATTATCAAATATTCTCCATATATATCAATCCATAATGATTGCAGATCCATATATTATTCATTAAATTTTAATCATTTAAATCCTTCATCTATTAATTTCTTGCAAATGAAAACCAAGAATTTCCCAAACTATGAAATATACCCTATTCTGGTCATGAAATTACAGTCATGAATAGTCATTAATAACTCTTAACATATTAATCACCAGGACAATCTCTCTAGTCCAATTCTATAAAAACTAGTTATAAAATGTTACTCCAAATTAGAGAAAGATCCAACTATTAAATCCAAAGATACGATGATTTTTCCAAAACTGGTCATCGTGAATCAGGGTTTTGGGTAGTTCCAAACAGTTTTTACCAAAACTCTCATAACTTTCTCAAAAATGCATGAAATTAACTCAAACCAAAAGAAATGGAAAGATTATTCAATATAATACACTATCATGATATAAATATACTTGTTTCTAGGCTGTACATGGCCGCACAAAGCCTGGAAACAAGAGGAAAACTTTCAAGACCACAAAACAAGAGATTGAAACAATGAAAATATGATACCAAAATGTTTCCAATGCTTTCCAATTCCTTCTCCAAATTTTACACACACTTATGAATGACCATTACAGAGGTTTTATAGCCTTTTCATCTTCACATGGAAGTTACAACTACCCAACTTCCTCTTATGACCATACAACTTCCCATTTTGGTCTTTTTACAACTTTTGAAAAATTGCATTTTACAACTTTTGAAAAATTGCATTTTACAACTTTTGAAAAATTGCATTTTACAACTTTTGAAAAATTGCATTTTACAACTTTTACAACTTTTGACTCAAATGAATTTAAACCTTCACAAGAACCTTCAAAACATATTAGGATGGAATAATAATGTATTTTTTGTCACCATTTTACCCCTCAAAGGTTATTTTATACAAATTTTACCAAATGACTAATTCAAGACCTTATTAGGACAATTTGGACAACTCATTACAATGGGCTCTTTTAGCCTGACATATTGATTCATATTGACTCAAAATGACATTACAAATACAAATGTAATTGAATATACCTATGAATTGATCTTTATCCTTTTATAGACTCCTTTTGTGCCTTTGTGTTAGGTGCTCTTGCACCATACTCCCGACTTTTACACACACTTATGAATGACCATTACAGATGTTTTATAGCCTTTTCATCTTCACATGGAAGTTACAACTACCCAAATTCCTCTTATGACCATACAAATTCCCATTTTGGTCTTTTTACAACTTCCCCTATTGGTGTTGGCTCACACCCATGCTCCAAATCTACTCAAATTGCTCACTCCATCCATCTACACACCCTCAATCTCTATTCTTTGGCATTCAACCCTCTGTTTCAAAGTGCTTTAGGAGTATTTTACATTTACATGTAGGGGCAGCAAAGTTTTGTTCAAGTTTTGATGTTCACAATTCAGTTGAAGGCCCATGGCCTTAGCCTACTCAACTCAACAACCAAGGGTCAAAACTCCAATTGAGGCCATGCACTCTCCAAGGTCCTATTGGTCATTTGATTTATTATTTCAAAAAGTTCACACCAAGTCTCAAGAGCCCCAAACTCCTCTTTGCAATCAGGTTCTAGAAAAATGTGTGTTATGCAACAAAAAGGGCTACTAGCCCATGGAGGCCTAATTGGCCTAGTTTTGCTCACCCTGCCCAACAATGGGCTTCTTGACCATGGGAGATGATTTGGATGGTGTGGAATAAGTCTAGGATAAGAGATTTTTGTGGTTTTAGGCTTTCTCAACCCAGTTTAGTGATTGTCCACTATTTTAGGCATAATCATAGGGTTTCTTGAGGGTTTTGAGGATGTAAGGCTTGTTTTGCCAACTCCTTGATGTATCAAGGACTAAAACTGACTAAGTAGGTCTACCCCAACTTGGAGACCACTAGACAATGCCTTTCCTTTTTTCATTTTTCCAAACACTTGGCAAACCTTTGAGGAGGTAGAAAAAAATTGACACTTTCACTGTCAAAATCTGCCCTTTTACCAGTCAGTTGCTGCCACTTCTTTGGACTTGCATATCAAGGAGTTTGTACTAGAGATATACCTCAATGAGGTCTGCAAAAAAACAATCAATCTTCCTATTACATTTCTTTTATAGTTACAAGGCTTGGATAATGCTTTTGAAGCATTCCATTTGGCATTTTGACAAAAATAGTTGCAAAAACAGTGAACTCACTGTTTGCTTACAAATTGAGAATATTTTAAAAAGGAACAAGCTAATCTAACAAAACAAAATGATTCTCAACACCCTTGGTCACATGTCCAAACCTCTTCCTCATTCATTTGTTCACTCCAAATTGCTTTTGGGTGCAAATCTTGAGTTTTTGTTCATGCTACTAGCCAAATAACCAATATTTGCCTAGTATTCACTCAAGTTCTTTTTCCAACCACACTCTTGGCACAAAATAGAGCATATGTACAGTATATACATGAATTCCAACTTGACTGAATTCATATTGTGGGATCCCAAGCATGGATTAGTCAAGTGGAGTCATTTTGCAGCTTCAAACCCTTGACAGGGCAGCAAGCACCCAATTTTAGAAATAATTTTGTAAAATCAAACTTTTTGAAGAAACCAATGCCAAAATTAACTAAAAAGCATTAAAAGAGTACCATGAACACTTTACAAAAGGTACAGTACGGATTAAGAATATACAATACAGACCATTTTGCTAAAAGATACAAAAAAACAAGTCATAAAGCCATTATTTTCTGATTTTATTGAAGAAACTTTGGTTTTAACAATCACCAACCCTTTTAAAATAAAAGAGAGGTGTTTTTATAGTCCACCAAGTTGGTTATCAAGCTCAGTATGGACTGGAAGCTTCCATAACCACGTTTTGTAAGAAAAACACAAAAATTGACAATTTTGACAACTTTTTGAGCCAAATGACAACATTTCTTGCTCAAAAAGGTATTTTTGACAATCTAACCTTGTCAACTTGTCTAATAAACTTAGACATGCCTAAAAACACCTAACAAACATGTTCCAATGCTTTGGAAATCATTAGAAGACCTTTTTGGCAATTTAGACAACTCATTACAATGGGCTCTTTTAGCCTGACATATTAATTCATATTGACTCAAAATGACATTACAAATAAAAATGTAATTGAATATACCTATGAATTGATCTTTATCCTTTTATAGACTCCTTTTGTGCCTTTGTGTTAGGTGCTCCTGCACTAAACCAGTAACAAAGGAACAACCAATAACAAGAAACTGTCATGGAAACCGGTAGCGATATCTTGCCGGAAAGTGATCTAAATGCGATGCGGTCTGAAAGAAAGAAAGATGATAAAGTATTCAATTAGAATCCAAATCCACAAGATCTGGTGAGCCAAAAGTAAGACACATGACACATAGAAAGGAAAACTAGAACTGCAAACAAAAATCAAAACAAAAAGGCAAATGTTTTTGGTTGATGCAAGATTAATGTGAACCAGGGATGCTCCTGCATCATAAGGTGCTGAGATCTTTGCCTCCTGCTTATAAACATAAGGGTGCTGCTATTGATGAGATCCAGAGTATGACTACAGTGACAAAAGATATGTTGGTTGGAAAGATTGTTGCATTTGAGCTGAGCGAATTTGGAGAATCACATGGAAAGTTTGAGACAACATTTAGAGAATCAACATCTGTATTCGGAAAGTAGAAGTAGGATCTCGATGAGTGTAGACTATCTAGATATGAAAAAGATAGAAGAGAGATGGAAGAGAAAGAAAAAGAGCTGGATGAGCTTGAAGCAATGATTTCCCAGAGATTGCCTAAAGGAGCTGGTAAGTATGATGGAAAATTGCCTCTGAAATGTTTCTCTTGCAAAAAGATAGGACAATTTTCTTCTAGATGCCCAGAGATAATGGCTAAGTATGACGGGCATGATAAGTTTGATAAACATGATAGGAATAATAGATATGAGAACCATGAGAAATATGATAAACCTTACAAGTCTAACCAGAAGTATAGGAATCAGAAGAACTGTTATTATGCTACTGCTGAAGGTGTTACAGATGAAGAATCAAAAGGAGATGAAATTGTGTTTCTTTCCATTAAGGAAGATGGACTTGTACCTGTTGATTCCACTAGCTGTACTATTGAGGAGAAAGATGAATGGGTGATTGAAAATGGTTGTTCACATCATATGACCGGTGATAAAAGCAAATTTGTGAGTATGGAAAGATATGATGGTGGAATAGTTGGATTTGGAGATGAAAAAGCATGTGTGATCCGTGGGAGAGGTTCTTTTTCTTTTGATGGTAAGCATAACATTGATGATGTCTTGTATGTTGAAGGTTTGAAGCATAATCTTTTGAGTGTTTGACAAATGGTTGATAAAGGTTATGATCTACAATTCAAGAATGAAAAATGAAAAATCCTAAATGCCTCCAGTATAGAGATTACATCTGGAACTAAGACTGAAGGTAACATTTTTCATTTGAATGCTGGTGAGAAAAGTTGTTTGATTTCTCAGATAGATGAAATTTGGTTGCGGCATAGGAGAATGTGCCATGTGAACTTTGATTCAATGATTAAGATAAGTTCTACACAAGCTATTAGAGATCTGCCTAAGATTGTTAAGCCTGCTAATTTGGTATGTAAAGAATGTAAGTTGGGTAAGTAAACAAGGATTTCTTTCAAAAGCAAGTAGTATACATCTGATGGATTGCTAGATCTTTTTCATACTGACCTATGTGGACCTACAAATGTTAGAAGTGTGTAGGGTGACAAATAGTTCATGTTGCTAATTATTCCAGGATGATGTGGGTTGTCTTTTTGAAGGAGAAATCAGAAGCATTGGACAAATTTAAGATATTCAAAGCAAAGGTGGAGGCTAAATTTGGATTGAAGGTGAAGTGTCTGAGATCTGATAGAGGTGGATAATTTTGGTCCGGTGAGTTCAATTCATTTTGTGAGAAGCATGGAATCAAAAGACAATTATCTGCTCCTAGAACCCCTCAGCAGAATGGAGTTGTTGAAAGGAAGAAAAAAACTATCTTAGATGTTGTAAGGACTATGTTGATTAAAGGGAATGTTCCGAAGATCAACTGGAGAGAAGCTATTAGCATTATTGTTTACACATTCAAAAGAGTTCATATTAAAGGTGATACCGATAAGACCCCTTATGAGCTATGGTTTGGTCATGTTCCTACTGTGAGATATTTCAAAGTATTTGGTAACAAATGTTATATCAAGAGAGATGAGGATATAGGAAAGTTTGATGCTAGAAGTGATGAAGGAATCTTCTTGGGATATTATACAAAGAGAAAAGACTATCAGTGCTAGAATAAGAGACTGATAAAGATAGTGGAAAGTGTGAATGTGAAGGTGGATGAAAAGCTTGGGAAAAATATCAGAGCATGTGGATATGATGATGGTCAACATGATGTCTTATCCCTTGTTTAGACTGAAGAACCTAAGCAAATTGATCCGGTAGAGACAGTTAATTTGGATGTTGCTGCTACTGGTAAAGAGGTGTAGGAACCTAAAAATTAGAGTAATCAAAAGAATTTGAGGTATGTAAGATTGAATCACCCTAAAAAATTAGATTATTGGTGATAAGAATAAAGGTGTGATGACTAGAAGAAGGTTAGTTGCTAAAGAAGTATGTTTAATTTCCAAAGTTGAACATAAAGATGTTGTTGAAGGGCCTACAAAGATGAAAATTGGATGAGAGCTATGGAAGAAGAATTAGATCAGATTGAAAAGAATAACACATGGGAGCTTGTGCCTAGACCTAAAGATAAGAATGTTATTGGTACTAAATGGGTATTCAAGAATAAATTGAATGAAGCCTGAGAAGTTGTCAGAAATAAAGCTAGATTGGTATGCAAAGGATATTCACAGAAAGAAGGAATTGACTATGAGGATACTTTTGCTTCAGTGGCCAAACTTGAAGCTATTAGATTGTTGCTTGCATATGTTGCTTATAAAGATTTCAAGGTATAACATATGGATGTCAAATCTACCTTTTTGAATGGTGATCTTTAGGAAGAAAGCTCTTTATGGATTGAAGCATGCCCCTAGAGCCTGGTATGCTAGATTAGATAAGTATTTATTAAAATTGGGATTTAATAAAGGTGCTATTGACAGTAATTTGTACTTCAAGATTGAGAATGATAACATCTTGATTGTTGAAGTCTTTAATGATGATATTATCTTTGGAGGAGATGATGACTTGAGCATGAAGTTTATTGGTGATATGTAGATAGAATTTGAGATGTCTATGATTGGTGAAATCAAATTTTTCTTAGGTTTGTAGATTTCATCGACTGGAAAAGGTATATTTATATCTCAAACCAAGTATGTGAAGGAATTGCTAAAGAAGTTTGGGTTAGATGACTCCAAACCTGTTGGAACTCCTATGGTGACTGGCTATAAATTGTCTAAGAATGATGAATCTCTGAAAGCTAATAAGAGTTTGTATAGATCTATGGTTGGCGAACTGCTATATCTTACTCAGACTAGACCAGACATTATGCATGCTGTGTGCATGGATGCTAGATATCAAGCTGACCTGAAAGAGAGTCATGTCACTGCTGTTAAGAGGATATTCAGATAATTGAAGGAACTGTGGATTATGGTTTGTGGTATCCGAGGAATGATGATTTCATGCTATGTGCCTATACTAATGCTGATTGAGCTAGTGATGTTGATGACTAAAAGAGCACTACCAATGGAGCATTGTTTTTGGGTAATAAACTAGTTTCATGGGCTAGTAAGAAACAAGATTCAGTGTCCTTATCTACTACTGAAGCCGAGTACATTGTTGCTGCTAGTAATTGCACTCAGGTAGTTTGGATGAAGCAAATGTTGAAGGATATTAAAGTTATCTATGATGAACCTACTATCATATACTATGATAATTTTAGTGCTATTAACATGTCAAAGAATCTAGTGCAACATTCAAACACTAAGCATGTATCAATCAAATATCATTACTTGAGAGAGCAAATCAGTGAGAGAAAGTGAAGCTGGAGTATGTATCTACAAGGAACAAATTGTTTCTTTTTTCCAAGCCTTTGCCTGCAGATATATTTGTCTATTTGAGAGACAAGTTAGGGGTATCTACCCCTCCTGATGAGAAATAGATGCATTTATTTGCATCAATCTGGTGGACCTCAGGGCCTTATCTTTCTATCTGGATTGATGAGTTGATGTTTCTCCTCTGGTGGAGTAGTTTGTGTTTCAGAGGGAGAGATTCCTGAGATTCATGTTTCTGTTTTAGGAGAGAGAGTTTGGTTTTTTGTTATGTGATCTTTGTCATTGTTATGAAAGGGGGATAGAGATCATGTGAAAAACTTCTTTATCTATCTTGATCTTAGGGGGAGTTTTTTGGAGATATCTTCTTTCTTTGCATTGACTGTTTTTCACATTCATATGTTTCCATCAATGCCAAAGGAGGAGATTGTTGGAAATTGTTGTTGCTAAGGATATGTTGTCATTGATGTCAACATATTGCTATGATTTTCTAGTGTTTGCAGATTGGGAAGATTTTATGATCCGGTTTTGCAGTTTTGGTGCTTTGCAGAGTTCAAAATTTCCTCCGCTATATTTCGGTGTGATTAGATATTGAGCTGAGATTTTTGGATATTGTTTGGGATAGTCTTTTGTATCTTCAATTCAGATGGATCATTATTTGGTGCTCCGCAAGTCATATTTCTTTGTGATAATTGTTGATTGGCTATATTCTTGAGTTTCAGACGTTGATAGATGAAGATTTGATAAGTGGTGTTGGTGCAACTATTTCTGATGATTCTAACGTGTTTGTTGGTGTTTTCTGTCGTATCCTATTTGTTCTAGTGATCCGCATTGATCGTTGTGCGATTTTTTGGTGGTTTTCATGAACCGATAATGATTTTTGTGTTATGTGGTATTTCTGGTGGTTTAGTGTGTTGCAGTTGATCTTGGCGTAATTTCCGGTGGAGTTGAGCATTTGAGAATTTGAATTTGGTCCATGTTATGTCATGTAAATATTATTTTGGTCTGGTGGTCGATCTTTATATCATGTGATGTAATTTTGTAATTGTGAGTTGAGGGTTTAGGCATCCTTGTTATCAAGCTTGATGATTTGTATATATAGGTTATATTGTCATGTAATTTTGGTGTCAAGGTTGTGGCTGCATTATCAGAGAGTGAGGTATGTGCGATCAAGTGATAAATACTTTGGTGTTATGATTGAGGAAAGATTGGTATTGCTGAGCAGACATCTGTGCTTAACGGAAACTGTAATCAGGCATTTGCAGATGCTATTCGTTCAGTTCATTCCTTTCGGATTGTAGTCCGAATTTTGTTGTAAGTCAGTGAGACTTCCGTGAGGGTTGTAGCCTTCTGGGTCATTGTATTTGAGCAGTCAGATCTAGGCAGTGTGCTTGAATGCATGTGCATTCCCCATTATGATATTTCACATACTACTGCAAAGTATCATCTTACTTTGGATAGGTTTCCACCGTGGTTTTTCCCTTAACTGAGTTTTTCACATCAAAATCTTAGTGTTGTGTGTTGTGCTTTCAAATTGCTTTTATTTTTTGTAACTATAGTTTATCTGATCTATATTTGTGATTAAGTTTGTTAATCCGGTGAAGACTAATTCACCCCCCCTCTTAATCTTCCTTCATTGTTGTTGCCAACAAACAACGACTGATCAAATCATATGATAGGTGACAAAAGTAAATTTCTCTCATTAAAAGAGAACTGCAAAGGAACAATAAGATTTGGTTCAAATGACACTAGTACCATAGTTGGAAAAGGATCAATCAGTTTTGATAATGGAAGGACAACAACGCAAAATATCTTCTATGTTGAAGGGCTCAGACACAATTTGCTCAGTGTTAGTCAAATGTGTGATAATGGATACAATGTGGTATTCCATAAAAAAGGATGTGATATCAAGAAAAATGGAAGATTAATTGTTGATGCACATAGAACAGATGGAAATTTATACATACTAAAAAATCTCAAGGAAAGGAATGGATCCAAATGTGTCATGAGTCAAAAGGATGAAAGCTAGCTATGGCATAAAAGGTTGGGACACAGATTTTGACAGTCTTGTCAAAATTAGTTCAAAGAAGGCTGTAAGAGGAATACCTGCTATTACAAAGCCATCAAACACTGTATGTAGACATTGTCAAATTGGCAAGCAAACAAAAGTGACTTTCAAGACTAAAGAGAACTCAACTACAAGACCACTTGAGTTGATATACACTAATTATGTGGACACATGAGAATAAAAGGATAGAACGGTGAAAGATATTTCATGTTGTTCATAGATGGCTTCACTAGAATGACTTTGGTGTGCTTCTTGAGAGAAAAATCAGAAGCATTTAAAAAATTCAGAACTTTTAGCCCTATTGTTGAAAATGAGATGAATCTACAATTGAAATGTTTAAGGTTTGACAGAGGTGGAGAATTCACATCAGAAGAATTTGAGGATTATTGTGAAAAACATGGTATAAAAGACAATTCTCTGCAGCAAGGACACCACAACAAAATGGTGTAGTTCAAAGGAAGAATAGGATAGTGCAAGAAATGTCAAGAATCCTACTGAATGAGTCAAAACTAACTGATAGATTTTGGAAGGATATTGTTCACAAAACTATTCACATTCTAAATAGGCTACAATTGAGACCAAATAGCTACAAAACTCCTTATGAGTTATGGATAGGAAGGATAGCCCCAGTCAATCATTATAGTGTGTTTGGAAGTAAGTGTTACATAAATCGTGGTGATGACAAGCTTGGCAAATTTGATGCTATATCAGATGAAGGATACTTTGTTGGATATTTCTCAAGAAGCAAGGCTTATAAATGCTATAATATGAGGTTGTGTAGAATTGTGGAAAGCATACATGTAAAGTTTGATGAGGATTCACTTTGTAGTCCAACAACTAATGACGAATTAGATGAACTTGAACCAATTATTCAAGAACCAAAAAGGAATGAAACAAGGAACCTTCAAGAAGTGTACAAAGAGACCATCCAGAAGAGAAGATTATTGGTGATAAAAATGCAGGTGTGCAGATAAGGAGAAAGATTGCAATGAGGATACAAGAAGGTCAATCTAAAGATGATGCTTAACTTGAAAGCTTTGCTTTACTTTCTCTGATTGAACCCAAGAACTTTGCAGAAGCAAGTCAAGCTGAAATTTGAGTTGATGCTATGCAAGAAGAACTCAATTAGATTGAGAAGAATCAAACATGGGAACTTGTCCCTAGACCTAAGGATAAGAATGTAATTGGAACCAAATGGGTATTCAGAAACAAATTAAATGAAGAAGGTAAATTTGTCAGGAACAAAGATAGACTTGTGTGCAAGGGCTATCCATAGGTTGAGGGTATTGACTTTGAAGAAACATTTGCACCTGTGGCACATTTGGAAGCAATCAGAATGTTTCTTGCATTCTTAGTCTACAAGAATTTTAAAGTGTATCAAATGGATGTCAAATCTGCATTTATAAATGGTAATATTGAAGAAGAGGTATATATTGAGCAACCAGAAGGTTGGATGTTAGAAAAAGATCAGAACTTTGTATGCAAACTTTTGTCTGGGTTGAAACAAGCTCCTAGAGCTTGGTATGCAAGATTGGATTCATACTTGCGACAACAAGGGTTTAGAAAAGGTATTGTAGACAATAATCTATACATTAGGTCAGAAGGAGATCATCAATTGATTGTGGTTGTGTATGTTGATGACATAATTAATGGGGGAAGCAATGATAAGATGTGTAAAGTGTTTGTTGATGCTATGCAAAATGAATTTGAAATGTCCATGTTAGGAGAGTTGTCATACTTTCTTGGTTTATAGATCACTCAAACTGACAAAGGTATTTTTATTTGTCAAACCAAATATGTGAGGGAAATGTTGAAATATTGCAATCTAGTTGACACACCCATGGTGACAAGATGTAAACTAAGAAAAGAAGATGAATCCCCATTGGCAAATCAGACAAAGTATAGATCAATGATTGGAATTTTTTTGTACATTTAACTACTTCTAGGCTTGATATAATGCATGTTGTATGCATGGTAGCAAGATTTCAAGACGCTCCAAAGGAAACTCATGTGAAGACAGTCACAAGGATCTTCAATTATTTACAACATACAAACGACTATGGATTATGGTACCCTAAAGGCAAATATTTTAGCTTCCATGCCTATACAAATGCTGATTGGGCAGGATGTGTTGATGATAGAAAAAGCACTAGTGGTGATGCATTCTTTCTTGGAAACAAATTGGTTTCCTGGCACAACAAGAAACAAGAGTGTGTGTCTTTGTCCACTGTAGAGACAAAATATATAGCTACTGCTTCATGTTGCACTCAACTATCATGGATGAAATAGATCTTGAAGGACATCAAGGTAGAGTATGAAGAACTAGTACCGATTATTTGTGACAATACCAGTGCTATTAACATATCAAAAAATTGAGTGATGCATTCCAAAACTTGAAGCACGTAGCTATCAAGCATCATTTTTTGAGGGAGAAGGTTGCAGATCAAGAAGTTTGGCTAGAGTATGTGGCCACAAAGGACCAGGTTGCAGACATCTTTACAAAGCTAGTTCCTAAGGAAACATTTGTGCTTCTGAGATAGAAGTTGGGGGTTTTACCCATTTCTTCCTTATGAAATGTTCCTTCAGAGAGAACTTCTACTTAGGGTAAGCGTATAGGTTTTCATTTTGTCCTTGTAGTAGAGTTTCAGTCTACCCTTTCTCATTGATGACAAAGGGAGAGAGATTGGCGTGGGAGTGTTGGTAGACATAGTGGAGGAAGAAAGTTCAAACGGGGAGTGCAATGGTTGAGTTTTGTCATCAATGACAAAGGGGGAGATTGTTGATTTTGGTCTAATAATATTGTCATTGATGTCAAAGGGATATGTACTTGAGGCACAAAGTTGATATGCACAGGCATAGTAGACAGTGTATGCATAAAATAAATAGCTATGCGTATAAAGGATTTGACTACTTATCCCACATTAGTAGCATAGCAGTGATATCGAGTCTTTTTATTGATAAAGGAGTATGGGTTAAGTGTGTAATGACACATATGATTTTTGCCCTCAATTTGGAGTGTGTCATGAAGATGTTAACTGACAAGCGAAAGATTGCAACAGTCAATTCAAACCGGCGGTAAAGGCTATGAAGTTACGATGGACAGTTAGGTGCAAGGTCCCAACCGTTAAGAATAGATTGCTAGAAGAGACTGGGATGATGCGATGGACCATTAAAAGTTGACAAGAAATGTTTGAGCGCATGTTCATACTGATTAGGGTCCAGACTACTAGAGAAGGTTGCAATGCTATGATAGATTGTCAGGCACATGATCGTAGTGATTAGGATTAACTGCTAGAGGTGGCAACAATGTTGCAATTAACCATATACTATCATAGCAAAAGTTGAGTTGCATCCTCGCAGCTTGGAGATAATATTGGAATGTTAGCCTGCGATATGACAAGATACTGCCACGTGTCATGTCGGGCCCCACAAAGATAGTAGGAATGAAGGGATTGCAGGATCACAATGTTTGATGATATAAGTAATTGTTTGGTCGTGCTATTGTGATGAGCTGCCATGTGTTGTGGTAGGGCTGACAGATCTAGAACGATAGTAGAGAGCATAATTTCGCATGGAGAGATGATGTCATTAGGAAAGGTTGCGATATAGTGATAAAAGGTGAATGCCATCGCAGTTTCACATTTTTTACCATGAAGACCGAGAAGCCCTATGCAATATTGTGATAAAGAAGAAATAGTGAAAGGTTGACATGTTTGGTGATGTGGCACATTGAATCGCCATGATGGCAACATTGACCAAGTCTTTTTGGTCAAATCAAGTAAATCAATGGTCCAGATTTAGAGATATTGAAGAATTAAGTTTGGTGCATTAACAAAGTTTCTGGGAACTTGGATTGCTAACTGTTGAATGTATTTTTAATAGTTATAGATTGGGAGATGATAAGAATAAAGTGCAAACTAACTAAACATATGATCCTAATGCGAAATAGAAAATTGTATAGATCATTTTGTGTAAAAACAATGCAAATTGTCTGTAGTTTGATCTGTGATGAACTATGTTTTGGCCAACCTTATGGAGGTGAATGTAGAGTATATAAAGAGAAGGTAAGTTGGAAAAGATGTGTGCGTGGAAGAGTGGATGAACGCTTAACCTAAAAGAGAGTGAGTTGTAGAGCTGAAAAAGAGTGAACCGAATTTATGAAGAGGTGGAGTAGACCTACATAGGTTCATATTTATTCATTGTGTTACATTAAGATTGTAGTCTTGTATGTTAGTATAGGGAATTGGTGTCTCCTGAAGGTTGGAGTCTTCAAATCAAGTGAATGTAAAGGGATTGGTGTCCCAGATTATAAAGAAAAGTGTAGGGGTTGCTTCTTTGGATTATTGTCCATAAAAGTGGATTGGTGTCCATAAAAGTGTAGGGCATTGGTATCTCCTGAAGGTTGGTTGCTTCAAATTAATTGTAATCAATTGATACATTTGTGAGGCTGGATTTGGATAGTAGATCCAAGAAACATTTTCTCACTGTGGTTTTTCCAATCTTGGGTTTTCCACGTATATCCTGGTGTTGTGTGATGTGTTATTGATCTTTTTATTCTTCTTCATTATATTCTTAATTTCTTGTGAGATTTGAAAAGTAGTTTTAGTATACACTAATTAAAACCCCCTTCCCCCCTTCTCAGTGTATTTGTGTGTTCAACAATATCAACATGATCAACTCCATAAAACTTCCTCTTCTCCATCCTTCAAAATGCATGTTGTTTCCTAATAAATAAATCAATTGCAAGACTTCCACTCATCAAAGGATTAATCATCAATTGATTCCTTCATAACATATTCCCTTTAGCTTGCTAGGCTAAGAAATCTTTAGAAGAAATACCCAAAACCTTAAACACCATGAATCCTTACATGCAATAACATGAAAGAATATACAAACAACATGGAAGTTAATACAACTCATATACATGCACATGCAAGCACTTGCAAATTATGAAACTGTGCACTGTTACCAATTGAAGGGAAAAACTGAGCATTCTAGAAAGACCTCTAAGCTTCAATATGCACCTTCAATATCCTATGTTTATTTAAAACATATTCCAACAAGCTGATAAAATGCAATTAATTTCTTATATATAAATACTTAAAGGAAAAGTGTTGCTATTTACAAATATTTATAGATCTAAGAAAGTTTGAGCAACATTATGACATACATATTCAATACTATAGAATCATAAAACAAGAAGAATGAGACAAAAGAGAAAAAACAGATATATGTGGGGAAAACTCTTTCAGGTAAAAGACCCCACACTCTAAATATCAAGACAATGTATTATTATTCAACAAGTTACAATATATTTTTCAAGATCCATGCCACTACATGGAGATTTACGTATTGCTTTAGTTATGGAAGAAATCTAGTAGCTCATAAACCCTATGTGAAACCCTTGTGTGAGTCACTCTCCTCTCCTAAGATCCTCTAGCAAACACTTGTGTTTATAGAGTTTATAATGCATTAAATGCAAAGTTTCCAAAACCCATGCCCAAAAATGAAGTTGCACCATGGACGGTGCTAAATACATTACATACACAAAAAGTAACTTTCCAATTAACAACAAGTGCAAGGAGAAATTGTCAATTCATATTGGTACATACAATTGACACCTACCAAAATCTAATTGAACTTCCAAGGGCATCCACATTCCATGTAGACTCAACAGGAAATATAAACTCCCATCATACATAAATCCAGCTAAAATAGCAACTTCCAAACTTGACTCTTCAAAGTGGGCATCAACTTCCTAACAATAGGATCTTTTCATAGTTAACACAATAATGCCAAGACACATGTCACCAAAGCACACCTTTGAGAAGTTCTTACAAATTCCTCTCTCCAAATGAGCACCCAAGTGACAAGGGGCACTCTATAATGCTCTACTCCACTTTGCATGTAGGATTCTCCTCCCATATAGGTTCCACAAAGAGATATGACAACCTATAAAGTTAGCACTTAGGATATGATGAAATGTACATCAAATATAATCCAATAAATTAATGGTAGGACTCTCAAAGGTTGATACACCTTAATCCCAACAAAAATATTAGTTCATGCATTTTGAGAGTGTGATATTAAGATGAGTTTAATTGATATATGACATATGTATTAAATATTAGCTAGTTGGGGCCAATTCCTTCCCTTCATAATTCTCATGGAATTGCAATTAGATTCTACGAAGAGGCAAACAAAATATCATACTCTAATTTGGAAGACACCAAGTGAAATCTAAATTAGCCACCACAAAGGTAAATTAGCTATCTATGCCAATAAATTAGGAGAATATTGCGAGCCTAGTTAAGGAAAGTTGTAATAGTTTGGAGGATGCTACAAATATGATATAATTAATCTATAACCTATATATGACCACCTAAAATATGATCATCACCTTTTTCCTAGTCATATATTAATATTTTGAGATAGCGGAGGATCTTAGCTAAAGAATCAATGAAGTTCTCATGTTAGTTTTTGCATTGAAAGCATACCATGTCACTTTATGAGAGAAAGGTAGGTGAAATATAAGACTTGGTTGCATAATGTTTCAAAGAAATATTTGGAGAATGTGGGAATAATAGATTGCTTTGAGACATGTAAAATTTGTTATCAATTGATCAATAATGTTAATGTTATTTAAGATTTTGTTTTTCAAGTATTATAAGAAAGAAAGACTACCTTTTTAGAGATATTTAATGTGTTGGACCACAATTTTTTTCTTTTTTGATCTCTATGAGACTATGGTAATAATTTATGTACTGCATTGAAGCTTACTAGGAATTTTTGGTTCATGAAGTTCAATAAGAAATTATTGTGGATGGAATTTTCCTAGAAACTCCTAGATAGAAGATGTTTTATAATCATTGGACAACTAACAATATTAGAAGTAAAGATTGATGTCACCATTAATAAAGTGAAGACTTTTAATTCTTCTCTTCCCTCAATTTTGCAACTAAGTTTGATCTACTTAAATGACTATCTATACCACCAAGTGATGGGTAGAAGGTTGTAGTCACCTTGGTTAATACATTGCACATTGAATGTTTATTGTCTATTATTCAATTTAAATTTATTGAGTTTATCTTAGATAGCCCATTTTCTAATAATATTTTGATTTTCTAAAAATATGTCTTTAGCTAATAAGACCTACTATCATAAGATATGGTATTGAAGAGAGTACCAAACTCATGCTACCTAAACACACCTTTTCTAGGTTCTAATTCCCTAATCATATATATTTTACAAACAACAAAAATAAAGAAAGCAGACTTTACAAGATTCCATCTTTTTGTTAGGTTGGTTAGTAATGTGAGTGGTCCCCTAAAAGGTTTACCTACTAAACTTCATAACTCCTTATTTTTTCTCACCCTTTTATTTCTCTATATATTTGTTTAAATCCAATTCCTGCTATGGTTCACCCAAGGCCATCTTAAATAGGTGGCATGTGGATGAGGATGATGGTTAATAGGTCAATATGACCCTTTTCATAAATAATTAGTCAACCCTCATGTTAGATAGAATGTCCTAGGTGCCTACTTGTCTTTTTCAAGAGCCTAGACATGGCTATTTGACCCAACTAGAAGCATTACAACACAATAAAAAATTCTTAATTTTTTAGTCTACTTTATATTTTGTTAAATTTTAATTTGCATTTTTTTATAGATAAATTTTATATTTGTTCATGTTTAATATTCTTTTTATTGATTTCTTTTTCAAATTGATTATGATAGATCATAACAGTTTTATGTGATCCCTTTTAACCAATGCAATATAAAATTGAGGTTTCTACAAAATCAAGCTTGATACATATGCTAGTTACCACAAGAAAAATGTTGGATAGACATAATTGATGTTTATAGACAAATATTAAAAATCTACATATTCAAAAGATTCTTCTTGCTGACACTACATTTTCTTTGCTTTGTCTTATGAAAAAATGTTTAGCAAGATATATGGTTGCATATTCTTCTTTTAACAACTGTTTTGGTCAAAATCAAAGGCTCGTTTTGTGGTTTAGGATACATGTAAGGCCTTCAAGGAAATAAAGTCCTTCCTCAAGTAGACTTTAGACAATTTTAGATATGGTCTTCCTTTTGTTGATCATAATATTTGGTCATCTCTTATAATTAATAGTTCTATTTTTCCCCTAGTGGAAATGCTTGACATCAAAGCTCTTTGACTCTTATGTAGTTCTGTTTTCCCTTAATTCTTAATAGCTCAATTTTGTCTCTTGCTTCGTCGAGAACTAATGATGGAATTTAACATAGCTTTACATGCCTAGTATTCTTTGTATGCTCTTTTGCACATTCTCTTTCATACTTTGCAAGCTCAATAGATGGCGATTCAATTCGTCCCCTTAAACTTGGCTTTGCTTTCTTAAATTATGCATTTGGGATTTTACATTGAAGCCTACAATTACCCATTTCCTTTGTTTTCCATTGAAGCGAGAACTTTTTATTGGTGAGAGACTATCACATATTGGTGTTGCTCGTCCAAGATCTCATATTTGTAAGGCTAGATGCCTTTGAGCATTTTTCCTAGAGTTCCCCTAGGACCTAGAGTGTTTGGAAATAGATTTATAACCTTTTGTTGCCCTTTTTATCAAGGCCTATTTTTGGAGAGCTACAAAGTTTGAGGATTCAATTACTTTGCTATCATTTATTGCCAAAATTTGACCTTTTTAAAGCTCATATTACAAGATTCAACTTAATAAATATAGAAATAATGTTGTTCTTAACAAGAAAGTTCATGTTCTAAGCTTTACATACTTTCAAATCCTTGAAGGTAAAGATGGAAAAAATTACATTGGATTTCCAACACCTCTGAGACCACCTCAACCATTAAGGGAATGTGCCTTGCATTATGTGTAGAATTCTCCTAGTGGACCCAATCACATAGCTAAAGTCAATTATCTCAGCCACCAACCACTTCAAGATAGCGAACTCAATCACATAGCTAAAGTCAATCATTTCACCTCCTCAAGAAAAAATTGAACTCTTTCTTCACATGGAAAAAAATCTCGGTCTATTAAGCTAGCCTTCCCACTCATAAAATGACATCAAAATTAATATTATTTTATCTTTACCTCATAATTAGATATATTAATTTCCCTTGTAGAGAACCCTCTTGTGAGTAATTCCTCACTAGAACTATATGCCTCCTCCTCCTCATATACAATTATGCGTGTTTTGGAGAATAGTTAGAACTATATGCCTCCTCCTCCTCATATACAATTATGCGTGTTTTGGAGAATAGTTTGATGTCTTTGGTTGATTTATTAAAACTTTTGTTTAGAGTGTGCATTCTTCTATTTTTTATAAGTCTTATAATAAAATAAAGCAGTTGAGAACATCGATCATATGTATGATTTATTGAAATCAATGTAATTTACATTTCTACATCTCCTCGTACTCTTTGACATCTTGACGATAGATCAGGGAGTGTACTCTTTGACATCTTAATGATAGATCAGAAAGTGTGATCTGAAGCATTAATATCAATAAAATCTTACACAATGAAATTCAAACACAAATCAATGCAATAATCAATGCATTTATAATTAATAATGTAAATAACTGTCTCAAAACAGAAGTGATGTACCAGACTACAGTATTCAGAATGATCTCTCTAATGGATATGAATATAATTTTATGGTACAAAGTTGCAGGGAGTGAGTTGTAACATAAAAGCAATAGAATAATAAAAAGAATAATGAGTGGCTCAACTATCTAGCTGAATTCCAGAGTCATACAGAGCACCCGGTTGCCAGTTTGTGGGTATGACATTGGCAAAGGTAATCCACTGTTCCTGCCCACTATCACTGTCAGTGACTAGAAGCCGAATAGAAAGAGAGCCTTTGGGAGGTATCACTACTTCCCACAATGCTCCGCGGGTCTGAGTCCTCAACTTACATTCCAAATTTCTGGTCTGCAACAAAAAAATCACAGCACACTTATTGCCATTCACAACTATCAAAATCAAAACAGGGCTTGTTTAAAATTCGTATGAGTTTTTAATCATGGGTTTCACATTGCAAACCTCACAGACATTGACTGCAGATATGTCTTTTGAGCCTGCTTGGTAATAGAACAGAAAAGCCAGATACGAGGGATTATTGCTGCTCTCATCAATTTTGACCATGAGATTTTTGCCTGTGTATACGCATGATACTCTGCATCCAAGTTCATGTTGAGAAATCTATTTAAAAACTGAACATAATCATGTGGACAAACAATTTTCCAAATAACTAAACATGTATAATGTAAATCCTAGAACTTTTGGGTCAAGGAGGACTCTGAAAATCATCTCTTGTGTTTCATTTATATGTGAGAATTTGAGTTTTCACCTTCTGTATAGAACAGTGACAGTTCCCATTGCTAGAAGCTGATCAGAGGAACTTTGATCAAGACCCAACTGGGAGAAAGCATGGCGGGTCATGATCAAGTCGGTTCCATCACCTTCCCCCATGTCTGTCACTACCACCTTTACTCCATCATCACTGCACAGATCTTCATTGCCACACCTCACCTATGTTTTGCACATTTATGCACACCAAAGAAAGTGTCATTTCAGTTTTCTTTTGGACAGTAATCTCAAGGAAAACAAATTTGTTCTAAAACAAGCATTTTTGAGAATCAAACAGAAACTTTTATAAATGGTGGATATGGCACTATATAGTCTTTTGAAGCCCTGCACAAGCTACTGTTACAAGAAACAGAACAACTTTACCATACCATTAGTGTAACCTATATTTAATTTGGGTTACAACTCACAGAAGATCTATCAATATTCCAATCCAATTATATGTTTTGTTGAGTTGGTGTAAATGTCTGATGTTCTTAGTTTCTAGTTTAAAACAAACTGAGTTAGTTGGGTCAGAGAAAAATATTTCTTTATCTATTAAAGTACTTTTTATTTATGTTAATACAAATTAAGCATTAAGTATAAAACATATTTTTATTTTCAAATAGTTGATTATAACGTATATATATTAATGGAGGAATCAATATCTAATGAGATTTGTGAAGCTGCCTTTCATCCATGCGGAAGTGAATCCAGAAAAATTAAATCTGCAACCATCATCTATATTTTCTAGTGACTTGACTATTCAGTACCCTGAAGACTAATTATAACATATTTAATACATTTATATTTATATAAAAATCTTCTTCATTCTATCAAAATCAGATATTTTTCTATGTATGACTAAATTGTTTACCTGATAGCAAGCACCACAGCCCATGCCGCTTCGGTACAACTTAGATGATGCAGCAGAGACATCGCCACCATTTAGACTCTGCCCAAAACTACCATATCCACACGAGCCATCTATTGTATAATCATTATTAAAAAAAATCAGTCAATTTATTGTCTCATTTTAAAATATTAAACAAGAAAATCTTAAAAACATGAGATTTCAACAATCCATAATATAATCTGAATTTTAATTATATATTTTTTTTCTTCATCAATATTCTGAACTATACTCCACAATTCATCATCAAATGAAATAAAAACAAAAATAACATTCAAATCATGGAGTGTGATTCGAAACGTTGATGATAATAGATCAAGAAGTGTGATCTGAAACGTTGATGCAAGAAATCCTACAGAATTGAATCTCTTTAAAAAAAAATAAAAAAATAACATATTCAAAAACACCCATATCACCCATCTTGTGTGGGTTCAATCTGTTAGAATTTGATATCTAAATCAGAATGATCCTAATTTTCTATCTAGCAAAAGGTTTAGTCTGAATACTGGGACTTCCAAGGTCGTTTGTGACTGTGCCATAGTATGATGCCCTAGAAACCGTGTAACAATTTTTACACGCACCAAATACTCTGTGCACTAGAACCAATAATATCAAGAAGTTCCTAATCCATGACGATGAAGCAGCCATGATTTCAGAATCCAAATTACAGCCCAGAAAGCAAAAGGACAGGACAGTTGGTTTAACGCATGTTGGTGAGGTGTCTTTATTGATACACACAACTGGTTAAGGGAGAAAGGCGTGGGATATACGTTGGAGCTTGAATGGCTATAAGTAGAGTCGAATCTATGGATGGATTTAAGAAAGATGAACGCGTGGAATTCCACTAAGATGTTATTTTCTCCTTTTCTGAAATGCGTTTGGTGAAAAGCTCAATCATGGCGTCGCCCACTTAAGTTGACAGACACATTATGAACAGTAACAGAGAAATTAAATAATTAGATTGGGACAATAACCTTTGTCACATGATATGATTACAAACAAACCATAATTAGATTGATAGGAAGTACTCATAAGGTTAAATCAATCTTGATGTAATGATCTTGTGTATTTCAGTCTGTTTTTTATTCAAAGAGATGATAAGCATCTTCACCTTTTCAATTCTCTCTATATTGAATATATTGTATCGAGAAAAAGCTGTCATTAAGTTGGCATACTTGTTTCTTATGTTCTTGAAAGCATCACATTCGAAAATAAAGTGTTTTTCTGATTCCACCACATGCCGTATTGTTAAAAATACATACCCTTTCTTCCTATGCTGCTTTAGGTCTTTTTCACCTCCATGTTTCATATGTGAATTGATGAGAATAAACTGTACGGAGAAACAGCTGTCATTAAGTTGGTATACTTGTCTCTGCTGTTCTTGAAAGCATCACATTCAAAAATAAAATGTTCTCTGATTCCAAAATACACACCCTTTCTCCCTACGCCGTTGTAGATCTTTTCCAGCTCCCTGTTTCATATCGGATTTGATGAGAATTAATTCTTAATTGAACAATGAAAATTTTGACTCTCAGAAAATATCAACTCTTTTTTTGTTGGTAGCCAGCCAAAGTTGACAGAAAGCTGAATCTGCCATGAGTAACTAGAATTTAAATTATTCAGTGTCAACATCTCTATAATTCTTTATTCCGCGGTCAATCAGCTTAATGCAGAAAAATTGTCAATCTGAGAAGAGTTATCATGTGAAACTGCAGAAATAATTCTAGAAAAACATGTTTAAGCTCTTCTTTTCACATGGAATAATTTTCAAGTTTATTCTTTTCATATGAGAGTTCTTCGCTTCCACGCCTTCGATCATGGGTGTTCGCTGTCTCTTAGTCAGCCATAATAATTGCCAATCTCTTTTTCGAAGCAGACATAATAGATTCAATCAATCTTATATTCCTTATCTTCTCACATGTATATGACTAATAATAAAGAAATTGTGTTTCAATTATTTTAGAAATTAATTTAACACTAAAAAGTACAAAGCTCGTTTTATAATATAAGTGCTGGTAGGTGGGTATTGGTGGTCCCCTACATCAAGCTATAATCATGATCACATAAATACACAAATGGAAAATTATAGCCTTTTAATTGCTATATTGAGGGAGGAGGCCAATCATTCTCAAGTGAGAGAGACCTAAACAAAGACTCTCATAAGGAGTATTGAGATTCTCCACTCATCTTGAATAGTGGGATCAATAAAGAGACTAAAGCAAACAAACAATAGATGAATGGGTTAAGAAGAATCTGTAAAGTCTATCCAGAAAGTAATCATTTAGATTTTTAGGGTTTGGTTGAATCTGATTTCTTTGTCAAAAAAAAGAGGAGATTACTTATTTTGAGAATGTCTAGTGTAGACAATCAATGAAGAAGTTATTCAACAAAGACTAAAGCAAACAAATAGTAGATGAATGGGTTAAGAAGAATCTATAAAGTCTATCCAAAAAGCAAGGTGATGGCATAGAATTTTTTGGGTTTGATTGAATCTGATTTCTTTATCAAAAAAGAGAGACACTTATTTTGAAAATGCCTAGTGTGATGTTAAAGTCTTGAAGGTAGACAATCAATCAAGAAGTTTTAAGAAATATGTGGTTCACAATGTGTGCAATGCATACCCTCTCAATAATTAAGCAAAACCTAGAGGTATTGAAAATCCACTACCTTCTTTGTTTGTACCTAGATATCCAAAATGGCAAAAGCATGATGACATACACTTTATTGTCAGTAGATAAATTATTGCAATAAGCATTAATAAAAAAATTTATAATTTCTTTACATTTATAGAAACAAAATACATTTGAAAGCTCTAAAATATGTCATAAATTTTTTAATATACCTAGACTAGAGTAAGCAAAATTGGTAATAAGAACAATATACTTTATATTGTGCTCAAGATAAAATGGTGAAAACAAACTATGAGTCCACTTCCACACACTTTGGATATGAGGACAAGTCTAAAATAAAGGCTCAATAATGTCTCTAGTCTAGCACATGAATAGTTAAGTTGAGAAAACACCAAGTGATGAAGTCCTTCATACACTAGAAGGTTTGATAACCAAACACCAAAGAAAGTGAACGAGATTGGATTGAATTTGTCTCACTAAATGTGATTGAGGTACTAAAGAATACATATAAGCAACAAATGTAGGCTCCATCGACTATTAAAAAAAATCAACTTGATTGAGAAGAAAGGACTTACAAGTTTATTATAAAGAATCATACGAGATCAATTCTCAAAAGAAGTATTGATTTTTCAATGATAATCCTTGCATCAAGCAAGAGATGTTTACAATTAAATTTTATAAAGCATCACATGTTGCACAATCTCTTATGTCCTCATAATGGAATGTAAATATACTATGAGCAATGAATCTAGTCTTCATATGAGTAAATGTCTTGGATGTAACATTGATGCCTTTCACAAAAGGTGAAGGGCATTGATCCATAGAATCTATATGTGTAAAAGAATGGTATTACTAGCAATATGGGGCCATGAAAATGAAATGAAAAAAATCCAACTTAGGGAAAACACATAAAATACAACTAAAAATTTAATTTTTGTAGCATAAGATCACTATTCAAGGCAATGAAATAAGTGTGTAGATATGTTATTAGTGTTAAAGAAATAAATTTGAAGAAGATAGACCGGAGTTTTGTTCCCAAAGGATTTATGCTGCTTGTAGTCTATAACCCTGGACTTGGTCTTATTGAGGTGATCATGATTAGATGTATTTTGGATCCACTCTTAGAATATATTAAAAAAAAATGCCATACACATAATTGGAGTAATAAAACAAATCTCCTTGTATTGATATCTTAATATATAATATACATTCATTATATCTTCTTTATCCTTTTTATCTTCTTATCTCTATTCCATCTTATACATACACTTAGTCTTTCTTCATAGTCTCCTCTTAGTTATCCATAGTCCTTTACTGACTATCTATCCTATCTATGCTTATACCTCCTTTAGGGTTGCAGTTGTTTGCTAGTATCTTTCTAATCTATTCCAGAGCTATGTTATTGTTTTACCCCTTATCTCTCTGGACTGGTGTCTATAGCCTATTTTTCAGTCAACATCATCCCCTCGATAAAACTTTGACTTGTCCTCAAGTCAACTAGGATGTCCAGTATCTTGATGATAATGTTTTAGTCTAGCTCCATTAGCATAGCATTGTAGGGTGTTTGCATAGAGTGTCTCTAATCAAATTGCTCTGAATTCTCAAATATCATTGTTTTGGTAAGGACCGCTTAGCCATACAAATTTTAGTTTACCTTAATTTTTGTCATCGAGAAGAATTATATCCCCGAGTTTGAATTTCTTCATTCTTAGATTCTAGTCATGCCAGGCTTTTTGTTGTCTTCTTTCGATTCAGAGGTGCCCTTCTTAGTTTGTTTATCTTCTTCCAACTTTTCTAGTTGTTTGAGTCTTTCCTTTTTGGATTCATCTACAGTGAGCTGGAGAGTGAGTGTTGTCTGAAGGTTGTTGACAATGAAATTCGTCGGTAGTGTGGCTTCTAGGCCATAAACTAACTCAAAAATGATGAATGTGTAGTTCCCCATTTGTACTTGTGGTCTAGTATGTCCAAAGAACTACTGGTATCTTAATGTCCCAATTTGTCCTATTTGTATTGCATATTTTTGTTAAAGTGGTTCCCAAGATTTTACTAAAAGCTTCACTAGCCCCATTAGCTTGTGGATGATAAGGGGTGCTCCGGTTGTGTGAGATCATGAAGTTAGATAGGAGCTCTTTTATGGTTTTATTGACAAAGTGTTTGCCTTGCTCACTTGTTAGAATTAGGGGACACCCAAACTGAGTGATTATATTATGGTAGATAAATTTAGCTACTGTGTAGGCTATATAGTCCTTAGTAGGTTCAACCTCCGCCCATTTAGTTATGTAATCCACTTTGGTGATAATGAATCTTGCTTTGGATGCTTTGGTCAAAGGGTCAATTGGGCCGATGAAATCAACTGCCCATTTCTCAAACGGTTTTTGTGTAAGAACTGGTTGTAAGGGCATTCCATCCCCAACTGTAGGTCACCTTATTCTATGGTAAATATCACATTGTTGGGTATACTTCTTGCAGTCCTTGTATGTAGCTGGTCACCATAATCGAGTTGTGACATCTCCATTGTAGTGTCCTCTAGCTATTCCTTCATGTGCTTCTTTTATAACGTGTTCTCTTTCATGCATATAGACCACTCTTTGTAATATATCATCTCACGTCCTCTCTTGTATAGGGCTCCCTCAATTAGTGTAAAAGGCAAGGACTTCCATAATAGTAAATGTTTATCATGTTGGCACATATCCAAGGGATACTTTCGGGTTAAAAGGAGTTCTACTTCACCATGAAATTCTTCTAGTACTGATGTAATCTGGAATAGGTAGGTTCCCGATAAGTCATCCTCGTTAATATCCTTAGGGTCTTCTTCGATATCCATTCTAGACAAGTAATCTGGAGCTTGGTTGTTTCTTTCAAGCTTGATCATTATGTTGAAATTGAACTCTTGTAAAAATAGGAGCCGCCTACAGATGCACCCTTGTATCACCGGTTTGTTCAGAAGGAATTTCAAGGGTTCATGGTCGATGCAAAAATTGAAGGGAGTCGACAATACGTAGTGTCAAAATTTATGCAATGCGTAGACTATGATCAAGGCTTCTCTCTCTATAACGGTATAATTTATTTTTGCTTTGGACAATTTTCTGTTGGCAAAGGCTACTAGGTGATCTTTGTTTCCCCTTGGTTGAGCTAATGCCACACCTATTACTATGCCAAAGGCATCTACATGAATGTGAAATGGTACATTCCAATCCATAAAGATTAGTATAGGAGCTTCCGCTATCTTCTGCTTCAAGGTATCAAAGGGTTGTTAGCAGTTCAAAGTCCACTCTATTGGTTTTTTGGTCTTCTTGTTTTTTACCCAGTCCTCCAATAGGGCATCTAAATTGTTGTGTAACCCTCAATTCATTTCCTATAGTAACTGGTGTATCCAAGGAATGTTTTGACTTCTGCTGTAGTCTTTGGAGGTGGGAGATTCATAATAAGTGCAATCTTTATTGGGTCCACCATCAAGCCTTCTTTACATATGATGTGTCCTAGTCGTGTTCCAAACGGAGATGCAAAAATACATTTCTTTAGGTTCATAGAAATCTGCATGCTTCTACACTTTTCTAGCATTATTCAGAGTGCTTCCACATGGACTTTGACTAGCCCATACATTGTCTAGTCATCTAAATATACCCATAGGAAGTCATAAATGAAGTCTTTAAATGCGTTTACCATAATGCAACTAAATACTGTCGAATCATCCTTGAGCCCAAAAGGCATTATTGTGTACATAAATGAGCCCCATTCTATATCAAAGGTGGTCTTGGGTTAGTCTTCTTCTCTTATCTAGACCTAATAATATCCAGAAAATCTATCAGTGAATGAATAGACTTCTCTCTTGGCAACCGATTCTAGGATTTCCTCAATAAAAGGTGTTGGAAAGGGATCGTGTAAGAAGGACTTACTTATTTCGCAAAAGTCTACACATACCCGGATGTTTGCTTTCTTTTTATTATAAATCACCATTGGGCTTATCCACTCAGAGTGGTTTGATTTTCCTGCTGCTAGCATATTATCCAATTCAATCTTAACTCTCTTCTCCATGTTTGGATCTAAATAATATGGTCATTTTTGGACTGGTTTGACACCTTCTTTTAGCTGTGTAATGGTTCCATAGTAGCTTCATCCCAACAGTCTCCAATCTTTGCTAATTTTGGGTTGCCTGATGTAGCAGTTTGATAGGTTGGTTATAGTTATGTATTTTGGAATCCTTTTGGAGCTCTATCTCTCTTTCTCCTTCTCCTTCTCCTACTTCAATGTTTATTTTAAGACCTCTTTCTTCATCATCCATACGAATTGTATAACATCAGTTTTATATTGGTTGTGCCTGTTTATCTATCCATTTTACTAATTTCCATACGCCTTCACTTCAGGGTGGTGGGTTGGGTTTGAGATATATATTTTTTAAAAGTAGTTTAAATATGGTAGGTATCCTTGATCCAAGGGCTTGATGTATCTGTTCATTATTATCCTGGAAGGAAAATGTGTGATTAAAATTAGTACAAAGTATATCCCAGTCATTGGTTTTTGCTCTCCTTTCTTGTTTAATATACCAAGTTTGTACCTTCAGTGTCAAGGTTCAATAAAAGAGTTGTATGCATAGGCAATGATTGTACTCCTTATCCTTATGTTAGGTTACAACACAATTTTAGAGGTGGTCCTTTAGAGAGATTATGCCTTCATATTTAGGGATGGTAGGGTATTCCCCATCTCACTGTATAGATCGGGCTCTGATAAGAATGTTAAAAGCATGTTAATGCATGATGATTTGTTTATGGGTGTTCCACCAACAAGCAACATTTCATAGACTTGTATCTTGGAATGCCTCCATTCTTATTGATTCCAATGGGATTGTCTTCTCGATAACAACAATATATTACATAACATCGTTGTCATACCCAAACTTTTGGGCAAAAACACAACAACAAATTTTTTTAAACAACACTAAAATACTTGATGTTCTACGTTCAAAAGATGAGATAACTTAATTAGTTTACACTAAAGGTTAACTCATGTGTCATTAAGAATGGGTTCCTAAAGAGAGCGATAATTTATTTAATTTAATTAGGAGACTTAAGTCTTATTTCTATCTCCTAAGTGGTTTAATAAACAAATTAGATTTTAATCTACTAAACAATTACAATAATTACCATTACTTAAACTAAATTATTTAACCCTATAAAGTCATCACAACTTTATTAATTAATTAATTAATTCACCCAAATAAATCCTTCAATTATATTAAGAGTTAATAATAATCCCTTTTAATAGTTAAATAACTTCAAAATTCATTAAATTAGGGTAAGTGCACAAAGATGGTGGTCAAAAGGGAGGGTATAAGTGGACACTTTTTTTTTCTGAAATCAGGTGAACCTGAACTTGGAGGCAAAATTTGAAAGTCATCTACTCAAGATATAAAGATAATCAAAGAACAAATAGTGTAGTACTCTGAATCTAGTTTCCAAACTACTAAACTTTTTCAAAATTGGATAAGATTAAGGGGGTCAAATCCTTCGCGCACAAAAAACAAACCCTGATTTTTTCTGAAAAACATATAGTGTCTGACGTGCGCATCAAAAAAGTCATAGTTAGATTTAATATCATGACAAATCATTTGGCAGAAAGATAGTTAAGAGTGAGCACTATAAGATGTGTATTTTTTTGTTGAGTAATTTTTGTTTTATGATTTTTCTAATCGAGCACATCTTGAAAATTAGGTATCTATTCGTGCGCGAAGCATAAGTTGAGCTAAACAAATCAAAAATACATTTTTAAAAAAAAATTGGAAAGAATCAAGTGAACTACAATATTATATAAAGTTTTTTAAATTTGGATAAGTATATCAAAAGTTATTAAAAAAATGGTGTACCTATGTTTGTGAGAACTATGGAGACACTAGTAAAAGAAATTCAATAATAATATGTTATTGTTGTTCAAATTTTAAATAAATTATATGGTTAGAAAGCTCAAAAGATGGGTGAAAATATGGTGGCAATTTTAGAAATACCCACTTGATAAAGTGTAAACCTGATGATGACAAAGTCGAGAAACCAAGTTGATAAAATGAAACACATTAAAAAGGAGGGAAATAGAGAGAAATCAAACTTCCAAACCATAGCTTTGTCATCTAGGCCTATTTCCAAGCCTAAACAGTCAAAAGCGCATACAGGGTACTTATGGTATAAAAAGCGTGTACTGGGTACTTATGGTGTAAGAAGCGCGTACACTCCATCTTAACCATAAACAGTGCGTACACTCCATCTTAACTATAAACAACGTATACACGCTATGTTTACTATTGTAGACACATAAAAATTTCCATTAATTTGTCCTCATTTAATTTCACATTTCTTCGAACATCGAGAGAGTCCTTATTATTAGACTATTATTTCTCCATAATTCATTATTCATAATTTCCATCTTTTATTATATTATTATTATTAATATCTCATCATTTATCCATTCAATTTATTAAATAAAACATTTATCATATTCATTTATATGCCTTCATGCATTCACCTTATATACATTTATCTATTTATTTAATAAAACCCTTAAATATCCCCTCCTACCACTTACCATTTCCCATTTACCACTCATCTTCCCTATACCACTCATTTTGCATTATCCCATATTCATCCCACAACATGAACTCGCTCGAAGAAAATCTATTTAAACAAAGCCCCCTCTCTTATTTGAGCATCTCATCTTTATGCGTCGAACTTATGTCAGTTTGTATTCTTCAACATCTTGGCACTTCATTTTCTTTAGCTTCCTTTGCATCAATCATCTTGAATCTCCAAAAAACCATAGCTTCTTGTGTGTGCTTCTAAGAGAAATATTATCTACATAAGATCTTGGTTTAAGGAGTGCAATGGAGTGGATTATGTAACATGCATGTGTGTTTCTTTGTTTGTTTTGGCTTTGCAGGTGTGTGTTTTGCAGGTACTTCATTATTGGATGTTGGAAGAAGCTAAATCCATGATTTAGTTTCCCATTTCCTCCATCTACAATTGGCACGCTTAGTGGGACATCCCTTTTGTCTCTATGAAGATTTCTTTGAGCATTCTATTGAGCAGTTCACATATGGCCCATGATTCCATATTTTTGCATACGAGGTCTGCTTGAGTCTAAAAATATCTGATTAAAACTATTATTCATATCATATGCTTGTTGGCTTTCACATTCTATCTTGCCCTCAGATTCTATTTTACCATATGGTGGATTGTGCTAGTGTTGTGAGGCGTTATTCTTAATTTAGAAATTTGCATTGTATTCACTATACTCATATGTATTCACTGTATACCTTCTCATTTGATACGTTTCAAAAAAATTGCAGGTTTATCAAATCGTGTTACTTCGAGGCATTTTGCAAAGTGTTTGCATTTCTTCAAGAAATTCTTTGAAACTATTCATGCCTTTCAAATCTGCATGCATGGATGTTGACAAATGATTACAGTCTAAAAAAAAAAATCATATTTCATTGAGGCATCAATTCAAACAACTCACAGGCCTCTTTTTAACAGCCACGTCCCTGATTTTTGCTCTATGTTAAGACCACAGTCTGCGTGCTATTTTAACAGTCTGCATTTTTACCACGTGGCTAAAATTCCTTTCAACTAAATCCATTTTGGGCATATCGTTCAATCATAATATTTTTATTAAAAAGTTTGTGAGGAATCTGCGTGAGGGACTGCCTTGGTAGCCTTCTACGTATGATTTAAAGTTTTCCTTTTAGTTCATGTTTCTTTTTAGTTAAGTTTAGATTTTTAGTTTTTAAGTTTATTTTACATTTTTCTAATTTTAAATATAGTTTAGATTTTTGTTTTATTTGTAAAGTTTAGTCTAGCTCAAGTTTTTGTTTTTAAATCTAGATTAATTTTTTTAAAAAAATTATTTATTTTTATTTAGATTTAGATTAGTTTGCTTTTTCATTAGATTTAGATTTTTTTTTGTTTTGTTAATTAAAATTAGATTTAAAAAATTAAAATAAAAAAATTGGTAGTTTAGATTTTTAGTTTGGTAATTAGAATTAGATTTTTTTTAAAACGTTGTTAATTTAGATTTTTTAATTTGTTAATTAGAAGTAGATTTTTAAATTTGCTTCTTAGTTTAGATTTTTCTATTTGGTAATTAAAATTTGATTTATTTTTTATTTTTTAAATTTGCTTTTTAGTTTAGATTTTTTTAAATTTGTTGTTAGTTTAGATTTCAATATGGGTAGTGTTTTTCTTTTTATTGACTTTAGAGACTAATCTTTGTGGCTTTGTGTGCTTGTGCAGGTTCTCTCTTATGGCATCTAATCTCGTGTGTCGAAGATAATCTCTTGAAACTACTAATGTCATTTGATGTAGGACACATGTCAAAGAAATGGTGGTTTGAAACAATTGTCTGATTTTTTAGCTTAGATCACATTTCGAATTGGTGCTTTAAAATTAACCAGTGTCTTTTGTGTCTTGAGCAATAGGCTCTTTTTGTTTTACCTTTTAGAGGGCCTGCCTCTCGAGAAGCCCTTAAGGCTCGGTGAGAGGGAACGACCCAAGTGGTAACGGACTAAAGCTAAGCTCTTCCAAACCACTATAAATAAATGTGTTTGTGATGAAAGTTGCAAGCAACGAGTGCTGATTAGTTCATACCGACGGCATGTCTACCCATAAACCCTATAGAGCGCAACCTCTATAGGTTGGGAGCCTTCCTTAACGGAGCGTATGCCACCGCATGTATGGCCACTTGAACGGATGCCCTTACTAGACACCATTTGTGTTAGAAGCCAAAAACCTTCTAGTTGTTGACACAAGAGGTCGGACCTCTGAAGTGGCTCACATTCTTACAGTTCTTAGTAGAGATACAAAGTTCGCCATGGGGAGTTTTCATGGGGACTGATGCTTGGCTGCCCCGGAGAAGTGAGTGTCGAGGGTGGAGCCAGTGGGGTCAAGCATCTAAGTATCCGCTCTGAATTGCATAGCTCGGGGTAACCCCCCAAGTGAGATTCAACAACTATTGTCCTAGCCAGCCTTAGGATTGTGCTTGAATGTGTTTCTATTGCAAAATCAAACAAAAATTTTGTCTGCCATGTTTTCTGAATGTGTGCACAAACAAACAAGAACATTTCATAATCAACACCACACTTGAAATTGAAACACTTAACAAGAAAACCTTGGTCTAAGCTTTGAGGTATCCATCCACATTGTACAACAACATTGTCCTTGAAACGTTGAACTTGTGTTCTCAAAACAATCATTTCAGATCTCTTGAGACATCGCTTTTGAAGTTTTGATCTTTTAGGTCCTCACATAGTCACATCATTATAGTTTCCCATACCCTTTTCAATCCTTGCATAGTCTTCACCTAGTTGCACCTTTCATCCTTGCATATCTTATTTAATCATACCTAGTCTTTGCATATCCCCCTAGATCAAACCCATGCATAATCCCCTTAGATCATACCCATAATCTTTGCATAGCCTTCCATCATTCCTTTAGGACATAACCTTAAACCCTGCACAAGTTCCTTAGGTCATTTCATCATTGGTCCTAGCCTTTCATTATTATTTGCATACCAAAATCCAAAAAAAATCAAAAAACCAAAAAACCAAAAATGTTGCTTGCACTTAGGATTTCTCATCTTAGGTCTGACATCAACTTTTGATCATCAATCCCCCTTATCACTTGAGGTGCATCTTCCTTGAGTTAGGGAATCTATCAGTTTCTTTGAGTTGGTATTCCGCTTGGAGTTCATCATCTCCTATCATAGCATGCCCTCTCTTTGATAACTTATCCTTGTGTCTATCCATCATAGCACAAGTCAAATCCCATATTGTAAATATTTCAGACCTAGAGTATCCTTAGTCCTTGCATCAAGCATCATTCATTCTCATATCCCATTTAAGGTTTAGCTACACATCACTTTCATATCATATAAATTGCACTTTTGCATCAATCCTTTAGTAGTCGTATCACATAGATTGCATCTTTACATTGATCCTTAGTTGCATCCCAATTTCACTCAAATCATATAGTTCCCCCTTTGCATTTTAGGGTTTTCATTCCATCTAGAGTCTCATACATTGTCCTAGGTCAAAGATCAGAACAATCATTTATGTCTCCTAACTCGAGAATCAAAATGTTTCAAAATCATCTATTTCAAGATGGAGATGACCTTATTAATTTTTATAAAGAAGACCACATTAGCGTTGCGACCAGTGAAACAAGCGATGAAGAAATAAATCAATCCACTATTGATGAAGCATTTCACAACCATAGATTTACTAAACTCCTTAAAGAGGTGGTTAAACGTGATCCACAAGCATACTTCAAAGCCCTTGCTAATGAGGGAATTAAATTGCCACCTGATTTTGACGTATCATTGCTCACAATTAAGGACAAACCAAGAGTTAGTGAGTCTAGACCTGCAAGGACAACAATGAGGAGAAGATAAAATATCATAGACCTTTCTACTTGCAACTAGGATACAAGAGATCTACGAAAACATCGAGACCTATGCATACCAATGATCCCATTTTGAGTGAATTGAGAACATTGAGACAAAAAATAGACACTCTCAAGAATAAGAAGGCATCATCACACGAGTTTTCTATTGAGGACATATGTCCCTATCCTTTTGATCTGAGTATTTCAATGCCACCTTTTCCTAGTCATTGGGAAATACCAAAATTAGATAAGTATAGAGGAAATGGAGACCCTAGAGATCACTTGAGAGAATTTTGTGCCACTACCTTAGAATTTGTAGTAGATGAAATGTACCTCATGAGACTCTTTTCTCGCAGTCTTGGAGGAAGTGCCATGGAATGGTTCTCGCGATTACCTCCAACTATCAAATCTTTTCAAGAATTGGCTAATAAGTTTGTTTCACACTATGCTTACAACTGTGAACATGAGGTGACCATGATGGACCTCTTCAACACAAAACAAAGACAAGGAGAATCCTTCATATCATTTTTACAAAGATGGAGACATTTGATCAAAAGGGCACTTTATGACATTCCCGATAAGCAACTCGTTGACCTCTTTTGTCGCAATTTAAACAAGGAAATTGGAAGAGAACTTCGCCTCAAGTGTTTGGACACCTTTGATGAGGTCATAGACATGGGATTCCGCATCGAACAAACACTTATTGATGATGGTACTATAAAGATAAACGATGATAAAGATTACAAAGGATCAAGTTCAAATCATAAAACACCATTTTGGGCCAAGAACAAGAATGTAGTTAATGATGGAGTTGTTGATGCGAAGAATACTAAAACATTGTCACCTGTTTACAACCTTAAGGGTTCATCCTCAGACAAAGGAAAAGAAAAACAAAGAAGCTTCCCTAAACGAAATTTTACACCATTAGGACAACCACTTGAATTAGCATTGAAAGAACTCCTTGAAAATAATCTTATCACATTACCAGAGATACGAGAATACAACCCTCAAGTTAAACCCCCATGGTGGAATGATGATCACTTTTGCGACTACCATAGACACAAGGGTCATAAGACTAATAGTTGTAATAAACTCTGACATGTCATACAAGACCTTCTTGATGAGGGAAAAATTTCAGTTGATGGACATACTCCTTCCAGTAACTCCAATTGTGAGATATTCAAAAATCCTTTCCCTAAGCATGACCAAGATAAAGGGAAGGCCCCAAAATCTGGTGATAGTGTGAATTATACCAATGCTAAATATGACTATACCATAAACAACATCAGAGAGGTCAATAATCATGTGAACATTTTTATCATAAAGGGGAAAGAAATTGATTGCAATGTTACCACCTGCAAAGGCACATTTATTCTTAAGGGATCTTGTGAGATTTTGCCAAGATCAAGAGCTCAATGAAATGTAAAAAATAGAGACACAATATAGGACAAGAATAAATTGTATTCTCATCAATAGAAAATGATCAATAATAATGTCAAATTACATACAATGTACATGAGCCTGCTTATATAGGCAAGGCTAGGGATATGTGAGCACACAAACATGACATGTGGCTCAATAAGAAACAAGGGTAGGTAGGAAATAGGTGTGGGTAGGTAGGAGAAATAATATAATAGTCCACATGAGGTGGATCACCCACTGAATGTGGAGTGTAACAACAAGATCAACACCATAAAAGGTGGAATTTCTCCTACACACACTATCCCAATGTGGCACAAACACCCAAGTGTCAAATACCCAAACTACTATGAAATGCATTTCCTAAGTAAACTTAAGTAAGTGTAATAATATCCAAGATGAATAATTATTTACACCAACACCCCCCCTTAAGTGCAACTTAGGGGAATGAACTTAAGTCTACAATGCAACTAAGCAATGCAAGATGGGTCCTAGCTACGAGGCCATGTTAGGTACCCATGTACAAATGCAAATGTATGCAAACCAATGCAATGAAAACTCTCACAAAGTGGGGAAAGAGAGAAAAACTCAATGGGAAAAAACCCTCCCCCAAAAGAGAGATGAAAAACATACAAGAGAACTCTCATAGAAGAATGTGAAGGACAAAACCCCATGTGAGGAAAAAGTCCCCCCCATATGAGAGAAGAAGAGAAGCTAGGAAGCCCCCCCTCAATGTGGAATCTACACCAATGATAGAAGCTCAATGTATGAAGAAACTACTCCACGAACGTCGAACAACATTCCTCCCCTTAGGAAGAAACAAAACCAAAGGTGTATCCATGAAGTCTCCCCAATCATGAAGGGAAGATGTATGAAGAAAACTCATGATGAAAGGAATCTCTGAAAAACTGCTCAAGTGTCCCCATGTTGATGCTAAAAGATACCCCCTCCAAAGGTGGTAAACTGTGCCACACTACTGAAAAAGGCACTCCAAGATCTAGTGGAGATGGATGTAGAACATGTCCCAAAGACTCACATGTCTTCTCAAAACATAAAGAGACCTCCTCCAGCTGCTGTACATAAGTATCCACAATCATGTCAACCTCGAAAGAATGATCATGTAGAGAATGAACAAGAGGGTCAGAGTGTGCCCTTGCAACAATTGAAGAAGGATCACCTTCATCAAAGAGAAGATGAATGTCATCAATGATGTCTCCCAAATCTGCAATGTAGGATTCCATAAACAAACCTGCAATAACTGTCAAGTAATCATCCCATGAATTTGAAGCTGGAAGACAATGAATATCCTGCTGCACTAAATCACATGAAGGCAAAACTTTCCCTCTATCCACATCATCAGGTGCAATAGGTGATGTGATATCAATATGAGGAGATGAAATACAAGGCTCAAGAATGGGGTCACGTGTGAGAATCCCCATGTTCAAGTGTCCAAAGTTCTCCTCAAAACCTGAACCATCACAAGAAGTGTGATCATCATGTGTAGAATCATCAAATGTGAAATCATCATCATCAACAAAATCTAAAAAGGAGTATAACTGAGATGCATGATCAACCACCCTAGTTGCAATGATAGCTCTAGTCTCCAAGTCTCTAATGAAAACTGAGTCAGGTGTGAACTCCACAACTCTCTTAGTTGCGCCATGTGTGATTTGATAGATAGAAAGGAGATTGTTTGTCAAGTGGGGTACACACAACACATCATTGAAGGAGTTATCCCTAATGTCAATAGATCATTTCCCAATCACATCCATGTATGTATGATTTCCCATCAAAACCTGTGGCATGGTGCAAGGCTCAAATGTAGAGAACATAGATTGCGAAGATGCCATATGATGAGAAGCCCCTGAATCTAGAAGCCATCTCTCTGAATTATGACTAATAGTAGCACATAGAGCTTTTCCTTTTCTTGTTCCAAAAGAGCGAGTCTTCCCACTTGTAGAAGCCATGAATGCTTGCCCTTTTCCTTTTAAATGTGAGGAGGTGGAAGTTGATGAATCATCCTTCTTGTAGACTTTAGGAAAATCAATGTTATTCTTTTTGATGATATGTGTGAGCTCATCAATCTTCTTATAATGGCAATGATGCTCCTCATGACCAATCTTTTTACAATAAGCACAAGTAGGTCTCTCCCTCTTTGGTGAATTATCTCTCTTGGAAGAGGATGAATCTCCTTGTTGTGGAGAAGATGGTTCTTTTTCTTTAGGCTTTGATTGCCATTTCTTCTTGTTTGAGTTGTCCTTTCCTTGATTCCCTTTGTTCCCTTGATTTGCCACTAATGCTTGAGACTTAGAAGCCTTAAGAATGCCCATGCTTATCAACTTAGTTTGTTCCATCATCAACATTTCATTGAAAGCATCAAATATAGGCATTGTGTAGCTTGAACCCATTGTCATCCTATGGGTTTGGAAACTAGAAACAAATGTTGCATATTCTTGTGGAAGCTTGCCTATCAAGTTGAATATCAATTGAGTATCCTTCTTATCAATGCCACAATCTTTGAGTTGTGCCCTCAACTCATTTGCCTTAGTGACATAATCTTGTATAGTATCAAAGTTCTTGGGATCTAACATGGTGAGATCACTATCAATTTGATATCCCCTAATCTCATCAACTTGACCATACAAGTCTTGAAACTTTTGCCAAGCATCCTTGATTAGAGTACACTTCTCAATATGAAAAATGAGATCCTTTGATACATACTTTCTTAAGGTACCAATTGCCATGATATTTTTAGTGAGCCAATCCAAGTGACCAACTGGATCAACCTTAGGATCAGCAAAAGCGACAATAGTTCCATCAATGTAATGAGTGAGTCCTTTTTCCATAAGTTTACTCCATGCTTCAATTTTCCAAGTAGCATAATTATGAGGAGTTAAGAGAGGAAACTTAGAAGAACCCATAGCAGAAAAAAGGAAGGAACACAAGAGCACAAAAGCACAAGAGACACCCCCCCAAATTCACTCAATCAAAGTACCCCCCCCAAAAATGATGATTTTGGCACTTTATATGTAGTGCGTGTACAATAGGCCACTTGCAAACAATGGCAAGGTGGACTTCTGATTTTGTTTTACAATTGTCCCAATAGGCTGATAACTACAAAGCAAAAGATCAGAAGATAGATCTATGCAATACAAATGCCAAATTGGCCAAATAAGACCATATGATGAAAGTACAATTTCTACCCACAATTGCTATAAACTGATAGCATATTCTGAGAGTAGACAAAAAATAACGCACTTACAAAAAAAAATGGCACCTGAAAAGGAGTTCGTATGAGCCTGAACGGAGACCTGGAAGTTGTAGAAACAGGGATTGGACAGGTACAGTCACCAAAAACTGAGAATTCTAAAAAATCTATCCATAAAAATTAGAAAATAATTCCACCACATGAAAGTACATGAAATTTTAGCCCATTTTAAAAAAAATTGCACCCGAAAAGGAGCAAAAATGAGCAAGTTATGGCCATTTGAAGTTGAACTGCAAAATCAAAAAGCTTAATGAGAGAGGCCTGCAAAATTTTTGAAAAATGATGACGTCAGAAAAATGCTTGGTTAAATTTGATGCCCATCTGGCCATCGCGAAAATTTTATCCCTTTGCATGGCGTCTGTACTGTACGGACAGGCTGATGTGGCAGATGACTACGCAGGTCGTACAGATGACATGGCGCAGTGACTGTGTACGGAGGAACTGTGTGGCGTAGGTGACGTGGCATACGGAAGTCGATTGTAGGCCAGTGGCCGCCTGCCATGTGGTGGATGCGGTTTCCGCTTGGTTTAGGTGGTCGCCGGTGGAGGGAGCGGTCGGAGCCGAGGAAAGCCGGCGATGGCGTGCAGAGATCAGCGGGTGGCAGGAACCTGCTCGGACGGCGGCGGGCGAGCAGTCACTGAGCGGCGGGGAGAACAAGTGCTGAGCAGTGGGGGTTGCGGCGAGCACTGGGCTGTAGCGGAGGAGTTGAGGCGCGCGGGAGGCTGGGGAGCAGAGGCTGTGGCGGGTGCTGGGCTGCAGCAGAGGGAGCTCGGGAAGATGCCGGAGGAAGTCACCGGTGGTGGTGCTAGGCGGTGCTGCTGTCGGGGTGTCGCTAGTGGTGGAGTTCCCTGGGGGAGGCGTCGATAGGGAGGTATGGTGTACGGAGCGCCTGCAGACCTGCAGAGTATGGCAGGTCACGGGGGGGGTCTACAGACCCCCTAAAACAAAAAAATTTTGATTTTTTTTTTTTTTTTTAATTTTTCTGAAATTTTTTTTTTAATTTTTTTTTCTTCTTTTGACGAAATTTTTTTTTTATTTTTATTTTTCGAAAAATATAAAAAAAATTTCGAAATTCATACAATAATAGTAAAATTGGCGAAAAAATTTTTCTCACCAAAATAGGTCGACTTTATAACCAAAATTCATGGAAACGGCCTTCTGGACGCAATGGCGGGGTCGGATCTTGTCTAGGACGCCTCCAAAAGATGCTACTCCTCATATCTGCCTCTTGACGTTGCAATAATGCCTCTTCAAGACGAATCAATGAAGCCCCAATGGCTCTGATACCATGTGAGACATGGACCAGCTCTGATACCATGTGAGATTTTGCCAAGATCAAGAGCTCAATGAAATGTACAAAACAAAGACACAATATAGGACAAGAATAAACTATATTCTCATCAATAGAAAATGATCAATAATAATGTCAAATTACATACAATGTAGATGAGCTTGCTTATATAGGCAAGGCTAGGGATATGTGAGCACACAAACATGACATGTGGCTCAATAAGAAACAAGGGTAGGTAGGAAATAGGTGTGGGTAGGTAGGAGAAATAATATAATAGTCCACATGAGGTGGATCACCCACTGAATGTGGAGTGTAACAACAAGATCACCATAAAAGGTGGAATTTCTCCTACACACACTATCCCAATGTGGCACAAACACCCAAGTGTCTCATACCCAAACTACTATGAAATGCATTTCCTAAGTAAACTTAAGTAAGTGTAATAATATCTAAGATGAATAATTATTTACACCAATAGATCTAATTCTAAACTTGCTACACCATCTTCACAATACAACCTTATAGACCATTTAGGGAAGATGCCTGCACAGATTTCTATACTTGAGTTGCTAGGCTTATCCCCTGAGCATAAATCTATCCTTGATAAAGCGGTCGCTACCACTACTATGCCTACAGACCTACATGTAGATCAATTTCAAGCTATGGTGGGACATATTGCCTCCCCTCATACCCTCACTTTTACCGAGAATGATGACTTGTCCATGCAACAACCTCATAATGCACCTTTACATATTGAAGTCCTTGTCCATAGAGTTAAGATCAAGCGAGTTCTGATAGATGGAGGAGCAGGTCTCAATGTTTGTACTCTGAAATTGATTAGAGAGCTTGGATCTGATGAAAAGGCAGTTGATCCGAAGAAAAAGATTACAATAAAGGCATATGATGAAGAGGAACGCTCATCTAAGGGATCAGTTACATTGCCTATCAAAGTGGGACTAGTGGTGAAGGATGTGGTTTTTCAAGTCCTTGATCTCTCGTTGACCTATAACATTCTCCTTGGAAGGCCTTGGATCCATGCAATGCAAGTTGTACCTTCTACCTACCATCAATGTATTAAATTTCCATACAATGGTGTTGAAGTAACTATACCAGGAGATCCAAACCCTTTTATGTATTGCAACAATTTGAGTTCTAAGACTGAATCCATCATTCCCAGTAACCGTGAAGCACCTCCTTCCCAAGCATACATTGATCCTGAATCCTTAAAAGCATCCACTTCCAAATCCAACAAAGCTGAGACTATAATAAAAGTAAAAGACCATGGAATAGGAGAGTATTCTATGAGTTGTGCTCTCTACATTGGAAAGCTACCTTTGTCCCCTCACACTTATGGAAAACCACAAATGACTGAGACCACATCAGACACCACTACTATAGTCTGTAAACCTATTGTTTTTAGAAAATGGGGAGCTTTGTATGATGAAATGGAAGAAGAGGACCTCTTGAAATGGCTATACAAAGATGAAGATACAGAGAAAGCACAAATTGCATAACCTGAAGTCAAAATACCCACTGAGCAATATGGAAAGGGATTTAACATAATGAAAAGATATGGCTATGATGGTCATAGTCCTCTTGGTTTACACAAACAAGGTATACTTGAACCGATTAAACCTGATGGTGGATGTAAGGTTCCTGGTCTAGGGTATGATACGCAGAACAATAAGACCTTGAGTACTAAGGGTAACTCGAGTGAGGTAGGGGAGTCTTCTAATGCAACACAGATTGATGAGGAAGGTACCATCGATGACTCTAACAATTTCATTGATATATATGAATATGATTCTATTTGTACCCTTGAGCCTGTTCATAACCTTGAACCTAATCATGATCCTTTACCTCTTGTGCACTCACAACTTATTGATTGGGACCATGAGGGAGACCCCCATTTAGATGTTTTTCAAAATGATGAGGCAATCATAAACTTTCTTGGAGCACGAAGTGGTTTACCCCTTGGAGATCATAGGGCTGGATTCACCATAGAGCTCAACAGTGCAGCTTACTTTGGAGAAGGTCTCAAGCCTTTCAGTCACAAAATTATGGAAAATATCAATAGGTCTTCTAGTGAAAACTGCTTTGCGGCACTATTAGACCCCAAAAAAGTAAAAATAAAGGACGTATCCAAAGGTGAAAACCTCTCTAAGGCGCCTGAAGATGGAAGGCTTGACACGCTTCCCCTAGCATTATACCATGAAAAGTCATCTATGTTAGTGGAAAAGACAATACCGAAAAACTTGGGCACAAAAGAGCAACCAAAGATTATATATCTAGCAGAATCATTGACCCCTGAAGAGAGAGTAGAGCATATCCAGTTTTACAAGGAAAGACAGGTTAATTTTGCATGGTCTTATGCAGACATGCCCAGACTTGACCCTGATTTAGTTATGCATCACTTGTCTTTACCACAGGGGGCAAAACTTGTCAAACAAAAATTGAGAAAAATGCATCCTCATGTGGCACTATTGGTAAAAGCAAAATTACAAAAGCTGATAGATGCTGGCTTTATAAGACCTGTTGACTATGCTGAATGGATTTCAAACTTGGTACTAGTTTCAAAACCTGATGGGAGTGTCCGTGTTTGCATAGATTTCAAAGATTTAAATAAAGCTTGTCCTAAAGATGACTTCCCACTTCCAAATATTGACATGATAGTGGATTCCACAACTGGACACGAGATGCTATCCCTCATGGATGGGTTCTCGGGCTATAATCAGATCAAAATTGGTCCTGAAGACCAGATCAAAACAACATTCACTTGTCCTTGGGGAACTTTTTGTTGGAATGTCATGCCCTTTGGATTGAAGAATGTTGGAGCTACTTATAAACGTGGAATGAGCACTATCTTTCATGACATGATGCATACATATCTGGAAGATTATGTAGATGACTTGCTTGGAAAATCTTACACCAGAGAGGGACATTTAGAAATCATGGATAAAATCTTTACAAGGTTGGAAAAATATAAAGTCCGATTGAATCCAAAGAAATGTGTCTTTGGGGTAACCTCTGGGAAACTCCTTGGATACATTGTATCATCTAAGGGAATTGAAGCTGATCCTAAAAAAGTAAAAGCCATACTTGAGATGCCACCACCGAGGAATATTCATCAGTTGAGATCCTTACAAGGGAACTCCAATCTATCTGCCACTTTATAGCACAACTGGCAGATAAGTGTCAACCATTTCAGCACCTACTACATAAAACTGTTTCATTCAACTGGGATGACAAATGTGAACAAGCTTTTCAACAGATCAAAGAATACCTAATGTCACCACCAGTGTTAGTACCTCCAACAGATGACAAGCCTCTACTATTGTACATATCTACAACTGCTACAACACTGGGGGCACTGTTGGCTCAACATGACTCTGAAGGAAAAGAGCACGCAATGTATTACATCAGTCGTACCCTAGTGGGATATGAGCTCAAGTACAGTACTATTGAGAGAGCGTGTCTTGTTGTAGTTTTTTCCTCAGAAACTATGACATTACATGCTTACACACCAAACAAAGCTCATTGCAAAAATTGATCCACTTAAATATCTTTTGAGTAAAGTAGCTCTTACATGACGACTGGCTAAATGGGTCATGATTCTTAGCGAGTTTGACATTGAGTATGTAGAAAGAAAATCAATCAAAGGACAAGCTATAGTGGATCAACTCGCTGATGCTCCTATCACAGATGATCATCCACTTGTTACATAGGTACCTGATGAATCAATCTTTAACATGGAATCTTCAAACCTTTGGACTTTATATTTTGATGGTTCCTTCACACATGGAGGCTCTGGCATTGGAATTCTCTTTGTCACACCACAAGGGGATTGCATACCAAAGGCTTATAAAATACAATTTCCTTGTACCAACAATATTGTAGAATATGAAGCATTACTTTCTGGGCTCCGTATGGCTGTACAATGGAAGATCTTAGATTTGCGTGTTCTTGGTGATTCCCAGTTAGTGATCAAACAGGTTAATGATGAATATAAGACAAAGGATGAAAATCTTATGCCATACAAGAGAATGGTGGATGATTTCAAGGCTTACTTTACCACAATCACATTTGAGAAAATTCCTCGGGACAACAACAGAGCAGCTGATGCAATGGCTACAATCGCCTCCCTTGTAATAATTCCAAGTAATGTCAAATACTGTGAGTTCTTGGTTGAACCGCTCTTGGAGCCTGCTTACAATGCACCACAATCTGAAATGATATGTCTCATTGTTGGTCCTAATTCCCAGTGGCATGGAGATATTTATGGCTACTTACATGATAATACCTTACCTCCCGATCTATCCAACAAAGCCCGAAAAACTTTTATTAGTCGAGCTGCCCGTTATGCCATTTTAGCTGACACCCTATATCGTCGGTGTCTTGATGGTAGCTTACTTAGATGTCTTGAGCGTGACGAAGCCAACACTACCTTGCAAGAGGTGCACGAAGGTATATGTGGGGCGCATTCGAGTGGTCCTACCCTGGCTAAGAAACTCTTGCATACTGGTTATTACTAGCCTACTATGGAGAAGAATGCTTATCAGTTTGTTAAGAAGTGCAAGCAATGCCAAATACATGGAGACTTGATACATGCACCAGCACAGGAATTGCAACCGCTTATTACATCATATGTCGGTATGGTGTCCCCCTTTCCATCATTACTGATAACGGTCATCCCTTCAAGAACCAAGATGTTCATGAGCTTTGTGAGAAATTTCATATCCAACACTGTTTCTCCACACCATACTATCCTCAAGGTAATGGCTAGGCTGAGGCCTCTAACAAAAACATCCTTAGAATCCTCAAAAAGATGACCAATGAAGCTGGTCGTGATTGGCATATCCAATTGAACCCTGCCTTGTGGGCCTACCACACAAGTGTCTGCACTCCCACAGGTGCCACTCCATACTCCCTTGTTTATGGTTCTAAAGCTATATTGCCCATTGAGGTCGAGATACCTTCCCTACGGGTCTCTTTGAGTAACTTGATCAGTGATGAAGACTACAGAGTCTCCTGCTTGCATGACTTAGAATTGTTGGATGAAAGAAGACAAACTGCTTTTGATCACCTCAGAGCATATCAACAACGCATGTGTAGAAGTTACAACCATAGAGTCAAATCTCACACATTTGAGGTTGGTGATCTTGTCCTTAAAGAAAATCAAAAGAACCAACAAGATAGAGAGAAAAGAGGTAAGTTTGAACCTAATTGGCTTGGTCCATATATTATCATTGCAGTGTATGGATCAGGAGCATATCAACTAGCAACTCCCGAGGGTGAACCTCTTGAAGATCCAATCAATAGCATTCACCTTCGTAGATTCTATGCTTGAGTATTTTAGAAAAAATTTCTTTAAAAGATCCTGAAAAAATACAAAAAAAATGAGAAAAAGATCCTGAAAAAAATACAAAAAAATGAGAAAAAGATCCTTAAAAAAAAAAATGTTCGTCCATTGGTGAAAACTTGGCAAATAGGCACCTTGGACAAGTACCATGGTGAAACCAGGCAACTAGTGCCATGTGTAAAGATTTGGCTCCTCTTTCCTTCAGTACTCTACGTGATCAATGCCTTATCCATAGCTGCTCTCCCATTCCATGGTAGTCTTCCCCCCCCACCATAGCTTGTGGATTGTTTGCATACCCCACGCAATACTTCTCGTGCATACTACACTAGTCTTATCCCTCATTGGGGCATATTCTTAAACTTAGGAATGGGTTGGGATAGTCGATGTCTCATAGTCGGAGGAACTATCTTCTAAAATGTCCTGAAAAAATCTTAAAAATCATAAAATGTCCTGAAAAAAATCTTAAAATCATAAAATGTCCTGAAAAAATCTTAAAAATCATAAAATGTCCTGAAAAAATCTTTAAAATCATAAAAAGTCCTGAAAAAACCTTCAAAATCATAAAATGTCCTGAAAAAATCTTTAAAATCATAAAAAGTCCTGAACAAATCTTAAAATCATAAAATGTCCTGAAAAAATCTTTAAAATTATCGAATCTCCTGAAAAAACCCTAAAAACTAAAACATTCATAAAACCCTAAAAATCATAAAACTCCTAAAAATATGCAATAAACATTGCAATGACACAAACACTTCGGACAAGCATGCAACTTTGGAACTTCAACGGACTCATGATAGGACAACACTTAAATTGAGCAAACAGAACAACATCTGATCAACTTATACACCCTCACCCATCAACTGTGAACAAAAAAATCATTCAACATGAAACATATTATTTTCTTATTTTCTCTTTATTGTTTTTTATTTTCCTTTTTAGTGACATGTCTATTAGCTTTTCTAGGATGTCTCTGACTAGAGATTTTATCTCCAGGATGTCTTTGACTAGAAAGGCGAGGATGGGGCACATTCACTTGTTTGTTGCTTGCAAGATGTTCCTTAGGAATATGATGACACGTCTTAGGACATGATCACTTAAGATCATTGAGGACATATTGGTATGATACACACTAAGGCATTCCTTTACTGTCTGATATGTTTTCTTTCACGCAATTGGTGTGACTGATTCATTTGGATCTAATTGATATCCAAATATTTTTTGCCTTTTGCTATAATAAGCTCAATGATGCTACAAGCACTTAAAAAGCACAAGAATTCTCATCACCTTTCATATCCTCTTTCTCATCATTCTTCATAATCATCACTTTTCTCTTCTCATCCTCCTTTTCATCTATCTTTTTCATCATCTTCTTCATTCTTCTTATTGCAGTGAGATCGATCAAACACTTTATCCAACTGATGCATGTCTTTGAATCTTTAATCTCTTTTTCAACCAACTTGCTTCGTGCCATCTCAATGCCCCTAGATTCAATCAATCAATCAATCATTGGATCACCTTATCTTGTGCTAGCATCAATCCCTATCAGCTTAATCAGCTCAATCAGCTTAATCAGCTTATCAACTTGGCTATACTATTCATTTACATCAATTGTTCAGTTACGCCTCATCAACTGTACATTTCCATCAAATGTACATCTCAATCTCATTACTTGCACAATATCAATCATCCAATCTTCTCTCCCGTGATCTATCGAGAGATCAATCCCCATCATTCTGTTCGATCAATCTCTCGAGGGGGCATAACTAATCAATCATCATCCTTACCAAGACACCTTTGGGGCATATATCAGTTGATCATTTTCTTTGAAACAACGTGACACGCTGCATTGTCTCAAAGAGGGGCAAAATGTAGACACATAAAAATTTCCATTAATTTGTCCTCATTTAATTTCACATTTCTCCGAACATCGAGCGAGTCCTTATTATTAGACTATTATTTCTCCATAATTCATTATTCATAATTTCCATCTATTATTATATTATTATTCTTAATATCTCATCATTTATCCATTCAATTTATTAAATAAAACATTTATCATATTCATTTATACGCCTTCATGCATTCACCTTATATACATTTATCTATTTATTTAATAAAACCCTTAAATATCCCCTCCTACCACTTACCATTTCCCATTTACCACTTATCTTCCCTATACCACTCATTTTGCATTATCCCATATTCATCCCACAACATGAACTCACCCAGAGAAAATCTATTTAAACAAAGCCCCCTCTCTTATTTGAGCATCTCATCTTTATGCATCGAACTTATGTCAGTTTGTATTCTTCAATATCTTGGCACTTCATTTTCTTTAGCTTCCTTTGCATCAATCATCTTGAATCTCCAAAAAACCATAGCTTCTTGTGTGTGCTTCTAAGAGCAATATTATCTACATAAGATCTTGGTTTAAGGAGTGCAATGGAGTGGATTATGTAACATGAATGTGTGTTTCTTTGTTTATTTTGGCTTTGCAGGTGTGTGTTTTGTAGGTACTTTATTGTTGGATGTTGGAAGAAGCTAAATCCATGATTTAGTTTCCCATTTCCTCCATCTACAACTATAAACAACATGTACGCACTATGTTTGTTTAAATTTTGGGAGTGTGTATAATATGATATTGTATATATAATATGTGTATATAAATATAATATATAATTTTTATATATAATATATATATGTGTGTGTGTGTGTATGTATATAATAATATATAATATATTAAGTATATATATACACACATATAAGTGTATTGTCTCCCCCTCTCAAGCGCATACAAGGTGCTCTCTCTCTCTCTCTCTCTCTCTCTCTCTCTCTCTCTCTCTCTCTCTCTCTCTCTCTCTCTCTCTCCATCACCCTCTCTCTCCCTCCCTCTCCCTCTCTCCCCTTCTCCCTTCCTCCATACCCCATCCCTCTCCCTCTTCTACTCTCCCTCCCTCCCTCCATACCCCACTACAACTGTGTCTGCACTTCTATAGAAGTAAGTGAATTTATTTCTTGTCTGCAACTTCCTCTTTGATTTTTATCATGTATGCTCTCCTAAGAAAATTGACTGATGGATTTATGTGTGCATATTGAATAGGAGGAAGAAGGGTCTGAAATTGAACCATGGGTGCATTACCGTGACAAACAAGGAAACCTGCAACAATATTCTTCTCGAATGTGTTTTTAATGAGCAGAGTAGATGTAGAAAATAGTGTCAACAAAGCAAAATGATGAGTTAGACTACCTGCAATATGTTTTTCAGAAGGAAACAACTGGTAGGAAGAGAAAGAGGGAGAGTAACACAGATGGTGTCACATAGAATGATAGTGGTGGGTGTTTATGGTGAAAATGGATAATAATAATAACAATATTGAAAGGCTAAATGAATTCAACCACAAAACCCTAGCCTAACAATCAACAAAGATCCACTATAACATATGAAGATTACCTAAGACAATGCAAATCACATGAAATCACAAAGATTATACCATCACATGTCCAATAGGGTTTTGATCTCCATTCTTCCTATCTCCATTGATCTTGCTTGATATATTTGCTCTCAAATTTTATATGCACAAGAGCTCAACAAAGAACGGAATGTGGTTGCAAGTAGGATCGTAGTGTAGTCAATTGCATAAAAGATGATTAGCATGAAATGATTAGGATGATTGATTAGAATGCATAGAATGATTAGGGTTTGATAATGAAGGAAGCATCTCCTTATATAGAAGACACTATATGAAATGGAGGGATAAGATTGAGAGGTGTAAAAGGAGGTCAGCTATGATTAGAGGGTAGGTAAAAGAAATAATAAAATAATGAAATGGGTAGGTAGTGTATGAATTAAGAGATGAATGACATGTGTCATGGGTAGAAAAGGCTAATGAATTAATTAAATAAATAAAGATTTATTTAATTAATAGAAGAAGTAGGATAATTAAATAAATAAGAATATTTATTTAATTTAGGAAAAGGATAATTTAAATAAATAAATGTATTTATTTAAATGAGAAATAAGGCTAGAAGAGGATAAATGAATTAATTAAATAAATAAGGATTTATTTAATTAATAGAAGAATTAGGCTTAGATAATTAAATAAATAAACTATTTATTTAATTAGACTGGACAATTTTGGGTGTCTACATTTTGCCCCTCTTTGAGACAATGCGGCTTGTCGCGTTGTTTCAAAGAAGATAATATGAACTGATACAGAGTTGCCCCAAGATGGGAATGATATGCCCCCTCGAGAGAATGGATGAAAATGTATAAAAAGATTGCAGACAATCTCTCGATAAGAAAGAGAGGCTAGAATGGACTGACCAGATAAAGTGACAGAGTCACGGGATAACGAAGACTGACACAGGAGACTAGGGCTAGGGTAGTCTATAAGATAGACCACGAGGGGAAAACATCCTCATTGTCATCCACACATCCAAGAGATCAGAGTGCAAAGCGAGATAGAGCAACAGCAATCAGCAGTGATGGCAATGGCTCACAGATTCGATCACGTTCGCTGATTCCAGAGGCCAGCAGAGGCAGGAGAGCCAGTAAGTACCACAAAACCTCCTTGTACTTTGATGCATTTATTGTTGTCATTAATACATGCTAGGTAATGTAATAAATGCACATTTATGTCAGGAAAATGCATTTGTGTTTGAAAAGTATGAATTTGCATCTTCTAGGTCAAATCGACAGTTCTGTGATGAACATATACTGTCGATTGGATAAGCTGCCGAGGGGATACACTCAAGCAGGTCCTCTAGGAAGACTAGGATAGATCAAGGCACTTTGTGATGAACAATGAGTACCAAGATAGAGTACTTTGTGATGAACAGGGAGTACTAAAATATGAGTAGCACTTTGTGATGAACAAGGAGTGCAAATGTGAGTAACACTTTGTGATGAACAGGGAGTGTCACACACGTAGTACTTTTTGATGAATAGTGAGTACCACTAGGATAAATAGCAACACTTTGTGATGAACAGTGAGTGTCACTAGGGTAGATAGCCATATGCATTTAGATAGCGAGTAGCATTTTGTGATAAACAGTGAATGCCACTATAACTGACATGATTGAGTTGTTTGACTTCAGGAGTATTTGCCGATGCTAGAGTCACGGGAGAGATTCCCGTTGATGCAGAGGTTGCGACCTGAGTTGTCGCTCGAGGATAGAGCTGCCATCGAGGAGATGGGTTTGAGACATGTGCTGTATGTGCCCGAGTTTCGGGCAAACATGGGTTTGCTGACTGCGCTGGCTGAGAGATGGCACTCTGAGACGTGCACGTTTCATCTACCGATGGGTGAGATGACAGTCACCCTGGAGGATGTATATAGGATTATGCAGATACTCATTGATGGGGAGCTGATTCCGTACGATCGAAACAGAGACAGGGATGCCCTTAGACGAGTGTTCTAGGATCCAAGACTGGAGATGAGGGTGGGACACGTGGCATGGGATACCATGACATGGATAGGATTAGCACTACCAATAGTGTTGGCAGGAGTGATCAGTGAGTTCCTCTGTATCAGTTTTGTACCATTTTGTATAATGATGTAGACACCTGCGGGTGATTGTAGCCATATGATTTTGACATCATTGTATCATGACACTTTATATATATATATGAGATGATTCATCTTTGCGGCAGCTATATGCATGTGTACCTATATGATGAGATGTTCTTATGTGATGCTTATGATATGGATGCAAATATGTATATGATGCAATGCAATATTTTTTATTTTTTTTATTTTTTTTTTGTTTATTTATGTTTTATATGTGTATGCATGATGCAAATGTGAATGTAAGTAATGCAGATGAATATGATAATGCAAATGTAAATTGTGCTAATAGGTGTTGTGTGCAGGATGTGATGCAGTTGTGATATCTATATGTATGTATGAAATGCTTATATGTGGTAATGTAGGTGCAACTACATGAAATGCAAATGTTTTTGGTGTGTCATTATACTCAGTCATGTGATAGAAGGCTACGCGGACTCGAGAAGGATGATGGAAGTCAATCAAGAAAGGGGGGATGAAAGACAAAAGATATGAAAGTGAAAGAGCTTCTTGTGCGTTATCATCATTGAGCTTTATTATGGCAAAATAGGTTATGACAATCGAGGCATATGTTCGACCCAGAAAGTCATTGTACCTATTTGCATGGAGATAAGACAGTCACAAACAAGGAATGCCCCAGTTCACACTAGACTCACAGTGTCCTCATATCCTTGGACAAGTCATAGCATTACTAAGAGACAATCCACAGACAGCAAATACAAATAGGTGATGATACCCCATCCTCGCCTTTCTAGTCAAAGACATCTTGGAGATAGAATCTCTAGTCAAAGACATCCCGGAAAAGCTAAAAGACATGTCACCAAAAAAGATGAAATCAAAAGAAAACCAAGACTCGACACCAACATCCATTGTAGTCCTCAAGTTTAGTGTCTCTTGTCACTTGTATAAGTCTTATTTGATTGTGGTCACAATGTTTACTTTCACAGAAAGGATAGATAGCATTGAACCATAATGTTGTCTGAGTCTGTTGAAAGATTTGATTTGTTGAAGCCCATTGTTGCTGCTATGTCTCATCTGAAACTGACTGAATCCATGAAACTGATACTTTATTGTGGAGAAGATGAAACTTTATTGCGGATTTGTGATGCAAATGCTGCTTTATTGCGGATTGTGCGCGGATAGACTGAAGGAAGCTGGAAGAAACTATACTCCTCGAAACATGTGATGTTCTCAGTTCCACACCCATCACTAGACATAGGATTTGCCTTAGCCACAAATAGGATTTGATTTATTATGGATGGAAAGGGAGGTGAAAAGGGAGGTTTATTATGAATGGCTAACCAATCTTGGGTAGATCAATAACAAGCCATGATGGGAATGGGTAAGTTTATTATGAACGAATAGGTTGTGAGTGTGTGCAAAGTGAAATGATGAAAGAGAATCCTGAAGGAGGGAGGAGCAATGTCTCTACGCATGGCGCTGGTGACCCAGTTTTCACCATGGTACTTGCCCAGGGCACCACCGAAGTGGTTTTCACAGTTGGACGAAATTATTTCTCTTTACTTTTTTCGATTTTTCAATGTTTTTTTGTGTCACAAGGCGCCTGTTTGCCAGGTTTTCACCAAGTAACGATTTTTTTGTTTTATAATTTTTTTGTATTTTTGAATTAGGATACTTTGAAGAGCTATGTGTAGAATCTACGAAGGTGCATGTTGTTGATAGGATCCTCCAAAGGTTCACCTTCTGTAGTTGAGAGCTGATATGCACCAGATCCATATGCTGCTGTAATAATGTAAGGACCAAGCCAATTTGGTTCGAACTTGCCCTTCTTCTCTCTGCCTTATTGATTTTTAGGATTTTCTCTGAGAACCAAGTCACCTACCTCAAATGTGTGAGGCTTTACCTTGTGATTGTAATTGCATTGTTCCTTGACTGAATGATGTGTAGCTTGATTGAATGTCTTCCTCGATGAAGGAACTAAGATAGAATTACTAGTGTGTGGACTACACAAGCCCGTATGCATGTCACCTGAAGAAGTTTGGGCATCCCTGATAACAAAGTCCTTCAAGGAAGCTCCATTAAAGGTCCATGATGTATCACCAGAAGGGAAAGGATGTGTGGAACAAGTGGATGAGTTATGAAGGCTTATGATTGTGAAAAGAAGTGAAAGTAGGATAGCATGATGGAGACTTAGGATCAACAAGTATGCTTTTTGATTTAAAATTTTAGAACTTTTGCCCCCAGTTATTTTGATATTAGGGGAGATCAACTCTTGTTCCTTTTCCTTCATAGGATTTTTATCCTTGACTTTGATTTTTGCAGAGTCCAATAGCTTTTGATTTTGATTTGGACTAAAGCACTTTTCTTTATTTTTGACTTTTAGATTTTTCTTTTCAAAGCTTGATTTGTGATCCCCGATTAGTGAGGGATTTTGTAATTGTTGTTGATCCAAGTCTGGGAGAGGAGTGGAAATGGAATGAGTGGATGATATGGTAAAGCTATGTGAGTTCTCAAGAGGTTTGGTGATACGCTCAATAGATTCTTTGTTGGAACCATTCTTAGGACTATTGATATCAAGAGATGCTTGCACCACTAGAGGAGATTTGCATTCAAACTTAGTAGCCACAACACTAGGTGGTTCACACCCAATTCCTTGGCATTGCAAATTGCTTGTAGATTGTTCCTGTTGACAAAATGTGTTAGGAGATAGTGGGAGTTGATCAACATGAAAGATATACTCACCACATCCTAGGTCTTTAATCTTGAACTTTTCTTTTAGCTCTGCTTGTTTTGATGTAAAAGCTTTTAAGGATTCTGGATCAACATATGATGATGAAGGAATAGCTTCTCCATTGACTGGTATTGTTATTTTTGATCCGCTTTGATGGTCACTTCAACTCCATTATATGGAAACTTGATACATCGATGATATGTAGATGGGACTGCGCTCATCTCATGAATCCATGGACGTCCGAAGAGTATGTTGTATGTGAGATCTAGGTCTAGGACTTGACAAACCACATCCTTTGTAACTGGCCCAACTCTGAGAGGTAAGGTGACTATGCCTTTGGATGAACGCTCTTCATCATCATATGCTTTGATAGTAATTTTGTTTGTAGAATTCACAGCTTTGTCGGAATATCCCAATTGTTTAATAGTGCTCAATGTACAAATGTTTAGACCTACTCCTCCATCTATCAGGACTCGTTTGATTCTATGTTTGTGTATGAAGGCTTCAATGTGTAATGGTGCATTATGTGGCTGACTTACAGATGCGTCATCAGCTTCTGTGAATGTAAGGGAGTGTGGAATGGAAAGGTATCCCACCATGGCTTGAAACTGGTCCACATTTAGATCAGTAGGAACAACAGTATCTCTCAAGATTTTGTCAAGAATAGCTTTATGTGCGGGAGATATGTGTAATAGCTCAAGGATTGAAATGAGCACGGGTGTCTTCCCTAACTGTTCTACAAGGTCATACTTAGGTTTGGTTGATGAAGAAGCGATGTTTTTAGTTGGAGCACCTTGCAAAGTGAATTTACTTCGGCGAGCTGTAACATGACATTCAGAGGTAGGTTCGGAAGAAGATCCAATACCTTTTAGGACAATCTTGGGTCTCTGAGTAGAATTCTCGGACGCTTTGCCTTGATGATAATAGTAGAGACGTAATTGTCCATTGATATGTGATTGATAGTTGAATCATAGTTATAGGATGCTCTGGTATAGTTGGTTTGATCCTCTGTGGCTTTAACTTTTCCTTTGTCATGTTTTGGGAATGGTTCCTTAAACATCTCATGTTCTTGATTAGACGAATGTCCCTCAATCTCAATGTCACCTCTATCAATGAGATCTTGTATGATGTTCTTCAGTCGATGACAATTTCCTGTCTTATGACCCTTGCTCTTATGAAATTCACAATACTCATCATCATTCCACCAATTTGGTTTGACCTTTGGTTCATATGGCGGGAAATTTGGAATTGTGATCACCTTGTTTGCCACTAACTTCTTGAAAACTAACTCAAGTGGTTCTCCCAACGGGGTATACTTCCTTCATGATCTAGAAGTTATTTGAGTATTCACTTGATTGTTTGTAGAACTTGATCCAGAAAAAATGAATTTGGGTCGCACTGTGTTGGCATCAACAACACCATCATTGACTGCGTTCTCGTTTTATTCCAAAATCTTGGCTTGTCTTTTCCTTTAAAGTCATCTTTGTTTTCCTTGAATATTTTAATGACTCCTTGTTCAATTAGGACCTTTTCTATCGCTCAGCCTTTTTCAATGACGTCCTTGAAGGTGGACAAACAAGCTTTCCTTAAGTCATAACCAATCTCTTTGTTAACATTTTGGGTGAACATTTCTACCATTTGTTTTTGTGGAATTTCACAAGAGCATCTGCTGGCTAGATTTCTCCATCTTTGTAAAAATGATGCAAAAGATTCTCCCTCTTTTTGCTTAGTATTGCACAAAGTAGTGACTGATATGTCTGTCTCCATGTTGTAGGAGAAATGTTGAATAAATGGCTTTGCTAAGTCACCCCATGACTTAATTCCAGGTGGAAGTTGGGAGAACCATTCCATAGCTTGATCACCTAAGCTTTGTGGGAATAATCTCATCAAATATGTCTCTTCTGCTGCTACCTCAATGCAAGCTGTGAAAAATTGTCTTATGTGTGCCTTAGGATCCCCTTTTCCTCTATACTTATCAAATTTAGGCGTCACAAAGTGTGTAGGAAAAGGAGGCATTGGAATGCTCTTGTCAAATGGATAAGGACATATGTCTCTCATTGTGTATGTTGGCTTTAGTGTATTTATGTCCTCCATTTTCTTTTGTAAGTCCCTGATTTGTTGCTCCAAATTGCTCTTAGGTGGAGATCGACTTCTTGGACCATACCCCATGCTTGAGGCACCAATTGGAGGAGGAGCATGTTGCATATATGGATGATATTGATCATACACATGTTCATATGGAGGAGGTCTGTAATGATGTTGCGTATATGGACCACCTGGTATAGATTCATGTTGAGGAACACCATATCTATTTTGCGCATGTATACCATATTCTACAGGCATGTCATGTTCCATTGTGTTGCCTCCAAATTTGACATGAGGTTTCCTTGTGTCCAAATTTTGAGCATGCCTTTGAACATCCAATTGTTTTGGTGGTTGATCCTTAGCATTAGTATGTGATTGAGCATATTTGTCTGCATAAGACTTCCATAATGGTCTATGAAGGTAAGTATCATATGTTTGACCATGTGTATGTGGGACCTCTGGTTTTTGAAGCAAAGCTGATGGTGATTCAGGTACCATGTGTGGTCCTCTATTTCCTCCACTATTAGGTCTCCTTTGATCCATATTGGAGTGAGGTTGTTGCAAAGGTCTATGTTCCATTATTTGAGACATGTCAAAATCATGAGGTATCTTGGCTCCACTTTGTGCCATCATTTGTAAAAAGTATTGTCTATCCCTCCTCATTATTTCCTCAACCAATCGATTGAAATGGGGATTCATAATGGATTCTTCCACATCTGCTGAATGTACTAAAAAGTTGTCCACATTGTCATTGTGTGTAGCATTGTTGTTTATAGTGTCCATGTTCTCAACATTTGGAATGTTTCTATAGACATCCATGTCAGGTAATGTAGTATGATCAGAATTGAAAAAGATATCATTGTCATACTCATAAGAACTCATGTTTGCGGACTCTTGAGCCTCTTTAGTTTCTCTCCTAGATTTTTGAAGACGGGTTTCAACCATGAACTAGGTATTGACCAAGATGTGAGAGACTAGATGAAAAATGGAAAGAGTATGGAAGACCAAGAGTTGAATGGAATGTAAATGAGTTTGAAGTGTACTTGCAATGTCCAAAGTGTAAGACCAAGTATGTATGTAGTAGAGTAGGTGTGACTTCCAAAGAGAGGATAGTTTCTCTTGATGAGGTAAGTTGACCTTGACTCTAAGTAAAACCAAATGAGACCCAAAGGTAAGAAACCTTGATGAGGGACCACTTAGTAAAGTGTTGTTGTATGTAGTGTGTTGACAAAGTATGATGAGGACAAGCAAGTGACCTTTTGACTCAAGTTTAGACAAATGTGAATGTAATGTAAGGTGTAAAGCAATGATGGATTTTGTGAGACCCAAAGACAAGTTGAATGCTAGATGAAAATCTGGAGAAACAACCTAGGAAGCTCAAGAATTTCAAAACTGATTGCTCTTGTTTGCTGGACTGTAAAATTTTTCCAATTTGTGAAGTTGTGACCAAATCTGAATGTTTAACTGTTTTTCATGACAAGAGGACACAATGTTGATGAGGACTCAATGTTTGCAAGTGTTTAGACTCTCCAAGAAAAGTGTGTTGTTTGATGTAAAAATGTTTTGCATACACTTGAAGACACAAAAGACACAATGTTTTGTTGTTTGGTCTTGAATGTTTGAATGTTTAAAATAAGTCAAGCACAATTCTTATGGCTAGCCAAGACAATAGTTGTTGATCCCACATGGGGTTTTACCCCCGAGGCTACGCTATTCAGAGCGGATACTTAGATGTTTGACCTCACTGGCTCCACCCTCAGCACTCACTTCTCGGGTCAGCCAAGCATCAGTCCCCACGAAAACTCCCCGTGGCGAACTTTGTATCTCTACTAAGAACCGTATGTGTGTGGGCCGCTACCAGAGGTCCGACCTCCTGCCCCAACAACTAGAAGGATTTGGGCTTCTAAAACAAAAAGGTGCTAGTAAGGGCATCCGCTCGTGTGGCCATACATGCGGCACTTTCAGCTCTGTAAATATAGAAGGCTCCCAACCGGTGGGGGTTACGCCCTACAAATGATCAAATAAATTTGATCAAACGGGTTTATGGGGAGACATAGTGTCGGTATGAACTAATCAGCACACATTATCCATAGTTTTCACCATGAATACATTTGTTTATAGTAGTTTGGAAGAGGTGGGTTTTCCTCGCTACCACTTGGGTCATTCTCTTCTCACTAGTAGTCCTAATGACCACACGGGAAGATAGGCCCTCTAAAGATTAAACAAAAAGAGCCTATTGCTCAAGACACAAAAGACAATGATTCAATTTTAGTGCACCAATTGAAGTGTTTGCTAGTCTATGAAAACAAGGCACACAATAAAAATCCAAAAACCCTTTCCAAGGACCTACAACAAAGATTTATTAGTAGTTTGGATTGTTTGAAATAATAACCCCTTCCTGCAAGCACACAAGTTAGGTAAATTTTAGATCCAAAAGACTTTGTGAAATAGGGGCCTTCAACAATGTGTTTTGTTGACCAATTCAAAGATCTGATTCATCATAAAAAAATACCACCTGTAAAATTTCAAGAGATTTCCAGAAATGTAAGAAAATCCAAAAAATTTGCTAATTTGCTCCAAAAATTAATTTTTTATGAAAAATCATAAAAAATTCATATAAAATGTAAAATCAATCTAAAAAATCTACAATTTTTAGTAAAGAGTCTTGATGGTCTTCCAAACTTGCACAAAAAATTTTCTGCAACAAATCCAAGCAGTTTGTGAGATATGAGTAAAATAATGCAAAACCCTAATTTTCAAAGATCTGATTTTTGAGGAATTATTTTGCATCAAATTTAAAATAAAAAAGAATAGATCCTGTGTATAATTATAAGAGATTTCCAAAAATGTAAGAAAATCCAAAAAATTCGCTACTTTACTCTCAAAATAAATTTTTTATGAAAAATCATAAATAATTCATATAAAATGCAAAATCGATCCACAAAATCTACAATTTTTACTGAATCTTTCTAATACTTTTCCTGACTTGCAAAAAAAATTTAACATCAAAATTTGAAGCCGTTTGTGAGATCTGATCAAAATAAGGAAAAACCCTAATTTTTAAAGATCCGATTTTTAGGGAAATATTTTGCATCAAAATTAAATTCACAAAGAATAGATCCTATGTATAATTATGAGATATTTCCAAAAATATAAGAAAATCCAAAAAATTCTCTCATTTTCTCTCAAAATTAATTTTTTATGAAAAATCATAAAAAATTCATAGAAAATGAAAATGTGCTCCAAAAATTCTGAATTTTGGATTGACAGCTTCTGATACTTTTTTCAACTTGCAAAAAAAATTTGGTGTAAAATTTTCTATCCGTTTGTGAGATATGATCGAATCTTTCCAAGATCTTGATTTTGTGTCCAAAACCCTAGCTGCACAAAGTTATTCTCCAAATTGTTATACAAAATAGCAATATAGGGTTAGAAAAATCTGCAAAATACATAGATCTAACAAAAATCCATGTCCCACGGGGCGTGCCAAAATGTTTATGGTGAAAATGGATAACAATAATAACAATATTGAAAGGCTAAATGAATTCAACCACAAAACCCTAGCCTAACAATCAACAAAGATCCACCATAACATATGAAGATTACCTAAGACAATGCAAATCACATGAAATCACAAAGATTATACCATCACATGTCCAATAGGGTTTTGATCTCCATTCTTCCTATCTCCATTGATCTTGCTTGATATATTTGCTCTCAAATTTTATATGCACAAGAGCTCAACAAAGAACGGAATGTGGTTGCAAGTAGGATTGTAGTGTAGTCAATTGCATAAAAGATGATTAACATGAAATGATTAGGATGATTGATTAGAATGCATATAATGATTAGGGTTTGATAATGAAGGAAGCATCTCCTTATATAGAAGACACTATATGAAATGGAGGGATAAGATTGAGAGGTGTAAAGGGAGGTCGGCTGTGATTAGAGGGTAGGTAAAAGAAATAATAAAATAATGAAATGGGTAGGTAGTGTATGAATTAAGAGATGAATGACATGTGTCATGGGTAGAAAAGGCTAATGAATTAATTAAATAAATAAAGATTTATTTAATTAATAGAAGAAGTAGGATAATTAAATAAATAAGAATATTTATTTAATTTAGGAAAAGGATAATTTAAATAAATAAATGTATTTATTTAAATGAGAAATAAGGCTAGAAGAGGATAAATGAATTAATTAAATAAATAAGGATTTATTTAATTAATAGAAGAATTAGGCTTAGATAATTAAATAAATAAACTATTTATTTAATTAGACTGGACAATTTTGGGTGTCTACAGTGGGTATGCGAGAATTCCCATGCAGTTACACAACGCCTATCATCTAAAGAAATTGAAGTCTGTTGTAAGCATGGTAGTGGTAGTATATGATGATCATCACTTGTCAAAAGGCCTGGAAGGGTACATACCCATGAAGGAAATCAAGTGTGTAATTCCTATAAACACAATCGAGATCAGTCCTATAGCCTTGCAAATTTAAGAGCATCATATGTTTTAGAAAGGCAGTACTCTTAGGGTTAGGTCAAGCTCTTACACTTGCTTTTTAGCAAAGCCTCATTGTTTTTTCGCTTGGAGTCTCTCTTATGCTGAAAATAGTCTAACTTAGCTATATCAAAACTAAACTACCAATGTTCTATTGTGTGATGTTCTATTCATAACTTTAAATAATATATCATTTTATTAGCCCACTATATGACCCCTTAGGTGTCATTAGAGGTCATATTGTTTCCTAAGAGGTCATATGGTGTCCTATGACCCCTTAGGACATCATATGACCCCTTAAGACACCATACAACCCATAAGGACATAATACGGTGTCTTAAGGGGTCATATGGCATCATATGACCCCTCGAGACACCATACGACCCATAACAACACCATATGGTGTCCTATGACCCCTTAGGACATTATTTGGTGTCGTTATAGGGCCTATGGTGTGCTAAAGGATCATATAGTGTCCTATGACCCCTTAGGACACCTTATGACCCCTTAGATGTTGTTAGGGGTCATATTGTGTTCTAAGGGTCATATGGTGTCCTATGACCCTTTAGGACACCATATGGTGTCGTTATGTGTCTTATGGTATCCTATGATCCCTAGGACACCTTATGACCCCTTAGGACACCATATGGTGTCGTTAGGGGTCATATGGTCTCCTACAACCCCTTAGGACATCATTTGACCCCTTAGGACTCCATATGGTGTTGTTATGGGTCATATGGTGTCTTAAAAGGTCATATAGTGTTCTATGACCCCTTAGGACACTATTTGGTGTCATTATGGGTTGTATGGTGTGCTAAGGAGTCATATGGTGTCCTATGACCCCTTAGGACTCCATATGACCTCTTATGTGTCGTTATGGGTCATATGGTGTCCTAAGGAGTCATATGGTGTCCTATGACCCCTTAGGACACATGCATGGATCACTAGGATACCATAGGACAGAGAGGGAGAGAAGGGGAGGAGAGGGATGGAATGGGAGAGAGATACACCTAAGAGAGGAGGAGAGTGAGATAGATAGATAGAGACTGAGAGGGAGAGACAAGAGATAAATGAGAGAAAGAGACAGAGAGACCTAAGAAGTGGAGGGAGGGAAGGAGAGAGAGGGTGAGAGATAGAGAGAGTCTGAGTGAGAGGGAGGAAGGCATGGAATGAGAGTACAAGAGACTAGAGAGAGAGGTGCGAAGAGAGGGAGAGAGGTAATGAGAAAGGGAGGGGGAGGAAAGAGGGAGAGAATGAGAGAGAGATACACCTGAGAGAAGGGGAGAGTGAGATAGAGAGATAGAGGATGAGAGGAAGAGACTTCAAAGATAAAGAATGGGAGAGAGAGAGAGAGAGACTTAAGTGAAAAATACCCCCCTTCTCTCCCTCCTTCCCTCCCTCCCTCCCCCTCCTTATTGCTCCCCCCTTCTCTCTCTCTCTCTCTCTCTCTCTCTCTCTCTCTCCCTCTCTCTCTCTCTCTCCCCCTCCCTCCCCCCTCTCTCCCTCTCTCTCTCTCGCTGCCTTCCTCCATACCCCTTCTTCTCTCTCCCTCTCTCCCCTCCCTCTCTCCCTCTCTCCCTCTCTCTCTCTCTCTCTCTCCCTTCCTCCATACCCCTTCTTCTCTCCCTCCCTCCCTCCTCCCTTCTCTCCCCCCTCTCCCTCTCCCTCTCTACCTCTCTCTCCATCCCTACCTCTCTCCCTCTCTCTCTCTCCCTCTCTCCCTCCCTCCCTTTTCCTTCACATTTTCTTTACTACAAATAGCGTGTATGGGGTACTAAGCCTATTAGTTCACTACCCCACCATAACATTTTTAAGGCATAGGAGTGCATACGCGCTACTTATTACTTGTAAGCATGTACGAGGTACTGAGCCTATTAGTTTTCTACCTTGCCATAATATTTTTAAGGTGTAGGAGCGCGTACGGGCTACTTATTAGTACAGGGTAGAAAAAAAGATACTGTTGGGCTTGCCAACATTTTATGGACTAACAGCGCACATGTGGTTATTAATATAGCACGTACGGGGTACCTAGACATAGTTTTATTTTCCCAAGAGCCTCAACAGCCTCAAAAGAAGTTTTTGAGTTCGTTGAAGGCCCCACTGCAACTGTGTCTGCACTTCTATCATTGTTTTATACATAGAAGTAAGTGAATTTTTTTTGTTTTTACATGATTTCAAATGATTGAATTGTCATTCTTATTAGTTTTGTCAATATTATTGTGATTGTTTAATAGTTTTGATTCAAAAAAATAATGATCAGATGCATATTTATGGTTATTTGTTTGTTTATGAACTTTTGTTTACATATATATGTAATATGATTCTATTTAGGACAACCGATATCAACCATGGGAAAGAACAAGCGAGGAACGATGGAACAACGAGAGGCTGAAAATGAAAGACAAAGGAAGTGTATGAAGAAATTACGTGACATAAAAACAATGGGAGAAGAAGGTATGTCATCCTCAACATCTCAATTCGATTTACCAAATGAACATAATGCACCTAATGCAATTGAAGAAGAGACATTTGATTTACCATATGAACCTAATGCAATTGAAGAAGATACCACATTGAATAATCAATTAAATAATGAACATACACGTTCTCTATTTGATGAATTGAATGTACATAATGCACCGATGTTAACACCTCCTAGAATCATTCGTAGGAAACCAAAGTACCTAATCAACATTGATGAGAATATATTGAAGCCAATGCCCGATAAAATGAATGAATGAACTTGTAGGAGAATGGTTAAAAGAATATGGAAAAACAATTTTGAAAACTTAAATCAAACCGCAAGATGTCAATTAATTGTTCAAATGATAAAAAAATTTAATTTTAGAGAGACAATGAAAATTCTAGGCCTAAGATCATTTGAAAGTAATAGTGAAAGAACTATTGTGAGAAATCTATTTGATGCATATCAAGCTATTGGTTCAAAATCACGTACTAAAGATTCTAATGCTACTCGACATATCATTACATCAACCATAATGAGCAAGAAAATAAAAAAAGATCATTTGATAAGAAAAACAAGTAAGTCATTAAATGTTAGTAGAACAACATTAAGTAAATAATTATAGAGGTGAGAAAAAATAGAAGAACCTAACAATAATTCTCTTTGGGCATTCTCGGGTAGACTACCATGCAAAGACAAGGTTGTTGTTTATGCACTAAGAAAATTAATTGAAATTTTTTGGCATGAAAACACAAGAGTTTCACCCAACCAAAGAGATGTTGTTAGAAGGTGAATCGGGTCTACAAATCGTGAGCCACATGCCAAACACTATTTGGATATGACTCAAACTAAATTTTATGAAAGATTCCTTCAAAATTTTCCTCAAATAAGAATTTCTCAAAGATTTTTTGAAATGGCAAAACCTTTTTATATTAATATTAATCATGTATGCACCACGTGTTGTTGTAGGATGCATATTGAATTTTCCATACACTATGATATTTTTCGTCATATTTTTTCTACTTTACACACTAACGATGTTTTGCAAGAATGCAATATACAAGCAACTCCTAAGTCGGTTAGAGAATTTATTTCAAGTGTGCTATGTAATAGATATGATGGTTGCATTTGTTATAAGATGCCTTGTTTGGAAGGTTTTTGTGCTATATTTGGTGGTTTGTAACATTTACCAGGATTTGTACATTTGGAGAGCACACATGAAATTGGTAGGAAACTAGTTTCTTTTGGAAAATACAAGACAGTCACATATGGAGTTAAAGATGGAAAAGATTTGAAGAGATTGTTGGCATTTTTAGTTTGTTGGCATTTTGCATAGAGATTGCATTAATGATATTTTGTCATTGATGTCAATTGAACTAGTAATGGTATTCATGTTATTATTGATATTGTTGTTTTTGATATTGGCTAGTAACAGGTAAGAAGAGCTTTGTGGAAAATGTTGTAAACCGGTATGTAAAGTTTGTAAGTTGAACTAGTAAACTGGTGTAAAGGGTTAAACCTTTCTATGCAATGTAACTGGTAAACCCTATTAGCTATTAAACCCTAACCAATCAAGTTTGTTGGTTTATTATCTGATGAGCGGTAATGATGGAGACACGTGTGATCATTGTATGAGGATAAGTTCAAATTGTTTTGGCATGTTTGGTTATTGTCTAGGGAAGGAGAAAAGTGGATTGCATCTAATGCACAATGCGTGATGAGTTACAAAGTCCGATGAAGCAGTGATCATGGAGCGGTTGGAATTTTCTTGAAGAATTTGAAGAGATTGTCATGATTTCTAACCGTCAAGATTGTACCGACTTTTTTGTAATCTCAATGATGAGAATTAGGTTTTTGTTGTGTTACCGACCTAATTGATTTGTATTTAAGGTCGATGAATTTGTTTGTAAAGGTTGTTGGCAAGATTGATAGAAACCTGTTGAGTGTGTAGTTGCCTAACCAGTGAATGGATCTGCACTTTGAGTGAAGGAAGATTGAAGCTTAAAAGGATCTGATCAAGAAAATGTAGTGCTACTCAAACAGATCAAGAAAACCTATTGTTTTCTAACAATTATAGCAGAAGTGAAATCCCTTAACCAGGTAAGTTCTAACAAGCTTGGTTACTCATTAAATCCTCTAGCAAGGTGGTCCATTAGCTTGGATTCTTAAATCCTCCAACGAGGTTACTCCTAATAGGGTATTGTGCTTTTCATCAAGGCATATTTGTAATTCCCTTAACCGGGTATTCCTAACCGGAATTAGTTCTTAACAAGACTTGTTGTAAAAGCTTTAACAAGCTTGGCTCCTAACAGGGCAAACTTTAGAAGAGTTCAGATAGCTATCCTTGTGAGTCTCATCTCACCGTGGTTTTTACCTATTTGGGTTTTCCACGTATAAACGTTTATGTCAAGTGGTGAATGTTTTTGTGGTTATAATCTTATTTGTTGATTTGATTAACTTCTAATAAGGCATGGTAACTAGAAGCATTGAGAGATGAATATGTTGAGTTATGATTAAACATTGTTGATGTTTACAAGATTGAATTTTTGTATTGTTAAGTTGTCATAACAGTCAAACCAGTTGATGTCAAGTATTCTTATGAATATTGATCTTGACTAACATATGCTTACTTTGTGTGATTGAATTTGAGTTTGGGAACTTTGTATCAGTTTTGCAATATACTGATTCACCCCCCCCCCCCTCAGTATTCTACCAGATACTTATTCTTTCATCATACCATCAATTGGTATTAGAGCATCTCAGGTCCTCTTTAATCTAAAGGCCTAGCAGCTTGAGGAAAAGTTCTTGTAGATCATGATGAAGAAAGAAGGTCCGAAGTTCAACAAAGATAACTATAGAATATGGAGTGACAGAATGAAGATTTACATTAAGAGTCTTGGTAGTTAGTATTGGGATTATATAGGAACTAAGTATATTACACCTTCTGGAATCCTGACTGATGATTAGAAGAAAGAACAACAAGAAAATCACCAAGCATTAGAGGCTATTATCAGTTCTCTATCTGATGTTGAATATATAGATGTTCATGGTCTTGAAACTGCACATGAAGTGTGGCAAAAACTTGAAGAAATTTATAGCGATGATGACCATGTAAAGATTGCCAAAGAGGAGAGTTTAAGAGGAAAGTTTGATGACATGAGAATGTTTGAAGGTGAGAATATCCAATAGTATGGTCAAAGGATTAAAGAGATAGTTGGTGAGATAAAGAGTGCAAGAGGGAAAGTGGAAGATGCCACAGTAATCAGTAAGGTACTGAGAACCCTACTACCAATCTATGCTATCCGAGTTGCAGCTATTCAAGAGCTTAAATCCATTGACAAGACAAAGGTAACTCTTGACTCTATTATTGGCAAACTTACTGCTTTTGAACTAAATGGCTATGATGGTAGTGTACAAAAATCATAATCTGCATTAAGAGCTTCTGTCTCTAACCCATCTATGAGAAGAAGTAGAGATACCAGCCATAGCTATGAATCTAGATCTAGCAGAGATGTTGATGATGAAGACAACTTAGTGGAACTCGAAGCATTGTTGGCAAAATGACTGCCTAGAGGCACTAGTAAATATAGAGGTAAGCTACCTTTAAAATGTTTTGCATGCAACAAGATTGGTCATATAGCAGCTAATTGCCCTAATGGTGAAAATGAATGCAAGAGAGACAAATTTAAGAAGTATAAGGGTAAAGGCAAGAGAGATTGTCTTGTAGCTATTGGCAATGGTATTACTGATGAAGAATTTGATGATAATGCTAGTGAAGATATTGTGTTTGTAGCTATTAAGGAAGAAATATCATATCAGAAGGCACTAGTATCTAGGATGGATAACTCTGATGATTGGATCATTGATAGTGGTTGTTCACATCAAATGATAGGTGATCGAAGCAAATTTCTTTCCCTAAAAGAATTTGATGGTGGTGTTGTCAGATTTGGCAATGACTTACCCTATATGGTTAAACATAAGGGAGTTATTTCTCTTAATTGGAAGAGTAGTGCTGATGATGTCTATTGGGTTGAAGGCCTAAAGCACAATCTTTTGAGTGTGCCACAACTTAATGACAGATGATACCCACTAGAGTTTAGAAATAGAATGTGCAAAATCTTTGACAACAAAGATGAATTGATTGCAACCGAGAAACAGACCAGAGGTAATCTATTTCTCTCAATCCTAAAGTTAGCAACTGTTTGATTGCAAAAATAGTTGATAGCTGGCTTTGGCATAGGATATTTTGTCATATAAATTTTGACAATATTGTTAAAGTAAGAAAGTCTAAGACAGTAAGAGGTCTTCCTTAGCTAGACAAACCGGTTAATGCTCTTTGTAAAGAATTTCAGCTAGGAAAGATGACTTCTTCAACTTTCAAGAGAAAGTCCTTCTCAGCAAAGCACTTGTTAGATTTGGTTCATATAGATCTATGTGGACCAATAAGAACAAGAAGCATTCAAGGTGATAGATATTTCATAATCTTCACTAATGATTGTTCAAGGATGATGTGGGTCACATTCTTGAAGGATAAGAATGAAGCGTTTGGTAAATTCAAGGCATTCAAAGCCTTAGCTGAGAAAGAAAGTGGAAAAAAGATAAAATGTCTAAGAATAGATCATGGCAGTGAATTCACTTCTGTAGAGTTCACTAAGTATTGTGATGATAATGGTATCAAGCGGTAGCTTTCTGCACCAAGGACACCACAACAAAATGCATGGTATAGCAGAGAGAAACAACCGGTTAGTGGTTGAAGCTGCTAGGACTATGTTGATACAAGGAGGTGTAGCAAAAATATTTTGGAAAGAAGTTGTAAGTATAGCTGTCTACACTATGAACCGAGTTCTGGTGAAAAGAGGTAAGGACAAGACCCCATATGAATAGTGGTATCAGAGATCACCCAATGTTAGCTATTTTAAGATATTTGGGAGCAAATGTTTTATCAAAAGAGGTGATTACATAAGAAAGTTTGAAGCTAAGAGTGATGAAGGCATGTTTCTTGGCTATTCTACCAAGAGTAAGGCCTATAAATGCTTCAACAACCGGACACATAAATTTTTGAGAGTGTTGATGTTTGTGTAGATGAATGTCTTAAAGTTTCAGATGTAACCAGTTCTTAGAAGAAGGATGAAGATCCTTGCATTTTTCTTTTGGAACCTAAAACTATTAAATCAAAAACTGGTAAAGCAAATCTTGATGTACTTGTTCAATTAGAACAAACAAATTCAGAAGAAGATGATAATGAAGAAGCTGAACCTGAAGAGAATGATCATGTTATTCCTAGGTATGTGAGACTGAATCACAGTCCTGAACAGATAATTGGGGATAAGGATGCTGGTGTACTAACTAGAAGGAGAATAAGACAAAACTCTTGCATGATCTCCACCTTTGAACCTAGAAGTGCTAAGGAGGCATCTGGTGATGATCATTGGGTGAAAGCTATGGAGGAGGAGTTGGATCAAATTGAGAAGAACAACACTTGGACCTTGGTACCCCAATCGGTAAACAAGAATGTTATAGGTACAAAATGGGTGTTCAGAAACAAGTTAAATGAAGATGGCGTTGTAGTTCGCAATAAGGCATGATTAGTATGCAAAGGTTATGCACAAGAAGAAGGAGAAGATTATGGAGAAAATTTTGCACCAGTAGCAAGACTGGAAGGTGTCATAACATTACTTGCATTTGCAGGTCATAAGAAGTTCAAGGTAACCCAGATGGATGTTAAGTCTGCATTCTTGAATGGGATACTGGAAGAAGAGGTTTATATAGAGAAGCCTAATGGTTATGCATTGACAGAAAATGAAGACATGGTATGCAAATTGCATAAAGCTTTGTATGGATTAAAGAAGGCACCCAGAGCATGGTATGAACGTCTTCATACTCAACTGATGAAGATAGGCTTTTCTAGAACTAGTGATGACAGCAACATTTATCTCAAGTCTGAAGGAGATGAAATACTAGCCAGTGAAGTATTTGTTGATGACATTATATTTGGAGGTAATGATGACATGAGTAATTGTTTTGCAAATGAAATGAAGAATGAATTTGAGATGTCATTAGTAGGGGAAATAAAAAAATTTCATAGGCTTACATAGATAGCAGATGAAGAATGTCATTTTCATTACTCAATCCAAGTATGTGAAAGAAGTTTTGAAGACTTTTGGTATGAGTGACTGTAAACCAGTTGGAACTCCGATGGTTACAGGTTGTAAATTGTCCAAGGAAGATGCATCTAAGTCTATAGATGAAAAAGAATACAGGTCAATGATTTGCAAATTACACTATGTTGTTCACAGTCGACTGGATATTGCCCATACAGTTGGTATTGTTGCTAGATTTTAGAAGAATCCAAAGGAGGCACATCTGATGGGAACCAAGAGAATTTTTAGATATCTGAAAGGTACTATTGACTATGGGTTATGGTATCCATATGGTGAAAATTTTGTTTTGAAAGCATACACAGATGTTGACTGGGTAGGAAATATTGATGACCGGAAGAGTACTACCGGTGGAGCATTCTTTTTAGGAGGAAGGCTAGTCTCATGGAGTAGTAAAAAGAAGAGTTGTACTTCACAATCTACTATTGAAGCTGAGTATGTAGTAGTTTATATGAATTTCACACAAGCTATGTGGATGAGGCACATTTTGGAAGGTTTGAAGATGGAAATCTTAGAACCAATAAAGATTTTGTGTGATAATACAAGTGCAATAAACATTTCAAAAAATCATGTTTTGCACACAAGGACTAAGCACATTGAATTGAAGTATCACTTCTTAAGGGAAAAATTTCAAAGTAAAGATGTTATCTTGGAGCGTGTTTCTACCAAGGAGTAGCTTGTAGATATCTTTACCAAACCTCTGCCTAAGACCACTTTCGAGTATCTTAAAAGTCAATTAGGGGTTGTCCCTCTTCATGAAGTTAGTTGAGCATGATGCTGATTACATCAGTCCCTAGATTACTTGTAGATTCTTACATGGATTGATGAAGAAGTGGATGTATTCCACATGGGGAGCATCAAGTTATAGTATGATGTTGATGCACAGTGAGAGCAGAATTACATATTTTTAATTTCACTTTGGCATTGTTGTCAAAGGGGGAGAAAAATTATGTGATTGGGGAGAAGAATTATGTGGTTGAGGAGAAGAATTATGTGTCTGATTAGGTGAACCGGCGGAAAGCTGAAGATAGATAGAACAAGGTGAATACTTGGTAATGTAAACCAGGATTCCTATTCACCAATCTCAGTAGCAATTAGAGGTGTTGATATTTGTATTGCCATCAATGCCAAAGGGGGAGATTGTTAACATTTTGAGTTTGTTGGCATTTTGCATAGAGATTGCATTAATGATATGTTGTCATTGATGTCAATTGAACTGGTAATGGTATTCATGTTATTGTTGATATTGTTGTTTTTGATATTGGCTAGTAACTGGTAAGAAGAGCTTTGTGGAAAATTTTGTAAATTGGTATGTAAATTTTGTAAGTTGAACCGGTAAACTGGTGTAAAGGGTTAAACCTTTCTATGCAATGTAATCGGTAAACCCTATCAGTTGTTAAACCCTAACCGATCAAGTTTGTTGGTTTATTATCTAATGAGCGGTAATGATGGAGACATGTGTGATCATTGTATGAGGATAAGTTCAAATTGTTTTGGTACGTTTGGCTATTGTCTAGGGAAGGAGAAAAGTGAATTGCATCTAATGCACAATGCGTGATGAGTTACAAAGTCCGATGAAGCGGTGATCATGGAGCGGTTGGAATTTTCTTGAAGAATGTGAGGATATTGTCATGATTTCTAACAGTCAAGATTGTACCGACTTGTTTGTAATCTCGATGATGAGAATTAGGTTTTTGTTGTGTTACCGACCTAATTGATTTGTATTTAAGGTCGATGAAGTTGTTTGTAAAGGTTGTTGGCAAGATTGATAGAAACCTGTTGAGTGTGTAGTTGCCTAACCAGTGAATGGATCTCCACTTTGAGTGAAGGAAAATTGAAGCTTAAAAGGATATGATCAAGCAAATGTAGTGCTACTCAAATAGATCAAGAAAACCTATTGTTTTCTAACAATTACAGCAGAAGTGAAATCCCTTAACTGGGTAAGCTCTAACAAGCTTGGTTACTCATTAAATGCTATAACAAGGTGGTCCATTAGATTGGATTCTTAAATCCTCTAGCGAGGTTACTCCTAATAGGGTATTGTGCTTTTCATCAAGGCATATTTGTAAATCCCTTAACCGGGTGATTCCTAACTGGAATTAGTTCTTAACAAGACTTATTGTAAAAGCTTTAACAAGCTTGGCTCCTAATAGGGTGAACTTCAGAAGAGTTCATATAGCTATCCTTGTGAGTCTCATCTCACTGTGGTTTTTACCTATTTGGGTTTTCCATGTATAAACATTTGTGTCAAGTGGTGAATGTTTGTGTAGTTATGATCTTATTTGTTGATTTGATTAACTTCTGATAAGACATGGTAACTAGAAGCATTGAGAGATGAATATGTTGATTTGTGATTAAATATTGTTGATGTTTACAAGATTGAAATTTTTTACTATTAAGTTGTCATAACAGTCAAACCGATTGATGTCAAGTATTCTTATGAACATGGATCTTGACAGAGATATGTTTACTTTGTGTGATTGAATTTGAGTTTGGGAACTTTGTATCAGTTTTTCAATATACTGATTCACCCCCCCCCCCCCCTTAGTATTCTACCAGATACTTATTCTTTCATCATACCATCAGAGATGTGAGCTAGTGAAAAATGATATATGTGTAGCTGAATTTACGAAAATGTTTCAAGAGAAACTAGTTTATGAGTACCTAATGCATACACATAGAGCACGATGGTTAGATGAGCAATTTAAGTTCAGTAAGGACACATTTCCTCTTGGCACCATTGTCTCTATCATTGATTTTTTTGAAAATTATACACTACAACCTCAAAATGAAGTGCAATCTATGTATTATTATTATACACGTTTCTATTTTTGTACACATAGCATTCATGCATGCAGATGATAGCATAGAGGAGGATATGAATGTTGTAAGAGAGTATCACATCTACATAAGCGATGATCATACTCATTCATTGGAGTTTGTACAAGGATGCTTTAAAGTTTTCTATGATAGTTTAAGGGAAAGGAACATACGATACAACCGACACTTAATATGGTCAGATAATTGCACCACACAATTCAAGAATGCAAGGATGTTTTATTGGTTGACAAGGATGCATACGAAAATGGTGTACAACATTTTTGGAATTTCAATGAGGCTGGACATGGTAAGGGAGAGCACGATGGTGCAAGAGCATGTATAAAACAAGCCCTATTTAGAGAAGAATTGAAGTACGAAGGTGGTGGTTAGTTGATAGATGCGGAAACAATTGTGCGATGGTGTAAGTCTATGATGGGTCCAGGTAATCCAGGTACGTCAATGGTTCATAGATATTTTTGGTTGATCACTGAATCTAACATTGAAAACTATCTAGATTGTTGTACAATTGCAGGATTGAGTGACATGCACTCATTTATGAGTTCAAATTCAAGTTCACTAGTAATTTATATGAGATAGATGTTATGTTTTTTCTCTTCATGCATGTATTGTTTGTGGGAAGAATGTGAATCACAAGAGTGGGTTGACAAATGGTCTTGTAGATCGTTGGTTCCCATTGATACATATCAAATTCCCAAAGCACTACAATTGAGCCAGATGGAGACATCAGTGGATTTTGACCATGCTTCTGACCTAGTGGATTCAGGTGATTTTTTGAGTTAATTTTTTTGCAAGTATTCTTTTTGGTTCATTTTTTTGTACATCATACTTTATTTTTGGTATTAATTAACACTTTATAAAATGCAGGTCATGTGTATGCAGTTGTTGTAGAAGAGAACAATGAAGAAGGAAAGGATTACTGTTTGTGTCGTTGTGTTGATCCAAAAAGAAAATTGATAACCACAATCATTGATAGAGAGGGTATTGAGTACCCAATAGGGTCTGTTGTCATGACAGGAACATGGCTTAGGAGATACCCTATCAAGAATTCTAATGTTTGGTTGTTCGAGGACTTTGAAAAACACAGACATATTCTTCATTTCTCTAACCTTGTTGTTGCAACAAATATTCATTTGATAAAGTATTGTGGTAGACCTCATAACAAGATTTTATGGAAAGTTCATGAATCTAACCACGAGGCAATACTTGACACAATACGGGTTAGAGCGGATCCTGAAGGCTCACTTGATTGATTCTACAGTTTAGAGTAGAATGATTTTGAGAATTTTGTATATATCATCGACGAAATATTCCATATTCATTTTTTGTATATATAAATGCCCATGTGCTGATTTTTTACATGTTTAGGGGCATAATTTTGTATATTTAAATGGCAATGAGCTGATTTGTACATATGTAGATGCCAAATTTTGTATATTAAAATGGCGATGAGCTGAATCGCACATATTGTAATGCCAAATTTTGTGTAGAAGCCCATGAGATGATTTGTAAGACATTGTTTTGTATATTCAAATAGCCAAGATTGATTTGACCATATTTAGAGGCAAATTTTTGGATAATATGTGACTATTTTTTGTGTCTATGCTTTGAGTTTATGTGATGTGATAAGGTCGATCATGAGCATTCTTGATTCTTGTATAATAATGGAGAATTATTTTAGTCATTATTGGGTCATAGGGGTCATAGATTGAGTCTAGATACAATTTGAGCAAAAACTGTCATTATTGTCAAAAAAATTGTCAAAAAAGTTGTCAAGCAACTTGTACATCGCGCTGGTAGGGTATGACTCTCAACATTCTGGTACTTTGGGATGCATGAGAGGAGAATTCCTAACGTAAAACTTCCCACCTAGACGTGCTCATGACGTCAGTTTGTGCACACGACGAACCAAATCAATTCTACCTATCTTGCAACTTTGCATTGCATGTAATTGATGATTTTTGCAGCAGGCAAAAAAATGATACCAATTAAAAATGGCTCCGAGTCGTCAAAAACAAAGATAGGCCATTGTAGAGGAGCCTCACGCGACCCCATAGGTTCAAACAGATCGATCATATGTGTCCTGGATTGGAAGAAATAGTTCGTCAAAGTTTGACATTTTTTTGGACTCAGGGCACTTGAGAGATCGCACTGGTAGGGTATGACTCTCGACGTTCCAACGCTTTGGGATGCACGAGAGGAGAATGCCTAGTGTAAACCTGCCCACCTGGATGCGCTCATGACGTCAGTTTGTGCACACGATGAACTGAATTAATTTTAGGCTATCCTGCAACTTTGCATTGCATGCAACTGACAGTTTTTGCAGTAGGCAAAAAAATGCTAGCAATTGAAAATGGCTCTGAGTCATCAAAAACCAAAATAGGCAATTGTAGAGGAGCCTCACGCAACCCCACAAGTTCAAATAGATCAATCATATGTGTCCTGGATTGGAAGAAATAGTCCGTCAAAGTTTGATATTTTTTTGGACTCAGGGCACTTGAGAGATCACGTCGGTAGGGTATGACTCTCGACATTCCGATGCTTTGGGATGCATGAGAGGAGAATTCCTAGCATAAACCTTCCCACCCAAATTTTCTCATGACGTTGGTTTGTGCACACGATGAACCAAATGAATTCTAGCCTATCCTGCAACTTTGCATTGCATGCAACTGACGATTTTTGTAGTAGGCGAAAAAATGCTAGCAATTGAAAATGGCTCTAAGTCGTCAAAAATCGAGATAGGCCATTGTAGAGAAGCCTCACGCGACCCCGCATGTTTAAATGGATCAATAATATGTGTCCTAGATTAGAAGAAACAATCTGTCAAAGTTTGACAATTTTTTGGACTCAGGGCACTTGAGAGATCGCGTCGGTAGGGTATGACTCTCGATGTTTCGACGCTTTGGGATGCATGAGAGGAGAATGCCTATCATAAGCCTTCCCATCTGGATGCTCTCATGACATTGGTTTGTACACACGACAACCAAAATTTGACCATTGTGAGTGTGAGGGTGCTCTCGCACTACACACTTATTGTTGTTTATATTCATATTGTTGATTACATAGGGAAATATTCATTTAAATTTATAAAAGGGCAGCCACCAAATACAAAAAATACACAATAATGAACTGAATACAAGGATTTTTGTAGGGTTAATTCAACATTTTAGAAATTTTAGCAAATCATATTCCACAATTGCAATGTTTTATATTATAGATTTTTGTTGTTTATATTCATATTGCTAATTACATAGGCAAATGATCAATTAAATTTATAAAAGGACAACCACAAAATACAACGAATACACAATAATGAACTTAGTACATATTTATTGGATCAAATATCAACATTTATATATATCAAAAAAAGTCATGTATGTCAAGTCAATACAAGTATTACAAAAATGTGGCATATGCCATGTCCAAATTGATATACAATAAAAATGTAGAATATATCTACATGTATTGGTCATTCTATGACCAAAACTAACACTATATGATCCTAAACTTGTGGTGGATAATCATAATCGAGCCTCTTTGATGCAGTACGCGGCTCTGTAGATGGTTGCAAAACCACAATTCAAAAGCCAAGTTAGAATTCTTTTGTAGAAAATAGTTCAGAATTAACAACATAACTATGCATTTAACTATAATTCCTTTGCAATTGAAATGTAGATTACCTCATTGGTTGATCTAGGAGCTAATGTCTTCGCTCTCCTCTCCTTGTCGCTCTTAGGATTTTTCTTGAAGACATACTTAAAAGGATCCACGTTATGGTCATACCGTGAAGGGGTCTATTGTAGATTAAATGTACAATTAATACAATGTACTAACATAAATACATAAAAAATGCTTAAAAGCTATAATATAGAGAACAATGACATATCGGCGCCTAAGATGCTTATCCAATGGACTGAGGATGACTCACCATCGATGGAGAAACTGTCGCTATTACCTATACAAAAAATGATCAAAGATTAAAATACAATTAATATAATGATAAGTATTGTAGGTTAAAAACAATTAATGTAATATATCAAACAAAAGTGTACCGGATCCTGAGATGCTTCTCCGGTGCATGGAGGAGGGCTCGCCACTGATGAAGCAGCTATGGATATTTCCTGTATGAAAAAATTATAAGATTATAATATATCACAAGTTCACATGTACGCGTGCATATAATAATTAAATCAAGAAAATAAAGTAGAGATACATACCTCCACCCTCACTTGATCCACGGGCAAATAAGGTGCATTCAACAAATCCACATAGCTCAATGACTGATGTACATGTAAAATAGACAAAAAACACTAATCAGTCTACAAACCCCAACTAATACTTTATTTCAACATTTTCAAAGAATTGTAAAACTAAAAATGTGTTCAATTACCTTCTTCTAACGTTTTGGCATCTTTGAGGAATTATTTTTCTTAGAACGAGGCCTAGACGCGGAGGGGGTACCCTAAAAAAAAATTAACATGAGATATTAGTATAGATAATATATTAAACATAATTTAAAAAATCTAAAATGAAATGAATTGCATATTTCATCAAAACAATACATAAAAGGGGTTGTACAAAATATGATACCGTATAGCTTTGTAGGCCAAAATCGATCGCTGAGAGTGTGATGCCATCAATTTGGGATATTTGGTCCCCTGTCAACACCTACAAACCAAAAATTGGACCAAGCATTAAAGATAGTTAGTATATCTTGTAATATTTTTGAATTCAAAGTGTACTATTCTATTTTAACATGTTACAAAATTTATACCTCAGGCATCGAAGTTGCAGTTGTAGTAACTGCAGGAGGAGTATGGGATATCGTTGTTGCATCCTGAAATGCATATTATTTGTCTCAATTTAAATCGATGTATAAATAAAAACTTATTTATGTACTCACAAATTTAAAGTGATTGATAAATAAAATTCTATGAATTCAAATCAACACACCTATGTCTGTTGTTGATGGGCAAACACCATGTCCATCAACTCATCTGTCAGTGTGAAATCCTCAGTCGTGCAGGCCTGACATCTACTCCTGCAAATTATGCATAGATGAGATATTGATCCATTATCTATCCCTGAGCATATCCCTGAGCAACTAACACACATATGTTCAATGGGCTCTTTGTCGCCACCTGGAGCAACTAATGGCTCATCATCCAGTACAATAGGTTGTGCTAACAACCTCCCATGCTGGATTATGGCACCAATCAATGTTGTGGATGCTTGAAGAGTCTACAGCTCCATCGACTCTTTCAGCTCTACTGGGATAGCCTGATGTACCTTGGGTTTGGGTGCTAGGGGGCGACGACTCTCCAGGGCTACTCACCTATGGGCTCCAGGTCTATCTTGGGCAAAGCTGCCATCTCTACCATGAAACTCTCTCATGTCAAAATAGTTTGGCCACACATTGAGAACAAACTCACAGTATACTTTTCTCAAAAAATGCAATGGCACCTCATAATTATTACAAGGTGGATCATCAAAGACCATCCACCACCTCTACCAAAAAAGATTCTTCATCTGTACATTGGTACACCAATGTATGGGAAACTTCTTTGCATTAAGAGGTAACGACTAGCCAATTTTAGGATCAACAAAAAGGGCACATATTTGTTGTTTACTAATATTTTTGTTTTTCACTCCCTCGTATGATAACCCATCAACATAGTATTGACGACACCTATCCCTAAAGTTTCCCTATTTTGTAATCTCTATGGAAACAGCTATGGCACCACTAGCTAATGTTTCTAGGCTAGTGGCGAGGGATTTATGATTCTCAAGTTCGGATGTTTTCAATTTATCAATCAATCTATTGATTTTAGACATATTTTGCCCTAACTGATTAATTAATTGCTCCTATGTTTCAGGTGTGCAGTCACAAGGAGGAATTGGGGGTGTATCTTGTGGGTTTTCAAGAGGTGCATTTTGTTGTTCTTGTTGTGGATTATCAAAATCTGGTTTTTGAAACAAAAAATGAAAAAACCTAATCAAAATTAATGAAATTAAATTCAAAACGTAAAACAAATTGAACAAATGGGAAAGAAAAACAAAAATTAACAAAAACTAACCTTGATCCATAGTGTCTGGAGGAGAAATGAGGCATCCCGTTCATGGTTTGGTGGAGGAAATGAGGAAAAAAATGTGGCTATCACGAGAAAATAAGACCCAGTTTTTAAAAAAAAATGTTTTTTGCTAGGTACCGTGTACGTGGTCCTTTAGGGCTTATTAGCGCGTACGCACTCACTTTCCTAAAAGTAGCGCGTATGTGCTCACTTTCCTAAAAGTAGCACGTACGCGCTCACTTTCCTAAAAGCAGCACGTACGCACTACCTTTTTTAGGCTCGGGAACAACGTATCTAAGTGTGTACGCGGTGATTTCAAATTTTATAACCGTGTATGCGTTGCTTGTTTTTTCATGTTTTTTTTGGGTGGTGTCCACTTTTCTGACCACCATCTTTGTACACATACCCATTAGCATTAATACAACTATTTGTATTAATAATAATTAAATAGGCAATTAATTGAAAACTCCTCCAACGTCCTTAAATAACTAAGAAAATTAAATCTTCCTATAGATAAACATTAAAATTAAATCAACTCTTATAAATATAAATTATTCATATATAATTAAATTACCCCCTTAGGGGTTTAATTGACCATTGAAATTTAAAATACCCAAAGATAAATATTAATAAAAAAATTAAACATATATATAGAATATAATAGTCTAACCAAGAAAATAAAACCCCAATATTCTACTATAAAAACAATTAATCTTTAATATAAATAATAAACCCCTTTAACATTATAAATTAAACTTTAATTGATATGGGGTTTCCCCATTCACTTTATTTTAAATTTTAAAATGAATCACCTCTATTATTATTTTATTCTTTTTTTTTTTTCTAGCCCCAAAGTTTTAAAACCAAGCCCTAAATCCCTCTTTATATTTATGCCCCACTTTTCTTTTTTAGGGCATCTTGCATCTTGTTTTCTTTTACCTAAACATCTTTTGTTTTTTGCAGGTTGAGGCGATGGCGTCGACAGACACACCTCAATGGTGAAGGATTTCGCAGAGGGTTGAGGAGAAGAGGGTCGAGCCTGTGTGGACATGACCACTGGTGGGTCGTGACTCACATAGTGGTTGCAACTCACATAGTGAGTCGCAACCACTGGTGGGTTGCGACCCACACAGTGGTTGTGGCCACCGTTGGGTCATGGCCACTGGTGGGTTGCGACACACAGTGGTCACAACTCACACAGAGGGTCGCGGCCCACTGTGAGGCACTGCAACCCATAGGGGTGGTGTGGAGCCTTCGGTTCCTCCACCCCTTTCATGTTGTTTTATTATTGTTTTTTTTAAAACAAAAAATGTTTATATATATATATATATAGCTCAAAGTAATATATACACAGGGAATTTAATTTTAAATAGTTATATATATATATATATCTATATATATATATATGAAGGCCTAGCTGCAAATCAAATCTGATTTGCAAGTCTGATACACAGTTGTGATGGGTAAAAACAAAACAGACCTCTTTTCTTTTAAAATAAATAGAGATTTTATAGGTTTACCCTCATACATGAAAATAAGATAATAAAAGACATATTCCTATTTATTATGTTCTGAATTTTAAATCTGTTTTTAAATCTATTTCTTTTCCAGATTGTTATAATGGTGGATTTGGGTTTTATATATATATATATATATATATATATATATATATATATATATATATATATATATATATATATATATGCTTATGTTTTTCCCTTAAAATTTCTACAGTGAAATGTATATCTTCTATTCCTTTTTTTATATATATTAGATTTACTAGTTGCAGAATGAATAACTATAAAGCTTCAAATGAATACTTTTAGATTTAACATTTTTAGTTTCAAGAATTTCAATGAATACTAATATAGGGAATAAATCTAAACTTTTAACTAGGTAATAACCAGAATGGTATATTTAAGACTAACCAATAATATAACTTAGTGTACATAATGAATAAGTCACAAGATTTAAATATGAATTTTAACTTTCTGATTTTACATTCTGCTAAATATTTATTTTCTACTGCAGATTTACTACTAGCACCTTTTTAACATAAGAGTATGCTCAAATAATTAAATGATTTGCAAATATATTTATTCAACATTGCATGTTTAGAATTCATACTAAGCAAGTTTACACCATAAAACTGAGTAAAGGGAATAAAGTGCATTTTATTTAAATGTTTATCTACTCTTTATTTTTATATATATTTCTTTTTCAATAGACATTAAAGCAAAAAATAAGTTTACATTTCCTACTCCATTTCATGATAATAAATAGCAATATAGGACTACTATTTAAATGCTTCTTTGATTTCTTTGAAATTAATATACAACAAAGTAAATATACATTCTTTTCTTTTGAATCCACTTTACAATAATAACAAGATTACAACTTCAAGCCGCTCTTACATTTCTACAAAAATGAGGGCTTGTTACAATACATATTTTCAGAATTCCAAATGAATCTAATAGTTGGCTTTGCACATGAACTAGGATTTTCTCCATCCTTTATCCCAAATGAAAACCTGCAAATAAAACTCATAAGTTGTGACCATGGAGACTCACCTCCCAACCTAGGCTTACAAGAAGCCACCCCCGAGCTAGGAGAACCAAGGCTAAATGGGTTACAAACAAACTCAACCACACAAGCAAGAAGAACTTAAACAACACATGAACTCCCAACCCAAAGATTTCTATTGTCACTATGTGACTAACTTTGTGGGGTGAAGGTGGACCAAGTACCTAGAGGAGATCTGCAAGAAAGAGGAACAAATGCCTTCATAAGGCTACCAAAATAAAACCAACTCAAGTCACATACTTGACCCAAAACAAACCTGATGTCCCCCATGGCTTACAAGTCCATATCTTCCCTTATGACCCCCTTTTGGATAAACATAAATATAATGCAACAATGGTCTCATAACCCTTGTGTATCTCTCTCTTCCAAGAAGAGAGTCTCTACACTCATAGGCTCTTAAGAAAATCTTCACCCCAAGGCTACTCTACCCTCCCAAGGGTGAGTATGGCCTTGAAACACCCATAACACAAAATACTCACACAAATCAAAAAAATAAACACAAAGAAAGAACTCAACATTCAACTCCACAAAACACATAAACAACAAAAGCTAATACAAAAACAATTTTCCTTCACATTTAACAATGGTATTCAAAATGCATGGAAGAACACTACTAACCTTTGATCCTGCAAATGGTATGAGGAAGGGTTGAAGAAGATCAGCCCAATCCACTAGTCTTTTCTTCCCAAAACCCAAAATGTAACTTCTAAATCCAAATTTTCAACAACTACTCTAAGTCTCCAAGATTGGAGAGTGGGTGATCAAAATCCTAAGTTTGAATCCCTTCCCTAAGTAGGCTCTTCTCACACTTTCCAACTTTCTTGGAAAGGATGTGAAATCTGATAGGTTGGTCTTCCCAACCTCTTACATGGTTTCTAAAAATGGAAATTGAAAAAGGTAAGAGAAAGTGGGGAAGAGAAACTATCACTCAAATGGAAGGTTGTCTAACCAAGGAGAAATCCTCAAAAGTTGATTTTTCGTCCATCTTGAAAAACTCACTTTTGAGGTGACTTGATAGTCACATGTGAGTGGTCACATGGCTAAAATTGGCCTTTACCCATAGTTATAACATATGGGCCTTCAAAAATTCCCTAAACCTAACCTTAGGAGTTAGTTTGACCCTCCAGAAACTTACCCAAAGTTTGCCTACGGGTCAAACTTGAGTTGACCATTCTAATGGCTCTCTAGCCAAGACTCTATTGGGACCACACTAAGATATTTTGAATAATGCATTGGTTATACAAATTCCCTCCAAGGGACATGTCATTGCCAACTCACTTCACAACACAAGTGTCAAGTGACACCATAAAAATACACAATACTATAATACACATGGCATGTCCCTTTTTGGAATTAACAAATTTAACAAATACAAATTAAACACACATTCAAGCATTCACATTTACAAATATAAACACATTACATATGAGGTGTTGTCTCTCCAAATAGACAACCCTTGGCTTCACAAACACACATAGGTTTAGCTTGATTCTCCAAATAGTTTCCATGGTCACATGGATTAGTTTTCTTGCACATCTCACTTTGCACATTAGTAATCTCAAATAATCACATGCAATAGTAATATATGAAAATAATACAAATCAGACACTTTGCATACAATTTAAATCATAACAATCAAATTATCAATTATCCAATAGAATCCACATGAAATAATTTACTCAATGGCATCATCATAATCATCATGAAATTCAATCATTCATAAGGCATGCATCCATGTTTTCTGACATCATAAATGTCATACTACAAATCGGGAATAAATGACATACACCATATCAATGTTATCCAATCACTAGATCATATAGAATCTATATCCATAATGTATCAAAATAAAGTATCAATAATAGTTCCAACATGAAAAATAACAGCAATGTTATGACGGCTCGGGGTAGGGCCTCACAATCGCCTACTTCACAAAATATTGGTAGCTTGATATGAGAGATGTCATGTTTTATGCTTTTCTTAGTTATGTCCTCAATTTGGTGAGAGACAATAGGATTGTGAATTTTAACAATACACCCTCTAGAATTTGTACACTCTGTGTGTGTGTGGCTAGATACCTAATAGATTGCTTGGTTGGAGTGACATGGTTCTACATAACCATGGATCTATCTTCAATATTAAGTGAGATGCGCACAATTTTGTTGTTATCAATAACATAAATTTCTTCAATTATTGAATCAATTATGCCATTGGCATCAATGAACCATCTCATTCTCTATAATTCCAAGAATGTATTAAAGGGTTCTTTCATCTGGACTACCTCAAAGTCAACACATTGTTTAATACCTTTAATATTCATCTCTATGGTCTTTTGTGTGCCCAATGTATTCATTTTGGATCTATATACTAGGCATATATTTATAGGGCTTTTCACTAGCTTAGGACTACCCAATTTCTCCCATGTGTTGAATGGTATTATATTCAGGTTTGCTCCTAAATCCACCATCACATATTTCACTTTGTGATGATTTAGCTGAGCATCAATTAACAACAAACAATTTTTGCAACTTTAGTCCTTTGATAGATGGTTAACTTGAGATTTCTTACTCTAGTACTTCCCCAGCTGCTTCAACTTGGCAACTAGGTCATTCTTTCTCATTATTGTGATCAACTCCTTCAAGTTTCAAACATCCTGCTTTGTAAAACACATCGTTTCCTCATGTGATTGCTACTTGATTGTTTTCTGTTGGTTCCCAAATCAATAGATTGCAAAACCCTAAGAGTATGCCAAATTCTATAATCAGGCTTTACAACTGATCTAGCCAATGAACAAGAATCTCCCAAAGGTTGATATCTCATGCTCTTTAAGCTCTGTTATGCCTTGGCAGGTGTACCTTTAATAATTTTAAGCATATTTTTAACTTTTCATATGATTACAATGAAACCCCTCTTAAATATACTTCAAGATGGCATGGGTGCTTGAAATAGACAAACTATCCTTACTTCTTCTACTTCTACTACTATTGAAATGAAAAGAAACAAAACCGAACTTTACTGAAATATTTTAAAAAATAATTAAGATCAGTGCCTTTCTTATAGGGAAATGGAGTTCATACGCATCCACTTTATGATTGTTATTCAAGTTACTTGGCACTTTATTTGTTTATACCTTGCATAAACATGCATTAATGTAATGTTAACAAGTTCTTCTTCTTAATCCAATTTATTCTTCCAATTTGCTATGAATTTATTAAATGGGGTTTAATTCTACCTTACAGAAACCAATTAACTAAGTCACACAAAGTGAGAGAGTTGCATTGATAAATCAGAAATATCCTTGATAAACTGACTCAAACAAATAAGAAAATATCAAACTGGAGACAACCATATAACATATATTAATTATAACCATACAATAAATTGAGAGTAGGAATAGGATTTTTGTATTATGTAATTGCCACTTCAAAGAAAATTACAATAGTTTCTTATATGCCACCACATCTCTCTCTCTCTCTCTCTCTCTCTCTCTCTCTCTCTCTCTCTCTCTCTATATATATATATATATATATATATATATATATATATATTATTGGCCTTGGTTTCTCCCTTATATACAAAATAGGAGAAGAAACAAGCTTTAGGCCATTACAAAATGTCTATTTAAAAATGGAAGGACATGTCTTTTCATTAAATTAAACAATGCCTAATTAAAACATTTGAAAAGTTTGTAATTTAAAAAGAAAGTATTTTTAAACAAGTGTTTAAAATAAAACATGGAAATTGTCAATGAACATAAGTGTGCTCCTTATCATCATATTACGAGTAGTAACCTATGACCAATGGATTTGGCAAGGTTCTACTTCAAGTAAGAGAAGACTTCATACTCACCAGCTGGCTTTTCACTGCATTAATCTTCCGAGGGTTTTAGGTATTGGTTCTCCCACTGATGGACGTCATTAATTACTTGGGAATTTGTAATTTGGCACCTATGGAACATTTTCCATGTGATCCATCCATCTTATATCCATCATAGCTCGTACTTCTGAAACCAACTTTGCATATCCATTATCAAGAGTTATCACTCGGTCCAAAAAAACATTAAAGCTCTGCACACTGACATCCTTTTCTTCTTGCATATGGTGAGGATTTGTGGCACCATCAGAGAAGAGTTTACTTTAGTGGTTAATATTCACCAATGGCGAATATATTGTACTGACCGGGGGTAGCCATGTTGCTAGGAATTTATAAATATTCGTCAAATGTACGACCCAATCGTCGATTGTTTTATGTAATTAATTGCATCTATGTGAATATTTGTCCAATAGAATCCATGTTTTCCACATGGTAAATTCATTTTTTTTGCCTACACTCTCCGAGGTTGCCTTAATAGATGGTCATAATTCGCCAATAGCCATATAAAGACTTATTTGCTAGGAGGACCCAATTTTCTTGGCATTTTGCAGACGCATGTTTCCATTCACCCCAATTTTTGCCAACTCTATTATATATGCCAATTAATTGGACAACACATGATCGCCTCAAAAATTACATAAGACATGTTATAGTTAAGCGAAATTCGCCAAATATTTGTATTCCATATAAAATTCCCGCCGAATTCACCCAATAAGGATTGGTATAAATACATTCAAAGATTAGATCTATCTCTACATAATTTGGTCAGTTCTGGGCTCTCAATTCAAATCAATAGCAAAGTTTCAGACCAGGAATAACCATTGTTGCTGATTGCATTGGCGACTGTTGTGACCTAAAGGTGAGTGATCATATTTTTGAAGTGTTATAATAGTATTATGAATTCATCTCTATCTGTTTGCACTATTGAGTGGATTGCAGTTAGAGAATGTTAGTGACAAGACATTAATAAATGTTGATACTCGATTAGGATAAGATTTGATACATGTCTACTATCTCCAATTCCATTCCAGGGACTTTCTGGAGAACTATGTTCTCTTTAGAAATTTGGGCCGAAATAAAACTTCAGTCATTGATCTACGATCATCGAACGGTTTCAAATCATTGATGGATTTTAGGTACGTGTGACATGTCGATGAGGTCATGCTTATCGATACATCGTGTAAAGTCTGGACTCGACGTGATGTTGCATTAATTAGATAACAAAAATGGATATTAATAGATAACGAAAATGGTAATGAATTTATGGAATCCCCAATAAAATATTTATTTTTCCATAAATAACGAAATATTAGCCAATAAAATTAAATAATTTTCAAATGGTAGATAAAAATCACCCATACACTTAAATAATTTTTCCTTCAAAGTATAACTTTTCACCCATACACTTATATATTTTTTCCTTTAAATGAAAAACATTCACCTCCTACATTATATACTTTCCCCACACAATAATGAATTATTCGCCAGGATTTTATGGAATTTTCATACCCTAAAAGAAAAATCGCCGATACAAATTAATTTTTTTTCCAAATTTAAATTTTTTTTTTGCCATGAATATGAAATTTTCCCCCAAAAAATAATGTTTGATTCGCCAGCATTTTACACTTTTTCCTTGGGGGTGGTTTCTTAAAGTTATCCCTGCATCAGAGTGAAGTCACTTTTCCAATCGTGGAGATCCTTGATGTTCTTGTCCTTGTCTAAAATTGGAGGAATAGTCCAATGTTTGAATGTATGGAAAGAGTCAATTTTTGCCTTTCCTCTTGGCTCTTCTACATGAATATACTTGAGATCTTCAATAACATTTTTTACCATTCTCTCTGTGGATTTGAGAGTAGGAGGAGTGCTTGGATCTCTCTGTAACACCTTGATCAATGTAATTATAGTATGATGTACATGATGCCCTCTTTTGGACAATATTTCTAAAATAGGCTTGTTCTCTTTAAACACCTCCTCTACCTTGTCCATGACATATTTTACCCTCTATATCAATATCTTCTCAAACACACAGAGAGTCTGATGTGATAACCTTTGTTGGTTCTCTTCATTCAAATTCTGAAGCTCTTTAATTTCTTTCTCATATTTTTGCTTTTCCTTAGTCCATTCTTTAGAGTCAACATTTTTATCAATTGGTTTTGGTGGTGAATGCCTATGAATAACAAGTGCTTTGTTTTGGCTGGCTTCTCCTCTGGTCAACTGATATTTCAAATTAACATTTTCAATGTATAATTTATTTATCTCTTTATTCATATCAATTTGAATTTTCTCATATTCAAGTAATTTTTGTTGCATTTCTTTTACTACCTCCTGGGTAAACATAGCAAAGTGCATTGTCATGATGGCCGCCTCCAATGGGGAGGTATCTTTAAGTGTTTTCACTATTGCAACTCCTTGGGTCTCTTGAACCATATCAACCAACTTTGCCTTATCTATATTTTTAAACTTTACCCATGCTACTAGAGTCTCTGTTTTGAGGTTATACCCCGTTCCACTTGTTCCTTGCTCTGAATCAAACTCAACCACTAGCATTGGGTCCTCTTGATGCATAACCTGACCTAACAAAAACATTTTTTTCACAATCATACTAGGAATTATCAACATGTTGCTTTCCATCACCATTTTTCTAGCCTCCTCAGGGGTGACATCAATTTCATCAAATCATAATTGTTGAAAAGTTTTTAGATAGAAATCTCATCATGTTGAGATTCGTCCACACCCATCATATTCATTTATTTTTTCTCTTCAAATTCTTTCATTTTTGTTTTTATCCAAAAATCCTTAAATTCTGGTGTCTTTATAAATTCATCATCCTCTAAAAACTTTAAAGAAATGGCAATTCTTTCATCCTCTTTTCTGGTGGTACATTCTCTTCAGTCTTATTGGTAACACCATAACTGCACTGGCATTCTATTTCCAGTCTTATCAACCATACTCAAATTTATTTTATTTGGCAATATTTGTTTGTTCTAATACAGTATCAAATGACATAACAAACAATAGTGGTGAAAGTCACGGGATCTTCTTTTCTTCTTGAAATCTACTAGTTTCTCATGAATCCTGCTCTTAATCTCCAAAGCAAAATAAAATTCCAAATTCATCTCACAATTATGGTTCCTCATAGCCATATACATCATTGCAATTGGAATCTTGTTTTTAACATCTTCTCCCAATACTTGGCACAAAGAAAAATAGGTTCTCTGAAAATAAACTTGGAAATCATCAACAAGCAAGGGTTCATTCCCAACGACCTCCACAATGCTATTATTGAAACCTCTTTTTGTATTGTAGTGTCATAAAATTGCAACCCTAGCAATTTTTTACTGCATCAAGGTCCTCACACACGCGAGATCAAATCCTCTAGCCTAATCGAAGACCAGAGACTGCTCAACCCTCAGAATTTGCTTCTTCCTTGGCATCTGCATCACCCTATCTGCACTCTGCCCTGGAGAAAGGGGTAGGACAAGAGCATGGTACCCCTATCCCCTCTAAGATAGGGGCATGGAACCCTTGTCCTCCTAGGATAGGGGCATGTAACCCCTTTCCCTACCCTATTTTGGGGCAAGACCTTTCCTAGAGCATACATTGTAGGTTGTGCAGTGAGCGGGAAAACTTCCTCGATGTTGGCATGTGATGAAAATTAGTTTCATTTAACCCTAATTGACATGTATTTAAGAGGCATTTTCCCTCTCATTTGCATATGATTCAATAAGGTGAAATTTGCGATCAAGCATTCAAGAGCATTCAAGCATTCTCAAGTCTCCCTTCAAGGCTAGGTGTTGCATTCAAGTCAAGGATTCAACCATTGAAGAGGAGATTGATTCCAACATTCAATTTCACACAAGGATTTCTATCAACATTACTATCACAACCTCCCTTGAGGTGATTTACAATTTAGTCTTTCATTTACATCTACTTGCAAGTACTTTCTTTCATTACTTGGTTAATTCCAAAACTGTTGGCATAATGGATGAACTAATTATGTGTTGCATTGATGTTTTGTCATTGATGTCAACACTAGTTGTTATGGTTGGTTACCAATAAACAAGTTTTGGTTACCGGTAGAAGATCTAGTGTTACTAGCAGAAGAGACTATCTGTTGGACACTTTTGGCATGTTTGCCCAGTGAAGTATATTTGATTTCATGTGTTATATGCTCCATGAGAATGTTCTAGTCAGTTGGTATTGGCTTGGTAATCGGATGCTATCATACACTCAAGTAAACCCTTACCAGTACTGGTTTAAGGCTTTACCGACAAAGCTTTCATTGAGGAATTGTGACAGGATGCATAATTGGTGTTGGTGCAGCTTCTTCATGGATTTTAGGATGCTAAAGATGTTCTTTGATCGTGCTTCAATTGCTTGAAGGCTTTGATTTGGCATGGTGGACCCAGAATAGGTCTAGTACCTATCTAGGTTATGGACTAGTATCATGCTAACGTGTACTCTACACATTATCGGGATGAATCGAGATGATTTATGGATTTTTTATTATTGTTTTGGTCTTAAGTCGACATGGCATATCATTGTAAATGGAATCATGTAATGATCTTATTGTAATATCTTTAGGTGGCCGACTTAATCGGTTTAGGCCTTAGGGTTTGTATAAATAAGAGATAGAAACTCTTTATAAAGTATCATGGTTATTGAAAAGGTCATGGTCAAGGAATGTAATGTGCGAATATTGTAATATCATTCAGGTAGAGGAGTTGATCGATCATTAGTGATCGAATTGGATTCAGAAGAGGATTTAGTCCTCCGGCACTAAGCTTAACTAGGACTGTAATTAGGCATGGTAGTTGTTATTTCTAGCAGTTCACTCTATTGGATTGTTGTCCATTTATCTTGAGATGGTTGTAGCCTCTCTCTAGTCAGTGAGACTCTTTTGTAATGAGCAGTACACTCTAGGCAGTGTGCCTTCCTGCAAGTGCATGCCCCTCATTGTAACACATACTTGCTATAGAAGTATCATCTGACTGTGGGTAGGATTCCCACCATGGTTTTTCCCTTTCCAAGTTTTCCACGTACAAATCATGGTGCTATGTGGTATGGTTTCTTTGCATTAATTATCTGGTTAACTGTTAAGTTGTATTGTTTACCGGTATCTGTTCCTACCGGCATGTGTTTGTGCTTTACCAGTACTTGATTTGTTTAAGGTTGTATTGTGGATTAAAAGTTATAATATGTTGACAACTGATTCAACCCCCCCCCTCTTAGTTGTCCACCAGTTATCCTAACAATTGGTATCAGAGCTTTGGTCCTCTTTTTCAGAAGCTTAGCCGCTTGAGGTAGATCCTATGGCAACTAACACTTCTAATCCACCAACAACTATTTTCAAAAGAGAAATCCCTAAGCTTGATGGAACAAATTATGGGATATGGAAAATTCAAATGGAGACTCATCTTATATGTCTTGGCAAGGATATTTGGCAGATCACTGAGAAAGGATACACACCTTATGATCCAGCATCTGGCAATCCTGCTCCTGCAGACTTGGATAAGAATATTGAAAATGATTGCAGAGCTAGAGAAGCCCTCTTGTGTGCACTTACTGATCAACAGATTATGGGATTGACTGACAAATCATCGGCTAAGGTTATGTGGGACAAATTGAAAACTCTGAATGAAGGTGATCCTACTGTCAAAATTGCTAAACTTGATGGTTACCGGGTAAGATATGAAAACTTGAAAATGGAAGATAATGAAAGAATTATTATGTTTATGGAAAGAGTAAATGAGATTGTTATGGGAATTCAATGTTGTGGAGGATTTCTAAGTGAAGATGAAATAGTTTCCAAAGTCTTGAGAGCCCTTCCATTGGCTTACAAGATGAAGGAAACTGCAATTAATGAGTTAAGAACAATGGCAAACACCTCAGTTAACAGAGATATTCTGATTGGGAAATTATCTACTTTTGAGATTGAAGAATTTCGATCTTCTGAAACTGTAAAGTCTGAACCTTCTTTTCATGCATCATCATCAACATCTACCAACAAAAGTGACTGGAAAGCCCTCTATGCAAAAGAAATGGAAGACATGAGGAAAGAAGATGAAGAACTTGAGCAACTTGAAGCTTTATTTGCTAGAAGAGTACCTAAAGGACTAAGTAGAAGTAAGTATGAAGGAAAAGCACCTTTTAAATGTTTTGCATGTAATAAGATTGGTCATTTTGCATGTAGATGTCCTAAAAGGAATGCAAGGTTTGAGGAAAGAGTTAAGAAATATTTTAAGCCTAACCTGAATAAATATAGATTCAAGAAAAGTAAACAATGCTACATAGCAGATGAGGAAGGAGTAACTGATGACTCTAGGGATGAACCGGTAGAAGACTCTACTAGTGGATCTGGAAATGGAAAGGAATGGGTGTTCTATGCTTTGAAGGAAGATGAACTAGAACCAGCTATCAAGAATGAAGAAAAGGCCCTGGTAGTAAAAGTTGAAGATAAGGATGAATGGGTAATTTATAGTGGATGCTCACATCATATGACTGGAGATAAAGGGAAATTTTTGTCCTTGCAACAATACAATGGCAGTCAAGTCAGATTTGGAGATGACAAGGCATGTATGATCAAAGGTAGAGGTATTATTTCTTTGGATGGCAAGCATAACACTGATAATGTCTATTATGTAGAAGGTTTAAGGCATAATCTTTTGAGTGTTGGTCAATTGGTTGATAAGGGTTTTCAACTTCAGTTTAAAGATAAAAAATGCAAAATCATTAACAAGACTGGTTTGGAGATTGCAATCGGTATTCAGACATGAAGTAATATCTTTCACTTGAACACTAGTAATAAGACATGTTTGATTGGTCATATTGATGAGAGTTGGCTATGGCATAAGAGGTTGTGTCATGTTAATTTTGATTTTATTGTTAAGATCAGTTCAACTAAGGCAGTTAGAGATATACCTAAGATTATGAAGCCTCATAATCCGGTATGTAAGGAATATCAATTGGGTAAGAAAGTCAGAAATTATTTTAAGAGCATACATGATAAATCTAATGATGTACTTGATTTGATTCACACTGACCTATGTGGTCCAGAAAGGACCAGAAGCTTTCAAGGTGATAGGTATTTCATGTTGATTATTGATGACTATTATAGAATAATGTGGGTGACTTTTCTAAGGGAGAAGTCTAAAGCTTTTGAGAAATTCAAGATCTTTAAAGTGAAGGTTGAAATAGAAACTGGATTGAAAATCAAATGTCTAAGATCAGATCATCGCGGTGAGTTCACTTCTCATGAATTTAACAGTTATTGTGAGACAAATGGAATCAGGAGACAACTATTTGCACCTAGGACTCCTTAGCAAAATGGAGTAGTTGAAAGAAAGAACAAAACCATTTTGGATGCAGCTAGATCTATGATGATGGAAGCCAATTTGCCTCATATCTACTAGAGAGAAGCAGTGAGTACAACAGTCTACACATTCAATAGAGTTCACATCAAAGGTGAAACCAATAAGACCCCTTATGAACTATGGTTTGGACATACACCTACTGTTAAGTATTTCAGAATTTTTGGAAGTAAATGCTATATCAAAGAGATGATTCAATTGGAAATTTTGATCCTATATGTGATGAAGGGATATTTCTTGGTTATTCAATTATGAGAAAAGCATATAGATGTTATAACAAAAGATTGCAGAAAATTGTGGAAAGTGCTAATGTGAAAGTGGATGAACAGTACAGAAATCATTCTATATCATATGAAAAGGAACCAGCAGTGGAATTGATCATAACTAAACCGACAATGCCTCAACTGATACAGGAAGTTGAGATAGTTACACCGACACAATCAGAAAATTCAACTGTGACTGATGATCAGAGTAGTGAACCTGAAGTTCAAAAGACGCCAAGGTATGTAAGATTAAATCATTCTGAAGATCAAATTATTGGAGATAGAAACAAGGGAGTTATGAAAATAATAAAACTAGCAAATGAAGAGGTATGTCTTATTTCTCAAGTTGAACCGACAACTGTTATTGAAGCTTGTAAAGATAAACATTGGTTAAAGGTTATGAAAGATGAATTAGATCAAATAGAGAAGAATGAAACTTGGTCTTTAGTTTCCCGACCTAAAAATAAGAATGTTATTGGAACTAAATGAGTTTTTAGGAATAAACTGGATGCGGATGGTCAAGTTATAAGGAACAAGGCTAGATTGTTTTGTAAAGGATATTCTCAAATGGAAGGAATTGATTATGGTGAGACATTTTCACCTATAGCTAGAATTGAAGTTGTTAGACTATTTCTTGCCTATGTAGCTTATAAGAACTATAAGATTTATCAAATGGATGTCAAATGTGCATTTTTGAATGGTGAGCTTGAGGAAGAAGTTTACATTGAGCAACCTGATGGATTTTCACTGACAGATGATAAAGATATGGTTTGTAGATTGAAGAAAGCTTTATATGGATTGAAACGAGTTCCTAGAGCTTGGTATGCAAGGTTGGATAAATATCTATTGAAGCTTGGTTTTAGTAAAGGTAGTGCTGATAGTAATCTATATTATAAGATCACTAATAATGATATTCTGATTATTGAAGTTTTTGTTGATGATATCATTTTTGGAGGAGAAGATAAACTGTGCATGGAATTTGCTAACAACATGAAAAATGAATTTGAAATGTCCATGATTGGTGAGATGAATTTTTTCTTAGGTTTGTAGATTACTCAAACTAACAAAGGCATTTTTATCTATCAAACTAAGTATATGAGGGAATTGTTGAAGAAGTTTGGTATGGAGAATTCCAAACCGGTAAGTACTCCTATGGCTACAAGTGATAAATTATCTATCAAGGATACTTCTACACAGGTAAATCCGACAAGGTATAAGTCTATGATTGGTGGTCTGTTATATCTAACTTAGACTAGACCTTATATTATGAGTGCAGTAAGTATTGTCTCAAGATATCAAAGTAATCCTAAAGAAAATCATGAATGTGCAATAAAGAGGATATTCAGGTATTTGCAAGGAACAACAGAATATGGTTTATGGTATTCCAAAAATGATGATTTCACATTATGTGCATATACTGACTCAGATTGGGCAGGTGATACTGATGACATTTAGAGCATTTCTGGTGGAGATTTCTTTCTTGGAAATAAACTAGTTTCATGGATCAACAAAAAATAGTCATGCATTTCTTTATCTACTGCAGAAGCTGAGTATGTTGCAGCAACAACTAATTGCACTCAAGTCTTGTGGATGAAGCAAATGTTGAAGGATATCAGGGTAAATTTTAGTGAACCAGTAGTTATCTACTGTGATAACTTTGTAGCTATTGACATGTCTAAGAATCTGGTATTTCACTCTAAGACTAAGCATATTTCAATAAAGTATAACTTTCTAAAGGACAAGGTTGAAGAAAAGGAAGTCAAATTGGTTTATGTGAACACCAAATAAAAGATTGCAGACATATTCACCAAACCATTGTCTAAGGAATCATTTGAGTATTTGAGAGACAGGTTAGGGGTTTCTGCCCCTTCGACAGAGACTTGATTGATGAAGTTTGTCATCATTCCGGCATGCATTACCAGATACATTATTCATTTTGGCACTGATGAGTCATGCTACTACTCAGGGGGAGTAGTCAGCATTGAGATTTAGAGGTTTATATTATTGCTTTGATATTTTTGTCAAATTTATGGCATTGATGTCAAAGGGGGAGTGATAGTAATGTGAAGAATAATTCAGAACCTTATAGAGATATCATTCACAGGGGGAGAGTTATCGATTGTTGGTTGTCTTCCAAAGGGGGAGACTTGTTTGGCATTTCTTGGTACTTAGATGTTTTTCACATGTTGTGTTGCCATCAATGCCAAAGGGAGAGATTGTTGGCATAATGGATGAATTGATTATGTGTTGCATTGACATTTTGTAATTGATGTCAACACTAGTTGTTATGGTTGGTTACCAACAAACAAGTTTTGATTACCGGTAGAAGATCTAGTGTTACCGACAGAAGAGACTATCTGTTGGACACTTCCGACATGTTTGGATCGGTGAAGTATATTTGATTTCATGTGTTATATGCTCCATGAGCATGTTTTGGTCAGTTGGTATTGGCTTGGTAATTGGATGCTATCATAAACTCTGGTAAACCCTTACTGGCACTGGTTCAAGGCTTTACCAACAGAGCTTTCATTGAGGAATTGTGACAGGATGCATAATTGGTGTTGGTGCAGCTTCTTCATGGATTTTAGGATGTTGAAGATGTTCTTTGATTGTGCTTCAACTACTTGAAGACATTCCTTTGGGGTGGTGGACCCAGAATAGGTCCGGTACCTATCTAGGTTATGGACCAGTATCATGCTAACATATACTCTACACGTTACCGAGATGACTCAAGATGATTTATGGATTTTTTATTATTGTTTTGGTCTTAAGCTGACATGGAATATCATTGTAAATAAAATTATGTAATGATCTTATTGTAATATCTTTATGTGGCCGACCTAATTGATTTAGGCCTTAGGGTTTGTATAAATAAGAGGTGGAAACTCTTTGTAAAGTATCATGGTTATTGAAGAGGTCATGGTTAAGGAATGTAATGTGTGAATATTGTAATATCATTCAGGTAGAGGAGTTGATTGATCATTGGTGATCAAATTGGATTCAGAAGAGGATTTAGTCCTCTGGCACTGAGTTTAACCAGGACTGTAATCAGGCATGGTAGATGCTATTTATAGCAGTTCACTCTATTGGATTTTTGTCCATTTATCATGAGATGGTTGTAGCCTCTTTGTATTCAATGAGACTCTTTTGTAATGAGTAGTACGCTCTAGGCAGTGTGCCTTCCTGCAAGTGTAGGCCCCTCATTGTAACACATACTTTCTGCAAAAGTATCATCTAACTGTGGGTAGGCTTCCCACTGCGGTTTTTCCCTTTCCGAGTTTTCCACATACAAATCATGGTGTTATGTGGTATGGTTTCTTTGCATTGATTACTTGGTTAATTGTTAAGTTGTATTATTTACCGGTATCTATTCCTACCGACATCTGTATGTGCTTTACCAGTACTTGATTTGTTTAAGGTTGTATTGTGGATTAAAAGTTATAATTTGTTGACAACTGATTCACCACCCCCCCCTCCTCTCAGTTCTCCACTGGTTATCCTAACAAAAATTGGTGTTTGACCTAAAGGAAAACCCCCAATTCCAACCCATTTTCCTCTCTTTTTTGTGTGTAGGTTGCAGGTGCGTAGTTGTACTTTTGGATTAAAGCTCCATTTGCAGAGGCGGAAAAACCCTTTTCATTTCATGGATTTTTTAGAGGACCGTGTACATTCCCGCCACAGTCCGAGCAACTTTTCCTTAAATTTGCGGGACGACTTCATCTCGACATATTACTGCCAGATCCAGGTGCACAACTTGATCCCATACTCTGATCTCAAGTTATAATCAGTTCTTTGTCACTTTTGCACTACATCATTCAGTCAATTCCTTTATATTTCAAATAGGAAGAGGGGATTATCTTATCATTCCCATTTCACTCAAAATTCTATCTTCTTCTTTGAAGGTTGAATCTAGTGAACTCTCCTCTCCTCTTCCAATGCAATTGGGTGAAAAGTGTTTGAAGGGAAATCTGTAGTGAAACTCTCATCTCTCCTTGGAGGGAAAGAGCAGTTTTCCTCTTGATCTCTCATTCACACATGTTTCACCCACCAATTCACATTGGCCCCATTACATCTATAAAATGGGAGCTCAGCTCTCCTATATGTTTTCCATAATCTATTATAATCCTGCTCAAACTTTAGAAAATCAATTTTGGTAATGGCTTGTATGTTTAACATAAAACAATCTATGATAGTTGACCTATTTACTACCAATAGAGGGTCTCCATTAGGCATTCTCATTTTGGTAACTGGGTGATAATTGTTAGCAAGAGTTTGAATCAATTCCACATCAACAAATACATTCGGTGCTATCAATTTTTCAAAATCCAGGGTCCAAGGGTTCGATACTAGAACCTTCCCATCCTTGTTTTTATAAAAATATAAGAATAGCTCTCTACCGGCTATGGGAATAATGGTGTCTTTGCACCCTTGCATACTATCCTAAAAAGATCTCTTTTCTCCAGTATCTTATGATTGTGGTAAAGCATCTAGGAGAGATTTTTGGAGAGGTCTCTTCTTAGAGTTTGATGTCTCACCCCTTTGTTTTGAGCTCTCGCCTTTCTTTGGCATTGTTGTCAATCTACTTCTAACTCAAATTCAACTAGCTATTCCTCAAATTCTTCTCAATTCATAGATCTTTAGGGTTACAATACTTACTTGTGATTATGTAGTAACTCCTTTGGTGTCGTAGAGCTCAAATCCTCAATTTCTTCAGATGCAAAGTAATTTTTTTCAAGTGGAGCTCTTGTTTTAATGTGGGTCAACAATTGTCACCTCAACATTTAATTCAAGTGTGCCAATTTACTTCCACCACCTTTCCAAAAATTAAGTCATGTTGTGCTTACATCATCATCCTTTTGTTTCTTTGATTATCGCTATGTTGCAATTTTCATATAGGCTCTTGTTCCGACCATTGCAAAGTTGCAGTAATAGCCATCGTACCGCAATGTCCTTTTACACCCTTTTATGTTTCCTGCAATGTCGCGATGTCATTTCTCTTATTCATCGCTTTATTGCATTCTTATTTCCCTTTAGCTTTCAATTGCATGCGGTCTAGCAGTACGTCATTATTGCTTTACCATAGGGATTATAATCATTCATTATTCCCTTTCCTGTGAGACCGCAATAAGATTATATATATTGTACCCTCTTACCACTGTATCGCTTGACACCTTTATGTACGTGGCTCCACTACTGCAGTATTGCAGTAACGATCACCCCGTTACCACTGTGTCCCCTTATGTCACGCCTTTTCATTTTGGGATAATGCGATGTCCAAAGTTTCTCTTTATCAGATGTGTCTATTTTGGTTCCAAAAAGACAGTATGGATTGACTAACATGTGTGTTAGTCACACATTTTATACCGTTGATTTTGCAATTAACAGCTGCGATTGACTAACCTGTCACTAACACGTTGTACGAAAGGTCTGTTTTGGAGCCAAAATAGCTTCAGCCCTCTTTATCGCCTTATCACCACATTACTCCAGTATGGTTGCCAACATCCTGCGGTATGGCAGTAACTTATCATGATATCGCTAAACCACAAAGTTCATAAACATTTAATGTTCTATCTTTGTGGGACTGCAATGCTACTTTATCCCTTTGTCACCATATCACAAAATGTTTAATAGGAGACATTTAGTGACTTGCGGGATGGTAGTGTATTAACTTAAGGCCTTTTATTGTTATTTCCATCCCGCAACCTTGTAATTACTTTAGAGTATCACCCATGCGGTACTGCGGTATGCTTCATTTAAATCTTATTTACTTTATCACTATCCCGCAACCTCCTTGCAATCATGGGACATGGTGCTTGCAGTATTGTGGTAACCTATGGAAAGGGGGTAATTTTAGGTAATGCAATGAGATAGTCATAGTCAGAGAAATGAAAATAGGGATTTTATGCTAACGAGGAATAACTAGACATAAAGGATCTTCATAGGTGATTAATACTTGACATATGGGTGGGTAAACTACAAGCCTGAAATTCATGATTTTTTAAAAAAAATTGAGGGGTCCTAACATTTTCTTCAAGCTTCTTCCACCATCTTATCATTTTCTCTTTGGTCTGGTTTAATCAAGGCAAAATCCTCTTCATCTACTTTTTCTTCTTCTTCCTCTGAATTGTAATAACCTTCAAAGATCTCTTCTACAAGTGATTTATTTTTGCCTTTCTCTATGTTTGTCCCTTGTCTAGTCACAACATTAGATTTTTTCTTGATTGTGTTTTTCTTCTTCCTCTTCCTACCAGTTCTTCTCTAGAGTTATCTTCTTTCTATGTGTCAGAGGTCCACACATCCATCCTATGACAACTTTTGATTCCTTGAGGTGGTATCCTCCAAATTACTTTGGCTCCCCTTTGCAGTTCATCACTTGAGGAAGGTTTCTCTCCGTCACTATAGAAATATTTATATTTTTCATAGTTAAACATGGTACGACCTTCACCTCCACAAAATGTGCATTTAAGCCTCTTTTTAGTCTAGCATTCTGAGGCATAATGTCTAATCTTTCCACAATTAAAACATGTAGCATTGTATTTTCTCCTATTTCCTCGATCTCCTTTGTAGTTATTGTTCCTATTGTAGACACCTAAAATTGTCCTATTTAATTAAATAAATATCTTTATTTATTTAATTATTTTAACCTAATTCTTCTATTAATTGAATAAATCTTTATTTATTTAATTAATTCATTTATCCTCTTCTAGCCTTATTTCTCATTTAAATAAATACATTTATTTATTTAAATTATCCTTTTCCTAAATTAAATAAATATCTTATTTATTTAATTGATCTCACTTCCTCTATTAATTAAATAAATCTTTATTTATTTAATTAATTCGTTAGCCTTTTCTACCTATGACACATGTCATTCATCTCTTAATTCATACACTACCTACCCTCTCATTATTTTCTTATTTTCTCTACCTACCCTCTAATCATAGCCGACCATTTATCTTTTACACCTCTCAATCTTATCCCTCCATTTTTTTATAGTGTCTTCTATATAAGGATATGCTTCCTTCATTATCAACCCTATGCATTCAACCCCTGAACATATACATTCTAATCAATCATCCTAGCATTCGATCTTTCATATGCGATCTTACTTGCAACCACATTTCCATTCTTTGTTGAGCTCTTGTGCACATAAAATCTGAGAGCAAATATATCAAGCAAAATCAATGGAGATAGGAATAATAGAGATTCAAACCCTATCGGACATGTGATGGTATAATCTTTGTAATTTCATTTGATTTGCATTGTCTTAGGTAATCTACATATGTTATGGTGGATCTTTGTTGTTGTTAGGCTAGGGTTTTGTGGTTGAATTCATTTAGTCTTTCAACATTGTTGTTATCCATTTTCACCATAAACATTTTGGCACATCCCATGGGAGATGGATTTTTGTTAGATCTATATTTTTTGCAGGTTTTTCTAACCCTATATTACTGTTTTGTAAAACAATTTGGAGAATAACCTTGTGCAGCTAGGGTTTTGGACACAAAATCAAGATCTTGGAGAGATTTGAACTGATCTCACAAACGGCTAATAATTTTTGCACCAAATTGTTTTTGCAAGTTGAGGACAATATTAAAAGTTCTCAATCCAAAATTTAGAATTTTTGGAGCACATTTGCATTTTCCATGATGTTTTTATGATTTTTCATAAAAAGATAATTTTGAGAGCAAATTAGTGAATATTTTAGATTTTCTTATATTTTTGGAAAGCTCTCTGACTTATACGCATGATCTGTTCTTTGTGATTATAATTTTGATGCAAAGTATTTCCCTAAAAATTAGATCTTTAAAGATTAGGGTTTTTTATTATTTTGATAAGATCTCACAAACGGCTTTCAATTTTGGCATCAAATTGTTTTTGCAGGTTAGGAAATTTATCAGAGGTGTGCAATAAAAATTTCATATTTTTCGGATCAAGTTTTCATTTTATATGATTTTTTATAAAAAATTAATTTTGAGAGAAAATTAGCAAATTTTTTGGATTTTCTTACATTTTTGGAAATGTCTTAGAATTATAAATAGGATCTGTTGTTTGTGATTTTAAATTTGATGCAAAATCATTCCTAAAAAATTGGATCTTTGAAAATTAGGGTTTTGCATTATTTTGCTCATATCTCACAAACTACTTGGAAAGTTTGCAGGAATTTTTTTATGCAGGTTAGGAAGACCATCAGGAGTGTTCAATAAAAGTTTCATATTTTATGGATAAATTTTTCATTTTATATGAATTTTGTATGATTTTTCATAAAAAAATTAATTTTTGGAGCAAATTAGCAAATTTTTGGGATTTTCTTACATTTCTAGATATTTCTTGAAATTTTACAGGTGCTATTTTTTTGTGATGAATCAGATCTTTGAATTGGTCAAAAAAATGCATTGTTGAAGGCCCCTATTTGACAAAGTCTTTTGGATCTAAAATTTACCTAACTTGTGTGCTTGCAGGAAGGGGTGATCATTTGAAACAATCCAAACTACTAATAGATCTTTGTTATAGGACCTTGGAAAGGGTTTTTTATCTTTCATTGTGTGCCTTGTTTTCATATATTAGCAAACACTTCAATTGGTGCACTAAAATTGAACTAGTGTCCTTTGTGTCTTGGGCAATAGGAACTTTTTGTTTCATCTTTAGAGGGCCTATCTCCCTGTGTGGTCATTAGGACTACTAGTGAGGAGAGAACGGCCCAAGTGGTAGCAAGGAAAACCCACATCTTCCAAACCACTATAAACAACTATATTCATGGTGAAAACTATGGATAACGTGTGCTGATTAGTTCATACCGACACTATGTCTCCCCATAAACCTGTTTGATCAAATTTATTTGATCAATTGTAGGGCGTAACCCCTACTGACTGGGAGCCTTTTGTATTTATAGAGCTGAAAGTGTCACATGTATGGCCACACGAGTGGATTCCCTTACTAGCACCTTTTTGTTTTAGAAGCCAAAATCCTTCTAGTTGTTGGGTCAGGAGGTCGGACCTTTGGAGCGACCCACACACATACGGTTCTTAGTAGAGATACAAAGTTCACCACGGGGAGTTTTCATGGGGACTGATGCTTGGCTGCCCCAAGAAGTGAGTGCCGAGGGTGGAGCCAGTGGCGTCAAGCATCTAAGTATCCTCTCTTAATAGTGTAGCCTCGGGAGAAACCCCATGTGGGATCAACAACTATTGTCTTGGCCAGCCATAAGAATTGTGTTTGTCTTATTTTGAACAATCAAACATTCAAGATCAAACATCAAAACATTGTGTCTTTTGTGTCTTGAAATGTATGCAAACCAAATTTACATCAAACAACACACTTTTCTTTGAGTCATTTTTGAGTCTACACACTTGCAAACATTGAGTCCTCATCAACATTGTGTCCTCTTGTCACGAAAAATAGTCAAAAATTCAGATTTGGTCACAAGAAACAACTTCACAAATTGAAAAAATTTATAGTCCAACAAACTAGAGCAATCAATTTTAGAATTATTGAGCTTCCTAGGTTATCTCTCTGGGTTTTCATCTAGCATTCAACCTATCTTTGGGTCTCACAAAGTCCATCATTGCTTTATATCTTGCATTACATTCACATTTGTCTAACCTTGAGTCAAAAGGTCACTTGCTTGTCCTCATCATACTTTTTCAACACATTACATACAACAACATTTTTCTAAGTGGTCCCTCTTCAAGGTCTATCACCTTCGGGTCTCATTTGGTCTTACTTAGAGTCAAGGTCAACTTACCTCATCAAGAGAAACTATCATCTCTTTAGAAGCCACACCTACTCTACTACATACATACTTAGTCTTACACTTTGGACATTGCAAGTACACCTCAGATTCATTTACATTCCATCCAACTCTTGGTCTTCCATACTCTTCCATTTTCATCTAGTCTCAAACATATTGGTCAATACCTAGTTCATGGTTGAAACCCGTTCCCAAAAATCTAGGAGAGAAGCTAAAGAGGCTCAAGAGTCCACAAACATGAGTGCCTATGAGTATGACAATGATATCTTCTTCAATTCTGATCATACTACATTACTTGACATGGATGCCTATACAAACATTCCAAATGTTGAGAACATGGACAATACAAACAACAATAATACACACAATGACAATATGGACAACTTTTCCGTACATTCAGCAGAAGTTGAAGACTCCATTATGGATCCCCATTTCAATCGATTGGTTGAGGAAATAATGAGGAGAGATAGACAATACTTCTTACAAGTGATGGCACAAAGTGGAGCCAAGATCCCTCATGATTTTAAAATGTCTCAAATAATGGAAAATTGACCTTTGCAACAACCTCACCTCAACATGGATCAAAGGAGGCCTAATAGTGGAGGCAATAGAGGACCACATCTTGTGTCTGAATCACCAACATCTTTGTTTCAAAAACTAGAGGTCCCATACACACATGGTCAAGCATATGATACTCACCTTCACAGACCATTATGGAAGTCTTATGCAGAAAAATATACTCAATCACATACCAATGCTAAGGACCAACCACCAAAGCAATTGGATATCCAAAGGCATGATCAAAATTTGGACACAAGGAAACCCCACATCAAATTTGGGGGAAACACATTAGAACAAACTCATGACATGCCTGTAGAGTATGGTATACATGGACAAAGCATATATTCCATTCCTCACCATGACTCTATACCAAGTGGTCATTATATGCAACATCATTATAGACCTCCTCCATATGAACATGTGTATGATCAATATCATCCATATATGCAACATGCTCCTCCTCCACCCAGTGGTTCAGGCATGGGGTTTGGTCCAAGAAGTCGATCTCCACCTATGAATAATTTGGAACAGAAAATCAAGGACTTACAAAAGAAAATGGAGGACATAAATACACTAAAGCCAACTTACACAATGAGAGACATATGTCCCTATCCATTTGACAAAAGCATTCCAATGCCTCCATTTCCTACACACTTTGTGACACCTAAGTTTGATAAGTATAGAGGAAAAGGGTATCCTAAGGCACACATAAGATAGTTTTTCATAGCTTGCATTGAGGTAGCAGCAGAAGAGACATATTTGATGAGATTATTCCCACAGAGCTTAGGAGATCAAGCTATGGAATGGTTCTCCCAACTTCCACCTGAAATTAAATCATGAGGTGACTTAGCAGAGGCATTTATCCAACATTTCTCATACAACATAGAGATAGATATATCAGTCACTACTTTGTGCAACACCAAGCAAAAGGATGGAGAATCTTTTTCATCATTTTTACAAAGATGGAGAAATATAGCCAGCAGATGCTCTTGTGAAATTCCACAAAAACAAATGGTAGAAATGTTCACCCAAAATGTTAACAAAGACATTGGTTATGACTTAAGAAAAGCTTGTTTGTCCACCTTCAAGGACATCATTGAAAAAGGCTTAGCGACATAAAAGGTCCTAATTGAACAAGGAGTCATTAAGATATTCAAAGAAAACAAAGAGGACTATAAGGAAAAGACAAGCCAAGATTTTGGAATAAAAACAAGAACACAGTCAATGATGGTGTTGTGGATGCCAATATAGTGTGACCTAAAATCATCTTTTCCGGATCAAGCTCTACAAACAATCAGGTGAATACTCAAACAACTTCAAAGTCACAAAGGAAGTACACTCCATTGGGAGAACCACTTGAATCAGTCTTCAAAAAGCTAGTGGCAAACAAAATAATAACAATTCCATATTTGCCTCCATATGAGTCAAAGATCAAACCAAATTGGTGGAATGATGATGAGTATTGTGAATTTCATAAGAGCAAGGGCCATAAAATAGGAAACTGTCATTGACTGAAGAACATCATACAAGATCTCATTGATAGAGGTGACATTTAGATTGAAGGACACTCATCCAATCAAGAACATGAAATGTTTAAAGAACCATTCCCAAAGCATGACAAAGGAAAAGCTAAAGCCACAAATGACCAGACCAACTATACCAGAGCATCCTATAAGTATGATTCAACTATCAATCACATTTCGATGGACAATTATGTCTCTACCATTATCATCAAGGACAAAACACTTGAGAATTCTACCCAGAGACCCAAGATCATCCTGAAAGGAATTGGATCTTCTTCCGAACCTACCTCTAAATGTAATGTCACAACTCGTTGAGGTAAATTCACCTTGCAAGGTTCTCCATCTAAAAACACCACTTCCTCATCAACCAAGCTTGAGTATGACCTTGTAGAATAGTTAGGGAAGACACCCATGCTTATCTCAATCCTTGAGCTCTTACGCATATCCCCTACACATAAAGCTATTCTTGACAAGATCTTAAGAGACACAATTGTCCCTACTGATCTAAACGTGGACCAGTTTCAAGCCATGGTGGGATACCTTTTCGTTCCACACTCCCTTACATTCACAGAAGCTGACGACACCTCCATGAACCAACCACATAATGCACCTTTACACATTGAAGCCTTCCTACACGAACATCGAATAAAATGAGTCTTGATAGATGGAGGAGCAGGTCTAAACATTTGCACATTGAGCACTATTAAACAATTGGGATATTCAGATAAAGTTGTGAATTCTACAAACAAAATTACCATCAAGGCATATGATGATGAAGAGCGTTCATCCAAAGGCATAGTCACCTTGCCTCTCAGAGTTGGGCCAGTTATAAAGGATGTGGTTTGTCAAGTCTTAGACCTGAATCTCACATACAATATATTACTAGGACGTCCTTGGATGAAATGAGGGCAGTCCCATCTACATATCACCAATGCATAAAATTTCCTCATAATGGGGTTGAAATAACAGTTAATGGTGATCCTAATCCATTCATATACTGTAATAACTTGAGACCAAAAACTGAGATGATCATTCCAAGTAATAGGGAAGTTTTCCCTTCTTCTGCATACATTGATCCTGAATCATTAAAACCTTCGACATCAAAACAAGGTGAGCTTAAAGGGAAATTTCAGGACAAGGGCATGGGTGAATACACTTTGAATCAAACCATGTGCTTACAACAAGTTATGAGTTCACCAAAAGAATATGGAAGACCACATCCTAATAAGCAGGTATCTATCATTATACTCAAATGGGACCCTACTATCTTTCAAAGATGGGGTGAACTAGAACAAGAAGACTTATACAAAATGCTTTACAAAGACCCTGAAAATGATACACAAGATCACATCAGCCTACCATGTGAAAAATATGGCAAAGGGTTCAAGATCATACAAAAATTTGGGTATGATGGAAAAAGTCCTCTTGGCTTAAGAAAGGAAGGCATCATTGAACCTTTACAACCAAAATTAACATTAAAAAAGGAACGCTCAAAAGGACTTGGTTTCATGTCTTCCAAGGAAAACATTTGAAAGATAGAAGAAGCATTACAAATCAAAGCTGCCAAAATTCAACAAGAGAATCGCTATTCCACATATTCCAATGAATGGGAATGGGATTCAGAAAAATCTTCCAGTGACTATGAACTCATCGAGACATTCATAGAACCAAGTGAACCCACAGAAGAAGAGGAATTTTATAGAAAATTCAAAGTTGGTCAAGAAACAACCCCTGAGGATCCCACACAGTCCTTGCCTCTAGGTTCTAGGTCGAAATCACGAAGAATGAGAATACCTATCCTGGAATGTGCTACTAGTGATGACAATTTGGATTCATTCACGATCAAGATGGATGAGGAGAGTTCCAACGATGACCTCGATAACTACCTCGACATACCTGAATATAACTACATCTTCACCCTTAGCCCTACTAACTTCAGAGACATCAAAGGCCTTCCCCTTGTTCACCACCAACTTATTGACTGGGATCATGAAGGACCTGCACAGTTCGACACATTCCAAAATGATGAAGCCTTTATTGACTATCTAGGCATATGAGATGATCTTCCCCCTAGGGACCATAAGGCAAGATACACTATAGAACTCAATAGCATGGCATATTTTGGTGAGGGTGTCAGGCCTTTCAGTCGCAAAAGCTTAAAAATAAAAACAAATCAAGGGTCTTATGGTGAAAAACACGTTGTGGTGTTGTCTGACCCCAAAAAAGTAAAAAGAAAGGACGTATTTGAGGGCGAAAACCTCTTTGAGGCACCCGAAGATGGAAGGCTCGACATTCTCCCAACATCATATGAAGAAAAATCATCTATGTTGGTAGAGGAGACCATCAAAACAAACATTGGTACAGAAGAAAATCCACATAACATATTCCTGGCACAATCTCCGATGGAGACAAAAAGATCAAAATTCATAAGTTTCTTCACAGAGCGACAAATCAATTTTGCATGGTCATACGCTGATATGCCTGGATCGAATCTGGATTTTGTAAGGCATCATTTGACAGTTAAATCGGGGGTAAAACCAGTAAAATAGAAATTAAGAAAGATGCATCCACAAGTGGTATTATTAGTCAAAGCAGAGCTTGAAGAATTATTAGATGTCGAATTCATATGCCCAATTGATTATCCTGAATGGATCTCCAACTTAGTACCTGTTAGTAAACCAGATCATAGCATCAGAATATGTATAGATTTTAGAGACATCAACAAAGCTTGTCCTAAGGATGACTTTCCATTACCAAACATTGATTTGATTGTAGATCTCACAACAGGTCATGCAATATTCTCTTGGATGGATGGATTCTTTGGTTATAATCAACTAAAAATCGCATCTGAAGATCAACACAAAACAACATTCACTTGTCCTTGGGGAACTTTCTGCTAGAATGTCATGCCCTTTGGGCTAAAAAATGCAAGCACTGCATATCAAAGAGCCATGACTACTATCTTTAATAACCTCATGCACGTTACTGTGGAAGATTACGTTGACAACCTCTTGGGAAAATCAATAGATAGAGATACACATTTGAACATACTTTCAATCATTTTTGATCGGTTGGAAAAATACAAAGTAGGATTAAACCCCAAGAAATGTGTCTTTGGAGTAACCTTCGGGAAGCTCCTAGGATTCATTGTCTCAAAAAGAGGAATTGAAGCCGATCCAACAAAAGTCAAGGCCATCCTAGAGATGCAACCACCAAGAAATATCAGTCAACTTCGATCTTTTCAAGGGAGACTCCAGTCCATATGAAGATTCATAGCACAACTTGCAGATAAATTTAATCCTTTTCAGCACTTGCTACACAAAAACATCAAATTCAAATGGGATGATAACTGTAAACAGGTTTTCCGGATACTCAAATATTATCTTTTGAATCTGCCAGTATTGATGCCACTAGTTCCAAATCAACCTCTATTATTATACATATCAGCTACTTCAACAGCACTGGGGGCACTCTTAGCACAACAGGTTGCTAAGGGCAAAGAAAAGGCAATCTACTACATCAATCGCACATTGGTGGGATATGAGCTAAACTACACACCAATTGAGTGTGTGTGTCTCACTGTGGTCTTTGCTTTGCGGAAATTATGACATTACATGCTAACTCATAAAACTAAGTTGGTCGCAAGGATCAATCTATTGAAATACCTTCTTAATAAGGCAACGCTTACTGGTCGACTAGCCAAATGGGTGATGCTCCTGAGTGAATTCGACATTAAGTATGTGGAAAGAAAAGAAATAAAAGGGCAAGCTATTATAGGATCAATTATCAAATTCTCCCATGATAGATGATGTTCCTCTAACTTCAAAATTTCTAGATGAATCCATCTTAACAGTGTCACACACAAAGCCTTGGCAGCTATACTTTGACGGCTCGTACACACAGCATGGGGTAGGAGCTGGCATCCTCTTTATAACTCCTCAAGGGGATTCTATACCAAAATCATATCGATTATCATTTCCTTGCACTAATAACATAGCAAAATATGAGGCATTGACAACTGGATTAAGGATTGTCATTCAGTGGAAGATCCAAGAACTTCATGTTTTTGGGGACTCCCAACTTGTGATTTGTCAAGCAACTGATGACTACCAAACAAAGGATGAGAAATTAATGCCTTACAAAAGAATGGTGGATGACCTGAAACAACATTTCATGAAGTTAGACTTCAAGCAGATACCAAGAGAGCAGAATCGAGTTGCGGATGCCATGGCTACAATTGCTTCACTAATCGATCTACCACAGAATGAAACCCGCTATGAGTTCTTGGTGGATAATCTTTTGGTTCCCCCATATGAGATCACTCCTACTGAAATGATATGTGTTGTTGGTCTTGATTCCCCATTATATGGCTCCATTTTCACATACCTTCGTGACAATACCTTTCCTCCTGACTTATCTAATAACCAACGTCGCACTTTCAATCACCAATCTTCTTGATACGCCATTTTAGTTGATATCTTATACCATTGAGGACTAGATGGCACTCTTCTTAAATCTCTAGAAGGGGATGAAGCTCAGATTGCATTACGTGAAGTTCATGAAGGGATATGTGGTCCACATTCTAGTGGTCCTACCTTAGCCAAGAAACTCATCAGGACTAGACATTACTGGCCCAATATGGAAAAATATTCATATCAGTTTGTTAAGAAATGTAAGCAGTGTCAACTTCATGGAGACCTCATTCATGCGCCAATGCAAGAACTTCAACCAATTGCGACTCCTTGGCCCTTTTGTCAGTGGGGACTTGATCTCATAGGCAAGATTCACCCTCCTTCCTCCAATGGTCATAAATTCATCATCATTGCCACAGAGTATTTCACAAAATGGATTGAAGCCATGCCTCTTACACAAGTCATTGGAAAACAAATTGCTACATTCATTCTCAACTATATCATTTGTCGATATGGTATTCATGTTTCCATCATCACTGATAACGGGCGTCCCTTAAAAAATTAGGATGTTTGTGAACTCTATGATCGCTTCCATATTATTCATCATTTCTCCACACCTTATTACACCCAAGGCAACGGTCAAGCTGAGGCATCTAATAAAACAATCTTTAAAATCCTAAAAAAGACAGTCAATGACGCTGGTCGCAATTGGCATATCCAACTTAATCCCGCACTTTGGGCTTACCGCACAAGTGTCTGCACACCTACAGGAGCTACACCTTATTCATTTGTCTATGGCACTGAAGCTATCATTCCTATCGAGGTCGAGTTACCCTCTTTACGAGTCTCTTTGTGAAACATTATCAGTGATGAAGACTACAGGGCCTCTCGCTTACAAGAACTTGAACTATTGGATGAATGAAGACAAACTACTTTTAATCATGTCAACGCTTATCAACAATGAATGAGTTGCAGCTACAATCATAAAGTCAAGCCTCGTACATTTGAGGTAGGTGATTTGGTTCTCAGAGAAAATCCTAAAAATCAGCAAGACAGAGAGAAGAAGGGCAAATTCGAACAAACTGGCGTGGTCCTTACATCATCATAGCAGCATATGGATATGGTGCATATCAGCTCTCAACCACAAAGGGTGAACCTTTGGAGGATCCTATGAACAACATGCACCTTCATAGGTTTTACACATAGCTCTTCTGAGTATCCTAATTCAAAATACAAAAAAATAAAAAAAATAAAAAATAAAAATTCAAAAATACAAAAAAAATCATAAAAATAAAAAATCATTACTTGGTGAAAACTTGGCAAACAGGCGCCTTGTGACAAAAAAATTGAAAAACATGAAAATATTTCGTCCAATGGTGAAAACCACTTCGGTGGCACCCTAGGCAAGTACCATGGTGAAAACTGGGTCACCAGTGCCATGCATAGAGACATTGCTCCTCCCTCCTTCAGGATTCTCTCTCATCCTTTCACTTTGCACACACTCACAACCTATTCATCCACAATAAACTTTACGCATTCCCATCATGGCTTGTTATTGATCTACCCAAGATTGGTTCACCATTCATAATAAACCTTCCTTTTCACCCCTTTCCATCCATAATAAATTAGCTCCTATCTGTGGCTAAGGCAAATCCTACATCTAGTGATGGGTGTGGAACTGAGAGCATCACATGTTTCGAGGAGTATAGTTTCTTCCAATTTTCTTTAGTCTATCCGCGCACAATCCACAATAAAGCAACATTTGCATTGCCAATCCACAATAAAGTTTTGTTTTCTTTGCAATAAAATATCAGTTTCATGGATTCAGTCAGTTTCAAATGAGACGCAACAGCAACAATGGGATTCAACAAATCAAATCTTTCAACAAACTCAGACAACATTATAGTTCAGTGCTATCTGTCTTTTTTTGATGAAATTAAACATTGTGACCACAATCAAATAAGACTTATACAAGTGACAAGAGACACTAAACTTGAGGACTACAATGGATGTTGGTGTCGAGTCTTGGTTTTCTTTTGATTTTATCTTTTGGTGACATGCCTTTTAGCTTTTCTGGGATGTCTTTGACTAGAGATTCTATCTCTAGGATGTCTTTGACTAGAAAGGAAAGGATGGGGTATCGTCACCTATTTTTCTTTTGTTGTCTGTGGATTGTCTCTTAGTAATGCTATGACATGTCCAAGGATATGAGGACACTGTGAGTCTAGTGTGAACTAGGGCATTCCTTGTTTGTAGCTGTCTTATCTCCATGCAAATAGGTACAATGACTTTCTAGTTTGAACATATACCTCGATTGTCATAACCTACTTGCCATAATAAAGCTCAATGATGATAACGCACAAGAAGCTCTTTCACTTTCATATCTTCTATCTTCCATCCCCTTTTCTTGATTGACCTCCATCGTCCTTCCTGAGTCTGTGTAGTCCGCTATCACATGACTGAGTATAATGACACACCAAAAATATTTGCATTTTATATAGTTTGCACCTGCATTATCACATGTTAGCATTTCATACATACATATAGATATCACAATTGCATCACATCCTGCACACAACACATGTTAGCACATTTTGCATTCTCGTCATGTAAATAGTTATTTGCATTATCATATTCATCTACATTTCATACATTTACATTCACATATGCATAACATTTAAAAACATAAAAGAACAAAAATATTGCATTGCATCATGTACATATTTGCATCCATATCATAACCATCACATAGAAACATACATCATGAAACATCTCATCACATAGGTACACATGCATATAGCTACGACAAGGATGAATCTCATATATATATATATATATATATATATATATATATATATATATATATATATATATATATATATATATATATATATATATATATATATATAAGTGTCATGATACAATGATGTCAAAATCATATGGCTACAATCACCCAAAGGTATCTACATCATCATAAAAAATGGTACAAAACTGATACATAGGGAGCCCTCTAAGGCTATGATGAACTCCCTCCCTCAGAGCCGCCTGGCCTCGATGGAGTCTGAGCCCTAGAAGGACCTGCCCCAAAATCATCTCTCTTGTCCCCTTTGTCTGGTGGTGGTGGAGGACCCATGACCCCACTGCTAGATGCTTGTCTCTTGTCCCGCCCTCCAGCAGTCATCGTTGTCTGCGATGGTCTACAGAAGCTCCTAGCCCACTACTCTGGTGGCAGTGCTCCATAGTATAGGTCTCTCCAGTAGCCTATCTCCACCTCGGCTCATAGAACATAAGCATATCCAGCTTATGTGTCCTCTATCACCTGCCTCCCTACCCTCAGTGCTATCTCAGCCTCTGTATAGCACTGGATAGCCTGATCCCGCTCCCGCTCAGTGTCCCTCAGCTATCTCCTAAGCCTATCCCTCTCCCACTCGAGATCCTGGATCTCATCTACCTATCCCTAGTAGATCTCCCTCAACTCCAATAACTCATCCTCCTCCTCTCCCCCCTGTACCTGTGGCTACTCCTATGGTTACCCCTGTCCATGTACCTGTGGCTGCCCCTACCCTTGTCCCCGTCCCTGTCCCCCTTGTACCTGTCTGGGACCCTGTGCTGCCGAAACTTGTAAAGGCAATCCACCTCTGCCTCTCACCACGTGAGCCTGTCTCTCCTCTCCACCCTCTCTCCATAGAGCCACTCTCCTCTCTCCTATCACACCCCACCTCCTTCGTTGGCCTCTACCTCTGCCATCTCCATCATCATCCTCATCACCTTCGCTATCTCCATCTATCTACTCCCCTGGGTCTGACAGTCGTGGAAATGGATGCTCAACCCAATATGCAGTATACTCTGCATTCATCCCTGCATCCTCTATCTCTGGCCACATATCCCAAGGCAAGGGAATCATCTCTACCAGCTACATCACTACCTGATCATATGACAATAATGGCCCAAAGTGTGCCTGATCCCTCACTGTCCGAGCATACATCCCGGAACCCCAGGGCATCCGCTGAATCCTATTGAACTACCTGCCAACCATGTCCACCAACTGCCTCTCTAGTATGTAGGGTGTCCACCCAATCAGCTACCTACTCCTGAATGTATACGATAGCTCCACTGCATCATCCTCCCACTCCTTGCACTCTCAGTATGGTCTCCATACCACAGTGTCAATCTCATCGATGACCTGGTGCCAATACTCCAATCTCTCAGTCCGCGGCTGAGATGTAATCATATCATATAAATGCACAAAACTACACCCATGGCCCCTGCCTTTGAAATGAATTGGTCGGGTAACCAACAGATGCTCATAAGCCCATACCTGCAATAATGTCACTCTACAACCCAATCCTACGGATCCATGGTATACAAACTGATGAAGCTCATAGTACAAATGTGCTAGCACGCACAGTCCCTAGGCATATCTGGTATGTTGTGTCTCCAATGTGCTCCCCCAACCCACAGCCAACCCTCGTGTCACCCTATCTGGACATAGAAACCCACTGATCACTCTTGCCAATAGTAATGGTAGTGCCAATCTTGTTTGTGTCATGGTATCCCATGCCATGTGTCCTGCTCTCCTCTCCAATCCTGGATACTGAAACACTCATCTCAGGGCATCCCTATCTCTGTCTCAATCATAGGGAATCAACTCCCCATCGATCGGTATCCTCAGAATCATGTAAACATCCTTTAAGGTGACTATCATCTCACCCATCAACAAATGGAAACTACAAGTCTCTAAGTGCCATCTCTCAGTTAGCACAGTCAGCAATCCCATGTTCGCCTGAAACTTAGGCACATACAGAATATGTCACAAATCCATAACCTCAATAGCTGCTCTATCCTCAAATGTCAGCTCCAGTCATAAACTCTAAGTCGATGGGAATCTCTCCCGTGACTCCAACATAGGTAGGTACTCCTGCACTCAAGTAAATCAACTTTGTCAGTCAAAGTGGCATTCCCTGTTCATCACAAAATGCTGCTTATTATCCTAAGTGCTTATGATACTCTATCCTAGTGACACTCATTGTTCATCACAAAGTGTTTCTTCTATCCTAGTGGCATTCCATGTTCATCACAAAATGCTACTTTTTATCCTAGTGGTACTCATTGTTCATCACAAAGTACTACGTGTTTTTGCACTCCCTGTTCATCACAAAGTGTTGGTCATATTTGCACTCCCTGTTCATCACAAAGTGTTGCTCATATTAGTACTCCCTGTTCATCACAAAGTACTGTCTTGGTACTCATTGTTCATCACAAAGTGCCTCAATCTATCCTATCCTAGGGCCTTTGCTTGAGTGTATCCTCTTGAGTAGTTTCCTGATTGGCAACATATGTTCTATTACAGAATTGTCAATCCTAGCCCTATCTGCTATCCTAGTCTTCCCTAGAGGACCTACTTGAGTGTATCCTCTTAGCAGCTTATCCAGTCAACAGCATATGTTCATCACAGATCTGCCGATTTGACCTTGAAGACACAAACGTGCCTTCATGACATAAATGCACTTGCATATTGCACAGACGCGCCTGGAATACAAAGACGTGCCTATGCTTTGCACAAATGCGCCTGCTCTACACAGACTTGCCCACATTGCACAAACGTGCCTGCACAACGCAAATGTGCTCGCATTTGACATAGATGCCTTTTCCTACACAGACGCACCTGACACAAACATAGATGTGCCTAGATAACCCAGACGCGCCTGGCACCAGCACAGACATGCCTTGGCATTTTTTGACCTTGTTTGACATACCTAAATGTGCATTTATTGTTATACCTAACATGCATTTATGACAACATTTAATGCAACAAAGCACAAGGAGGTTTTGTGGTACTCACCGACTCTCCTGCATCTGCTAGCCTCTGAAATCGGCGAATGCAATCGAATTTGTGAATCAATGCTATCGCTGCTGACTATTGCTGATCTATTCTCTCTCTCCACTCTGATCTCTTGGATGTGTGGATGACAATGAGGATGTTTTCCCCTCGTGGTCTATCTTATAGACTGCCCTAGCCCTCGTTTCCCGAGTTAGTCTTATTTATCCCGTGACTCTGTCACTCTATCCAGTCAGTCCATTCTACCCTTTCTTTCTTATCGAGAGATTGTCTGCAATCTTTTGAGACATTTTGACCCAATCTCTCGAGGGGGCATATCATTCCCATCTTGGGGCAACTTTGTATCAGTTCATATTATCTTCTTTGAAACAACGCGACAAGCTGCATTGTCTCAAAGAGGGGCAAAATGTAGACACCTAAAATTGTCTTGTCTAATTAAATAAATATCTTTATTTATTTAATTATTTTAACCTAATTCTTCTATTAATTGGATAAATCTTTATTTATTTAATTAATTCATTTATCCTCTTCTAGCCTTATTTCTCATTTAAATAAATACATTTATTTATTCAAATTATCCTTTTCCTAAATTAAATAAATATCTTATTTATTTAATTGATCCCACTTCCTCTATTAATTAAATAAATCTTTATTTATTTAATTAATTCATTATCCTTTTTTGCCTATGACACATGTCATTCATCTCTTAATTCATACACTACCTACCCTCTCATTATTTTCTTATTTTCTCTACCTACCCTCTAATCATAGCTGAGCATTTATCTTTAACACCTCTCAATCTTATCCCTCCATTTTCTTATAGTGTCTTCTATATAAGGAGATGCTTCCTTCATTATCAACTGTATGCATTCAACCCCTGGACATATACATTCTAATCAAGCATCCTATCATTCGATCTTTCATATGAGATCCTACTTGCAACCACATTTTTGTTCTTTGTTGAGCTCTTGTGCACATAAAATCTAAGAGCAAATATATCAATCAAGATCAATGGAGATAGGAAGAATGGAGATTCAAACCCTATTGGACATGTGATGGTATAATCTTTGTGATTTCATTTGATTTGCATTGTCTTAGGTAATCTTCATATGTTATGGTGGATCTTTGTTGTTGGTAGGCTAGGGTTTTGTGGTTGAATTCATTTAGTCTTTCAATATTGTTGTTTCCACTTTTCACCATAAACACCTATCATCATCTTGATAACCTTGATTGTCTTGGGCCGCACATACATTCTAGTTATCCTACCATGTAGGGATCTAGTATCCTACATCATCTATATCCTCTTGACTGCAACAACATTTGTTTCCTCTATTCTGGACTGGAGGTCTTTTCCTAGGGAATTCATCTGTGAGGTGTAGATCCCATTCTTGACAGATGGCACAATACATTGTGTTTTGTTTGACTTCCTTAGTTGCAACAAGCATCTTCTCTACTATATATTTAATAAAATCATTCTAGACGTGTCCTCGGTTACAATATGTGTACCAAATTCTTTGAGGTTTTGTTGACCTTGTTTATTGTTGTATGGTTAACTTCTTTATGAGTGTTCTTACATACTTTCTAACAATATTGTGTTTCTATCCTTTATCAGTTTCCTCCTAGTCTGGGCATCTATTCAGTAGGTCATTTGGATCAGGTCTATGTATTTCTAAACATTTTACCATCTAAGCCATTTTTTATATCCTAGTCCAATTCAAAATAAACCACTTTATTTTATGCTTCTCTATTACAGGTTCTTCTAACTTTCTACATACTTCCTTGAACCTCCTATCATACTCCCTAATAGATGATGACCTTTGAGTTGAATTTCTCATCCGGGTAAAAATCTCGATCGTGACTTTTGGTGTCCCAAAATTCAATAGGAATTTTGTCTTGACTTGGTCCTATATTCCTATGCGCATGTTTTGGATAATTATTTATGTACCATTCAAGTTCTTTGTCTCTCATCGACCCAAAAAAATCCAATAGTCTTTCTTTTTCAAGGAATTTCCCAATTGATTCTAAAATGGAGCAGTGTTGTTTAGCTTTAGTAGTACCAATTTCAAATACAAAGATCTTAATTGTAGTGTCCATGTTGCTAGGTTTTGTCCAAGGTGTTTCTTTCTTACTACTCACTTGTGCTTTCTTCTGCTCTTCTTCTCTCTTTTCTTCTATCCTTTCTTTTTGTTTGGTGTCTCTTCTATCTCAATTCTTTTACTCTTATTACTAGCTAGGTATGGGTTTTGGTTCGAGGGTAGTGTCTCTTTAAGACCTCTCTTTATAATTTTATTTGTAAAATATATTTCTTCTAGTCGCACCTCTTTGTTAATATCATAATTTTTTGTTTCTTGCTTTATATCATCTTCTCTTAATCTACTCACACTTAAGTTAACTAATTCCTCCAAATGGTCATCAATCCAGAAGGGGGTTCTTTTCGGTGTCTGTAATAGCACCTTGAACCTATCATCTAATCAAACTGTGAGAATACTAAAATGTTTTGAGGGGTGTGGCAAGGTAGGAGCCATATTGCTACTACTAGCCCATATAAACAACTTTCTTTCATCAAATCCTTCAAATGTTGTTTGCATCTCAACTACCATTTCTTGTATTTCATCAAATTTTAAGTCTAGATCTTTTAGAGTACCTTCTTCTAGTTTCTATCTCTTTTCTTTTTTTTCCTCTTATTTTTTGCCATCCACATCGACATGCTTGATAACTCCCTTATTGACATTCTCTTCTCTTCTCTTTTGTATTTCCTCTTTCAAATATTTGTCTTAATCTCCTTTCTTCACCATTAGGGATGATCATTGCATCTTCTCTCCTTTTCTTTGTATGCTCCTTGATCTCTCTTGTGTTCTCGTTATCTCCTTTTTCCATGTGTGTTTATGATCTAGCCTTCCATTAATCTGATGTTGCATCCCATTATGGTTATCCGATTGGATTTTTCAATAGTTACATGTCTTCATTCTTTTCCAAACTCTTTCCCCCATTTCATTCCCCATACCCTTTGCACTTGGCCCTCTCTCACAGGGTAGACATCAAGAAGATAGAGTTTTTGTTAGTTTATTTGCATTTTATATCCTTCTTTTGATCTAGTGTTGATTGCAATTTAAATTTTTTATTCCCGGTAATAACCCCAACAAAATCTAACCAAGGTCTCAACCACAAAACCAATGTTAGCAAGAAATATGAAGGAAATAGATTAGAGTTTTATTCCCAAAGGATTTCTACTAGTTGTAGTCTTTAAGTTCGGACTCAGTCCTATTATGGTAATGATTAGATGTATTGCAGATATACTCTAAGCATATATTTATAAATAAAACACCATACACATAATTGGGATAGTAAAACATATATCTTTGTATTGATATCTTAATATATAATATACATTCTTTATATATCCTTTATCGCATCTATCTTCTTAAATATCTATTATATCTTATACATACACTTAGTCTTTCTCCCTAATCCCCTCTTAGTTATCCTTAGTCTATTAGTGACTATCTATCCTATCTATACTTATACCTCCCTTTAAGGTTGCAACCCTTTGATGGTATCTTTCTAATCTATTCTAGAGTTATTTTACTGGCTCACCCCCTTATCTATCTAGACTAGTGTCTGTAGCCTATTTTTTGGTCAACAATTAACATGTGTGAATGTCATATAGAATTATACATGTATGAAGGTATGTTTTGGCCAAGCATAAATAAATTAAGGATAACAAAAATAAAAAGGGTGATTGGGAAATGATTTTTTAGTGAGAGCTTTATTAATGTTTTGGCTTGGCTTGGTGTGCATGTTCCTTCTTTTGTGACTCCGCTATATCCTTGTTATCCTTATGTCATAAATCTTTTTTGAGCAAGAGACCTATAAATTTATTGTTGGTTCTTTTTAGTTTCATTTCCTTTAGGCGTCATTTTCCTTATTTATATGCTAGCTAATATTGATATGGCCCCACATTTGATGCTAGTGCTTTGGGCTTGGATATGCAAGAAAATGACTCTAAAATGGCCACAAAATCTCATTGCTAAGGTAGTGCATGAGGTAATGCTAATGTTCTTGATGTTGTTTTATTAGTTCATGATTTTATAAATGCATGTAAGTGGCTTTCCTACATTTTGTTTTCCACGTAAAAACCTTGGGGTTCTTGTGTGATTGGTCCTTTTTCTTTCAATTGTTTACTTCTTCACATGTAATAATTGGAATAAATAATTAATGAATGGTTAAATTTTAATACATGCTTATCTTAAAAGAAGATGCATGTAAATTCCATTGGTCGCTCAAACCAATAAACCCCATCTATACTAGCAAAAGAAAGACTCATTGCTACCTTGGAGAAACACACTTGTAGGACAAAAATATTGGTCCTACCATTTGATGTCATTCTACGACTAGATGAAACCTAAGGGTACACTCTGGGTATTGGGAAATCTACATGGGAGCATATCACGCAGTGAACAAAAATAAGGTAGGCTTGATTGAGATTGGCTTTTGAGAAGGTTTGATGTGTTGCAATAGGAATTTGACATGTAGCAAGGTATAGAGGGTAGATTCTTTACTGGTAGGTGAATAGAGGTAGTGATCACAAGTATAGTGGGTGAACATGGGACTGAAAACCAATCCATTAAGACTACTTTTCTCAATTAACCATACTATATTGAATTAGCTAGGGCGTTAACACAAGTGTGATGGATATATGCACACACCTTTAGTTATTTGGCAATGGACTATAGGGGTAAATTATAAAGTAAGATTAAAGTACTTGGTGATCATTTGGACAAGTAAGACCATATCAATATTGGTGCATATAAATTATTGAATATGACCATACTTCTGTTAAAATATATGGACTAAGGTCTTGCACATGACAAGATGGAAATATTGATGAATCTTAAACAAGAGGGAAGGAACCAAGATCCCTAGACATGAACAAGAACATAGGATAATATGGTACCACCACTAGAATAAATAACATCAAACTCAAAATAATTTGGGCCATTCTAATAATGTTATTAGTTTGTCCATCATTTAAGCACATGTGATTAAGACACGCTAAAACCAAGGCATAGATACAATCTCTTAAATATTACAAAGACAAATCCCACTTGAAACCTTATAGGACTAAAAAATTGAATGTAAACCTAATATGAATTATAATCTTTAATTGGATATACGTGATGTGTTACTAGGGAATATAGGATAATATAATTTCTAAAACTAGAGGGGATGCTAATATAAAGAATCATGTAACAAATGTGTAGACACTTAAATTAATTATTCTAAATAATAAATTTAATTGAATCGCATAATTAAAATATTAATCATGCCAAACCCTATTCTTCTCAATATTAATTAAATATAATTAATATTGTCTCTATAGTCTAGTGATTGATTTATTCAATAAATCAATCTACCTTTATCCCTAAAATCAATTCTCTCCAAATTCTTCCTTTCAATTAATTAATTTCATTTAATTAATTAATTCAAGTGATTCCTACAAATCACCTTTTTCCTAATCCATCATTAACCTAATGAATTCTTCTAGAAACATCCTTAACCTCACTTACCAATATTCCTCTAATTTTTTATTCCATCCACTCATTCTCTCTCCTATTCAAATCCTCCTACAAATCCCACTTGCCCTAATTTCACCTAATCACCCTCCTAATCCCTCTCCTAATCATGATTAGCCACAAAGTCAACTTCTTGTCTCCTCATCCAACCACCTTCCTTAAATGCTCCTTTCCTAGGTGAATGTGAGATTTTCAAAAATCTCACATTTCTCTAGACATCTCTTCCTCCAAGGAATTTTAAATTCCTCTTTATTCCTTCAATACCTATGATTATCCCTTTTGAGGAATTTTTAATTCCTCATCCCCATCTCCCAAGGAATATTTTATTTATTTCTCTTCCCCTGGTACATTGGGAAGTCTTCCCACTGAACCTTGAGGAGAGTGGAGACAAGAAAGACCTTTATGGCATATCTCTTGGTCTCCACACTTGTCTTGTCATTCTCCATTGGTCCATGTGTGGGCTCACATGAAATCTTGACCCTTCATCTTGGATCAATCCTAGCCCTCCATTTCTTCTCCTCTTCTCTTATAAATTGAGGACTCCATTTCCTTATTACACATCCAAGAATCACTAAAGTTTATGCTGTCAATTTGAATCTAGAACATTCATCAAATACCAAAACTCTAGCAAAATTATCATCCACCCATCACTTAGCCAATTCAATCCATCCCATTTCATCATCCCTTAGCATTGTGCACAAGCTTTGAGAGCCATCCACATTCAACAAGAGAGCCAATCCAATCAAGCCAAGGAAGGCGTGCAACTTTGGCTTCATCAAAGGCTCAATCCGAAAGAGAAGGAGAAGATTAAAAAGGTATAATGGTTTTTTAAGTGTTTTTGTGTTCCTTGCATATTTTAATATATTTTACCATTGTATCTTCACTCTTAATCTTTCCCCCTTTTCATTTTGGCATGCCCGGTGGGACCACTGTCCCTAAATTTAACCTTTTTAGGAGTTTTTGTGAGCTTTTTGATCGCAGGTATCAGAATAGCGTGAGCAACTGCAAATCAATGCGACTGCCTTGTGATCAACGTGAGAGATTCGTATTTCAGCACGTGCATACATGCTTCAACGTGATCGGTTTGAAAATTGAAAATCTAACCTACCTTTTCGTAGGATCCTGGAACAGCGCGAGCACTATCACAACATCGCATCCGAAAGCATATTTCTAGCAGTTGTTTTGTCTATATCTTTTATTTTATGTTTTCTCTTTTGTAATTTAATTAGCAGTAAAAAACACTAAAACAAAATAAAAAATCAGAAAACATAGAAATAATATAAAAAATCTCCTTAGTTAGCATAATCTAACTGTACTTTGTTTTGAAATTGGCAGTTTAGTGCGAGCGCTATACGACTAGCGCCAGCAATCTGGTAGATTCCCGCCTATTTTCAAATTTTCAAACTTGTGGATTTTATTCGGTTTTCTATACTAACCTGTTTCAACGCATACGCTCGCACTTCAATGCCACCAAAAACCTATTAGTGCAGCCGCAAGGTATATTCTACAATTTTTTAATTTTCTATACGATTATCTTTTTATTTATTTATTTATTCTCTGACCCACCTTAGAGTGTATGTAGGTGTTGCAACACCTGTGTAGGCGCTTTAGCGCGAGCACTGTTTCTGCAGACCTGCCTTTACTAATCAAATTTTGTGAGTTTTGCAAGTTTTTTCGATCAGTCCAAGACATTTCTCCAGACTACTAACATTTTTTGTGCAACTTGTTGGCCAAAGAATACATTGATCAAACTACGAATTATTTTGTTTTGTAGGTTGCCAAGGAGACACAAACAAACCTCATGTCTTTATTTCTTATCTTAGGCACCTAGATTTAATTACGAGGGTAAAAGAACTAAAGTGTTTGATCTTGTTTGGGAAAAGTGTGAAAGTAGGAGAGTATGCTCTTGTCTATCTAGACAATCATAAATCCAGACGTTTGGCACTTTTCTAGTTTGTTGTGTGTTTTCCTTTAGTGGGCATGCCCTCCGAATTTTCTTAGGCATTGGTGAGAGGGAAATGACCCAAGTGAGTATGGCCAGACCTGGGCATTCTGACTCACTATAATAAATAGGCCTCTTGAGATGAAAGTTTTGGAGGACGGATCTATTTGAGAGTTCACTCTTATATTGGGTATTTTCTAGGGCCTTTAGGTCTCAATCATGCTTGTGTGACTACATCTTTCTTGGTACTTTGTAGGGCTATAGGCCTCAAACGTGCTTATGCAACTACAAGGAGTAGTCTTTGAACGAAAATCCTTACTAAGAACCCTAGGATTAGAGGCCACCTGGTTCACCTCCGAAAGGTGGATAATCTTTGTGCAAGGGGGATAGTAACTCCCCCAAGAGACTTGCCATATCGTGCCCCCATTACCGTTTGGAGTTAGCTAATACGGTGTTGGGAATCCATTGCGTGAGACCCAGTGGCCGTATTTTGATTAGCTATTGGGTGTGTACCCAAGTCAGCAAGCAAAGGTTTTCCTCCTCAACCAATTCCTTAGGGTAGCTTGATATGATTGATGTGCTTATTTGAATCAATGGCCAATGTGTTTGCTTTGTGTTCTTACCAAGAGTGGAATTAGTCAACATCCTAGTCATTACCACCAAAAATAAACAAAAAAATCAAGTCTAGTCCAAGTCATAGTCCTTAATCATCTCCGTGTCATACCCAAGTCATGTCCTAGTCACACAAAATTGTTGAACCAACATTAGTCAAAATCCAAGTCATAACAAAACTCAAGTCTTCAAACTATGTTGGAACTCCATCCACCTCATGTTTCATAAGCCCAAGTTGTATAAGCATCCCAAGAAGTAAATCTACCGATCAATCAAGAAGAAGAAGCTCACACAAGCACAACTTATTAGATGTTGGAAGTTTTGGTATACCAATCGCAAACTCTTGCTTAAACATAGGACCTTTTTGCATCATTACCACGATTACATCCATGGTCATAGCAATGAGTTTGATGCTAGTGATGAATTAATATTTTGTACTCTCCATCAAGGTTCATGCTTGTCTTTTAACACCAACTATCATCAGAATCAGGGTGGTCACATCCCTTCATACAACTTTCCATCTGAACCAATCATCTATTGAGTCATGTTCATGCCAAGAACATCCTAGTCATCAAATTTTTTCTAATCATCACTATCACCTCTCTGTGATCGATCATCCTCAATCTTTCCTAAGGACTTAGCACATGAACCAATTCTCAATCAATCATCTTTAATCAAATCAATCCTCAATCAACCATCTTCAGTCAATCATCCTTTAATCCAATTAACCTCACGTTAAGGTTTTATGCCTTGTGGAGTTTTATTTAGACCTCATCCTTAATCAATCAATCATTTGGTTTTTGTGCTTGAAGAAGAATCCTCTCCAAGAACCTTCACCCCATCCTTTGAATCGATCAAGACTCTTATCTCATGTCTTTACTTTTCTTAGGATCATTAGTCAATCCTTAGTAGAACAAAGACTTTGGTCATTATCCTAAGGTCTAAATTTCACCCAACTTGGTCATTACCTTGCTTGTGGTTTAATCAACATCCCCCACCTAAAATCCTCATTCAAGGACTACGGTGAAATCTTAATCAAGTCATGTCCTAATCCAAGGACTTTACCAATCAATCAAATCCAATTTCATCAAATCCTAGTTAAATCCAAAATCCAAAATCTCTACTAAGTCCTTTCATCAAATATTTTTTCCTCTAATCAATCTTTCTAGGGCTATTCTTGTATGGTCACAACTCAATCTCAAAAAAAAAGATGGTCGACAGCAATATGGCATGCCAGACATTAGCATCCTATATCAAGACTCTACACAAGATCTTACACAAAGTGTGCAATCTAGCATCCAAAATCAACCATAAGAGGACCCTAATATGGTTGATCAAGATGAACTCTCTCTGGAAGTGCGAACATTTTTAGAAGACTTATAATCAAAAAATGATGGAGAAATTTATCCGACATAATCCTAGCGCTCTTCTAAAGACTCTTATTGAAAATGGAGCTCTCCTTCCCCTCGATTTTGATAGATCCATTCTTGATCAACAACCACAAGGAGACCTTGCTCCTACTCATATCGTCACACTCGTTCTTCAACCTCAATCAATTGCACCCCCACCCATCATTCAAGCCTAATAAATAGAATATGCGGCATCTGTCCCCATGGTCTCCATTCTGCCTTCTTCCTTCTTAGCATCTATGCCAATATCCAATCCGATCTCGTCTATTCTCCAACATGCTTCTATGCCATCTTCTTCTACTTGACCATACGTTTCTATTCCACAATCCTCCATTCCTCTCCATATGTTTCAATGTCACTAACTTCATTCAAGATTTTCTTCCTCCTGTCACAACAATTTGCGGTTCGCAACCAATTATCACTCAAGTCCCCATGACATCGGTCATCACATATCACATCCCCGCTTCCTCATCATATCAATACATTAGTGGTGGTGGTCCACCTTCCATGACTTATCCAATTCTAGGGGAAAACACAATTCATCATGTCCAAAATCCACAACAAGACATCCTTAAATAAATATAGAACATGAAAAACATTATCAAAAACATGAAGGAAGGGACTAACAAAAGAAAACCTTACTCATTTGAGGAATTTTGTCCTTGTCCTTATGACTCGTCTATACCAGTCGCACCATACCCACCAGGGTTTGAGATGCCTAAGTTTATGAAGTATTAGGGTAAAGGGGATCCCTTGGACCATGTTTGTGTGTTTCATATCTTATGTCAAGAAGTCTCCTGTAGTGACTTATACCTTCGAAGGCTCTTCCCTAAGAGTCTCACGGAAGATGCTCTTGCATGGTTCTCATCCTTACCTCGAGGTTCTATCACTTCCTTCCCAGACTTAGCAGAAAAGTTTGTGGCCCACTATGCCTACAACATTGTTAATGATATTTCCATGATGGACCTTTGTAACACAAAACAAAGGCCTGGAGACACTTTCGCTAACTTCTTGCAAAGATGACGACATCTCATTAAGAAATTCTAGTGGGACATGCTAGAACAACAACAAATTGAATTATTTCAAAAGAATTGGGTGCCTAAACTATCAAGACCTTTGACATCTCAATGTATAAAATATTTCCAAAAAATGATTGACAAGGGCCTATCTCTTGAGCGTGTCTTGTTAGAGGAAGGAACCTTAAAACATTACTAAAAATCAAGTCAATATTCTTCCTCTTACCATAATGATAAACCAAAATTTTGGTCCAAAAACAAGAATGTAATCAATGATGGTGTGACTAATGCAAAACAGGTCCAGACCGTGGCCGGTCCTCCAAATCCCACCACCACCAATCACCAATTCAACAATTAAAACAATCAAAATCAATCTCAAAAGACTCATAACATAGTTCATGGGCGACCACCCCAATCTAACAACAGGACTCCAAGAGACTTCACTCCTCTTATCGAGCCCATTGAGGATGTGTTCCAAAAGCTTGTCCAAGCAGGCGCGGTAGTCATTTCGATAACTCGCTCATTCGATCCTATATCAACCCAAACCTAGGTGGTACAATGAGAATGAGTATTGTGAATATCATTGTATCAAGGGTCATGATGCATGAAAGTGTATGAAGTTGAAAATCTACATACAAGGCCTCATTGATAAGGGTGATATTGAAGTACCAATAGCCAAACCTGGTAACAATAATGACAAACTTAAGATGTACCAGGAACCTTTCCCGAAACATGATAAAGGTAAAGGCTCATCATCTAACACTGTGAACTATGATTACACCAATCATATAACAATCTTTGACTTTTTGGTGGGTCACATTGAGAGTGCAAACAACCATATCAATGTTATAACTATCTAAGGAGCTAACCCTCCCCCTTCCCAAAGCTGACCTAAACTTGTCATTCAAGGTGCTACACCTTTCACTTCCCACTCTTAGAATGACTACAATGTAACCACCCATCGAGGCAGAGTCGCTATCCAAGGAGCCCCTCTCCCACCAAACCCTCCCCCCATGTCCTCCACCTGCTGATATGACCTACTTGACCATTTTGGGAAGACCCCCGCACAGATCTCCATCCTAGAAATTCTCAAGACTTCCCCTGTCCACAAGGAGACTTTGGAACAACCCCTCCTTGAGTCTCACATTCTCGATAATATCAATGCTTCCCAATTTCAAGCTCTCATTGGAAACCTTACCACCCAACAACACCTTGTGTTCACTTCCAATGACACTCCTGCAGATGAAGACCATAATAAACCTTTGCACATCAAAGCCCTTATCTAGAAGCACAAGGTTAAATGTATCTTGAAAGATAGTGGATCTGGACTCAATCTTGTATATATAAGTTAATAAAACAACTGGGGCTTTCTGAGGACTTGGTAGATACATTAAGAAGAATCACAATAAAAGTATATGATGATGCATAAAGAGTTTCTAAAGGAATGATAACCTTGCCTCTTCAAGTGGGCCCTATTACAATTGAGACCCCTTGCCAAATCTTGGATCTTGATCTCCCTTATAACATCCTCCTTGGATGACCATGGATTCATTCCCTTCAAGCCCTCCCTTCCACTTATCATCAATGCATCAAATTCCCCTTCAATGGAAGAGAGATCACTATCAAAGGTGATCCACAACCCTTTTAATATTGCAAGCCCTTAGAGGGGAAGCATCCATATAATTTCCCATTTAATAGACCCTCTCTAACTCCTCCATCTGACACATCAAACGTCGCTTCCACCTCATCCCAAGCAGAGCCCAAAATCAAGATCCTGGATAATGGCTGTAGAGAATTCAAACTCGAGGATGTCTTATTAATAGGAAATCTCCCCATGTCTCCTAATTCATTTGGCAAACCAAAAGAAATAAAAAAAGATCAAAAAATTGTTATATAATGCAAAGATACCACCTTTCAGCAATGGGATCCACTTGATGAGGAGAGTCTTGAGACATATGTGTCTTCATGGTTGTACTGGGAAGAAGATGAAGACCCAACAAAAATACCTAAGAAAATGTATCCAAAATCATCAACTATAGTGTAGAAGATGGGATATAAAGGACACGACCTGGGACTGGAGGAGAAAGGAATAAAAACACCAATAAATCCCATCTCATACAAGTATAACAAGGGCTTGGGGTATCCTCCAGTGCCTAAGATCACTATCATTGGTGCCCCTTCAAGTTCTTCTTTGGATGTCAAAGACTTTGATGAAGAGGAGTTCCATGAAATGCCTTTTGAATACGAAGATGACTGATAGTTCTGATACTAAATGTAAGTACAGATCCAATAGCCAACAAGATGAGAGGGGGGGGTTGAATCATACAAACTTAATCTTCCATAAAAACATTAGATTCAACCTCGATAACATATACTTTAGTAATATAACCAAAATTGTTAAACATGCAAACTCAAAAGCATATAAACATCATAAACCTCATAACACCAGATTTAACGTGGAAACCCAAATAGGGAAAAACCACTGTGGGATTTCGGACCCACTAAGAAATATACTCTTCTAGAGTATGCTCGGTTAAAAGCAAATCCTATTAAAGATTACAAACACGTTGCTAGATGTGACCCGGTTAAGGGATTTCCCTCAGATCTATTAGGATCTTCACCTTGTTAGAAGTGACCTTGTTAAAGGATTTCAAACACTCAATCAGAATGTCACCTTGCTAGAGGGTTTTACAAATAAGACTGTTAAGTCCACTCGGTTAAGAGATTTTCTGTTACTTTCACAAAATAACAGTAATAAAAATCTATCTGCAACTTCACATCTAAAATGCTAAAGCAGATTCTTATTTGTTCAATACAATCTAGACATAGAACTAATCTTGTCCATCTACTGGGTTTCTATACTCTATTATTCAAATAGGTCTTCAAGCTTCAGTGCTTGGTAATCACTATGTAGCATCCCTGTGCATACACTTGCCCACATACATTGTTTATCAACAATTTCCTATTTATAAACAATTAGCTAACTGCTTAATCTCCTTGATCACATTTCCCATGATCAATCATAGCCATCAGATCTTCAAACTTGTCCAGGTTCAATGCATCTTTCAATTTGAAAATGTTTACCTCGCCTAGGAACTTGCATATATTTCTTGGAACTTGTGCTAGTGTATTGTGGTTCAATCTGAACTGTAGATCTTCCTGTCGATCTTCCATTGCCATAGATTCTTAACAAACTATATTTACGGCATACCAATCATTTAATCAATTCTAGCTCATCAACTTTCTTCATTAAATAATGCATGTAAACATTTAATGCATTCTGTTACAGCTCGGTTACAACTCGGTAAATACTAAACTTCACTCGGTAGACATTCTGCCTTCATTAACTGATAGCGATAACCTTAGGGTTTACCAACTAGGTTCCTTAGGGTTTACCAACTAAATTCTTTGCTTGATAATATAGTATAGTATTAACCTTACAATTTACAACATATGTATGATGTTAAAACAATCTAAACATCATGATCTCATCATTGTCTGACTCGATAATAGTTGCCCATTGAATACCTTATTCATCCTCTTATTCATCATATTCTTTCCTGTGTCTTTTACCAACATCTTTATACTCTTGAAATCATATTTCTCAAGATATGGCAACATCATACTAAATTAGAAAATCAATTTCTTGACATCAATGACAAAATAATAATATCAAGACACTAAACATCCTTAATCAGTTATATCCATAATCATCAACAACCTTCTCAATATCCTTATTGAAATGCCAACAATCTTTCATTGTCTATTATAATGCTATATTGCCAATAGATGACATCTTCTTTGACACCCACATCAACACCATCACTCCCATAACCCCTCCCATTCTGCATGAGCTATAACTTGTCCAACATGAACTTATAGACTAGGGCCAACGAGACAAACCTGCTTTAGACGTTTGCATCAATGACAATTCTCTCATGACTCTCCTGACTATGCTCAATTTGGAAGACTCCAACAGAGTGCATGAGATTCAATTGCATGAAAAATGATACTTTGGTAGTCTAGTCAATACCCTTAGTCACAAAAAAGATAATAAGAATAGAAATCATGATTCCTTGGGTGAAAACCTCTCTGAGGCACCTTTGGATGAAGAAAAAGTAAAAACAAAGGGCGTATCTGAAAGTGAAAACCTGGAATAGGCACTTGAGGATGAAGGACTTGACCTCCCTACCATTGTTCCTCCTTAGCAAGACAAGTCAACTTTACTAATAGAGGAAACATATAGTATCAATATGGGCACCGAAGACACTCCAAAGAGCATGCTCATTGCCAAGTTCCTCATGGATAACGAGAAACATGACTTCATCAATTTCTTCACAGAGACAAACAACTTCGCTTGGTCCTATGGTGACATTCCAGGCCTTAATCCCGACTTGGTGGTTCATAATCTTGTTGTTCCTCCAAATGCCAACCATTAAAGAAGAAGTTACACAATATACAACCACACATTGCACTCCTGGTTAAAGCAGAACTTCAAAAAATGTTGGATGCAGGATTCATCAAACCAATAGACTATCCCAAATGGGTATCCAACATAGTACCTGTCGGCAAACCTACTAGGGGCATCCACATTTGTACTGATTTCTGAGATTTAAACAAAGCTTTCCCTAAGGATGATTTCCCGCTCCCCAACATAGACATGATTGTCAACCTCATAGTGGGACATGAGATGCTATCACTTATTGATGAATTTTTTGGATATAATCAGATCAGGATTGCAGACGAAGATCAACACAAAACAACATTCACAACACCATGCGACACCTTCTATTACCAGGTCATGCATTTTGGTCTCAAAAATGTCAGAGCTACATATCAATGTGCAATGACAACAATTTTCCATGACCTCTTGCACCGAATCATGGAGGAATATGTGGACGATCTTCTAGGCAAATCAAAGACAAGACATGAGCACATCCCTATCTTAAGGAAAATATTTGAAAGATAAGAAAAATACAAATTGTGCCTCAATCCTAAGAAGTGTGTCTTTGGTGTCACATTGAGAAAACTGCTAGGTTTCATTGTACCCACAGAGGCATCGAGGTTGATCCTGCAAAGGTGAAAGCTATCATGGAAATGCCTCCTCCAAAGACCCTTAGACAGTTGCACAACCTCCAAGGGAAACTCCAATCTACCAAGCACTTCATCTCATAGCTTGCAGATAAATGTTATCCATTTGCACACCTATTGCGCAAAGACACAAAATTCAAATGCAACTGCTTGTGTCAAAAGGCTTTTGAAAAACTCAAAGGATATCTTGCATCACCTCCAGTTCTTATGCCTCCTACTCCTGAGAAGCCACTTCTTTTGTACATATTTGCTACTATAGTGGCATTGGGGGCATTATTGGCACATACAGATGATTAGGGAAAGGAGCATGCTATATACTACATCAATCGAACACTCATAGGGTATGAGCTCAATTATACCCCATTGAAAGAGCATGCTTAGCACACAAAAAATTGATACTACATACTCAACAACAAAACAAAATTGATTGCTAAGTTCGACCCTCTCAAATACCTCTCGTCAAAAGCTGCCCTCACTGGCAGAACTGCTAAATGGGTCATGTTGTTAAGCAAGATTGACATTGAGTATGTGGATAGAAAATAATCAAAGGATAGATAATCACAGACCAACTAGCCGATGCTCCACTTCCAGATGACCATCCAATCCTTACAGATTTTTCAGACGAATTCATAATGACTGTCACCACATCCTCCACATGGCAGTTGTACTTTGATGGTTATTGCACCCAAAACGGATTGGGGGCAGGAATACTGTTGATCACACCTCAAGGAGATTGCATCCCAAAATCATACAAGATGGCCTTTTCATGCACCAACAACATCGCATAATATGAAGCACTGATTACTGGACTACGCTTGGCTATCCATGGAAGATATTGGAATTACATGTTTATGGTGATTCCCAACTTGTCATTAAACAAGTCAATGACAGATATCAAACAAAAGATGACAAGCTTAGATTCCTTATCATAGTATGGTTATATATCTCAAGAAACATTTCACATCAATCAACTTTGATCAAATTCCACAAACAAACAACATAGTTGCAGATGTAATGGCTACCATTGGCTCCCTCCTTCAGATGCTGGCACATAGTCAGAAGTGTGAGTTTTTTGTCAAGCACTTATTCATACCAACATACGATTTACCAGAATCTGAAATGGTGTGCATACTCATTGGTCCCAAATCCCCCTGGTATCAAGAAACCTTCACTTACTCAAGAGACAACACCATTCCCCCACACCTTACCAAAACCCAACAACAAACCTTCATCCGTCGATGTGCTCATTAAACTATCATTGGAGACACCTTGTTCAGAAGGCATTTTAATCGTTCCCTCCTAAGGTGTTTAGACAAACAAGAGGTTGAATGGGTACTACGTGAAGTGCATGAAGGTATTTGTGGGGCACACTCAAGTGGGCTCACTTTGGCTAAAAATATTCTGCAAACGAGATACTACTAGACTACAATGGAAGTATATGCATACAATTACGTGAATAAATGTATCCCTTTCCAGAAACATGACGACAAGATCCATGTGTCATCACAAGAATTGTAGCCATTCATTACACCTTGGCCCTTCTCACAGTGGGGGCTCGATCTCATTGGGAAAATCCACCCTACTTCCTCCAATGGCCACAAATTCATTATCACCACCACTGAATACTTCACCAATTGGGTGGAGGCTATTCCCCTTACTTTCACCATTGGTAAACAGATCTCCAAATTCATCTTGAACTATTTAATCTGCCGATATCAAATCCCCAAATTCATCATCACAGATAATGGCAGACCATTCAAAAATCAAGATGTTAAAGAGCTTAGCCATAAATTTGACATCCAACATCACTTCTCCACCCCTATTACCCACAAGGTAACGGTCAAGCTAAGGCTTCTAACAAAAACTTAATCAAAATCCTCAAAAAGATAGTCAATGAAGTTGGTCGTGAATGGCACCTCCAACTCCATCCTTCTCTATAGGCTTACGACACCTCCATTCGCACACCCACAGGCACCACCCCATACTCCCTTGTCTTTGGTTTTGAAGTTGTCCTCACTCTTGAGATCGAAATCTCATCCCTAAGGGAGTCCATGCAGAATATCCTCCTAGATGAGGAATACAGAGTGGCTAGATTACAAGAGTTAGAACTGCTGGATGAAAGGCGCCTCAAGGCCCTAAACCATATCTGGGTGTATCAAAATCCCCTATGCTTAAGTTACCACAAGAAGGTCAGAACCCAATAATTTGAACTTGGAGATCTTGTTCTCATGGAAAATCAAAGAAACCTTCAAGAAAGAGAGAAAAAAGGCAAGTTCGATCCTAACTGGCTTGGACCATATGTGATCACAACAAAATATGGATCAAGAGAATATCAGTTGGCCACTCCTGAAGGAGACCCCTTGGATGAGCCAATGAAAATCATGCACCTGAATAGTTTTTATGCATAGTCCTCAGAAGGTCATCAATTGTCGAAAAAATTAATAAAAAAAAAAATCAAGAAAAAAAACAAAAACAAAATTAAAAAAAAGGAAAAAGTAAAGAAAACTCAATTCGTCCATTAGTGAAAACCACTTTGTGGTGCTATGGGAAAGTACCTTGGTGAAAAATTGCATGCAGGCGCTAAGGTAAATAATCTAGATCCATCGTCTAATAGGTCAACACTCCATCAACTCATATCCATAATCCTCACTATCCAATTCACCCACCACGACGTTCCTCCACTCCCACGAGAATAATCACACGTGTGATGATGAGTCTTTGCCTAAATCATGAATAAATAGTTGGCCCTTCAAATTGAGCTTTTGTCTCCAATTTCTCAAGCTTGTGCCTCTGTGTGAGCTTCATCAAGTCTTGAGGTCAGTCCTGAGTCTGCAAGTTAGTCGTCAAGGTCATCTGGTCAATTGCCTAGTCCAAATCCACTCACCCTATCCTTTGCCCTATGGATGAATCCTTCCCTCGCCTGGCAGTTTAATCCTTCATCCTAATCCTACTCTTGGCAAGACATATCAGTTGGCCATGCATGGGTGACTTGTTTGATTTCTTGGATTTTCATTTTGACTTGCATCTTTTGTTCTACTACCGCATCTATTTACAACTGCCTGGATCTTCCATATCCAGGTATGTTTACAATAGGTGCATACTGGGGCATATTTTCATGGCATGGTGTATTTTGGATCTCTCTTGTACGAACCGATGACCTGGTATTAGTGTCCATCAACACTTACCTTGTCACGTACAAGGGATATCGGTGTGCTTGAGGGTTTCCTTGCACATACCCACAACTTTGTATCAATGTTCATCAACACTTGCATAGATGTGTGTAAGGAATTCCCATTTGACTACGAGTCAGCCCATGCCTTGGGTTTCTGGGTGAACTCACAATACTGGTCCCCACTTTTTGACCAAGTTTGACACTTAGATGAACATTTTGCAAAAAACCTTCACTTTTAAACCATTAAAAAATTGAAGATGATGTAAACTAGTGATTTGTAACATCTCTTTTGTAGATTCTAAATATAGTTTTTTCAATTTTTTTGAACAAAATTTTATTAATTTTTCCATCTCCCTCAAAAGTAGTTTTTTACAGCAAACAACATTTTTTAAGAGTGATGTGCATCCCGAAACGTATAATTTTTTATCTATATATGATAAAAACTTATCTCTATTAAATTTTGGTTTGTAACATCAATACCTAGGGCATGCAGTTGGTTTGATAGTGATATGTTGAATATTTTTTATTTTATTAATTTTTGAAGTCCGACTAATTATAATTTAGATATAGGTGTACGTTTGAACACATAACTTGTTCTACATATATCAAAATTCAATTTTATTTTTTTGTTAGAAAGAAGACATCAATACCTAGGGCATAGATATTTTTCAGATTTTTTTTGAATTAGTTTACTATTTTTTCTAATGCATTGAACAAAGAAGTTCATTTTCGGTGAAAAACCTACATTCATAAAAAATAAAATAAAAATATATTAATGAAATTAAATATATTAAAAATTATACTATTTGGAAAGCTTATAATAAGGACTAAATCCTTAAGAAAATAAAACTTCTAAATGAAATCGTTTGACCCATCAAAAACTAATGTAAAATTGGTTTTTTATCAACATTTGATAGATGCAAAGGAGACTCCATTGCAAGTATGATTTAGAAGTAGAGAGGTTCTATCCAAGAAATTTTGATCTAAGAGCCTTTGATCTAACTCTCTTCAATTAATTACTTCAAATGGGACCTCCTAAAGCTTAAATCATTATGTAGTCACACAAATCTGTCCATTTTAATTAAATGAATATTTCGTATTTATTTGATTAAAAATCCACTAGCCATCAATTAATTAAATTAATATTTAATTAATTCATCCCCAAACATTCTTCTATTAATTAAATAAATTACTCAATTTATTTTAATTAATTCATTAAAATCAAATTCCCATTAATTAAATAAATAAAATCTATTTATTTAATTAAATCCCCCTTTTCCTCTTTTAAATAAATTAAATTAACATTTATTTAAATCATTATCCCCACCCCACTTGCATTTTCCTACAAATGCAACTTGCACACATTATTGAAATAAATGAATTTTTATTTTAATAAAATCCTATTTTCCCTCACCCACCAAATCCACTTGCAAAAAATCTAATCCCCTTCTAGATTCTTCTAACCCCTTCCTAATTAGCCTAATCCATCCCCTAAATATTGTCACATTCCTAAGCAAAATGGAGTCACTTCTCAAATGGCCCAAAGTCTTGGATAACCATTGAAGGTTTTCAACCTTCAACCACCAAAAACCCCAAAGTCTTTGAAAACCATTAAAGGCTTCCAACTTTCAACCACTTAATCCACAAAGTCTCCAATAACCATTAATGGTTAATTCAACTCTCCCACATGGTTAAAACATTTGTTTTGACTCAACCTCTACCCAACCCAAGGGTCTCATCAAGCCTTCAATGCTTTGACCATGATTATCTCTTAATCATTTGCACAAAGTTTTATCCTTGGATTAACTCCTAATCCAGTGGGTAATCCTAATTTAGGCTTGACTCTTAGCCTTTAGATAACCATGAGGTCTTCTCAGGCCTTTAATGCCTCCAACCTCTTCTCTCAACCCAATCCTATGTTGACACTTGTCACCATTTCATTGGTGCCAATTGTGCACATGGATCCCCAACTTTCAAGCTTGACCCTTGATTAAACCTTTCAATCCTGGCCATCCATTGCTCCATTTTTCCTATAAATAGAGCCCATTCCTTCATAATCCAGATCCTGAAAACTTGTAAGCATTTAGACTATAGCCATTTTAGAGAGCATTTAGCAATAGCATAACTAAATATTGTCTTTTTGGTTAAAACATATCATTTTAGCATAAAAATAGCTTTTCATTTCATGTTTGGAGCTATTCTATAATCTCAATCCTCCATAAGCATCCATAGTGCAAAAAGCTGCTGAGAGCTACACTATTTTGGAACTTGGAGAGGAGAGGAACAAGGGAGAAGGAACTAATATCATGCTGAGAGATAGTTGGAGATATCTCATTGTCTTTACTTCTTTAGTTAGATTCATTAGCATGTGTTTTTAGTATCTCTCTTGGAATGCCTTCATGTTTTAGTTTTTGATTGATTAATTCTAACGTCTTGTGTGTTTTGTGTTGTTTGATCTTAAACTAACATTGTGCCATTTAGGAGGGCATCATTTGGTGAACGCGACGTGAATCGAACACACAACCTTCTGATCTACATTTTTGAAATTAACATTTTTTCTTGTTGAAATTGCCACACAGGTCGCGCTTCGGCGCTATTGAACGCGTTTTAGCGCTATTGAAAAATTTCTTTTAGCGCTATTGACCCTAAAGTAGCGCTATTGAAAATGTTACAGCGCTATTGATAACATTCCAGCGCTATTGTCAACGTTTCAGCGCTATTGACTCAATTTCAGCGCTTTTGTCTTCTCGGATTTATTTCTTCTTTCAGCGCTACTGTGTATAATAGCGCTTCTGATACCGCAGATTAGCGCTGTTGTATCAATTAGCGCTTTTGTGTATAAAAAAGCAGAATAGCGCTATTGCGACAGAATGTTGTCCAATTCGCTTTGTAACCCAAAATCAGCATTTAGGCTTGTGTAAGCCCACACTAACGTTTTGACTATTGACCAGGTGCAGGTTCTAATCTTTTTGTGTGCAGGGGAAGGAGTTAGTAGATGCTTTAAAAAAAAAAAAAAATCTTTCTTTTTACTTTCTTTAAAAAGTTGGTTAAAAAGAATTCATTTTTCCCTTATTGCACAAGTTAAAATAAACCTCACATCTCATTTTGGAGTGCATAAAATGAACCTCAAATTTGTTTTTGGTGCTTAAAACAAAATTCATCTTTCTTTATTGCAAGGTAAAAAGAACAACAAAAATTCAAAACATTTGTTTTCTTGCAAGTTAGGGATACATTTTGTTTTGGTGCTTAAAATCAACCAAACAAACTTTATTTCTTGCATCAATTGGGACCTAAAATTTACAATCCACACTTCAATTTTTGGTGCAGTAAAAAGAACAATCCACTTGTCTTGATCTTTGGCAAACAAATTTTCCTTCATGCAATCGTGTTTTTCATTAAGTTGACCAGGACTTTCAACTTCTAGATTACAAAACATATTGCTTTGAAGTTAAAATGAACACCATGACTGTTGGAGCAACATCTCCAAATAGTTAGATCACATTTGCAAATGCTGGATTAAAAAGAACAAGTGAATTTCGTGTTTGGCACGCTTGTGCACAAAAGTCAGTCGAGTGGTCCTACCTCTAACACACACTATCCTCTCCCTTGGCTCTCGTGGTCCTAGGTGCAAGAGAAAAGTGTTAGTAACACTCAAAATTTTATTTTTTTAAGAGAGGCCTGCCAAGGGATCGATACTCTTGGGAACGACCTCGAGCGGTAAATCCTTCGAGCCGCTATAGAAATCAGGTGAGAGCGAAAGCTGTAGCCTTGGGTATAGCTGTTCCTACAGTGTAACTGGCCGAAAGGACAAATGGGCCCCACCACCAGTTACAAGGCTCTTAAGTGAGTCACTGCAGAATGAACTTATGTCCAAAGCCATCGAACATGACTAAACACCTTTAAGTAGTAGCCCACCTGTTCTATTGATTGAGGATATTTGAGGTATAATTTAGTGCAAGAGCATAGATGGTTTTGCTCCCAAGATACTCACCATACATATTTCCTTGAGTAGAAACATAGCTTTTTGAAAAGTCACTTGTGGCTTGATAAAAGTGGTGACTCCCCCATCATAGGGATCATCTATTTGTTATGCTCGTGCAAGACTTAGTATATCACATCCTTACCTGCCACGGCGGGATTCATAAGGTATGTAGTACCAAAGTCGAAGAAATATCAAGATGTGGGCTAAATTTATCACAACTGGCCATTTGACCTTAGGGATAAAAAGTGTTTGAAGTGTGTTCGTTTTACAGACCTAGTGCGAATTGAGCCGACTTCAGGCTTTGGAAATACACCTTAAAATACATCTAAAGGAAGGGTCAAAAAAAAAGTCCAAGAATTGGGTTGATCTAGACCCATACTCATTTGTGCCTTTTTAGGCAACATTCTTGTCTTTGTGTGCTTGCTTTGTTTTCTTGTCAAAGAAAAATCAGAAAATCAATCCCAAAAACAAAGTATTCATCCAACATCTGTCAACACAACCAAAAATACCAAAAACAAAGTGCAAAAAACACAGAGTCACAACTTTTATGACCATTCTTCACATCTTGCGAAAGAAGAAAGGTCATCAGAATATTACCTTGAAAAGAAGACCATTAAGCTCAAAGGCTTTGATCAAAAGAAGGAAATTCTTCTATCTCAATAGACAAATCTTTGTCTCACATAGAGTCTTTCTACATCGCATGCGTCTCTATCTTCAAGGTAAAACAAACGAGTTTGATTCAGAATCACTGAACCGCAGAGCTTTTATGCAATATAGAGCTCTGAGTTATCACAAAAATCAAGGAGGAAAGATTAATCCCAACTTCTTCCCAAACATTTGTATCACCTACAACACAGCTCGAGAAGTGCCACCAACGCCCGAAAGGGAAGAGATAGAGTTTGTCCCATTTGTGACACAAAGTTTTTATTGAAAGATTGAAGTTGAAAACAAAAACATCCATCATCTCACTCATACATCATCACTCCATCATCAATCCATCCAAAAACTCTCAAAACATTAAGAGGTTCTTGTCCCAAGATTCCCTTTTAGATATTGCTTGAAATCAAAACACATCACATCACTTTTTAGATTGTTTCTACATCTAGGATAAGCTCATCCTAAGAGACACATCTACGCAGGTTAAAACTAGTTCATGAGTGAATCCTCTCATTGCTAGGTAGTTAAATCTGTAACACATCTCAGATTTCTCTGCACCTTATCACATCAAAACTTATCAAAACAAGCAAGCAATTCAAAGAAGGAATTTCGGTTACATCTACCTTAAAGTGCTAGAGATCCCCATACAACACAAATCACCAACCATCAATCTTTCATTTCATCACCAACTCATCATCATCTTCAATCAACTTCAAAAACAAACTTGTAAACAAAATGGCTCAAACCCGATCGCGATCAAGGCAGCGAGAAATAGAAATTGAGGAAGAAGAGGACAACCTCAATTAATTTCAAGAGGCACTTGGAGGAAATGGGAATGATGAAAACCCAGGTACACCCACTCCTTCAACAATCGAAAGGGTTCAGCATAATCCTCATTTTAACAGATTATTCGATGAAATACTAAGGAGCAATGCGGATGCTCACTTTTTACGACTTGCTCAAGAAGGAGCCAAACTCCCCTCAGACTTTGATCTTGCCCAATTAAGACAAGCATCAGAAAGACAAAGTCGCCATGAGGAAGAAAGGCGTAGAGATCCCATCAGATATAACATCCCTCGAGGTAACCCACCACCTCCTCCTCCTAATGAAATGGAGATGTTGCGGCAACAAGTCGAGAATCTCGCCCAACAACTTCATAGTGGTGTTAAGACCAATCAATTCTCACTTAACGACATCTGTCCCTATCCGTTTGATAGGAATCTTTATATGCCACCCTTTCCACGCGGGTTCGAAACACCAAAATTCGAAAAATATAGAGGAAAGGGAGATCCCCGCGATCATGTCCGAGAATTTCATTCCGCTTGTCTCGAAGTTGCATATGAAGACACATACTTAATGCGCCTTTTTCCCCAAAGCTTGGGAGGAACAACCACATCATGGTTTTCCCGACTACCAGGTGGCATAAGAACATTTGAGGAACTCATCCAGAAGTTCCTATCTCATTACTCTTATAATATTGAACGCGACATCACCATGGCTGATCTGTGCAACACCAAACAAAAACCAGGTGAATTATTCTCAGTATTCCTGCAATGATGGCGCCAAATGTCTAGCAGACGTTCTCTTCAGTTACCTGAACGAGAACTAGTGGAAATTTTCATTTCCAACTTAAACGAAGAAATGGAATTTCACCTGGATGTCAAAGATACAGATTCTTTTAACAATATGATCACCAAGGGTATAAAATGTGAACGGGCACTCATCAAAAAAGGACTCATCAAAATCTTTACTGAACCCAAAGATGGTCCTCGCCCGCGCTTCAATAGCGATAAACCGAACTTCTGGAACAAGAATAAGAATATCGTCAACGATGGAGTTGTGGATGCTCGGACTGTCCAAAATGCACAACCTGTGGTTCGATTTGCAGGACAAAATCCTCCACCTCAAAATAACACAAATGTTCCTCTTAATCAAGGTCGTATCACATCTCATGATGAACCAAGACCTCGTCAACAAAAACAAAAACGCACATACACTCCCTTAGGGGAACCCATTGAAACAGTGATGCGACAACTCATTTCTCAGAATTTGATCACTCTACCTAAGTTATCGAATTATGAGCCTCAAGTCAAACCGGCATGGTGGAGAGATACTGAACATTGTGAATTCCATCAAGGAAGAGGACACAAGACAAGTAATTGTCATCGATTGAAAGATCTCATTCAGGATCTTATTGACCGAGGAGAAATTGAAATTGAAGGACATGACCCAAAAACGACCAATAATGATCATCAGATGTTCAAAAATCCACTTCCATCACAAGATCAAAGGGGTCCTTCCACTTCCAGACGAGGTCCTGATACCACTGATTATACGCAGGCTGCGTATAACTATACTGTAAATCACCTATATGATGCCAGTGAACAAATTGCAACTATCACCTTCAAAAATCCCACCTCAAATTGCAATGTTGTTACACGTCGTGGCAAGGTCACCATCAAGGCAGCTCCACAAGGCACCACCTCCAATCCAAAGCAGTACAATCTTGTGGAACAATTAGACAAAACCCCTGCGCTTATATCCATTTTGGAGCTATTGCATCTGTCACCCTCTCATAAAACTATCCTGGATCAAGCACTCCAAGAGGCGTCAGTCCCTGCAAACCTGAACACGGACCAATTTCAAGCCATGGTTGGAAACCTAAAGTCATCACCTTGTCTCACTTTTCCCAAAAGTGACAACTCTTCTTTCCAGCAACCTCATAACGCCTCACTCCACATTGAAGGCTTTGTCAACCAACAAAGGATCAAGCGAGTCTTGATAGATAATGGAGCAGGCCTAAACATTTGCACACTACAGTTGGTCACAGCATTGGGATATGCAATAGAATCAGTGGATCCTCGCAAGAAGATCACCATCAAGGCCTATGATGATGCAGAGCGTTCATCCAAAGGAGCTGTGGTACTACCAATCCGAGTGGGCCCTGTGGTAAAGCATATCATTTGTCAAGTTCTGGACCTTCCTCTGCCATATAATCTATTATTAGGGAGACCTTGGATACATGCCATGCAAGCTGTTCCATCTACCTACCATCAATGTATCAAGTTCCCACATAATGGTGCAGAGGTCACAATCCTGGGTGACGCAAATCCCTTTGCATTTTGCCATAATATCAGCCATCAACCAGAGATTACTGTTCCTAATAATAGGGAAGCCATTTCCTCCACATCATATGTAAATCCCGCCTCTCTTGCCAGTTCAAACACTCCTATACCCAAGCAAGAAAAGCTTAAAATGAAAGTCGCAGAGGAAGGTCCTGGAGAATACAACTTGAGTCAGCTCTTTTGTGTGGGACAAATGCCCACTTCTCCTAGAACACATGGTAAACCCCAGCAGTTACTCCAGCAACCACTGATCACGCCCGCATGTGCCTTAACCCCTTTCATCCTTGGAAAGAGTCAAGAGGAAGAAACACAAGATGAGGACCTAGCGGACTGGATCTATAAGGATCCCATCACCACTGACAAACCGCAAGTTACACTTCCTACAGAACAGTATGGCAAAGGCCTCCTCATTATGCAAAGAATGGGGTATGATGGTCAGAGTGCTTTGGGATCCTGCAAACAAGGACGACACGAACCACTATTGCCAGAGTTCAAGCCCAAAGGTAATACAGGCTTAGGCTTTGAAAAAGAAGTCCTGCCTAAACTCAGATTCAAAGGCAAACCCAGCAAACCATTTTGCCCACCTGCTATAAAAAGGACGCCTTTCATAATCAAAGCACCATCCAGCAATATTGCCACTGCCCCATCGAGGCTCATAACTTCACCGCAACCATTATCAGTGCCAAACATACCACCAATCGCACCAGTAATCCCATCAATAACACCAATAGCAGCAGCAACTGTATTGGAACCCGCAACAACATCTATGGCACCAGCCATTCCCACAGAAGCCACTAAATCAACATTGTCGATACTTCCTGTACCAGATCCTTTAAACCCCATCACGGTTCCTGCAGCACCAATCACCACAAAGATACATAAACCAATCACACCTGCCGTATTTAACTCAAAAGATATCCCAGTATGGTATAGCAATCGAATGCTGGAAAGTGATTCAGAGACCGACTCACATGAGTGGGAATTTGATTCTGTACAGCTTAACACTTCAGATGAGGAAGACACATCACCACCTCCACCACGCAAAGACATCCCTGTTTACGGAGAAGCACAGATAAAGACCACTTGGGTACCTGAGCTGGAAACATCTTCCACAGACCCTACGTCTCATCCTACGCCTGATTCTGACAGGGAGAGTACCATCAACGACCTTCACCACACTGTCTTAACCCTCACTGATACCTCTAACGAACTTAATCTAATCGATGACGTAATGCCCATTATCCACCCTGAACTCATTGAATGGAACCAACCCAATCCCCCATGTCTTGACCTCTTCCAGAATGATGAGGCTATCATTGACTTTTTGGAGTTAAGGGATAATCTACCAAGCGGGGATCACAAAGCTGGATTCGCCATTGAACTCAATAGCGCAGCATACTTCGGGGCGGATGCCAAACCCTTCAGCTGCAAAAATATAACATTAAAACATGGATCTTCCAGTGAAAACCACACTGTGGCACTGTTTGATCCAACAAAAGTAAAAAGAAAGAGCGTATCCAACGGTGAAAACCTCTCTGAGGCGCCTGAGGATGAAGGGTTTGACATTCTCCCTGCTAGTACACAACAGGAACGATCGACAATTCTCATTGAGGAGACTAAAGAATACAATGTGGGGACTGCTGAAAACCCTCATATCATACATCTGGCATCTCTTCTCACTCCAGAGGAACAGCCTCAATTCATAGAGTTCTTCCAGAAGCGTCAGATCAACTTCGCATGGTCATATGCAGACATGCCTGGGCTTGATCCTGATTTAGTCATGCATCATCTCACAGTAGCAAAAGGAGCCAAACCTGTCAAGAAGAAGCTTCGTAAGATGCATCCTCAGATTGCCGTGCTAGTCAAAACAGAACTCAAGAAACTCCTGGATGTTGGTTTCATTAGACCAATTGATTATGCAGAATGGATCTCCAATATTGTGCCTGTCGGCAAACCAAAAGGGGGCATCCGCATTTGTACTGACTTCAGAGATCTAAATAAGGCATGTCCTAAGGATGACTTTCCCCTTCCAAATATCGACATCATAGTGGATCTAACAGCAGGACATGCCATGCTTTCACTCATGGATGGCTTTTCGGGATACAATCAAATAAAGATCGCACCAGAGGACCAACATAAGACAACCTTCACATGTCCATGGGGGACATACTGCTGGAATGTAATGCCTTTTGGTCTAAAGAATGCAGGAGCGACCTATCAAAGAGCAATGACCACCATCTTCCATGACATGATGCATACTATGATGGAAGATTATGTGGATGATTTACTAGCAAAATCACTCACAAGAGAAGGACATCTCCATATCTTAGATCAAATCTTTGATAGACTGGAACAATACCATGTTCAACTCAACCCAAAGAAATATGTCTTCGGAGTGACCTCTAGGAAGCTTCTAGGATACATTGTCTCAAGCAAAGGCATTGAGGTCGATCCAGCAAAGGTTAAGGCAATCATGGACATGCCACCTCCAAAGAATATCAGTCAGCTAAGAACACTACAAGGACGGCTTCAATCCATCCGCAGATTCATTGCACAATTGGCTGATAAGTGTCACCCATTCACACACCTGCTACACAAGAACATCCGCTTTCAGTGGGATGACAAATGCCAGCAAGCATTTCAGGAACTTAAAGACTATCTCATGAATCCACCATTGCTGATGCCACCAGCTCCAAGAAGACCATTATTACTCTATATCTCGGCAACAAGTACAGCATTGGGTGTACTACTGGCACAACATAATACAGAAGGCAAAGAGTGTGCTGTATACTACATCTCTCGTACACTGGTTGGCTATGAACTCAATTATACACCTATTGAGCGAGCTTGCCTAGCAGTAATCTTGGCAGCCACTAAAATGAGGCACTATCTGTTGACACACAAGGTGCAACTCATTGCAAAAATTGATCCACTCAAGTACTTACTCAGCAAAGCAGCATTGACAGGTCGCTTGGCCAAATGGGTAATGATTCTAAGTGAATTTGACATTGAGTATGTGGACCGTAAAGCTATCAAAGGTCAGGTCATTGCAGATCAGTTGGCTGATGCACCTCTCATAGGCGATCATCCTCTCATTTCCAATTTTCCAGATGAAGAGCTATTCATGATCACCGAAGCACAGTCATGGAAATTATACTTTGATGGTTCATACACTAGGCACGGCTCGGGGGCAGGCATTTTGTTTATCACACCTCAAGGTGATAGCATCCTGAAGTCTTACAGGCTCACATTTCCATGCACAAACAACATAGCAGAGTATGAGGCTTTGATCACAGGACTCAGATTAGCCATACAATGGAAATTAAAAGCACTGCAAGTATATGGCGACTCCCAACTGGTCATTCGACAAGCAACTGATGAATATCAGACCAAAGATGATAAACTCATGCCATACAAGAAAATGGTGGACGCTCTAAAGACATCCTTTACTACTATCACCTTTGAACAGATACCAATAGATCAGAATCGAGCTGCTGACGCTATGGCTACCATCGCATCTCTCCTAGATCTTCCACAAAATTCAACACGCTACGAGTTCTTGGTAGAACAACTTTGGATCCCCGCTTATGATATCCCCGAATCTGAAATGATATGTCGCCTTGTTGGTTCCGAATCCCCATGGTACGGTGAGTTCTACACCTATCTCCGCGATCATACCCTTCCTCCCAACCAATCAAATAACCAACGTAAAACCTTCATTCGCCAAACTGCTCGATATACCATTATTGCCGAAACCCTATACCGACATAGTCTTGATGGTACTCTCCTTCGATGTCTGGAACAAGATGAGATAACAAAGGCTTTGGAAGAGGTACATGAAGGAATTTGCGGGACTCACTCAAGTGGTCCATCACTAGCCAAGAAGATCATGCGAGCTGGATACTATTGGCCATCTATGGAAAAGGATTCCTACTACTTTGTCAGGAAATGCAAGAAATGTCAAGTTCATGGCGACCTGATACATGCACCGGCTCAAGAACTGCAACCAATCACAACACCATGGCCTTTCTGTCAATGGGGCCTTGACCTTGTGGGTAAGATTCACCCATCTTCATCCAACGGCCATAAATTCATTCTTACCACCACCGAATATTTCACCAAGTGGATCGAAGCTGTTCCACTTACCCAAGTCACCGGCAAGGAGATCGCCTCATTCATCCTCAATTACATCATCTGCCGGTATGGTGTACCCATGTCCATCATCACAGATAACGGTCTTCCTTTCAAAAATCAGGATGTCCGTGAGCTTTGTGAGAAATTTCATATCCAACACCGCTTTTCCACCCCCTATTACCCACAAGGCAATGGTCAGGCCGAAGCATCCAATAAAAACATATTGAGGATCCTAAAGAAGACAGTCAATGATGCCGGCCGTGATTGGCATGTTCAACTAAATCCAGCGCTATGGGCATATCGAACTAGCATTCGAACCCCTACAGGTGCAACTCCTTATTCATTGGTCTATGGTGCAGAAGCTATCTTGCCTATTGAGGTCGAGATACCATCATTACGAGTTTCCTTGCATAATCTCATCGATGATGAAGCATACAGAGTATCCCGTCTTCAGGACTTAGAGTTACTTGATGAGAAACGACAAGCGGCATACAATCACCTCAAAGCCTATCAGCAGCACATGAGCAGAAGCTACAATCACCGAGTTAGACCTCGTACATTTGAGGTAGGTGATCTTGTTCTACGAGAGAATCCTCGCAACCAACCAAATAGAGAACATCAAGGCAAGTTTGAATCAAACTGGCTGGGCCCATATGTTGTCACTGCTGTGTTCGGGTCCGGGGCATATCAGTTGGCTACTTCAGAAGGAGAACCGCTCGCAGATCCAATCAATAGCATGCACCTCAAATGGTTTTATACCTAAGGTATACAGAGCATCAGGCTCCCCTACATATCAAGAAAATATCACAAACATTCAGAAAATGTCCTGAAGAAAATACACAAACATTCAAAAAAGTAAAGAAAAATCATGCATCCAAACGGTGAACAAACACTCCGGTGGCACCTTGGGTAAGTGCGATGGTGAAAACCTGGCAAACAGGCACCACTCGTAAAGGCAATGGCTCCAGTATCTTTCAGGCTCGTTGCGATCACATTCATGCACACACACATCCATCCATCCCAACCATGGCTCGTTATTTGATCTACAATTAAGAAAGTACTCCACGCGTCTAGCATCCCACCTTTTCATAGTCAGGTCTACAAACTGGGGGCAATACCCTTACCCTAGTGATGGAAGTGGATTCTACATTGTCTTATGATTCATTAAGTTCTTCATTCAAGCAATCATCAAAAATATCAAAAACATTCAAAAATGACTCACAAAATCCAAAAACATTCAAAACAACTCAAAATCCAAAAACATCGAAAAACCATCGAAAATCATACAAAAACATGACAACACCTTGTACATACCCATCCGATCAGATACCAAAACAAACATTGACAACTACTCACACACTGACCATTTACCAATCAAACCAACACAATCGACATCAACAATCCAACCTGTCTTTAAAACAAGGATGCATCCTTCCTTACCAAAACAAAGACAAAGTGACTTTTTCTTTGACAAGAAAATTATGTTAAGCTATCAAATACTTGGTTGATTTGTGAGTACAATCGTTTGTTTATCTGTATCGGGATCTTTCAGCATTGTTTTGTATCGTTTGCGCATTACTTCCGATGAAGTTCTAGGGCATGTACTAATGGTGTCTACGTGGGAAGTTCACTAAGCTACGTGATCTTATGCAAAATGCAGTCATAGATCACTACGGCTTGCTGACTACAGCGTATACCTCGACCATATGGGCATGAGCCATTACCAAGGATCCTTATTCTTTATTCTTTATGTAAATATGCTGTTTGGTTGCAGGTACAATGCTCATTCTTTGGTTCCTCTTCCTCCAAATTGGATAAAAGGTTTTATTTTCTTAGTACGGTATGAGCTTGTCTCAGGATCTGATCAAGCCTAAGATCAAGGAGGACGATCCAAGTCATGCATGAAAGGAGATAATCCTTATCTGTTCCGCAAGCAATACTCTGGTCGACTTGGCCCTTATATCAAGTCGTTTGTATTAACTTGCTATATTAAAATCCATGAAAGAAATACTCAGGTCATCTTGAATCATTGTGTCAAGATGCTTGTATTCTCTTCCAACATTTTAAAGCTCAATGATGAAAAAAAGAGCACTATGGATCGTCATTCCATCTCATCTGTATATATTGCATTCCGTTGCATATCACCCATCCGTTCACTTATTCATATAGATGTTTTATATGCAAAAATGAGAAAATTAAGCTGGTCTTGGATACAATCACGACCGAGTACTCTGATACATCATCAATGCATCATGCAAAGTCTTAAAAACCTTGCATTCCTCATGATCATATCATCCTTGCATTTAGGTGCATCTTGCATTACGTCCATTCATGTCATTTTTCAAAAAACATTGCATATAGTTCATTATTGACATTACTTTTCATTTAACAATCATTTTCATCAATCATAAATAATTAGATTCATTCATGGGATCAAATTGTCTTTGGTTGTATTGCATCATTTAACAAACATTCATTTCATATCAATTATCCATTATCATTTTATTAACCTTTTCACCATTTATCATTTGCATACATTTCTTTATAGTAAAAAGATGCATTCATTCATTACTAAGTATCTTTTTATGCTCATTGTAAGATTCATTCACATTGCATTCATTATCATTACATTTAGGTGCAGTTATTATACTCATTATAGTATCATCCCATTATCATTTGTACTTACAAACATATTTTAAACGCATTTTAGATTCATAAAACATCATTTGTTTACAAAACATTCGTTCATACCATTGCATATATCCATTTTACGTATGCATTCATTTACATATCATCATATAAACATTTGTACTTTACATTTGTTTATCCATCTGCATTCATTTACATATCATCATATAAACATTTGTACTTTACATTTGTTTATCCATCTGCATTCATTTACATATTATCATATAAACACTTGTACTTTACATTTGTTTATCCATCTGCATTCATTTACATATCATCATATAAACACTTGTACTTTACATTTTGTTTATCCATATGCATTCACTTAACATTTTGTTTATCCATATTACATTTATCTAAAAACACATCTAGATGCATATTTATACATATATATCATTCATTCAAAACCATTGCATTGACATCATCACATAAATCATCTCATCATTACATTGCAATAGGAAACATCAAAAATCCTGTTCATACATCAAAGCATAAGCATATATCATCATGGCATTCCATACATAAAGCATTACATCACAAATCAAACAAATCATATACATATAAACCTGCATTCATATGTCAGTATCCCACATCATAACTCATCATAAAAACATGCATAAAAGAAACATCTCATCAAATGCATACATACACACATATACATCTAAGCAATAAATCACAAACATGCATAAACATCCATACATCATCACATGCATATCATCACAAAATGGGATCTCCTCATATATATCATCTCATATATCAGAGTACAATGAAGTCTACAAAATCGGCTACCAAGAGCCATCCAAGATACAGTCCAAAAATAGACAACGATACAATATATAGATGCAAAAATGCTCTCTCAAATGCCACTCTGGCCAGATGCTGTACCTGCCCCACCCCTACCTACTCCACCACTGGTACCTGCACCACCTGATCCATCTCTCCGTGGAGGCCTCATCGAACCCCCACTCCCTCCTGCATCCCCTGATCTCTCCTGCCGTAAAGGACCCATCACTCCCCCACTGCTCTGCATCCTCTGTGATCGCTCGGATCTGGCCTGCCGCATCTGGGTATAGCTGAGAGCTCGCTGGCTAATCGGTACCACCTGGTCATATAACCCACGCCAGTACTCTATCTCTGCCTGTGCTCGCCGTATCTCTCTCATAATCTCCCCTGACGGCCCCTGCGCACCAGTCCGGACTCTCTCCTGCAGCTCCGCTAAACTCTCCACCGCAGTATCTCTCTCCCGCAGCACCACTGTCAACTCTGACTCACGTGCAAATAGCTGCACATCCCTAGCTGCTACCTCCGCCTCTAATCTCTCTACCCGGGTCTGCAAATAACCTATCATGTGCTCCCGCAGATCCCCAGTAGCTCCCTCCCCCATGGCCATGGCTGCCGCACCTGTATCATCCCCTCCACTAGGTCCCTCCCCTGCACCACCCTCTCCTGCACCTGTATCCATAGGGATCTCTCTCTCCATCCCCCTCCCACTCAGCTGCACTCCTCCCTGCATCAAAGGACCCTGTGATATCTGCAGTGGTAACCCCCCTCTCCCTCTCCGCTGTCTCGGCATCCCCATCCCTCCTCCACCTCCTCCTCCACCACCACCACCTCCTCCTCCTCCTCCACCTCCTCCACCACCTCCTCCACCACCACCTCCTCCTCTCCGTCCCCGTCCCCTCTCATCCTCAAACGCTGGGATCGGCTCAGCTGGGTCTGATATCCGTAGGATCGGGTGCGCCGCCCGATACTGGGTATACTCTGCTGTAACCCCTGCATCAACGACCCTCGGTCGTAGATCCCATGGCCTCGCCTGCAGTGTCCGGAACTCTGCCAGTGCCTGATCATACGGTAGCACTGGACCCCATGCATACCGCTCTCGGATCACTCGTGCATACTCCCCTGATCCGGTAGGCAGTCCCTGCTGCCGTCCAAACTGCCTCATCACCCGTCCCGGCACTTGTCTCTCTACATGATACGAGGTCCTCCCAATGAGGAATCGGGTCATAAAGCAATACGGCAGTGCCTCTGCATCATCCTCCCATGGCTCACACTCCAAGTATGGCCGCCAGATCACTGCATCCAAATCATCCAATGCCCGCCGCCACCACTCTACCTTCCCCAAGTGGGGCTGGCTCATCATACCACTATACATAAACATATAGGGCTGGTCCACGGCTCGGAATCTCAGACTCACTGGTCGAGTCACTGGTAAGTGCTCCCATGCCCACACATGCAGCAGCGTCATGCCCACTGCAAGAGACCCCCGCCCTCTGTACACTACCTCGTGCAACTCCTGATACATGTGCGCTAACACGCACGACCCCCAGGCATATCGGGTCCCCTCTGTCACCATCATCTCTATCACCTGTCCCCATCCGACCGCCAATCCATGTGACCGCCTGTCTGGACACAGAAGCCCTCCCACGATCCCTGACAATACTGCTGGAAGGGGCTCATATAGTGCCGCTATATCCTCCCAGGCGATCGAGCCATCATCAATGTATACATCCTCATCAAAAATCCTCTGGCAAGACACTGTCCCCCAAGATCGATCATACGTCACTAGCTGCCCTCGAATCGGAATCCGAAGAATACGCCACACGTCCTCCAAAGTCACTGTCATCTCGCCCTGAGCCAGATGGAACGTGCATGTCTCACTGTGCCATCGCTCTGCTAAAGCTGTAATCAGGCCGTGATTCATCCGAATCACGGGCATATGCATCACCTCATAGAGCCCAGTAGCCGCAATACAATCTATCTCGATCTAAGTCAAACGATCTCGCAACCCCTGTGTCGCGGGGTGGCGCTCGCGTAACTGCAACACGCGTAGATCCTCCTGCACATAGACATTCATCAAACCACCATCAGTTGTTTTGTTATCAAACTTTCTTAAGTTTAAACCTAGACTATCATCAGATACTTTGATCAAGTATCTTCGGGTCTCAACAGGTAAGCAATCATGGCCGCCTAGACTTCAACAGACATTTATCCTCACAAATGACCTAAGTCTCATCGGGCTGCTATGGTTCAAAACAACTCCCACTTCACCTCGTCATCCATCAATCGCTAGACATCAGGAGATTTGTTTTGTCCGAAACTGGGGCATCTTGTTATCTTAAGGCAAAAGTGCTATTTAATCTACAAATAGCGCTCATTCTGAATAATAGCGCTACAACAACATCAATAGCGCTCAAAAAGCCCTACAATAGCACTACCAAAACAAAAGCGCTAAAACAGCTACACAATAGCGCTATTCAGGTCAATAGCGCTCAATTAACTACACCATAGCGCTAATTAATCAAAAGCGCTAAAACCGCTATACAATAGCGCTATTACAAATCAATAGCGCTCAATTGACCCTGCAGTAGCGCTAATTTATCAAAAGCGCTCAAACTTGCCTACAAAAGTGCTAAATACATGCAAAAGCGCTACAACTAGCCTACAAAAGCGCTATTGCGGCACAATAGCGCTAATTCATGGAGCAAAAGCGCTAAAAACCTAGTTCCAGCGCTCTTGCTCCGACTTGACTTGGACTTAGCTAAAAACATACCAAACATGCATAAAAAGTGAGTTTTCGAATTTGCGTACCACTGGTCCATAGTCGGCTGGGCGCTGGTACCGGCGGACTCGCTCAAATCGGTGCTCGGTGATCGGAAACGGCATCGTCGCTCCTCGTTGCTCCTCCAAATATCACTGTCAGAGCTCTAGTTTTCAACTGGTCGCGGTCACAAATGATCCTATTTTACCCCCTTTCACCCCATTTATACCCCCCACCGTCATCGTAACTTCGCCCCGCTCATCGCTGTGGTCCCCGTGAACTTCCCGAGCCCCCCATTTCTCCAGGTTTCCCCCGATTTCTTCTATTTTTAACCAGTATACCTCACTTCTTCTCTTCTATCACCCTGCCAATTTTCATTCTTTTTCGAGAGATCGCTTGATTTTTCGAAATTTTTCGGCCCATCTCTCGAGGGGGCATACCACCCATTAAATTTACATTTTATGGGGCATTTCTTCACACAAATTTTTCTTTCTTTGAAACGATGCGATAAACTGCATCGTCTCAAAGATGGGCAAATGTAGTCACACAAATCTGTCCATTTTAATTAAATGAATATTTCGTATTTATTTGATTAAAAATCCACTAGCCATCAATTAATTAAATTAATATTTAATTAATTCATCCCCAAACATTCTTCTATTAATTAAATAAATTACTCAATTTATTTTAATTAATTCATTAAAATCAAATTCCCATTAATTAAATAAATAAAATCTATTTATTTAATTAAATCCCCCTTTTCCTCTTTTAAATAAATTAAATTAACATTTATTTAAATCATTATCCCCACCCCACTTGCATTTTCCTACAAATGCAACTTGCACACATTATTGAAATAAATGAATTTTTATTTTAATAAAATCCTATTTTCCCTCACCCACCAAATCCACTTGCAAAAAATCTAATCCCCTTCTAGATTCTTCTAACCCCTTCCTAATTAGCCTAATCCATCCCCTAAATATTGTTACATTCCTAAGCAAAATGGAGTCACTTCTCAAATGGCCCAAAGTCTTGGATAACCATTGAAGGTTTTCAACCTTCAACCACCAAAAACCCCAAAGTCTTTGAAAACCATTAAAGGCTTCCAACTTTCAACCACTTAATCCACAAAGTCTCCAATAACCATTAATGGTTAATTCAACTCTCCCACATGGTTAAAACATTTGTTTTGACTCAACCTCTACCCAACCCAAGGGTCTCATCAAGCCTTCAATGCTTTGACCATGATTATCTCTTAATCATTTGCACAAAGGTTTATCCTTGGATTAACTCCTAATCCAGTGGGTAATCCTAATTTAGGCTTGACTCTTAGCCTTTAGATAACCATGAGGTCTTCTCAGGCCTTTAATGCCTCCAACCTCTTCTCTCAACCCAATCCTATGTTGACACTTGTCACCATTTCATTGGTGCCAATTGTGCACATGGATCCCCAACTTTCAAGCTTGACCCTTGATTAAACCTTTCAATCCTGGCCATCCATTGCTCCATTTTTCCTATAAATAGAGCCCATTCCTTCATAATCCAGATCCTGAAAACTTGTAAGCATTTAGACTATAGCCATTTTAGAGAGCATTTAGCAATAGCATAACTAAATATTGTCTTTTTGGTTAAAACATATCATTTTAGCATAAAAATAGCTTTTCATTTCATGTTTGGAGCTATTCTATAATCTCAATCCTCCATAAGCATCCATAGTGCAAAAAGCTGCTGAGAGCTACACTATTTTGGAACTTGGAGAGGAGAGGAACAAGGGAGAAGGAACTAATATCATGCTGAGAGATAGTTGGAGATATCTCATTGTCTTTACTTCTTTAGTTAGATTCATTAGCATGTGTTTTTAGTATCTCTCTTGGAATGCCTTCATGTTTTAGTTTTTGATTGATTAATTCTAACGTCTTGTGTGTTTTGTGTTGTTTGATCTTAAACTAACATTGTGCCATTTAGGAGGGCATCACATTATATTTTCTAAAAAATGTACGATTTCAGCAAAAATTAGGATGTACCAAAAAGTGGGAACTAGCTTTGTGAGTTCACTCTTCTCATGGCATCCAAGTTCCTATAATCAGTGGTGCAGGTTACCTAGGGCAATATCAAAACTGGGTTGGCTCTCCACATGTTTTGTGCACATTTCCCCCCCCCTCCCCCTCCCCCCCATCATTCCATACATACCTAATTCCCCACCTTCTAATAACATTATGGAGTCTTCAATTTACCCCCCCCCCTCCTCTCCCCTATTCTTTTATTTCTATCTTAGATCATTGTACTATTGTCAGCATATTCACAAAAACATTTTGCATTTAGAATGCATCCCTCATTGCATTATCCATTCATTTCGTCATCCACCTAAGATGCATCATTCATATAGATTGCATTATACATACATTTTATTATTCATCTCGATTGCATTATGCATTCATTTAGGTTACACTATGGACATTTCATTACATTATTTACTTAGATTACATTATCCAATAATCATTTCCACAAGCATTAGTCATTTACATTACACTATCCATATAGATTCCATTGCATTCATTTAGATTACGTCATTATCCATCCATTTCATTGTATTATTCCCTCATTTAGATTATATCCATTACCTTGCATTGATCATTCATTTTGCATTAAGATTCCATACCATTACCCATTTAGATTGCATTGTTTAAGTTACATCATTTAGATTACATCATCCATTCATTTCATTTTTGATGACATTATCCATTTAGATTGCATTCGTTTTACATTCATTTAAATTCCAGGTTGCGTAGCATTTATCATTCATTTTCCATTTAGATTACATCTATCATTCATATAGCTTGCATCTATTACTCATTTACATCCATTTATCACTTCAATTAGATTATCCATTAATCATTTGCATCCACAATTATCATTACATTGCATATTCATCCATTATACATCATCTATATACACATCAAAAAATCACAAAAACATAAACATCCACACACACGTATGTCCACCCTGCATCCATAAACATGTCAGTAACATAAACACACATAAGCATTCATCCTGCATCACAAAATAGGTCAGCACAATGCATCCATAACCATCATCCATACATCACATCACAAAATTACAATAAAAAAAATAAAAGTCCATCATAATGTCCATAATTAAATACATGTATAATCTCCGCCAAAGAATCATATATATAGCTCAAAAAAATGAATATGTATGTCATACTGCAATGATCACCCTGAAGGGTGTAAAATATAACACATGAGCAGAAATGGAGCTAGCTCTCACCACCTGTATCCCCAATCCCCTCCTCATTGCCTCCTCCCCCGGACCCTCCTGCCCCTCCTACCCTAGGTAGCCTAAAACCCACCGATCCACCTGTCTGCTAGCTCCGAGTCGGTCGTTGGTTGTGTGTCCGGTTAGATCGCACACTCTTAGTGTGCAAGGCTGCTCGTTGCTCCACAGGTACCACTCCGTGGCACAACCGTCTATAGTAGGTCGCCTCCCGACTTGCCCTCTCTGCCCTCTCTCTCTGCTGCATCATATCAGAATACATCTGCCCAAGCCCTACGTGGACCAACATCTGACATGTTGCATCCCTCTGCCCCTGCAGGCATGTAGCATCTACCTCGGCCCTCTATACTCAACCTGACAACTCCTCTATCTCATCATCCTGTCGACTGAGAGTGTCTTGTAAGGCACCAATAGTGGTCCCTGACCATGCCTCCTCTAATATCCGCTTAGACTTCTCCCTGTCCCCTCTCAGATCATCTACCTCCATCCTCACTGTATGGAAGCTCTCTGTCAAGTCTGATATCTCCCGTCGCAACCACTCCACCTCTGCCTCCTAGATCTCTCTATCTGTAGCTCATCCTCAAGCTAGTGTAGCCTCGCCTGCATGGCATCTCTTTGCTGTTGGAGTATGTCAAAATCATCCTGTGACACTCCTCCCCCAGTCTCTGACCCTGCACCCTATACCTATGCCTCAAGAATATCCATGCCTACGACCCCCTCTGCACCACCATCCCCTCCTTTGACTGCCTCCTCTACCCCACATGTTGCTTCCTGTCCCTGTCTTGCCTCAAGCTCTCTCCTCCAAAGCACCCTAACTCCCCTCTATTGTCTGCCAGCACCCCTCCTTGCTCTCGCCAAACCCCTGTCACCAGGTGCATCATCCTCTCTGTCGACTACCTCATCTACTGCCAATTACAACTCATTGTTCTCCAAAACTCTAGGGATAGTGAGATGCATTGGAAAATGCCCCTCCCACCAGCTCTTGTATCCTCCGGTGGTCCCTGGATCCTCTCCCGCCCCCCTCCGCTCATCCCAAACCAAATATGGTGCCATCTGGAAACTGGTCTTGCCCTCCAGTAGACTCACTGTCGGGCCCCAAAACCTCACCTCTCTTGTCGTCCGAGGATACAACAATATGTCTCCCACTATGTCCTGGACCAGGCCGAACTACCTCGCTACTCTATAAGGGGCATAATACTCCATAATATACACACACTGGCCAAAAATTCACATCTCTACTCTGACCCAGTGTAGCTGCTAGTCCCCCCTCCATATCTCACTACCCAAAAATGGTCACCATGTGAACTGCAAAATCTCGTCAATAATGCAGCGCCAAAACCATATCGATCCTATCTGTGTATAATGTAAGAGGCCCTTGTACCTATCTATATAAGGGCACTGGACTCGCCTATCCTGTACCCCCAATGACCGAGTAAATTATGCTCCCAAGCCCAAATATGAGGAAATGTAACTCCTGCAGATAAGTTGGCATACTCCTTGTACACTACAAGATGCATGTCATGATACAACTGAGCTAGCATCGCTGCTCCCCTAATGTACTTAGCGCAATCCTGCACCATATAGTAGATGCATCTACTCCATCCAATAGGAAACCCATGCCCTCTAGATTAGGCATGATCCGTCTGCTCAAAAACCCACAAATCACAAGTACTAGACAAGGGATGTGTGTAATCTCCATCGCCCAACCAAGGTGCATCCTACTCCTGTCGAGCATCAGCAGTGCATCGTGCTCACAAACCTCCCAAAGGTAGAAGTCTGCCACATCTAATCGATACTTCGGGATGACGTCGTGAATGGGGATCTTCAAGATCCTCCATACATCCAGTAAAGTCACTGTCGCCTCGTCGATAGGTAGGTGGAAGGTGTTATACCTACTATCACATCTCTCTACTAAGGTTGTAATCATCGCAGTGTGAGCTCGAATCCTCAGCCATGGACCGATGAAATGCAATCCCATAGTAGCTAGGATCTCTAGCTCATTCGATCACAACTGTTGATATAGTCTCATGGTCTTTGGCCAGTGCTCCCTCGATGCCAATGGTCCCAAATTTGCCTGCACCCAAGCAAATCACTTTGTCATCTCATATTCTTGGCCGTATCCTATTCTCGACGCATTTATGATGCCCCCCCAAGCCATCTTCTATATCAAATCTCCCATTTTCTTCTCCCTTGGCACATGTGTTGATTTACTTAACGCTCGCGCCAAACCCATGGTGCTCATGCTATGCCATAGTTAGATGCACTAACTGACTCCGATTTTGGGTCTATAGACCTAATCAATGCGACTGCCTGCACCGCACTACCCTTTCTCCCTCCCTGACCTAATCCTAATCTACCCCAGCATGAGCGCCCACACCGTGCTACCCTTTCTCCCTTCCTGACCTAACCCTAACTTTCCCTAGTGCGACCGCTCGCGCTGCGCTGCCGTTTCCCAACCCCAAACCTAACCCTACATGTCCCTAGCGTGAGCGCCCGCGCTAAATGCGAGTGCTCGCCCCAGATCCCCTTGTTCTCCCCTTCAACCCGTGAGTGCTTGCACTAACCGCTAGCATTCACACTACCCTAGAGGCGCACGCGCCGAAACGATGATCAACGCGTCCGTCTCGCCAAACTTCTAAGCCTACTCTAAGCCCTAATTCGAGCCTAAATCTACAAAATCACAAAGAGGGTTAGTTGTACATACCGGTGGTCCATAGCCCTAAGGTCTGTCATACCGACGAACCCTCTCGGCGCAATGCTCACATGTTGAAATGTGATCCATCTCTCCTTCTCTTCTTCCAAGCTTTAAAATGCTCCAATGCTTATGTGTGACAATGACCCTTCATTGGGCCCTGTGTGGCTTATATGAACCCCCTTGTGGGCCCACTCCCTTCGTGTTCTCCCTCCTTCTATCTCCTCTTCTATTTTCTCATTCCCCTCTATCTTTCTTTCTCGTTCACTTGTCACCCCTTCTCCTTCATTCTTCTTTTCGAAAATTTTTTGTCAATTTTCCAAAAAATTCCGAAAAAAATCTCGAGGAGGCATACACCACCCTCGCTTTACATTGGGGCATCCTTCTTCTTCTATCTTTTACCCATCGCCAAATTTGCCGCTGCGTAAAGAGGGGCAAAATGTAGATACTTAAATTAATTATTCTAAATAATTAATTTAATTGACTTGCATAATTAATTAATTAACTATGCCAAACCTTATTCTTCTCAATATCAATTAAATATAATTAATATTGTCTCTATAGTCTAGTGATTGATTTATTCAATAAATCAATCTACCTTTATCCCTAACATCAATTCTCTCCAAATTCCTCCTTTCAATTAATTAATTAATCCAGGTGGTTCCTACAAATCACCTTTTTCCTAATCCATCATTAGCCTAATGAATTTATCTAGAAACATCCTTAACCTCACTTACCAATATTTCTATAATTTTTTGTTCCCTCCACTCATTCTCTCTCCTAGTCAAATCCTCCTACAAATCCCACTTGCCCTAATTTCACCTAATCACCCTCCTAATCCCTCTCCTAATAAGTTGCTAGTGGCTAATCCTCATGATTAGCCACAAAGTCAACTTCTTGTCTCCTCATCCAACCACCTTCCTTAAATGCTCCTTTCCTAGGTGAATGTGAGATTTTTAGAAATCTCACATTCCTCTAGACATCTCTTCCTCCAAGGAATTTTTAATTCCTCTTTATTCCTCCAATCCCTATGCTTATCCTTTTTGAAGAATTTTTAATTCCTCATCCCCATCTCCCAAGGAATATTTTATTCCTTTCTCTTCCCTAGGTACATTGGGAAGTCTTCCCAATGAACCTTGAGGAGTGTGGAGACAAGAAAGGCCTTTATGGCATATCTCTTGGTCTCCTTACTTGTCTTGTCATTCTACGTTAGTCCATGTGTGGACTCACATGCAATATTGACCCTTCATCTTGGATCAATCCTAGCCCTCCATTTCTTCTCCTCTTCTCCTATAAATTGAGAACTCCATTTCCTTATTATACATCCAAGAATCACTCAAGTTTATGCCATCAATTTGAATCTAGAACATTCATCAAATACCAAAACTCTAGCCAAATTATCATCCACCCATCACTTAGCCAATTCAATCCATCCCATTCCATCATCCCTTAGCATTTGCACAAGCTTGGAGAGCCATCCACATTCAACAAGAGAGACAATCCAATCAAGCCAAGGAAGGGGTGCAACTTTGGCTTCATCAAAGGCTCAATTCGAAGGAGAAGGAGAAGATTACAAAGGTATAATATTTTTTTAAGTGTTTTTGTGTGTTCATTGCATATTTTACTATATTTGACCATTGTATCTTCACTCCAAATCTTTCCCCCTCTTCAAAATGTTTGTGCACTACTAATCCTTAGCGAAAAGAAAGAATGTCAACCTCGGTGAGATGGGAAACCATTCGATGAAGCTATGTGCTATCATAGATTGAGGAAGACATGCACACTAGTTGAAAATTTGCTATATAGTATAAAAACATATGATGTTCTATATTAACCAATGTAGGCGAACTCCATAAGTAATGTGGTACCTCAAATACAAAATGGGGAGCCCTTTTAATTTTGTTATGAATATAATTCATAGGGAGGATATAGGGGTGGATATTGTAATGGGGGTTAGGGAAATAGAAGAAGGGATGGGGGAAAAAGATTTAGGGCAACCTATTTTAACTATGACAAAGTAGGCACTGTGCCAATGAGTATGGAAGAGAAAAATATAGCCTATGAATTTTGTAGTGATGTAGTGCATGACTCATTTAGTTGTCTCAAGACAACATAATATTGCAAGAAATGATCTAGAACACTTATAATATAAATGTGATAAAATCCCTAAACCTAATGCAACAAAAAGAGAAAAATCCCTATTGAAAATACCTAAAGGAAAGAGACCAACACAAGAAGATGTCAAAAGGTGAAAGTTAAAAATAAATTAAAAATTGACAAATTTGTGATGGTTGGGGGGAGATACTAGAACAAGAACATGGAGATAAAAATAAAATCCTAAGGAATATAGTCATAAGTATTATAAACTGTGAAAATATAAAAGAGTTATGGTGGTTGCTAGAAGATAGATTGATACTAGAAAGAAGAAATAGATTTAGGAGGGATCTTAGAAAGATGAAAAAGAATACACAAGGGAAGACACGATATAATTGTGACTAAATCAAGAAATAACAAGGGAAACATATAAGAAAAAGGAAGAAAAAAAAAGAAAAAAAGAAAAAGATTGAAAGACTAAAAGACTTAGTCATGAATGTACAAGAATAAAAATTGTTACAAAAGCTATATTAGTTATCCAAGTATTAAAATAATTAAGATTTTAGGATGAAAAAAAATCAAGTAAGAAAATGTGATGAAAACTACCAAAAAATAAATAGAAGCAACCAATAATGTTGAATGTCAAATTAAATCATGAGATAAATCGATTCTAGTGACCTAACCACACCTTGCTTCAGTCTTACCTTTTTTGTCGTGTTTTGACGTATGGAGGGGACAAGTTGAAGTGAGAATACCTTGATGGACGACTTAGCAGGCTCAAACAACCTAGCACCCTGATAAAAGTTGAACCTAAGACCTGCATAAGAAAAACCCAAAGCCTTGACACAACCTTTTGTGAGACTTATGATATATGAAATTGAATTTTATGGGTACACAATGAAAAAATGATTTAAGGGATGGATAGTGAAACCCTACACCAATTTATTAAACCTTGAATGGTTCATGGATAAGATATATCTTTTAAATCTTGAATTCTCTTCATTCCTTTAAAACGAGGTAGGTTAAATCTTCGTTCAAATTATTGGAACAGGGAGTAAGCAAATACAAGTCTTCACGATATCTGGTATGAAACACAAACGATTTTTACCCAGTTTCGTTTTTCTAATAAAATCTTCTGTAAAATTGTTATTTAAAATTTCCATAAGATACAGTTCCCAGCGCTATATTAATTCTATGATTCTCGGATCTCTATTCTACATCTATAAAACTGTTTTACGCAATAGATGCCTGCAAAAATTTTCCACGGCCAAAATCTCAACTTCGTTTGGCTTAAGTATCAATTTCAATGTTGTAGCATCGAAAATATCTTGCAGTGAGAGACCCAATTTGGGAATTTGCTGGTACCATACAAGCCCATCCTGTGCAAGCCCTAGTCATCCCATTTCGAAATCTTCTGCATTGTCCTTTATCTATTTGCCCAGACTAACCCTAGAAGAAGAGGGACTTATCCAAAACATCTGTGCTGCTCTCATGCGTGACCAATGGGATTATCTGGAACAATATGCTTCCCAATTAAATAATGGCCATTTGGTTACTGGGGTTTTGCAGCATTTGCTCAGTAATGCTGATTTGTCTCTCAGATTCTTCATTTGGACTGAGAGAGAAAAGGGCGTCAAGCATTCAATCGGGTCATATTGTGCCATTTTGGAAGCGCTGGTTAGAGCAGGTAGATTTATCTATATAGAGCCATATGTTCATAAAATGGCTCAAAACAATACTGATTCTGTGTTTGAAGTATTGAAATCTTTGTTAAAGACATTCAAAGGTTGGGATTCTGCTCCCTTCGTTTTTGATTTACTTTACAAGAGCTACTTATCGTCTGGTATGGTGAAAGAAGCGCTAGAGGCCTTTCATCAGCTGAAAATTCATGGATATTTGCCAACTGTTCTATCCTGTAATAAGATACTTTCCGGGCTGGTCAAATTAAATTGCTTGGAACATGCTTGGAAATTTTATAGAGAAATGATACACTATGAAATTTCTCCTAGCAGATATACTTTGAACATAATGATTAATTCTCTTTGCAAGTGGGGAGAAATTGAGAAGGCAATGGATTATTTTAGTCGAATTGTTGCAAATGGTTTTGTTCCCGATATTGTGACTTTCAATCCTCTTATCGAAGGACATTGCAGTAAAGGCAATGTGAAGGAAGCTTTGACCCTATTCAATGTGATGTATAGGAAGGGTTTAAAACCGGATGCTATTACTTGCATTGCACTGATCACTGGGTATTGTAAAGCAAAGCAGTTTCACGAGGCAAGGAGGCTTCTAAAAAAAATGCCCTCAATGGGTTTGACAGCCAACCTTGCTACTTATAATATGATATTAAATGGCTTTTGTGAGCAAGGAATGCTGGATTATGCTTTCCAAGTAAGGAACGAAATGGTGGAGAAAGGGTTCGTACCCAATCTGGTCACTTACACAGCACTCATACAGAGTCTTTGCAAGAAGGAGAGGACTAGACAAGCATTGCGGCTATTGAAAAAGGGCATTGCTGAAGATGGTTTGGTGCCCGATTGTGTTATTTACACCATACTGATTCATGGATACTGCAAACAGGGAAAAACAAGGGAAGGCCTTTGGCTGCAGAATGAAATGTTGAAGAGAGGGCTCATGCCAGATACTATTACTTACACTGTACTCATCAATGGCTTTTCAAAAAAAGGTGAGATCAAGAAAGCAAAAGTGATGTTCGATGAAATGCTGAAGAGGAATCTGGTTCCCAATTGTTTTACTTACACCACACTGATTTATGGCTTATGCAAGAAGGGTGATTTGTTGGAAGCTTCGGAACTTCTGGATGATCTCCGTGGAAAGGGTTTTGCGCTTAGCACCGTTCCTTACAATGCACTCATTGATGGATTTTGTAAGAATGGAGAAATGAAAAAAGCAGAGAGCCTGAAAAATCAGATGATGAAAGATGGATTGGTTCCAGATTCTGCCACATACAATATCCTAATTGCGGGGCACTGCAAGAAAGGTAATATACAGCAGGCCTTACATTCACTTTCTGAGGCAAAAGATGGAGGCTTTGTGCCAAATGCGTATGGTTATGATGTAGTTATAAATGGCCTTTGCAAGGAAGGAAACAAAAGAGAGGTGAAGCAGCTCTTCAAGGAAATGCTTAGCAGAGATTTAGCTCCCACAAATGGTACATGCTCTGCAGTAGTTAGCAGTAGCACGTTGTCTGAACATAGCAATATGGTTGATGCTTTGGAAGTTCATGATGCAATGGATGAAAAATTCTTGTCTGAAGCAGACAACCTTCTAAATAAACTGGACAAACAAGATTTTCTTCCTGATGTCAGTTGCTATCACTTATTAGCTAAGGAATGCTGAAAGCGAGGTAATTTGTAGGCATCTATGAAAGTATCTAATGAAGAATTAGATGGCGACTCGAGGTCTGATAAGAGCAGCTTTAACTAGACTCGAAGAAATGCTAAATATGATTGAGGATTGATATAGGGTAGGAAAACTCTTTGAGATGCTTCGTAATTGTGTGCTGCAATGGTTCATATGGGCTCCCTGTTTTAGCTAATCATTTACAGTTCTATTGTTAATGGCCAGCGAGAGAAATTAAACAAGTGGAAGGTAGGCTTTATCTCAGAGGAAATCATGAAAAAGCAGTGGTTCCTAATATTTCTGCCTATATTGAATTCATTGATGGTTTCTCCAAGAAGGGCAATATTTAGGAGGATGTGCAGGTACATGATGAAATGTTGTAAAGGGTTTGACAATGTATGCTAATATGTCAAGTCAAATTATTTTCATCCCTTAAATCGGAATTTTTTTCTTTTTTTGATAAATTTCCCTTAATGGGATCCCCTGCCTTCAATGCCATGAGTGGGGTATCTCTTTTGTCAAATTCACTTAAGACTTGCACCTATTCCACAATTGATGTGATAGTTTATCAGATATCCTGTTCAAACATTCAACATTTGTACGCATTAGCATGTAACATGCCTCACAGGGATTTTAACACGTGTCACCACTGTAGAATCCTTGATGATTACAACTTTAGCTCATCCCTTTCAGACAAAAAATCAGAGCATTTTAACAATGGTGACCTCTGCGAAATTCTGCTTCTTACTGCATCACATCCTTGATGCTGACTAAAAGTTACTGCCCGGGTAGATTTAATATGCTTTACTACTGCATGGTAAAAGAGCACAAAGATTCTTTATACCAGTATGGAGGATGCTTGACAGATGCTATATTTACTTTTTGGAGAATGAATTAGTGTGGATGCTAATGACTAATCAAAGGTCTGTGTTAACATTGGAAGATCCAAGCAGCAGGGACCAATGGCTGAATGAGATCATGTAGACACCGCCGACGGTCATAGTCTCTTACACATAGAATCAGGTAGAAAGAATAAGCTTAGAGAAAAAGTATTGTTTAACAAATTAACAAAAGTCCTGTTTATAATAAAATCAGGGTAAGGATTAAAAAATTGAACTTCATTAAAATTGAATCTGTAAACAAGTTGATCTTGTGCAAAGTTTAGAAATGAAATTGTAGATATTGTAAAAATTTGACATCGGGTTCATTAAATGGGGATTAAAAGTGGACTTTGGTGTCTTTACAGCATCATAACAGATATCTCTTATATATGAGATACCAAGCAGAACAATGTTAGCATTGGAAGATCCAAGACTTATGAATCAGTGGCTTAGTGAGACCAGACAGACACTGGTAAGAGTATGATCTGTAACACATGGCAGTCTGGATGGTTTCCTTTTATGATCTCCTATTTCGGTACAAAATATTATCTAACAGAAGAAATATTATTATAGAAAAGTTAAATTTAGAATGGAATCAGGGTAACCAATAAAAAATTGAACTTTTGTAAAATTGAATTTCTAAACAATGTGTATTTCTGCAGAGTCGTTAAGCTTGTAAAGAGTGGAAAGCTTCGATATCAGGATTTTCTGATGAGAATTATCATGGAAACAGTTTCTGGTCCAGTGCCAAGTCAGATTTCTGTTTCGTATGAAACTCCATGCAGGATTTTGTCAGCACTGGAAGATATAAGGGATAAGGACCAATGACCGAATGAGACCAGACAAACCCTGGGGAGGTTTTCCTTTATTCCTTGCATTCAGGCACAAAGTATCATGTTAGGGAAGAAGTATTGCCTTAGTACAGTTTGATTTAGCATGGAATCAGGGGGAGCTTAAAAAAATCAGATTTTTCTAAAAGTGAATTTGTAAATAAGGTGAACCTGTACTGAGTTATTATAATTGAACTAATGGATAGAGCAAAACTTTAGCATCAAGTTCTAATGGGAATTTGCAGTGGAACTCGGTATCCAGTGCCACACAATGTTGCATTTCTTTTTGAGATGGGATTTCAGGTTGAAATCCGTTGGTTGGATAAGATGACTGTGGGAGGCCAGACAGGCACTGATGATGTATTAGCATCACCAGAAGTGTTTATTCATAGTGTAATTCAAGGAAGTGTAGGAAGATATCAATCTTGTGATGAGTTGGCAGTTCATTAAACAGAGTTAAGAAATGCAAGATTATACGACAATTGAGAGGAATAATAGAGTTATTCAAAGGTTCGAAGGAATTATAGGCATTTTGTTCTTAGGTTAGATGGTACAAGCTTTTCTAGAATAAAGCTGAAAAGGTTTAACTTGCAGGAGCATATTCTGATTATTTCTTAGGAGTAATTCTCCCATAGAAATACGCATATTCTGATTATTTCTTAGGAGTAATTCTCCCATAGAGTTGTTCTGATTCTCTGAACATGGCTTACATGGTTGTAGCAATTATTCTTTCAACAAAATTCTTGCTGTGGTATTTATCTTGTAGAACATCATATCTATTTGTATCACCATTTTTATGTATAAAAAAAAGCCCAATAAACTTGTGCAATAGAAGGATACATATAGAATTTGAAGCAAACAGAAAACAAAGCATACAGTATATAGTATTTTATTTGGAAAAATCCTTTCAAGTAAGAAATGCAACATAGTAACCTTGTTCACTATTGCAAAAACTCATCCATTCACTATACAATAAGAAAGCTATTGCGTGCATCCCTAGGTGGACTAGTCTCATCCCTTCTCGCCTGGTTGGGCGTTGGGTAGGGATGCAAGGATACCCTTGGGTAAAAATAAAAATTCCAATCACTGGTGTTCACAGCTTTCAGCAACCAGAAAACATAAAAAGTATATGGCATTTTTTCAAACAATCTTTCACTTGTTGAATACTTTTTGTAAACAAACAAACATCGAGTACAAATAATATGATTCAAACCGTCAATTCAAATTTTTTTCAATGTCTAAACTCATCTTTTGCAATGGATAGGAAGGTGAAGCGTTTTAGTGCATGCATTGAAAGGAGCGTATACATTGGAGAAATAATGTGTGCAAGAATCTTGGAAAGTTTTTCAGATTTGGTGCATGGACATAAAAATGATGTATGCATGCATCCTAGAATGTTACTATTCATTTTGAGGCATATTCATGCTTCAGTGCATGTGCTTATAGCGAGGCATATGCATTTCATGATTTAACACATGTTGATAGATTTGCACATGTATAGGAAAGAAGGATTGGATAAGGTTTGACATAGTTTTTGGTTACATATTAATGATTATTGCCATTTATAGCTCAATGAAGGTGGTTGCAAGTGTTGTAATTGATGGAGTAGTTTGACGAGTTTGACTAGGTCTACTTGGAGTAGTGTAAATTAAGACTTTAAATAGATGCCAACGATTAGAGCATACTAATCCATATTGATGACACTAGCAAAGAGGTGGAAGAGAAAGATGAGCATGTTCTATCAATTGACAAGGGAGATGATTGATTTTAAAGGATATGGAGGATTTTGTGAATTCCAATCAATAGGTACTCAATTTATAATAGAGCTTGAGACCTAGGGAAACCATTACATAGGTTGTTTAGGAGTATTGATATGCCTTATATGAGTTTATCATTAGATATTGATGCATGTGTGGGGCTCATAGAAGAGCTTCCACTAGTTCTAGTGGCCATTATCATAGCTACATATTGTTGCTTGACAAGATTGACCATTTTTCTCCATTGGATTGACACGTTGTGTGGCCTATATGCAAGCAAAGGGTTGAGAGCTTGCTTAGGGATCATGTGTGCTCACACAATTGTATAGGGATATACACCCAACAACATACAACGATGGGAAGAACATAACATCAAAAACACTTTTGTAGATATGCGCTTCGAGACACATTGCAATTTTGAAGCCAATTGGAGATAGATCAAAGAGGTGAGGGTGAACCCTATGTCTTTGTATGGGGAGGGAGGGAGAGATATACACAAATGATTTGGTACAATAGAGACGAGTGTGGATGTGATTGACATGGTAGTGTGATGATTATGGTTGGGTTGTTAGGGTTGGCTAGAGGATGCATTCATTTTGGATCTTTTTTGGACTTTGTGCTATATCTTCGTTTGACATCACTATTTGATCGAGTACTACATCTTTTACTAGGCACAATAATAGTTTGGGTTACAATAGGACGTCTTGGTACAAGGATCACATGTTTTTGCATGGGTGGCCTAAGAGGAGGGCTAATGGGGGCTAAGGATAGACTTGTAGTTGGTGAGGTTAAGTTGGAGGTGTGTGGTGTGTGGTGTGAGTGCAATGAGATATGAGGGATGAAGTGGTGGATGTAGGGGTGATCCCTTAGTATAGGACATGGTGGGATTGACACATGCCTCTTAGATCAATTGACTATTTCAAGATAGGCATTTGCATAGGAGAGGATTACAGTTGTTGTTGTAGAGGTTTAGAGGAGGAGATGACAATGGATAGGTGGGTGACTAGGACATTGCTAGTGAAAAGAGGAGGGGGAGATGACCAATAAGGCCAAGAGCAAGTTTAGAGGTAGTAAGAGATGGATGTAGATATACATGGGCAAAAACAATAGAAGCCACATGCAAGAGTAGCAACATAGGGATAGGAGGGTCAATAGGAGGCAAATAATCTCGAAGAGATTAGCTATAATGCTATCTATGAGGAATTTTTTGTAGGCAGAGCATGACCAAGCGATTATAGAGATTTGGCCATTGTGGAAAGGGATAGTCTAGTGATTGGGAGAGATTTGACGAGAGTAGAGAGGTAATAGTCTATGATATTCCTATGATGCTATATAGATGTAGTTGTAGAGGGTGCAAATGGAGGTGCATATATTGAGATGGGAGTGGAATTAGGCACAAATTCTATTAGTGCCTTAGGGGTTGAGCTAGGCCTTATCAAAGGTGGTTAGGTCTTCGAGGGAGACAACAAAAGCATTGCAAAAGGTTTAGTATTATAGGTCTTTATATGAGCATGCAATCCCAACAAAGTAGAGGGAGGCCTCTTATGTAGAGAGGTCATCATCAAGGGCTAGTGGGTCAACTTGATCAAGAAGATTAGTGTCAATGTTTATGCCTCCATCCCCTCCTTTATTTAGAGGGCTAGGACTAGACATAGGGTAACATGGAGATAGTGTTAATCAAAGCTAGCTAGGATAGCTCCATTTTGTGTTATGATATTTTTGAAAATTATTGTAAAAATTAGCAAAATAGTAGACTACTTAAAGGGGGTGACCTACAATAAAAACTAAATATATGGATTTAAATATTCTATGTCACACCCCATGTTTAAAACAATTGAATTATGTGGATTATTTTGATGTATTTATTTTGGATGTTTTATAAATTGAATATGTATCTACAAATGCAAAAATTAGCAAAATAGAAAACTACTTCAAGGGGGCGACCTACAATAATAAAAAAATAATATATGGATTTAGTATTCTTTGTCACACCCCATTTTTAAAATAGTTGAATTATGTGGATTATTTCGGTTTATTTATTTGGATGATTTATAAATTTAATATGTATACCTAGAATATAATATATTTTCTATTGCTTTGATCATTCCAATGTAAACTTATGTTCGATTGCAGCTAACTATAGATGTTAGTTTTAATAACATGAGAAATTAGAAATGAATTTTTTTTATTGCTAATCTTTTTGATTAAAGCAAAAATAGGTTTTGAGGATTTGGAACCCACAACCAGAAAGTTGTCCAAACATAAGGAACATGAAAGCACATACAACCAAGGAAAAAAGACTGCAAAAATGACAACTTTTTTTTTTGTAAATTTTTTGTTCCATTATAGTTAATGTTAAGCATATTACTAAAGCTATGCATATTTAAGGATACAACCCTAAGTTTTTAAGGTTTGAATAGTATATGTTATTTTTTGGTTAAAAAGATTAAAACAAGTACTTTTTTTTAAAAGTGTACAATCGTAGGTACAGAGGTGTGTATGTGTATACACACATATACTTGTACAAATGAAAGAGTGCTCTATAATATCGGTTCTTGATAATTAGAAGGATACACAATTCTTGTAAGATGAGAAGATATATGACAATGTACCTATCCTAGTATATGGAAAATATACAATTAGTTTACAATTGAAATATTGTCTAGGCTAGTGGAATTGTTTTATGTCTTTTATAAGTTTTTTTGTTGTAACAATGTACCATTGTGAATACCATGAGGTCTCTTGATGAAATGTTTGAGAAAGAGGTGTGTGAACAATGCAAACTAATCATATAGGGATGTGATTTTATATTTTAAAACTGGCCAAAGTAATATAAATGTTGCTTGCATTATTAGTTTACTATGTCCAATAGGTTACATTTTAGTCAAAGTTATCATACTTAGCTAGAGGGTATCTAGGATTGTATGGAAGATTGTCGGGAAAATGGTATCTCAACCTTGCATTTACATGAGGTTACTATTTATTGTAAGTTTTTTTTTTGAGCACGAAATGGTGTGAAATTCTCCCCGAAGCTTCTGGTTGGCTAGATAAGCATTCCGGTAAAGTTATGTCGCAAGATCACAACTAGTTTTGAAGATATTAAATTTTCCATTTTGGAAAGGTCCAATGAAAGGTTTAAATTTGATTTTGAGGACTTTAGGGGCCCCAAAATGTAGCGGTTTACGAGGCAATAAAACACTTCGCGAGCTTTCCGACACTTCAAACGGTTCATCAATAGGACACATGGTTCTCAAGTTATGGCCTCTCGAAGTTTGTACTTCTGAAATAGGAAATATAAAATACATCGAACACATAAATGAGCTGTAAAAAGGGAGGGACACATCATAGGGCATCTAGAAAGGAGATAAGGTCGACTACACCTTATTGGGTGGTTTTAGCCCATGGTTTTGTAATATCGTTTGACGATTTCTTGTATTGTATCTTCTATATATAAGGTCCGTGAGATAGAGGTTGTGTGTAAGAGTCTTATAGCCATTGAGTTACCTCTGAATCTCTGATTAGTGGTACTCCTGCGAAGAGCTTGCTTTGCAAGTATATTGTAATTTGTTTTTTATTGTAGAATAATATATTGGGAGACTTTTGGAGTGTTGGGTTTTTCTCCCAAAAGGGTTTTCCCCACGTAAATCACTGTGTTATGGTTTGAATATTATTATATCTATTTTTGTTTTCTGTAACTGTTGTGACGATCTGTAAATTTTTTTGCATTACCCTCTTCTCAAGGTTAGTGTAGGAAGTTGTTTCGCTACTTAACTTCCTTACAAAGATTGTGTGTGATAGAGTTAATATAGTACGCTAGCTCTTGGATGACATGATATGGTTATAAACTCCTTTATTTGTTGCCCTTGTGAAGGGCAAGACCACTTCTAGTTGGAAGGTGAGCGAGAGATTGATAGTTTGTCGTTGGAGATAACACAATTTGATTATTCTCTCTCTTGCACCAAAAGATCCCTGAAGAATTTCTCATGAAGACAACTCACTAGATTCTCATGTATATTTGTTAGAATATAAATTTAATGTAACTAAAACTGTATTCTCTATTGACAAAAAAATCTATGTACTTGTCAAATGAGTTATACTTGAATTTAAATATGAAATAAGCTTATATTTTATTGAGTTATAATGATGCATACCTTTTGATATGTATTTAATTATTAGTTTTGAATATGTACATTTATTATTATTTTTAAAATTGCATCAATTTGATAGATTTTTTTTTCAATGAAGGGTAGTTTGATACACTCTAAAGATATGGTGATTTGAGACAAACTTCTCTTCTTCATCTAACTTGAGCAATTCTAATTAGATCAAAATATTGTTACCTATTACTTTCTTCAGAAAAAAACAGAAAAGATAAAATGAGTTGGAAGAGATGTTCTAACTTATAGCTATACTTCTTATTTGATGGAGGACCTTATACAAAATATAAAATTTGGGTTTAAGCTTGAGGTTTTTATGTTTTTGATTAAGTAAAAACAAGTTTTAAAGGGACCAGAAACCCTATACAAGACAGGTTTTAGAAGGACTTGCAACCCGAACCGAAAGATAAACTTGAAAGACCACTCAAAGAAACAGAACACAAAAAAGATTTGGCCCAGCTGATCAAAAGAAGGGGAACAACATTAACCCCCACCAAAAACCAACAAGCTGCAAAAAACCAACAGCCCTACCCCAATCAGGAAAGATCAAGAATTTGACCTACCCTTATGAGATCGAAGGATCATATCAAAAGAGGACTGGGACAATTTAGATTTTTTACTTTTAACAGTAATCCATCCCTCCTCAACCCTAGCAATAGCCTTTTGCCAAGAGGATGGGTCCAAAATAGAGGACCTCCCATCATCAGGAAAAACAGAGCCAACATCCAAAGATGTAGAGACAACAGAAGATCCAACAACAATCTGAGATGCGGGAGGGTCATCCATCAAAGAAGAAGATCCATCATTTTTCAAACGATCACTCGGGATGCCACCGCGGGCATTCACACATTCCTGAGGCAAGGCAACACCAGAAACAAGAGGCGTACCCTCAGTCTGAGGAACCTGTGCCACCACTTGGGAAAAGCTTTTCTTTTTAACAAAATAGTGTTCAGAGGATGCACCTTTCCACCAAGAAGCAGATCTTTTTTTCTTTTTATCTGTTTCACACCTTGCAGCAACATGTCCAGTCTAGAAGCACTTTCGACATCTAAAGGGGATACCTTCAAAGTCGAGTGGTTGGACCCAAGATCCCAAGGAAGATTCAACCTCTAACTCAGCTGGAAGCCCTTTAGAGACATCAATGTTAACCAAAATACGAGCATAAGTAGAATGATAAATTTGGTAAGATTCCTTATCAATCATTAGGAATTCTCTTAAAGCCTCCCCCACTTCCTCTAACAGAGAATCTGTCCAAAGATGAAGGGGAAGGTTGGGGAGCCTAACCCAAATGGAATCTCATTAAATGAATCAGTAGATGGATTAAAGCTTGAGAACCAGGGTTTAACCATCAAAACATATTTGTCCTCCCAGCTGAAAGGATTAATCCCTTAGATTTTCGATCTGTCCTCTACATATTCAAATTTAGCAATGAAAAAACCCTTGACTGAGGGAAAAATGTTAACTGAACCTTTTATGATCGGTTCCCAGCTTTGGGAAATCCAAGTGTGCAGTTGAGGAAGGCTTGGCCAAAAACCCCGAAACCTGCAGATCAGACCATGAGCTTCAAACATAGAGGAAGTGTGGATGATCTCCATGTTAGTATCAACAAACACCTTGAAAACCAGAGGTTTGCAAACAGAAACCGCCACAGGCCCTAAGCCACGGATACCCCAATCAGCAGCAGAGGGCGCTGGAAGCACCGTATCACCATCCGAAACCCCCGCTTGAGGTTTTTATGTTGCGTAAGTGAAAATTTTCTATAAACATGTGAAATACCCAATTTCCTTCCTTAGAATACCTCTCACTACAATGTTTATCTTCTTGTTTAATTCTATTTTGAGCTATAAGTAAATTATCCATAAAGATTTGATATATTTTGTTGGAGTTGAATATGATCCTCTAATGCACAAGATTTAGAATTAGATTGTAAATAAGTCGTAGATTGTGTGGGAGGTGGACATAAAGAGCTTCAAATGGTGTTAATTTTTGTTGATATGTGAAATGATGTGTTTTACCACTAATCTATTATTGTTAGCCATATGGACCATTATGTCTATTTGTTAGAGGCAAAAAAATGTAAATATCTCTCTACACATAATTTATTCACATTTCTATTTGGTCATCTGATTGTGGTTGATAAGATGAACTATGTGTTAGTTTTGTATCGTACAATGTAAATAAGTTTGTCCAAATGATGGTAGTGAAGATAGGTAATGATCACTCACAATGTTTTTTGGGGAATTTTATGAAGTTTTTGTACATTTTTCATGAATATTTTTACCATAGTACTAGTATGACATGGCCGAGAGAGTTCACAAAAATGTGTGAAATTCGTGACTCTATCCATAATAGCATTAATGAAATTAATAGTTTTTGACTTTGGAAACCATGTAATGTAGTCCATTGGTATATTCTCTCAATGTTGTGTTGGAAATGCCTAATGGTTGCAAGAGTCTTGGATCTTTATTGTTTCACCCTTTTTATGTTGGCATATCAAATGTGTAGTCACAAATTTCTTTATATCTATCTTAAGACCTTCCCAAAAGAAATATTTTTTATACAATGATAATCTTTAAAAACCTTGAATGTCCTATTGATGAATTAGATGTTTGAGATAATATGCTATCTTTCAATTGAGAATTTTTACACATAAAAAACATATCTCTGTACCATAAGGAATATCTTTTCCAAACATACTACTTTATTGGAGAATCATGCTATCACTCTGTTCATGCAACTTCCAACTGTTTAGGTTGTAATAAAGAAATGACATAATTTTTTGCTTCTACTTGTTGAGAAAGCACACCATGTGTGTGTGTGTGTGTGTGTGTGTGTGTGTATTAAATAATTTTAAATTCATATTTTAACATGTTGGTAACATTTTTGTTACTCTTGGCATGTTAAGGCAACACAAGTGGAAGAGGGATGGATTTCTATTAAGGTCAAGAAAGGTAAGTTCTCTAACCCTTCTTTTGACATGACTCTCCGATCCCATAAGAAAAATTCTAAATGTAAATCTTGATGGTTCTTGGGTGGGGGATGGTTTTAGGTTGGCTGATGGTTGTTCTTTTTGCAACTTTGTTTTAGGTTGTGGGGCCTATTTTTTAAAAACCCATGTTTTTGGGTTTCGGGCATCCTTTTTACCCATGGTTGTTTGGTGCTTTCATGTTCCTTTTGTCATGACAACTTTCTGGTTGAGGGTTCCAAATCCTCTCAAAATCTATTTGTAAAGGGTTTCGGCTCCCTTCAAAACCTGTTTTTACCTTAATCAAAAACATTTTTGTTACTCTTTTGAAGACAATTGATGTTCTAAAAGTATTTTTAGACTCTTGTGATATATCTTGACTTTGAAATGACTCCCCGTTAGATATCGATGTTATTGTTTAATTGCATGAATAGTAGCTACCATTTTTGTTTATGTGTGAGCCTTACTAAGTTCTTTCCATTGAGTTGTCGACTCTCAAATACTAAGAGACACCCTTCTTGCATAAATACTATTCCAATACCATGTCTAGAAGTTTTAGATTCTACCACAAATATCTTAGAGCAGAATGGGGTAGCTAGTATAAGAGTTGAACTAAGAGCTTTTTTTAGTTGTTGAAATTCTCGAGTCGCTAGCTCTTCCCATGAAAATAAATTACTCTTTAATAATGATGTTAAGGTTGTTTCTATATGATAAATATGCTATAATAATCATGTTAGACTAAACATATGTTCTTAAACCTTTGATATTTTTAGGTTTTGGTGATTTTTTCACTACTACAATCTTCTTAGGACTCACTTTAAAACCTTCATGTCACACCAAAGGTCTTAAATACTCGATTTTTAACCCTAAAGACACATTTGGATTGCTTTGTATAGATTTAATTATTTTTCAATGCTTGTAATATCTTGCATGTTGCAAATTTTTTTCCCATGTTTAACTATAGATTAGGATGTCATCAAAGAATACCTTCATAAAGTTTCAAAGAAATGAGTGGAACATTGAATTTGTGAAACTTTGAAAAGTTGATTAGGCATCAGTGAGACCAAAAAACATAACTAGGAATTCATGGTGGCTCTCATTTGTTCTAAAGGTGGTTTTATGCATATCTTCTTTATTTGAATTTGATGATAACCTAAGCACAAATCTAACTTAATAAATGAACTTTGACAATTCAATTAATCTAATAATTCATCAATAATAGGAATAGGAAACCTAAGAGTGACTTTGTTGAGTTTGTTGTAATATACGCACATCTTTAAGACTCCTAATTCTTTTTTACCATAACCATTGAAGATCAATATACACTTTTACTAGGATGAAAAATTATTGAATTCAACATTTCTTTGGCTATTTTTTGTTTTTTTTACCTTCTATTCATACGGATAGCAATAAGGTCTAATGTTAGGGGGAATATTTTCTAGTATTAATTCAATGGCATGATCATGACCTCTCCAATTGAAAGTAGATGCTTGGGTTCTTAAATTTTTTCTTTATATTGTTGAATGATCTCTTCAAGTTTTGAAAATGTTGAGTTTTCACATCTTGTGTTTCAACAAAATGTAGTTGTGTCATTATATCATAAGAACATTTTTGAAATAATTTATTCATCTTTTAGAAGCTAATAATTTGAATTCATGATGATTTTACTCTTTATATCTGCACTCTTGCACTAAAATTTTCATGAATAATTCTTTAAAATTGAAGGACACTGCTCCAAACTATTTAAGCTTAAAAAAAATCCCAAATATAGCGTTTACAAGGGAATTTTCCTTCTCACTGCTCATGTTGTAACCATTTTCTCAGTTGGCACCAATTCCATGAGTGATTTTTTAGCCGCTTGCATTGGAAAGCACTCAATAATTCATTGCTATCCAGCTAGTCAGTCATGGAGACCACACAACATTGAAAATCAAGCCAAGAAACATAAAAAAGAAAGAGAGGGAACGAAGAGGGTCTGAAACCAACAAAACCACTAGAGGAATGACATCAGAACCAACACCCAATTGCATGTATTGAATAGAAAACATGGCAACTATACCTTTTGGAGGTCCTTATGAGTCTTTACAGCTGACTCTACACCCAAGGATTTGTTTTTGAAAACACATGATGCCTCCGCTTCAGCAACACTGGAGTCAAACACGTCACCCACTAATAGAGAACAAGGTGAAGTGATTTCATTTTCTTTAATTGATGAAATCATCGATGTCATTTCATAATGTAAAGAATAAACTATTATTTTATTTATTTAAAGTGTATTCCATGAAACAACACTTCTTCAAATGGGCTCATAAGAACTAGGAACTCAAGAGATGGGCCATTGGATTCTTTAGGGGTCTAGGAAGGCATTATGTAGCTTCCTGGCCATGCTTATGTGGTTTTGCAATACAAGTCTTTGATTATTTGTGGTTGGACTTGTTACATGCAAGATTGGGATCTTGACTTTTATTTGGAAGGTATAACCGAATCAAAATATCCCATGTGAGTTGAATTTTCCTTCTTCAACCTAGCCTTCCATTCCTTCCTACAAGATATTTCAACACAATTGAACAAGGATTTGTGGCGTAAACAACACTAAGATAAATAGGAAAGCTTGCATTCTCACCCTAGAGAATTTATTGAAATGGGCCTTTCTAAACCTTTACCCAACTTGATCAATCTCATCGGTCTAGGTTTTAAATTTGAATAGAGTATTGTTTATCTCAATAAACCAAACACATATTTTACTACCACAAGGAAGGCCATCTAATCCATGATTGTCTCTTTTGTAAGCCCAAAGTTGCTCCACCTTGCATAAATAATGCCCACTATCGCTTCTCTAGCTAAATAGGGTCTACAAATCTTTGCTAGGGCCTCCCATTGTAACAACACCTCCTTAATATCACTTGCTAAAGTATGGGAATTAATAAATAAGCTAGACACATTGTTGAATAGAAATAATAATCAAACACCTGACAATTTTTTTCCAGCATATATAATAAATCTACAAGGAATACTATTATATCAATGAGGATGCCATTTAGAAGAATGATAAATTGGTCAAAATGTTGTACTTTTGTTCTTTAAAATTTCTATTTTGTTCTTGATTGTTGTTCTATAGGGCTACTTTGCCTTGGTTTTTGTGGGATGGTTCACATCTATTTTTCTATTGGGTCCTAGATGGTTGTTGAACTTAAGACAATTTTTGGCTCTTTTTTGATGACTTTGGGTTTTTGGTCCCTATAAAACCAGTTTTCCCTTGTAATCAAAACATAACTCCATTAAAGATATTGTAACCAAAACTAATTATATCAACCATGCTCTTTCATAAAAATTCAAGGCTCTATAGTAGTATAAATATAAAAAATATGCAATTAAGTGAGAGTCACCTTCTCATCCCAATTAGCATCTTGACACAAGATAAATGATATATTATCATTTGAATTACAACCCTCAACTAGTTCCATTTTTATAACTTGAAGTAGAGAGAGAGAGCACCATCAATGTGATATCTACCCTACCACGAAGCTGATGGACTTGAAAAGCACTGAGAGAGGGGGGGGGGGGTGAATCAGTGACTCCAAAACAAACACTACTTTAAACACTGACCGATAGATAAATTTAACCAACCAGTTAAACAAAATACATGCTATCCAAAATGAAATAACAACATCCACATAAAGTAGAACATCCACCATAACACAAGTGTTTATACGTGGAAAACCCAAATAAGTAAAAACCATGGTGAGATGGAACTCACAAGTTAACTATCGATAGTAATAGAAAACTGACTGGTTAAGGTCTTACAAAGAGCTCTGCTAGGAGCGAATCTTGTTAGAGATTCAAAGCTTGATTAGAAGCTTATACCCTGTTAAGAGTACTACACTGTTAGGAGTAACCTCACTGGAGGATTTGAGAATCCAAACTAATGGATCACCTTGTCAGAAGATTTGTACAATGAAGCTTGTTAGAGCTTACCCGTTTAAGCGATTTGTATCCGTTGTAATGATTAGAAAACAACAAGAGTAGCTTGATCTGTTCTGAGTAGCACAAGACTTGCTTGATCAGATCCTTCTAAGTACATTCAATACTGCTTTGCATCTTAACACTTATCACTTCTCAACAAAAACTTTTTCACTCTTTTCACATAACAACTCTCTATCTGTTATCATCATCATCATCATCATCAAAATGATTCTCTATGATGTCTTTAAATAGACATACAAACCTTATGTCGGCCATAGGAACACAATTTCCTAGGTGTAGTGAATCTAGTCATATAATCATAACTCATCACAAAAATGACCACCAAACAGAGCATTTTGGTAACTCATCACAAAAAATAGATACTGGTTAGAGCAGTTTAATATCGGTTGAAATAAAACTAGTGAATCGTTGTTATGGAATCTTCCACTTGATCTTCTTCTTCATCTTCATCCTAATTCTGATGCCGATCTGGTGTTATCACAGATTATCTCATAGGTACATACCGGTTGACACAAAGTACCAGTTTAGAGATAAACCTTAATCATACCGGTTGGTAGTGTAAACCAATTGAAGTTACACCAGTAGTCAATGTTATCATATATGTGTGTGAGAGTGTTTCATCAATGACAACAAGTGATGAATACATTACAATCATCATCAAGCCAACAATCTCCCCCTTTGGCATTGATGGCAACACTTAGAAAATTTTGATTAATTTACAATACTGCTAAGTGTGCATACACAACATATCTACATATATATACACATACTCCCTTTGAATGTAATGCTCCTCCTTAATGCTGTAAAACTCCCCCTTAATGTATGCATAAATACAAATTTTCAAAAACACAAGTACATATTATTACTCCCCCTTTGACAACAATGCCAAAATGATAAAGGAAAATATATACATATATATAGAAAAAGTTGTATCAAAGAGTTCAACATATATTACATTTTGAAACAAATTCATGCATTAGCGATTCTCATGAAAATATTGTTGAAATTTTGCTTCATCTGAGATAGAGCATTCTGCCATGATTCCAGTATGTGATTTGTATACTCTGAGGTAGACAACAGCTGAGAATAGAATTCTTACATTAAGTCAAGTGAGCACGTTTTAGGAGTGGCAAGAATAGCTTCTGCACTGGAGTAGGCTCTCTGAAGAATGTCGATCTGTGAGGTGAGCTAACTCTTGATCTCTCTTAGAGATTGAAATCTCTTAGCTCTCTCATTATCATTCCTGATCAGTCTATCATGTAGTTCGTCTATAGACCGGTTAAAGATATGAATGGAGTCCTGGAGTGGGACATATGCCTTGCATAACCTTTCTATTTCCTGTTCAGTTTCAACTTGAGTCTTAGAAATATCATAATAGAAGAAAGTAACATTGGAGGTAGAGGCAAGATACTTTCCTCCAGATTCAATAGCTTTCTTCAACAGATTGCAATTATGAGATAAAACCATTTTGCCATTCTCAATGTTCTTTGCTATCTTATCTCCATATGCCTTCTTATGGCTCTTCTGAACAGACATTTGAGCAACATCTTCGAGTGTTTTGAATTGATCAGATGCCTCTGCAACTAACTGACCAAGTTTGCTGATAGGAGTAGGAAGATGTGCGACAGAGGTTTCCGGTAGTAATCCAGACAAGATTTCTACTGCATTCTGAATTGTCTTTGCCTCAATTATTTGTTCTTTCATCCTCTTCTTATGTGCACGAGTTTCCATAATACGAGCAAATTTCATCATTTCAGAAGCACTTAGGGTATTCATATCGATAGGTCCTGAAATACTTAAAGGTCTTCATCATCATCTTCATCAAGCAGTTTTTGCTTTCCCTTTTCAAAGGATATACACTTAATGATGGCTCTTTCTATATTTGCATTTGTTTTATCTTCCACTTTCTGAGTAACAGCTTCCTTAGCAGTCTCCTTTTGAGTGATCTCAATGACCAGTGGAGATTGGGGTTTCTCCAATTGTTTAGTTGCCGGTTGGGGTTTCTCTAGTTGTTCAGTTGCCGGTATACTGACTTCCTCTGGTTGAGTAGTCGGTTGATCACCTGTTGTATCTTGTACTTCTATGATTGAAGGAGGATCCATATCTGGTGCAGTAGTATCTTTAGATATGTCCACTGAATCCTCAATGTCCTCATCAACATGAATAACTGAGTCATCCTTCTTCTTGGTTGAGTAGACTACATCAGTTGGAACAATTTCCTCTTCATCCATTTCTGGTCGACGAACATCTTCTATGGTATCATCCTTACTGCTTGAGTGGATGACATCTTCCCTCTTTTTGATTATACAGGCTAGTTGATGTGTCTCAGACTCAACAACTGACCTTTTTTCATTTAGAAGCTCCAGTCTTTTTACTGTGAAATCAAAATATGCTTTGTATTTCTCAGTTAAAGCTCTAATTCCATTCGATGATAGATTGGGGAAGTATTGCATAAATACTTCATAAAAATCTTCTTTTCTATTTGAGTGGCTTTTTCCCATTTATTTAACAAAGTATTATACAAAGAGATTGAAATATCATTCTCCAATTCATGTGGAGATTTGCTGTAATGACCCAAATAGGTTAGTACTTGTTGAAGTACTTGCTTCTTCTCATCTACAATAAAAGAATCGTAATGTTCTTTGACATAGTCAAACCTGTTTCTTCCCAATGACTTCATTGTTCTTCCAAATGTTGTTGTAGGTTTGTAGGTGGCAATATCTAGTGGGGTAGTTGCCTTTGGCACTACCTTTGCCTTCTTAGATGTTTTGCCGGTTGCCTTTTCCTTTTTAGGTTCTTTTTCAAATTCTGTACCCTCAGACTCTGGTTGCAAAATTAGTTTCCCGTTCCTCTTCTTCTTTGGTACACTCTCCTCTTTCTCAATTATTTTAGGTGCTAGTTCCTTCTTGCTTAGGACACTTCGAGTCACCCTTGTAGTTTTCTTCACAGGAGATTTTTCTTCAATTTTCTTTTGCTTTCCTTTAGCTTTAGCTACAGATGCAGTACTGGTTTCAGCAAGTGCAGATTGGATTGCTAGAATATCCAATTTTGCCTTCTTTTTGTCTATAGGCGATGCTAATAGGGTATTAGCATAGCCAACAAATAAGTCATGATTGACTTCGTAGCTCATATCTTCCATCTCTTCCTCTCTGGGTTCTCTTGCTTGCATTAAGCAAAAGTCAATAGTAACCGTGAAGATTATGTCTTTTTCAAAGTGTGTTACTACATCTTCAGGTATCCTCATTCTAAGACTCATTTTCTTTTGAAATTTATTAAAATGCCTGTTGGTGGTAGCCGAAAAGGTATTCTTTATAGCCTTAATGTTGTTTCTTATCTGAGCATTGACTGGTTGTTCTTTGGACCATTCAATGTCACCTATACCAAGTAGAAAATTCTGAAAGTAGAAAAATAACCCAGCCAATAGCTGACCAAACTTGAACTTCTGAGTATTATCCTTTTTGATGGACTTCAAATTTAGAAATAGTTGGACTCTAATAGCTTCACATATATCATAGTCTTCAATTTCAATAATCATACTATGTGTTGTATGAATTGTTGCAGATGGAAAACTGTTAAGTCTACTGGAGTAAAATACTTTGTAGCCTATCACCATTGCTGCAAGTTTCACCGCAGGATCTCTGATATTGTTAACACAGAAAGCACACCCATCATAGGTTGAACCGATTAGCTTGAAGACTGTGTTTTTTGTGATTTTCCTCAACTCAGGAATTTTACCGGTTGAGAAATAACCCATTACAACCCTAATGGCTTCCTTGGTAATTGTGTGAGTCCTTTCTAGATACATATTCTCTCCATGTACTTGACTCAGAATTATTCTTATGTATTCTTCTTCAAAATCTTCAAGAGGGTAGGCGGCATTATGAAATCCTTTCTCAAAAACCCTAGAATATTCAGCTTCAATCTTTCCTTCCTTGTCACAGAGTGATTTCAGCTGAGTATAGATGTGAAGAGTTCCCATATCTTCAATTTTGCAGTCTATATAGCTCGACAAATCACCTTGGATAATGACTCCACTTGGGACTTGCGACAACACATTATAAGAAATAATTTTCTCTGTCTTTACAACTTCCTCAGGCTCAGCAGTGATCATCAACCTCCCTACAGATTTAGAAGTAGATGCCATTCTAGATAAACAAGTTTCAAGGTGGTAAGCAAGGAAATACCTAGAATTTAGCACGTCGCTTCGATTCTCGGTTGGATTGTTCAAATGCGCTCCCATTCGCTTCTCTGCAGCTTCCTATTCAGCTTGATTTCTCTTAATCTCAAAGCAATTTGCTAATTCACACCAAGACTATCTTGCTCTACTTCTGAAATCGCTTCAATTCTTTTTTGAAAGGATTAGGGTAAAAATGATAAGGTAAAACTTATTTTTTATCCTTTTTACCGACCATAATAAATGCTCATACTTTTAGGTTAAAAAACCCTAATTTTGCCGCTTAAGTGAAATACTAGTTGATTGGCACGTCAGCACAAAAAGTCACCAAAATTCAAAATTCAAAAAGATTCTTTCTTGCTTACAAAAGGGACCCGAATTATCTTTTACCGTTACACTCCCCTTAGCCGTTTTAGATAGGCTTAAGTCACCGGTGTTGGACTCTCTTCACTGGGTGAAGGAGTGACTTCTTCTACAAGCACTTCTTTTCTCTTCTTTTTTCATGTCCAATTCATATCTTCTCTTGTTTCCTCAACATCAATCTTCTGCTTGCCTTTCTGATCATTAGTAGAGTTGACCGGTTTGTAGTTTCCAGTTCTGCAAAACTTTGCTAGGTGCCCCAGTTTGTTGCAGTGGTAACATACTATACCAGATGATCTCCAGGGTCCTGCATTTCCTCTTCCTGTTCTTTTTTTGCAGTTCATAGCCACATGACCAATTTTATTACAAAAGGTACACACAACATTTGTTCCCTTTTTCATGTCGAATGGAGTGAACCGATTGTCATAGGATCTTTGCCAGTTCCTGTTCACCTAGTTATCAAAATTTCTTGTTTGGTCACCATATGGTCTAGGATGCATGTGTGGTATAGGATTGTTTGCACCATATTTGCACTCAATATGTTTATGCCCATACATTCCACAAGTGTAGAAATGTCCTTCAAACTTTCTAGATACACAGCTAGCATTGGTATTATAACTTGCATTTCGGCTAGGTTTGTTCCTACAAACATTTGTAGTATGACCAGGCTTGTGACAAGCAAAGCAGACATGTTTAAAAAGCTTTCTTACCAGTAGTCTTCTTGACTTTAGAAATATTTTTATTCTTTGGATAGTTGCTCTTGGTACCAGAGGATTCACCTTTTTCAGCTGTATGAAAGCCAAGTCCAGAGATATCACCCTTCATTCTCTGTGACTGAATTTGTTCTTCCAACATGGTAGAACTTTTGACAAACTTTTCCAGTTTCTCATTGGCTTCAGCAAGCTTAGTGACAAGATCTTCATTATGCTTAGACAAATTCTCTTTCAAAGATGATGCCAACTCGAGGTCTAGTTTTAAGTTCTCCTTTTCTTCTGTTTCAGCAATTAAATCCTCATGCATGGTGTCTCTTTCCCATTTGATTTTTAGAATCTCTTGATCTCTTTCTTTGATAAGATCTTCAACAGCTCTCCTGGATTCCAACTCCTGACTCATGCGAATAGTGAGACCTTCCAGTTCTCTTCTTAGATTCAGTTTCTCACCCTACAACTTTTCAACTTCTTCTGATAAGGCATCAATATTAGCTTCGTCTGAAGAACTATTGTTAGATATTTCTAACATTTTTTCAGATAGCTCTCTCCTCTTGACTTGAGAAGCTTTCAATTTACCCCTAAGGGTTTCAACTTCATTTCTATTGGCTTTTAGCTCTCTAACCATCTCAAAGTAGCTTCTGTCCCCCATGGTGGTTTCAAGATTCCCTTCTAAGCGATTAGGCTTCAAATAAGTTAGGCTCTGATACCAATTGATGGACTTGAAAAGCACTGAGAGCGGGGGAGGGGGGGTGAATCAGTGACTCCAAAACAAACACTACTTTAAACACTGACCGATAGATAAATTTAACCAAGCAGTTAAACAAAATACATGCTATCCAAAATGAAATAACAACATCCACTTAAAGTAGAACATCCACCATAACACAAGTGTTTATACGTGGAAAACCCAAATAGGTAAAAACCATGGTGAGATGGAACTCACAAGTTAACTATCTGCAGTAATAGAAAACTAACCGGTTAAGGTCTTACAAAGAGCTCTGCTAGGAGCGAATCTTGTTAGAGATTCCAAGCTTGATTAGAAGCTTATACCCTGTTAGGAGTAACCTCACTGGAGGATTTGAGAATCCAAACTAATGGATCACCTTGTCAGAGGATTTGTACAATGAAGCTTGTTAGAGCTTACCCGTTTAAGGGATTTGTATCCATTGTAATGATTAGAAAACAAAAAGAGTAGCTTGATCTATTCTGAGTAGCACAAGACTTGCTTGATTAGATCCTTCTTAGTACATTCAATACTGCTCTACATCTTAACACTTATCACTTCTCAACAAAACCTTTTTCACTCTTTTCACATAACAACTCTCTATCTGTTATCATCATCATCAAAATGATTCTCTACGATGTCTTTAAATAGACATACAAACCTTATGTCGGTCATAGGAACACAATTTCCTAGGTGCAGTGAATCTAGTCATATAATCATAACTCATCACAAAAATGACCACCAAACAGATGGTGTTGGTAACTCATCACAAAAAATAGATACCGGTTAGAGTAGTTTAATACTAGTTGAAATAAAACTAGTTAACCGTTGTTATGGAATCTTGCATTTGATCTTCTTCTTCATCTTCATCCTGATTCTGATGCCGATTTGGTGTTATCACATATTATCTCATAGGTACATACCAGTTGACACAAAGTACCGGTTTAGAGATAAACCTTAATCATACCCGTTGGTAGTGTAAACCAATTGAAGTTACACAAGTAGTCAATGTTATCATATATGTGTGTGAGAGTGTTTCATCAATGACAACAAGTGATGAAAACATTACAATCATCATCAAGCCAACAAAAGCATCAAGCTTCCCCATGCTACTCCATTAGAAAAGCTCGACCCATCCCAAATGATCTAGCAATATGTGGCAACATGCATGATGGAATCTAGTTCAATATATGAATCACTACCAAGCTAGCATACCTATATGCTTATGCAACACATATCCAAAATATTCATCCATTTAACATATTTATATGAAGGATAATGTAAATCATTCTAACTAATACACTCATGGGTGTGAGTCAATGATAATCAATGTTTACAATATAAAGTGTCCCAATCATCTCACTATGATATCTGGACATTAAATAAAATAGATACACAATCCTAGAAGACAAGCTTGTAACTGATATTCAATTCTTATCGTGTTTAACTTAGACAATGTGTTTCAAAGTGATAACACATTGATTAATCTACTAGAGACAATAACAAATGGTTAGTACATAAAGGAGACTAATCCACAACACAACCACACTTCCAAAACCCCATTCAATATCCAATGATAAGGAGGATCTTATGTCCTTCTCATGACTTAATTGGTTGTATAATATCGTCCAATAAACATGAGAGGCAATATGTGAAGGGATTATAGTTTATTTATTAATTTTTCACTTATGTATAACTAGTAATGATAATTATTATTTGAACTCATATAATTGCAATCGACAAATCAACTAACAATTTCCAACGTGTAGATTGCAACAAAAGGGGAAGCATTCAAACAATCACAAATTTTACATCTATTAGCCTAATTTAGAACGTCAATATGTTTTAGACAGGGGAAAGAATGAAGAACAAACCTAGAAAATATTTTTTAAATAATCCCAACCATTTAAGAGTATTTCTATTTGCAATAAAAATCACTACGCTCTTATCACAATAATAGTTTGATAAAACGAACTAGTTTTAAGCTATGTTTATATGCACATAAAATTCGATAGTAGCTCTAGAGGGTTAGATACTTTAATAGACAAGTAGATCACACTACATATGATATCCAAAGTCTCCACTTAGGAAACAACTTGTAGATATTATCTAAGTAAAATTCCAACTACTTGTTTTAGATCTCAAGATTGTGAGATCAAAATATATCAACATACAGATTATACCCCAAGATGGGAACCGATCTTAAAGGGTACTGCAAACATTTATCCTTTAGCCAAGGGTTTTTTCATTGCTAAATTTGAACAGGCAAATGATAGATAAATTTTTTTATGTAACAATCCTTTTAGCTGGGAGGATAAATTTGTTTTGATGGTTAAACCCTGGTTCTCAGATTTTAACCCATTTACTGATTCATTTAATAAGATTCCTATTTGGGTTAGGCTCCCTAACCTTCCCCTTCATCTATGGACATACTCTCTACCAAAGGAAGTGGGGGAGGCTTTAGGAGACTTCCTAATGATTGATAAGAATTCTTACTATATGTATCATTCTACTTATGCTCGGATTTTGGTTGATACTGATGTTTCTAAAGGGCTCCCAGCTAAGATAAAGATTGACTCTTCTTTGGGATCTTGGGTCCAATTGCTCGACTTTGAGGGCATCCCCTTCAGATGTTGAAATTGCTTCCAGATTGGGCATGTCGCTGCACAGTGTGAGTCAGAAAAAAAGAAAAAAAAGATCCGTTTCTTGGTGGAAAGGTGCCTCTTCTGAACACTACTTTGTTCGAAAGAAAAGCTTCTCCTAGGTGGTTGCTCAGGTTCCTCAGGCTGATGATGGTGAAGGTAATGTGCCTCTGGCTGCTGCCCCTATTGTGGTCCTTGTAAATGGATGTTGTGGTGTTGCTTCCTCTCAGGGGTGTGTGGATGCTTCTTATGGTGGTGGCATCTCGACTGATCGGTTGAAGGATGTTGGATGCTCTTCAATGGTGCCTGACCTTCTCGCTTCCCAGAATGCTGCTGGATCTTTGTTTGGTCCTTCTGATTCTCAAATTTCTGTTGTCCCTGCCTCTTTGGATGCTGCCTCTGTTCCTCCTGGTGGTGGGAGGTCCTCTATTCTGGACCCATCTTCTTGGCAAAGGACTGCTACTAGGGTTGAGAAGGGATGGATTACCGTTAAAAGTAAGAAATCTAAATCATCCTAGTCCTCTTTTGATATGACCCTTCGCTCCCACAAGTGTAGATCAAATCCTTGATCTGTCCTGGTTGGGTTGGTCTACTTGCTGGTCTTTGGTTTTTGTAGCCCATTGTTTCTTGTTGGGGGCCCTTCTTGTGTTGTCCCCCATCTTTTGTATGGTTTTGCCATGTCTCACTTATGTACTGTATCGTTGGGTGGACTTTTAGGTTTATCTTAAGGTTCGGGTTTCAGGTCCTTCCAAAACCTGTTTTGTATAGGGTTTCAGGTCCCTTCAAATTTTTTTTTCCTTTAATCAAAAACATTAGCTTTGAAGTGATTATTTTATTACATTAGCAACCTGTGCATGCATTTTTCACAAGGACAAGATCATTATGATCAACTGGTCAACAAGAGTAAAACATTTATGGAGTAGCAATAATGCTTATAAATTTAGACAACAATATATCAATATAGATGGTAATCAAACTCCTACAACAAGAACCTTGATTTTTGTAAGAGTTAAAATCTAATTACTCCTTTATACATGGCTTCTCTAATTGAAGGGGAAGATACTATAACTCAAATGTGTGTGCAAAGAACATGAACAACATTATAATTAGACATAAAATATAGAGTCTAGCATATTCTTATAGAAAAATGTAAAAAAATAATTAATTATAGCTCATAGATTTACCCTCATGTAAATGAGAGGAAACAATATGCTATTGTTTGCAATAAATTTAGTGAAACATGGTTTTAATTATGACAACTACTGTCAGATACCATCTTTTTTAAATTATCAATTTGGAACATCATCCAAATTTGAAATTGGATACAAATATTTAATTCAAAAATTTGGTTTAGAAAAGAAAATTAAATTCTATGATCCGACTTGATAAAAATAAGTGTTAAGTTCTGATGTTGGATTTGAGAAGATATATCAATACTAGATTTGAGAAATATGGGTGTGTTATTTTTTTACAATATGAAATGTAGTCTGGTTATGCTTGAAATTTTCATAATTAATTCATTACTCAAATTTAAAAGCATGAATAATAGAATGCTAGTCCATAAAATTTCACTATTTTGACAAATTGGACATAAACTATTTAACCATTAATACATTTATGTCCCTCATCTGTAGTGTTTTTAATATTTCATAAAATGTCATTCCTAAAAAAAAATAGGAATGTGAATGCAGGGCATTTAAGTATATGATAAATTTCTACAACTTTACTATAACATGCTACTAGACATCCTATGTATCCCTAGACTAATATAGTGAAATTCACTATATTGCAATTACTGTAGAAACTGAGAGGAAGAGGGAAAAATTTGAGTATGATGAAATTGATAAACAAAACAAGAAGCTACACATATCCTCCTATGTGTGTAAAGGCAACCACTAGAAGTATTCATATGACTCGTTGTAGTCAAATTCCTACAGCTATTCATATGTTCAACCCCTATCCTCCCTTTTGGCAAGAGAATTTCACTAATCATAATCTCTCTGCAATGATTCCTATCACACTTACACAATTGGTTGTCAACATAATCATTTTTATTTATGCTTCATCAATACTTAACATAGATTATCTACCTAATTGATTTTTATTTAAATAATTAATACAATGATCGAGTGATTAAGCTAGGTTATATAAGTGGGATGTGACACCCACCCACTCCAGCTCCCCTCTTCTTTGAGCCATCACAAGTCCCCTCTCGTCCCTAACTCCCCTTCTTCACCTCCATCATTTACCTCTCCTAGCCATTCTCCCTTCCCCTCTGAAAGTATATCCTATAAAGAAACTATTACAACTTCTTAATGTAGAGCCTCTAAAAGAAAAATGGAGACCCCCCTCCACAACAATAATCTTTCAATTGACTTTAACCCTCCACTCTAGTCAAATAATGTTCATAACCCTAATTTCTTATTTTTATTATTTAAAATATAATTATTGATTTAGAAATGTAATATTTGACATTTAAAAATAATTTATTAATTTATTTTTAATGATATGTATTTATGATTTAATTATTACTTTTCTTTTGAAATTTCAAATTTGAGATATTTCTTTAAAGACTATGGTTGCAACTTGAATATGAAGAAGCATTAAAATAACATTGCATAGACTATTTAGACAAATATTCATGGTGGAAGCCAAATATAGTTGGGGGAGTAAAAGGCTTAAAGGAGGCATTTTGTAACATATGAGTAGGGAAAATATTTGAAGATATTAAAAGTAAAAGATAGGAAGTGACTTTGAGGAGTGACCTCATGTCCTATTTTTTTTTGTGAATATGTGTATATATTTATCTATTCTCATATTTTGAACAAGTTGATTCGATTTATGTTTGTAATGTGTTATTTTATATCATAATATTAAGGAGGTCCTTAATAATAATCTTATAAATATTCAGTCTCATATTGCTTCTTGTGTGCTTCTAGGTCACGATGATTTGAATTCAAAAGTGAATTTGTTAAACAATACAAGGTATGTGGAAACATGTGTGTATTGTGTGAAAAATGAACAATAGCAAAACTCGAAACAAGAGTTGTATGCTTCAAAAGTCACCGAATGTTAAACTTATCCAAAGTGAGTTTTATACACTTATCTAGAATCCCAATAATTTCTAGATTCCAAAAAATTCAAAATGAAGAGTTTTGGAGAATAAAACAATCATCAAAACTACAAATAAAAAAAAAAAAATTATGAAATTTGGTACCCAACTTGGCGGGGTCTTAACTCCTTGATTAATGCTCAAAATTCGAAACCTCTTACACCATTGGAAATGTCTTCAAGAGATCTAAGTTCATTCCCTTAACACAATTATGTTGGCTCTATATTTAAGGGACCGACGACACTTTCAAACCTAAATTATGCTTTGAAGACCTCATTTACTAGAACTTATAAAATACTAAAAATTTAGATTTTTGGGTTTTCTAAGTTCTGTCACCTCTAGATTGCTTTGGACGACTCCTGACATGCTCTTGATCATCCTTAGATTTCCCTATATCATATGATCGTCTTGTGAATGATATTATGATGTACACTCATGATGATGCATCGGTAAACCAATTCAATGTGTTATAGTTAGATGAAGAAGACCTCCCTAACTTTACCTAATGAAGTACAAAATTCGGTCTTGGAATGTGTAGGGAATAATTATTATTGTATGTAAGTTTTATATCAAATTATCTATTTAGAGAAATCATATTGATTTTCTTATTCTTTAAGAAGTGAAATTTGGTGCTATCTTTCTTGATGTGACCCTCGCCACTATTTGGCCTAAGGTTCGTTTCTTGCATATACCAACCATATTAATGGTGGTGGTGGGCTAGTTTTAGGGCCTACCTTATGGTTTTCTAAGCATATTGTGGCCACTACGGTTGATCCTAATAACCATTGTGTTTAAGTCACCATTTTTACAAGGACATGCTTGTAGGATTTTGCTCTATTTATGGTCTTAATTCTCTTGCCAGAAGAACCACCCTTTGGGAATGGATGTATAATAAAATTCCTACTATTGAATTAGTTTGTGGGGGAGATTTTAACATGGTTGAACACCCTTCTAATCATAGATTGTATTCCCTTTCTCATTTATGTAATCCAAAGTTTGAAGCCTAGACTCTAGCTAGAAATTTACCTAGTGCCCATGATCCCGTTCTTGGGAAATGCAGTGTTCAAATGCCCCATTAGTTTAATTGGATAAATTTTCATGAAGTATATCTAAGGAAATTGAGTTTATTGGACCACTTTTACTTCTCTGCTACCTACCTAATTATTCCATCTCCAAATGGTCATCTTGTTTCTCTTGATCTATCTTCCACTCTCTTTAATTACCTTCCTATCCTTACAACCCTTTCATTCCCAAACTCCAACCCATACATAAAGTTCCTCCTTTCAATTTAAATGTCACCCACCTTAAAAACCAATTGTTGAAAAGAAGTAATAGAATAAGGAGTCAAAGAACAATACCATTGCAAAGCTTTATCCCTTAATGTTCTAGTAAATAATTTAACCAACAATCTTTGGTCATGAGCAAAGTCACTACACAAATTTTGAGATATTTTAACATGAGTCAAGGGATCACCTTTTCCATTATAAAGCTCCAATTGAGGGATTTCCACATGTTTAGGAAGGACAACTTGGACAATGTCATTGGATAATGGGCTCGCTACATCAAATGTGGGCATATTATACTTAGATTGATTCATAGAAGCTATTTGTTTTTGTAGGGAAGACATTGTTTGGGATAGATTATTGATTGTAGCTTTGGTAGAAGGATTGAAATTATACACGTTGGATTGAGAAGGAGGGGTAACATTGTTTAATGAAGGAAGGGGTATTATTATAGGAAGGCAGGGGTTGAGAATAAAGAGGTGGAACATTATTATAGGTAGGTATGGGAGAGGATTGGGTAGAAAATGGAAGACTCATGGTAGGAGGAATGAAAGAAGAGGAGTTTCCCCCTTGACTAACATTCATAGGTATAGGAGAAGATTGGGTAACAAATGGAAGATTCATGGTAGGAGAAATGAAAGAAGAGGAGTTGCCCCCTTGACTAACATTTGTAGGTATGACATTTTGTGTAGAGGTAGCCATGATGTTTGATGTAAATGTAGGAATACTATCTATAGGAGTAGTCAAAGGAATGGAATGATTAACTTGACTAGGAGGCTGTATATAACCTAGGGTTTCAACATAACTCTTCATGGGCATAATATTAGAATCAACAATATGAACAATACCATGCAAGATATCAACACCAAGTTTATCACTTTGAACCATTCTTTTTAATCCTTCAATCAATGGGATACCTTCACTTTTTGGGTATTGTTGACTCATCCATTGTTGTGTTAGTCACATCTGATGCCAAGAGTAAACTGAGAGGGGGGGTGAATCAGTTTACCATCAGAAATCAGAACTTAATGCATATGAAAACCATTAAATCAAAGCACAAAATAACCAACACAATGAAGAATAGAACATAAAAGATCAATACACACAACACCAATATTTTGATGTGGAAAATCCAGTAAAGGGAAAAACCACGGTGGGAAACCCTACCCACAATTAGATGAATATTTTGCAGTAGTATTGTGAACAATTATAATGGGGTTTGCACTTGCAGAAAGGACAACAGCCTAGAGCGCACTGCTCATCACAAAAAAAAGTCTCACTAACTTACAAAAACATCAGACTACAATCCAGAAAGAATGAACTGTGAAATTAGCATATCCTAATGCTTGATATAGTTCCGATTAAGCACAAATGTCTACCCTATAATACAAAAACCTTCACCAAATGATATATCACTTGTTCACACATAAACCTTCCTCTGATAATGCAAACACAACCATCCATCTCATCTATCCCATCGATATTCATATTACATGAATAAGTCACCTATAAATACAGATCATCAACTTTATTGACAAGGTCGGCTAAACCCCAAACCCATAAACCCATAATAACAAAAATTACATTACACGCTATCACGAGACCAATATTATGATTTACATTACATAGCATGGACCTAAATCAAGTAACCAAACAATTCCATCTATCGAAAATTCCTCTAAGACCAAAATCCAACACGCTTCACCAGCCGGTAGAAACCCTTAGTGAAGTAACATAGAAAATCTAATCAGATCCAAATAGAACCACCATAATAACATGCCAGCCAATGCAAAGTCACCAAACGCTCGGAACATGATCAAGAAGCACCTTCAACATGATAGAAACCGATTCCATAAGTCAGACCAATATCGTTTGACAAAAACATCAAATATCACTTACCGGTAAAGCTAACTGGGAAAGCTAGAAGCTAGCCGGTATCGCTAAATACCAAAAGCGATAATAGCCAAAGCACCAAATCATGAACCAACAAAATATAGCAAGCATATAACCATCCAGAGTAAATATCCAAAACTGATTCTAGAGATCTGATCATTTCCGGATCAAAATTATAGCCCAAACCAAGATGATCACCAAGACTAACTGGGATAGGTCCAACTGGGATACAATGTTGACATCAATGACAACACTTAACCAAATCTAGCATATTGCCAACAATATCCCCCTTTGGCATGGATGGCAACACTAAATGTGAAAAACATCCAAGTGCCAAGGAATGCCAACAACCTCCCTCAAAGATATGACTGATTTTCACATGATACCACCTTTCCCCCTTTGACATCAATGAAAAATGACGAATACCAGATCAAAAATACTAAACCAAACAGCTGAATACTCCCCTTGAGTAGTAGCATCATCTCATCAACCCAAATCAAAGAAAATATATGATAAGCTTACCAGATTGATGCATTCCTACATCTCTAAGTCTCTTCCGAAGGGTTGGTAACCCCCAACTAATCTCTATGATATTCAAAAGTATCTGTAGGTAATGGTTTAGTTAGAATATCTACAATCTTCTCTTTAGTAGGCACATAAACCAACCCGACTTCCTTTTCTTCCACCTTTTCCTTCAAGAAATTGTACCTTATAGAAATGTGTTTTGATTTGGAATGAAATACAAAATTCTTTGACATATCAATAGTAGTAGTATTATCACAGTGAATAACAATAAGCTCATCATAACTTACCCTTATATCTTTTAACATTTGTTTCATCCATAAAATCTAAGTACAGTTGATAGCAACAACTACATATTCCGGTTCAACAATAGATAATGAAGTACATGATTATTTCTTGCTAAGCCATGAAACCAATATAATCTATAGGAGGTAGTTAAGCCTTGACACAAATCCAAGCACTGTTGTGCACAACACAAGAAAACTAAGGGCACACACCTTGCAATAATCCCCAAAGATTTAATCTTCAAAAAGATTTAGTTTCACATACCTGGGAGTCTTTGAATTTTCGTGATTTACTGACTCTTTCTATTGTTCCTCTATCACCGTTGAGTTTTTTGATGTTACCAGAATGACAGGTTCACTATTCTGAGAAACTTAATGCATTACCAGTTCTGGTATGATAAATTCATCTTCCAGTTTACAGTCATATGATCTGATCTGATTACTGCCATGTTCATCCACCTTGACATTTATGCTCTCCATTATCCTATTCAATCTTTTGTTATAACATCTATATGCTTTTCTCTTGGTAGAATAACCCAAAAATTTTCCTTCATCACTTCTAAGATAAAATTTTCCCAATGCATTATCTCTTCTAATGTAACATTTACTTCCAAAAATTCTAAAATATTTGACAGTAGGAGTATGACCAAACCATAATTCATAAGGTGTCTTACCGGTATCACCTTTTATGTGTACTTTGTTGAAAGTGTATACAACTATATTGACAACTTCCCTCCAATAAATATCAGACAATTTAGATTTTGTCATCATAGTCCTTGCTGCATCCAATATGGTTTTGTTCTTCATTTCCACCAATCCGTTCTGTTGTGGATTCCTAGGTTCAGAAAGTTGTCTTCTGATTCCATTCTTCTCATAAAATTTGTTGAATTCATCGGATGTAAACTCACCACCTTGATCTGATCTCAAACACTTTATCTTCATGTTAGGTCCAACAATGAAAGCTAATGTACTGAGAGGGGAGGGGTGAATCAGTACTTCAAAACTTTTTTTTAAAAACAATCTTACTGATATACTTAAACTGTAAATTGCTGATCTCATAATATAAAGCTAACACATAATTATAGAAATAACATTCATACACATTTCACTCCGTAACACAAATATTTTGGCTACGTAGAAACTCTTTGTTAGAGAGAAAAACTACGGTGGGGATGGCACCCACAACTTCACTACTGCAATAATAAAGGTTGCTCAGTTAGAGCTACATGTTTAGCTATTTCTGATAGCTTACCCTATTAGGAGTATCAAGATCTTTAGATCTACCTTACTAAAGGATTTCACAACACTTATACAAAATGCTGCACCTGATGAAAGGCTTTACAATTTATAGACTTTGTTAGAGTCTTTTATCGTGTTAAAGGTTTCTATTACAACTCAAATGATTCAATAAAATCTTTACAAATATCTGCAACTTTACATCTGAAATGTTATAGCAGATTCTATGTGCTCAATATGAAATTACCTTGCTCATAGCATACCTCGGTAATTGATAAATCAACTTGGTAAACCCTTCTGTTTACTCTGTCCCTTAAACTGTTCTCTGAAGACTTTCTCGATGACCTCTGAATATCTCTGTCAGTTGTAACAGTCACAACTCAATGTGTCCTCTTATGATTTTCCTTTTAACTCTTCTATCACACATGTCTCTCTCCTTGATTCTCAAATCACTCTATATAAATAGATCTTTGGGACGGTGATCTGGTCATGCTTCTATCTTACAAACAAGATTCATCAAATGAATAAACATAGAAATTATTTCATTGGATAAACTTCCTCAAAATCATACAAAATCTTGAAGTGCAATTTCCTATGTGATAACAGTTCCCTGTTCCTCGATTCTTGTAACATGTTTCCACATATGTGTCCAGGTTCATTGAATTTGGTAACATGTTTCTACTCGATATACCCTCTTTGCTGCTCGGTAGACATAGAACGTTTCTTGGTAGATAGCTCGGTGTATACTTAACTCTGTGACTCCTTTCTTCTGTAACTGACTGCTTTAGTGCTTACAGACTAAATATTTCAGTAGTATTAACCGACTAGAGTATATAGGATGACTTTGGACATAAAACTAATGACAACTTAGTAAATAATAACACTTCAATCTTGTCTCAGTCTCAACCATAGCTTTAAAGATTTTGAATTTCTCAAAAGCTTCAGATTTTTCTTTCAAAAATGCTACCCACATCATTCTAGAATAATCATCAATAAGTAACATAAAGTATCTATCACCTTGAAAACTTTTAGTCCTTGCCAGTCCACACAGATCAGTATGAATAAGATCAAGAATTTCATTAAATTTATTATGTATGCTTCTAAAATAAGTTCTGACTTTCTTACCCATTTGACATTCTCTACATACCAGATTATGAGGTTTGACAATTTTGGGCAAATCTCTGACAACCTGTGTTGAACTGATCTTCACTATGCAATCAAAATTTACATGACACATCCTCTTATGCCATAATCAGCTTTCATCAATTTGAGCAATCAAGCAAGATTTCTCACTGGATTTCAAATGAAATATGTTTCCATTGGTTTGAGTTCTGGAAGCTATTTCCAAACCCGATCTATTGATGATCTTACATTTTCCATCCTTGAAGTGTAAATGAAATCCTTTATCCACCATCCAACCTACACTTAAAAGATTATGCTTTAAGCCTTCAACATAATAAACATTATCAGTTTTAGTCTTACCATCCAATGATATTGTTCCCTTTCCTTTGATCCTACATTCCTTGTTGTCTCCAAATCTGGCTAATATGCCATCAAATTCTTGTAGTGATAGAAATCTTCTCTTGTCACCAGTCATGTGATGTGAGCATCGAATGTCTATAACCCATTCATCCTTTTCTTCAATTTTAGCAGCTAAAGCCTTTTCCTTAGTACGAGTTGCTTCAATGATAGATTCTGGAGAATCATCCTTGATAGCAATAAAAACCCAGTCATTACCAGAGGCAACTCCATTACTGGTTCCACTTACAGGTTCATCATCATCATCATCATTAATACCAAAATCATCATCACCAACATAATAACATGATTTATCCTTATTCCTTCTAAATATAGGTATATTCTGATATTCTGGATTAGGCTTATAACTCTTCACAAATCTTTCATGATTCCTAGTAGCTCTTTCAGGGCATCTAGAAGCAAAATGACCAAATTTATTGCATGAAAAACATTTAAAAGGGACTTTTCTTTCATACTTACTTGCAGCTGGTCCTTTAGGAATTATTCTAGCAATCAAGGCTTCCAGCTCTTCAAGTTCTCTTTCTTCTCTTTCAATGTCCTCCATATCTTTAGCATACATCTCTTTCCAATCTATCTTTTTCTTACCGAAGGAAGATGCTCTAAATGTAGTCTCAATTTTAGTAGCACTCTGATCTCCAAGTTCCTTAAGCTAAAAAAAAGTCAATTTCCCAAGCAATGTATCTCTGGTAACAGGGGTACTTGACATTGTCTCGAGTTCATTGATTGTAGTATCCTTCATCTTATAAGATGGAGGAAGAACTCTCAAAACCTTTGACACTATCTCATCCTCAGTAACCGATCTGTCGTAGCATTTGATTCCCATAACAATCTCATTTACTTTGTTCATGAAAGAACTTATCTTCTCATCGTCTTCCATCTTCGAAGTTTCATACCTTACCCGAAAACCTTCAAGTTTAGCAATTTTCACAGCCTAGTCACCTTCATAAAGAGTTTCAAGCTTTCTCTAGATCAGCTTTGCATTCTCCAACTCTATGACATTCAATAACTTTTCATCAGATAGGGTGCTTAACAATGCTTCTTTAGCTCTGACATCATTTTCAACCTTCTTATATTCATCAACAGGTGTCAGTGTTCCAGAATTGGGATCATGAGGTATATACCCTTTCTCCACTATCTCCCAAAATTCAACTCCAAGACATCTAAGATGAATCTTCACTCACTCCTTCCATATTTTGTAATTTGTACCATCAAATCTGGGGCTCTCCTTCCGATAGGCATTGAATGTAGAACTAGATGTAGTTGCCATTGGATCTCCTCAAGCGGTTAAGCTTCTACAGAGAGGACCTTGCTCTGATACCAATTGTTAGACAGATCTGATACTAGGAGTAAACTGAGAGGGGGGGGTGAATCAATTTACCATCAGAAATAAAAACTTAATGCATATCAAAACCATTAAACCAGAGCACAAAAGAACCAACACAATGAAGAATAGAACAAGAAAGATCAATACACACAACACCAATATTTTTACATGGAAAACCCGGTAAAGGAAAAAACCACGGTGGGACAATCAGATGAATACTCTGCAGTAGTATTGTGAACAATTACAATGGGGCCTGCACTTGTAGAAAGGCCAACAACCTAGAATGCACTTTTTATCACAAAAAGACGTCTCACTGAATTACAAAAACATTGAACTAGAATCCGGAAAGAATGAATTGTGAAAGTAGCATCTCCTAATTCTTGATATAGTTCCGGTTAAGCACAAATGTTTGCCCTATACTACAAAAACCTTCACCGAATGATATATCACTTGTTCGCACATAAACCTTCCACTAATAATGCAGACATAACCATCAATCCGATTGATCCCAATGATATTCAAATTACATGAATAAGTCACCTATAAATACAAATCATCAACCTTATTGATAAGGTCGGCTAAACCCCAAACCCATAATAAAAAAAAATACATTACATGGTATCACCAGACCAGTATTATGATTTACATTACATAGCATGCACCTAAATCAAGTAACCAAACAATTCCATCTGCCAAAAATTCTGATAAGACCAAAATCCAAGACGCTTCACCAGACGGTAGAAACCCTTAGTGAAGTAACACCATAACAATACACCAGCCAATGTAAAGTCACCAAACACTCAAAATATGATCAAGAAGAACCTTCAATATGATATAAACCAATTCCATAAGCCAGACCAAGATTGTCTTATCAAAACACCAAATATCATTTACTGGTAAAGCTAACCGGGAAAGCTAGAAGGTAACCGGTACCGATAAATACCAAAAGCAATAACAACCAAAACACCAAATCATGAACCAACAAAATATAGCAAGCATATAACCATCCAGAGTAAATATCCAACACCGATTCTAGATATCTGATCATACCGGATCAGAATCATAGCCAAAACCAAGATGATCACCAAGACTAACCGGGATAGTCTCCAACCAGGATATAATATTGACATCAATGACAACACTTAACCAAATCCAACATATTGCCAACATGTTGAAGATTTTCAAATTGATTATCAATCTTCTCCAATTGGTCAACGATTCATCCACATCATGGGAATTATCTAAAGAATGAGAATATACAGGGATATTTGTAGGATTGGAAGAACCACCAATATCCTCATTGAAATAGTTATCCAAATTAGGCTCCATCTCCTCGATAATTAAACCTTGGGAAGCCTTAATTCTACAACTTCTTCGCACGGGGATATTGTGTTGTTATATGGAGCCTAATTGGACACGGAGGTTAAATTTTTCCTACTTCTATCGATGCGGTTTTCCCCCATATTTTTGATGGGGGTTTTGGGGCAGCACCCTTGGTGCACTTCCTGTCGTGATATAGGGTGGGATCGAGGGGCAGCACCCCACGAGGCCAAAAAGACTTATTATTTTATAAAGGCATAGAGTGTTATTTTTCTATTGGCTAACATGTAACCGACATAAGTCTTGATAAAAAGACTAAGGGTTAGGGTTTTCTATAGAGAATTTTGTAGCGGTATTGAGTTGCAAGGGATTGCTGGTTGTAATCGGTTCAATTTACCGTCCATAATAATATTGGACTCTCTATTTGGTGGACGTACCTCGATTTTGGGCGATCCACGTTAAAATTGTCCCCTCTGTTAGTATTTCCGTGTTTTTCATTCTTCTGTTTAATCTTTATTTGCATATAATTGATATTTTCTGCATGCAATTCCTAACATATTGTAGGTTGGACTAATAGTAGTAAAAATCATACACTAAGAGAGGGAATTGGAAAATTTGAAGTTTAAATTTTAAATTTTGAATTTGAGTTGCGAAATAATTGAATAATGCAAAATTCTAGGAAAAATGATTACTCAATTAAATGAACAAATTGATTGAAAAGATGCACTCCCCTTGGAAATTGAATTTTAAAATTAGGATAACCTCTTAATTTAAAATTAAAATTACCCACTAGGAGATAGAAATTCAAATTTAAAATTAGGGCTAAAAGTAACCTCTTAATTTTTAAAAACTTGAATTCAAAGGGATCTAAAGGAAAATTTAAAATTAGGGCCTTGTAAAAAGAACCACTTAATTTTAAAATTAGATGAAATGTTGAATTTAAAAATTAGGGCTCTTGTAATTAACCACTTAATTTTAAAATTTAAATTTGAAATGATCCACAATAAATTAAATTTTAAATTAGTGTCTTGTAGAAAGAGCCTCTTAATTTTGAATTTAAAATTAGAGCCAATGTTGAAATTTTGAAAACTAGAAAATTGGGAAATGCACAAAATTAATTTTAAATTTAAAAATGAGGGTTTTTGCAATTAACCACTTAATTTTAAAAATTAAATATGAAATTTGACTTGCAAGTGAAAATTTGAATTTTGAAATTGCTCAGATCTGAAACAATTAACCCAAATTATGCAATTCACAAGCTCAATTTTGAAAATGAAAATTAGGGTTTTAATAAAAGTAACCTCTAAACTTTTCAAATTTGCAAGGAAATTAAACTTGTAAATGGAAATTTGAATACACACCTAGATTTGAAAGCAAAAATCAAAAGTAAGCATAGGACATGTCGAGAACTCACCAAAATGTAAAGGAAAATTTTGATTTTGGCAATTTGCAACATAGAAGAAGAAATCACCAAATCAATTTTTGCTTTGTGGGGAGGAATTCCTTTACATTTAAAAGAGAGGAGGAATCCACTATATTCAATCACAAATCAGGTAAGGACTAAATAATAAGTGGATTGATTGATTATGATGTGTTTTTCCCTCCTTTGTAAGTTAAAATGTTGATTTAGGTTAAAGTGCCGAAATTGAAGACAAAACTGAGAAAATACTGAACTACAGGTTTAAGATTTTGTTGTGCACTTGGATCTAAGTAATATGAGATGATTCAGATCTGCCCTGAGAAAATGTCCTGAAAAAGCAGGGACCGTGGCACAACCTCTTGGTCCTCCAAATTTTCCGCACACCAAAAAGGGTTGTTTTGTCTCTGTGTTTGAAGCTTATTTCCAGATGTACAATTTCATACTTGTTTCCTGCACACAAAAAGAAAGGGAAATAGGTTGGGAATAGGGGCTTGCCTTTAGTGAAACCTCAGTTTTGGAATTAACCATGAAATTGAGATAAATGTAATTGAAATGACTGAAATGAAATGTTCTCTTTTTGAAGGAGATGCTAAATTATGACTGAAATTGAAATGACTATAACTCCTTGTGAAGTTTTGCTTGCCTCCACATGGAATTAGGGTTTCATAAAATAGGATGTAGATCTCCACTTCAATGCTTGATCCTTGAATTTATTATTGATCCAAGGCTTGAAGGAAGATAGGAGATGCTCGATTTCTTGATTACTTGATGTTGTATGTGTGCTCTTTCTAATTGGTGGATGTTCAAATGAGAGGGGAAATTCTCTTTATATACTTGCCTGTTGGGTTAATTGACTAATTTTTGGACATGAGCTGACACAGAGAGGGAAATCCTACTCAAAATTGAAATGGGAAAAAGAGTTTTGAGGGGCCCTATTTTAGGGAGGACCATAGAGCCATGCCTTGGTCCTGCCCTATTTTAGGCCATGATCAAGGTGTATGCCAAGGGAAAAATCAAAATTTTTGGCATTTGTGATGTGTATGAGCATAATCAGGTCTTCAATCAAGCCAAGGGGTACATACACTAAGGTGAAGACCCAAATGCGGTCAAAAATTAAAAGGGGTGCAATTTTAGGATGCTACACATGGTTGCAAGAAGGAAGCCTCATCAAACATGCAACAACACACTCATAACAAAACACTGACAAAACAAAAATAAAAATTCTATTTGATTATTCAATCTACTTCAAGAAATTATTTATCCTTCATTTTTCATATTACATATTGGCCTACATTCTATGGCCTTTACTCTCCCTTGCTCTTTATCTAATTATTGACACCTCCTATAGTAACTGTCACCTTCACATACATTCTTATTCTTTTATTTCTCCCTCATCACTTCTCTACCAAATACTCCCCTCTTTATAGCCTTCACAATTACCTCCTCAAAACTAAAAGAATCATGCAACACCAAATCTTCCTTTTATATTTCTCTTACAACTATTTATAAGAATTTATCTAGAACTAGTTGATCTCCAACACATGCCCCTTTGTTGGTGGTGTCTTTGTTCTACAAAGAGTTTGAAGACTATCATGAGCTTTAGTTGTAATTATAAAAGTAGAGGAAGGTGCCTTAGTTACAATTGGAAATATATTGCACTAGCCTATATTATATGTCTTTTCTCATATTATGCTTGATTCCCTATATTACACTTCTTACTCATTCTAATGATGTGAATAAAATTTGGTATGGATTTCTTTACCACCTTAAGTATTTCTTTATTTAGCATCTAAGTTAGAACTATATGGTCATAGGGCCTCCTAAAATATATTTTTTGATGGTGTGCATCATGATTGTGTCATTGATAAACATCCCTAAGAGAAGATTTATAAAGGAAAATCTTAGTAAGCTGCAAAAGTTTTGGACTCAGTTCACATTGATTTGTCTTTGTCTTTCAACAAAGTATGATATGCCATAACATTCATTAACTTTTTTTCTATATTAATTTGATGTCGATTTATTTGAAAAAAGAATGAGGTGTATTAAAAATTTCTTTACTTTAGGGCTCTTGTAGATCCTTAAAACAAATGACCACAATTCTATACAATCTACAATACAACAAGGTTGTTAAGAAAATTATAGATTCTTAAAATAAATGACCACTTGCATCTAGATTTGTATGAACCTCACAATACTTTCAAAGGGGTTACTTATTTTGAAGCTTGGAGAAAAAGGAAATCCATTTTTTTGGGTCCCCTACATGGGCCCATTTGTTTACAAAAAATGGAAATCTTTAAAAATTCAAAATAAGCCTTTCATATTTGTGAGATATCTAAATGGTGTCAAGAAGTATTGCTTGTCACTTTCTACTCATGAATTATTCATTAAGGGGAAATTTTGGTTTGAGGAAAGATCTCCTTACTTACCCTAGATAACATCCTCCTCCTTCCTTCACATTATATTCCTTATTTGTCTTATAGGTCTAATTTAGATGATTCTCATATACCTTATTTGAGTGAAAATATTAATTCAATTGATCCCCCTTCATTCCAGAATCATTATTCTTATGTTGAGGACTCTCTTTATTCTCCTAATTTTTCACCTCTTTGGTCTCACCATACTCTACATGCCACGTGTTCACCATTTGAGGACCTTTTTGACAGTCAAAGGAGATAGTCACAACATTAGAATCATCCACATGTATTACTTTCCTTCACTTTAGATCCATAGTTTTTTGTGTGAAGCATCTAGAGTATTGCTAAATGTGATTCAACAATGGAGGAAGACAAAAATTACTCAATAAGGAATCACATTGTGGTTTAATCATACTTCTTAAAGAAAGAAAATTAATTTGATGCAAATACATCTATGAGATCAAACATATTGTAAATGACACTATTCAAATCTATCAGATTTCCACAATCCATTCAAATCTTGTATGTAGTTTTTGGATTAGATTATGTGATCAATTTTTAACCATCAACATTTCAAATCACATTACGTGATTCATCATTAGGATGCAAGAGAGTTTAAGGATTTGAATGATACTATTGATAAATTAAAAGTAAGACTTTAACAAAAGATTTCTCTTTTATTTCTATCCTCAAAATAAAATATATCTAATTAACTCTTGTCATTATCACTACTCATCAATGGGTTTTACATTAAATGGTCATAGAAAGTGTCATTCTCCATGAACAACTTCAAGAGGAGAAATGCATGGTATGTACACTTAAGAAATATAACTATAACATCAAACAAACCCCTTAAACTTATATGTTAAAATATATTCACTCCTTCTTTCAATCAAATTTTTTCAAGTGACATTGTGTTCAAATTCCATATCATATGCAGGCTTCTGAAGTATTTGAATATTTAGGGATATCAATAGAGAACTATTTAATTTTCTCTCCTAAGGAACTCCGTTCAATTTTGTGTGCATTTGATCTTTAGTTTCTTTCATCCTTTGCAAGGTCTTCTTGGATTTTTATATTTTAATTACATTTTATATTTTATTTTTATAAATACAACAGGCTCCACAGTTTGGAACTTCATGATGGCTTCTAGGAATGTGATTACTAGATATTTATCTTGGCAAGTACATAATGGAAAAGATGTCAACTTCTGGCATGATTCATGGAGTGGTCTCCCACCTCTTAATCTTGAGGAATCTCTAGTAGATGCAATCTCCATATTTATTACTCAATGGGGATCTTACCTTTATGATTACATAAATGATCTTGAGAAGCCTTCAAATTGTGTCATTTGGAAGAATCCAACTTCACTCCCAATCTCCTCGGCTCAAAAGGTAAAATTTTCTTTGATTCTCAAGAACCGCATAATTTTTTATCTCTAATGGTTCAAACAAACTGATATGGTGCCCCACGAAGAACAAAAAATACTCTATCAAGGAAGGGTATAAGGCAATTCATCATATGTTGGTTCAATCTTATTCACAAAGAGCTTATAAATTCTGTTGGAACAACAATATTCTTCCCAAGGTAGGGATGTTTGCTTGGCTTTCTCTACACAAGAGAATACTTACCAGTGAGAGACTTGATAAATTGAATATTGCACCTCCATTTGCCTGTGTACTTTGTGGTGAGGATAATGAAACATTAGATCATCTCCTCCTCCAATGTGATTTTGCTCATTATTGTTGGATGTTTGTGCTTGCTAAACTTTCCTTTATCATCCCTCTTCCAAATAATGTATGGGATTTGTTCTAGTCCTGGCCAATCTTATACTCATCCTCTCTTTTTGCATACATTTGGAAAGTGATCCCATCCACAATAGTATGGTCACTTTGGTGGGAAAGAAATAAGCATATTTTTAGAAAGCAGACATCTCCTCTTTCTGATGTTTTCAATTGCATTGAAAAATTAGTATCAGAACTAGTTAATGCTCATGTTTCTAATCACTTCAATCCAAGTAGGGAATTTACTTCTTCGGATGGTCAAGTTATTAATTGCTGGAAGGGCATCTCTATGTTGGTATTTTGGTATGGTTTTGTCATTGATGTCAACACCTGCTAAATATGCCTACTTTGGAGATCTAGCAACATTCACCGGCAATAAGTAAACTGTTCAAACAATCACCAGTATATGGTTAACTGGCAGGATATCATATTCACCGGTACCTGCAATGACATGGAAGACACTTGGTAATGTCGAAGACATCATATGGACACTTTTCCTTTAAGTAATATCATTGGTATATTCTTATTTGCATATTTGCTTTTACCAGCAAATAGGTCCAGGTTATCTAGGGTTACATCGACAGGTTTATCTTTTCCAGATCAGCATGGCACGCTATGGAGATGATTTATTATTGTTATAAAAGCATTAAGCCGACATGTTCAATTAGTTATTGCATCAGATATTGTATTATTTGTAAAGTGTTTTATTGTAATATCCTGTAGAGCCGACCTACTAAAATTGGTCTTAGGGTATGGTATAAATGTAAGATCTTATTTGTAAGATCAAGTGTGGAATGCGAAAAAGAATTGTAAGAAGGTATATGCGAGATTAAGCAGAGGTATACATGAAGACATCATTTGAAGGTGAAGCTAGGTTTTTGTAGAAGCATATCAACATTACACCGGTACTGAATCTAGCATATGAAGATGCTATTTTGTGCAGTACATTCTCATTGGATTTAACCATCCAACTATAGTCAGTGTGACTCCCATTTGTATTTGAGCAGTGAGCTCTAGGCTATTGGCCTTTCTGCATGTGCAAACCCCTCTTTGTACACTTACTATCTGTAGTAGTATCATTTGATTGTGGGTAAGGTTTCCCACCGTGGTTTTTCCCCTCACAGGGTTTCCACGTACAAATATTTGTGTCATGTGTTATGGTTGACTTTGTGCTTATGTTTCATGCATTAATTCTTACCGGTACAACATTTCCTGTTAACACTGTTTACCGACACATTTAATTGTCTTATCAGTATTAAGCATTAAGTTGGTTAATAAGATTTTGGTTTGAATTTATTAGACAACTGATTCACCCCCCCCTCTCAGTTGTCCCCGGGACCTACAATGGGTATCAAAGCCTAGTCCTCTTTTCTTTGCAGAAGTTTAACAACTTGAGGAGATCCAATGTCTACTAATTATTTCAGAAAGGATAGTCTTAAACTTGATGGAACCAACTATGGAATATGGAAAATCAGAATGAAGACACATCTGAATTGCATTGGTAAAGACATTTGGGAAGTTACTAAGAATGGTTATACTGCTGCTGTAGTTGGTCAGCCTGCTCCTATTACTTTAGGTAAAGATGAAGAAAATGATTGCAAAGCAAGAGAAGCACTTTTGAGCGCATTATCAGATCAACAAATCATGGGATTATCAGATAGATCTACTACAAAAGCTATTTGGGATCATTTGGAAACACTGAATGAAGGGGATTCCACAGTCAAAATTGCAAAACTTGAAAGCTTCCGAGTCAGGTATGAACATCTGAAAATGGAAGAAGATGAAAGAATTTATGCTTTTATGGAAAGAGTAAATGAAATTGTCTTAGGTATCAAATGTTGTGGAGGAACCTTGAGTGAAGATGAGATTGTTTCAAAAATCTTAAGAGGTTTGCCACCAGCATATAAAATGAAGGTTACTGCTATTAATGAGTTGAGAACAATGCCTAATACATCAGTAACTAGGGATACATTGATTGGAAAACTTTCAACTTTTGAAATTGAGGAATTTGGTCCTGTTGCTACTATAAAAATTGATTTGGCCTTCAAAGCATCAACATCATCTACTCCATCTTTTGACAAATCAGACTGGAGAGCCCTTTATGCAAGAGAACTTGAAGAACTTGAAGCACTATTTGCAAGAAAAATGCCAAAAGGTCCAATTGGAAGTAAGTATGAAGGTAAAGCACCCTTTAAATGTTTCAACTGCAATAAGATTGGTCATATGGCTTCAAGATGCCCTGATAGACATGCTAGACTAAGAGAAGAAGCTAGAAGGACATACAAACCTAATCCTGAATATCAGAGATACAAATTTAAGAAAAACAAAGATAAATCTTGTTACATTGCTGATGAAGGTGTGACTGATGATTCTGATGAGTATCCAACAGACAACGGATGGGTCTTTGTTGCTATAACAAAAGATCAACCGGTACCTATTGCTCAACCGGTAGAACAAGCCCTAGCAGCTAAAGTTGAATCAAAGGATGAATGGATTATTGACTTAGGATGCTCACATCACATGACTGGAGACAAAGGCAAATTCTTGAACTTTCAAGAATACAATGGAGGTTTAGTAAGATTTAGAGATGACAAAGCCTGTTCAATCAAAGGTAAGGGTTCAATATCTCTTGATGGTAAGCATAACACTGACAATGTTTACTATGTTGAAGGATTAAAACATAATCTTTTAAGTGTTGGTCAATTAGTTGAGAAAGGTTTTCAGTTACAATTTAAAAATGGAAAATGCAAAATCATGAATAGAACTGGCTTGGAAATTGCAACCGGTAATTAGACTAGAGGTAATATCTTTCATTTGAATAACAGTGAAAAGGCATGCTTAATTGCACATATAGATGAAAGTTGGCTATGACATAAAAGACTATGTCATGTAAATTTTGATTGCATGGTAAAAATCAGTACTTCTAAGGCAGTTAGAGATCTACCTAAAATTATGAAACCTCAGAATACAATTTGCAAGGAATGTCAATTTGGAAAACAAGTTAGAACTAGTTTCAAAAGTATTCCAGAAAAATCCAATAATGCTCTTGATTTAATTCACACTGATTTATGTGGTCCGGCCAGAACTAAAAGCTTACAAGGTGATAGATATTTCATGCTAATTATTGATAATTATTCTAGAATGTGTTGGGTTACTTTTCTCAGGGAAAAATCAGAAGCACTTGGGAAGTTCAAACTATTCAAAGCAATGGTTGAAAATGAAACCGGTAAGAAAATTAAATGTTTAAGATCAGATCAAGGAGGAGAATTCACATCTAGAGATTTTGATACATTCTGTGAAGTAAATGGAATCAAAAGATAGTTATCATCACCTCGGACACCACAACAAAATGGAGTTGTTGAAAGGAAAAATAGAACTATTTTGGATGCAACAAGAAGTATGTTATCAGAAGCAAATCTACCACGTGTACTGGAGAGAGGCAGTAAGCACTGCTGTCTATACATTCAATAAAGTTCACATCAAAGGTGAAACCGGTAAGACCCCTCATGAACTATGGTTTGGTAATACTCCTACTCTTAAGTATTTCAAAATTTTTGGAAGTAAATGTTATATTAGAAGAGATGAGTATATTGGCAAGTTTGATCTTAGAAGTGATGAAGGAATATTTCTTGGTTATTCATCTAAGAGTAAAACTTATAGATGCTTTAATAAAAGATTACAGAAAATTGATGAGAGTACAGATGTAAAGATTGATGAACAATTCAGAGGAACATCAAGGTATATAGACTCTAAACCGGTAACAGAAATTATGACAAATGAACCAACAGTAAATCCACCGGTACAGAATGATGATCCAGTTACTCCGGTATCATTAGAGGATACCATAGTAATTGAAGAACAACAACAGACTAAGACACCCCGGTATGTAAGACTGAATCATTCTGAAGATCAGATAATTGGAAGCAAATTTAAAGGAGTCATGACAAGAGGAAGATTGGCAAATGAAGAGGTATGTCTTATTTCTCAAATTGAACCATTATCTATCAATGAGGCATGTGAAGATAAATTTTGGATTAAAGCTATGGAAGAAGAATTAGGACAAATTGAGAAAAATAATACTTGGACATTAGTTCCCCGACCTGAAAATAAAAATGTAATTGGAACCAAATGGGTATTTAGAAACAAACTCAATGAAGATGGTAAGGTTGTCAGGAATAAAGAAAGACTAGTGTGTAAGGGATATTCTCAGAAAGAAGGAGTTGATTACAATGAAACCTTTGCACCGGTAGCCAGAATTGAGGCAGTTAGATTATTCTTGGCCTTTGCAGCTCACAAGGATTACAAAGTTTATCAAATGGATATTAAATGTGCATTTTTGAATGGAGATCTTGAAGAGGAAGTCTATATTGAACAACCTGATGGATTTTCTTTGACAGATAACAATGATATGGTTTGCAGATTAAGAAAAGCTCTGTATGGACTAAAACAAGCTCCAAGAGCCTGGTATGCAAGATTGGATAAGTATCTTTAAAAAATTGGTTTTACTAAAGGAAATGCAGATAGCAATTTATATTACAAAGTAACTAATGATGACATTTAGATTATGGAAGTATTTGTTGATGATATAATCTTTGGAGGAGAAGATGGATTATGCAAAGAATTTTCTCTTAAAATGCAACATGAATTTGAAATGTCTACGATTGGAGAAATAAAATTCTTTTTAGGATTGTAGATTTTATAGACTAATAAAGGCATATTTTTGAGTCAATCTAAGTACTTGAAAGAACTACTCAAGAAATTTGGGATGGAGAACTCTAAACTGGTAAGCACACCTATGACTACAAATGACAAATTATCTCAAAGGGATGAATCTACACCTGTTAATCCAACTAGATACAAATATATGATAGGAGGTTTACTGTATTTGACACAAACCAAACCTGATATTATGAATGCAGTATGCATAGTTTCTAGATTTCAGAGTAATCCCAAGGAAAATCATGAATCAGCAGTAAAAAGGATTTTTTGGTACTTACAAGGCACAACAAATCTTGGATTATGGTATCCTAAAGATGAAAATTTTGATCTATATGCATACACAGATGCAAATTGGGTAGGAGATGTGGATGATAGAAAGAGCACCACTGGAGGAGCATTCTTTCTTGGAAAGAGATTAGTTTCTTGGTTAAGTAAGAAACAGAGTTGTACATCTTTATCAACAGCAGAATTAGAACATGTTGCAGCAGCAACAAACTATACACAGGTAATTTGGCTTAAGCAAATGGTGAAAGACATAAAGGTAAAATGCAAGGAACCTATTACTATATATTGTGATAACACTGCAGCAATTGATATATCTAAGAATCCAGTATTACATTCTAAAACAAAACATGTTTCTATCAAACTGAATTTTCTAAGGGAAAAAGTTGAAGAAAAGGAAATAAAACTGGTTTATGTGAATACTAAAGAACAACTTGCAGACATTTTTACAAAACCTTTGCCTAAAGAAACTTTTGAGTATCTCAGAGATCAGCTCGGAGTCTTACCTCCATAGGTAAAGACTTAGATAGTTGATGATTGTCATCAACCGACATAATTAAATGGACAAATCTTTTATTCCGGTATTTGATGAGGAAGCTACTTCTCAGGGGGAGTAGTTGGTATATTGAATTGGTTGGTATTTTGTATGAACTTGAACCTTTTGTGACTTTGGCATTTGATTTCAAAGGGGGAGAGATATATGGAAAAACATTAAGGAAAAATATATGGAAAAACATTATGGAAAAATATATGGAAAAATGCATTATCTTTTTGAGGAGAGATTGGTATTGTAAATAAATCTTTGTATAAACACATATTACTCCCAGGGGGAGAATTGGTTTTTGTACTTGGCATTTCTATTTTGGCACTTTGATGGTTTTTCCATCTTGTGTTGCCATCAATGCCAAAGGGGGATATTGTTGGTATTTTGGTATGGTTTTGTCATTGATGTCAACACTTGCTAAATACGCCTACTTTGGAGATCCAGCAACATTCACCGGCAATTAGTAAATTATTCAAACAATCACCGGTATATGGTTAACCGGTAGGATATCATATTCATCGGTACTTGCAATAACATGGAAGACACTTGGTAATGCCGAAGACATCATATGGACACTTTTCCTTTAAGTAATATCATTGGTATATTCTTATTTGCATATTTGCTTTTACTGGCAAATAGGTCCAGGTTATCTAGGGTTACACCAACAGGTTTATCTTTTCCAGATCAGCATGGCACGCTATGGAGATGAATTATTATTGTTATAAAAGCATTAAGCCGACATGTTCAATCGATTATTGCATCGGATATTGTATTATTTGTAAAATGTTTTATTGTAATATCCTGTAGAGCTGACCTACTAAAATTGGTCTTAGGGTATGGTATAAATGTAAGATCTTATTTGTAAGATCAAGTGTGGAATGTGAAAAAGAATTGTAAGAAGGTATATGCAAGATTAAGTAGAGGTATACACGAAGACATCATTTGAAGGTGAAGCTTGGTTTTTGTAGAAGCATATCAGCATTACACCGGTACTAAATCCAACATATGAAGATGCTATTTTGTGCAGTACATTCTCATTGGATTTAACCATCCAACTGTAGTTAGTGTGACTCCCATTTGTGTTTGAGCAGTGAGCTCTAGGCTGTTGGCCTTTCTGCATGTGCAAACCCCTCTTTGTACACTTACTATCTGCAGTAGTATCATCTGATTATGGGTAAGGTTTCCCACCATGGTTTTTCCCCTTACAGGGTTTCCACGTACAATATTTGTGTCATGTGTTATGGTTGACTTTGTGCTTATGTTTCATGCATTAATTCTTACCAGTACAACATTTCCTGTTAACACTGTTTACCGACACATTGTCTTACCAGTATTAAGCATTAAGTTGGTTAATAAGATTTTGGTTTGAATTTATTAGACAACTGATTCACCCCCCCCCCCTCTCAGTTGTCCCTAGGACCTACACTCTATTCCTGTATCACCTTGCTTTCCGAGAGTGAGGAGTAGTAAAATTGATAGAAATAAAGTGAAATGGTGTCCTCCGAATTCAACACATTTTAAATTGAATTTTGATGGCTCCTCTAAAGGGAAATCCGGGTGATGCAGGAGTAGGAGTATGCATTAGGGACCACACAGGGTGTGTTTTTGCTTTGAAGTCTGTTTCCATTCCATCGGGTACTAACAACTACGTAGAGGAATATACTTTGCTTGAAGGCATTCTACTAGTTAAAAAATTGAACATCTCTTATATTCACATCGAAGGTGACTCAACTATTATTATCAACGTTTGAATAAAGAGAAATATTGACAATTGACAGATAAGATATTTGCTTGAACAAGCATGGGCACTCATTGATACATTTGTAAATTTTACTATTTCACATGTGTATAGACAAGGAAACCGGGTTGCAGATCATTTGGAAAATATGGGAAGTTCCAAGGTGGAACTTAATATGATGGTCTAGATAAGCTGGTTGATTTCACTATGTCTGGCTTAGCTATGACCTTGGTTGGATGGTTTGTTGGGTTTAGACCTAACATCGATGTCGTAAGGAACTTTATAAGGAGAAAATGGGTTCTCAAAGGTCAAGTGGATGTGGCAGCTTTGCCTAGGGGTTTTTTTTCCTTTGCTTTTAATAATGAAGAAGATATGAATAAAGCGCTCTGTGAAGGGCCGTGGATGTTTGGCAAGTCAACCTTGACTTTATAGAAATGGGCTCCTAACCTCCCTTTGGATGATTCCTTTTTTGTGTCGGCGCCTGTGTGGACACGTCTTCCTAGCCTTCCATTGGAGTTCTGGAATGAGGAGGTCTTTAAAGGGATTTCTAGATCATTTGGTGAACTTCTATCAATCGACCCGATGATTGCAACTAAATTTAGTTTGGTTTTTGCTCATATTTGTGTTAATGTTAATCAAATGACGGATATGCCTCAAACTATTGAGATTTTATCTAAACTGGGGAAATGGACCCAAGTGATTGAATATGAATCTCTCCCATTTGTATGTTTTCATTGTAAAAAGTTAGGTGATTGGGCGAAATCTTGTCCGCTCAAGAAGGGTAAGAATGGTAAAAATGATAGCAACTCGAAGCAGAAATGACAAATGAAAGGGAAGAATTATGATCCACCCTAAGAGGTTGTCCCTAAGAAGGAAGTGATCGAGATGGAAAACAAGGAAAAGAAGGGTGTGAATAATAACAATGAAAAATCAGTTTGTGCCTGTTCTAACAGTCAAAAAGAAAGTCACAAGGAGGAAGAGTATGGGAACGAAGAAAAGGTTCAAAAATCTGAATCAGAGGATTTGAAGGTTGGTCCTATCATCCAGGGTAAAGTTGACGAGTTTTCCTATGATGATGCTTCAGCTTCATCTAATAATAAAGAAAATGAGGAAGACTTTAATGAAGCACATGACTATAATATTTCTGATACTGTGCCTTTGTTGTTATTAACCAATGGAAGTCCTAAGCAGACTGGAGATATGATCCTGAACTCTCAATGCAAAACTCCTTCTAAAAGTTTGGAAACGATGGATCGGATTTTTGGTATTAAAGAAGGCAAGTCAAATAATGGAGGACCCAATGGAGGTATTTCAACCAGAAGTAAGAATAAGAAGGTGGCAGATGTTGGAAGTCACAACAAAAAGTAGGGGAGACCCTCTCTAAAGAATTAGAGGGAACAAGAAAGTTGGAAGAACCATGCTGATGGAACACATATCTCCATTGAGTCAGCCTTATCCCCGATTAAAGTATGAAGACAATTTCATGGAATATTAGAGGGTTGAACACCCCCATAAGTAGGATGTGTTGCGTAATATTGTAAGAGATCATAAACCAGATGTAGTCCTTATTCAAGAAACTAAGATGTGTAAGAATAAAGTGGAAAGGATTAGAATTTTCAAAAATAATGGGGTAATTGGAACAAGTTCAGAGGGTGCCTTTGGAGGTACAACTATCTTTTAGAATCAAAATACTATTAAAGGTAAGGAAATTGCTTTAGGGGTTAATATAACCTCAGTTTTGCTTGAGCATATTCAGGATAACTTTGTCCGGGTTATCACTAATATCTATGTGCCTAATTCTAAAGCTGGAAGAACTAAATTTTGGAGGAGCCTGACTGAAGATAGACTAAGTTTTGTTGATAAAAGTTGGATGATTATGGGATATTTCAATACCCCTTTAAAAGAGGATGAAAAGATGGGAGGCCTTCCTTTGCAGTTGGAGGGAAGACAAGACCTTATGGATTTTATTAATGATCAAGCTTTGATGGATGTGGATATCCAAGGGATTAATTACACTTGGACCAATAGAAGAACTATTTCTAATCTTATTCAAGTTAGGCTGGATAGATCCCTGATTTCTCCTGATTGGCTTTCTAAGTATAATTGTTCTTTCACATCTATCATTAAGATTGGTTCTGATCATTACCCTATTTCTTTCATTGCCAATTCAACTTTTACAAAGCGAATTTTTCCTTTTAGATTTGAAAAAGCTTGGTTGTCCCACCCATCTTTGGAATTCTGTGTTGCTGAATGGTGGAATTTGGAGGTTGAGGGAACTACCTTATTCAGAGTGGCCAAAAAGATTAATATCATCAAAGCCAAAATTAAAATCTAGAACAAAGAGACTTTTGGAGATATCTTTAAAATGAAAGCTCATATTAAGACATATATTAAAGAAGTTCAAGATAAAATTCAAGAGGAAAGGCTTTCTGAGGATTTGAGGAATGTTGAAAATGGGTTGTTGTCCAAATACCATGAAATTATCTCTAATGAAGAAAATTTTTGGAGACAAAGATCAAGAGCGTTGTATTTGAAGGAAGGTGATAAAAACACCTGATTTTTTCACATGACTGCTCTTAAGCATAGGGCGGCCAATAGGTTTTCCAATTTATCCTACAATAGGGGGATTTTGTCGAATGAAAATTAAATAAGAAAGGAAGCTAAGGATTTCTTTAGTAATCTTTTGGGAGGTGAGGACATTCTAGATTTCAGAAATCAAGACCTTCTAGCTCAAGCTATCCCTCCCATTATAAATGAGGATGACAGAAAAAATCTTTCTCGGATCCCTCGAATCAAGAAATCAAAAAGGTTGTGTTTTCCTTTCTTGGAGACAAGTCTCCTGGTTCGAATGGATTCCCTATGTTCTTCTTCCAAAATTTTTGATATATTGTGGAGATTGACATTTGTAATGGAGTTAAAGAATTATTTGGTACAAGGCGGCTTCTAAAAGAACTCAATGCTACCTTTATCATTCTTATTCCTAAGATCTCTGGAGCTGACTCTCTCAATAAGTTTAGACCTATCAGTCTTTGTAATTCTGTTTACAAGATAATATCTAAGGTTCTTACTTATAGAATGTTGGATATTCTCCCCTGCATTATTTTGGCCCAACAAAATGGTTTTGTCCCTGACAGACAAATTCTGGATTCTATCATTTCTGTTCATGAGAATATTCATTCTTTAACTGTTGCTTAAAAACAAGGCTTTTTTATTAAGTTGGACATGTCCAAGGCCTATGACAGAGTGAATTGGCAGTTCCTTTTCAGAATTATGAAAGCTTTTGGGTTTGGGGAAAAGGTGATTCAACTTTGTTCTCAGTTGACTGGCACTTCAACCTCTACTGTTATTATTAATGGATCCCTTTCCAATTTCTTCAAAAGTTCTAGAGGCCTAAGATAGGGGGATCCTATCTCTCCTATCTTGTTTACTATTCTGGCTGAAAGTTTGGGAAGATTTATTATGAGAAGAGTGGAAGAAGGGAAACTCAAAGGCCTTAAACCTTCTTCGTCCAACTTAACCTGTACTCATGAATAATTTGTTGATGATTCTATCACTATGGGAGAAGCTACCATAAGAGAAGTGAGAAACATGAAGAGCGTTATGGATTCCTATGAAGCTGTTTCTGGGCAAAAAATAAATTGGGATAAGAGTTCTTTGTTCTTTATCAATACCCCTGTGGATAGACAAAGAATAATCGAAAGAATCCTTGGATGTAAAATTGCTGAGTTCCCATCTACTTATTTGGGTCTCCCTCTGTGCTTAAAGCCTTTGGAGAATTTATGGATGAAGCTGGTTGATAGATTCAATTCCAAACTGGCTGGATGGAAAGTAGCCCTCCTTAGCCAAGTGGGTAAGGCAATGTTGCTTAAAGCTACCCTTCAAAATTTGCCTATCTATGCCCTTAGTCTGTTCAAAATCCCTAGGAAGTTTGCTGAGGCCATTGAAAGAATTCAAAAAAAATTCTTATGGTCAGGAGTGGAAGATAAAAATAGAATCCCCCTTATTGCATAGAATAATATTTGTACTCCTAAGGCTTTTGGGGGTTTGGGATTAAAGAACTTTATAACTATGAATAATACCTTGTTAGCTAAACACATTTGGAGAATGAAAGGGGAGGAAAGGGAATGGAATTCAATTTGGAAAAAGAAATACCTTTACATGCAACCATCTGAGGAAGAATTTATGGAAAATTCTTTTTTTGTGGAAGGCTCTGCAATTTGGAATGCAATTCAAATGGCTAAAGCTTGCGCTGCAGCTGGAAGAAAGTGGAAATTGGGGAATGAGAGAATTATTAGATTCTGGGAAAACAGAAGGCTAACGCATAAACCGCTGGAGGAAATCCCCATTCTTAAGGAATGGAAAGACTAGTTCAAAAGAAGGTATGTAGTCTTTGTTAGAGACTACTAGAGAAATGGGAAGTGGATTGAGTTCAGCCAACTTTGTTTGGGATTAAATTTTTTAGAGATCTTACTTTCTTCTGAAATCTTTATGGACCATTTACAGGATTGTTTGATTTGGAGGGAAACTTTTGATAGGAAATATTCTATGTCTTCAGCGATGTCTATCCATAACTAAGTTCAAGAAGAGATCCCTTTGTGGGCTAAAGTGTGGATAAAGAAGTTGACGCCCAAAATTAATATCTTCTTTTGGATTTTTATCCAAAATAAGGTGCTAACTCTTGATAATCTCCATAAGCGTGGATTTGTTTTTCCTAACAGGTGTTCTCGTTTCTATAGGGAGGAGGAGTCTGCTTGTCATATCTTCTACCAATGTAATTTTAGTCAGGAAATTTGGAATATTATTTTTAGTAGGTGGAAGTTGAGTTGGGTTTTCTCGAACTCTCTTGAAAAGTTTTGGCAGCAATGGTATTGCCCTAGTTCCAATTCTAAGAATGTTGAGCTTTGGAAACTTACTCTCCTTATTGTCATATGGAACATCTAGAAGGAGCGTAACAACAGGATTTTTAGGGATAAAAGTGCGAACCCTGAAGTGGTGGTGGATAAAATCTATAGAGGAATCTTTGAATGTTTATATGGAATTGATAATGGTTTAGCTGCTAAAGAAGACTTTAATGAAAGTTGGAACCTCTCCAATAACAGAAACAGTAAGGATAAGGGCATGGATTGTCTTTTCTGGTGCTTTCCTTCACATGGATGGATTAAGGCCAACTTTGATGGGGATTCTAAGGGAAATCCTGGGAAAGCTAGTTATGGGGGCATTGTCAGGAATTTTACTAGAAGTTGCCTTGTGGTTGTTGCTAGCCCTTTGGGTAACCAAACTAGTCATTATGATGAAGCCTCGATGGCACTAAATACTTTGATTATAGCAAAAAATCTCAATCATGATAATCTATGGTTGGAGGGAGACTCTCTCAACATTATTAAATGCCTCAAGGGAGAAATTGAGCCTTTGTGGACTATACAAAATGTTATTTTTAAAGGTAGAGAAATTATTTCAAGCTTTAAATCAATTATTATTGAACATGTTTTCAGGGAAAAAAATGCCTTAGCGGACGACCTTGCGAACCTTGGCGTAATTTCTGAAGCTCAAAGTATATGGAATGGGGAAGTTAACATTGATTTTAATATTAAAGAACTCATTAGAAAGGATAGATTTATGGGGAAAGAAGGATCACATGTTAATCATGGAAGTATTAATGATTAATCTTCAAATTTTTAGAAAGGTGATGATGGAACGTCAGAAGAGCAGAGTCTTAAACAAGAATATTAAATTTCTGCATGCTTTGTGGGTGTGCATTTTCAAAAAGCCAAGTATCATTTGGAAGAAAGATCTGAAGTTGCAGAAGTAGAGAAATTGTAAAATGAACTCTAAAATAGGGGGGGATCTAAGAAGAGAGGAACCTGATAATATTTCCAGATGGCAGGAGATGCCTAAAGTATGGACAAAGATGGAGAAGGGATTCATGACGCATTTAATGGAAAAATTGGTAGACTATGATAAAGGCAGAGTAAACCTAGCGGTTACCAAAGTTACTAAAAATTGGATAAATGACTCCTTCAAAATTCATGGTGTTAGGTTTAAGCTGGACGCGGACCTCATTTTGACGGTCACAGGTATGCCCCATTCTGGTCTTAACTTCTTTAGGGACCTAAAAGTGTCTAATAATGCAGTAAAGCTTTTTCCGCATAAAGAGAAGGAGAGAACGAAATTAGGAAAAGCTATGGGGGGTATTATGATGCTTCTAATATCAAGAAAATCTAGGGCTGTGTGCTTAATGCAATTATGGAATATATTACTGTGGAGGGTCATTTCACTAGGGTCCACACATACCATTTTGTGCTTCTAAATCACTTTAGGCATGAGAAGAGGATTTCTTTGCCCTATTACCTTTTTAGGTCTCTGTCACAGTCTTTGAACAAGCATAGCAAGAACCCTTCTTCACCTGTGCTTCATTATGACCTTATTTTGCTCATTTATGAGCATTGCAAGATTTTGGCTATCCAGGAAAACAAGAGGTTGTCGGTGTCACTGGGGAAAGGAAAGAGGAAGATTGAGGAATGTGGGCCTAATAAGGATGAGTTGATACATAGAAAAAAGGGTAAAAAAGCCACTGTGGAGAAAATTCAAGAGGACATGGGTAAACAAAAGGATATGGAGGTTGATTCTGAGGACATGGGAAAAGATGGAAGTGAGATGGAGACTAATGAGTCTGATGGAGAGGAGAGATGGAAAGAAGAGGAAGTGGGGGAAAAGGAAGGAGGAGAAGAGGATGTTTCTAATCAAAATAGCCCTACCCACAACGTGAGTATTGGTAATGTTAACAGCTAGCCTATGGAGGAGCAAGAAAATTAGATTAATAAGGAGGAAAGGGAAATGGAAATTAAGCAGGAGAAGGATAAGGAGGAAATGAGCAGAGAAAATGATAAAGTTAAAGATGGGATTATTCTGGATAAACTCAAAAACTAGTCTAAGGTTTGAATGGGTTTTGATAGGTGGGTATATGAAAGAATCAAGAATCTAGAAAAAAATGATAAGCAGCAGGAAGAGTAGGGAAAGAAAGATGAAAGCAACCAGGAGCAATGGAAAAAGGTTATGGAGGAAAACATGGAGAAGCTGGAAGCTCAGATTAGTAAACTGGAGGAAGGAAAAACAACCATGAAGAACTTTTTGGTTATGATTCCGAATATCCTTACCTCTGTGACCAGGAATATGGAAGAAATTGTCAAGTTCCTTGATGGCTCTAGCACTTCCAAACCTGTTGTGGACCTAGATGTTGATGAGGATGCTATTGAGGCAGGGAATGTGGAAAGTGCTCCTAGTGGCACGACAAAAAGGACTAGGGCGAGTATGAAAAAAGTTGCTTTGGCCTCTTCCAAGGAAATCCCTATGCTTAGGGATAATATTAAAGATTTGCAAGGGATTAGTAGAAATTTGGCTAATGCCCTTAAAAACATTAAGTAATTTGTCTTTTATCTTTTTTCTGTTATGGCTGGATGGTGCTAGTTTTGTTGGGCTTTTATGTTGGTTTTTTCTCAGAACTATGCTGGTTTTTTGGCAGAATGTCTTTTCTTGTTTCTTAATGCTATTATCTTTTAAGGATCTTTTGTAAAGGGTTTCAGGATGCCTTCAAAACCTGTTTTTCTCGTAATAAAAAAAAAACTTAATATGATGGTCCGAATTGTGATCTCAATTCTTTTCCAATACTTAGAAAAATAATTTTGGAGGACATGGATACAGAATAATATTGCACATGTTTATGCAGTTGTTTTCATAATGATTAAAGGTTGGTATGTGAGGTATTATAATTGCAGGGTTTCATGGTTGTGCAGTATCTAAATGATGTGAATGGATGTTGATTTGGGCATCTATGAAGTGAGGCAGACTGTGGACTGCTATGTAAATGTGTACAATTTTCATGATGTTTTGATTCAGACTTCATCTTGGTCAACATACTCCAAGAAGAATTCTATACTTGGGGATGATTTCTGGCATTTAGTATTCTGGACATTACGAGATATATTGTACTTTTGTGGCATATTAGGGATTTAAGTTTCACAACCTCTCTATGTAATATCGAGCAAGGATCAAAGTTTTTCTTTCTGGTTCTTTTCTCCGGGAGCTCTTTGAATCAACTTGTGTAAATAAATATATAAATAAAATATATTAAGTGGCACTTCCACCTTTTTTCAAAAAAACAAACAAAAAAAATACTAAAATACAAGGTTGATTATCTTGTCAAGGAAAAATACTAAAATTTATTTAAAAATTTTGAAAAAAATATGATGCAGTAGAGAAAGGAATCTATGTCAAGATGATATAATTATTTTCTAATTTGGATAAATAATTAAGAAAAAAGCTGGCAGGAATTGGAAAGAGTTATATTTCAGCACACGCAACTTTTCAAATTTATTGAAAAATAAACTTATAAAAAATAGCAAAAAATATATCCATGCACTAAAGTTTCAAGCTATCAATATACACAAAAAAATTAATTAAAAAAAAGTAAAATTTACTAATTAAAGTGAGGTGGCTTGTGTAACTTCAATTTCAACATTTTATCATCAACTAAATTATGATATTTACTTTATAAAAAACTACATTCAAATAATTTTGTTAAAATTACAAACATAAAATAGACAAAAGAATATAAATTTTATTAGTTTACATTATTTCAAAATTCAAAACATATATTTCAATTTCTATTGATTTACTTAAAAAATTTGAATCAACATTGACCATTTCTTTTATAAAAGTGTGACACAACTTTGTACTTTTACTCTTTGATGTGTAAAAAGAATAAATAATCAACATTGTAGGTATTGTATATTGCTTTCAATCTTTGATTCTATTGTTAAGCCATGATCTTTATATAGTTTGACTATAGGGAATAGTGAAACTTTATCTAGTGCAAACTAGAAAGAAAAGCTAACATATTTTGTGTGAGAATAGAGCAGTGTGAATTAAGTGAGCTACAAAAAAAATGGTCAAAATTTATTTGAGTTGAGTTTTCTATTAGAGGTTGAGTTGATGATCAAGCTTATAATCCATACTCACAATGTTAACTTCTGACAAAGTAGATATTGGGCATATGATTTGAGATCAGTTGTTATGCAAAGGAGTAGCATTTCCCAATCATATATTCAATTTTTTGTCAAAGATATTCAATTATTTTATTATAAAGGTAAATCATCTTGATCCTCTTTATTTATTATTATAATTATTCGGGCACATGTAAAATTAATCTATTTTGAGTGTGAATCCATTCCATTTCTCCTTTTAAATATTAATCTAAGTTAATTGTTCTTATGTGCATGTATCCTATTGAATTAGCCTAGATTAATATTAGGAAAATATTGATTTCCCTTTCACTACTTAGAATATGATATCAATTAATAAATAAAGTGACATGCACTAACATGGAGGGGAAGGTAATCACAATCTTTATGAAGGAGGAAAAAGTATATACATTATGAATCAATACATTCATAGAACACAAAGCAACATACATGTGGCAAAAGGAGATGATGTCTTTAATGATCAACACATAAGAGGAAACAAACTATGAAAATATAGTAAGATCCTTGAGGTGAGAATGGGAATATGCTAAGGAGACTCAAAAGGTTACAATTGATTGAAAACCAAACACTAGGTGAAGCATTAAATGCACAAGGAGCTACCAAATCTAAAATAATGGTAAAAAACAAAGAAATTAGATCTAAAATCTAGAAAGAAAAAAACCAAAGTTTAGCATCTATCCCTAGAGGGGATAAGCATGTAAGTTGCATATTCACCAAAATGAAGGGAAACTAAATAACCCTTTAAAATATCTAAATTTGTTAATGAATACAAATTAATTAAATATAACTAATACTCTTTGGATGTATGAGTCAATTTTAATAACATTAATAAACTAATTGAGACTTAAGTTAATCATGTGCTAAAATTGAAATAAGAATGATTGGATTTGAGTACCTTGTAATCTTAACTTTGATTAAAATGGTATTGTTTTTTATTAGGATAAATAGGTTTTGAGGGGACCCAAAACCCCTTACAATAGGTTTTGAAGGGACCTGAAACCCTTGGATTTTACCAAGATCCAAAACTGAAAATAGACAGCTGCAAACAATACATCAAAGATAAACAATAGCCTAACATCAGCCTAGTAGCAAAGAAATATCAATAAATCCTAGCTGAGAAGGGAGGAGGCCAAAGACTTTCACTAGCACAAGGGTTTTATCAAGGCTAACCAAGGGTTTTTCCAGGCACCCATAACCTGATTAATGGGTTTTACAAGGCTCCCACACCCAACATTAGGTTTTGAATTGGCTCCCACAACCAAAGAAGAAGGATTTTCCCAGGCTCCCTTAACCTGAACCAGGATCTCCTGGCAGAAATAAACCATCTTGACCAAACCTAACAAAAAACAAAAACAATGGCCAAACTGGGCCCTTGAAAATTGGTAGCAACTAGCAAGCCTCTGAAAGAAACAAAAAGCATAGGGTTTTTCCAGGCTCCCTCAACCTTGAGAGTGGGTTTTAGAAGTCTCCCACAACCTGCCATGACCCATATAGTAGCAACTCTTCCTGAAAACAAAGTATGGAAAATAGGGTTTTGAGAAGGCTCCCAAAACCTTCTATAGACAAAAAAGAGAGGGTTTTTAAAGGCTCCCTCAACCATAAAAAAGAGATGGGAAACAAAGATTTGGCACAACACCTAGAACCTCCAACAAAGAGAAACATGAGGGTTTTGATAGGCTCCCTCAACCAGTAGCACAATCCTCAGTAGCGAAAACGATCCCTCACCCCTGCTTTCCATCTCAATAGGAGAAAGGGCCACCTCAATATGACTAGAGGGAAAGAAAATCAACTTCCCATGACACCCAACCTCAGCCACAAATAGAAGCAACCACAATGCTCCTTCACACCTACTCTCCACCTCAATAGGAGAAAGGGCCACGAACGAGGGTTTAACGGGGGATTAAAATGGTATTGTTACAAAAGGTTGAGCAAACTAAATTCTAAGGTTAGTGTAAAGTGGAAAATTGGATCCTAGTGATGCCCCACCTAGGAGAGAGAAAGGAAAGCATTAGGATGATTTTCACTTGGGAGATAATTTACATTCAAAAGAGGGGCTTGAATCCACTAGACCCAAATCCAAGGGAAACAAGGATGTGAATTCCAAGTGGATTGCAAGGGTTGAAGTGTGATTTACCCTCTTTTATAAATGAGAAAGTTGACTTGTTGACTATGTGGAAAAGAGAGAAAATAAGTGAAATGAAGAGCTACCAGTTCAAGATCACATTGTAACTTCAGATCTGATCTAATTAGATTGATACGGATCTGCCTTGCAAATTTGGAGAAAAGTCGTCAGGACCGTGGCAGGAATGTACATGGTCCTCCACAAAATCCGCAAAATGAAAAGGGTTTTTCCGTCTCTACAAATGAAGCCCAAACTTGCAATTAAAGCTGCATACCTACAACCTACACACATAAAAGAGAGGAAAAGAGGTTGTGGATAGGGGTTTGCCTCAATCAAACTCTGGTTGAGGAATCAACCTTGAAAGAAAGTAATTGCAAATGCTTGAATGTAAACAATGGAAATGTATACCTTGTAGATCTGCAACTTGTTGATGATGATTGCTTTGCTTCTTGAATGTAATCACAAGTGTTGCATGGAATGGCATGTAACATGATAAAACCCTAACACACATACATGCTTGCAAATGAATGTTGAAATATTTCTCCAATGGATGAATGAAGAAGACTTGAATTCTTGAATGCTTGATGATGTATATCTTCACCTATGCTTGCTTATCATCCCTTCGCTTTAATTTTGCCTCCCATTCTTCCTTATGCAAATGAGAAAACCAACAACGTTTTATACATGCCTCTTGAAGATTAATTCATCTAATATAAGGTCAACATTGGGGAGATTTAGGATCCCAAAGTGCAGAAGGGGTCGGGGGGACCTATCTTGGGGCCACCCTAAGAGGGTGGGATAGGGGTGCCATGCCCCTATCCTAACATATCTTGGGGCCTGGATAGTCCTAAGGCTATCTTAGGGCTCAAACATGAAGGGGGAAAGCGGTGAAAATGCAGAAATAGGTCTTGGTTGGGGAAGAAGATGTCATCACCAAGGTGAGGACCTAAAATGTGGTTAAAATGGCAGGAGGCGCAATTTTATGATACTACCTTTAGCCCCCACTTTAGTGGGAGTATGGCTAATGCCATTACTGCCGGTAAAGTAGAAGAAAAGAGATATGAAGATGATAGATGCAAAGCAAGATCACAAGGCGTATAAGATGTCACTAATCTCGAGGAACCAAGCCCCCAATCTTAGGATCTTAACTCACTCAAACATATGCGAGAGCACACAAAACAAAAGGAACAAGATGCACAAATAAAAACCAAAGTGCAAAAGACACATGACAAGACAATACACAAGATGACAAACCAACTAGATGAAGAGACCTCGATACTCAGATATCTCAACAACTAATCGGGACACAAAGACCAATGCCACCACATAAACACAAGTGATCAGAAAAAGGAGCAAAGGTTGTACCATCAATAGCAAAACTATGGGTTCATGAGAGGAAGAAGAGAGAGAACATGAATACACACTTTGGTGATCCATGAGAAGAAAGGCAAAAAAGAGAGAAACCATGTGTTGGCAATATTGCATTATAATAGACAATGAAAGATTGTTGACATTTCAATAAGGATATTGAGAAGGTTGTTGATGATTTGGACATAACTGATTAAAGATGTTTTACTATCTTGATATTATTATTTTGTCATTGATGTCAAGAAATTGATTTTCTAATTTAGTATGATGTTGCCATATCTTGAGAAGTATGATATGAAGATTATAAAGAAGTCGGTAAAGACACAGGAAAGAATATGATGAATAAGGGGATAAGTTATTCAATGGGCAACTCTACTGAGTCAGACAAAAATGAGATCTTGATGTTTTAGATTATTTTAACATCATACATATGTTGTAAAATGTAAAGGTTAATACTATACTATATTATCAAGCAAAGAACCTAGTCGGTAAACCCTAAGGAACCTAGTTGGTAAACCCGAAGGTTATCGCTATTGGTTAATGAAGGCAGAATGTCTACCGAGTGAAGTTTAGTATTCACCGAGTTGTAATCGAGCCATAACAGAATGCATTAAATGTTTACATGTGATATTTAATGAATGATGCTGATGAGCTGGAGTGGATCAATGATTAGTAAGCCGTGGAAGTAAGTTTGTTAACGAATCTAAGGCAATGGAAAGTTGGCAAGAAGATCTACAGCTTAGATTGAACCACATTACCCTAACAAAAGTTCCAAGGTGAATATGCAAGTTCCAAGGTGGGGTAAAACATTTTCAGATCGAAAGATACATTGAACCTGGACAAGATTGAAGATCTGATGGCTATGTTGATCATGGGAAATGTGATCAATGAGATTAAGTGGTTAGAAGATTGTTTATAAATAGGAAACTGTTGATAAACAATGTATGCGGGCAAGTGTATGCACAGGGATGCTACATAGTGATTACCGAGCATAGAAGCTTGAAGACTTGTTAGAATAACAAAGTATTGATGCCCACTAGATAGACAAGATTAGTTCTATGTCTAGATTGTATTGAACAAATAGGAATCTACTTTAGCATTTTAGATGTGAAGTTGCAGATAGATTTTTATTACTGTTATTTTGTGAAAGTGACAGGAAATCTCTTAACCGAGTGGACTTAACAGTCTTATATGTAAATCCTCTAGCAAGGTGACATTTTGATTGAGTGTTTGAAATCTTTGACAAGGTCACTTCTAACAAAGTGAAGATCCTAACAGATCTGAGGGAAATCCCTTAACCGGGTCACATCTAGCAATGTGTTTGTAATCTTTAATAGGATTTTCTTTTAGCCAAGCATACTCTAGAAGAGTATATTTCTTAGTGGGTCCGAAATCCCATAGTGGTTTTTCCCTATTTGGGTTTCCAAATTAAATCTGGTGTTATGAGGTTTATATTGTTCATATGCTTTTGAGTTTGCATGTTTGACAGTTTTTGGTTATATGACTGATATATGTGTTATCGAGGTTGAATCTGATGTTTTTATGGATGATTAAGTTTGTATGATTCACCCCCCCTCTCATCTTGTTGGCTATTGGATCTGTACTTATATTAAGTATCAGAACTATCAATTGGTATCAGAGCTTTGGACTCCGAAAGGAAAGTTTAAAGGCATTTGAGTTAAAGATCCAAAGATGTATAAGAGGGATGCACCTAAGCTAAATAAGTCAAGTTTCTCTACATGGCAGAAAAGGATGAAGCTACATCTATCAAAAGTTGGAGAATATGCTATATACTATTTGGAGAATGATTTTGTTGCACCGAGCACCTATCCATTGACTATGGTAGAGATAAAGGCGAAGCAAGAACATATTCAAGCAATGATTGAAATAACATCTGCATTGACTGATCCCGAGTTTAATGATCTAGAAGGATGTACTGATGCAAAGGTAATGTGGAATAAGCTCATATCTGTATATGGAGGAGATGGACATGTTCAAAGAGCAAAAGTAGATAGTTGAAGAGGACAACTTGAATCTATGAGGATGAATGAAGGTGAGAACATAACCCAGTACAGTACAAGACTAAAGGAGATTGTAAATCAAATCAAAGGAGCAGGAGGAACTATTGAAGAAAAGGATGTGACAAGTAAGTTGTTAAGAACCCTTCTACCTACCTATGCAATCCGAGTCTCTGCAATCAATGAATTGAGGTCTGTACCTAATATGCCAGTTTCCTTGGATGCTAGTATTGGTAAGCTACATGCATTTGAGTTAAGTAATTTTGATAACAGTGGGTCATCGGTAAAAAAGTTGAATCTACATTTATTTCTTTTCATCTAAATGAATCTAATGATTACAACAAAAGAAAGTATAAGTACTCTGAAGGAGATCACAGTGGAGCAAGTGAAAGATTTTGGAAGAACATGGAGGAGGTACACAAACTGTATGAATAAATCAGAAAGCAAGAAGATTTTGAAGCACTATTGGCCAAAAGATTACCGAGAGGCAAAGGTAAGTATAAAGGAAAACTACCTTTGAAATGTTTCAATTGTGATAAGATTGGACATATGGCTTCTAACTGTCCTGACAAAGATTTCACTGAAAAGAGAGATTACCGAGATGACAGACAAAAAGATAATCATTACAGAGGACACCGAGACTTCAGAAAAAGAGATAGAAATACATGCTTAATTGCTGATGAGGAATCTGATGATGATAAATCATATGAGACCGATACAGATGAAGTTGTTTATGTGGCTATCAAGGATGGATCAGATGAAGAAAGGTATGAAGAAAAAGCCCTAATATCTCACATAAACACTAATGATTCTTGGATTATAGATAGTGGATGCTCACATCATATGACAGGAGATAAACACAAGTTTGTTATGTTAGATGATTATGATGGAGGCTATGTTAGATTTGGTAATGATGCACCATGTCCGGTAAGAGGTAAAGAATCCATAACACTTCTTGATAATGCAAGATGCAATGATGTTTATTGGGTTGAAGGTTTGAAATACAATTTGTTGAGTGTACCACAGCTAAACAACACAGGTTACCGAATAGAATTTCAGAAAGGAATTGCCAAAGTTCATGACAAGAATGGAAAGTTAGCTGCTACCGGGACACAAACAAAATGTAATACATTTCACCTTGACTCAACTCACAATAAGTGTTTTCATGCAAAGATTGATGATACCTGGTTATGGCATAAAAGGTTTTGTCATGTTAATTTTGATAATCTGATCAAAATAAGCAAGAAGCACCGAGTAAGAGGTCTACCAAGTCTTGAAAAACCTGAGAATGCTATGTGTCGAGGATGCCAGATGGGTAAGATGACAAGATCAAGCTTTACAAGTAAGTCCTACACTTCTAAGGGAATTTTTGATTGTGCACACTGATCTTTGTGGTCCTATGAAAGTTCAGAGTTATTATGGTGATAAGTATTTCATATTATTTGTGGATGATTATTCAAGGATGATGTCAGTAATGTTTTTAAAAGAAAAATCATAAGCTTTTCAAATGTTTAAATGGTACAAGGCTAGAGTTGAAAATGAAATAGGAAGACAACTGAAATGTCTTAGATCAGATAGAGGAGGAGAGTTCACATCTGATGAGTTCAACTTATTTTGCAATGATCATGGTATTAAAAGACAAGTCTCTGCATCGAGAACTCCACAACAGAATGGAATAGCTGAAAGAAGAAACAAATCTATTGTGGATTGTGATAGAACACTGATGATTGAGAAGAAGGTTCCACAAACATTTTGGAGAGAAGCAATAAGCACAACTGTTTACACCTTGAATCGAGTTCCATTAAAGAAAGGTACTTTGAAGACACCTTATGAAATCTGGTATGGCAAGAAGCCCAATGCAAGTTATTTTAAAATCTTTGGAAGTAAATGTTATGTTCATAAAGATGATAGGAATGGCAAGTTTGATCAGAAAAGTGAAGAAGGAACATTTCTAGGATATTCTTCCAGAAGCAAAGCATTTAAATGTCTGATCAAATCATCTAACAAAATAGTAGAAAGTGCAAATGTGAAAATTGATGAATTTGTAGAAAGAAATGATGAAGGAAATTCCAAAGAACCAGAAGACTATGATGAATTTGTCTATGTGCAACCGAGAAGTTCTACCGAGGTAACTGTTGAAGAAAATGAAGAAAATATCCAGTTACTGAGTGATGAAGAAGATCATATAGAGCCTACCGAGCCTGTATTAGCCAAGTATGTCAAAAGACACCATGCACCAAGTCATATTATAGGAGATAAGGATGATCCAGTGATGATAAGGAACAAACTGAGACAAAACACATGTTTGATATCTGAATTTGAATCGAGAATAGTGAAAAAGGCATTTAACAGTGAAGATTGGATAAATGCTATGACAGAAGAGATTGATCAAATCAAGAAGAATGACACATGGACACCGGTCCCAAGACCGAAGGACAAAAATGTAATTGGTACAAAGTGGATCTTCAGAAACAAGCTAACTGAAAAAGGTCAGGTCATTTAGAACAAAGCAAGACTAGTTTGCAAAGGTTATGCCCAAGAAGAAGGAATTGATTATGGTGAGACTTTTGCACCTGTTGCTAGACTTGAAGGAGTAAGAACATTGTTGGCATATGCTGCTTTCAAGAACTTCAAGGTATATCAAATAGATGTCAAATTTGCATTTTTGAATGGAATATTAGAAGAAGTTTTCATTGAACAACCTGAAGGATTTGTTGAAGACAATAATAAAGATCAGGTATGCAAATTGAACAAATCTTTATATGGTCTGAAACAAGCACCAAGAGCATGGTATGAAAGATTGCACTCTTATTTGATTAAGATTGGTTTTATAAGGACAAGTGAGAACAACAACATGTACATGAAGAATGATGAAAATGGAATACTAATCTCAGCCATATTTGTTGATGATATTATATTTTGTGGAAATGACTCTTTATGCAAGAAATTTGGAAATGAAATGAGCAAAGAATTTGAGATGTCATTAATCGGTGAGATAAAGTATTTTATAGGTTTACAGATACTGCAAATGAAAAATGAGATTTTCATTACCCAATCCAAGTACATAAAGGAAATCTTGAAGAAATTTGGAATGGAGGATTCAAAACCAGTAAATTCTCCTATGAATACCAACTGTAAACTATCAAAGAATGATGAATCTGCATCTGTTGATGAGACACTCTACCGATCCATGATTGGAAAGTTGCAATATGTTGTTCACAGTAGGCGAGATATAACACATGCAATAGGTATTGTTGCAAGATTCTCTGCAGATCCTAAGGAAATACAAATGACAACAATCAAAAGAATTTTCAGATACTTAAAAGGCACTGAAGAGTATGGCTTAGTATATCAGAAAGGAAATGATTTTGATTTAAAAGTTTATACTGATGCTAATTGGGCAGACAACATTGATGATAGGAAAAGCACAAGTGGAGGAGCTTTCTTCTTAGGAGAAAGACTAGTGAGTTGGCTTGGCAAGAAACAAAGATGTGTTTCTTAGTCAACAGCAGAAGTTGAATACGTTGCTGCAGCACTAAATTGTACCAACATTGCATGGATCAAACAACTGTTGGAAGGTATAAATGAGAAAGTTACCGAGCCAGTAGCTATATTCTGTGACAATACTAGTGCCATTAATATTTCAAAGAATCCTATTATGCACTCTAAGACAAAGCACATATCTATCAAATATCACTATCTTAGAGAAGAAGCTCAAGAGAAGAAAGTGGTGTTGGAATATGTTAACACAAAGGAGCAAATAGCAGATATCTTCACCAAGCCACTACCAAAGGAAACTTTTGAATATCTCAGAAGTAAGTTAGGGGTCCTACCCCTATCTTCTACTCACTGACCGAGTTCGGTGAAAGCATCAATTCGATGACTTTATTGAATATCTTTTGGGGAGTTGATGCTAGAGTGATACACTTTAGAATATTTTTCTGAAAGTGTACTAGAATTAATACTAGAATAATACAGAGAATGATACAGGGAACAAGAATTGAAGACAAATACTCTGACCGAGACTCAGTTGATACACAATAGCAGGAAATAACTTCTTACAGAAAGAAATTATGTTTTAGTTCTATTCTTTTTGGCATTGTTGTCAAAGGGGGAGAAGACTATTAAGGGGGAGAAGACCTGAGAAAACTGGGAGAAGACTAGAGATTGAAATAAAGATTGAAAACAAAAGAGAAGTCTAATGTATGGGGGAGAGCATTTCAGCATTTCAGAATCACAACAATCCGAATCTTTTAAAGGTCAAATCAATTGGTTTTGCCATCAATGCCAAAGGGGGAGATTGTTGGCAATATTGCATTATAATGACAATGAAATATTGCCGACATTTTAATAAGGATATTGAGAAGGTTGTTGATGATTATGGACATAACTGATTAAAGATGTTTTACTATCTTGATATTATTATTCGTCATTGATGTCAAGAAATTGATTTTCTAATTTAGTATGATGTTGCCATATCTTGAGAAGTATGATATGAAGATTATAAAGAAGTCGGTAAATCCTAAGGAACCTAGTTGGTAAACCCGAAGGTTATCGCTATCGGTTAATGAAGGCAGAATTTCTACCGAGTGAAGTTTAGTATTCACTGAGTTGTAATCGAGCTATAACAGAATACATTAAATGTTTACATGTGATATTTAATGAATGGTGCTGATGAGCTGGAGCGGATCAATGATTGCTAAGACGTGGAAGTAAGTTTGTTAACGAATCTAAGGCAATGGAAAGTCAGCAAGAAGATCTACAACTCAGATTGAACCGCATTACCCTAACACAAGTTCCAAGGTGAATATGCAAGTTCCAAGGTGAGGTAAAACATTTTCAGATGAAAAGATACATTGAACCTGGACAAGATTGAAGATCTGATGGCTATGATTGATCATGGGAAATGTGATCAATGAGATTAAGCAGTTAGAAGATTGTTTATAAATAGGAAACTGTTGATAAACAATGTATGCGGGCAAGTGTATGCATAGGGATGCTACATAGTGATTACCGAGCACAAAAGCTTGAAGACCTATTAGAATAACAGAGTATTGATGCCCAACAGATAGACAAGATTAGTTCTATGTCTAGATTGTATTGAACAAATAGGAATTTGCTTTAGCATTTTAGATGTGAAGTTGCAGATAGATTTTTATTACTGTTATTTTGTGAAAGTGACAGGAAATCTCTTAACCGAGTGGACTTAACAGTCTTATATGTAAATCCTCTAGCAAGGTGACATTTTGATTGAGTGTTTGAAATCCTTTGACAAGGTCACTTCTAACAAAGTGAAGATCCTAATAGATCTGAGGGAAATCCCTTAACCGGGTCACATCTAGCAATGTGTTTGTAATCTTTAACAGGATTTTCTTTTAACCGAGCATACTCTAGAAGAGTATATTTCTTAGTGGGTCTGAAATCCCACAATGGTTTTTCCCTATTTGGGTTTCCATGTTAAATCTAGTGTTATGAGGTTTATATTGTTCATATGCTTTTGAGTTTGCATGTTTGACAGTTTTTGGTTATATGACTGATATATGTGTTACCGAGGTTGAATCTAATGTTTTTATGGATGATTAAGTTTGTATGATTCACCCCCCCTCTCATCTTGTTGGCTATTGGATCTATACTTATATTAAGTATCAGAACTATCACCATGGACGTCTCACCCCTAAAACTAGGTGATCCATGGAGAGAAGGACATGGAAATCTACCCCTCAGAGCCTATTTAGGTGATCCATGTAAGGGAGGAGAGTGGGAACACAGTTAGTTCCACTCAACCTCAAGCGCGCATGTGTGCAAGTGAGGTTCATAGTGCCTCATAGGTGTCTATGCCTGAGTATGCTACAAGTTGTATAGAATGTATAGTACATGTGTCAAGAAAGGCATGATATCTCGCTCTAAGAGTCTGTGCTCTAGTTCCGAGAATAATCACCCTGCAAAAAGTAGCATCATCTCGCTCTAAGAGTCTATGCCCTAGTTTTGAGAATGACCCACTATACAAGATAAAAGTGATGACATCTTTCTCTAAGAGGCTTCCCTCTAGTTCCAAGAATGTGTCACTATATAAGAAAAGTGATGACATCTTTCTCTAAGAGGCTTCCATCTAGTTCCAAGACTTTCCTACTATACAAGAAAAGTGATGACACATTTCTCTAAGAGGCCACCCTCTGGTTCCAAGAATGTCCCACTGTACAAGAAAAGTGATGACACATTACTCTAAGAGGTTGCCCTCTGGTTCCAAGAATGTCCCACTATACAATGCATGAGAGAAGTATAGTACAAAGGAGCAGTGTGGGTGCCCCCTATTAAGATGTCAACACAGGTTGATGTTGATATCTTAAGGAAAGTATAAAAAGGATACCTACCATCATCACAAAGAAGATATCTGCTATGAAACAATGTCATAAATCCAAGCAAGAGAGGGAATACTCTTCAAGAAAGGATAAGATAGTTGAAAAGAGATATCTTGTTGTAAGTGTAAAGGTGATCCTTGGAGGAGAAGAGATATTTTTTCAAATGACATCTTCCCCCAAGAGGAGTTGTCTTAGATAAATATAACATCTTCTAGAATTAAGCACAAAAGAGAACAAGAATGCAATTCTTCTTCCTATTTCTAGGTGAAAGGGATTCTTGATGAGGGATGACTCACATTTAGCCCCAAGAGGGATGGGTGAATTTATCATAGATGTACATTACCAAGTGGAAAATAGGTTGTAATCAAGGACTTTCACCTCTTGTATAAGAGAGAATCCTTGAACAAACAACCAACAATTTCACACAAGGAATGACATCAAGTAATAAAGCTCACACCATCCACACAATAGGGAAAAGTAGATCCTTAGAGAAAGAGAGAGAAAGATCATTTCCCCCTAAGTGTAGGACACTAAGAAGAATTACACAACTTCTAGAGAGATATTTCTCATAAAAGATGTACCGTTTCAAGAAAGGAATACATCCTAACCAAGGAACATACATGCACTCACATGAAGGATAAATCCATTCAATAAAGGACATCAAGTTATGAATAACACAATAGAAGAGGTAATTTTCAAAGAGAGAGAAAGAACAAGAATGTTCACAAAGGTTCTCTAAATAGAGATTATTCATAATAGACATACCGTTTCAATCAAGGAGAAGATCCCACTCACAGAACAGACATGCACTCGCATGAAGGAATACTCCATGCCAGAAAGGACATCAAGTTATGAATAACACAATATAAGAGGTAATTGTCAAAGAGAGAGAAAGAAGAAGAAGGTTCACAAAGGTTATCTAAATATATATTATTCATAATAGATGTACCATTTCAAGGAAGGAGAAGATCGCACTCACGGAACAAACATGCACTCACATGAAGGAATACTCCATGCTAGAAAGGACATCAAGTTTATGAATAATGTAATCCATAAATAAAATAGTAAAACCTTAGAAAGAGGAAAAGAAATATTATTTCCATCCAAGCATAGAGGCAAGAACAAATAGACTATTACATTGCTCACTAAGTATGATTGTACCTGAAATTGTACCACAAAGAATGACAAGGAGCCCCCAATAGGTAGGCTAACTATGCCACATAGTGAGGAGCGACATAATAGGAACTTGAATGTTATTTTAAATGATCATGATGGATATGCCATTCATTATCATATATTATTTTGAACATGCCCGAAACAATGAAATGTTCTATTTGTGTTTTCAAAGATTAACAGTCATTAGTAGAATGGCCATGGGTTTGATGACATTTACAAAAAGAAGAAATTTGAGAATGTTGTTTATGTTTTCTTCTTTGTTTATGACAAAGAGGAGATATTAATTTAGAATTTAGAAGAGTTGTCAACACATGTTCTTGTTGTAATTCAAAATTAGAATGAGAAGGTGTGGATTTACAAGGTAATGGAGAAGAAGATGTTGACCAAGGAAAGTGTAATTTCTCATGACTTTGTTGCTCACATTCAAGCGTTTGGCCATTGCATCCATGTGTATGTTCAAAATAGGGTTCACTCTTAGGGGGAATGGGATTGAAGTTTAAAGAGGCTCAATAAATTTCAAGATTTGTATGAGGAGAATAATGTGGAATATGAAATTTAGGAATCTTAGACTTTCTAGAAAAGGTAGGAGTGAAATCTAAGGACCCCAATCATCCTCTAAGAGTTATTCTTTAGGAACTTCTTTGGTAGGAGATGATGTATTTGAGTGAATTGAAGAGAGGATTGTAGGAACTAAGAAAGCATATGACGTTTCACTTATGTTCTCATCAACTACCTCATTAGTATATGTGTAAGGCACAACATGATAATAAAGAAGAATTCTTGGTTTCCTAGGAACATGAATGGAATTGATTTGATTTTTGTTAGGATCTTGATTTTTAGGAGAGAGAGAATTATGATAAGAAATAATATCATCCACTTGTTCTAAGGTACCTTTATGTTCAAGACACTCATTAGAAGAAGGACTATTGTAGGATTTTGCCAAGATCAAGGGCACAATGAAGAGCATAAAAGAGACAATAGAATGACAAGAACAAATTGTATTCTCACCAATATGCAAAATGATCAACTGGATTAACCAATACAATGAAAAGAGGCCTGCTTATATAGGCAAGGCCATATGGATGTATGAGCACACAAATATGACATGTGGCTCAATGAGAAACAAGGGTAGGTAAGAAATACTAAGGGTAGGTAGGAGAAATAATATAATATTCCACAAGAGGTGGATGACCCACCGAATGTGGAGTGTAACAGCAAAATAAGACCACAAAAGGTAGAATTTCTCCTACAAGCTCTATCCCTATGTGCACACTTCCCTAAGTGTCTCAAATCCAAACTACGAAGAGATGTATTATCCTAAGTTAACTTAAGTAAGTGTAATAATATCCAAAATGAATATTTATTTACACCAACATCCCCCTTAAGTGCAACTTAGGGGAATGAAGACTCAAGTCAACAATGCAAGATGGGTCCCGGCTACGAGGCCATGATAGGTACCCATGTACAATATGAAAATGCAAGCAAAACTATGCAATGCAATCTCTCACAAATGAAGAAAGAGAGAAAACCCAGTGGGAAAAAACTCCCCCCCAAAAGAGAGATGAATGTACAAAAGACTCTCAAAGAAGAAGGACAAAACCTCAAAGAGGAAAAAGTCCCCCCCATAAGAGAGGAAGGAGAAGTCAGCTAACCCCCCCTAATGACACATCCCGCACCCCCAAGAGAGCTCGCAACTGCTGGAACTTACTCTCAGTGAAAGGTTTGGTAAATATGTTAGCAACCTGCTCTGCTGTAGGACAATACTGCAAATCAATGACCTGCTCCTGGATGAGCTCTTGGATATAGTGCATATGAATCTTGATGTGTTTGGTCCGCTGGTGCTGGACCGGGTTCTTCCAGATTGCAATAGCACTCTGATTGTCACAATGTAGAACTGTCGACCGTGGAGTGGTGAATCCAAACTTGGTGAGAATCTGCTGGAGCCAAATGGTCTCAGTCGCTGCATTAACAACGCCTTGATACTCAGCCTCAGTCAAAGAGAGAGCAATAGCATGTTGCTTCTTGCTCTGCCAACAAATGGGGCCCTAACCAAGGTGAAAACTGTAACCAGAAGTAGACTTATGATCAACTAGATCACCAGCCCAATCGGAGTCTGTGTAACCAACCAAGCGAAGTCCTGTGCCTGCTACATAGTGAATCCCATAGTGATGTGTACCCTGGATGTAATGAAGGATGCGTTTGGTGGCTTTCCAATGAAGCTCATGTGGTTCCTGCATGAAGCGGGAAACCATGCCAACTGCAAATGAAATATCAGGGTGTGAATGAGTCAAGTAGATGAGACTACCCACAAGCTGACGATACAAAGTGGCATCAACTGGTGGAGAAGAACACTGAGCCTCAAGCTTGACTCTTGAAAGAAAGGGAGTCGGGGCAGGCTTACAATCAGCCATATGAAAGCATGCCAGTAGATCAAGAGCATACTTGGGCTGCGATAGTGTGATCCCAGAAGGTGACTGTGAAATCTCTATCCTGAGAAAGTAGTGCAAAAGACCCAACTCAGTCATAGCAAATCTATCATGCAAAGAAGATTTGACCCTGCTAATGATGGATGAAGTACTCCCTGTAATGATCAAGTCATCAACATAGAGCACAAGTATCAAGTGAGAGTCATCTTGTCGCAAAATGTAGACATTCGGATTGGAATGACACCTGGTGAACCCTGCGAAGAGAAGAAAGGAATCCATCTTGGCGTACCAAGCCTTGGGGGCCTGCTTAAGGCCATAAAGAGATTTCCTTAGTCTGCAAACCAAGGAAGTATCCTAGATGAAGCCTTGTGGCTGCTCCATATAAATCTCCTCATCAAGATCACCATGAAGAAAAGAACTCTTCACATCCATCTGATGCACAACCCAACCATGAGCTGCATCAATAACAAGTGTCAAACAAATGGAGTTCATCTTGGATACAGGTGCAAAGGTCTTAGTATAGTCAACACCTGCAACCTAAGAAAAACCTTTCGCAACAAGCCGAGCCTTATACTTATCCACACTACCACCTGCTACAAACTTGGTCTGATAGATCCACTTACATCGAACCATCTTTCTCCCCTTAGGGAGATGGACTAAATCCCATGTGTTGTTCCTCATCAAGGAACTATACTCTTCCTCCATAGCTTGGTCCCACTCAGGAACCCCTGATGCTTCCCTAAATGTCTGTGGATAGGAAGTAGTAGCAATGAATGCATGTGGAAGATCCTAATGCTGTGATTGAGTTCTCCGCGTATCTGAAGGATCCCCAATAGGAGAACCCGCGGACTCAAGTGTCTGTCAAGCCCAACGAGGTCTAGGTGGAGGTGGAGAATGAGGCTCCTCAACTGCAAGTGGACCCTGCGAAGGTGTAACCCTATGAGTCAGAGTTGGAGGAGTCTCATCATTTGAATCACTAACATCACTATCCACAATGGAGGAAGATGGAGGAGGTAGAGAGGCTAAGCTAGGAGAACTTTCCTCAAAGTGAACACTCCTCTCAATGAATACCTCATGTGTCTCTGGATCCATCAATCTATATGCCTTAACACCCTCAGGATATCCAACAAATATGCAAGGTCGACTCTGAGGTTCCAATGCCTTGCATTTCTACGGAGGTATGCGAGCCCATGCTGGACACCCAAAGACTCTGAAATGTCTCACAATCGGTTTCCTACCAGCCCAAGCTTCAAAAGGAGTAATACCTTGCAAAGCTTTGTGAGGAACCCGATTCTGGATGTGTGTGGCACAACTAATAGCCTCTGCCCAAAAGGTGGGATCAAGAGAACGTGCATGTATCATACAGCTAGCCATTTCTTTGAGAGTTCTATTCTTGCATTCTGCAACCCCATTCTGCTGTGGAGTGTATGCAACAAAATGCTGAAGATCAATCCCCTCAAATATACAAAAATCCTCAAGTCTCTTGTTCACATATTCCCTTCCATTATCTATGTGAAGAATCTTGACCACTTTCCCTGATTGCTTCTCCACATGAGTCTTGAAGTCCTGAAATCTATCAAATACTTCACTCTTATGAATGAGAAAGTAGACCCAAGTGAAGCAGGAGTAGTCATCAATGAAGGTGAGAACATAGCGGGCCTTACTAAATGAAGGTGCTGGAAATGGACCTGCTACATCACTGTGAACAAGTTGAAGAACTTCCAAAGCTCTCCAAGTTTTCCCTTTATCAAACTTCTCTTCGAGATGCTTTCCCATGGAACAACTTGAACATACACCCTCTGAAAAACTAATTCGAGGTAGACCTATGACCATGTCTTTATTGCTTAGCTGCTGAAGATAGTGGTAGTTGAGGTGACCAAACCGCTCATGCCATAGCTTACTTTCTGAATTTGAATGAGTAAGCAAGGCCCTAGAAGGTGAACTTGGCACAAAGTGGGAGAATGAATAAAGCCTTGAGTTGTCATTAACTTGTCCCACTGCTACCAAGGCATCATCATTAAGTTCCTTTACCACAACTAAATCTGGTGTAAACTCAACCTTTTTCCCATTCCCATAGTGAGTGATTTGGTAGATGGAGAGAAGGTTGGTAGACAAGTTAGGAACATAGAGAACATTTTCAAATGTTCCATCATCCATGTCAACTGAACCTTTCCCTTCAACCTCTACTTGTGTGTCATCACCTATGTAGATGTGAGGTACCTTAGATGGCTCCGATGAAGAAAACTGCTCCTTTGTAGAACCCATGTGATATGAGGCACCCGAGTCAAGTATCCATTGCTATGAAGAACTTGTTGTAGCCATAAATGCTTGCCCTTTTCCCTTAGACTGTGAGGAAGAGGAAGGAGAGGAATCCTTCTTTGTGTAGGCAGATGGCAAGTTGATGTTGTTTTTTTAAGAAGATTGGTTAACTCATCAACTTGCTTTGCGTGGCATCGATGCTCATCATGACCATACTTTTTGCAATATGCACAAGCTGGTTTATCCTTCTTAGGTGGTGTCCCCTTCTTGGAAGAGGATGAAAAATCGCCTTGTGATGGAGAGGATGATTGTCCTTTTTCCTGGTGTGGCTTAGACTTGGATTGCTTCTTCTTCTTGTTGGAATCTTTGCCTTGACTTCCTTGATTCCCTTGATTAGCCACCAAAGCCTTGGACTTTGAAGACTTGAGAAACCCCATGTTCAACAACTTAGATTGTTCCAATATCAACATTTCTGTGAAAGCATCAAATGAAGGCATAACATAAGAACTCCCCACTGTCAAACGATGAGTTTGGAAGATAGATACAAATGTTGCATATTCTGGTGCAAGCTTGTCCAACAAGTTGAATATCAATTGAGCATCCTTTTTGTCAATTCCACAATCCTTAAGCTTTGCTCTTAGCTCATTTTCTTTAGTGACATAATCTTGGATTGTATCAAAACTCTTGGGATCTAAGTTGGTGAGCTCATTTTCAATATGATAGCCTCTGATTTCATCAACTTGTCCATACAACTTCTGAAACATATCCCAAGCCTCCTTGATTGTTTTACACTTCTCAATGTGAAAAATGAGGTCATCTGATACATACTTGCGTAAGGTTCCAAGAGCCATGCAATTCTTTGTGAGCCATTCTAATTGAGCAATTGGATCAGCCTTAGGATCAGGTGGTGCTGTTATTGTTCCATCTATGTAGTGTGTGAGACCCTTTTCCATTAGTTTACTCCATACTTAAATTTTCCATGATGCATAATTATGTGGAGTTAAAGGTGGAAATTTATTAGGACTCATTGCAACAAGAATGGAAAGAGCACAAAGAGAAGCACAATCACACAAGACACCCCCCCAAATTCACTCAATCAAAGAACCCCCCCCAAATGTGATGATTTTGGCACTTTATAAGTAGTACGTATACAATGGGCCACTTGCAAAAAATGGCAAAGTGGACTTCTGATTACAATTTTACAACTGCCTCAATAAAGCCAAAAGAGACTCAAACTAATAATGCAAGAGATCTAACTAAGATCCAAGCAATTTACAAGTACCTAAAAGACCAAATAAGACCAATATCTAAAAGTACAAATTCCACTCAAAATCTTTGAAATTTGATCATAGATTCTGAAAGTAGACAAAAAAATAAGCACTTTCAAGAAAAATAGCACTTGAAAAGGAGGTCGTATGAGCTCAAACGAGGCCTTTGAAGTTGCAGAATTAAGGATTAGACAGGTACAGTTGAGAGAATCCAAAAATTCTGAAAGACTTGTGCACCAAAATTAGAAAATAACCACACCATTGTGAATATCACAAAATTTTAGCCCATTTCAAAAAAAATTGCACCAAAAAAGGAGCAAAAATGAGCAAGATATGGCCTTTCAAAGTTGGACTGCAAAACTGAAAAGCCCAATGGAGAGGGGTCAAAAAATTTCCAAAAAGTGCTGATGTGGCACTGATGTCAGCAAGTCACTATGTTAAATTTGATGGTTGTATGACCATCGCAAAAACTTTGCCTCTCTACTGACTGGGCATCCGTACTGTATGGACTGCTGATTGTGCAGATGACTGTGCAGTACTGATGATGACATGGCATTGTACGGACGGACTACATGGTGCGGTGACTATGTGTACGGTTGTCGATCGCAGGCCAGTGGCCGCCTGCCACGTGGCAAGCGTGAGTCCATCGGTTTTGAGGACTGTCGGCGGGAGGGAAGCATCACCGGAGAGACGGGTGACGGTAGGCGTCGGTGCCGGAGGGCCGGCGGTGGGAGTTTGTGGGTCGCCGGAGCTGGAGGCATGGCGGTGTGCAGAGCGGCCGATGGGAGATGTAGAGTGGCCGGCGGGAGGTGCACGGCGGTGACGACGACAGCGAAGATATGCGGCGGCACGGGGAACTCAGCAGGTATGGGGGGGTCTGCGGACCCCCAAACAAAAAACCTTTTTTTTTTTTTTTTTTATTTTTTTTGATTTTTCAAAATTTTTTTTTTGAAAAATAATTTAAAAAAATAAAAATAAAAATTTCGTAATCCATACGATAATAGCCAAAATGGGGAAACAAAATTTCTCACCAAAATAGGTTGACTTTATAGTCGAAATTTATGGAAACGGCCTCCCGGATTCAACAGTGATGTCCAAATCGCTATATGATGCCCTCCAAAAATGAAGATCCCCAAATCTGAAAATAGAAGCCTTCCACGATGTCTCCAAAAACTAATCAATGAAGCCCCAAAAGCTCTGATACCATGTAGGATTTTGCCAAGATCAAGGGCACAATGAAAAGGATAAAAGAGACAATAGAATGACAAGAACAAACTGTATTCTCATCAATATGCAAAATGATCAACTGGATTAACCAATACAATGAAAAGAGGCCTGCTTATATAGGCAAGGCCATATGGATGTATGAGCACACAAATATGACATGTGGCTCAATGAGAAACAAGGGTAGGTAAGAAATACTAAGGGTAGGTAGGAGAAATAATATAATATTCCACAAGAGGTGGATGACCCACCGAATGTGGAGTGTAACAGCAAAATAAGACCACAAAAGGTGGAATTTCTCCTACAAGCTCTATCCCTATGTGCACACTTCCCTAAGTGTCTCAAATCCAAACTACGAAGAGATGCATTATCCTAAGTTAACTTAAGTAAGTGTAATAATATCCAAAATGAATATTTATTTACACCAACAACTATCATATGTAATTAATGCTTCATCTTTAGAGGGAAGATCATGAAAAGAAGGTATGAAACCACTAGGATAAGTAGCCATAATATCATCATCTTGCACCAAATAGTCCTTATGAGGGAGGTACTGATGAATAATGATGAACTACTAAGGTCCTAACCGATACTGAGAGGGGGGGGGGGGTGAATCAGTACACACAAAAAAAACTGCTTCAACACTTTGTCATATCAAAACACAACTGACCGATTGTTTGAACCACTGAACTTAACCATAGCTATACTGGTTAAACAAAAATACTTTAGATAAAATTCAATAGATCTCAAACCTTGATAACTACTACACTGATATAATCATGCATGACTTTTACCAATAATACCACAACCATTTAACAATGCATGCATATCTAACTTAAATAAAAACCACACAATCATCACATGAAAATCTCACAACCCATAACACACAGATTTTTTACGTGGAAACCCAAATGGGAAAAAACATGGTGGGAATGGATACCCACAAGCTGTTTGTGAACTATTTTGAAGTCCGCTCTGTTAGGAGCCTAGTCCAATTAAAGAATTTACAATGAAGCTCCTATTAGGAATCGATCATGTTAGTGATCACCCGGTTAAGGGATGGCTCTATACCTTGTTAAAGGTTGAAACCCTATTAGGAGTTACCTCGCTAGAGGATTTAAATAACTCAATAACCTTAAGCCACCTGGTTAGAGGATTTACAACAAAGCTTGGTAAAGCTACCTGGTCAAGGGATTTACCTTCTGTTGAAATAGTTAGAAGACAACAGGTAAAACACCGATTTGATAACAACACTTCTTGCTAAGGCAAATCCTTTTCTGTTCCTCTCTTCTGAAATCACACTCTATAGATTCCTCACTATGGTTGGACAAGTATCAAATCTCCAACACACGGATACAAATACAACTTTTTCCAACCACTGCAATAACAAAACTCATCGACCTTATAGACAACAACTAGGTTGGTAGCATAAACCCTAAACCTTAAATATTTCAAGTTTGCACTTACAAGCGGTTCAATACTGACCGTCCAAACACATTACATAGAATGAAATGATATAAAACAGATCTCAAGACATTCTGCATCGTCCAATCTTCACCGCATCTAAAAATCAATAACCCATCACGCGCTCTTCACACAACGCTAAGAAAAATGCTCATTCTCGAGGTAGGCATTTAATGCATTCAATCTTCACGCGCAAGAACCACAAATAAATCCTTCACATGCACACAACTGACATGGTATCTTGATCCTTATCCTTATTCCTTAACTAAATGGTCACAAAACATCATTAGTTGCACCGCACAAGCCAAACCGGTAACCCTAGAGATGAACTGAGACTACCAACCGGTAGTCACACTTAGTAAACCTTGACATCGGTCCACTCCATCTCGGTTGACCATTATTGCTTCTGATCTTCATACTGGTTCACCTACTTGAACACTTATTGACATAAATGACAACATACATTATCACTGCTTCATCATATGCCATCAATCTCCCCCTTTGGCATTGATGACAATACTCAATGTATCATTGCTAAGTATCTACACCATTCTCAATAACATATACTGGTTCAACTTAAAAGATCACCACCACCACCTGGACTGGTCAGTGTGCACTTTTCTCAATCACTTCTCACACCACTTATTTCATCTCCCCTTTTCTTATTGACCTTTAACCATATATCTTATCCCCCTTTGACAACAATGCCAAAGTGGAGGCACAAGCTTTCGGGCTCCACTATGCTGCCCCTCCTATGGAGTAGCATCCTTCAACACATCAATCCTGTAAGATCTAACATGATAGTACCTGACTGATGTGGAGCACACATCTTTAATTTACTTCATGAAGGGGCAGAACCCCTAATGCACCTCTCAAATAGGTAAATGTAGTCTTCGGTAAGGGCTTAGTGAATATGTTTGCTAGTTTCTCCTTACTGGAAACATGTTCTAACACAACCTCTTTATTCTGAACCTTTTCTCTCAAGAAATGATGCTTAAGCTCAATATGCTTGTGATGGGTTGGTGCTTGGGATAGACTAGCCTATTCTATGCTCCTGGATCCTTCCCTGGGATCTCCTGGTGTTCTCTCCACACCCTAGGGTCTCTAGGACTTCCCTTGCTTGAGAAATCCCTTGACCTTGCCCAATCCACCCACCAATGAGTTCCTATGTTGCTCCTAAGGTCTCACCTACTCTTGAGACTCAAAACCACTTACTATGGCTAATAAGGGCTAAGGCTTGTTCCACACCTTCCAAGGTCTTAGCAAGGTTAAATCAGGTCTTAAACCATGTTTTACATCCCTCCTTGTGCCTCCAAGAAGTTGCTACCTTCATCCTTTCTACCGATTTCACTATTTTGTGTTTTTGCTTACAAAACAGGGCTACAAGGATTAGGACCAATTAGGCCTCCTACCCGGTCCTTTAGGGCTTTCTCTCACAAATGATGCATACACAACCCAAACTCCCAAAATAGACTACCATTCAATTGGAAAGGGCTCAAGGATTTTCTAGGTTTTGGGCCTCCAAGTGGCCGTACAGTGCCTTGGGTGAATTTTGGGGTTTTAAGGGTTTTGTGAGGGTTTTGTGGTCTGCTTGGGTCATAGTGAGTGTTTTGTGTTTTAGCCCTTTGTTTGGATTGGTGGAAGCTTCTCCTTCACACCAATGATGCTTCAAAAACTCCTCTACACCTCCTCCAAAGGGTGTATTTTCCTCTATCCAACCTTGCTCTCCAAGACCTCTGCAATTTAACCTCTCCTAGCTGGGCACTGTTCAGTCTTGCCTAGGATTGGGTCTCTTGATGGCCTCCTTACATTTTCAAGGGCCCTTCTTGTTTTACAATATGGTACAAGGTCTGCACTCTCATTCCCCATGGTTTCACAGTGGTTCCACAATGGGGAATGGAGTTATGCAACCATTTACACAATCCTGTCTAAAACTGGATAGAAAGAAGACAATTTTCAAAATATTTACAAACACACACAACCTGCAAATAAAACCCTAATTTAATTACTTGAAATGAAATTATTTACACCATGAAAGACACCCCACATAGGTTTGGATGTATCTCAATTTATTAACTTGCTTGGTTCCTTCATTCAAACTGACTGGTAACAATTTTACAGTCTCAGTCTGGTCTTTTTGCTTAGGCCATACAATATCTGACATCCAACCCATTAATTTAGGGTTTGAAAATACTTATACCACCCATACCTCGATCGATGTGCCAAAATTAGGGCTCTCCATGCACAACAAGGGTCTATGACCATTTTGGGTGGAAAAGTTGCTTGACAACTTTTAAAAGTTGTCATGCAACTTTTGCATCTTTTGAGCAACTTTGCCATTGTTGCTTTTCATGACTCCTAAGCCTATTTTGGGCTATCCTAAGGACATCAATATGCCAATAAGGCCTAGCACACATTCCAGGCACACTCAACCTCTCCTGCACAAGAAATCACAACAAAACACTAAGGACCTAAAACTAGGACCTAGTCTAGCACACATGAGCTCATGGCTCTTATTCATGTACAATGGCTTCTAAAGAAGCATAACACCAACAAAAAAAGAAGGAGGGAGAGCTTGAAAGGGTGCTCCTGCACCATACTCCCCCTCTACACATAACTAAGAAAAAGAAGAAGAAATGAGAGCCGAGTCTATTCCAAGTGTCTTGAACCTGCTCTCCTCCACCCATGTAGCTTCAGATACTGGTTGATCTTCCCATTTCACTAAGTGCTCCATGTAGACCTGGTGTCTAGTAGACTTATTCACCCTTGATTCCATGATCTCCTCTGCTTTAGGCTTCTTCACTTGAGGTAAGGTATTTACATCCAAGTCTTGTAATACCTTAGCTTGGTTCTCAGTCCGCCCTACTATCTCTCCCTTGTACATTACCACTTAAACTGCCATTATGTTTTTCTTGGATGAGGTTCTCCCTCATGGATCCTCTAGGTACACACAACTAGTTACCCTTGAACAAGAGACCATTTTGGAGAGTGTAATCTACATACTCACCATGGAAATGGTTCTCAAACTCTTTGCAAACCTTGTAAGCTGATGAGAAGTCTTCATCTCCTTCATAGAGGTCTTTGAAACCTTCTATTCCTATGCTTTGCAACTGTAGTTCTTTAACTCTCAACAACTTCCTGCTTAATGCATCTACCACCTTATTAAGTTGCCCCTTCTTATGCTTGATGGTGAAGGTGAAGGATTGGAGGTATTCCATCCATTTCAAATGTCTATTACTAAGCTTCTCTTGAGTGTTAATGTAACTCAATGTCTGGTTGTCTGTGAATACTACAAATTCCTTTGGGAGTAGGTAATGCCTCCATTTCTTTAGTGACTGCACTAATGCATACAACTCTAGGTCATAGGCTGACTACTTCTTCTTTGCTTCATTAAGCTTCTCACTGAAAAATGCCACAGGTCTTCCCTCTTGACTCAACACACCACCTACTGCAATTCCACTTGCATCACACTCCAAAGTGAATAGCTTATCAAATGTAGGTAGGAGAAGGATAGGTTTTGTGGCTACTTCCTGTTTCAACAATTGAAATGCTTTGTCATCCTGCTCAGTCCATTTAAACTTAGTTTTAAGGCCTCCTTTGATGGTGTCAAGGACTGGTGCACATATGCCACTGAAGATCCTCACAAACTTCCTATAGAATTGAGCTAATCCATGGAAACTTCTAACCTCAATCCCTATTTAAGGTGTAGGCCAATTCAAGATTGCCTCCACTTTGCTTGGATCCATCTTCAAGGTTCCTTTAGACACCAGAAATCCTAAATAGACCAGCTCTTGCTTCAAGAAGTCACACTTCTCTAGGTTGATGGATAGCTTCTCCTCATGCAACCTCTCTAAGACTAACCTCAAATGCTCAAGGTGCTCCTCTTTGGTTCTGCTATAGATGAGAATGTCATCTAGGTACACCACCACAAATCTTCCTGTGAAATCCTTCAACACTTCATTCATCAACCTCATGAAGGTGCTCGAAGCATTGGTGAGTCCAAATGGCATCACAAGCCATTCATACAATCCTTCTGTGGTTTTAAAAGCAGCCTTCCACTCATCACCCTCCTTAATTCTTATTTGGTGATAACCACTTTTAAGGTCTAGCTTGGTGAAACACATAGCCCCTCTTAAACAATCCCTTAGATCCTCTATTCTAGGAATAGGAAACCTATACCTTATGGTAATCCTATTTATTGCTCTTGAGTTAGTGCAAAGTCTCCACTTACCTCCTTTTTTTGATGCTAGCACTACCGGGACTGCACATGGCCTGATGCTCTTCATAATCAGTCCTTGTTCCAATAACTCCTGCACTTGCCTTGCTACCTCCTTATTCTGATTAGGAAGCTTATATGCAGCCTTGTTAGGTAAGGATGCACCGGGAACAAAGTCTATTTGATTTCTTATAGACCTTCTTGGTGGGAGTGTTGCAGGTGTTCCATCACTCACTATGTCCTTATACTCTTGCAACATTTGTTTCACCTCCTTGGGTATCTCAACCTGCAACTTGTCTTCTTCCTTCTTTGGCTTCACAAAGATGGTACACTTCACTATCTCCTCCTCATGTAGCAAGTTTAAAAACTCTTTATTGGTAGCCAGTAAAACACTAGGTGTTCTTGAAGTTCCCTCTTCATTCTCTGTCAAAGACTGAATCTTGAAGGTCTTGCTTTCCTTCTTAAAGGAAATGGAGTTCTCCTCTCCATCATAGATCACCTTCCTATCAAATTGCCAGGGTCTTCCTAGCAATAAGTGACATGCATCCATAGGTAACACATCACAAAGGATCTTATCCTTGTATCCTCCAATAGAAAACTCTACCCAAGTCCGCTCATTGACTAGCACACTCTGCTCATGATTCAACCATGTCACCTTGTATGGGTTAGTGTGGGGTATCCTTGTAAGTTTCAGCTTCTTGGTTGCCTCCTCTGATATTATGTTATCAATTGAGCCTGAATCAACTATCACCTTGCAAACTTTACTAGGTATCTTGCACCTCACCCTAAACAATGCTCTCCTATGCTTAGGTTCATTCTTCTCTAGCTGTCTTATCAGGAACCTATTGAACATCATATTTTCTCCAATCTCTCATTCAATATGGTCCACCTCAGGTGTCTTGCTGCTTGAAGAGTCTTCATGTGCATATGCAACCCTCTTTCCACTATTTGATGATGTAGGCTTGTTAGGGCATCAATATGCCAGGTGTCCCAATTGTCCACAATTGTAACACTTCATTGTTGCAAAATAGGAGTTACCTCTGCCGGTACCTCTACCCCTATTTGGACCACCTTGTGTACCTCTTCCTCTAGAATGTCCTCCTCTAAGATTGGCTTCACTACCATGCTCAGTCAACTTGGCTTCTCCTTGGTTTCTCTGCTCATTTGCTTTGCTTTGGTAACCACCTCGGTGATTCATTTGATCTCTACCTCTGCCTCTACCCCTATTATTGGAGTCTCCTTTCCTTTTGTTCCTCTCTTCTACCTTAGGAGCAAGCTGATGACATTTTTGGACAGTAGTAGGAGTCCATAGGCTTATCTCCTCTTGAATGTTCCCTTTAGGCCGCTTAGATACCTAGCCACCTTAATATATTCATCTTCTTGGACTTTGGACCTAAGACATAGCTTTTGAAACTCCTCTGTGTAGGAGGTCACATCAAGATCCTTCTGCTTCAATCCTTGTCTCTTCTTATGGAGTTGGACTTCATAATCCTCTGGTAATTAGTTCTCCTTAATCTCACTCACCATAGCTTTCCCATACTAACTCTTTCTTCTTGCCAGTACTTCCACCATGTCAAAGCTCCTCCCCTTAATCTTGATTTGACAACTTTAACCTTTTGAGCCTCTGTCACTCCTTCACACTCAAAGTGGTTTTCCATGCCCTCAATCCATTCCATAATAGTGTCAATGTCCATTCTTCCACTAAAATGTGGCAATCCTTCAAAGGCTTTGATGTTCAAGGCCTTAATAGCCTTCACAAAAAGGTTCTTCATTGAACAAGGGATCTGGTTTAGGGATGATGCCATCTATGTCTATAGTCTTCTTGCCTTTACCCTTGGTGTCTTCATCCCAAGGTCCTTGTGTCCTCTGATCCACCACTTCCTGCAGTTTATCCCTTATCTCGCTCATAGCTTCTTCAAGGAGTCTATTCTTCTCTTTCTGTTCTTCCACCTCTCTAGCCAGCTCTACATTAGTGACCATTCTACTCTCCCCTACTGATTCACTAGTATATAGAGACATACATAGTCCAACAAGTCTTTTACTTGTTCTGATACCAATCTAATGGGTTGGTGCTTGGGATGACTAGCCTAGTCTATGCTCCTGGATCCTTCCCTAGGATCTCCTAGTGTTCTCTCCACACCCTAGGGTCTCTAGGACTTCCCTTGCTTGAGAAATCCCCTGACCTTGCCAAATCCACCCACCAATGAGTTTCTATGCTGCTCCTAAGGTCTCACCTACTCATGAGACTCAAAACCCCTTACTATGGCTAATAAGGGCTAAGGCTTGTTCCACACCTTCCAAGGTCTTAGCAAGGTTAAATCAGGTCTTAAACCATGTTTTACATCCCTCCTTGTGCCCCCAAGAAGTTTCTACCTTCATCCTTTCTACCGATTTCACTATTTTGTGTTTTTTCTTACAAAACAGGGCTACAAGGATTAGGACCAATTAGGCCTCCTACCCGGTCCTTTAGGGCTTTCTCTCACAAATGATGCATACACAACCCAAAATCCCAAAATAGACTACCATTCAATTGGAAAGGGCTCAAGGATTTTCTAGGTTTTGGGCCTCCAAGTGGCCGTACAGTGCCTTGGGCGAATTTTGGGGTTTTAAAGGGTTTTGTGAGGGTTTTGTGGTTTGCCTAGGTCACAGTGAGTATTTTGTGTTCTAGCCACTTTTTCTGGATTGGTGGAAGCTTCTCCTTCACACCAATGATGCTTCAAACACTCCTCTACACCTCCTCCAAAGGGTGTATTTTCCTCTATCCAACCTTGCTCTCCAAGACCTCTGCAATTTAACCTCTCCTAGCCGGGCACTGTTGAGTCTCGCCTAAGATTGGGTCTCTTGATGGCCTCCCTACATTTTCAAGGGCCCTGCTTGTTTTGCAGTATGGTACAAGGTCTGCACTCTCATTCCCCATGGTTTCATGGTGGTTCCACAATGGGGAATGGAGTTATGCAGCCATTTACACAAACCTGTCCAAAACTGGACAGAAAAAAGACAGTTTTCAAAATATTTACAAACACACACAACCTGCAAATAAAAACCTAATCTAATTGCTCAAAATGAAAGTATTTACACCATGAAAGACACTCCACATAGATTTGGACGTATCTCAAACCATTAACTTGCTTGGTTCCTTCATTCAAACTAACTGGTAACAGTTTTATAGTCTCAGTCTGGTCTTTTTGCTTAGGCCGAACAATATCTGACATCCAACCCATTAATTTAGGGTTTACAAATACTTATACCACCCATACCTCAGTCAGTGTGCCAAAATTAGGGCTCTCCATGCACAACAAGGGTCTATGACCATTTTGGGTGGAAAAGTTGCTTGACAACTTTTAAAAGTTGTCATGCTACTTTTGCATATTTTGAGCAACTTTGCCATTGTTGCTTTTCATGACTCTTAAGCCTATTTTGGGCTATCCTAAGGACATCAATATGCCAATAAGGCCCAACACACATTCCAGGAAAACTCAACCTCTCCTGCACTAGAAATCACAACAAAACACTAAGGACCTAAAACTAGGACCTAGTCTAGCACACATGAGCTCATGGCTCTTATTCATGTACAATGGCTTCTAAAGAAGCATAACACCAACAAAACAAGAAAGAGGGAGAGCTTGGAAAGGTTCTCCTGCACCAGCTTGGTCCTAGCATGCAATACTGGATTTTTGGAAATATTTATTGCACTAGTATTATCATAAAATATACTCACCGGTTCTGATATAATCACTTTGAAGCCATTCAGTACATACTTCATCTAGATTGCCTGAGTGTAGTTTATAAATTCTGCCACATACTCCACTTCAGCTGTAGACTAGGAAATATAGCTCTGCTTCTTGCTCGTCCATGAGACTAGTCTTCCACCAAGGAAGAGCGCTCCACCAATTGTGCTCTTCTGGTCGTCCACATTACCTACCCAATCTGCATCGGTAAAAACTTTGAGATCAAAGTCTCCATTGTATGGATACCACAATCCATAATCTACTGTCCCTTTCAGGTATCTAAGAATCCTCTTTACCACTACCAAGTGGGATTCCCTTGGACTCTTCTAAAAATGAGCCACTATGCCCACTGCATGAGCAATATCCAGTCTACTGTGCACCACATAGTGCAACTTACCGATTATTGACCGATACTCCTTCTCATCCACCAACGTTGTATCATCCTCCTTTGTTAGTTTGCAGTCGAACCATCGACGTTACAACAAGTTTGCTCTCCTCCATGCCAAAGGTCTTCAATACCTTTTTGATATACTTAGACTGGGTAATGAAGATACCCTCTTTCATCTGCTAAATCTGTAGACCAATGAAATTTTTTCTCTCCAATCAGAGACATCTCAAACTCCTTTTTCATCTCATCTACAAATGCATGACTCATATCATCATCTCCACCAAAGATTATATCATCTACAAATGCTTCACATATTAGAATCTGACCACCTTCAGATTTTAGGTATATGCTGTTGTCCTCACTTGTTCTTTGAAATCCTATCTTCACAAGATGGAGAGTGTACCTGTTTGTACCATGCCCTTGGTGCCTGTTTCAATCCATACAGGGCCTTGTGTAATCTGCACACCATGTCACTATCTTCTGACAAAGCAAACCCATCTAGTTGCTCAATATACACTTCTTCCTCCATTATTCCATTCAAGAAGGCAAACTTCACATCCATCTGGTATACCTTAAATCCATTGAATCCTGCAAATGCAAGTAGCGTTCGGACACCTTCCAGTCTAGCCACTAGGGCAAAGGTTTCTCCATAGTCTTCTCCTTCTTCCTGAGCATATCCCTTGCATACAAGTCTTGCCTTGTTCCTTACCACTGTGCCTTCTTCATTCAGCTTATTCTTGAAGACCCATTTGGTACCTATGACATTCTTGTGTTTCATTCTGGGTACCAAGGACCATGTTGCATTCTTCTCTATCAGGTCCAACTCCTCTTCCATTGCCTTTATCCAGTCTTCATCGATAAGTGCCTCTCTAGTGGTTTTAGGCTCAAATTCTGAAATTATGCAAGAATTTTCTTTCACCTTTCTCCTTGTAAGTATTCCTGCATCTTTGTCTCCTACGATATGCTTTGGATTATGATGTAGTCTTACATACCTAGGAATGACTGTAGCAGGCTCCACTTGCTTTTCCTCTTCTTTTTCCGCTTCATCTTCTTCTTCACCCATTGAAGCTTCTACCGGTATAGAAACACTAAGGTCTTTGTAGTGTTTGTCACTTGTTTCTTACTTAACCAGTTCCTAGAAGGCTAAACCTGGTTCATCTTCCATTTGCTTGCTGCTGATTTCCTTAGGCTTCTTAGGGGATTCATCAACCTTAACATTGATACTCTCAACAATCTTCTGAGTCTTGCTATTGTAGCACTTGAGAGATTTGCTTTTAGTGGAATATCCCAGAAATATTCCTTCATCACACTTAGTATCAAACTTACTCAGATGCTCACCTCTCCTGATATAGCATTTAATCCCAAACACTTTGAAATAACTCACATTGGGAGTTCTCTTGTTCCAGTACTCATAGGGGGTTTTGTATTTACCTTTCTTAATGACTACCCGGTTCATGGTATAGACTGCAATGCTCACTTCTTCTCTCCAAAATGTGTGAGCGACATTTCCTTGGATCAACATAGTTATGGCTGCTTCAACCATAGTCCTGTTGTTTCTTTCTGCTATGCCATTCTGTTGTGGTGTCCTTGGGGCAGACAATTGCCTCTTAATCTCGTTCTCCTCGTAGTACTTATTGAATTCATTAGAAGTGAATTCACCTCCCTGATCGGTCCTTAGGCATTTTATCCTTCTACCACTCTCCTTCTCCACCAATGCACTAAAGGATTTGAACTTTCCAAATGTCTCATATTTGTCTTTCAATAATGTGAACCACATCATTCTTGAGCAATCATTAGTAAGAATCATGAAGTACCAATCTCCCTAAATGCTTCTAGTTTTCATTAGACCACACAGATCAGTGTGCACTAGATCAAGTAAGTTCTCTGTGGAAAAAGACTTACCTTTGAATGTTGAGGAAGACATCTTGCCAAGTTGACATTCTCTGCACAAGGCATTCTCCGGTTTGTTGAACAAAGACAATCCTCTTACTGCCTTGATCTTACTAGCCTTTACAATATTGTCAAAATTTATATGACAAAGTCTCCTATGCCATATCCAACTGTCATCAAATTTTGCCATCAGGCACTAACTAATCTTGTCATTCAACTAAAACAGGTTTTCTCTGGTCTACTTACCAATGGCAATAAGTTCACCACCCTTTCCAATTATTCTATAGACTCCACCTTTGAATTCCAGTATGAGTCCTTTGTCGTTCAGTTGAGCAACACTCAAAATATTATGCTTAAGACCTTCCACCCAGTAGACATCATCGACACTGCTCTTTCCATTTAGTGAGATGGATCCTTTTCCTTTCACCATGCAAGGTGCATCGTTACCAAACCAGACAACACCACCATCAGATTCTTCAAGAGACAGAAACTTTCTCCGGCCACCGGTCAGGTGGTGAGAACACCCGCTATCAATGATCCACTTGTTAGAGTTGTCAATATGTGAGACAAGGGCTTTCTAGTCAGACAACTCTTCCTTGACAACCATAAACACCATGTCCTCATTCTCTTCATCCTCAGATTCCTCATCGGTAACACCTCCATCCACTGCAACAAGATAATTTCTCCTACCTACTCCTTTATACTTCCTAAACCTATCCGGTTTATCCTTATTGCCATTGTTAGGAAAGTTAACAACTATATGTCCTATCTTATTTTAGTAAAAACACTTCAGAGGAAGCTTACCTCTGTATTTTCTGATGCCTTTTGGAAGTCTCTTGGCAAGAAGAGCTTCAAAATCCATCAGAATCTTCTCATCATCCATATCTCTTCTTGGCCTAGATTTATAACTAGTAGTGACCTCTTTTCCTTTCCTGGTTGGTGCAGAGGAAGCAGACGCTCTAAAGGCTAACTCGGTCTTCTGAACACTACCATCATAGCCATTCAATTCATATCCAGCCAACTTTGCAATAATAGAGTCTAAAGATACCTTGGTTTTATCGATAGACCTTAGCTCCTGAATAACGGCAACCTTGATTGCATAAACCAATAAAAGTGATCTCAGAACTTTACTAACAACAATGGCATCATCAATTGTTCCACCAGTGCTCTTGATTCTTATGCTATACTGCTAAATGGTCTCTCCTTCAACCATCCTCATATCTTTAAACTTTCCTCCAAGGTTTTCTTCCTTAGCCTACTTGACATGTTCATCACTGTCATAAATGGATTCTAGTTTGTCCCATACTTCTTTCAGATTGTCCTTATCTTGTACATCAATGAACTCTACATCGGATAAGCTGCTAATAAGGGCTTCCATGACTTGCCCATTTTCTTGTATCTCTCTTTTCTGATCATCGGTTAGAGTGCCAGAGGGGATTACATAGGCATTCTCAACATAGTTCCAGTGTTGTGCACCCAAACTCTTGATATATATCTTCATCCCATCCTTCCATATTTTAAAGTTCTCCCTATTGAAATTAGGACCTTCCCTCTTCATCATTAAAACATGATCTTTTGCCTCAAGCGGTTAAGCTTAAATCACCGAGGACCTGGATGTGCTCTGATACCAATTGATGAATAATGATGAACTACTAAGGTCCTAACCAGTATTGGGAGGGGGGGGGTGAATCAGTACACACAAAAAAAACCACTTCAACACTTTGTCATATCAAAACACAGCTGACCGGTTGTCTGAACCATTGAACTTAACCATATCTATACCGATTAAACAAAAATACTTCAGACAAAATTCAATAGATCTCAAACCTTGATAACTACTTCACTGATATAATCATGCATGAGTTGTACCAACAATACCACAACCATTTAACAATGCATGCATATCTAACTTAAAATCAAAACCACACAATCATCACATGAAAATCTCACAACCCATAACACACATTTTTTTCACGTGGAAACCCAAATGGGAAAAAACATGGTGGGAATAAATACTCACAAGCTGTTTGTGAACTCTTTTGAAGTCAGCTCTGTTAGGAGCCTAGTCCTGTTAAAGACTTTACAATGAAGGTCCTGTTAGGAACTAATCCTATTAGGGATCACTCGGTTAAGGGATGGCTATATACCTTGTTAAAGGTTGAAACCCTGTTAGGAGTTACCTCACTAGAGGATTTAAATAACTTAATAACCTTGAGCCACCTGGTTAGAGGATTTACAACAAAGCCTGTTAAAGCTACCCGATCAAGGGATTTACCTTCTGTTGAAATGGTTAGAAGACAATAGGTAAAACACTGATCTGATAACAACACTTCTTGCTAAGGCAGATCCTTTTCAGTTCCTCTCTTCTGCAATCACACTCTGCAGATTCCTCACTTTGGTTCGGCAAGTATCAAATCTATAACACACGGATATAAATACAACTTTTGCCAACCACTACAATAACAAAACTCATTGACCTTGTAGACAACAACTAGGTCGATAGCATAAACCCTAAACCCTAAATATTTCAAGTTTACACTTACAAGCGGTCCAATCCTGACTGTCCAAACACATTACATAGAATGAAATGATCTAAAATAGATCTTAAGACATTCTACATCGTCCAATCTTCACTGCATCTGAAAATCAATAACCCATCATGCGCTCTTCACACACCTCTAAGAAAAACGCTCATTCCCGAGGTAGGCATTTAATGCATTCAATCTTCACGTGCAAGAACCACAAAGAAATCCTTTACGTACACACAACTAACATGGTATCTCGATCCTTATCCTTATTCCTTAGCCAACTGGTCACAAAACATCATCGGTTGCACCGCACAAAACAAACCGGTAACCCTAGAGATGAACTGAGACTACCAACCGGTAGTCACACTTAGTGAACCCTGACACCAGTCCACTCCATCCCAGTTGACCATAACCTCTTCTGATCTTCATACTGGTTCATATTGGTTCACCTACTTGAGCACTTATTGACATCAATGACAACATACATTATCACCGCTTCATCATATGCCAACAGGTACTTTGTAGGAGAAGAAGGAACACAATTCTCCAAAGATTCATCTTTAGGAGGGAGATCTTTGAAAGAAGTGTCCATATTCCCTTTTTGCACCAATGTGCCCTCATTAATGAGATTAATGTTGGGAGAGGGTAAATCATAACTATGAATGAAAGGGAGAACTAAATTATCATCATATGCATGAAAGGGAACATCATGAACATCTTTAATGTAACTTGAAATTGAATTAGCAAAATAAGATAAGAACTCCATATGCACTTATGATCAAACAAGAAACTCATATGTCATTCAACCATAATAATGTTCACCCCATACATGAATAGAAAATTGAGTAAAGGAGGGAAAATGGAATTTGAACTGCAAATTTGAAATTTGAATTTGAATTTGTGTTCAACCTTAGAGGGTGTTAAAATTGATAAAGTATGCCAATTTTTTGGATTTAAGTAGAAAAACACAAGCAATTCCGTCTCCTAAAATTTTGGGAAAAAAGCCGAGGACCGTGGCGAAAGTGCATACAGTTCGACCAAATTTTTTCAAAATTTTCAAGGATGGTAGGTATTATGATATTATTTTGGAATCCAAAAAAACAACTGATTTGGAGATGTCTAGATTGGACAAATTTGCATTCAACGATTGAAAATAAAAAGATCTTAAAAATTAGGGTTTTATGATTTAACCACCAAATTTTTAGAATAAAGAGACAAATTTGAAATGCAATTTTGAAATGCAATTTTGAAATAAAAATCAGATCTAAAACAAGTAATTAAAATTTTACACTTTACAAGCTTAATTTTGTCAAAATGAAAAATTAGGGTTTTTATGCAATTAACCTCTAAAATTTGTAAATAGATCAAACTTGGATATGAAAATTTGAAATCCAAATTACAATTAATCTGATCTAATAATGACAAATCAGAATTAATGTATAAGATGTCAGGTTCACCAAAATGTAAAGTGGAAAATTGGATCCTAGTGACTCCCCACCTAGGAGAGTGAAAGGAAGCCACTGGGATGATTTTCGCTTGGGAGATACTTTACATTAAAAGAGGGGCCCGAGTCCACTAGATCCAAATCCAAGGGAAACAAGGATGTGAATTCCAAGTGGATTGCAAGGGTTGAAGTGTGATTTACGCTCTTTTGTAAATGAGAAAGTTGACCTGTTGACTATGTGGAAAAGAGAGAGAAATGAGTGAAATGAAGAGCTACCAGTTTGGGATCATGCTGCAACTTCAGATCTAAGCTAATTAGACTGATACGGATCTGCCTTGCAAATTTGGAGAAAATTTGTCTGGACCGTGGCGGGAACTTACATGGTCCTCCACAAAATCCACGAAACAAAAATGGTTCTTCCATCTCTGCAAATGAAGCCCAAACCTACAATTACAGTTGCGCACCTACAACCTACACACATAAAAGAGAGGAAAAGGGGTTGTGGGTAGGGGTTTGCCTCAATCAAACCCCGGTTGAGGATTCAACCTTGAAAGAAAGTAATTGCAAATGCTTGTGTCATGGAAATGAGGACAAGGAAACAACAAAGTTCAATGTTAATAAGTTAGTTTCAACCATAAAACCAAAACAAAGAACTAAAAACCATTCCAAACATATCAAAAGAGATTTCAAAAATTATGAAAGAAGTTTAACAAAACAAAAGAAAGGAGAAGAGCCTCCCTAAGATGCTTCTCCCTTGTTTCTCCCCTCTCCAAGTCCTAAATGAGTGCAGCTCTCAGCTTTTAGCACTAGCCATGGATGCCATATGGAGATTCAAGATGGTTGGATGTGATAAACGAATGCTATGCAAGTGCAGATAGTGATGCTATGAAAAAGCTCTATACTAATACCAGTATATCAACAATACTCTAATGCTTCCTCCTTTGCTTGAGGATAAGAGTTCTATTTATAGAAGAAATGGGGAAATGAAGGGTTAAGATTGAGCAATCTTAACAAGGGTTAGGATTGAAAGATATTCAATCCATGTGAGACTTTCAACCCAATCCTATGTTGACAAGTGTCACCATGAGGAGGCTTGAGAGGAGAGATAAGGAGCATTAAATGCTTGAGGGGACATGATGGTTACCCTAGGGGGTTGGGTTAGGGTTAGGGTTAGGTTAATGGATATTCCTTTTATCCAAGGGATAAATGAATGTGCAAGGGTTAAATGGTTACCTTAGTGAAAAAAATAAATGCTTTGAAGAGACCCATGAGTCAAAATGATGGTTAAGTTAGAGGAAAGTCTCTAACCAAAGGTAAAAGATGAGTTAACCATAAATGGTTATGTAAGAGCCTTTAATGGTTTGGTAGACTTTAGAGGTTAACCATTTGACGACATAAAGCCTTTAATGGTTATTGAAGACTTTGGAGGTTTTTGAGAAGTGACTTCCTTTTATTTAGGAATGTGCCAATGATTAGGATAGGATTAGGCTAATTAGAAGAGCTAGAAGAATCTAGAAGGGATTTAGGTATGGAAGTGGATTTTGTAGGAGAATGCAAGTGGGAGGAATTTTGGGATTTTCAATTAAAATAAAATCATTTATTTCAATTAAATGGTGTAATTTGCATTTGAATAGATATTTAAATAAATATAAATTTAATTAAATGTGAATGTGAATTTTGGATTTTATTTAAATAAATCTTAATTTATTTACATGAGAAAGAGGAAGATAAAGCATTAAATGCTTGAAAACTTTGAGGGAAACCATTAAAGGCTTAAGAAGACTCTAGAAAGAAGCATTTAAGTTTGAAGACTTTAAGGGAAACCATTAAAGGTTTCAAGTGGGTGAGGATAAATAGGATTTTAAATAATTTATTTATTTATTTAAAATAGTTGTGCAACTTGCATTTGTAGGAAAATTCAAGTGGGTGGAGGATAAAGGTGATTTAAATAAATGTTAATTTATTTAAATGTGAGAGATGAGATTTTGGGGGATTTAAATAAATATTAATGTGAGAGAAGATTTAATTAAACAAATATGATTTATTTATTTAATTAATGGTTTGAATTTGGTTAAGTGAATTAAATCAAATAAATTGAATAATTTATTTAATTAATAGGAGAAGAGGGTTAAGATGAATTAATTAAATATTAATTAAATTAATTATTGATTGATGGTTAAATAATCAAATAAATACTAAATATTCATTTAATTAAGTGGACAAATTTATGTGTCTATAACTTGAATGTAAACAATGGAAATGTATACCTTGTAGATCTGCAACTTGTTGATGATGATTGCTTTGTTTCTTGAATGTAATCACAAGTGTTGCATGGAATGGCATATAACATGACAAAACCCTAACACACATACATGCTTGCAAGTGAATGTTGAAATATTTCTCCAATGGATGAATGGAGAAGACTTGAATGCTTGAATGCTTGATGATGTATATCTTCACCTATGCTTTCTTATCATCCCTTCGCTTGAATTTTGCCTCCCATTCCTCCTTATGCGAATGAGAAAACCAACTCCCTTTTATACATGCCTCTTGAAGATTAATTCATCTCATAAAAGGCCGACATCGAGGAGATTTAGGATCTCAAAGTGCAAATGGGGTCAGGGGGACCTATCTTGGGGCCACCCTAAGAGGGTGGGATAGGGGCACCATGCCCCTGTCCTGCCCTATCTTGGGGCCCAGAGAGGGTCCTGAGGCTATCTCGAGGCTCAAACATGAAGGGGGCAAGGGGTGAAAATGCAAGAATAGGTCTTGGTTGGGGAAGAAGATGTCATCACCGAGGTGAGGACCTAAAATATGGTTAAAATTGCAGGAGGCGCAATTTTATGACACTATAATTAGTAATTATGGAAGACTGATTGGAAGGAAAATTGGATTGATGTCTAAGAAATTGAGAATTTGGAATATAATTGAAAAATGATCTTGTTGAGAGGCATGATCTCATCTTGATTTATACTTGTAGTACTTGCAACACATGTTCCCTTGTTGATAGATGCTCACTTGTTAATAGCTAAAGTAAGAAAAAAGACAGTGTTGCTAAGGAGCACTACGAGGTTTGTCATGCAAGGATTAAAGCTCACGATTTCCTCGTTCCTTAGTCAAGCATCAAGATTTCAGATCCTCTCTCATATGGAGGAGATTGGATCATATTTTAATGTTGTAATTGTATTTTATTTTGTAAGTGTGAGCTTGAGTATGATTACAAGGTATTGTGTTAATATGTGTAATGTTGTTTTGGGTTTTAACTCTAATAGTGTTAAGGTCTTGCACATGATATCTTTTGGAAAAATAAATCATCTTTATAATTTGTGTTTCTAGGCCTTTATTTGACCCATTAAGCCTTTTAGGAAAATAAATTTAAGTCCCTAAGGGTATAGTATAGCTTTGGGGGTATTTTTTAAGTATTATATTGCTAAAATAATGAGTTTAACCCATTTTAAAATTGAACTAAAAATCATGCATGAATTTCGAAGGTGGTTAGAGAGGATAAGATTCCCCTCTCAACCAATTCTCTCCCACCTCTTGGGAGAGACCTCCCACCTCTTGTGAGAAGTCTCCCACCTCTTGGGAGAAAAAGATGTTGAGAGGGGAAACTTATCCTATCCAACCACCTTAGAAATTCGTGCATGGATTTTAACTCAATTTTAAAATGGGCCAAAATCATTATTTTAGCAATATAATACTTTAAAAATACCCCCAAACCTATACTATACCCTTAGGGACTTAAATTTATTTTCCCAATAGGCTTAATGGGTCAAATAAAGGCCTACAAACACAAATTATAACTTGATGAATTTTTTTCCATGAGATATCATGCACAAGACCTTAACACCATTAGATTTGAAACCCAAAACAACATTACACATATTAATACAATACCACAATCATACTCAAGCTCACACTTACAAAATAAAACACAGTCACAACATTAACATATGATCCAATCTCCTCCATATGAGAGAGGATCAGCTACACTAAGGAATCACATTAAGGAGTGAGAGCTCAACCTTGATTGCCCATTGGCATGTACTTGCACACCAACAACTGGCATCAATAATGTATCCATGGATCATATATGAAATGACAATATGAACTTGCAAGATAATAAACATCAATTGCACTACATCTAAAATTTAATAATTATATCACATCACTAATCATCACATCATCTTGACCATAAAGAATTGCATCACAAAACATCGTCATTAGATATTGAACCTCATCATCAGAAGTAACTGAATAATATCTTCCACATATTTGTAAAACATCTAGAATAATCATTATAACATCATCACCTTAATTGAGTAACAAAGTCAAGCATATGGAAATAGATTGTAACCTCTCATCAATAAATTGACAATCGTTTATGATATACAATATAAATGTCAACATTAATTTCTAACATAATTACATACATTGAACATAGACATAAATCGCATCAACCTCAACTCACCCAACTAGAATATTCAACATCACCATATAGCATAACTTTAACACAACTACTCCATACTTAACCATCTTAATATCCAATAACTCACTATATAGAGCCCAATAAATCATACAACATCATATCTAAAGAAGAACTGTAAGTACACCTTAAAAATGTGTGCACTTAGATAGATCACATTAAAGCATGCATGTACAAATGAAACATAGAACTAGGTTAACGGGGTCACAATAGGGGTGGCATCACAAGTTTATAATAGAAAAGTGGATGGAAATGAATGATGACATAGGGTGACAATGAATGCTATTGATATTGAGTCAATTATCAATTGTTGGAGGCGAACGAGTAACTAGCTGCATTGGAGAGGGTACTTTGAATCTACCCTAGGAATAATAAATATGGACTGTTAATTGTTGAAGGATTGGTTATTGATACTTGAAATCTCCGACTAACAAACATAAAAACAAAAATTAAATAATATTAAAATTTACGATTTTTAACTCTACAATATTACAACCTAATTATATACACACTCCTATAATTTTTTATCACTTTTTACACCAAAAGACCACTCTTTTTTGTCAATTCCCACCTAGACTATTACATTTTTACAATAACATACTTCTAATTTCACCTAAACAATGCTAATTCCCACCTAACTACTACACCATTATTCCAATAGCATAATTCTGATTTCACCTAAACACTACATGAGTAAACAGCATAACAATGTCAAATCCACTTAAAACATTACATGCCATGCCAACAGCCCAATTTAGGAGTAACCAGTCAATCAGCTTTCGTATCAAATTTTTCTATTCCCAAATTTAGGCCCATTTGCTGGGCTTAAAACGCATAATATTCCTCTCACCACCTGAATAATTGAAAGACATCCTCCACCACAAAGAAAAAGAGGAAGGCAGGCGTACAGTTTATTATCATATATACCACTAACAGGCTTTATATTAGATTTCCTTGGAAAAAAAGCTTGATTAAAGCACAAAAATGGTGAGTTTTTTAGTTCCATATTGCAGACTGTTCATTATTAGTTTGCCACTCAAAATGATATGATTGACCCAAAGAAAAAAGGAATGCCACCAAACAATTTTATGATCTAAAGCACAAACAAGCTTTACATTAAATTTGTGTACTCGAACATTTGCCTGAAAAAAAAATTGATTGATTAACAAAACTGTGTATTTTTATTACAGACTTTAAATGCTCTTATTTGTCTTCCACTCGAATCGAAATGATTATCAAACAACGTGGGTCTTCATATATTTTATGATTCTCTCACCAGAGTTCAATGGACTTCCAGCTTAAGGAAAATCTTCTTTATATAGAGTAAGAGAGATTGCATATAGCTGGCTGTATAGTTTATTAGAATCTTGCTTGGACCTTTGCTTATAACTAGCTTTTGCATGTACCTTTAGCAATCAGCATAGTCTCTCTAGAATGTAGCTGAGATTCAGAACATTATGCTGTCTTTAGTGTCTTCTAAAGTTCTGTTTATTGCTTGAAATGCATTGATTCCATCTTTTACAATTTCATAAGTCAGAACTTCTGTAAGACCATATTGGGAATTTTTTCCCACCTCCATATATGGAGTTCAAACTCATGAAATGGTAGTTGTACATAATTGATCCCTCTAATGGTTGCACGTTACTTATCCCTTTAGCTCCTAGTGTCAAATGGTCCCAAATTGGAAATTTTTTCTTCAAATTATACCGTGCACAAGTTTTTAATCTACCTAACATGTTTCCTACATGCTAATTTTCATACGCTTTCCTTTTCCTGCAGTTGAAATTTGGGTACTACAAGTTAAAAGAAGGAATCTAGTGTTTCTCTTGGAGTTTCCCAAATTGTATCTGCCATGGAGGACGCTTTTGTGCCTTTCCAAGGGATCAAGAATGATCTCAAGGGACGGTTGTTATGTTACAAGCAAGACTGGACTGGTGGCTTCACTGCAGGATTCCGGTTAAGTATTCTATGTGAATGACAGTTATTTGATGATAAGGATTTTGGATTCCGGTTAAGTATTCTATTTGAATGACAGTTATTTGATGATAAAGGATTTTTTAATGATTAAGCTGATTTTTATGGTATGACACAGTTATCAGGATACGTTAGATGTTATATTGAAGTTTTGACTTCGATTTTTCAATGAGAACTGTTGTTAAATTCGTTTGAGGTGATGGTGCAGTGAACAGGCTGTAAACAATTGATGACAAATCAAAACTTCAATTATGTAGCATCCAGCCATCGATGTCATGATATATCCCCATAGCTCGATAGCCGTTTACTTCTTTTCCCCTATTGACAAATAATATTTTCCACTGTAACTTGAATGGCTTTGATAATTAAGGTGTATTTAAGATCATATGATGTAATTGAGAGGGACTGATAGATATCTTGGTGAACAAATAAATAAATAATCTTTAGAGAAATTTAATACATTGAAATGGGCAGTACTGTAGCTTTTAATGAAGAAGTGAACGATACATAAGAAAGAGAGAAAAATCTCTGTGAAATGTTTGGCTTAAAAGAGTTTTATGCAATCAATTTGGTGCCTTCAGTTTTTGCCTGCAGAAATATTGCTTAGTTCAAATTTCTAGATATGTCTGTCTCCCTCCTTTTATATGTCTTTTATCTTTATTTCTTCATATTTTTTCTTCCATCTCTTTATCTCTATTTCGTTCTCTCTATACAAAGAATAACAAAGTGTGTGACAATGACTATGGTCCAGGATCCTTGCTCCCACAACCTACATATTCTTTGCTTCTGCAATTCCAGTGATTTCCTTTGGAGAACAACTGGACAGAAGTACAGGTAAGTTGAAGTTGCTTTTATCTTTTTTGCTGTCTGCATCTTCAACTTCATCTTTTATCTTTCTTTTTCTCAACTTTATATATATAAAAAGTTCGAAAAAAGTCTAATCCAGTGTTCTTTTGGATCTATATTCAATGCTTGAATGATAAAATACAATTTAAAATTTATTACTTCTTGATTGTTTATGTAGATGGTTTATTAACTGCAGTTCAGACATTGGCATCTACTGCAATATGTGGCATAACACATTCTATCATTGGAGGTCAGCCTTTGTTGATTCTGGGAGTGGCTGAACCAACTGTAATTATGTATACATTCATGTACAACTTTGCAAAGGATAAAGGAGATTTGGGTCCAAAATTGTTTTTGGCTTGGGCAGGCTGGTATGTAGTCTAAATCTGATTATCCTTACATGCTTGTCTGGTTAACAAATGATTTATTTAAAATTTGAAGTGATTCACGTATGTTATCTGGGTTTTACACAAATATGCATTGGTGGGGGGACCCCCCCTGCCCCCCCTGGGGGGAGGGACAAGGGATATCTTTAAGTTAAAAATTCACAAGGACTCTGCTCTTTCATATACAGGGTATGTGTATGGACTTCCTTCCTGTTAGTCTTGTTTTCCATTTTGGGCGCATGCTCAATTATCAACAGGTTTACCAGGGTAGCTGGAGAATTATTTGGGCTACTCATTGCTATGTTGTTCATGCAGCAGGCCATCCGGGTATGACTTCTTGCATGGAAATTTCTTTCTACACATTATTTTCTCAGGAATCAGTGAATGATGATAGAAATTTCTTTCTACACATTATTTATCTGAGTTTTTTTATATTTAAAAAAATTATAGTTTAAATAAATAAATGGGATGATAGAATATGGAGTGTGATTCAAAATATTGATAAAAATAATAATAACATAATAATGTAATCTAGAAATAATGATAATTAAAATTATAGATTATAAAAATTTGATATCATTAATAAATAAATCTGTTCAATTTAACTGATCATAATAAGAGTTACATATAAATTTGTGAATTTTATCACAGTATAAAATAAAATAAAATATGAAAATAGATTGCAAACGTAAAATATAGTTTGAAGGATAACTGAAGATTTGTATTGAACAATTTGCCATAGGGTGTTGTGGATGAATTTCGCATTCCAAAGAGGAGTAATCCAAGTCTTGAACAGTTTTCACCTTCTTGGCGCTTTGGAAATGGAATGTTTGCATTGGTTCTATCATTTGGGCTACTATACACTGGTCTCAAGAGTCGCAAAGGAAGATCATGGCGTTATGGAACAGGTTTGCACAGCAGGAAAGATCTGTAGTAATTGTCTGCCAAATTTTTCTATTTGCAATTTATGACAGTTGTGAATGCATTCTAGATCTTAACACTGTGTTTCTCATGGGAGACTTGGAACATTTTGGACTTCCAGGATGGCTTCGAGGTTTCATTGCTGATTATGGAGTTCCTGTGATGGTAGTTGTTTGGACTGGGGTATCATATATACCTTCAAGTTCAGTTCCTGAGGGGATTCCTAGGCGCTTGTTTAGTCCAAATCCATGGTCACCTGGCGCTTATGACAACTGGACTGTGATTAATGTATATATTTTTTATGGATCGTTTGTTGGAAAATGAGTCACATTCAAATGAAAGATGAATTAGTTGAATTCATTCATGTTCAGGTGTGACTTTATACCACTGAACTATTGACCCTTTCGATGACTGATCCATCTTTGATTTGGGTGACTCATTCTCCAATATACTTGTCAAAAAAAATTTCTTCCCCTTCACATTTTTGCTATCATTTTAGATCCTTGAAGCAACTGCACTATATTTTTATCACTGATGGCCTTTCTACTCCTTGTAGGAAATGCTGGATGTTCCATTGCTATATATTATTGGAGCATTTATTCCTGCAACAATGATTGCTATCCTTTACTATTTTGACCACAGTGTGGCTTCTCAGCTTGCCCAGCAAAAGGAATTCAACTTAAGAAAGCCATCTTCTTATCATTATGATTTGCTTTTGTTGGGATTCATGGTATTAAAAAGCACTGGGTTTTTCCTATTTACACTTTGAAAAACTGGCAATTTTTTTCTCAGCGCTAACTGGCATTTGTAAGCTAAATTAATTGGGGCTTCTCACTATGGCAACTTATTGCAGGTTATTATGTGTGGTCTTCTTGGTATACCTCCTTCAAATGGTGTTATTCCTCAATCTCCAATGCATACAAAAAGTCTAGCTACATTGAAGCATCAGGTACTGATGGATTAGAATTTAGAAATTTCCACTTTTTGTTTCCAAAGATGCAAGCATGATGATAACTGAGCTACCCACATTACCATTATTAAGATACTTCTGGTATAGTTGGTCCGTGGTAGGTTGGTGAAGACAGCCAAGACAAGCATCAAACAAAACTCAAGCTTGGGAAAATTGTATGAGAGCATGCAAGAAACTTATCAGCAAATGCAGACCCCGTTGGTTTATCAGCCACCTCCAGCACTGGTAAACTAGATATATATTTCTTGTATATACTTTTCACAGTTTTGATTAGATTAGCACGGGGAAGGATTTGGACCCATTACATTGACTGTCATTAAAACAAACGAACTAAGTACCCAAAAAATAACTATACTTTTCACAGTTTACTAATAATTGAATTTTTAATTTTAATCTCTTTGAATGGCTTTGTGCTTTTCTTTAGGCTCTAAAACCATTTCAACAGACAACTCTTCAAATGAGTTCAGGATCTGGGAACATAGATGCCCCTGTTGATGAGTCAATTTTTGATCCAGAGAGGGACATTGATGAACTACTTCCTGTTGAAGTCAAAGAGCAGCGTTTGAGTAATTTTTTACAAGCAATGTTAGTGGGTGGATGTGTTGCAGCTATGCCCCTACTTAAAAAGATTCCTACTTCAGTGCTTTGGGGTTACTTTGCATTCATGGCCATAGAGAGCTTGCCTGGCAATCAATTCTGGGAAAGAATACTTTTCCTATTTACTGCACCAAGTCGAAGATACAAGTCTGGACTCTTTCATTTTCTAAATTCTACTGCAGATCTTGATTGTAGTCTTAATTTATTACAACCCAATTTGTGAAGCTCATCAATTTCCCCATGTTATGTTTTGATGACAGGGTGTTCCAACACCATCATGCTTCATTCCTTGAAACAGTGCCTTTCAAAGCTATTGCTTTTTTCACAGTGTTTCAGACCTGTTATCTGTTGGCCTGTTTTGGGATTACATGGATTCCCATTGCTGGAGTTCTCTTCCCACTGCTGATAATGCTCTTAGTTCCTGCAAGGCAATATCTTTTCCCCAAACTTTTCAAAACAGAGCATCTTCAAGAGTTGGATGCAGCAGAGTATGAGGAGGTCACAGGATTACCATATAACATTACAGTAAGTAATACTGTTATTAATCACATTTAAGCCTTTTCCAAATCATTACATTTTGTTTGCTTTGGTTCTATATCATTCTGATGATGGATCACGGAGTGTGATTCGAAATGTTGATCCAAAAAATTGAACACAATTTAATTCAGCAACAGCATTATTTATATCATAGATTATGGAAATCTCTTATCATTAGTTACAAACCAATTTTATTTTCATGATTCAAAATGTTGATCCAAAACCCTAAACACAATTTAATCGAGAAACAACATTTTCTCCTTGTGCTCTCTTTTTTCATCTTGATGATGGAAAGTGTGATCCGAAACTTTGATGCAAAAAAGCTCACACAATCAAATCCAAAAGCTCATACAGAAATACGAATGGATTGTAGATACTAATATTGAACATTATCCATATCTTAAATTTAATCTGTTATCATTAATTACAAACCATTTTTGCTTTCAGGGAGATGAAGTACAGGGAATGGGTTTTGCCAAGGCAGATAACGGTGAGATATTGGATGAGGTAATTACTCGAAGTAGAGGCGAGGTTAAACATGCTTGCAGTCCACGAATATCCAGTTCGAGTGAGGCAGGTGATGGCAAACTGATTTACAGTCCACACCTGCATAAATCCCGTGATGAACTGAAACTTGGAACAAGTCCACTAGCTGCTGATACCCTGCAAACCAGGAGCCCACGAATAAGTGAGCTGAGACAAACGTACAGCCCCACAATACACGGTCCAAGGGTTGGGGAATCAAGGCTATCTAATAGCCCATCTAATAGCCCAACGATGTCTAATTTTGGGAAGGATGCAACCTCACCTAGTTCTAGTGGCACTTGATTATCGAATGAGGGTAGTAGGACTTCTTTTGAAAAAAGTATGATGTTGTAAAATAAGCTGGTTTCCTTCTTTCAATTTTGTTTTAGCATTAAAGGGGTGGGTTTCAATTTTGTTTTAGCATTAAAGGGGTGGGTATAGTTGATGAAGATGATAGTATTTAGTTTGATTATGTCAATAATTAATATTTATATATTTTGGAGATTTGATTAGGTCAAGTTTGATCTTTTCGTGACTTTGATCAATTGGTTCCAATCATTTATGGTAGCATTGCTAAAAGAGAGTTTTTAATTTAGATGTATGTTCGATCATCATCTTGTAATCTATTTATAGAAAGGTAGAAATGTTGAATAATTTGCTTTTACTATTATACATATAACATTTGTTTTTAAGGAAATAGAGTAAATTGCATGAAATAAAATAAATCTTACAAAAATTGTGTATTTATTTATGTGTAATGAATGATAAACAGACAATATGATGGTTAGATCTAATAATCATATAAGTTGAGATTCATAAATGTAAACATAATATTAAGAATATTAGCGTAAAAATTATACTTCACCTAAGATAATGTTTATTTTATTTTAAGTCTAATCTTGCACTTACTTATTAAGTTAATGTAGGTTATTAAGAATATTTATTTCTTGTGTCTACATAATAATGATATGTGTGCACTTTGATTTAAGGTACTCAAGTTCCACCACTACCTCATCAATCTTTGATTGACTACAATTAAATGTCAAATTTGCTTTGTTTAAAAGGCCATCTCCATATTATTTATTTTGAATTAACTCACCTCCTATTTGCGAGTCATTAGGAATAAACTCATGGCCTCTTGGAAATGTTACTTCTTTTAGTTGTGCTTCTAAACAACCTATATATTTATTCTATACTAGTTGTTATTGACTCCATTATATTGAATACAAACTATTATTATTCTTCATTTAAAATTGTGATTAACTCAGACATTAAATCATATATTAATTTATTATTTTAAAAATATAACATGATATTAAATTATAATATAATAAAAATTTCTAACATATTCATGGTAGAACTACTCTAGATTTAGCATTATATTTAGAACAACCAAATTAAGAATCCAGTTTTATTTTATGCTTAGACATTTTATGTATCCATTGCTCTTTAAAAAACCTAAAAGCCAAGTTTGACTAGATATCTCTAAAAATAATTGCATTGACACACCACTAAAAACCTATGAATATTAATTTATATATATAAATATTAAAAAAAAAACACTCATTCATTAAAGGATAAGCATATAGTATATTCTACATTAACTCATCCATTAAAGGCTAAGTATATAGTATACTTCACATTTAGAGGGCAACATCTATGGAGGGATCATAATGCACCATTGATCAAATTTATTAATTAATTTTAAAAATTATAATTTTATTCCACTTCATTGGAACATGCTTATTAAAAACCTACATAAAAATCATCTATTGGGCCAATAGTCACCCACTTGTACACCTAATAGTTGAGAAAAAGTTAATAATTAATTAGAGTACTTGTACAACTTTATTGGTACCATAGCACCCAAGCCATTTGTGCATATGTATTTGATCAATAGTGCAAATTTTGTGGTGGTCAAAGTGGACGGATAATGGGGCAATAGAGCATATGTATTGGATGTCACCTCGAAATGACCACTTTTTGATTCTTGTGCATGGAATGAATCCTTCTACGTTCATTGTAACTACCCAAAAGCCAAAACAATAGCTATAAGCTCTTAAGTTACATGCAAATAAAACAAAAAAAATCATCAAAATCTAATGTATGCTTAGAAGTGTAGAGTGCACAAAATTAGCTATAACAACTATTGATACCATTTTCCTTAAATAATGCTTACATTTCACACAATGCCCATGGATATATTAATGACCTAAAACGAAATGATCATATACATATGCTTGCATTAATAATGAATAATTTAGATACATATCCCCTCATTTAGATTGAAGAGAATTTTGTTTCAAATGAATTGGAATAGTTTTCCTATACTATTTAAAAAATTATATTGACAATAAAGAGGGGTAAAAATTTATTCAAGATAGAAGGAAAAGAACATCAAAAGAAGGCAAACCACCCAACCAAGAGATGACTACAAAGGCTTACTGTGATCCACAAGTCGGTCCAACATATGAGACAATTTTGGAGAGAGTTGGCCGCTATGCCCAATAGACCAACCCTCCATAAAGTTAGAAGCCCATTTGGCAAGACAATCGACCACCCCATTCCATTCCCTGGGAATGTGAATGAAAGTGATTGACTCAAAAAGTTACACAATGAAAGAATCTGACGAATAATAGTTCGAAGTTTCCAAATAACACCCTCAAATTTTTTCTAATTTAACAAAGTCACCACTATCTGGGAATCACATTCAACTACAACTCATTGCTAGTGAAGAGAACAACAACGCTCCACCACAACCAAAATAGAAAGAGCCTCTGTATAATTATTCATGTGATCTCCTATATAGATAGAAAAAAGAAACTAGACTTGCCCAAAACTATCACGCCCCACACTACCAATGCCAACATGCCTCAGATTACCCCTAGAAGAACCCTCGATATTAATTTGAAAACATCATGAGGAGGAGAGTTCCAATGACTCTCTCTAGAAACCTTCCGTAAAGGATGACGACACCTATTTCTCATAACCAGTCGAGCCAACTGCATACCACGAACATGAGTATCCCCCTAGAGAGGGAAATTAAACTGGATTCATATAATAATCTCCCTAGGATTTGAGCCACTAGTAAGGTCGCACTTAACCGAAACAGTTTATCAAAGAGAGTATAGAATTTTCCACCACACATGTTGAACATCTAATTTAGCATCTTGGAAAATCCGACAATTCCTCTCCAGCCAGATGTGCCAAATAATAAAAGAGGGTCCCAAAGACCAAGAAACCTAGAGAAATGGGGTACGAATAAGATCTTGGAACCAAATGTCCCAAGATTCAGCAAGAGAAGAAACATGCCAATAGGGACAATTCCAACAATCCCACCAGGATTGCCAAATCTTCCTAGTGAAGGAGCACTGAAATAAAAGATGGGAGACAAACTCCTCACTATTACAACAAAGAAAACATATAGAAGGCCCACAAAAACCTTGCTTACACAAATTATCCCAAGTAAGACATTATTTTTGGACTAGTAGCCACATAAAGAAGTTACATTTAGGCCAAGAAAATCTATTCCACACATGCTTCCACCAAGACACCTCTTCACCTCCATAAGTCAGACAGATCAGATTCATGTAACCAACAACCATAGAATATTTCCCAGAAGAATCACTACCCCATGCTAAAGTATCCGGACACCACCAAGGAGTTTCACTCTCGCGAGGCAAGAATATAAGCCAATTCTCATCAAGAATCCTTTGAACCCCCAAGTGGCCACTCACCAAGATCCTTCCATCTATAACCAACAACCGACCCAAAATTTTGAATAGACTTATAATGCCCAACCACTTAGTCCAACTAGTAGCCACACTAATGTCATAAAGGGGTTGTAGATGAGGGAACATAGAAAAAATGGGGAGATTACCATCCCAAGAGTCCAGCCAGAAAAAGGGCCTCCAAAACCTATTTTGCAAATCCAAAAAAGCCTAGATTTAATAAGTTGGGCCCCAGTTTTCGGAGTATGCCAAATCATAGATCCCCTGCCCTCCAACTAGCAGTGAGGAACCTTCCAACTATTCATGGGACCAAAATACTTATATAAGTGAGGATACGCGCCCACACCTAATGTTGGTTGGTACACCACTGCCAATTGAGCTTAGTCGCAAGAACTTGGCTATGCAAGACTGCACACCAAAGGCCAAGACACCCTTCAGTTTTAGGCCGACAGAGATAATCCCACTTAACCAAGCTCCACTTAGAAGACTGCAGATTACCACTCCATAATAATTGATGAGACAAAGCATCAAATTCCTTAAATAAATACATAGGAGTAGCCTGAACAAAACCCCAACAAACAAGAAGAGTTTGAATCATAGATTAGAGGAGAGTAACAAGAGTAGCAATAGAGAGCCACCAGTGAGTCCAATGGTTGACCTTCTGACGCAACGTATCCAAAAAATCCTACCAAAAGGGTCTTAAATGTTTGCTAACATCTAGAAAAATCTCCAGATAGATGAAGGGGAAAGAACCAATTCTGAACCTCAAAATATTAGTAATTCTTCTCTGAATAGGTTCAAGAATATTGAAAAAGAAAATAGAAGACTTGTGATCATTCACCTGCTAGCTTGAAGAAGCTAAATAAACATCTAGAAAATTCCTTATAGACTCTACCTCTTGAATGCAAGAAACCCTAATAAGAGTAGTGTCATCCACAAACTACAAATGTTAAAGCTTAGGTAATCCAATGCCCCAATACCATCCCTAAATCAAACTTGAGAAACCCGAGATTTAAAGAATCTCCCTAGGCCCTCAACCATAATGATAAAGAGGTAAGGGGAAAGAGGACCACCTTGACACAAACCCCTAGAAGAACCAAATAACTATGATGGCTCACCATTGATAAGAAAAGAGAAAGAAGTAGAGGGCACACAACTCATAATCCAACTAACCCACTCCAAATTGTAACCAAAGGCCAAGAGAATCTGATGCAAAAATCTCCTCCTAACCCTATCATAATCTTTGGCCATATCCAATTTGATAAACATAAACCTCTCCATAGACATTGCCATGGAATGAATGGATTCAGAAGCAATAACAACCTCATCCAAAATTTGTCTGCCAGCCACAAAACCTGCCTGCTCATCAGAGATTAATGAAGGAAGCCAAATTTTAAGTCTTTTAGCAATCAATTTAGTGATAGTTTTATACACAACATTACAAAGAGAAATGGGCCTAAAAAGATCAAGTTGAGAAGAACCCTCCTTTTTGGGGATAAGAACTAGGAACGTAGAATTCAAGGCCCGAAACATCTGCTTGCTACTATGAGATTCTTCGACAACCGCTAGCAAATTAAACTTAACGATGTCCTAGAACTCTTGAAAAAATTCAATAGGAAAACCATTTGGGCCAGGATCTTTGCCTTTAGCCATACCCAGAACAACCTCTTCAAGTTATGACAAGGTCACTGGACGAATGAGAGACTCTTTCATCATATTAGTAACCAAAGGGGGAATACAAGCCAAAATCTGATTCTCCTCCACAAGAGGAGGGGGAACATCATCAAAGAAAAGGGTTGAATAAAAATGATATGCCTCACATGACATCACCTGAAGAGAGGTCAACTGGATGCCATCAGAGTTGACCCAGGAAGAAATAACACTCCTCTGCCGACGAGCTTGTACAGATTTATGGAAAAAAGTTGTATTATGGTCACCTTCCTGAAGCCAATCAATCTGAGCTTTTTGCTTCCAAAATATCTCCTCTCAAAGCTCCCATTCCTCCAAATCCTTCAAGGCTCATGATTCAACATTGCCCAACACTTTATTGAAACCAGAATCTCGGATTTGGCAAGTAATAGTATCAAGGAACTCCTAAGGACTTCTTTCCGTTTGAGAAAGATTACCAAAACACAACTTGTTCCATATTTTGAGTTGGTATTTCACAAACTATAGATTCTTAACAAAAGTATACATAGCCATACCATAGGCAGGGCCCCCATCATGCCAACACTAAGCCATGAGATCATGAAGAGAATCCTCACAAAGCCACATGAGTTGAAACTTAAAAGGAGGATTCTTATGACCATTGACATACCCAATTGAAAACTTGATAGGCCAATGATTAGAACCACGCCAGTCTAGGATCTCTAAACTAGAATGCACCCTATCCCCTACCCAGTAGCAAGAGACCGGAAATATGTCCAATCTCTCTTAAATAGTGTCCTTACCACACTATCGATTAGTCCAATTAAAGATCCCATTAGATGACTTGACATCAACTAAGCCAAGAAAATCCACATTATCCTAAAAAAGAACCTCTTCTCAAGGAAGCTCATGAAAAAGTTAAAATCACTAGCAAGAACCCAAGGAAGGTAAGGAGCACAAGACCGAACATACCTAAGATGTGACCAAAGTTGAGCTTTACCCTGGATATCAGTGGGAGAATAGACATTAGTAACCAAAATAATTTTCTCAGATTCTAGACTAGAGGTAGCCAAGGAAAGAGAAGACTGACTAGAGATCCACCAAAGACAAACAATCTTGTTTGGATCTCGAAAGAGAGTCAATCTGCTTGAACAACCTAAAGAACCAATACAATGGCATTGGCCATAACACTACACAATTGGAGCTCGTTGAGGCATAAGATCAACATAAAGATTAGTCTCTTGGATACAAAAAATATTTGGAGAATGAACACCCACCAAATCTTGAATATCTTTTTGGTGGGAGGGGCTATTCAACCCCCACACATTCCAAGAAATAATTATCATTTAAGAGAATGTGAAAAGTGGGAATCAATAGGTTGCACCAACCTAGACTCCACTAACAAATCCCCAACTGATTGAAGTTTCTCCTCATCCATTTTACGTCCCTCTTTAGAGGTTTCCACTAAACTTTTCTTATGAAGCTGCTAGAATAAACCCAAAACTTGAGAAGAACCCTTGCCCCTGCTTGATTTTGAAACCTTTTTGGCCAATCTACCAAAACAACATCATACTACAAGAAACCAGAGTTATTCAGATTGTGCACATTCTGACTAGAAGAAATTTCCCGGGGGGTTTGGGAGTCCAGAGATGTTGGGACATTGAAACTCACCCCCACTGGCATTCCCATACCCACTGCTCCAGAAGATACTTCCATCAGATTTCCTTCCTCTAATTCCAAAACCTCAAAACAATTAAAATCCTCTTGATTCTGCCTGTTCTTAAGGGGCCTCTTTTTTCCCCTTCCTTTAGTGTGAGGTTTGACTGGGACAAAACCATCCCTTGCAGAACCCTCTTTCGATACAGGAGCTTTACCTTTGTCTCCCTTATCACTCTCTACATGCAAGGGCTTAGATGATTACCAGCATTAGGTTGATTAAATCGAGGGTACTGACACTAAATATGGCCATATTCATGACAAAATCTACATCTGAAAGGAAGAAACTCATAGTCTAGTTGCTAAACCTAGGAAGTTGAGCCTAAACAAATCTCTAAAGAATTCGACAAAGGGTTATTTAAATCCACCTCAATACAAATATGAGAAAATGAAATTACCTTTTTTATCTAGCGTTTGTTGAGTAATTGCAGTCGACTTCCCAACTAACTCAGCAATCCAGCATTAAATATCCTCTCTCCAAAATTCCAACGGCAAGCTTGAGAGACTAATGCAAATTGGAACTCGTAAGGGCAAATCTTTAGCTGAATTAAAACCCATATGTCATGGTTTAATAAATAAGGCAACCCGATTATAAAAATAGGGCCCTCCCTCAAAAACTCGATTCCTATCTACCATACTAGAGAAAACAACCTTGAAGTAGTTGTTGGCTACTAACATGATCTCCATATCCCCCTCAACTTGCCAAGTCTGTCGAATCTAGGCTTCCGATGTGTATCCCAAGAAATTTGCGTATCAAGGCATGATTACTCCAATACACAACATCCTCCACAATAGATTTAGGAGGGATAACCAACACCATACAATCTTGGCATCACGATAGACAACCATTAACTTTCTTAAGCTTGGACCCCTCACCAACATAAAAAGGAGTTGACTGGTTTGCATGCACATTTGAAGAAGGGCCATTACACCTCCCAACACACTCATCAGAGACGAAGACATTGCCGCCTACTTCCTACAACAAACAACAAGAACCCACCCTCTATACCACCTAAAAGAACCACCTCTACACACCACACAAACCCCAAGCACTAAGACCCACACTTCGCACAAACCCTAAGCACTCAAACCCCACGAAAAATCCCCACCATGCCCAACACACCACTGATGACCCCACACAATACACAATACAGTCGGGAGGAAGAAAGAAGACGTGGCTAGGAACGAGCTCTAGCACGCGTAAACCCTCACCATCCTCCACTCGGTAGTCACTCCTCCAACCTAAAATGTGTTGAAAAATTTTATTAGTCTTTTTCCTCAATGTAGACTTAAATCATTTCTTTTATGCAAAATTCTTTTAATAATATTATAAAAAATTTGAATTCTTTAGATTTTTAAAAATAAATTTAAAATATGATTACTATTTACAATATTTATTAGACGAGTACTACAAATTGTGAAATTATTAGATTAATATTTTAGAAATATTAATATTGATATTTTGATTTCTCAGATGTTTTGTATCCTGAGAATGATAGAGATAAAAAGAACTAAAAAATAGTGCACACATGACTAAAAAATCAAGATGAAGACATACATGTGAGTACAAATAATTGCATTTAAACTATTACAATTGATATGAGATTTATTAATCATATAACCACCATATATCTTTGTTGGTGTACTAGATACTTTTTGGTCAATACATCGTCACTTGAATATACTCATATGTTTGCAAGCTATGAATGTCATACACTAAGGACTAAGATTTAAATGTCCATTTTAATATATTTAAAATAATTATTTATTTTATTTTATTTATAAATAATTGATTGATTATAGTTAAATCAATATAATTATATTTTTATCTTGAAAAATATAAAATTAATTACAAAATTAAAAGAAAACAATTAAAGATATTTACTTTCATTATATTTTCTTTACTATTTTATTTTACATTTTTGTTATAAAATATTTAATTACACTTGATAATTCTTAATAATTTTAAAGATAAATTTTTATTTTACATAAAATAGTTTAGATAATTGAAATAAAAATATTAAACAATTTTGTTTTGTTTTTACTAACCATTGATTTTAAAATTTGATCTTCCATAATTTCTTTTAATATGTAGAAATCTCATATCAAAAATTTTAAATTTTATATTAATTTGAATAACATTAAAAATCTTTATTATTATTATATTTAAACAAAATTATTATTAATTATTGTATTTCAAAATTTATATAAAACATTGATTAAAAAAATTTAAAACATCTTTAATAATATTTTACATTATTTATGATATCAAAAGATAATAAAAAATTTATATGAATTTTTTTTGAATTTTTCAGCTTTTTAATAGTTTTCATTTCATTTTTAACCTTTTTAGTTGGATTTTACTCATAACTTTCAATATAAAAGTTACAATTTAAACTTTAACATTCTAAATAAAAATTATTTTTTTAATCTTTTATTTTAGTATATTTTTAAGTTTTCAAATTTAATTTATTTAAAAATTGAACTATATATATGTTTAATTTAATAATAAAAAATTATTTATTTGTATTGAGTTTATTTTATAACTAATGTTGTTATTGTTTGTACTATCAATATTTTATTTGCTTGACCTTTTCAAATTCTAATTTAGATTATAAAATATGATTTTGCTAACTATTTTTAATATAATATTATAAACTTAAATTATATAATATAAAATATGCTTCATTTAATTTTTTAAAATTTTAATACAGTAATATTATATATTTAAATGTTATATATTTAATATTTATATACATTTATTTTTCAACTATATTTATTTAATATTTGAAATATTTAATATAATTTATGTAATTATTATATGCAATATTTTATATATTATATATTATTATATATAACTTCCTATATATGTATCTCCCATTCTCTCTCTCTCTCTCTCTCTCTCTCTCTCTCTCTCTCTCTCTCTCTCTCTCTCTCTCTCTCTCTCTCTCTCTCTCACTCTCTCTCTCTCTCTCTCTCTCTTTCTCTCTCTCTCTCTCTCACACACACACACACACACATGCACATACATGCACACACACACACAAAAAAAAAAAACAAAAAAAAAAACACACACTTTTTTTCCATCTCTTTCCCTCTCTCAAATATTCGTTCCATTTCCCCCCTCTCTCAAGTATTAACTCCATCTCTCCTACTCAATATCTCTATCTCTCGAACTCCCTCTTTCTCCTTTCTCTCTCTTTCTATCCATCCATCTCTCTCTCTCTCTCTCTCTCTCTCTCTCTCTCTCTCTCTCTCTCTCTCTCTCTCTCTCTCTCTATTTATCTATCTATCTCCCTCTCACTCCTCTCTAAATATCTCTTTTTATCATATCTCTTGCTACATCCATCTCTCCTACTCCCTATATTTTTCTCTATCCCTTTATATCTCTCGATAACACCCTCTATCCATATGTCTCCCTCTCCCTCCCCTACTCTCTTTATATATTTTGATCTCTCTCTCTCCTCCTCTTCATATCTCTCCCCCTCTCCTCTATCTCTCTACCTATATCTCTTCCTTTCTCTCCTTTTCTATCTCTTCCCATCTATCCCCACCTCCCTATCGTCTATATGTATCTCTATATCTAAGTCTCTCCCCCTTTATCTTCACATATATCTCTATCTCTATCTTTCTCTTCACATATATCTATATATGTCACTCTTTCTTTCTCCCTCTCTCCCTCTTTCAATGTCTATTTTTATATCTCTACTTATATTTTTTTGTTTGTCACTCTATTTGTCTCTATATCTCTCTATCCATTTCCCTCTCCTTCTACATCTCCTTAAATATCTATGTCTTTATCACTCTATCTCACCATCTATATCTCTACTTATCTCCCACTCTTTCTCCTTCTATATCTCTAGATCTCTATCCCTTTATTTTTCTTCTATCTTGGTCTCTTCCTCCATCTCCCCTATCTCTTTATATATTTCTCTCCCTCTTCTTCTCCCCCTCTATCTTCATTGATCTATCACTATCTCCCTAGATCCCATCCTCTATCTCTAGACATGTCTCCTTTATCCATCCATATCTCTCCCTCTCTGTACCTCTCCCTCTTCTTAAACCTTTATATCTACATCTATTTGCCTCTCAATCTCTATCTCTCCATATTTTGTCGTCCATCTCTCCTATCTCTATTATGTTATCTCTCCATCTCTCTCTACCCTTATATCTCTCCCTCTCTCTCCCTCTCTCTTTATATCAATTTCTATCTCTATCTTTATCTTTTTATTTCTCCCACTCTCACTTTCTCCCTCTATCTATATTTATATTTTCCATCTCTCTCTCTCTCTCTCTCTCTCTCTCTCTCCTCTTTTTGTATCTTTATCCCCATCTCTCTCTCTATATATATCCCACTATTTCTCTCTCCCTCTCCATATCTATTTATTTATCTCTACTTATCTTTGTTTGTCTCTCCTTCTTTCTCTCTCTCCCCTATCTATGTCTCCTTATATATCTATGTCTCCCTATCTATGTTTTACCCTTGGTGTCTTCATCCCAAGGTCCTTGTGTCCTCTGATCCACCACTTCCTGCAGTTTATCCCTTATCTCGCTCATAGCTTCTTCAAGGAGTCTATTCTTCTCCTTCTGTTCTTCCACCTCTCTAGCCAGCTCTACATTAGTGACCATTCTACTCTCCACTACTAATTCACCAGTATATAGAGACATACACAGTCCAACAAGTCTTTTACTTGCTCTGATACCAATCTGATGGGTTGGTGCTTGGGATGACTAGCCTAGTCTATGCTCCTGGATCCTTCCCTGGGATCTCCTAGTGTTCTCTCCACACCCTAGGGTCTCTAGGACTTCCCTTGCTTGAGAAATCCCCTGACCTTGCCAAATCCACCCACAATTGAGTTTCTATGCTCCTCCTAAGGTCTCACCTACTCATGAGACTCAAATCCCCTTACTATGGCTAATAAGGGCTAAGGCTTGTTCCACACCTTCCAAGGTCTTAGCAATGTTAAATCAGGTCTTAAACCATGTTTTACATCCCTCCTTGTGCCCCCAAGAAGTTTCTACCTTCATCCTTTCTACCGATTTCACTATTTTGTGTTTTTGCTTACAAAACGGGCTACAAGGATTAGGACCAATTAGGCCTCCTACCCTGTCCTTTAGGGCTTTCTCTCACAAATGATGCATACACAACCCAAACTCCCAAAATAGACTACCATTCAATTGGCAAGGGCTCAAGAATTTTCTAGGTTTTGGGCCTCTAAGTGGTCGTACAGTGCCTTGGGCAAATTTTGGGGTTTTAAAGGGTTTTGTGAGGGTTTTGTGGTCTACCTAGGTCACAGTGAGTATTTTGTGTTCTAGCCACTTTGTCTGGATTGGTGGAAGCTTCTCCTTCACACCAATGATGCTTCAAACACTCCTCTACACCTCCTCCAAAATGTGTATTTTCCTCTATCCAACCTTGCTCTCCAAGACCTCTACAATTTAACCTCTCCTAGCCGGGCACTGTTGAGTCTCGCCTAGGATTGGGTCTCTTGATGGCCTCCCTACATTTTCAAGGGCCCTGATTGTTTTGCAGTATGGTACAAGGTCTGCACTCTCATTCCCCATGCTTTCATGGTCGTTCCACAATGGGGAATGGAGTTATGCAGCCATTTACACAATCCTGTCCAAAACTGAACAGAAAAAAGACAGTTTTCAAAATATTTACAAACACTCACAACCTGCAAATAAAAAACCTAATCTAATTGCTCAAAATGAAATTATTTACATGATGAAATACACTCCACATTGGTTTGGACGTATCTCAATCCATTAACTTTCTTGGTTCCTTCATTCAAACTGACTGGTAATAGTTTTACAGTCTCAGTCTCGTCTTTTTGCTTAGCCATACAATATTTGACATCCAACCCATTAATTTAGGGTTTGAAAATACTTATACCACCCATACCTTAGTCAGTGTGCCAAAATTAGGGCTCTCCACGCACAACAAGGGTCTATGACCATTTTGGGTGGAAAAGTTGCTTGACAACTTTTAAAAGTTGTCATGCAACTTTTGCATCTTTTGAGCAACTTTGCCATTGTTGCTTTTCATGACTCCTAAGCCTATTTTGGGCTATCCTAAGGACATCAATATGCCAATAAGGCCTAACACACATTCCAGGAACACTCAACCTCTCCTGCACTAGAAATCACAACAAAACACTAAGGACCTAAAACTAGGACCTAGTCTAGCACACATGAGCTCATGGCTCTTATTCAGGTACAATGGCTTCTAAAGAAGCATAACACCAACAAAACAAGAAAGAGGGAGAGATTGAAAAGGTTCTCCTACACCAGCTTGGTCGTAGCATGCAATACTGGATTTTTGGAAATATTTATTGCACTAGTATTATCACAAAATATACTCACCGGTTCTGATATAATCACTTTGAAGCCATTCAGTACATACTTCATCTAGATTTCCTGAGTGCAGTTTATAAATGCTGCCACATACTCTGCTTCAGCTATAGACTAGGAAATATAGCTATGCTTCTTGCTCGTCCATGAGACTAGTCTTCCACCAAGGAAGAATGCTCCACCAGTTGTGCTCTTCTAGTCATCCACATTACCTGCCCAATCTGCATCGGTAAACACTTTGAGATCAAAGTCTCCATTGTATGGATACCACAATCCATAATCAACTGTCCCTTTCAGGTATCTAAGAATCCTCTTTACCGCTACCAAGTGGGATTCTCTTGGACTCTTCTAAAAACGAGCCACTATGCCCACTGCATGAGCAATATCCGGTCTATTGTGCACCACATAGTGCAACTTACCGATTATTGACCGATACTCTTTCTCATCCACCAACGTTGTATCATCCTCCTTTGTTAGTTTGCAGTCGCACCATCGACGTTACAACCAGTTTGTTCTCCTCCATGCCAAAGGTCTTCAATACCTTTTTGATATACTTAGACTGGGTAATGAAGATACCCTCTTTCATCTGCTAAATCTGTAGACCAATGAAAATATTTCTCTCCAATCAGAGACATCTCAAACTCCTTTTTCATCTCATCTACAAATGCATGACTCATATCATCATCTCCACCAAAGATTATATCATCTACAAATGCTTCGCATATCAGAATTTGACCACCTTCAGATTTTAGGTAGATGCTATTGTCCTCACTTGTTCTTTGAAATCCTATCTTCACAAGATGAGAGTGTAACCGTTTGTACCATGCCCTTGGTGCCTGTTTCAATCCATATAGGGCCTTGTGTAATCTGCACACCATTTCACTATCTTTTGACAAAGCAAACCCATCTAGTTGCTCAATATACACTTCTTCCTCCATTATTCCATTCAAGAAGGCAAACTTCACATCCATTTGGTATACCTTAAATCCATTGAATGTTGCAAATGCAAGTAGCGTTTCAGACACCTTCTAGTCTAGCCACTAGGGCAAAGGTTTCTCCATAGTCTTCTCCTTCTTCCTGGGCATATCCCTTGCATACAAGTCTTGCCTTGTTCCTTCCCACTATGCCTTCTTCATTCAACTTATTCTTGAAGACCCATTTGGTACCTATGACATTCTTGTGTTTCAGTCTAGGTACCAAGGACCATTTTGCATTCTTCTCTATCGGGTCCAAGTCCTCTTCCTCTCTAGTGGTTTTAGTCTCAAATTCTAAAATCATGCAAGAATTTTCTTTCACCTTTCTCCTTGTAAGTATTCCTGGATCTTTATCTCCTACGATCTGCTTTGGATCATGATGTAGTCTTACATACCTAGGAATGACCGTAGCAGGCTCCACTTGCTTTTCCTCTTCTTTTTCCGCTTCATCTTCTTCTTCACCCATTGAAGCTTCTACCGGTATAGAAACACTAAGGTCTTTGTAGTGTTTGTCACTTGTTTCTTTCTTAACCAGTTCCTAGAAGGCTAAACCTGGTTCATCTTCCATTTGCTTGCTGTTGATTTCCTTAGGCTTCTTAGGGGATTCATCAACCTTAACATTGATACTCTCAACAATCTTCCGAGTCTTGCTATTGTAGCACTTGAGAGATTTGCTTTTAGTGGAATATCCCAGAAATATTCCTTCATCACACTTAGCATCAAACCTCTCCTGATATAGCATTTAATCCCAAACACTTTGAAATAACTCACATTGGGAGTTCTCTTGTTCCAGTACTCATAGGGGGTTTTGTATTTACCTTTCTTAATGACTACCCGGTTCATGGTATAGACTGCAATGCTCACTTCTTCTCTCCAAAATGTGTGAGTGACATTTCCTTGGATCAACATAGTTATGGCCGCTTCAACCACAGTCCTGTTGTTTCTTTTTGCTATGCCATTCTGTTGTGGTGTCCTTGGGGCAGACAATTGCCTCTTAATCCCATTCTCCTCACAGTACTTATTGAATTCATCAAAAGTGAATTCACCTCCCTGATCGATCCTTAGGCATTTTATCCTTCTACCACTCTCCTTCTCCACCAATGCCCTAAAGGCTTTGAACTTTCCAAATGTCTCATATTTGTCTTTCAATAATGCGAACCACATCATTCTTGAGCAATCATTAGTAAGAATCATGAAGTACCAATCTCCCTAAATGCTTCTAGTTTTCATCAGACCACACAGATCAGTGTGCACTAGATGAAGTAAGTTCTCTACAGAAAAAGACTTACCTTTGAATGTTGAGGAAGACATCTTCCCAAGTTGGCATTCTCTGCACAAGGCATTCTCCAGTTTGTTCAGCAAAGACAATCCTCTTACTGCCTTGATCTTACTAGCCTTTACAATATTGTCAAAATTTATATGACAAAGTCTCTTATGCCATATCCAACTGTCATCAAATTTTGGCATCAGGCACTAACTAATCTTGTCATTCAACTGAAATAGGTTTTCTCTGGTCTACTTACCAGTGGCAATAAGTTCACCACCCTTTCCAATTATTCTATAGACTCCACCTTTGAATTCCAGTATGAGTCCTTTGTCGTTCAGTTGAGCAACACTCAAAATATTATGCTTAAGACCTTCCACCCAGTAGACACCATCCACACTGCTCTTTCCATTTAGTGAGATGGATCCTTTTCCTTTCACCATGCAAGGTGCATTGTTACCAAGCCAGACAACACCACCATCATATTCTTCAAGAGACAGAAACTTTCTCCGGTCACAGGTCATGTGGTGAGAACACCCGCTATCAATGATCCACTTGTTAGAGTTGTCAATATGTGAGACAAGGGCTTTCTGGTCAGACAACTCTTCCTTGACAACCACAAACACCATGTCCTCATTCTCTTCATCCTCAGATTCCTCATCGGCAACACCTCCATCCACTGCAACAAGATAATTTCTCCTACCTACTCCTTTATACTTCCTAAACCTCTCCGGTTTATCCTTATTGCCATTGTTAGGACAGTTAACAGCTATATGTCCTATCTTATTGTAGGGAAAACACTTCAGAGGAAGCTTACCTCTGTATTTTCCAATGCCTTTTGGAAGTCTCTTGGCAAGAAGAGCTTCAAACTCCATCAGAATCTGCTCATCGTCCATATCTCTTCTTGGCCTGGATTCATAACTGGTAGTGACCTCTTTTCCTTTCCTGGTCGGTGCAGAGGAAGCAGACGCTCTAAAGGCTAACTCGGTCTTCTGAACACTACCATCATAGCCATTCAATTCATATCCAGCCAACTTTGCAATAATAGAGTCTAAAGATACCTTGGTTTTATCGATAGACCTTAGCTCCTGAATAACGACAACCTTGATTGCATAGACTAGTAAAAGTGATCTCAGAACTTTACTAACAATAGTGGCATCATCAATTGTTCCACTAGTTCTCTTGATCTCTCCAACCACTATCTTGATTCTTATGCTATACTGCTGAATGGTCTCTCCTTCAACCATCCTCATATCTTTAAACTTTCCTCCAAGGTTTTCTTCCTTAGCCTACTTGACATGTTCATCACCGTCATAAATGGATTCTATTTTGTCCCATACTTCTTTCGGATTGTCCTTATCTTGTACATCAAGGAACTCTACATCGGATAAGCTGCTAATAAGGGCTTCCATGACTTGCCCATTTTCTTGTATCTCTCTTTTCTGATCATCGGTTAGAGTGCCAGAGGGGATTACATAGGCATTCTCAACATAGTTCTAGTGTTGTGCACCCAAACTCTTGATATATATCTTCATCCCGTCCTTCCATATTTTAAAGTTGTCCCTGTTGAAATTATGACCTTCCCTCTTCATCATTAAAACATGATCTTTTGCCTCAAGCGGTTAAGCTTAAATCACCGAGGACCTGGATGTGCTCTGATACCAATTGATGAATAATGATTAACTACTAAGGTCCTAACCAGTATTGAGATGGGGGGGGTGGGGTGAATCAGTACACACAAAAAAAACTGCTTCAACACTTTGTCATATCAAAACACAGCTGACCGGTTGTCTGAATCATTGAACTTAACCATATCTATACCGATTAAACAAAAATAGTTCAGACAAAATTCAATAGATCTCAAACCTTGATAACTACTTCACTGATATAATCATGGATGAGTTGTACCAAGAATACCACAACCATTTAACAATGCATGCATATCTAACTTAAAATCAAAACCACACAATCATCACATGAAAATCTCACAACCCATAACACATAGATTTTTCATGTGGAAACTGTAAAGCGGAAAAATCGCGATCGAACCCTAGTTGTTTTCCCCTCTTCCGACTCCGAGGAGAGAGAAGGGAGGTTCGCTAGGATTTGATGGTTTTTCACTTAGGGGAGAGACTTTACATTGAAAAGAGGGGTTGAAACTCATAAGATCCAATCCCACGCAATGCAAGATTGGATGCTAAATGAATTTCAAGGGTTAGGAAAGCAAGGCTACCCTCTTTTGTAAAGAATGTTGTTAAGGAAATTAAGCTAAGCATGCATAGAAAGTCATAAAGATTCACTTATAAACTAAGTTCGGGTTATAGGATGAAGCTGCGGACCTGGAATTAGCAGTAAAATGTCGATACGGCGCTGTCCTGCAAATTTGAGCAAAAGTTGTCGGGACGATGGCGCCCGGCACCACGGTCCTCCGAAAAATCCGCGAAACGAAGGGGGATCTGTTCGTCTCTGCACAAGGATTCCAGATCTTCAATTTCAGCCGCGTACCTGCAACCTACACACAGAAAAGCGAAGATGATTGGGGGGTTAGGGATTGGGGGTTTGCCTTTAGGTCAAACCCCGGTTTTGGAATTAACCAAGAAATGAGCAAGAGCTGTAAATGTAAATGACTGTAAAACAAGTACTAATACCTTGTTCTAAGGATGTTGGTATCCTTATGTGCGAAGGTTTAGATGTTGTATGTTGTATGTTGTATGTTGTAGCATGTAGTATGTGATCTCCTCTTCAATGGTTGAATCCTTGTCTTGAATGCAACACTTAGCCTTGAATGGAGACTTGAAATGATCAATTGCTTGAAAGAATGCTTGAATGCTTGAATGCTTGAGTATAATTTCCACGCTTTTTCCATCATATCGAATGAAAGAGGAAAATGTCATTTATATACTTGTCATTTAGGGCTGATAGACTGATTTTCCCGACCTTAGGCCGACCAGGGAAAGTTAATTTCCAAATTGCAAACAAAAAGACCCAAGCCCCTTAGGAGACCGGGCCCAAAATAGGACCCAGGGACTAGGGCGCTGGGCACCATGGTCCTGGGGACCAGGGCGCTGGGCACCCTGGTCCTGAGGGACCAGGGCGCTGGGCGCTCTGGTCCCACCTCCCGGGACAGCAGGGTGCAAGGAGGTTCAGGCCAAGGTGCTTGAAAAATGCAGTTTTCAGTGTCGTGAGCAAGTTTCAGGGTCTCCATTCAGGTTGCATGTTGCGTCGCCATCGTGAAGACCGAATTGCAGTCGAAATTGCAAGTGTCACAATTTTAGGACGCTACATTTAGCCCCCACTTTAGCGGGAGTATGTATGCTCATACTTCCAGTAAAGTACAAGGAAACAACATTGAAAGACTTTCACCACGTCAAGGAGGCAAAATACACCGAGCCCCCAGTGGACTAAGGATCTCACGACTTCGATTGACAAAGTAAAAGGGAAGATCACGAGGAAGAACCATGACTGTCAGTAGTAAGGTTCCCTCACTATGAGTCATGCAAGAAAGATATCAAAAATTTTCAAGGCAAGGCTAAATTTGCTAAGAAATTTTCAAGTATCTTGAAAAGATATGAACGGGATGTATGCCCCCCTACGTTAAAGCGATCGCACACGCCTCACCGGGGGTGATTGTTTTAACGTGGTGATACACATAAGAAATGAGAAAGGAGCACGTTATCGCAAGGATTTAGCCCCCAAGTGTGAGATAAACCCAAGGATAATAGACACAAAACACAAAGCACGAGGTGACTTCGCTTTCCTCGGGGTCAGTATGCTGTATGATAAATCATGTATATATCATATGTATGTATGCCTAATTGTTCTTCATTCCCCAATCAAGGAAGGTCACCTAGAAGAAGGGAACACATGTGTCTTTTGAGTCAACATGAGAGAGACCGAGAGATCTCAATGCTTTGCATCGTCCTCAAGTAGACAACACTAAGGACAACAAATAGAAGAATGAGAATAACATATAGAAGAAGTAACAAAAGAGAGGGGGAGAGAATCTGCTATGCTAATGTAACTAGTCTAGCACGTCATCTACCCCCCGATCTTGCTGATCAATGTTTCGGGAAGGCAGGGAACACGCTAGAGGAGGAACATCCAACACAGCAGATGGAGCTATCACAAGATCCAAACAAGGGCTATGTTCATGTTCCGAGCCACATTGTTCTTGTCTAGGAGCTAGGATAAGTGCTTTAGAAAATTCGTTAGATAAATGGTTATCAACATCAACAAGTTCATATTCACTATCAGAAGCAAGAGGAGTAACATTTTCATCTATATCATCATCAAGATTTATAAAAATAGGATCTTTAACTCGCACAGGATCAAGACCATCATGCATCTTATGTTTAGGAGATTTAGGCTCAATGTCCGGCTGAGGAGAAAATGGAATAATGCTTGTTGAAGGTGTTTTTGGAGATTGCAAAGTTTGAGAAGCAACTGCCTGAGCCCTAAGACGACGCTTTCGTCGGCGTTCACGTGCAGAACGATTTCGTCTAGTCTTAGTAGGAAGTGGAGAAGATTGAGGAGGAGGAATGTTCTCATCCTTAGCACTTGGGTGTTTAGGTTGTGGTCTCTTAGGCTGGATAATAGGAGAAGAAGAAGGTCTCTTCTCTCTATAAAAAGAAGGAGGAGGAACTGCTCCATACAAAGGAGGAATTTTTGGTTTAGGGAGAAGACCAAGTCCATCATGACGAGGAGGTATAGGTCTACTCTTAGGAAGTTTATTAGGTATAGACATAGTCACATCCATAGGGATGGGTTGGGAATCTTCTTGAGGAAAGACATTAGTTTTATCTTTCAAAGGAAGAACTTCCTTCTCAAGAATGATAGGAATGTCAAGTTTAGGTGTTCTAGGTTCACTTAGAGATAAGATCATATCTGTTTTCCACTTTTGATAAGATTTGAAAAGATGATCACTTCGCGGAGGAAGAGATTGGAATTGTTTAGGCCAAAAGTAATCAAGAGGAACACTAGAGGTTCTTTCAGCTGGTTTAAAGAGACTATGATTGACAGTAACAACTTCACCATTGTGGGGAAATTTCAAACACTTATGAATAGGAGAAGCAATAGCTTTCATGGAAGATAGCCAAGGATAGCCAAGCTTCACACAAAATTGTTCGGAAGATGGAATAATAGCAAAGTTCACATCAAGAGATTTGTTATGGACCTCAATAGGCAATGTAATAGAACCAATTGCAGGAGAAGAAAATGCATCAAATAATTTCACAATCACATCTGTTTTGTCATAGATCACTTAATTCAATTGCAAAGTAAAAAGAAATTCTTCAGTAATAACATTAACCATGCACGAAGGATCAATAAGCACTCCACGGCAAGGTGTATTCTTGACTTTTGCAACTATGTATAAAGGACCATCAGGTGCCCTAATGGTTTCGCTAGAATCAAATGTGATGGAAGGTTCTTCAGGGATTTCTTGTTGCTCTACAAAGTTAATCACATTCGGAGTCATAGACACAAGACCATCAGATGAGAGAGAGGAATCATTAGTCTCAATCGCATTAGAGGTATGAGAAGGCAATGGATCAGTGAAAATCTGAAGATTTTGATTAGGAGGAGCTATAGATGTGTTGCCTTTATCATTCACTCCAGAAACAGAAATAGTATTATTATCAATCAAATCTTGAATTTTACCCTTTAAAGAAAAACATTTTTCAGTATCATGCCCAGGCTGACGATGAAATTGACAAAAGGCTTTGTTATCAAAATAAGGTGAAGTAATCTTTGCAGGATCAATTTGTCTTATAGGAGGAAGAGTAAGCACATTTTGTTCCAATAACTTATTCATAATACTATGCAATGATTCATTCAAAGGAGTATACTTTCTTTCTTTCTTGAAAAATTTAGAAATAGGAGGCACACCTGATGCTGCATTCACATTGTTGTTGATGATGTTTTCATTGAATTTGATGGAATCTCTGTTCGGTTTAAACTTCCCAAATGGTTGTTGACTGCTATCACCCTTATCACTCGGAGCCATAGGATGTGATTGTTCCATTTGACTCACAGTCAGTTGATAATTGTGAAGAGTTGCACACAACTGTTGGAAAGAAGTAAACTCAGAAAACAAAAGTTTGTCTCGAATATCTTTTTGTAAATTAGAAATAAAGATTCTTTGAATATCATTGTCAGGCACTAGAAAAGAAATTTGAGCATACAAATGCTTATATCTACCAATGAAATCAGTCACTTTTTCTTTAACACCTTGTTTACAATGCATTAAATCAATCAAAGTAACTTTAGGACTTATATTGTTTTGAAATTGTTGAATGAAAGCATTTGCAAGTTGTTCAAAAGAAGTAATAGAATAAGAAGGCAACGAGCAATACCATTGTAGGGCTTTGTCTCTTAGTGTTCTAGTAAACAGTTTTGCAAGCAACCTTTGGTCATAAGCAAAATTAGTACAAATTGTTTGAAAAGTCTTAACATGTGTTAGAGGATCTCCCTTACCATTATAAAGTTCCAAATGCGGGATTTCGACATGTTTAGGAGGGATAGCTCGGACAATGTCAAGAGAAAGTGGGCTCGCAACGTCAAATGTGGGCACACTAAACTTAGATTGATTCATAGAGGCAATTTGTTGCTGTAAAGAAGAGACAGTTTGTGCTAGATTGTTAATGGTCGCTTCAGTCGAAGAGTTCATATTGGATGTGTTAGATTGAGATGGAGGTGTTATGTTATTGAAAGAGGGTAAAGAGTAAGGTGGTGGGACTCTATGATAATTAGTCATAGGAGATGATTGGGCAGGAGGAACACTACAAGGAGGGATGGAATGGTTAAATGAATTGCCCCCTTGCGTCATGTTCATTTGCGGAGATGTAATAGGCACACTCATTGAAGGAATGAATGAAGAAGTCGGATTTAATGAAGGAAGAGGGTTAATTGAAGAAGAAGGGTTGCCCCCATGACTGGTGATCATAGGAGGAATGTCTTGTGTAGAGGTAGCCATGATGTTTGATGTAAAGGTAGGTGTACTAGCAATAGAAGTCATCAAAGGAATAGAATGATTGACTTGTGTAGGAGGTTGTGTATAACCTAAGGTTTCGGCACAACTCTTCATAGGCATCACATTCGAATCCACAATGTGTGCAATACCACGCAAAATATCAATTCCATTCTTATCACTTTGAAGCATACGTTTTAGACCCTCAATTAAAGGAAGAGCTTGACTATCAGGGTATTCTTGAGACATCCATTGTCGAAAATCGTCAAATTGGTTATCCAATTTTGAAAGTTGTTCTACAGAAACCTCATGGAGAGCTTCTTCATCATTAGGAGGATTAGAGGAATTACCCATGTCCTCGTTAAAAAGGCCATTCAAATTAGGTTCCATCTCCTCAGTAGTTAAACCTCGGAAAGACTTAATTCTATGGCTTCATCTAACGGGAATAGTGTAAGTAGGGCTTATTGTTGTAAAACTCATGCACTAGAGAAGGAGAGAAAATTTTGAATTTAGAGGTAGCAATTTTTAGTAAGATCAACCAATTTTCTGGATTTAAGCTGTTAAATGCAATCACAACAGTCTCCCGAAATTTCGGAAAAAATGTCCGGGACCGTGGCGCCCGGAGTGCAACACGGTCCCTGCAACTTTTTTCGAAATTTGCAGGGATGAAAGGTATGATGATTTTAGAGCTAATCTGAAAAAATTGAGTGATTTTACGATCTGTAGATAGGCCAAATTAAAGTTGTAATCTCAAAATTGAACCCTATCAAGATTGTCGAAAAATGCAAAATTTGAATTTTGAAAAAGAGAGGGAAACTGAAATTTTGAATTTTATGATTTTAGAGGGAATGCCAAAAGCAATGCAAGTTTTGAATTTTGAAAATTGACTCAATTTCACGCAAAATTCAATTTTGAAAGCAGAAATCAAAGTTGTTGTAATTAAGCACTTAATTTCAAAAGTCACAAAATGCAAGAATTTGAATAAAGCACTGAAATTTTTAATGAATGATAACACACTTTTCAGATTTAGGACAGTAAGAACACAATTTTGACACAAAATTTTAATTTCAATGACTTTTGAATGATTAGAAGCCTTAGACTAAGCAATCGCAAGACCAACTTTGACTGTAATTTTGAAAGTGTTATAATTGACAAAATCAGCCAAAATTCTGGATTTTAGCAGGAAAATACAGCAAGATCTCACTCTCGAAATTTTGGAAAAAATGTCAGGGACGATGGCGCTCGGAGTGCAACACGGTCCTCGCAACTTTTTTCCAAATTTTCAGGGATGAAGGATATTGTGATTTTATTGCAGAATCCAAAGTTACAGCTGATTTGGAGATGTTTTGATCAGTGAAATTGTCGGACAAAGGTTGAATTAAGAGGGTTTCAAAAATTAGGGTTTTGACATTTAACCACTTAATTTTCAGAATTAAAGCACAAATATGAATTGAAAATTTGTAATAGAAAGGCAGATCTTAAACAGGCATTAACATTTAGACATTTCGCAAGTTCAATTACTAAAAAGAAAATTTAGGGTTTTTATGTAATCACCTCTAAAATTTTGCAAAAGATCAAACATGGAAATGTAATCAATTTTTTCAGATCTAAGCATGAAAAATCAGAAAGGATGTTCATGTCGGGTTCACCAAAATGTAAAGCGGAAAAATCGCGATCGAACCCTAGTTGTTTTCCCCTCTTCCGACTCCGAGGAGAGAGAAGGGAGGTTCGCTAGGATTTAATGGTTTTTCACTTAGGGGAGAGACTTTACATTCAAAAGAGGGGTTGAAACTCATAAGATCCAATCCCACGCAATGCAAGATTGGATGCTAAATGAATTTCAAGGGTTAGGAAAGCAAGGCTACCCTCTTTTGTAAAGAATGTTGTTAAGGAAATTAAGCTAAGCATGCATAGAAAGTCATAAAGATTAGCTTATAAACTGAGTTCGGGTTATAGGATGAAGCTGCGGACCTGGAATTAGCAGTAAAATGTCGATACGGCGCTGTCCTGCAAATTTGAGCAAAAGTTGTCAGGACGATGGCGCCCGGTGCCACGGTCCTCCGAAAAATCCGCGAAACGAAGGGGGATCTGTTCGTCTCTGCACAAGGATTCCAGATCTTCAATTTCAGTCGCGTACCTGCAACCTACACACAGAAAAGCGAAGACGATTGGGGGGTTAGGGATTGGGGGTTTGCCTTTAGGTCAAACCCCGGTTTTGGAATTAACCAAGAAATGAGCAAGAGCTGTAAATGTAAATGACTGTAAAACAAGTACTAATACCTTGTTCTAAGGATGTTGGTATCCTTATGTGCAAAGGTTTAGATGTTGTATGTTGTATGTTGTATGTTGTAGCATGTAGTATGTGATCTCCTCTTCAATGGTTGAATCCTTGTCTTGAATGCAACACTTAGCCTTGAATGGAGACTTGAAATGATCAATTGCTTGAAAGAATGCTTTAATGCTTGAATGCTTGAGTATAATTTCCACGCTTTTTCCATCATATCGAATGAAAGAGGAAAATGTCATTTATATACTTGTCATTTAGGGCTGATAGACTGATTTTCCTGACCTTAGGCCGACCAGGGAAAGTTAATTTCCAAATTGCAAACAAAAAGACCCGAGCCCCTTAGGAGACCGGGCCCAAAATAGGACCCAGGGACCAGGGCGCTGGGCGCCATGGTCCTGGGGACCAGGGCGCTGGGCACCCTGGTCCTGAGGGACCAGGGCACTGGGCGCTCTGGTCCCACCTTCCAGGACAACAGGGTGCAAGGAGGTTCAGGCCAAGGTGCTTGAAAAATGCAGTTTTCAGTGTCGTGAGCAAGTTTCAGGGTCTCCATTCAGGTTGCATGTTGCGTCGCCATCATGAAGACCGAAATGCAGCCAAAATTGCAAGTGTCGCAATTTTAGGACGCTACAGAAACCCAAATGGGAAAAAACATGGTGGGAATAAATACTCACAAGCTGTTTGTGAACTCTTTTGAAGTTAGCTCTGTTAGGAGCCTAGTCCAGTTAAAGACTTTACAATGAAGGTCCTATTAGGAACTAATCCTGTTAGGGATCACTCGGTTAAGGGATGGCTATATACCTTGTTAAAGGTTGAAACCCTGTTAGGAGTTACCTCACTAGAGGATTTAAATAACTTAATAACCTTGAGCCACCTGGTTAGAGGATTTACAACAAAGCCTATTAAAGCTACCCGATCAAGAGATTTACCTTCTGTTGAAATGGTTAGAAGACAATAGGTAAAACACTGATCTGATAACAACACTTCTTGCTAAGGCAGATCCTTTTCAGTTCCTCTCTTTTGCAATCACACTCTGCAGATTCCTCACTTTGGTTCGGCAAGTATCAAATCTATAACACAGATATAAATACCACTTTTGCCAGCCACTATAATAACAAAACTCATTGACCTTATAGACAACAACTAGGTCGATAGCATAAACCCTAAACCCTAAATATTTCAAGTTTACACTTACAAGCGGTCCAATCCTAACTGTCCAAACACATTACATAGAATGAAATGATCTAAAATATATCTCAATACATTAGACATCGTCCAATCTTCACTGCATCTGAAAATCAATAACCCATCATGCGCTCTTCACACACCGCTAAGAAAAACTCTCATTCCCGAGGTAGGCATTTAATGCACTCAATCTTCACGTGCAAGAACCACAAAGAAATCCTTTATGTACACACAACTAACATGGTATCTTGATCCTTATCCTTATTCCTTAGCCAACTGGTCACAAAACATCATCGGTTGCACCGCACAAGCCAAACTGGTAACCCTAGAGATGAACTGAGACTACCAACCGGTAGTCACACTTAGTGAACCCTGACACTAGTCCACTCCGTCCCAGTTGACCATAACCTCTTCTGATCTTCATACTGGCTCATACTGGTTCACCTACTTGAGCACTTATTGACATCACTGACAACATACATTATCACCGCTTCATCATATGCCAACAGGTACTTTGTAGGAGAAGAAGGAACACAATTCTCCAAAGATTCATCTTTAGGAGGGAGATCTTTGAAAGAAGTGTCCATATTCCCTTTTTGCACCAATGTGCCCTCATTAATGAGATTAATGTTGGGAGAGGGTAAATCATAACTATGAATGAAAGGGAGAACTAAATTATCATCATATGCATGAAAGGGAACATCATGAACATCTTTAATGTAACTTGAAATTGAATTAGCAAAATAAGATAAGAACTCCATATGCACTTATGATCAAACAAGAAACTCATATGTCATTCAACCATAATAATGTTCACCCCATACATGAATAGAAAATTGAGTAAAGGAGGGAAAATGGAATTTGAAATTTGAATTTGAATTTGTGTTCGACCTTAGAGGGTGTTAAAATTGATAAAGTACGCCAATTTTTTGGATTTAAGTAGAAAAACACAAGCAATTCCGTCTCCTAAAATTTTGGGAAAAAAGCCGAGGACCGTGGCGAAAGTGCATACAGTTTGACCAAATTTTTTCAAAATTTTCAGGGATGGTAGGTATTATGATATTATTGTGGAATCCAAAAAAACAGCTGATTTGGAGATGTCTAGATTGGACAAATTTGCATTCAACGATTGAAAATAAAAAGATCTTAAAAATTAGGGTTTTATGATTTAACCACCGAATTTTTAGAATAAAGAGACAAATTTGAATTGCAATTTTGAAATAGAAATCAGATCTAAAACAAGTAATTAAAATTTTACACTTTACAAGCTTAATTTTGTCAAAATGAAAAATTAGGGTTTTTATGCAATTAACCTCTAAAATTTGTAAATAGATCAAACTTGGAAATGAAAATTTGAAATCCAAATTACAATTAATCTGATCTAATAATGAGAAATCAGAATTAATGTATAAGATGTCAGGTTCACCAAAATGTAAAGTGGAAAATTGGACCCTAGTGACTCCCCACCTAGGAGAGTGAAAGGAAGCCACTGGGATGATTTTCGCTTGGGAGAAACTTTACATTTAAAAGAGGGGCCCGAGTCCACTAGATCCAAATCCAAGGGAAACAAGGATGTGAATTCCAAGTGGATTGCAAGGGTTGAAGTGCGATTTACGCTCTTTTGTAAATGAGAAAGTTGACTTGTTGACTATGTCGAAAAGAGAGAGAAATGAGTGAAATGAAGAGCTACCAGTTTGGGATCACGCTGCAACTTCAGATCTGAGCTAATTAGACTGATACGGATCTGCCTTGCAAATCTAGAGAAAACTCGTCAGGACCATGGTGGGAACTTACATGGTCCTCCACAAAATCCACAAAACAAAAATGGTTCTTCCATCTCTGCAAATGAAGCCCAAACCTACAATTACAGTTGCGCACCTACAACCTACACACATAAAAGAGAGGAAAAGGGGTTGTGGGTAGGGGTTTGCCTCAATCAAACCCCGGTTGAGGAGTCAACCTTGAAAGAAAGTAATTGCAAATGCTTGTGTCATGGAAATGAGGACAAGGAAACAACAAAGTTCAATGTTAATAAGTTAGTTTCAACCATAAAACCAAAACAAAGAACTAAAAACCATTCCAAACATATCGAAAGAGATTTCAAAAATTATGAAAGAAGTTTAACAAAACAAAAGAAAGGAGAAGAGCCTCCCTAAGATGCTTCTCCCTTGGTTCTTCCCTCTCCAAGTCCTAAATGAGTGCAACTCTAAGCTTTTAGCACTAGCCATGGATGCCATATGGAGATTCAAGATGGTTGGATGTGATAAACAAATGCTATGCAAGTGCAGATAGTGATGCTATGAAAAAGCTCTATACTAATACCAGTATATCAACAATACTCTAATGCTTCCTCCTTTGCTTGAGGATAAGGGTTCTATTTACAGAAGAAATGGGGAAATGAAGGGTTAAGATTGAGCAATCTTAACAAGGGTTAGGATTGAAAGATATTCAATCCATGTGAGACTTTCAACCCAATCCCATGTTGACAAGTGTCACCATGAGGAGGCTTGAGAGGAGAGATAAGGAGCATTAAATGCTTGAGGAGACATGATGGTTACCCTAGGGGGTTGGGTTAGGGTTAGGGTTAGGTTAATGGATATTCCTTTTATCCAAGGGATAAATGAATGTGCAAGGGTTAAATGGTTACCTTAGTGAAAAAAATAAATGCTTTGAAGAGACCCATGAGTCAAAATGATGGTAAAGTTAGAGGAAAGTCTCTAACCAAAGGTAAAAGACGAGTTAACCATAAATGGTTATGTAAGAGCTTTTAATGGTTTGGAAGACTTTAGAGGTTAACCATTTGATGACATAAAGCCTTTAATGGTTATTGAAGACTTTGGAGGTTTTTGAGAAGTGACTTCCTTTTATTTAGGAATGTGACAATGATTAGGATAGGATTAGGCTAATTAGAAGAGCTAGAAGAATCTAGAAGGGATTTAGGTATGGAAGTGGATTTTGTAGGAGAATGCAAGTGGGAGGAATTTTGAGATTTTCAATTAAAATAAAATGATTTATTTCAATTAAATGGTGTAATTTGCATTTGGATAGATATTTAAATAAATATAAATTTATTTAAATGTGAATGTGAATTTTGGATTTTATTTAATAAATCTTAATTTATTTACATGAGAAAAAGGAAGATAAAGCATTAAATGCTTGAAAACTTTGAGGGAAACCATTAAAGGCTTAAGAAGACTCTAGAAAGAAGCATTTAAGTTTGAAGACTTTATGGGAAACCATTAAAGGTTTCAAGTGGGTGAGGATAAATAGGATTTTAAATAATTTATTTAAAATAGTTGTGCAACTTGCATTTGTAGGAAAATGCAAGTGGGTGGAGGATAAAGGTGATTTAAATAAATGTTAATTTATTTAAATGTGAGAGATGAGATTTTGGGGGATTTAAATAAATATTAATGTGAGAGAAGATTTAATTAAACAAATATGATTTATTTATTTAATTAATGGTTTGAATATGGTTAAGTGAATTAAATCAAATAAATTGAATAATTTATTTAATTAATAGGAGAAGAGGGTTAAGATGAATTCATTAAATATTAATTTAATTAATTATTGATTGATGGTTAAATAATCAAATAAATACTAAATATTCATTTAATTAAGTGGACAAATTTATGTGTCTACAACTTGAATGTAAACAATGGAAATGTATACCTTGTAGATCTGCAACTTGTTGATGATGATTGCTTTGTTTCTTGAATGCAATCACAAGTGTTGCATGGAATGGCATGTAACATGAAAAAACCCTAACACACATACATGCTTGCAGTTGAATGTTGAAATATTTCTCCAATGGATGAATGGAGAAGACTTGAATGCTTGAATGCTTGATGATGTATATCTTCACCTATGCTTTCTTATCATCCCTTCGCTTGAATTTCGCCTCCCATTCCTCCTTATGCGAATGAGAAAACCAACTCCCTTTTATACATGCCTCTTGAAGATTAATTCATCTCATAAAAGGCCGACATCGAGGAGATTTAGGATCTCAAAGTGCAAATGGGGTTGGGGGGACCTATCTTGGGGCCACCCTAAGAGGGTGGGATAGGGGCGCCACACCCCTGTCCTGCCCTATCTTGGGGCCCAGAGAGGGTCCTGAGGCTATCTCGGGGCTCAAACATGAAGGGGGCAAGGGGTGAAAATGCAAGAAGAAGTCTTGGTTGGGGAAGAAGATGTTGTCGCCGAGGTGAGGACCTAAAATATGGTTAAAATTGCAGGAGGTGCAATTTTATGACGCTATAATTAGCAATTATGGAAGACTGATTGGAAGGAAAATTGGATTGATGTCTAAGAAATTGAGAATTTGGAATATAATTGAAAAATGATCTTGTTGAGAGGCATGATCTCATCTTGATTTATACTTGTAGTACTTGCAACACATGTTCCCTTGTTGATAGATGCTCACTTGTTAATAGCTAAAGTAAGAAAAAAGACAGTGTTGCTAAGGAGCACTAAGAGGTTTGTCATGCAAGGATTAAAGCTCACGATTTCCTCGTTCCTTAGTTAAGCATCAAGATTTCAGATCCTCTCTCATATGGAGGAGATTGGATCATATTTTAATGTTGTAATTGTATTTTATTTTGTAAGTGTGAGCTTGAGTATGATTACAAGGTATTGTGTTAATATGTGTAATGTTGTTTTGGGTTTTAACTCTAATAGTGTTAAGGTCTTGCACATGATATCTTTTGGAAAAATAAATCATCTTTATAATTTGTGTTTCTAGGCCTTTATTTGACCCATTAAGCCTTTTAGGAAAATAAATTTAAGTCCCTAAGGGTATAGTATAGCTTTGGGGGTATTTTTAAAGTATTATATTGCTAAAATAACGAGTTTAACCCATTTTAAAATTGAACTAAAAATCATGCATGAATTTCGAAGGTGGTTAGAGAGGATAAGATTCCCCTCTCAACCAATTCTCTCCCACCTCTTGGGAGAGACCTCCCACCTCTTGTGAGAAGTCTCCCACCTCTTGGGAGAAAAAGATGTTGAGAGGGGAAACTTATCCTATCCAACCACCTTTGAAATTCGTGCATGGATTTTAACTCAATTTTAAAATGGGCCAAACTCATTATTTTAGCAATATAATACTTTAAAAATACCCCCAAACCTATACTATACCCTTAGGGACTTAAATTTATTTTCTCAATAGGCTTAATGGGTCAAATAAAGGCCTACAAACACAAATTATAACTTGATGAATTTTTTTCCACGAGATATGATGCACAAGACCTTAACACTATTAGATTTTAAACCCAAAACAACATTACACATATTAATACAATACCACAATCATACTCAAGCTCACACTTACAAAATAAAACACAGTCACAACATTAACATATGATCCAATCTCCTCCATATGAGAGAGGATCAGCTACACTAAGGAATCACATTAAGGAGTGAGAGCTCAACCTTGATTGCCCATTGGCATGTACTTGCACACCAACAACTGGCATCAATAATGTATCCATGGATCATATATGAAATGACAATATGAACTTGCAAGATAATAAACATCAGTTGCACTACATCTAAAAATTAATAATTATATCACATCACTAATCATCACATCATCTTGACCATAAAGAATTGCATCACAAAACATCGTCATTAGATATTGAACCTCATCATCAGAAGTAACTGAATAATATCTTCCACATATTTGTAAAACATCTAGAATAATCATTATAACATCATCACCTTAATTGAGCAACAAAGTCAAGCATATGGAAATAGATTGTAACCTCTCATCAATAAATAGACAATTGTTTATGATATACAATATAAATGTCAACATTAATTTCTAACATAATTACATACATTGAACATAGACATAAATCACATCAACCTCAACTCACCCAACTAGAATATTCAACATCACCATATAGCATAACTTTAACACAACTACTCCATACTTAACCATCTTAATATCCAATAACTCACTATATAGAGCCCAATAAATCATACAACATCATATCTATAGAAGAACTGTAAGTACACCTTAAAAATGTGAGCACTTAGATAGATCACATTAAAGCATGCATGTACAAATGAAACATAGAACTAGGTTAACAGGGTCACAATAGGGATGGCATCACAAGTTTATAATAGAAAAGTGGATGGAAATGAATGATGACGTAGGGAGACAATGAATGCTATTGATATTTAGTCAATTATCAATTGTTGGAGGCGAACGAGTAACTAACTGCATTGGAAAGGGTACTTTGAATCTACCCTAGGAATAATAAATATGGACTGTTAATTGTTGAAGGATTGATTATTGATACTTGAAATCTCCGACTAACAAACATAAAAACAAAAATTAAATAATATTAAAATTTACGATTTTTAACTCTACAATATTACAACCTAATTATATACACACTCCTATAATTTTTTATCACTTTTTACACCAAAAGACCACTCTTTTTTGTCAACTCCCACCTAGACTATTAAATTTTTACAATAACATACTTCTAATTTCACCTAAACAATGCTGATTCCCACCTAACTACTACACCATTATTCCAATAGCATAATTCCGATTTCACCTAAACACTACATGAGTAAACAGCATAACAATGTCAAATCCACTTAAAACATTACATGCCATGCCAACAGCCCAATTTAGGAGTAACCAGTCAATCAGGTTTCGTATCAAATTTTTCTATTCCCAAATTTAGCATGGTGCAAATTTAGGTCCATCTGCTGGGCTTAAAACGCATAATATTCCTCTCACCACCTGAATAATTGAAAGACATCCTCCACGACAAAGAAAAAGAGGAAGGCAGGCGTACAGTTTATTATCATATATACCACTAACAGGCTTTATATTAGATTTCCTTGGAAAAAAAGCTTGATTAAAGCACAAAAATGGTGAGTTTTTTAGTTCCATATTGCAGACTGTTCATTATTAGTTTGCCACTCAAAATGATATGATTGACCCAAAGAAAAAAGGAATGCCACCAAACAATTTTATAATCTAAAGCACAAACAAGCTTAACATTTGCCTGAAAAAAAAATTGATTGATTAACAAAACTGTGTATTTTTATTAGACTTTAAATGCTCTTATTTGTCTTCACTCGAATCGAAATGATTATCAAACAACGTGGGTCTTCATATATTTTATGATTCTCTCACCAGAGTTCAATGGACTTCCAGCTTAAGGAAAATCTTCTTTATATAGAGTAAGAGAGATTGCATATAGCTGGCTGTATAGTTTATTAGAATCTTGCTTGGACCTTTGCTTATAACTAGCTTTTGCATGTACCTTTAGCAATCAGCATAGTCTCTCTAGAATGTAGCTGAGATTCAGAACATTATGCTGTCTTTAGTGTCTTCTAAAGTTCTGTTTATTGCTTGAAATGCATTGATTCCATCTTTTACAATTTCACAAGTCAGAACTTCTGTAAGACCATATTGGGAATTTTTTCCCACCTCCATATATGGAGTTCAAACTCATGAAATGGTAGTTGTACATAATTGATCCCTCTAATGGTTGCACGTTACTTATCCCTTTAGCTCCTAGTGTCAAATGGTCCCAAATTGCAAATTTTTTCTTCAAATTATACCGTGCACAAGTTTTTAATCTACCTAACATGTTTCCTACATGCTAATTTTCATACGCTTTCCTTTTCCTGCAGTTGAAATTTGGGTACTACAAGTTAAAAGAAGGAATCTAGTGTTTCTCTTGGAGTTTCCCAAATTGTATCTGCCATGGAGGACGCTTTTGTGCCTTTCCAAGGGATCAAGAATGATCTCAAGGGACGGTTGTTATGTTACAAGCAAGACTGGACTGGTGGCTTCACTGCAGGATTCCGGTTAAGTATTCTATGTGAATGACAGTTATTTGATGATAAGGATTTTGGATTCCGGTTAAGTATTCTATTTGAATGACAGTTATTTGATGATAAAGGATTTTTTAATGATTAAGCTGATTTTTATGGTATGACACAGTTATCAGGATACGTTAGATGTTATATTGAAGTTTTATTGAAGTTTTGACTTCGATTTTTCAATGAAAACTGTTGTTAAATTCGTTTGAGGTGATGGTGCAGTGAACAGGCTGTAAACAATTGATGACAAATCAAAACTTCAATTATGTAGCATCCAGCCATCGATGTCATGATATATCCCCATAGCTCGATAGCCGTTTACTTCTTTTCCCCTATTGACAAATAATATTTTCCACTGTAACTTGAATGGCTTTGATAATTAAGGTGTATTTAAGATCATATGATGTAATTGAGAGGGACTGATAGATATCTTGGTGAACAAATAAATAAATAATCTTTAGAGAAATTTAATACATTGAAATGGGCAGTACTGTAGCTTTTAATGAAGAAGTGAACGATACATAAGAAAGAGAGAAAAATCTCTGTGAAATGTTTGGCTTAAAAGAGTTTTATGCAATCAATTTGGTGCCTTCAGTTTTTGCCTGCAGAAATATTGCTTAGTTCAAATTTCTAGATATGTCTCCCTATTGCTTAGTTCAAATTTCTAGATATGTCTGTCTCCCTCCTTTTATATGTCTTTTATCTTTATTTCTTCATATTTTTTCTTCCATCTCTTTATCTCTATTTCGTTCTCTCTATACAAAGAATAACAAAGTGTGTGACAATGACTATGGTCCAGGATCCTTGCTCCCACAACCTACATATTCTTTGCTTCTGCAATTCCAGTGATTTCCTTTGGAGAACAACTGGACAGAAGTACAGGTAAGTTGAAGTTGCTTTTATCTTTTTTGCTGTCTGCATCTTCAACTTCATCTTTTATCTTTCTTTTTCTCAACTTTATATATATAAAAAGTTCGAAAAAAGTCTAATCCAGTGTTCTTTTGGATCTATATTCAATGCTTGAATGATAAAATACAATTTAAAATTTATTACTTCTTGATTGTTTTTGTAGATGGTTTATTAACTGCAGTTCAGACATTGGCATCTACTGCAATATGTGGCATAACACATTCTATCATTGGAGGTCAGCCTTTGTTGATTCTGGGAGTGGCTGAACCAACTGTAATTATGTATACATTCATGTACAACTTTGCAAAGGATAAAGGAGATTTGGGTCCAAAATTGTTTTTGGCTTGGGCAGGCTGGTATGTAGTCTAAATCTGATTATCCTTACATGCTTGTCTGGTTAACAAATGATTTATTTAAAATTTGAAGTGATTCACGTATGTTATCTGGGTTTTACACAAATATGCATTGGTGGGGGGACCCCCCCTGCCCCCCCTGGGGGGAGGGACAAGGGATATCTTTAAGTTAAAAATTCACAAGGACTCTGCTCTTTCATATACAGGGTATGTGTATGGACTTCCTTCCTGTTAGTCTTGTTTTCCATTTTGGGCGCATGCTCAATTATCAACAGGTTTACCAGGGTAGCTGGAGAATTATTTGGGCTACTCATTGCTATGTTGTTCATGCAGCAGGCCATCCGGGTATGACTTCTTGCATGGAAATTTCTTTCTACACATTATTTACTCAGGAATCAGTGAATGATGATAGAAATGGGTTTGTGAAATTAATTTGTCAGAGATTTAGGCTGCATAATACTTGTACATTAAAAATTTTGTAGTTTAAAGGATTATAATATTATAAATTTTTAATTAAATAAGAAAGAAAATTACATAAAGAAAGAGAATAGAGCTGTGGAAATAGCGAAGTCTAAGACTACAACATACCTTCTCTTATTTTGTTTCATCGTCCATTATTCTATAATAAAGGAAGTATTTAGTAGAAAGAAATTTAAACCAAGATATCATTATCTTATAATAATCTATGAGTTTTTAATTTTAAGTATATATATAAGCATATAAAGATGTATGAGTGATCTCAGATTGAATCATGTATATTTTTCATTGCAAAGTTATATTAAATTTTAAATTTTAAATTTAATTTATATTCTAAATTTCTAATTTTTATTTGTATAAGAAAAAATGTCTAATTATTGAAGAGGTAGGGGAAAGGAGTCATTGGTGGACATAGGACCAATAACCATCATCTTTTCGTCAACCTCACCTCCCATTAGTAGACATAGTAGGAGCCAAAAAAAATGGTAATGAAAGGTCCATTAATAAATATCACATATATCAATAGTGGATTATTTTTTAGCTTTTTTGACCATAATTAGCCCATTACTGGGACATTTGTGCTTAACTACTAGGGCAAATTTGTACTTTTTGACCTTTGTGCACATAATGAATTCCATAACGTGCATCGTTACTACCCACAAGCTAAAACAATAGCTTTAAGCAATTAAGTCACAAAAATCGATGAACCTTTTAGGAGCTTAAGATGTGTGAAGTTAGCTATGTCCACTACTGACTCCTTTCCCCTAGTGGTCATTGTGATATTACTTGTACATTTAAAAATTTATAATTTAAATACTATTGTATTATAGATGTGAGAGAGGACTCAATTGTTGAACACCTAACTTAATAATTTTAAAATGAGTATTATATAATTTGATGTCACATTGGTGCAAAACAAAACATTACTTGACATACAATTTATGAATTCTTAATGTACAAATGTTAGTCAAACGTTTTTTAATCTCTTATGATACTAAAAAAAGCATGATCCCCACAACCTCCATGGATCATAATGACAGTGAAACAAAAATGTTTTAAATAGTCCACATTCCAAACTACTTGATGATATAAATTTTAATAAGGATGCATCACTAAGAAACCTTCTCCTATATAAAATAACTTATACTCTAATTTTATAATCTTGATTTATACTATATAACAAGACTTATGTTTTAATTAAGCTCTATAGAAACTTTTTTAAATTATAGGACAAAGGGATCAATACTCGTGCCACTAACTTTGTTAATATGTAGCCGTGAGATGGAATATCATAAGATCTTTGTGTTATTTTAGAAATGTCAAATAGATGCTTCTCTATCTACTATTTCTCATATGATTATTACATTACACATACAAATACACATACACATACACATACATATACATATACCACTTTCACTTTTATATATAACTCAAATTCAATTTTTGATATTAAAAAAATTATTAAATAATAACTTTATAATATATACATATAAATAAATACATATTATGTCCCCACTCTGTCCCATTAATGTAGATGGCACCACACTGTCCCACAGAGTTGGATTTGTTCTCCCTTTACATATTCCTTGTATGATTGTACCAGTAATCTTCAAATATCTCCATATATTGATTCAAGACTGGCAACCCCAATAGGTACTCCACTTTTCCTGATGACTCCGGGTGAGGCAGGCCTAAGAACATATAAGAAAGGTGTTCTTTTAATAAATCTGAGTTTTTTTATATTTAAAAAAATTATAGTTTAAATAAATAAATCGGATGATAGAATATGGAGTGTGATTCAAAATATTGATAAAAATAATAATAACATAATAATGTAATCTAGAAATAATGATAATTAAAATTATAGATTATAAAAATTTGATATCATTAATAAATAAATCTGTTCAATTTAACTGATCATAATAAGAGTTACATATAAATTTGTGAATTTTATCACAGTATAAAATAAAATAAAATATGAAAATAGATTGCAAACGTAAAATATAGTTTGGAGGATAACTGAAGATTTGTATTGAACAATTTGCCATAGGGTGTTGTGGATGAATTTCGCATTCCAAAGAGGAGTAATCCAAGTCTTAAACAGTTTTCACCTTCTTGGCGCTTTGGAAATGGAATGTTTGCATTGGTTCTATCATTTGGGCTACTATACACTGGTCTCAAGAGTCGCAAAGGAAGATCATGGCGTTATGGAACAGGTTTGCACAGCAGGAAAGATCTGTAGTAATTGTCTGCCAAATTTTTCTATTTACAATTTATGACAGTTGTGAATGCATTCTACATCTTAACACTGTGTTTCTCATGGGAGACTTGGAACATTTTGGACTTCCAGGATGGCTTCGAGGTTTCATTGCTGATTATGGAGTTCCTGTGATGGTAGTTGTTTGGACTGGGGTATCATATATACCTTCAAGTTCAGTTCCTGAGGGGATTCCTAGGCGCTTGTTTAGTCCAAATCCATGGTCACCTGGCGCTTATGACAACTGGACTGTGATTAATGTATATATTTTTTATGGATCGTTTGTTGGAAAATGAGTCACATTCAAATGAAAGATGAATTAGTTGAATTCATTCATGTTCAGGTGTGACTTTATACCACTTAACTATTGACCCTTTCGATGACTGATCCATCTTTGATTTGGGTGACTCATTCTCCAATATACTTGTCAAAAAAAATTTCTTCCCCTTCACATTTTTGCTATCATTTTAGATCCTTGAAGCAACTGCACTATATTTTTATCATTGATGGCCTTTCTACTCCTTGTAGGAAATGCTGGATGTTCCATTGCTATATATTATTGGAGCATTTATTCCTGCAACAATGATTGCTATCCTTTACTATTTTGACCACAGTGTGGCTTCTCAGCTTGCCCAGCAAAAGGAATTCAACTTAAGAAAGCCATCTTCTTATCATTATGATTTGCTTTTGTTGGGATTCATGGTATTAAAAAGCACTGGGTTTTTCCTATTTACATTTTGAAAAACTGGCAATTTTTTTCTCAGCGCTAACTGGCATTTGTAAGCTAAATTAATTGGGGCTTCTCACTATGGCAACTTATTGCAGGTTATTATGTGTGGTCTTCTTGGTATACCTCCTTCAAATGGTGTTATTCCTCAATCTCCAATGCATACAAAAAGTCTAGCTACATTGAAGCATCAGGTACTGATGGATTAGAATTTAGAAATTTCCACTTTTTGTTTCCAAAGATGCAAGCATGATGATAACTGAGCTACCCACATTACCATTATTAAGATACTTCTGGTATAGTTGGTCCGTGGTAGGTTGGTGAAGACAGCCAAGACAAGCATCAAACAAAACTCAAGCTTGGGAAAATTGTATGAGAGCATGCAAGAAACTTATCAGCAAATGCAGACCCCGTTGGTTTATCAGCCACCTCCAGCACTGGTAAACTAGATATATATTTCTTGTATATACTTTTCACAGTTTTGATTAGATTAGCACGGGGAAGGATTTGGACCCATTACATTGACTGTCATTAAAACAAACGAACTAAGTACCCAAAAAATAACTATACTTTTCACAGTTTACTAATAATTGAATTTTTAATTTTAATCTCTTTGAATGGCTTTGTGCTTTTCTTTAGGCTCTAAAACCATTTCAACAGACAACTCTTCAAATGAGTTCGGGATCTGGGAACATAGATGCCCCTGTTGATGAGTCAATTTTTGATCCAGAGAGGGACATTGATGAACTACTTCCTGTTGAAGTCAAAGAGCAGCGTTTGAGTAATTTTTTACAAGCAATGTTAGTGGGTGGATGTGTTGCAGCTATGCCCCTACTTAAAAAGATTCCTACTTCAGTGCTTTGGGGTTACTTTGCATTCATGGCCATAGAGAGCTTGCCTGGCAATCAATTCTGGGAAAGAATACTTTTCCTATTTACTGCACCAAGTCGAAGATACAAGTCTGGACTCTTTCATTTTCTAAATTCTACTGCAGATCTTGATTGTAGTCTTAATTTATTACAACCCAATTTGTGAAGCTCATCAATTTCCCCATGTTATGTTTTGATGACAGGGTGTTCCAACACCATCATGCTTCATTCCTTGAAACAGTGCCTTTCAAAGCTATTGCTTTTTTCACAGTGTTTCAGACCTGTTATCTGTTGGCCTGTTTTGGGATTACATGGATTCCCATTGCTGGAGTTCTCTTCCCACTGCTGATTATGCTCTTAGTTCCTGCAAGGCAATATCTTTTCCCCAAACTTTTCAAAAAAGAGCATCTTCAAGAGTTGGATGCAGCAGAGTATGAGGAGGTCACAGGATTACCATATAACATTACAGTAAGTAATACTGTTATTAATCACATTTAAGCCTTTTCCAAATCATTACATTTTGTTTGCTTTGGTTCTATATCATTCTGATGATGGATCACGGAGTGTGATTCGAAATATTGATCCAAAAAATTGAACACAATTTAATTCAGCAACAGCATTATTTATATCATAGATTATGGAAATCTCTTATCATTAGTTACAAACCAATTTTATTTCCATGATTCAAAATGTTGATCCAAAACCCTAAACACAATTTAATTGAGAAACAACATTTTCTCCTTGTGCTCTCTTTTTTCATCTTGATGATGGAAAGTGTGATCCGAAACTTTGATGCAAAAAAGCTCACACAATCAAATCCAGAAGCTCATACAGAAATACGGATGGATTGTAGATACTAATATTGAACATTATCCATATCTTAAATTTAATCTGTTATCATTAATTACAAACCATTTTTGCTTTCAGGGAGATGAAGTACAGGGAATGGGTTTTGCCAAGGCAGATAACGGTGAGATATTGGATGAGGTAATTACTCGAAGTAGAGGCGAGGTTAAACATGCTTGCAGTCCACGAATATCCAGTTCAAGTGAGGCAGGTGATGGCAAACTGATTTACAGTCCACACCTGCATAAATCCCGTGATGAACTGAAACTTGGAACAAGTCCACTAGCTGCTGATACCCTGCAAACCAGGAGCCCACGAATAAGTGAGCTGAGACAAACGTACAGCCCCACAATACACAGTCCAAGGGTTGGGGAATCAAGGCTATCTAATAGCCCAACGATGTCTAATTTTGGGAAGGATGCAACCTCACCTAGTTCTAGTGGCACTTGATTATCGAATGAGGGTAGTAGGACTTCTTTTGAAAAAAGTAAGATGTTGTAAAATAAGCTGGTTTCCTTCTTTCAATTTTGTTTTAGCATTAAAGGGGTGGGTATAGTTGATGAAGATGATAGTATTTAGTTTGATTATGTCAATAATTAATATTTATATATTTTGGAGATTTGATTAGGTCAAGTTTGATCTTTTCGTGACTTTGATCAATTGGTTCCAATCATTTATGGTAGCATTGCTAAAAGAGAGTTTTTAATTTAGATGTATGTTCGATCATCATCTTGTAATCTATTTATAGAAAGGTAGAAATGTTGAATAATTTGCTTTTACTATTATACATATAACATTTGTTTTTAAGGAAATAGAGTAAATTGCATGAAATAAAATAAATCTTACAAAAATTGTGTATTTATTTATGTGTAATGAATGATAAACAGACAATATGATGGTTAGATCTAATAATCATATAAGTTGAGATTCATAAATGTAAACATAATATTAAGAATATTAGCGTAAAAATTATACTTCACCTAAGATAATGTTTATTTTATTTTAAGTCTAATCTTGCACTTACTTATTAAGTTAATGTAGGTTATTAAGAATATTTATTTCTTGTGTCTACATAATAATGATATGTGTGCACTTTGATTTAAGGTACTCAAGTTCCACCACTACCTCATCAATCTTTGATTGACTACAATTAAATGTCAAATTTGCTTTGTTTAAAAGGCCATCTCCATATTATTTATTTTGAATTAACTCACCTCCTATTTGCGAGTCATTAGGAATAAACTCATGGCCTCTTGGAAAATGTTACTTCTCTTAGTTGTGCTTCTAAACAACCTATATATTTATTCTATACTAGTTGTTATTGACTCCATTATATTGAATACAAACTATGATTATTCCTCATTTAAAATTGTGATTAACTCAGACATTAAATCATATATTAATTTATTATTTTAAAAATATAACATGATATTAAATTATAATATAATAAAAATTTCTAACATATTCATGGTAGAACTACTCTAGATTTAGCATTATATTTAGAACAACCAAATTAAGAATCCAGTTTTATTTTATGCTTAGACATTTTATGTATCCATTGCTCTTTAAAAAACCTAAAAGCCAAGTTTGACTAGATATCTCTAAAAATAATTGCATTGACACACCACTAAAAACCTATGAATATTAATTTATATATATAAATATTAAAAAAAAAACACTCATTCATTAAAGGATAAGCATATAGTATATTCCACATTAACTCATCCATTAAAGGCTAAGTATATAGTATACTTCACATTTAGAGGGCAACATCTATGGAGGGATCATAATGCACCATTGATCAAATTTATTAATTAATTTTAAAAATTATAATTTTATTCCACTTCATTGGAACATGCTTATTAAAAACCTACATAAAAATCATCTATTGGGCCAATAGTCACCCACTTGTACACCTAATAGTTGAGAAAAAGTTAATAATTAATTAGAGTAGTTGTACAACTTTATTGGTACCATAGCACCCAAGCCATTTGTGCATATGTATTTGATCAATAGTGCAAATTTTGTGGTGGTCAAAGTGGACGGATAATGGGGCAATAGAGCATATGTATTGGATGTCACCTCAAAATGACCACTTTTTGATTCTTGTGCATGGAATGAATCCTTCTACGTTCATTGTAACTACCCAAAAGCCAAAACAATAGCTATAAGCTCTTAAGTTACATGCAAATAAAACAAAAAAAATCATCAAAATCTAATGTATGCTTAGAAGTGTAGAGTGCACAAAATTAGCTATAACAACTATTGATACCATTTTCCTTAAATAATGCTTACATTTCACACAATGCCCATGGATATATTAATGACCTAAAACGAAATGATCATATACATATGCTTCCATTAATAATGAATAATTTAGATACATATCCCCTCATTTAGATTGAAGAGAATTTTGTTTCAAATGAATTGGAATAGTTTTCCTATACTATTTAAAAAATTACATTGACAATAAAGAGGGGTAAAAATTTATTCAAGATAGAAGGAAAAGAACATCAAAAGAAGGCAAACCACCCAACCAAGAGATGACTACAAAGGCTTACTGTGATCCACAAGTTGGTCCAACATATGAGACAATTTTGGAGAGAGTTGGCTGCTATGCCCAATAGACCAACCCTCCATAAAGTTAGAAGCCCATTTGGCAAGACAATCGACCACCCCATTCCATTCCCTGGGAATGTGAATGAAAGTGATTGACTCAAAAAGTTACACAATGAAAGAATCTGACGAATAATAGTTCGAAGTTTCCAAATAACACCCTCAAAGTTTTTCTAATTTAACAAAGTCACCACTATCTGGGAATCACATTCAACTACAACTCGTTGCTAGTGAAGAGAACAACAATGCTCCACCACAACCAAAATAGAAAGAGCCTCCGTATAATTATTCATGTGATCTCCTATATAGATAGAAAAAAGAAACTAGACTTGCCCAAAACTATCACGCCCCACACTGCCAATGCCAACATGCCTCAGATTACCCCTAGAAGAACCCTCGATATTAATTTGAAAACATCATGAGGAGGAGAGTTCCAATGACTCTCTCTAGAAACCTTCCGTAAAGGATGACGACACCTATTTCTCATAACCAGTCGATCCAACTGCATACCACGAACATGAGTATCCCCCTAGAGAGGGAAATTAAACTGGATTCAAATAATAATCTCCCTAGGATTCGAGCCACTAGTAAGGTCGCACTTAACCGAAATAGTTTATCAAAGAGAGTATAGAATTTTCCACCACACATGTTGAACATCTAATTTAGCATCTTGGAAAATCCGACAATTCCTCTCTAGCCAGATGCGCCAAATAATAAAAGAGGGTCCCAAAGACCAAGAAACCTAGAGAAATGGGGTACGAATAAGATCTTGGAACCAAATGTCCCAAGATTCAGCAAGAGAAGAAACATGCCAATAGGGACAATTCCAACAATCCCACTAGGATTGCCAAATCTTCCTAGTGAAGGAGCACTGAAATAAAAGATGGGAGACAAACTCCTCACTATTACAACAAAGAACACATATAGAAGGCCCACAAAAACCCTGCTTACACAAATTATCCCAAGTAAGACATTATTTTTGGACTAGTAGCCACATAAAGAAGTTACATTTAGGCCAAGAAAATCTATTCCAAACATGCTTCCACCAAGACACCTCTTCACCTCCATAAGTCAGACAGACCAGATTCATGTAACCAACAACCATAGAATATTTCCCAGAAGAATCACTACCCCATGCTAAAGTATCCAGACACCACCAAGGAGTTTCACTCTCGCGAGGCAAGAATATAAGCCAATTCTCATCAAGAATCCTTTGAACCCCCAAGTGGCCACTCACCAAGATCCTTCCATCTATAACCAACAACCGACCCAAAATTTTGAATAGACTTATAATGCCCAACCACTTAGTCCAACTAGTAGCCACACTAATGTCATAAAGGGGTTGTAGATGAGGGAACATAGAAAAAATGGGGGGATTACCATCCCAAGAGTCCAGCCAGAAAAAGGGCCTCCAAAACCTATTTTGCAAATCCAAAAAAGCCTAGATTTAATAAGTTGGGCCCCAGTTTTCGGAGTATGCCAAATCATAGATCCCCTGCCCTCCAACTAGCAGTGAGGAACCTTCCAACTATTCATGGGACCAAAATACTTATATAAGCGAGGATACGTACCCACACCTAATGTTGGTTGGTACACCACTGCCAATGGAGCTTAGTCGCAAGAACTTGGCTATGCAAGACTGCACACCAAAGGCCAAGACACCCTTCAGTTTTAGGCCGACAGAGATAATCCCACTTAACCAAGCTCCACTTAGAAGACTGCAGATTACCACTCCATAATAACTGATGAGACAAAGCATCAAATTCCTTAAATAAATACATAGGAGTAGCCTGAACAAAACCCCAACAAACAAGAAGAGTTTGAATCATAGATTAGAGGAGAGTAACAAGAGTAGCAATAGAGAGCCACCAGTGAGTCCAATGGTTGACCTTCTGACGCAACGTATCCAAAAAATCCTACCAAAAGGGTCTTAAATGTTTGCTAACATCTAGAAAAATCCCCAGATAGATGAAGGGGAAAGAACCAATTCTGAACCTCAAAATATTAGTAATTCTTCTCTGAATAGGTTCAAGAATATTGAAAAAGAAAATAGAAGACTTGTGATCATTCACCTGCTAGCTTGAAGAAGCTAAATAAACATCTAGAAAATTCCTTATAGACTCTACCTCTTGAATGCAAGAAACCCTAATAAGAGTAGTGTCATCCACAAACTACAAATGTGAAAGCTTAGGTAATCCAATGCCCCAATACCATCCCTAAATCAAACTTGAGAAACCCGAGATTTAAAGAATCTCCCTAGGCCCTCAACCATAATGATAAAGAGGTAAGGGAAAAGAGGACCACCTTGACACAAACCCCTAGAAGAACCAAATAACTATGATGACTCACCATTGATAAGAAAAGAGAAAGAAGTAGAGGGCACACAACTCATAATCCAACTAACCCACTCCAAATTGTAACCAAAGGCCAAGAGAATCTGATGCAAAAATCTCCTCCTAACCCTATCATAATCTTTGGCCATATCCAATTTGATAAACATAAACCTCTCCATAGACATTGCCATGGAATGAATGGATTCAGAAGCAATAACAACCTCATCCAAAATTTGTCTGCCAGCCACAAAACCTGCCTGCTCATCAGAGATTAATGAAGGAAGCCAAATTTTAAGTCTTTTAGCAATCAATTTAGTGATAGTTTTATACACAACATTACAAAGAGAAATGGGCCTAAAAAGATCAAGTTGAGAAGAACCCTCCTTTTTGGGGATAAGAACTAGGAACGTAGAATTCAAGGCCCAAAACATCTGCTTGCTACTATGAGATTCTTCGACAACCGCTAGCAAATTAAACTTAACGATGTCCCAGAACTCTTGAAAAAATTCAATAGGAAAACCATTTGGGCCAGGATCTTTCCCTTTAGCCATACCCAAAACAACCTCTTCAAGTTATGACAAGGTCACCGGACGAATGAGAGACTCATTCATCATATTAGTAACCAAAGGGGGAATACAAGCCAAACTCTGATTCTCCTTCACAAGAGGAGGGGGAACATCATCAAAGAAAAGGGTTGAATAAAAATGATATGCCTCACATGACATCACCTGAAGAGAGGTCAACTGGATGCCATCAGAGTTGACCCAGGAAGAAATAACACTCCTCTGCCGACGAGCTTGTACAGATTTATGGAAAAAAGTTGTATTATGGTCACCTTCCTGAAGCCAATCAATCCGAGCTTTTTGCTTCCAAAATATCTCCTCTCAAAGCTCCCATTCCTCCAAATCCTTCAAGGCTTGAGATTCAACATTGCCCAAGACTTTAGTGAAACCAGAATCTCGGATTTGGCAAGTAATAGTATCAAGGAACTCCTAAGGACTTCTTTCCGTTTGAGAAAGATTACCAAAACACAACTTGTTCCATATTTTGAGTTGGTATTTCACAAACTATAGATTCTTACCAAAAGTATACATAGCCATACCATAGGCAGGGCCCCCATCATGCCAACACTGAGCCATGAGATCATGAAGAGAATCCTCACAAAGCCACATGAGTTGAAACTTAAAAGGAGGATTCTTATGACCACTGGCATACCCAATTGAAAACTTGATAGGCCAATGATTAGAACCACGCCAGTCTAGGATCTTTAAACTAGAATGCACCCTATCCCCTACCCAGTAGCAAGAGACCGGAAATATGTCCAATCTCTCTTAAATTGTGTCCTTACCACACTATCGATTAGTCCAATTAAAGATCCCATTAGATGACTTGACATCAACTAAGCCAAGAAAATCCACATTATCCTAAAAAAGAACCTCTTCTCAGGGAAGCTCATGACAAAGTTAAAATCACTAGAAAGAACCCAAGGAAGGTAAGGAGCACAAGACCGAACATACCTAAGATGTGACCAAAGTTGAGCTTTACCTTGGATATCAGTGGGAGAATAGACATTAGTAACCAGAATAATTTTCTCAGATTCTAGACTAGAGGTAGCCAAGGAAAGAGAAGATTGACTAGAGATCCACCAAAGACAAACAATCTTGTTTGGATCTCGAAAGAGAGTCAATCTGCTTGAACAACCTAAAGAACCAATACAATGGCATTGGCCATAACACTACACAATCGGAGCTCGTTGAGGCATAAGATCAACATAAAGATTAGTCTCTTGGATACAAAAAATATTTGGGGAATGAACACCCACCAAATCTTGAATATCTTTTTGGTGGGAGGGGCTATTCAACCCCCACACATTCCAAGAAATAATTATCATTTAAGGGAATGTGAAAAGTGGGAATCAATAGGTTGCACCAACCTAGACTCCACTAACAAATCCCCAACTGATTGAAGTTTCTCCTCATCCATTTTACGTCCCTCTTTAGAGGTTTCCACTAAACTTTTCTTATGAAGCTGCTAGAATAAACCCAAAACTTGAGAAGAACCCTTGCCCCTGCTTGATTTTGAAACCTTTTTGGCCAATCTACCAAAACAACATCATACTACAAGAAACCAGAGTTATTCAGATTGTGCACATTCTGACTAGAAGAAATTTCCCGGGGGGTTTGGGAGTCCAGAGATGTTGGGACATCGAAACTCACCCCCACTGGCATTCCCATACCCACTGCTCCAGAAGATACTTCCATCAGATTTCCTTCCTCTAATTCCAAAACCTCAAAACAATTAAAATCCTCTTGATTCTGCCTGTTCTTAAGGGGCCTCTTTTTTCCCCTTCCTTTAGTGTGAGGTTTGACTGGGACAAAACCATCCCTTGCAGAACCCTCTTTCGATACAGGAGCTTTACCTTTGTCTCCCTTATCACTCTCTACATGCAAGGGCTTAGATGATTACCAGCATTAGGTTGATTAAATCGAGGGTACTGACACGAAATATGGCCATATTCATGACAAAATCTACATCTGAAAGGAAGAAACTCATAGTCTAGTTGCTAAACCTAGGAAGTTGAGCCTAAACAAATCTCTAAAGAATTTGACAAAGGGTTATTTAAATCCACCTCAATACAAATATGAGAAAATGAAATTACCTTTTTTATCCAGCATTTGTTGAGTAATTGCAGTCGACTTCCCAACTAAGTCAACAATCCAGCATAAAATATCCTCTCTCCAAAATTCCAACGGCAAGCTTGAGAGACTAATGCAAATTGGAACTCGTAAGGGCAAATCTTTAGCTGAATTAAAACCCATATGTCATGGTTTAATAAATAAGGCAACCCGATTATAAAAATAGGGCCCTCCCTCAAAAACTCGATTCCTATCTACCATACTAGAGAAAACAACCTTGAAGTAGTTGTTGGCTACTAACATGATCTCCATATCCCCCTCAACTTGCCAAGTCTGTCGAATCTAGGCTTCCGACGTGTATCCCAAGAAATTTGCATATCAAGGCATGATTACTCCAATACACAACATCCTCCACAATAGATTTAGGAGAGATAACCAACACCATACAATCTTGGCATCACGATAGACAACCATTAACTTTCTTAAGCTTGGACCCCTCACCAACATAAAAAGGAGTTGACTGGTTTGCATGCACATTTGAAGAAGGGCCATTACACCTCCCAACACACTCATCAGAGACGACGACATCGCCGCCTACTTCCTACAACAAACAACAAGAACCCACCCTCTATACCACCTAAAAGAACCACCTCTACACACCACACAAACCCCAAGCACTAAGACCCACACTTCGCACAAACCCTAAGCACTCAAACCCCACGAAAAATCCCCACCATGCCCAACACACCACTAACGACCCCACACAAAACACAATACAGTCGGGAGGAAGAAAGAAGACGTGGCTAGGACCGAGCTCTAGCACGCGTAAACCCTCACCATCCTCCACTCGCTAGTCACTCCTCCAACCTAAAATGTGTTGAAAAATTATATTAGTCTTTTTCCTCAATGTAGACTTAAATCATTTCTTTTATGCAAAATTTTTTTAATAATATTATAAAAAATTTGAATTCTTTAGATTTTTAAAAATAAATTTAAAATATGATTACTATTTACAATATTTATTAGACGAGTACTACAAATTGTGAAATTATTAGATTAATATTTTAGAAATATTAATATTGATATTTTGATTTCTCAGATGTTTTGTATCCTGAGAATGATAGAGATAAAAAGAACTAAAAAATAGTGCATACATGACTAAAAAATCAAGATGAAGACATACATGTGAGTACAAATAATTGCATTTAAACTATTACAATTGATATGAGATTTATTAATCATATAACCACCATATATCTTTGTTGGTGTACTAGATACTTTTTGGTCAATACATCGTCACTTGAATATACTCATATGTTTGCAAGCTATGAATGTCATACACTAAGGACTAAGATTTAAATGTCCATTTTAATATATTTAAAATAATTATTTATTTTATTTTATTTATAAATAATTGATTGATTATAGTTAAATCAATATAATTATATTTTTATCTTGAAAAATATAAAATTAATTACAAAATTAAAAATTAATTACAAATTAAAAGAAAACAATTAAAGATATTTATTTTCATTATATTTTCTTTACTATTTTATATTACATTTTTGTTATAAAATATTTAATTACACTTGATAATTCTTAATAATTTTAAAGATAAATTTTTATTTTACATAAAATAGTTTAGATGATTGAAATAAAAATATTAAACAATTTTGTTTTGTTTTTACTAATCATTGATTTTAAAATTTGATCTTCCATAATTTCTTTTAATATGTAGAAATCTCATATCAAAAATTTTAAATTTTTTATTAATTTGAATAACATTAAAAATCTTTATTATTGTTATATTTAAACAAAATTATTATTAATTATTGTATTTCAAAATTTATATAAAACATTGATTAAAAAAATTAAAAACATCTTTAATAATATTTTACATTATTTATGATATCAAAAGATAATAAAAAATTTATATGAATTTTTTTTGAATTTTTCACCTTTTTAATAGTTTTCATTTCATTTTTAACCTTTTTAGTTGGATTTTACTCATAACTTTCAATATAAAAGTTACAATTTAAACTTTAACATTCTAAATAAAAATTATTTTTTTAATCTTTTATTTTAGTGTATTTTTAAATTTTCAAATTTAATTTATTTAAAAATTGAACTATATATATGTTCAATTTAATAATAAAAAATTATTTATTTGTATTGAGTTTATTTTATAACTAATGTTGTTATTGTTTGTACTATCAATATTTTATTTGCTTGACCTTTTCAAATTCTAATTTAGATTATAAAATATGATTTTGCTAACTATTTTTAATATAATATTATAAACTTAAATTATATAATATAAAATATGCTTCATTTAATTTTTTTAAATTTTAATACAGTAATATTATATATATAAATGTTATATATTTAATATTTATATACATTTATTTTTCAACTATATTTATTTAATATTTGAAATATTTAATATAATTTATGTAATTATTATATGCAATATTTTATATATTATATTTTATTATATATAACTTCCTATATATGTATCTCCCATTCTCTCTCTCTCTCTCTCTCTCTCTCTCTCTCTCTCTCACTCTCTCTCTCTCACACACACACACACACACACACACACACATGCACATACATGCACACACACACACAAAAACACACACACACACACACACATGCACATACATGCACACACACACAAAAAAAAAAACAAAAAAAAAACACACACACACATTTTTTCCATCTCTTTCCCTCTCTCAAATATTCGTTCCATTTCCCCCCTCTCTCAAGTATTAACTCCATCTCTCCTACTCAATATCTCTATTTTTCGAACTCCCTCTTTCTCCTTTCTCTCTCTTTCTATCCATCCATCTCTCTCTCTCTCTCTCTCTCTCTCCTCTCTCTCTCTCTCTCTCTCTCTCTCTCTCTCTCTCTCTCTCTCTCTCTCTCTCTCTCTCTCTCTCTCTCTCTCTCTCTCTCTCTCTCTCTCTCTCTCTCTCTCTATTTATCTATCTATCTCCCTCTCACTCCTCTCTAAATATCTCTTTTTATCATATCTCTTGCTACATCCATCTCTCCTACTCCCTATATTTTTCTCTATCCCTTTATATCTCTCGATAACACCCTCTATCCATATGTCTCCCTCTCCCTCCCCTACTCTCTTTATATATTTTGATCTCTCTCTCTCCTCCTCTTCATATCTCTCCCCCTCTCCTCTATCTCTCTACCTATATCTCTTCCTTTCTCTCCTTTTCTATCTCTTCCCATCTATCCCCACCTCCCTATCGTCTATATGTATCTCTATATCTACGTCTCTCCCCCTTTATCTTCACATATATCTCTATCTCTATCTTTCTCTTCACATATATCTATATATGTCACTCTTTCTTTCTCCCTCTCTCCCTCTTTCAATGTCTATTTTTATATCTCTACTTATATTTTTTTGTTTGTCACTCTATTTGTCTCTATATCTCTCTATCCATTTCCCTCTCCTTCTACATCTCCTTAAATATCTATGTCTTTATCACTCTATCTCACCATCTATATCTCTACTTATCTCCCACTCTTTCTCCGTCTATATCTCTAGATCTCTATCCCTTTATTTTTCTTCTATCTTGGTCTCTTCCTCCATCTCCCCCTATCTCTTTATATATTTCTCTCCCTCTTCTTCTCCCCCTCTATCTTCATTGATCTATCACTATCTCCCTAGATCCCATCCTCTATCTCTAGACATGTCTCCTTTATCCATCCATATCTCTCCCTCTCTCTACCTCTCCCTCTTCTTAAACCTTTATATCTACATCTATTTGGCTCTCAATCTCTATCTCTCCATATTTTGTCGTCCATCTCTCCTATCTCTATTATGTTATCTCTCCATCTCTCTCTACCCTTATATCTCTCCCTCTCTCTCCCTCTCTCTTTATATCAATTTCTATCTCTATCTTTATCATTTTATTTCTCCCACTCTCACTTTCTCCCTCTATCTATATTTATATTTTCCATCTCTCTCTCTCTCTCTCTCTCTCTCTCTCTCTCTCTCTCTCTCTCTCTCCTCTTTTTGTATCTTTATCCCCCTCTCTCTCTATATATATATCCCACTATTTCTCTCTCCCTCTCCATATCTATTTATTTATCTCTACTTATCTTTGTTTGTCTCTCCTTCTTTCTCTCTCTCCCCTATCTATGTCTCCTTATATATCTATGTCTCCCTATCTATGTTTTACCCTTGGTGTCTTCATCCCAAGGTCCTTGTGTCCTCTGATCCACCACTTCCTGCAGTTTATCCCTTATCTCTCTCATAGCTTCTTCAAGGAGTCTATTCTTCTCCTTCTGTTCTTCCACCTCTCTAGCCAGCTCTACATTAGTGACCATTCTACTCTCCCCTACTAATTCACCAGTATATAGAGACATATACAGTCCAACAAGTCTTTTACTTGCTCTGATACCAATCTGATGGGTTGGTGCTTGGGATGACTAGCCTAGTCTATGCTCCTGGATCCTTCCCTGGGATCTCCTAGTGTTCTCTCCACACCCTAGGGTCTCTAGGACTTCCCTTGCTTGAGAAATCCCCTGACCTTGCCAAATCCACCCACCAATGAGTTTCTATGCTGCTCCTAAGGTCTCACCTACTCATGAGACTCAAATCCCCTTACTATGGCTAATAAGGGCTAAGGCTTGTTCCACACCTTCCAAGGTCTTAGCAAGGTTAAATCAGGTCTTAAACCATGTTTTACATCCCTCCTTGTGCCCCCAAGAAGTTGCTACCTTCATCCTTTCTACCGATTTCACTATTTTGTGTTTTTGCTTACAAAACAGGGCTACAAGGATTAGGACCAATTAGGCCTCCTACCCGGTCCTTTAGGGCTTTATCTCACAAACGATGCATACACAGCCCAAACTCCCAAAATAGACTACCATTCAATTGGCAAGGGCTCAAGAATTTTCTAGGTTTTGGGCCTCTAAGTGGCCGTACAGTGCCTTGGGCAAATTTTGGGGTTTTAAAGGGTTTTGTGAGGGTTTTGTGGTCTACCTAGGTCATAGTGAGTATTTTTTGTTCTAGCCACTTTGTCTGGATTGGTGGAAGCTTCTCCTTCACATAAATGATGCTTCAAACACTCCTCTACACCTCCTCCAAAGGGTGATTTTCCTCTATCCAACCTTGCTCTCCAAGACCTCTACAATTTAACCTCTCCTAGCCGGGCACTGTTGAGTCTCGCCTAGGATTGGGTCTCTTGATGGCCTCCCTACATTTTCAAGGGCCCTGCTTGTTTTGCAATATGGTACAAGGTCTGCACTCTCATTTCCCATGGTTTCATGGTGGTTCCACAATGGGGAATGGAGTTATGCAGCCATTTACACAATCCTGTCCAAAACTGGACAGAAAAAAGACAGTTTTCAAAATATTTACAAACACACACAACCTGCAAATAAAAACCTAATCTAATTGCTCAAAATGAAAGTATTTACACGATGAAATACACTCCACATAGGTTTGGACATATCTCAATCCATTAACTTTCTTGGTTCCTTCATTCAAACTGACTGGTAATAGTTTTACAGTCTCAGTCTGGTCTTTTTGCTTAGGCCGTACAATATTTGACATCCAACCCATTAATTTAGGGTTTGCAAATACTTATACCACCCATACCTCAGTTAGTGTGACAAAATTAGGGCTCTCCACGCACAACAAGGGTCTATGACCATTTTGGGTGGAAAAGTTGCTTGACAACTTTTAAAAGTTGTCATGCAACTTTTGCATCTTTTGAGCAACTTTGCCATTGTTTCTTTTCATGACTCCTAAGCCTATTTTGGGCTATCCTAAGGACATCAATATGCCAATAAGGCCTAACACACATTCTGGGAACACTCAACCTCTCCTGCACTAGAAATCACAACAAAACACTAAGGACCTAAAACTAGGACCTAGTCTAGCACACATGAGCTCATGGCTCTTATTCATGTACAATGGCTTCTAAAGAAGCATAACACCAACAAAACAAGGAAGAGGGAGAGATTGAAAAGGTTCTCCTACACCAACTTGGTCCTAGCATGCAATACTGGATTTTTGGAAATATTTATTGCACTAGTATTATCACAAAATATACTCACCGGTTCTGATATAATCACTTTGAAGCCATTCAGTACATACTTCATCTAGATTTCCTGATTGCAGTTTATAAATGCTGCCACATACTCCACTTCAGCTGTAGACTAGGAAATATAGCTCTACTTCTTGCTCATCCATGAGACTAGTCTTCCACCAAGGAAGAATGCTCCACCGGTTGTGCTCTTCTAGTCGTCCACATTACCTGCCCAATTTGCATCGGTAAACACTTTGAGATCAAAGTCTCCATTGTATGGATACCACAATCCATAATCAACTATCCCTTTTAGGTATCTCAGAATCCTCTTTACCGCTACCAAGTGGGATTCTCTTGGACTCTTCTAAAAATGAACCACTATGCCCACTGCATGAGCAATATTCGGTCTACTGTGCACCACATAGTGCAACTTACTGATTATTGACCGATACTCCTTCTCATCCACCAACGGTGTATCATCCTCCTTTGTTAGTTTGCAGTCGCACCATTGACGTTACAACCAGTTTGTTCTCCTCCATGCCAAAGGTCTTCAATACCTTTTTGATATACTTAGACTGGGTAAATAAGATACCCTCTTTCATCTGCTAAATCTGTAGACCAATGAAAATATTTCTCTCCAATCAGAGACATCTCAAACTCCTTTTTCATCTCATCTGCAAATGCATGACTCATATCATCATCTCCACCAAAGATTATATCATCTACAAATGCTTCACATATCAGAATCTGACCACCTTCAGATTTTAGGTAGATGCTGTTGTCCTCACTTGTTCTTTGAAATCCTATCTTCACAAGATGAGAGTGTAACCGTTTGTACCATGCCCTTGGTGCCTGTTTCAATCCATACAGGGCCTTGTGTAATCTGCACACCATGTCACTATCTTCTGACAAAGCAAACCCATCTAGTTGCTCAATATACACTTCTTCCTCCATTATTCCATTCAAGAAGGCAAACTTCACATCCATCTGGTATACCTTAAATCCATTGAATGTTGCAAATGCAAGTAGCGTTCGGACACCTTCTAGTCTAGCCACTAGGGCAAAGGTTTCTCCATAGTCTTCTCCTTCTTCCTGAGCATATCCCTTGCATACAAGTCTTGCCTTGTTCCTTACCACTATGCCTTCTTCATTCAACTTATTCTTGAAGACCCATTTGGTACCTATGACATTCTTGTGTTTCAGTCTAGGTACCAAGGACCATGTTGCATTCTTCTCTATCGGGTCCAACTCCTCTTCCTCTTAGTGGTTTTAGGCTCAAATTCTAAAATCATGCAAGAATTTTCTTTCACCTTTCTCCTTGTAAGTATTCCCGCATCTTTATCTCCTACGATCTGCTTTGGATCATGATGTAGTCTTACATACCTAGGAATGACCATAGCAGGCTCCACTTTCTTTTCCTCTTCATTTTCCGCTTCATCTTCTTCTTCACCCATTGAAGCTTCTACCGGTACAAAAGCACTAAGGTCTTTGCAGTGTTTGTCACTTGTTTCTTTCTTAACCAGTTCCTAGAAGGCTAAACCTGGTTCATCTTCCATTTGCTTGCTGCTGATTTCCTTAGGCTTCTTAGGGGATTCATCAACCTTAACATTGATACTCTCAACAATCTTTCGAGTCTTGCTATTGTAGCACTTGAGAGATTTGCTTTTAGTGGAATATCCCAGAAATATTCTTTCATCACACTTAGCATCAAACCTCTCCTGATATAGCATTTAATCCCAAACGCTTTGAAATAACTCACATTGGGAGTTCTCTTGTTCCAGTACTCATAGGGGGTTTTGTATTTACCTTTCTTAATGACTACCCGGTTCATGGTATAGACTGCAATGCTCACTTCTTCTCTCCAAAATGTGTGAGCGACATTTCCTTGGATCAACATAGTTATGGCCGCTTCAACCATAGTCCTGTTGTTTCTTTTTGCTATGCCATTCTGTTGTGGTGTCGTTGGGGTAGACAATTGCCTCTTAATCCCATTCTCCTCGCAGTACTTATTGAATTCATCAAAAGTGAATTCACCTCCCTAATCGGTCCTTAGGCATTTTATCCTTCTACTACTCTCCTTCTCCACCAATGCCCTAAAGGCTTTGAACTTTCCAAATGTCTCATATTTGTCTTTCAATAATGCGAACCACATCATTCTTGAGCAATCATCAGTAAGAATCATGAAGTACCAATCTCCCTAAATGCTTCTAGTTTTCATCAAACCACATAGATCAGTGTGCACTAGATCAAGTAAGTTCTCTATAGAAAAAGACTTACCTTTGAATGTTGAGGAAGACATCTTCCCAAGTTGGCATTCTCTGCACAAGGCATTCTCCAGTTTGTTCAGCAAAGACAATCCTCTTACTGCCTTGATCTTACTAGTCTTTACAATATTGTCAAAATTTATATGACAAAGTCTCTTATGCCATATCCAACTGTCATCAAATTTTGCCATCAGGCACTAACTAATCTTGTCATTCAACTGAAATAGGTTTTCTCTGGTCTACTTACCAGTGGCAATAAGTTCACCACCCTTTCCAGTTATTCTATAGACTCGACCTTTGAATTCCAGTATGAGTCCTTTGTCGTTCAGTTGAGCAACACTCAAAATATTATGCTTAAGACCTTCCACCCAGTAGACATCATCGACACTGCTCTTTCCATTTAGTGAGATGGATCCTTTTCCTCTCACCATGCAAGGTGCATCGTTACCAAACCAGACAACACCACCATCATATTCTTCAAGAGACAGAAACTTTCTCCGGTCACAGGTCATGTGGTGAGAACACCCGCTATCAATGATCCACTTGTTAGAGTTGTCAATATGTGAGACAAGGGCTTTCTAGTCAGACAACTCTTCGTTGACAACCACAAACACCATGTCCTCATTCTCTTCATCCTCAGATTCCTCATCGGCAACACCTCCATCCACTGCAACAAGATAATTTCTCCTACCTACTCCTTTATACTTCCTAAACCTCTCCGGTTTATCCTTATTGCCATTGTTAGGACAGTTAACAGCTATATGTCCTATCTTATTGTAGGAAAAACACTTCAGAGGAAGCTTACCTCTATATTTTCCAATGCCTTTTGGAAGTCTCTTGGCAAGAAGAGCTTCAAACTCCATCAGAATCTGCTCATCGTCCATATCTCTTCTTGGCCTGGATTCATAACTGGTAGTGACATCTTTTCCTTTCCTGGTCGGTGCAGAGGAAGCAGACGCTCTAAAGGCTAACTCGGTCTTTTGAACACTACCATCATAGCCATTCAATTCATATCTAGCCAACTTTGCAATAATAGAGTCTAAAGATACCTTGGTTTTATCGATAGACCTTAGCTCCTGAATAACGAAAACCTTGATTGCATAGACTAGTAAAAGTGATCTCAGAACTTTACTAACAATAGTGGCATCATCAATTGTTCCACTAGTTCTCTTGATCTCTCCAACCACTGTCTTGATTCTTATGCTATACTGCTGAATGGTGTCTCCTTCAACCATCCTCATATCTTTAAACTTTCCTCCAAGGTTTTTTTCCTTAGCCTACTTGACATGTTCATCACCGTCATAAATGGATTCTAGTTTGTCCCATACTTCTTTCGGATTGTCCTTATCTTGTACATCAAGGAACTCTACATCGGATAAGCTGCTAATAAGGGCTTCCATGACTTGCCCATTTTCTTGTATCTCTCTTTTCTGATCATCGGTTAGAGTGCCAGAGGGGATTACATAGGCATTCTCAACATAGTTCCAGTGTTGTGCACCCAAACTCTTGATATATATCTTCATCCCGTCCTTCCATATTTTAAAGTTGTCCCTGTTGAAATTATGACCTTCCCTCTTCATCATTAAAACATGATCTTTTGCCTCAAGCAGTTAAGCTTAAATCACCGAGGACCTGGATGTGCTCTGATACCAATTGATGAATAATGATTAACTACTAAGGTCCTAACCAGTATTGAGAGGGGGGGGGGTGGGGTGAATCAGTACACACAAAAAAAACTGCTTCAACACTTTGTCATATCAAAACACAGCTGACCGGTTGTCTGAATCATTGAACTTAACCATATCTATACCGATTAAACAAAAATACTTCAGACAAAATTCAATAGATCTCAAACCTTGATAACTACTTCACTGATATAATCATGGATGAGTTGTACCAAGAATACCACAACCATTTAACAATGCATGCATATCTAACTTAAAATCAAAACCACACAATCATCACATGAAAATCTGACAACCCATAACACACAGATTTTTCATGTGGAAACCCAAATGGGAAAAAACATGGTGGGACTAAATACTCACAAGCTGTTTGTGAACTCTTTTGAAGTCAGCTCTGTTAGGAGCCTAGTCTAGTTAAAGACTTTACAATGAAGGTCCGATTAGGAACTAATCCTGTTAGGGATCACTCGGTTAAGGGATGGCTATATACCTTGTTAAAGGTTGAAACCCTGTTTGGAGTTACCTCACTAGAGGATTTAAATAACTTAATAACCTTGAGCTACCCGATCAAGGGATTTACCTTCTGTTGAAATGGTTAGAAGACAATAGGTAAAACACTGATCTGATAACAACACTTCTTGCTAAGGCAGATCCTTTTCAGTTCCTCTTTTCTGCAATCACACTCTGCAGATTCCTCACTTTGGTTCGGCAAGTATCAAATCTATAACACACAGATATAAATACAACTTTTGCCAGCCACTACAATAACAAAACTCATTGACCTTATAGACAACAACTAGGTCGATAGCATAAACCCTAAACCCTAAATATTTCAAGTTTACAGTTACAAGCGGTCCAATCCAAACTGTCCAAACACATTACATAGAATGAAATGATCTAAAATATATCTCAATACATTAGACATCGTCCAATCTTCACTACATTTGAAAATCAATAACCCATCATGCACTCTTCACACACCGCTAAGAAAAAGGCCCATTCCCGAGGTAGGCATTTAATGCACTCAATCTTCACATGTAAGAACCACAAAGAAATCCTTTACGTACACACAACTAACATGGTATCTTGATCCTTATCCTTATTCCTTAGCCAATTGGTCACAAAAAATCATCGGTTGCACCACACAAGCCAAACTGGTAACCCTAGAGATGAACTGAGACTACCAACCGGTAGTCACACTTAGTGAACCCTGACACCAGTCCACTCCATCCCAGTTGACCATAACCTCTTCTGATCTTCATACTGGTTCATACTGGTTCACCTACTTGAGCACTTATTGACATCAATGACAACATACATTATCACTGCTTCATCATATGCCAACAGGTACTTTGTAGGAGAAGAAGGAACACAATTCTCCAAAGATTCATCTTTAGGAGGGAGATCTTTGAAAGAAGTGTCCATATTCCCTTTTTGCACCAATGTGCCCTCATTAATGAGATTAATGTTGGGAGAGGGTAAATCATAACTATGAATGAAAGGGAGAACTAAATTATCATCATATGCATGTAAGGGAACATCATGAACATCTTTAATGTAACTTGAAATTGAATTAGCAAAATAAGATAAGAACTCCATATGCACTTATGATCAAACAAGAAACTCATATGTCATTCAACCATAATAATGTTCACCCCATACATGAATAGAAAATTGAGTAAAGGAGGGAAAATGGAATTTGAAATTTGAATTTGAATTTGTGTTCGACCTTAGAGGGTGTTAAAATTGATAAAGTACGCCAATTTTTTGGATTTAAGTAGAAAAACACAAGCAATTCCGTCTCCTAAAATTTTGGGAAAAAAGCCGAGGACCGTGGCGAAAGTGCATACAGTTCGACCAAATTTTTCCAAAATTTTCAGGGATGGTAGGTATTATGATATTATTGTGGAATCCAAAAAAACAGCTGATTTGGAGATGTCTAGATTGGACAAATTTGCATTCAACGATTGAAAATAAAAAGATCTTAAAAATTAGGGTTTTATGATTTAACCACCGAATTTTTAGAATAAAGAGACAAATTTGAATTGCAATTTTGAAATAGAAATCAGATCTAAAACAAGTAATTAAAATTTTACACTTTACAAGCTTAATTTTGTCAAAATGAAAAATTAGGGTTTTTATGCAATTAACCTCTAAAATTTGTAAATAGATCAAACTTGGAAATGAAAATTTGAAATCCAAATTACAATTAATCTGATCTAATAATGAGAAATCAGAATTAATGTATAAGATGTCAGGTTCACCAAAATGTAAAGTGGAAAATTGGATCCTAGTGACTCCCCACCTAGGAGAGTGAAAGGAAGCCACTGGGATGATTTTCGCTTGGGAGAAACTTTACATTTAAAAGAGGGGCCCGAGTCCACTAGATCCAAATCCAAGGGAAACAAGGATGTGAATTCCAAGTGGATTGCAAGGGTTGAAGTGTGATTTACGCTCTTTTGTAAATGAGAAAATTGACTTGTTGTCTATGTCGAAAAGAGAGAGAAATGAGTGAAATGAAGAGCTACCAGTTTGGGATCACACTGTAACTTCAGATCTGAGCTAATTAGACTGATACGGATCTGCCTTGCAAATTTGGAGAAAATTCATCAGGACCATGGTGGGAACTTACATGGTCCTGCACAAAATCCACAAAACAAAAATGGTTCTTCCATCTCTGTAAATGAAGCCCAAACCTACAATTACAGTTGCGCACCTACAACCTACACACATAAAAGAGTGGAAAAGGGGTTGTGAGTAGGGGTTTGCCTCAATAAAACCCCGGTTGAGGAGTCAACCTTGAAAGAAAGTAATTGCAAATGCTTCTGTCATGGAAATGAGGACAAGGAAACAACAAAGTTCAATGTTAATAAGTTAGTTTCAACCATAAAACCAAAACAAAGAACTAAAAACCATTCCAAACATATCAAAAGAGATTTCAAAAATTATGAAAGAAGTTTAACAAAACAAAAGAAAGGAGAAGAGCCTCCCTAAGATGCTTCTCCCTTGTTTCTTCCCTCTCCAAGTCCTAAATGAGTGCAACTCTCAGCTTTTAGCACTAGCCATGGATGCCATATGGAGATTCAAGATGGTTGGATGTGATAAACAAATGCTATTCAAGTGCAGATAGTGATGCTATGAAAAAGCTCTATACTAATACCAGTATATCAACAATACTCTAATGCTTCCTCCTTTGCTTGAGGATAAGGGTTCTATTTATAGAAGAAATGGGGAAATGAAGGGTTAAGATTGAGCAATCTTAACAAGGGTTAGGATTGAAAGATATTCAATCCATGTGAGACTTTCAACCCAATCCCATGTTGACAAGTGTCACCTTGAGGAGGCTTGAGAGGAGAGATAAGGAGCATTAAATGCTTGAGGAGACATGATGGTTACCCTAGGGGGTTGGGTTAGGGTTAGGGTTAGGTTAATGGATATTCCTTTTATCCAAGGGATAAATGAATGTGCAAGGGTTAAATGGTTACCTTAGTGAAAAAAATAAATGCTTTGAAGAGACCCATGAGTCAAAATGATGGTAAAGTTAGAGGAAAGTCTCTAACCAAAGGTAAAAGACGAGTTAACCATAAATGGTTATGTAAGAGCTTTTAATGGTTTGGAAGACTTTAGAGGTTAACCATTTGATGACATAAAGCCTTCAATGGTTATTGAAGACTTTGGAGGTTTTTGAGAAGTGACTTCCTTTTATTTAGGAATGTGACAATGATTAGGATAGGATTAGGCTAATTAGAAGAGCTAGAAGAATCTAGAAGGGATTTAGGTATGGAAGTGGATTTTGTAGGAGAATGCAAGTGGGAGGAATTTTGGGATTTTCAATTAAAATAAAATCATTTATTTCAATTAAATGGTGTAATTTGCATTTGGATAGATATTTAAATAAATATAAATTTATTTAAATGTGAATGTGAATTTTGGATTTTATTTAAATAAATCTTAATTTATTTACATGAGAAAAATGAAGATAAAGCATTAAATGCTTGAAAACTTTGAGGGAAACCATTAAAGGCTTAAGAAGACTCTAGAAAGAAGCATTTAAGTTTGAAGACTTTAAGGGAAACCATTAAAGGTTTCAAGTGGGTGAGGATAAATAGGATTTTAAATAATTTATTTATTTATTTAAAATAGTTGTGCAACTTGCATTTGTAGGAAAATGCAAGTGGGTGGAGGATAAAGGTGATTTAAATAAATGTTAATTTATTTAAATGTGAGAGATGAGATTTTGGGGGATTTAAATAAATATTAATGTGAGAGAAGATTTAATTAAACAAATATGATTTATTTATTTAATTAATGGTTTGAATTTGGTTAAGTGAATTAAATCAAATAAATTGAATAATTTATTTAATTAATAGGAGAAGAGGGTTAAGATGAATTAATTAAATATTAATTTAATTAATTATTGATTGATGGTTAAATAATCAAATAAATACTAAATATTCATTTAATTAAGTGGACAAATTTATGTGTCTACAACTTGAATGTAAACAATGGAAATGTATACCTTGTAGATCTGCAACTTGTTGATGATGATTGCTTTGTTTCTTGAATGCAATCACAAGTGTTGCATGGAATGGCATGTAACATGACAAAACCCTAACACACATACATGCTTGCAAGTGAATGTTGAAATATTTCTCCAATGGATGAATGGAGAAGACTTGAATGCTTGAATGCTTGATGATGTATATCTTCACCTATGCTTTCTTATCATCCCTTCGCTTGAATTTCGCCTCCCATTCCTCCTTATGCGAATGAGAAAACCAACTCCCTTTTATACATGCCTCTTGAAGATTAATTCATCTCATAAAAGGCCAACATCGAGGAGATTTAGGATCTCAAAGTGCAAATGGGGTCGGGGGGACCTATCTTGGGGCCACCCAAAGAGGGTGGGATATGGGCGCCACACCCCTATCCTACCCTATCTTGGGGCCCAGAGAGGGTCCTGAGGCTATCTCGGGGCTCAAACATGAAGGGGGCAAGGGGTGAAAATGCAAGAATAGGTCTTGGTTGGGGAAGAAGATGTTGTCGCCGAGGTGAGGACCTAAAATATGGTTAAAATTGCAGGAGGCGCAATTTTACGACACTATAATTAGCAATTATGGAAGACTGATTGGAAAGAAAATTGGATTGATGTCTAAGAAATTGAGAATTTGGAATATAATTGAAAAATGATCTTGTTGAGAGGCATGATCTCATCTTGATTTATACTTGTAGTACTTGCAACACATGTTCCCTTGTTGATAGATGCTCACTTGTTAATAGCTAAAGTAAGAAAAAAGACAGTTTTGCTAAGGAGCACTACGAGGTTTGTCATGCAAGGATTAAAGCTCACGATTTCCTCGTTCCTTACTTAAGCATCAAGATTTCAGATCCTCTCTCATATGGAGGAGATTGGATCATATTTTAAGGTTGTAATTGTATTTTATTTTGTAAGTGTGAGCTTGAGTATGATTACAAGGTATAGTGTTAATGTGTGTAATGTTGTTTTGGGTTTTAACTCTAATAGTGTTAAGGTCTTGCACATGATATCTTTTGGAAAAATAAATCATCTTTATAATTTGTGTTTCTAGGCCTTTATTTGACCCACTAAGCCTTTTAGGAAAATAAATTTAAGTCCCTAAGGGTATAGTATAGCTTTGGGGGTATTTTTAAAGTATTATATTGCTAAAATAACGAGTTTAACCCATTTTAAAATTGAACTAAAAATCATGCATGAATTTCGAAGGTGGTTAGAGAGGATAAGATTCCCCTCTCAACCAATTCTCTCCCACCTCTTGGGAGAGACCTCCCACCTCTTGTGAGAAGTCTCCCACCTCTTGGGAGAAAAAGATGTTGAGAGGGGAATTTTATCCTATCCAACCACCTTCGAAATTCGTGCATGGATTTTAACTAAATTTTAAAAAGGGCCAAACTCATTATTTTAGCAATATAATACTTTAAAAATACCCCCAAACCTATACTATACCCTTAGGGACTTAAATTTATTTTCCCAATAGGCTTAATGGGTCAAATAAAGGCCTATAAACACAAATTATAACTTGATGAATTTTTTTCCACGAGATATCATGCACAAGACCTTAACACTATTAGATTTGAAACCCAAAACAACATTACACATATTAATACAATACCACAATCATACTCAAGCTCACACTTACAAAATAAAACACAGTCACAACATTAACATATGATCCAATCTCCTCCATATGAGAGAGGATCAGCTAAACTAAGGAATCACATTAAGGAGTGAGAGCTCAACCTTGATTGCCCATTGGCATGTACTTGCACACCAACATCTGGCATCAATAATGTATCCATGGATCATATATGAAATGACAATATGAACTTGCAAGATAATAAACATCAATTGCACTACATCTAAAAATTAATAATTATATCACATCACTAATCATCACATCATCTTGACCATAAAGAATTGCATCACAAAACATCGTCATTAGATATTGAACCTCATCATCAGAAGTAACTGAATAATATCTTCCACATATTTGTAAAACATCTAGAATAATCATTATAACATCATCACCTTAATTGAGCAACAAAGTCAAGCATATGGAAATAGATTGTAACCTCTCATCAATAAATTGACAATTGTTTATGATATACAATATAAATGTCAACATTAATTTCTAACATAATTACATACATTGAACATAGACATAAATCACATCAACCTCAACTCACCCAACTAGAATATTCAACATCATGATATATTATAACTTTAACACAACTACTCCATACTTAACCATCTTAATATCCAATAACTCACTATATAGAGCCCAATAAATCATACAACATCATATCTATAGAAGAACTGTAAGTACACCTTAAAAATGTGAGCACTTAGATAGATCACATTAAAGCATGCATGTACTGATGGATTAGAATTTAGAAATTTCCACTTTTTGTTTCCAAAGATGCAAGCATGATGATAACTGAGCTACCCACATTACCATTATTAAGATACTTCTGGTATAGTTGGTCCGTGGTAGGTTGGTGAAGACAACCAAGACAAGCATCAAACAAAACTCAAGCTTGGGAAAATTGTATGAGAGCATGCAAGAAACTTATCAGCAAATGCAGACCCCGTTGGTTTATCAGCCACCTCCAGCACTGGTAAACTAGATATATATTTCTTGTATATACTTTTCACAGTTTTGATTAGATTAGCACGGGGAAGGATTTGGACCCATTACATTGACTGTCATTAAAACAAACGAACTAAGGATTTAGAACAACCAAATTAAGAATCCAGTTTTATTTTATGCTTAGACATTTTATGTATCCATTGCTCTTTAAAAAACCTAAAAGCCAAGTTTGACTAGATATCTCTAAAAATAATTGCATTGACACACCACTAAATACCTATGAATATTAATTTATATATATAAATATTAAAAAAAAAACACTCATTCATTAAAGGATAAGCATATAGTATATCCCACATTAACTCATCCATTAAAGGCTAGGTATATAGTATACTTCACATTTAGAGGGCAACATCTATGGAGGGATCATAATGCACCATTGATCAAATTTATTAATTAATTTTAAAAATTATAATTTTATTCCACTTCATTTTGATTTTTAAATTAATTTATAAATATAGTCAATGGCATAAAAGTCATTTAGATAACTTACACTCTATGTACTCATGTATTAGAGTTGTTTCTACTCATGGCGCCTACCATCTACATAACTCTCAATATGGCTAGGCATATAAATCCTAATAACCTTTGTTTTTGGAAGCAAAAGTCGAGACCTTATAGGGGAAGGGTCCTAGTTACCATCCATGTTATAGTAATCATTCATTTGAACATGCTTATTAAAAACCTACTTAAAAATCATCTTTTGGGCCAATAGTCACCCACTTGTACACCTAATAGTTGAGAAAAAGTTAATAATTAATTAGAGTAGTTGTACAAATTTATTGGTACCATAGCACCCAAGCCATTTGTGCATATGTATTTGATCAATAGTGCAAATTTTGTGGTGGTCAAAGTGGACGGATAATGGGGCAATAGAGCATATGTATTGGATGTCACCTCGAAATGACCACTTTTTGATTCTTGTGCGTGGAATGAATCCTCCTACGTTCATTGTAACTACCCAAAAGCCAAAACAATAGCTATAAGCTCTTAAGTTACATGCAAATAAAACAAAAAAAATCATCAAAATCTAATGTATGCTTAGAAGTGTAGAGTGCACAAAATTAGCTATAACAACTATTGATACCATTTTCCTTAAATAATGCTTACATTTCACACAATGCCCATGGATATATTAATGACCTAAAACGAAATGATCATATACATATGCTTGCATTAATAATGAATAATTTAGATACATATCCTCTCTTTTAGATTGAAGAGAATTTTATTTCAAATGAATTGGAATAGTTTTCCTATACTATTTAAAAAATTATATTGACAACAAAGAGGGGTAAAAATTTATTCAAGATAGAAGGAAAAGAACATCAAAAGAAGGAAAACCACCCAACCAAGAGATGACTACAAAGGCTTACTGTGATCCACAAGTTGGTCCAACATATGAGACAATTTTGGAGAGAGTTGGCCCCTATCCCCAATAGACCAACCCTCCATAAAGTTAGAAGCCCATTTGGCAAGACAATCGACCACCCCATTCCATTCCCTGGGAATGTGAATGAAAGTGACTGACTCAAAAAGTTACACAATGAAAGAATCTGACGAATAATAGTCTGAAGTTTCCAAATAACACCCTAAAAGTTTTTCTAATTTAACAAAGTCACCACTATCTGGGAATCACATTCAACTACAACTCGTTGCTAGTGAAGAGAACAACAATGCTCCACCACAACCAAAATAGAAAGAGCCTCCATATAATTATTCATGTGATCTCCTTGTAGCATCCTAAAATTGCGACACTTGCAATTTCGATTGCATTTGGGTCTTCACGATGGCGGCGGAACGTTGAACTTGAATGGAGACCCCGAAACTTGCTTGTGACATCAAAAACTGCATTTTCTGCACCTTGGCCTGATCCCTCCTTGCACCTTGCTGCCCCGGGAGGTGGGACCATGGCGCCCAGCACCCTGGTCCTTCAGGACTAGGGCGCCCAGTGCCCTGGTCCCCCAGGACCATGGCGCCCAACGCCCTGGTCCTTGGCCCTATTTTGGGCCCGGTCTCTTTTGGGCATTGGGTCTTGAAGTTTGCAAATTGGAAAATATTGTTTCTAGGTCGGCCTAAGGTCGGGAAAATCAATCTCTCAACCCTAATTGACAAGTATATAAACTACATTTCCTCTTCCAAAAAAGGAGGAAGACATATGTGTGCAAGAGGCGGAAGCGATATTCAAACATTCAAACATTCAAGCATTCAAGCATTCCTTCAAGCAATTGAGTATTCTAAGTCTCCATTCAAGGCTAAGTGTTGCATTCAAGACAAGGATTCAACCATTGAAGAGGAGATCACTTACAACATACAACATCATTACACCTTCGCATGTAAGAATACAAACATTCTTACAACAAGGTATCAATACTTGTTTACATTACAAACATTTACATTTACAGCATTCTCATTTCTTGGTTAATTCCAAAACCGGGGTTTGACCTAAAGGAAAACCCCTAATCCCTAACCCCCCAATCGTCCTCTGTTTTCTGTGTGTAGGTTGCAGGTACGCGCATGTAATTGAAGATCTGGAATCCTTGTGCAGAGATGAACAGATCCCCCTTTGTTTCGCGAATTTTTCGGAGGACCGTGTGCACTCCGGGCGCCATCGTCCCGACAACTTTCACTCAAACTTGCAGAATAGCATCATCTCAACATTTTACTGCTAATTCCAGGTCCGCAGCTTCATCCCGTATCCTTATCTCTGTTTATAAGCAAATCTTTCTTGCTTCTACATACATTCCTAGTTCAATCATTCTATCTATATTCTTTACAAAAGAGGGTATCCTTGATGTCTTAACCCTTGAAACTCATTTAGAATCCAATCCTGCATTGTGTGGGATTGGATCTTGTGGGTTTCAACCCCTCTTTTGAATGTAAAGTCCCTCTTAAGTGAAAACCATCAACCCTAGTGACCACCCTTCTCTCTCCTTGGAGTTGGGGAGGGGAGAACAACTAGGGTTCGATTTTTTTCCGCTTTACATTTTGGTGAACCCGACGTGAACATCATCATTCTGATTATTCATGGTTAGATCTGAAAAATTTCCTTCCTTAATTACATTTCTATGTTTGATCTTTTGCAAATTTTAGAGGTTGATTGCATAAAAACCCTAAAATTTTCTTTTTAGTAATTAAGCTTGTGAAATGGTTAATTGTTAATGCTTGTTTTAGATCTACCCTTCTATTGCAAATTGTCAATTCATATTTGTGCTTTAATTCTGAAAATTAAGTGGTTAAGCGTCAAAACCCTAATTTTTAAAACCTTCTTGATTCAACCTTTGACTGATAATTTCACTGATCAAAACACCTCCAAATTGGCTGTAACTTTGGATTCCGCAATAAAATCACAATATCTTTCATCCCTGAAAATTTGGAAAAAAGTTGCGAGGACCGTGTGCACCCCGAGCGTCATCGTCCCCGACATTTTTTTCGAAATTTCGGGAGCTAGATCTTACTGTATTTTTTTGCTAAAATCCAGAATTTTGGCTGATTTTATCAATTTTAACACCTTCAAAATTAAAGTCAAAGTTGGTCTAGTGATTGCTTGGATTGAGGCTTCTAATCATTCAAAAATTGTTGAAATTGAAACTGATATCAAAATTTTGTTTCTTACAGTCCTAAATCTGAAAAGTGTGTTGGCATTCATTCGGAATTTCAGTGCTTTATTCAAATTTTTGCAGTTTGTGACTTTTGAAATTAAGTGTTTAATTGTAACAACCTTGATTTCCATTTTCAAAATTGAATTTTGCGTGAAATTGAGTCAATTCTTAAAATTTCAAAACTTGCATTGCTTTTAGTATTCCCTCTAAAATCATAAAATTCAAAATTTCAGTTTCCCCCTCTTTTTCAAAATTCAAATTTTACATTTTTCAACAATCTTGGTAGGGTTCAATTTTGAGATTGCAACTTTAATTTGGCCTATCTACAGATCATAAAATCACTCAATTTTTTCAGATTAGCTTTAAAATCATCATAACTTTCATCCTTGAAAATTTTGAAAAAAGTTGCGAGGACCGTGTGCACTCCATTCGCCACGGTCCCTGACATTTTTTCCGAAATTTTGGGAGATTGTCCTGATTGCATTTAACAGCTTAAATCTAGGAGATTGGCTGATTTTATTGAAATTTGCTACCTCTAAAATCCAAAATCTTCTCTCTCTCTTTAGTGCATGAGTTTTACAACAATAAGCCCTACTTACACTATTCCCGTTAGACGAAGCCTTAGAATTAAGTCCTTCCAAGGTTTAATTACTGAGGAGATGGAACCTAATTTGAATGGCCTATTTAATGAGGACATGGGTAATTCCTCTAATCCTCTTAATGATGAAGAATCTCTCCATGAGGTTTCTGTAGAACAACTTTCAAAATTGGATAACCAATTTGATGATTTCTGACAATGGATGTCTCAAGAATACCCTGATAGTCAAACTCTTTCATTAATTGAGGGTCTAAAACGTATGGTTCAAAGTGATAAGAATGGAATTGATATTTTGCATGGTATTGCACACATTGTGGATTCGAATGTGATGCCTATGAAGAGTTGTGCTGAAACTTTGGGTTATACACAACCTCCTACTCAATTTAATCATTCTATTCCTTTGACAACTCCTATTGCTAGTATACCTACTTTTACATCAAACATAATGACTACTTCAATACAAGAAATTCCTCCTATGATCACTAGTCATGGGGGCAATCCTTCTTCTTCAATCAACCCTCTTCCTTCATTCAATCCAACTTCTTCATTCATTCCTTCAATGAGTGTCCCTATTTCATCTCCACAAATAAACATGACGCAAGGGGGCAATTCGTTTAATCATTCCATTCCTCCTTGTAGTGTTCCTCCTTTCCAATCATCTCCTATGACTAACTATCATAGTGTCCCACCACCTTACTCTCAATCAATACCTTCTTTCAATAACATAATACCTCCATCACAATCTAACACATCTAATATGAACTCTTCGACTGAAGCGACCATTAACAATCTTGCACAAACTGTCTCTTCTTTGCAGCAACAAATTGCCTCTATGAATCAATCTAAGTTTAGTGTGCCCAAATTTGATGTCGCGAGCCCACTTTCTCTTGTAATTGTTCAAGCTATTCCCCCTAAACATGTTGAAATTCCGCATTTGGAGATTTATAATGGTAAGGGTGACCCTCTAACACATGTTAAGACCTTTCAAACCATATGTACTGATTTTGCTTATGAACAAAGGTTGCTTGCAAAACTGTTTACTAGAACATTAAGAGATGCCCTACAATGGTATTGCTCGTTGCCTTCCTATTCTATTACTTCTTTCGAACAACTTGCAAATGCTTTTATTCAACAATTTCAAAACAATATAAGTCCTAAAGTTACTTTGATTGATTTAATGCATTGTAAACAAGGTGTTAAAGAAAAAGTGACTGATTTCATTGGTAGATATAAGCATTTGTATGGTCAAATTTCTTTTCCAGTACCTGACAATGACATTCAAAGAATCTTTATTTCTAATTTACAAAAATATATTAGAGAAAAACTTCTGTTTTCTGAGTTTACTTCTTTCCAACAGTTGTGCGCAACTCTTCACAATTATGAACTGACTGTGAGTCAAATGGAACAAGTAAATCCTATGGCTCCGAGTGATAAGGGTGATAGTAGTCAACAACCATTTGGGAAGTTTAAACTGAACAGGGAGTCCATTAAATTCAATGAAAACATCATCAACAACAATGTGAATGCAGCATCAAGTGTGCCTCCTATTTCTAAGTTTTTCAAGAAAGAAAGAAAGTTTACTCCTTTGAATGAATCATTGCATAGTATTATGAATAAGTTATTGGAACAAAATGTGCTTACTCTTCCTCCTATAAAGCAAATAGATCCTGCAAAGATTAATTCACCCTATTTTGATAACAAATCTTTTTGTCAATTTCATTGTCATCCTGGGCATGATACTGAAAAATGTTTTGCTTTAAAGGGTAAAATTCGAGATTTGATTGATAATAATACTATTTCTGTTTCTGGAGTGAATGATAAAGGCAACACATCTGTAGCTCCTCCTAACCAAAATCTTAAGATTTTTACTGATCCATTGCCTTCTCATACCTCTAATTCGATTGATACTAATGATTCCTTTGTCTCACCTGATGATCTTGTGTCTATGACTCCGAATGTGATTAACTTTGTGGAACAACAGAAAATCCCTAAAGAACCTTCCATCACCTTTGATTCCAGTAAAACTATCAGGGCACCTGATGGTCCTTTATATATAGTTGCAAAAGTCAAGAATACACCTTGCTATGGAGTGCTTATTGATCCTTCTTGTATGGTTAATATCATTACTGAAGAATTTCTTTTTACTTTGCAATTGAATCAAGTGATCTATGACGAAACAAATGTGGTTGTGAAATTATTTGATGCATTTTCTTCTCCTGCAATTGGTTCTATTACATTACCTATTGAGGTCCATAACAAATCCCTTCATATGAGCTTTGCTATTATTCCATCATCCGAACGATTTCATGTGAGGCTAGGCTATCCTTGGCTATCTTCCATGAAAGCTATTGCTTCTCCTATTCACAAGTGTTTGAAATTTTCCCATAATGGTGAAGTTGTTACTGTCAATCATAGTCTCTTTAAACCAACTGAAATAACTTCTAGCGTTCCTATTGATTATTTTTGGCCTAAACAATTCCAATCTCTTCCACCGCGAAGTGATCATCTTTTCAAATCTTATCAAAAGTGGAAAAAAGATATGATCCTATCTCTAAGTGAACCTAGAACACCCAAACTTGATATTCCTATCGTTCTTGAGAAGGAAGTTCTTCCTTTGAAAGATAAAACTAATGTCTTTCCTCATGAAGATTCCCAACCCATCCCTATGAATGTGACTATGCCTATGACTAATAAACTTCCTAAAAGTAGACCTATACCTCCTCGTCATGAGGGGCTTGCTCTCCTTCCTAAACCAAATATTCCTCCTTTATATGGAGTAGTTCCTCCTCCTTCCTCTTATGGAGAGAAGAGACCTTCCTCTTCTCCTATTGTTCAACCTAAGAGACCACAACCTAAACACCCAAGTGAAAAGGATGAGAACATTCCTCCTCCTCAATCTTCTCAACTTCCTACTAAGACTAGACGAAATCATTCTGCACGTGAACACCGACGAAAGCGTCGTAGTAGAGCTCAGGCAGCTGCTTCTCAAACTTTGCAATGCCCAAAAACTCCTTCAGCTAGTATTATTCCATTTTCTCCTCAGCCGAAGATTGAGCTGAAATCTCCTAAACATAAGATGCATGATGGCCTTGATCCTGTGCAAGTTAAAGATCCTATTTTTGTAAATCTTGATGATGATATAGATGAAAATGTTATTCATGATGAAAATGTTACTCCTCTTCATTCTGATAGTGAATATGAATATGTTGATGTTGATAACCATTTATCTAACGAATTTTCTAAAGCACTTATCCTAGCTCCTAGACAAGAACAATGTGTCTCGGAACATGAACATAGCCCTTGTTTGGATCTTGTGATAGCTCCATCTGCTGTGTTGGATGTTCCTCCTCTAGCATGTTTCCTACCTTCCCAAACTATTGATCAGCAAGATCGGGGGGTAGATGACGTGCTAGACTAGTTCATTAGCATAGCAGACTCTCTCCTCCTCTCTTGATCTCTTTTGTTACTTCTTCTATGTGTTATTCTCATTCTTCTATTTGTTGTCCTTAGTTTTGTCTACTTGAGGACGATGCAAAGCATTGAGATCTCTTTTGGTCTCTCTCATGTTGACTCAAAAGACACATGTGTTCCCTTCTTCTAGGTGACCTTCCTTGATTGGGGAATGAAGAACAATTATGCATACATACATATGATATACATGAATTATCATACAACATACTGACCCCAAGGAAAGCGAAGTCACCTCGTGCTTTGTGTTTTGTGTCTATTATCCTAGGGCTTATCTCACACTTGGGGCCTAAATCCTTGTGATAACGTGCTCCTTTCTCATTTCTTATATGTATCACTACCATAAAGCAATCACCCCTGATGAGGCGTGTGTGATCGCTTTAACGTAGGGGGGCATACATCCCGTTCATATCTCTTCAAGATACTTGAAAATTTCTTGACAAATTTAGCTTTGCCTTGAAAATTTTTGATATCTTTCTTGCATGACTCATAGTGAGGGAACCTTACTACTGACAGTCATGGTTCTCCCTCATGATCTTCCCTTTTACTTTTTCAATCGAAGTCGTAAGATCCTTAGTCCACTGGGGGCTTGGTGTATCTTGCCTCCTTGACGTGGTGAAAGTTTTTCAATGTTGTTTCCTTGTACTTTACCGGAAGTATGAGCATACGCTTATACTCCCGCTAAAGTGGGGGCTAAATGTAGCGTCCTAAAATTGTGACACTTGCAATTTCGACTGCATTTGAGTCTTCACGATGACGGCGCAACGTTGAACTTGAATGGAGACCTCGAAACCTGCTTGTGACATCAAAAACTGCATTTTCTGCACCTTGGCCTGATCCCTCCTTGCACCCTGCTCCCCGGGAGATGGGACCATGGCGCCCAACGCCCTGGTCCTTCAGGACTAGGGCGCCTAGCACCCTAGTCCCCCAGGACCATGGCGCCCAGTGCTCTGGTCCCTGGCCCTATTTTGGGCCCGGTCTCTTTTGGGCATCGGGTCTTGAAGTTTGCAAATTGGAAAATATTGTTTCTAGGTCGGCCTAAGGTCGGGAAAATCAATCTCTCAACCCTAATTGACAAGTATATAAACTACATTTCGTCTTCCAAAAAAGGAGGAAGACATATGTGTGCAAGAGGCGGAAGCGATATTCAAACATTCAAACATTCAAGCATTCAAGCATTCCTTCAAGCAATTGAGTATTCTAAGTCTCCATTCAAGGCTAAGTGTTGCATTCAAGACAAGGATTCAACCATTGAAGAGGAGATCACTTACAACATACAACATCATTACACCTTCGCATGTAAGAATACAAACATTCTTACAACAAGGTATCAGTACTTGTTTACATTACAAACATTTACATTTACAACATTCTCATTTCTTGGTTAATTCCAAAACCGGGGTTTGACCTAAAGGCAAACCCCTAATCCCTATCCCCCCAATCGTCCTCTCTTTTCTATGTGTAGGTTGTAGGTACGCGGCTGTAATTGAAGATCTGGAATCCTTTTGCAGAGACGAACAGATCCCCCTTTGTTTCGCAGATTTTTCGGAGGACCGTGTGCACTCCGGGCGCCATCGTCCCGACAACTTTCACTCAAACTTGCAGAACAGTATCGTCTCAACATTTTACTGCTAATTCCAGGTCCGCAGCTTCATCCCGTATCCCTATCTCTGTTTATAAGCAAATCTTTCTTGCTTCTACATACATTCCTAGTTCAATCATTCTATCTATATTCTTTACAAAAGAGGGTATCCTTGATGTCTTAACCCTTGAAACTCATTTAGAATCCAATCCTGCATTGTGTGGGATTGGATCTTGTGGGTTTCAACCCCTCTTTTGAATGTAAAGTCCCTCCTAAGTGAAAACCATCAACCCTAGTGACCACCCTTCTCTCTCCTTGGAGTTGGGGAGGGGAGAACAACTAGGGTTCGATTTTTTTCCGCTTTACACTCCTATATAGATAGAAAAAAGAAACTAGACTTGCCCAAAACTATCACGCCCCACACTGCCAATGCCAACATGCCTCAGATTACCTCTAGAAGAACCCTCGATATTAATTTGAAAACATCATGAGGAGGAGAGTTCCAATGTCTCTTTCTAGAAACCTTCTGTAAAGGCTGACAATACCTATTTCTCATAACCAGTCGGGCCAACTGCATACCACAAACATGAGTATCCCCCTAGAGAGGGAAATTAAACCGGATACATATAACAATCTTCCTAGGATTCGAGCCACTAGTAAGGTCGCACTTAACCGAAACAGTTTATCGAGGAGAGTATACAATTTTCCACCACACATGTTGAACATCTAACTTAGCATCTTGGAAAATTCGACAATTCCTCTCCAGCCAGATGTGCCAAATAATAAAAGAGGGTCTTAAAGACCAAGAAACCTAGAGAAATGGGGTACGAATAAGATCTTGGAACCAACTATCCCAAGATTCAGCAAGAGAAGAAACATGCCAATAGGGACAATTCCAACAATCCCACCAGGATTGCCAAATCTTCCTAGTGAAGGAGCATTGAAATTAAAGATGGGAGACAAACTCCTCACTATTACAACAAAGAACACATATAGAAGGCCCACAAAAACCCTGCTTACACAAATTATCCCAAGTAAGACATTATTTTTGGACTAGTAGCCACATAAAGAAGTTACATTTAGGCCAAGAAAATCTATTCCAAACATGCTTCCACCAAGACACCTCTTCACCTCCATAAGTCAGACAGACCAGATTCATGTAACCAACAACCATAGAATATTTCCCAGAAGAATCACTACCCCATGCTAAAGTATCCAGACACCACCAAGGAGTTTCACTCTCGCGAGGCAAGAATATAAGCCAATTCTCGTCAAGAATCCTTTGAACCCCCAAGTGGCCACTCACCAAGATCCTTCCATCTATAACCAACAACCGACCCAAAATTTTGAATAGACTTATAATGCCCAACCACTTAGTCCAACTAGTAGCCACACTAATGTCATAAAGGGGTTGTAGATGAGGGTACACCGAAAAAATGGGGGGATTACCATCCCAAGAGTCCAGCCAGAAAAAGGGCATCCAAAACCTATTTCACAAATCCAAAAAAGCCTAGATTTAATAAGTTGGGCCCTAGTTTTTGGAGTATGCCAGATCATAGATCCCCTGCCCTCCAACTGGCAGTGAGGAACCTTCCAACTATTCATGGGACCAAATACTTATATAAGCGAGGATACAAGCCCACACCTAATGTTGGTTGGTACACCACTACTAATGGAGCTTAGTCGCAAGAACTTGGCTATGCAAGACTGCACACCAAAGGCCAAGACCCCCTTCAGTTTTAGGCCGACAGAGATAATCCCACTTAACCAAGCTCCACTTAGAAGACTGCAGATTACCACTCCATAATAATTGATGAGACAAAGCATCAAATTCCTTAAATAAATACATAGGAGTAGCCTAAACAAAACCCCAACAAACAAGAAGAGTTTGAATCACATATTAGAGGAGAGTAACATGAGTAGCAATTGAGAGCCACCAGTGAGTCCAATGGTTGACCTTCTGACGCAACTTATCCAACAAATCCTACCAAAAGGGTCTTAAATGTTTGCTAACATCTAGAAAAATCCCCAGATAGATGAAGGGGAGAGAACCGATTCTGAACCTCAAAATATTAGTAATTCTTCTCTGAATAGGTTAAAGAATATTGAAAAAGAAAATACAAGACTTGTGATCATTCACCTGCTGGCTTGAAGAAGCTAAATAAACATCTAGAAAATTCCTTATAGACTCTACCTCTTGAATGCAAGAAACCCTAATAAGAGTAGTGTCATCCACAAACTACAAATGTGAAAGCTTAGGTAATCCAATGCCCCAATACCATCCCCAAATCAAACTTGAGAAACCTGAGATTTAAAGAATCTCACTAACCCCTCAACCATAATGATAAAGAGGTAAGGGGAAAGAGGACCACCTTGACACAAACCCCTAGAAGCACCAAATAACTGTGATGACTCACCATTGATAAGAAAAGAGAAAGAAGTAGAGGGCACACAACTCATAATCCAACTAACCCACTCCAAATTGTAACCAAAGGCCGGGAGAATCTTACGCAAAAATCTCTTCCTAACCCTATCATAATCTTTGGCCATATCCAATTTGATAAACATAAACCTCTTCATAGACATTGCCATGGAATGAATGGATTTAGAAGCAATAACAAACTCATCCAAAATTTGTCTGCCAACCACAAAACCTGCCTGCTCATCAGAGATTAATGAAGGAAGCCAAATTTTAAGTCTTTTAGCAATCAATTTAGTGATAGTTTTATACACAACATTACAAAGAGAAATGGGCCTAAAAGGATCAAGTTGAGAAGAACCCTCCTTTTTAGGGATAAGAACTAGGAACGTAGAATTCAAGGCCTGAAACATCTGCTTGCTACTATGAGATTCTTGGACAACCGCTAGCAAATCCAACTTAATGATGTCCCAGAACTCTTGAAATAATTCAATAGGAAAACCATTTGGGCCAGGATCTTTGCCTTTAGCCATACCCAAACCAACCTCTTCAAGTTATGACAAGGTCACCGGACGAATGAGAGACTCATTCATCATATTAGTAACCAAAGGGGGAATACAAGCCAAACTCTGATTCTCCTCCACAAGAGGAGGGGGAACATCATCAAAGAAAAGGGTTGAATAAAAATGATATGCCTCACATGACATCACCTGAAGAGAGGTCAACTGGATGCCATTAGAGTTGACCCAGGAAGAAATAACACTCCTCTGCCGACGAGCTTGTACAAATTTATGGAAAAAAGTTGAATTATGGTCACCTTCCTGAAGCCAATCAATCCGAGCTTTTTGCTTCAAAAATATCTCCTCTCAAAGCTCCCATTCCTCCAAATCCTTCAAGGCTCGAGATTCAATATTGCCCAAGACTTCAGTGAAACTAGAATCTCAGATTTGGCAAGTAATAGTATCAAGGAACTCCTAAGAACTTCTTTTCCTTTGAGAAAGATTACCAAAACACAACTTGTTCCATATTTTGAGTTGGTATTTCACAAACTATAGATTCTTAACAAAAGTATACATAGCCATACCATAGGCAGGGCCCCCATCATGCCAACACTGAGCCATGAGATCATGAAGAGAATCCTCACAAAGCCACATGAGTTGAAACTTAAAAGGAGGATTCTTATGACCACTGACATACCCAACTGAAAACTAGATAGGCCAATGATTAGAACCACGCCAGTCTAGGATCTCTAAACTAGAATGCACCCTATCCCCTACCCAGTAGCAAGAGACCAAAAATATGTCCAATCTCTCTTAAATAGTGTCCTTAGCACACTGTCGATTAGTCCAAGTAAATTTCCCATTAGATGACTTGACATCAACTAACCCAAGAAAATCCACATTATCCTGAAAAATAACCTCTTCTCAAGGAAGCTCAGGACAAAGTTAAAATCACTAGCAAGAACCCAAGGAAGGTAAGGAGCACAAGACCAAACAATTTTCTCAGATTCTAGACTAGAGGTAACCAAGGAAAGAGAAGACTGACTAGAGATCCACCAAAGACAAACAATCTTGTTTGGATCTTGAAAGAGAGTCAATCTGCTTGAACAACCTAAAGAACCAATACAATGGCATTGGCCATAACACTACACAATCGGAGCTCGTTGAGGCATAAGATCAACATAAAGATTAGTCTCTTGGATACAAAAAATATTTGGAGAATGAACACCCACCAAATCTTGAATATCTTTTTGGCAGGAGGGGCTATTCAACCCCCACACATTCCAAGAAATAATTATCATTTAAGGGAATGTGAAAAGTGGGAATCAATAGGTTGCACCAACCTAGACTCCACTAACAAATCCCCAACTGATTGAAGTTTCTCCTCATCCATTTTACATCCCTCTTTAGAGGTTTCCACTGAACTTTTCTTATGAAGTTGCTAGAATGAACCCAAAACTTGAGAAGAACCCTTGCCCCTGCTAGATTTTGAAACCTTTTTGGCCAATCTACCAAAACAACATCATACTACAAGAAACCAGAGTTATTCGGATTGTGCACATTCTGACCAGAAGAAATTTCCCGAGGGGTTTGGGAGTCCAGAGATGTTGGGACATTGGAACTCACCCCCACTAGCATTCCCATACCCATTGCTCCAGAAGATACTTCCATTAGATTTCCTTCCTCTAATTCCAAAACCTCAAAACAATTAAAATCCTCTTGATTCTACCTGTTCTTAAGGGGCCTCTTTTTTCCCCTTCCTTTAGTGTGAGGTTTGATTGGGACAAAACCATCCCTTGCAAAACCCCCTTTCAATATAGGAGCTTTACCTTTGTCTCCCTTATCACTCTCTGCATGCAAGGGCTTAGATGATTACCAGCATTAGGTTGATTAAATCGAGGGTACTGACACTAAATATGGCCATATTCATGACAAAATCTACATCTGAAAGGAAGAAGCTCATAGTCTAGTTGCTGAACCTAGGAAGTTGAGCCTAAACAAATCTCTAAAGAATTCGACAAAGGGTTATTTAAATCCACCTCAATACAAATATGAGAAAATGAAATTACCTTTTTTATCCAGCATTTGTTGAGTAATTGCAGTTGACTTCCCAACTAACTCAGCAATCTAGCATAAAATATCCTCTCTCCAAAATTCCAATGGCAAGCTTGAGAGACTAACACAAATTGGAACTTGTAAGGGCAAATCTTTAGCTGAATTAAAACCCATATGTCATGGTTTAATAAATAAGGCAACCCCATTATAAAAATAGGGCCCTCCCTCAAAAACTCGATTCCTATCTGCCATACTAGAGAAAACAACCATGAAGTAGTTGTTGGCTGCTAACATGATCTCCATATCCCCCTCAACCTACCAAGTCTGTCGAATCTAGGCTTCCGATGTGTATCCCAAGAAATTTGCATATCAAGGCATGATTACTCCAATACACAACATCCTCCACAATAGATCTAGGAGGGATAACCAACACCATACAATCTTGGCATCACGATAGACAACCATTAACTTTCTTAAGCTTGGACCCCTCACCAACATAAAAAGGAGTTGACTGGTTTGCATGCACATTTGAAGAAGGGCCATTACACCTCCCAACACACTCATCAGAGACGAAGACATCGCCACCTACTTCCTACAACAAACAACAAGAACCCACCCTCTATACCACCTAAAAGAACCACCTCTACACACCGCACAAACCCCAAGCACTGAGACCCACACTTCGTACAAACCCTAAGCACTCAAACCCCACGAAAAATCCCCACCATGCCTAACACACCACTGATGACCCCACACAAAACACAATACACTCAGGAGGAAGAAAGAAGACGCGGCTAGGACCGAGCTCTAGCCCGCGAAAACCCTCACCATCCTCCACTCGCTAGTCACTCCTGCAACCTTAAATGTCTTGAAAAATTATATTGGTCTTTTTCCTCAATGTAGACTTAAATCATTTCTTTTATGCAAAAAATTTATAATAATATTATAAAAAATTTGAATTCTTTAGATTTTTAAAAATAAATTTAAAATATGATTACTATTTACAATATTTATTAGATGAGTACTACAAATTGTGAAATTATTAGATTAATATTTTAGAAATATTAATATTGATATTTTGATTTCTTAGATGTTTTGTATCTTGAGAATGATAGAGATAAAAAGAACTAAAAAATAGTGCACACATGACTAAAAAATCAAGATGAAGACATACATGTGAGTACAAATAATTGCATTTAAACTATTACAATTGATATGAGATTTATTAATCATATAACCACCATATATCTTTGTTGGTGTACTAGATACTTTTTGGTCAATACATCGTCACTTGAATATACTCATATGTTTGCAAGCTATGAATGTCATACACTAAGGACTAAGATTTAAATGTCCATTTTAATATATTTAAAATAATTATTTATTTTATTTTATTTATAAATAATTGATTGATTATAGTTAAATCAATATAATTATATTTTTATCTTGAAAAATATAAAATTAATTACAAAATTAAAAATTAATTACAAATTAAAAGAAAACAATTAAAGATATTTATTTTCATTATATTTTCTTTACTATTTTATATTACATTTTTGTTATAAAATATTTAATTACACTTGATAATTCTTAATAATTTTAAAGATAAATTTTTATTTTACATAAAATAGTTTAGATGATTGAAATAAAAATATTAAACAATTTTGTTTTGTTTTTACTAACCATTGATTTTAAAATTTGATCTTCCATAATTTCTTTTAATATGTAGAAATCTCATATCAAAAATTTTAAATTTTTTATTAATTTGAATAACATTAAAAATCTTTATTATTATTATATTTAAACAAAATTATTATTAATTATTGTATTTCAAAATTTATATAAAACATTGATTAAAAAAATTTAAAACATCTTTAATAATATTTTACATTATTTATGATATCAAAAGATAATAAAAAATTTATATGAATTTTTTTTGAATTTTTCACCTTTTTAATAGTTTTCATTTCATTTTTAACCTTTTTAGTTGGATTTTACTCATAACTTTCAATATAAAAGTTACAATTTAAACTTTAACATTCTAAATAAAAATTATTTTTTTAATCTTTTATTTTAGTGTATTTTTAAGTTTTCAAATTTAATTTATTTAAAAATTGAAATATATATGTTCAATTTAATAATAAAAAACTATTTATTTGTATTGAGTTTATTTTATAACTAATGTTGTTATTGTTTGTACTATCAATATTTTATTTGCTTGACCTTTTCAAAATTCTAATTTAGATTATAAAATATGATTTTGCTAACTATTTTTAATATAATATTATAAACTTAAATTATATAATATAAAATATGCTTCATTTAATTTTTTTAAATTTTAATACAGTAATATTATATATTTAAATGTTATATATTTAATATTTATATACATTTATTATTCAATTATATTTATTTAATATTTGAAATATTTAATATAATTTATGTAATTATTATATGCAATATTTTATATATTATATATTACTATATATAACTTCCTATATCTCTCTCTCTCTCTCTGACACACACACACACACACACATGCACACATGCACACACATACACACAAAAAAAAAACACACACACACATTTTTTCCATCTCTCTCCCTCTCTCAAATATTCGTTCCATGTCCCCCCTCTCTCAAGTATTAACTCCATCTCTCCTACTCAATATCTCTATCTCTTGAACTCCCTCTTTCTCCTTTCTCTCTCTTTCTATCCATCCATCTCTCTCTCTCTCTCTCTCTCTCTCTCTCTCTCTCTATTTATCTATCTATCTCCCTCTCACTCCTCTCTAAATATCTCTTTTTATCATATCTCTTGCTACATCCATCTCTCCTACTCCCTATATTTTTCTCTATCCCTTTATATCTCTCTATAACACCCTCTATCTATATGTCTCCCTCTCCCTCCCCTACTCTCTTTATATATTTTGATCTCTCTCTCTCCTCCTCTTCATATCTCTCCCCCTCTCCTCTATCTCTCTACCTATATCTCTTCCTTTCTCTCCTTTTCTATCTCTTCCCATCTATCCCCGCCTAACTATCCTCTATATGTATCTCTATATCTACATCTCTCCCCCTTTATCTTCACATATATCTCTATCTCTATCTTTCTCTTCACATATATCTATATATGTCACTCTTTCTTTCTCCCTCTCTCCCTCTTTCAATGTCTATTTTTATATCTCTACTTATATTTTTTGTTTGTCACTCTATTTGTCTCTATATCTCTCTATCCATTTCCCCCCCCTTCTACATCTCCTTAAATATCTATCTCTTTATCACTCTATCTCACCATCTATATCTCTACTTATCTCCCACTCTTTCTCCATGTATATCTCTAGATCTCTATCCCTTTATTTTTCTTCTATCTTGGTCTCTTCCTCCATCTCCCCCTATCTCTTTATATATTTCTCTCCCTCTTCTTCTCCCCCTCTATCTTCATTGATCTATCACTATCTCCCTAGATCCCGTCCTCTATCTCTAGACATGTCTCCTTTATCCATCCATATCTCTCCCTCTCTCTACCTCTCCCTCTTCTTAAACCTTTATATCTACATCTATTTGCCTCTCAATCTCTATCTCTCCATATTTTGTCGTCCATATCTCCTTTTATCTCTCTCTCTCTCTCTCTCTCTCTCTCTCTCTCTCTCTCCTCTTTTTGTATCTTTATCCCCCTCTCTCTCTCTATATATATATCCCACTATTTCTCTCTCCCTCTCCATATCTATTTATTTATCTCCACTTATCTTTGTTTGTCTCTCCATCTTTCTCTCTCTCCCCTATCTATGTCTCCTTATATATCTATCACTCTATCATTCTATCCCACCATGTATATATCTCTTTATCTCTCCATCTCCATCTCCATCTCCCTATCTTTCTATTGAATACACCACACGACTGAGAGGAGGGGTGAATCAGTGCAGACCTCAAAATCCTTTTTTTTCTTATCTTTTAAATTTTAAGCCACAATTAACTAATTATTGCAATTATGAAACATGAAAGCACAAATCACCATAAACACATGACCACCAGATTTACATGGAAAAACCTAAACAGGGAAAAACCATGGTGAGAATCAGACTCACAATATGAATAATTGATTACATTGTTTTAGGCTCAAGGCCAAGGATCTCACTGCACTTTATTGGACTTTCAAGGCTAACGTGCACAACCTTAGGGCAAGATACAAAATACGTGCACTACTAAGACTCACTATCTCAGGGAAAGATACAAATGAATGTACAAACTCCCAAAAGGAACACACCATCTTCCGATAGGTACATGAAATAGTTGAATTGAAATGAACAAATGAACAAATGGACACGATCTCCTGATCATGGAATTTTCTTTGAACTACTATGTCAAGGGACCAATGTCATGGAAAGCACATCAAACACTATCTTACAATATTGTCAAACTGAAAATATCATCATTAAATCTCTAAACTATCTTTTGCACCAAATTTGCTTGTATATCAGTCACATCCTCTTTACATCAATCACACACATTCCACACTTCAACTCACACAACCACACATCTATATATACAAGATTATTCATCAAAACCCTAGTTGAGGGTCAACCATAGGCAGAATAAATAATATTACATAAATCTAGCCACTTGAACCTATAACATCCATTGTGGTCTACTCTAAGAGATAAAGAGGACCCAAACATATCACAACACATCCTTATAAGTTGATTCCAACAAATCAAATATGCTAACACATTCTCCAAAATCAACACCAAATGTAACATGTAGATAAACAATAAAACATGTTAACTGTTGGCATATGCACACTCCAATGAGACATTGTATGTGATTGAAGGTTTTGTCATTGATGGAAACCTTGCAATCCTATGGCACCGGCAAAGGCATTATACCGGCATTAGCAGATCACACTCTACACCGGCACCAACACAGAAGAAATGAAGTATACTGGCACAGAGGCCGACAGGATTTTGTTTTATTATATTTTGTTTATTATTGAAAAAATTTGTAAGCCGACTTGGCAAATTGTAAAATGACTCTTATATATAAAAGAGATCATTGTAGAAATCAAAAAAAGGAGACATAAGTAAAAGGGAAAATATTAGGCAGACCTATTGTGCAAAATATAGGTTAAAGGGTATATGTAAAGAATAGAGCAGGAACCGGTACTGAATCTAGCATTGAAGATGCTATTGTAAAGCAGTACAAGATATTGGATTTGTATAATCCTTATTGTAAGTCAGTGAGACTTCCCATTGAGCAGTGAGCTCTAGGTAGTTGGCCTTTCTGCATTTGCAGGCCCCTATTGTAAGTAATATTCTCTTATTGGCCAGTGAGTGAATATTGTGGGTCACAAATCCCACCGAGGTTTTTCCCACACCGGGTTTCCTCATTAAAATCTTGTGTTATAGTGTGCTTTTCATGTGGATGTTCTTGATTTTGTTTATTGCATTATTTCTTGCATACCGATACACTATTATATTATGTTCTGCATGTTTTAAGTTAAGAAATTCCATTCACCAGTTAGATACTGATTCACCCCCCCTCTCAGTATCTGTGGGATTCCTAACAATCAATATCAGAACCTGGTTCTCTATTTTCAGAAGCCTAACAGCTTGAGGAAGATCTTGACACCGGTAAAGATGGAAAATCTAATGAAGCAACTTGAAGGAGCTCTTACAAACTATGATGTAGAGAAATTGAAAAATATCAAACTAGAAGATGATTTAAGGGTAGCTCAGGATATCATTCAGGCACTTCAAGAAAATTTTACTGTTGCAAGAAATAAGAGAAGAGAACTTTGTGAAAAATTGCAAAATGAGAATGATGAAAAGGGATCACTTAATGATATGATAAGCAAGTTGAAACTAGAGATCTTGACAACAAAGAATGAGATGTAGGATATGACTATGAGATTTTGCAAAGAGATTGAGGATAGGAAGAATAATGAAGAAGAATTGACCAAAAGACTAAGTGATGCATCAAATGAGAACACAAGACTTAGCTATGAAAATGACATGTTGAAGATAGATCTGATGCATACTCAGAATGACTCAAATGAACTAATGAGACAAAAAGAAGTCTTAGAAAGAGAACTAGAAACTACAAATCAACATAAAGAAAATTTCAAGAAAAGCTCAGAGGAACTTGGCACCTTGCTGAAGAATCAAAAACCTAAAGGTGACACTTCTAGAATTGGCTTTGAAATTGGTGAAAGCTCTGGTATTGCAAATACTCGGGATCACAACAAACCGGTAAGACAACCTAATGCTTATAAATTCAATGGAAAATGCTTTAACTATAATAAGTATGGTCATAGAGCAAATGAATGTAGATCTAGAAATTATTAGAATATCAACACACCCACCAGTCAATGTTCTAAATGGAACAAAGTTGGTCACAACTCTGAAAACTGCAGAATGAATGTGAGATGTTATGTTTGTGGAAGATTTGGACATTTATGCAATCAATGCAGAACACAAACTAGCATAGGTTATGGAAAAGCTATTCAGAAGAATAATGTAACTTGTTATGCATGTAACAAGATTGGGCATATTGCTAAATTCTGTAGAAGTAAAGGAACACCGGTAGACAACAAAAGTTCTAGCTTGAAAGGTAAAGAAAAAGTTGAAGAGGTTAAGCAAGAATTCTCAAAACAATGGATTAGAAAACTGAATCTAAATATTGGGAATACTCCTCCATCGGTAGAACAAACCAATGCTTCACCGGCAGGACAGAGTGATGCTTCACCGGAAGAATAGAGCAGTGCTCCATCGGTAGGAAGTTCTTCATCCAATTGAAGAAAGTTTCTTTGAGGGTTTGGCAATCTAATGACACATGTACTATTATTCCCTCGGTTAGAGATAAGAAGTTGAAAATTACTTATTACCGGCAAATATTATTAAGTGAATACTTAACCGGCATGCAATTAATGTGGTAGATGGTAAATAGACACTATAAAATTAAGGTTTTGGCTCCATTTCATTTCACTGAGATTTCAAATTTACGAAGAGCGCGAAGATTCCGAGCTAAGGCATTTCAAGCAAGAAGCAAGAACAATCCAAGAAATCATCCATCCTAAAGGCAGTAAAAGGTATTTAATCATGGCATCCACCTCTGCAATTGAATATATAGCAAACCCTACTGTTGTTGAAGTGATAAAAAGACCTAGGCCCGTATTTTAGTTAGTTCCTGAAGTAGCAAAGAAAGATGATACCTTAGGTGCTTTTTCTCAAATTCCTAAGGGAGTTATTTATGCCGAAGACCCCAGAATGTACATCCATTGCAACATTGAGGAACTAGGAAATGAAGAAATTAAAACCATGTTTAAAACGGTGATATGTGATAAAACCGACAATGTAAAAGATGAACACAAAATCTTTGAGACCCTAGGATTTACAGAGATCCTTAGCATTCCTGAATTTCCCAAGGATGTGATTAGGATAGTCTTAAGTAGGGTACATGGTGAGTTTTTCTAGTTAGATGCAGTCCACAAAATCACCAAGGGAGCTGTGAAAGTTGTCACAGGGTTATCGACTACTGGTAAAAGACCAGATAAAACCAAGAAGGTTTCCAATGACCTAGTTATAAACCTAACTGGTGCAACATTCGACAAGAGGTCCCTAAGAGTTAATGATGTAACAGACATTAATGTGAGATTCATCAGCATGATATTAGGGTATAAAGCTACTCATGCAAATAGACTCAATTCAGTTTCAAGTTTATGCATTAAGAGTGCTTATGATATGATCACAGATAATGCAAAAATTGATGTATGTGAGTGGTTAAAAGATGAATTAATTGACAACCTTGGAAAGATCAAGAAGGACAAGAAAGGAACTTTCAAGTTTGGAAATCTATTAGTATGTCTGATGCTACATATAACAAAATAGGTTCCTGGTATAGGCTACAAAGAACTTGGATATGATATACCGGTAGACAAACAGTTAACATAACTATTCAATAACATGGGAAAAGACAAGGAAAACAATATTCATGACTTTTTTCAAGCATTAAAGGCCAAAATGAAGAAAAGAATAAGGTTATCACAAAAGATTGTTGACAAATACAAAGATGAAATATGCTTTGTAATCAAGAAAGATGAAATCTAGATGGAAGTAGTCATCCCTAGGACAATTTGGGTAACCGAGATGGGCTATGAAACAAATGATCACATAGTTGAAACATATGCTAAAGCACTTTTGGAAGCCCCCAGAGAACCTAAGGAAGAAATATTTGGTAGTGCAAAAACCATTGAAAGCCAAATACAATCAAAGAAAAGAGTGAAAAAGGTTGAGGCAATTGTAAGGAAAGGTTCCAGACAAGCAAAAGCCATGAAAGAAGATGTATTGAAGAAAACCAGTATAACAAAGGATGAGTTAGCAGCTCCACAACTTGAAACTCACCTATCACTGGCAGGTACTTCTTTGGAAGGTGACATGCCTGCAACTTTCAAAAGAGTTGTAAGAAAAAGAGATCCCTCACCAACAACCACACCCTCACCCAGGAGGACAAGGCAAAAACAACAAGCAGTGAGATCTCCGGTAAGAAAGGCCACACCAAAAAAGAAATTGACACCCAAGAAGAAGAAGAGGACAAACAAAGACTTGGCCTCTCTTGATATACTGTTGAATGAAATCATAGAGGAAGGGAAATTAAATAACATAGAGAAAATATATGACACCTTAACAGCTGATGAAAAAGAGCAAGTTGAAAATAGTGTTATAGTGCACATGGATATGTATAAGAAGTTTTTAATGGAAGTAGTCAATGAAATTCCAGATGAACTATTCAAAAAACTAGAAGCAAGAAGACAAGCAATAATAGAACTAGATAAGAAAATAAAAATTGAAAAGCTACTTGCTGTACATCTGGTAAACTCTCCCAAAGAAATTGATGACCTAATTGCTCAAGCCGACCGGACAATATTTTCTACTGCACACCGACACATTGCTTTAATGGTTGGAAGAGTTAATGAGGTGACTAAAGAGACTGAAAATGGATGGGACATATTCCTAGTTGAGAAAGAAAAACAAGAAGAATATAGGAACCCCAAACCCATAAAAGTTTATCAGAAAGATAGAGACAAGGGGAAAGGAAAAGTTGGTGGACCACCTAGTATCAAGGTTAGAGACAACATCCCTCCACCTCCTTTGATTACTCCACTGGTAAAAACAACAACTATAGATGATCAACCGACAGTTGAGAGTATGGATGTAGAGGATAATAATCTTAATCCTGAAGTCTTATATACTGTGGATGTTGATACTCAGAAGATCAACATAGTGGTAGACAAAGATACAACTGATAAGACTGATATGGCTAGTGAGCCTCCGGTAGCTAAGGAAACTGATAACACACAGGAGAATCCAATAGAAGATAAAGAGAAAAAGGTAGAGACTCAGACACAGACTGAGACAATACAACAAACAAAGCAAAAGGCTCTAGAACAACAATAACAACAGCAACAGGAATAGGTACATAAGGAAACAGTGCCACCGGCAACTAGTGAAGCAGAAAAACCATTGCTTAAAGAAATGCAGACACAAATAGACCTACCAGAGGTCAATACAAGCTTGGTTACTTCCACCGGTACTTAGATTGTTGATTCATCATCAGGATACAAATCAACTAATGTGACTGAGGTACTATTAGATTCAATCAAGAAAATAACCGACTGTAGCTCACAAGCTTACAAAGTAATTGATGATACCATACCAATTTTGAAGGTAATTGCTCCTAACTGTAATATAGATAGCAAATATTCTTTAGGACAACTTGATACACTGTGTAAATATATCACAGAAAACATTGAGAAAATAAAGGAAGAGTCATTGAAGGATAAGGTAGAAATTGAAAAACAAAAATTCTTTAATGAGCAAATAAAGAAGTGTAACAGAGATTTTGACACACTTGTACCGGAATTATGTAATTTGTTGAAAGAGTACAAAAATATGTACAAAGATACCTATAAAACAAACTTTTTGACTGTAGATATAGACAAGAAAATGAGCAAGGTACAGGATGAGATCAATAAACTTGCAGATAGTTTTGTCAACTCACCTGATACACTATCAATTTTTGAGGAGAAGATAACAAATTTTGAGGAAGGACTACTTAAATTAGAAAGAGAGAAAGAAAGAATAGTAAATAAGGCAAAGCATTTGAGATCAAAGCTAAGTCCAAGATTGGACTATCTATCATCTCTACGGAAGGAAGTATCTGAGGCATTAATACAAGGAAAGAAAACACCAACAGAGCATTTGTAGCATCTCACCGGTACAGTGAAGAGAATAGAGACAACAATAAAGGATAGCAAAAAGTTTATGGACAGTATAAACTTGATTTTGGGAGATCTTTTTCAAATTGTAACCACCTTGTTACAAGGTTGAAACTACAAACTCTACTGACATCTTGACAACCTTTGTCATTGATGCCAAAGGGGGACTAGTAGGATGAGAAAATTCAATATCATAGGAATCATATGCTCAGGGGGAGCACACACATTTTTGGTAACATTTTTGGACTTCACATTTTTTTTGGATCATTTTTGAAATTTCTCATGAGTGTTGCCATCAATGCCAAATGGGGAGATTGTTGGCATATGCACACTCCAATGAGACATTGTATGTGATTAAAGGTTTTGTCATTGATGGAAACCTTGCAATCCTGTGGCACCAGCAAAGGCATTATACCAGCATCAGCAGATCACACTATACACTGGCACCGACACAGAAGAAAGGAAGTATATTGGCACAGAGGCCGACAGGATTTTGTTTTATTATATTTTTTTTATTATTGAAAAACTTTGTAAGCCGACTTGGAAAATTGTAAAATGACTCTTATATATAAAAGAGATCATTGTAGACATCAAAAAAAGGAGACATAAGTAAAAGGGAAAATATTAGGCAGACTTATTGTGCGAAATATAGGTTAAAGGGTATATGTAAAGAAAAGAGCAGGAACCGGTACTGAATCTGGCATTGAAGATGCTATTGTAAAGCAGTACAAGATATTGGATTTGTATAATCATTATTGTAAGTCAGTGAGACTTCCCATTGAGAAGTGAGCTCTAGGCAGTTGGCCTTCTTGCATGTGAAGGCCCCTATTGTAAGTAATATTCTCTTATTGGCCAGTGAGTGAATATTGTGGGTCACAAATCCCACCAAGGTTTTTCCCACACCGGGTTTCCTCGTTAAAATATTGTGTTATGGTGTGCTTTTCATGTGGATGTTCTTGATTCTGTTTATTGCATTATTTCTTGCATACCGATACACTGTTATATTATGTTCTGCATGTTTTAAGTTAAGAAATTCCATTCACTAGTTAGATACCGATTCACCCCCCCCTCTCAGTATCTGTGGGATTCCTAACATTAACCAATCGACCCAAAAACATTCTCCAATACAAAATACATAATGCAGATCTACACTCATCATGGTGAGAGAATACATATTTGAACCAAAAGAGCATGATCCTAATAAGATACACCACCTCAATCAACCTGAAATCAAACGAACTAACAATACAAAACACAAAACAACATAACTTCACTTTCAATCAAACTAGCACTAGAAAAATGAACTAGAACACTGCACAAACCAATGAACATGTCTTCCAAGCCACAACACTTGAAACCACATATCAGAGAACTACCAAGAATTCTCTAGATGAGTTGTGACAGGCAACCTCATTGTCAAAAATAGCAACAACCAACTCTACCATATAAGCAACAAAGGACCTATAAACCTGATAGTGCAATATACACATATCATAAAAATTATATCTAGAGCCTCTATCCATAATCTTCATAAACTAAAATAATGAAAAGAATTCTTCCACTAGGACATTAAATAATCTTTCCTATATATTGAAACTTACACTATACCAACCTTTAAAAAATGCCTCAACATCACCACCCAACCACACAACATCAAAACACTCACTTTTGGACCATCTATGACACATAGTGACATCAATGACAAAACAACTCAAAATCGCTCAATTTCCAAAAAAAATTATATCTTTATCTCTCCATCTACCTCTCAATCTATCTTTCTCCCTCATCCTCTCTCACTCTATCTTTTTCTCTACTTCTATATTCCTCTCTCCTCTATATCTAGTAATCTCTCTCTCTCTCTCTCTCTCTCCCTCTCTCTCTCTCTCTCAATATATTTACATAAATCTTCCTATGTCCCTCTCTCCCTATTGCAAGCACGAGTGTATTGGTAATATAACCTTATTACTATCTATCACCCTATATCACCATCTCTCTCTCTCTCTCTCTCTCTCTCTCTCTCTCCATCTCCATATTTATCTCTATCTCTCTCCTTACCCTCCTCTTTCTCCAACGCTTACCCCTCTATCTCTCTCTCACTATCTCTCCCTCTCTTCCTATTGCAAAATTAACATGAGCTTAATTATCTTCTTGATTTGTAGGTTTTATTTCACTAATGATTGGATCTTTGTAAGTGGATGCATACTTTATTTAAAGATTTCATTTCTTCATTAAGACCTTTGTTTCACAAGAAACGTCATTTTCTAAATGACCTACCAATTGACCTCATGTAATGCATAGACATATGCGCATTGGCCTACCAAGGTGCAGTTTCTAGCTCCTAACTTGTTAAACTCTCTCCATGTGTAAATAAAATTTTGCAAGTTTTTTATTACAAAATTAGACAGAGAAAATAGAATCTTACATCATGAAGGACATATGATATACATAAAAACTATACATAAAAAGAGAATTATCTATGTAGACACCTAAACAATATTTGACAAGATATTTTATTTCATTTATTAAACAAATTAAAAATTAGAATATAACTATATGCTGAAAATGTGGTATCAGCCTACAAGAGGGGAAAACATCTCAAACACACACATGAAACATTGCATTAGAGTTAGAAATCACAAAACTAGTTAGTGTTCACCAAAAACTCTCAAAATCATTCCATGCTCCTCTATCTCTAAAGATCTTCAAGATTCAAGGTGGCCCTCACTTGGAAGAGCACTTGATCTCTTAGATGACAACCTAGAGAATGAGATTTTAATGATGATTCTAGTATCAAAATGGATGCAACTAAGATCCTAGTGAATGGTGAGATGATGGGTGAAAGCTAAGGATGCAAGATGCAAAACTAGATATGGTCAAGATAATGAGGATAAGATGAAGCTATGTTAATTCCAAATTGAAGATTAAGATGAATTAAGTAAGCTAGATGAATATGAAAACTAAGTAATTGATATGAAATTAAGCTAACTAAAATGACCTAAAGCATGTTGCAAATGCTAAGTTCTATAATGTTAATGCTTGAAGACTTGGATGCTTGAAGGTGACCAATGAGATCCTTTGATAACCTACAAAAGACTATAATTTTGATGCACTAGATTGGGGATTTTTGAATTGAAGAAATGAGTTCTATTTATAGGCAAAATAGAGAAATGGATGGTTGAGATTGAGTAATCTCAACAAGAGCTAGGATTCAAAGTTTTCAATCCATGGGATAGATTCAATCCAATCCAAAGTTGACAAATGTCACCTTGAGAGGGCTTGAGAGGATGCTAAACAAGCATTAGATGCTAAGAAAGCAATTAAGGATAACCTCAAGGAGTGACATCATTAGATAATGTCATTAACTAGGGAGGCATGCTATTACCCAAGAGGTAAACTCTTGTACAACATGGGAAAATGGTTAAAGGGACAACCATCATGGCTAAGGGGTGTGGGCTTGTAAGAGGCATTAAATGCCTTTTGAAGACTTTGGAGGATAACTTTCTCAAAGAGGAAAACCACTAGTGGTTTATGTAAGAGCCTTACATGTATGGAAGACTTAACAAGTTAACTTGTTGAAATAGATAAAGTCATAAATGCATTTTGAAGACTTTCTTCCAAATTTAGAGAAGTGAATCCCCCAAATTTAGGGAAAGGACATGATTAGGAGGCTTCTAGAAGGATGATTATGGAGGCAAGTGGGAGATGTTGGAGAATTCAAGTGGGTGAGGGAAAATAGATTTTTAAGTTAAATTAAAATGATTTAATTTAGCCAAAAGGGATGCAACTTGCATTTGTAGGATTTTGCAAGTGGGGAGACTATTCACAAATAAATAATGATTTATTTATTTGCAAAGGGGATTTTTAATTAAATGTGAATTTAATCAAAAGGGGGAAAAGGGATTTTAACCAAATAAATAAGATTTATTTAATCAGATGCCTAAGGGTACTTAATCAAACCTTATTTTAATTAATAGGTTAGGCTAGAAGAAGGAGATTTAATCAAATCTTTAATTTTATTAAAAGATCAATTAGAAGAATAGGGATATTAATTAAATCTCAGTTTAATTAATTGGAAAAATTAGGAATAATTAAATGAATAAAATTCACTTATTTCATTGTGCAACTTTTAGGTGTCTACATTTTTCCCTCTTTGAGTCAACGTGTGACCACATGTTGATTCGAAGAAAAATGCTCAATTTGTCGTCAATTTTTTTTGATATGATGTTGTTACCAAAATTGTCGATATGATTCCTTGTATATGAAAAATTGATTTTGATATGATACGGTGATGTGATTTGATTGGTCGATATGAAGCTAATATGGAGATTCAATATGAAGTTGGTGTGTATATGAGACTAATATGAAATTGATATGGGATTTGATATGAAGATGATATGAGATTGATATGGAGATTCGATATGAAGCTGGTGTCAATATGAGACTGATATGAAATTATCGATATGATTCCCTAGATATGAAAAATTGATTTCAATATGATATGCTGATGTGATCTTATTGATATGAAGCTAATATGAGACTGATATGGAGATTCGATATGATAATTCCCCCTCAGGAGATCATTCATGCACTAAAAGCATATATGACCTCTTGAAAAAAGAAGAATGTTATTTGAAAGATAGAAGAGTGGATAGTTGATGACATCCATGGGTTTGATAAGATTGATAAGATTTACTAGATTGATAAGATTTACTAGATTGATAAGATTGAATAGATTGATAAGAATGAGATCAAGTTTGGTTTTAGGAATGACACATCTTGTATAAGACAAAGATGATCAAAACGTTTGGTTTCAAGAATGATATATCATGTATAAGACCTTGTCAAAACATCTGGTTTCAGGAAAGATACATCTTGTAAAAGACATGATAGAATGGATTAGATGAAATAGATTGATAGAATTGATAAGATTGAGATCAAGTCTGGTTTCAAGAATGACACCTCCTGTATAAGACAAAGATGATCAAAACATCTGGTTTCAGGAATGATATATCCTGTATAAGACTTGATCAAAACATCTAGTTTCAGGAAAGATGCATCCTATATAAGACATGATAGATGAGAGTTTGATGGATGATGAATATATGAAAGTGAAGAAAGATTCCATGATGATGCAATAGATATACATGTGATGGATGCAATGATGAATGTGACTAGATGATGATGATGATGATATGCAACCTAATGCCATGATATGATAATGCAACTAAATACACATTTTAATATGATAATGATAATGAAATGATACTAATGCAAGATTAAAATGATATGCAACCTAATACAAGATTAAGATGATTATGATAATGAAATGATACTAATGCAAGATTAAGATGATAATGATAATGAAATGATACTAATGCATTCTCGTTCCCAAATATTTCCATTTGTTTTGATCAAGGTGCAAGTGCTTCCTTTGTTTTCATCATCGGGTCTTGATTTGTTGAAAGTTGATACAAGAATCATGGTATAATTGAACCATAATGACCTGAGTCTAACTTACATGGATTTTGATATTGCAAGATGACACAAGCGTCGAGGATTAATTGAACCAAGACGACCTGAGTGTTGCTTGTGTAAAATAGACAAGACTTAACATTTATCCTATACAAATCCGAAATGTCTTCAATGATATGTTGCCTAATCACATCGTAAGACAAATTTGCATAGTAGAAGGCTTCACTCCCAAACAGAAGACAAATAAAACATCACATTTCATCCTTGCTTCTCTAGTCGTTGAGACATCATTGAGTCACTTAGGAGATATGATAAGAAAAAATTAACAACCATAAGTAAGCATGCATGCTATCTGAAATGTATTCTTGTCAAGTAAAACATCTTGCAAATAGATCATTTGTTCAATTCAAATCATTTCAATTCCTTGATGTCTAGCCTCTTGCATTATTGTGGTTATTGATGGTTGTTATGATCTTTGTTATCTTACTATGTGTTTGGTCTGATGTCAAAAACCCTCAAGGTGAAATGCCCCCAGCAAGGTCAGGATTTTGCCCCTTGTTGTTGATACTACTTTGATATGGATATTTACACTGATCACCAAGCCATGGTGGGATATGAGTTAGATAACTAATTCAGATAATCAAGGACAATGACTATGCTAAGTATGTCCGAGACAATGTTGTGTGCATAAGTATTCTATGATGGCTATTGGCTTAGATGAGATGGAGCCAAAGATATGATGTGAGTACTGATAGATAGAGGAGCTGCTCTCTCACAAATGGTGCTTGTTGCTAGGTTTTCACCACTTGTTGTTATTGCACTTTGGGATTGTTTTTTTTTTTTTTTTTTTGTATTTTTCTTAATTTTTTTGATTTTTTTATGTCACAAGGTGCCTGTTTGCCAGGTTTTCACCCTAGTGATGATTTTTGATACTTTTTTATTTTTTTGCTTTTTTGTGCTTGACTTGTGCATTGAACAACTCAAGTGTAGAATTTATTCAGATGGATGTTGTTGGTTGGCTCGTCAAGTACATTCCCTTCTAAAGTTGATAACTGATATGGTCCTGATCCATAAGCTGATATGATGACAAAGGGTCCCAACCAGTTGGGTTCAAATTTCCCTTTCTTTTCTTAATCTTGCTAATTCTGGAGATTTTCCTTTAGGACTAGGTCACCAATTTTGAAAGCCCTTGGGATGACTTTGTGATTGTAAATTCTACACATTCTTTGCTGATATTATTTGAGATGATCAAAGGAACATTGTCTATGTTCATCTAGCAACTCTAGCTCTTGTAGCCCATTGACTCGATATTCCTCATTTGGAATGAGGCCTTTTAATGACACCTAGATTGATGGAATCTCTACCTCGATAGGTAGGATATATTTTGATCCATACACCAATGAGTATGGTGTACCTCCTGTAGGTGTATGGATACTCATTTTGTAGGCCCAAAGTGTAGGATTAAGCTAGACATGCCAGTCTTTACCAACATAATTTATTGTCTTTTTAGGATTTTCAAGATTGTTTTGTTTGAGTTCTCTGCTTGGCATTCCCTTGTGGATAATAAGGTGTCGAAAAGCAATATTGGATATGAAATCACTCACAAATCTCCTGTACATCCTGATTCTTGAAAGGTCTTCCATTATCTGTGGTAATGACATTAGGGATACCGTACTAACAGATAAGGTAATTCAGAATGAAGGAAGCTATCTGTTTGCTAGTCACTGTAGTCAATGTAACTTCCTCAATCCACTTAGTGAAGTAATCGGTGGCCATGATGATGAACTTGTGTCTATTCAACGAGGAAGGATGAATCTTTCCCACTAGGTCGAGTCCCCATTGAGAGAAAGGCCAAGATGTAGTGAATGGTTGCAACTCTTACGCTCGCACATGTATGAGTTTACCATGAATTTGACACTTAGGGCATTTCCTAGCAAATTGATAGGACTCTTTTTCCATTGTTGGCCAATAATATCCCATCCTTAGTAGTTTCTTGGTAAGAGTAGGACCACTTGAATGCATACCACAAATACCTTCGTGAATCTCATGTAAGGAGGATTAAGATTTGTTATGATCGAGGCATCGAAGAAGACTACCATCAAGACCTCAACGATAAAGTGTATCAATGGTTAAGGTATAGCGGGTTGCTTGTCAGATAAAGCTTCATTTTTGGTTATGAGATAGGTCTGGTGGGAGGGTATTGTCTTTGAGGTTGGAATATATATTCTCGTATAAGGGGGAATTAACTGTTTAGGGAACATATGACTTGGGATTGTGAATTGTCATAGGATGGGGAAAAAAATTGCTCCACCAGGAATTCATAATGATTATGTGTATCTAGAATTTGTAGGAGTGAGGTGATAGTGGCCATTGCATCAGTAGCTCTATTGTTTAGCCTTGAAATCTACTCAAATATGGTGTGTACAAAGTATTTCCTAAAACCATCCACCATGCATTTGTACATCAACTTATCATCTTTCACTTGATAGTCATCATTGATCTAATTGATAACCAATTGAGAGTCCCCATAGACTTTCAATTCTATGATTTTCCATTCCATGGCTACTTTGATACCTGTCACTAGAGCTTCATACTCAACAATATTATTGGTGCATGAGAATATCAATCACTAGGATCCCAAAATTGTGTGTCCTTCTGGAGTGACGAACAAGATGTCAGCACCTAATCCATGTTGTGTATAAGATCCATCAAAGTATAGGGTCCATTTCTTTTGCGCAACAGTGAGCACATCCATATATGAAAATTCCACTTGTAGTGGGCATTTGTCTAGTAGAGGTGCTTCTGCCAATTGATCTTCTATTTCTTGTCCTTTGATAGCCCTTTGTTCTATATATTGAATGTCGAACTCGCTTAGGATCATGACCCATTTTGCTTACCTCCCCATGAGAACAACTTTGCTGAGTAGATCTTTTAGTGGGTCGATCTTTGCTACGAGCTTGATAGTATGAGCTAACATATAGTGTCACATCTTTTGGGAAGCAACACTACAACTAAGAAATATTTTTTGATGAAAGTGTTGTAGATAGGAATTTGGAAATCATCAAAGCAAGTAGCAGATTAGACTAGCTCAATCACAAAAACCAGATTGCAACGATAAGAAATCCTAAAAACATTCAATAGAGATACTGAAAACAAGACATTCAAATCAAATGCAAACCATTACAAACACAAATATCTCCTTCATGATTCTCCATTGTCCTTCTTTCTCCTTCAAATTGCTTTGTTTGTGGATCTCACCTACAAATGCAAAGGCATAGTATGAAAGCAAGATTGTTAAGATGGAATGATAGCGTAAGGATACTAGAAGCGTGATTGATTGATCGGATCCTTTGATTGAAGAAATTCATCCAATTTATAGACAAATTGGAGAGATGACAAGATTAGCATGAAGAGATTTGAAAGGAAATTTCAAATCAAGAAAGACAAATATGACAAATTATGACAAAATTGACACTTTCTATGCAAGATTGATTGATTGACAAATTATGACAAAATTGACAAGGTTGCTATGAAAAATTGATTGATTGACAAATTATGACAAATTATGACAAGATTGAAATGTCATTCCCATGAAATTAGGGGAAATATTAGAAAAAATAGGAGAAAATAGAAAATTAGATGAATTGGAAATTAGGAAATTAGAAATTGATGAAAATTAGGTAAATTAATTAATAATTTTTCATTCCTTAATTAATTCACAAAAAGAGAAGGAATTAATTAGCCAATTAAATAAATTTTAATTGTGACAAGAAGACTTAGGATAAATAAATAAATTATTTAACCTAGAGGGAAAATGACAAACAAGATTAAATGAATAAATCATAAAACCTTAGAAGATGAATTAGAAATGCAAGGACGATAATTAGGTCTTGACAAAAGATAATTGATGTCGATTCGATCATGATTCTGATTGACAAAGGACCAATGTTGATAAATGATTGAGATTGGTTGACAAAAATTAATGACAAATTGACCAAGATTGATAAAGAGACCAACAATTGAGATTGGTTAATGAATTAACCAAGATTGATAAAGAGACCAAATTGAAAGGCGCCAATTGACGAGGAATAATAATTGATCCAAATTGACACAATTGAAAAGAACAATGATCAATGACAAATCGATCGCAAAATTCATGAGATTGACAAGAGGACAAGGATTGATGACAAATCGATCACAAAATGACAAGATTGAAAAGAACAATGATCGATGACAAATCGATCGTAAAATTGACGAGATTGATAAGAGGACAAGGATCGATGACAAATCAATCACAAAATGACAAGATTGAAAAGGACAACGATCGATGACAAATCAATCGCAAAATGAACGAGATTGACAAGAGGACAAGGATCGATGACAAATCGATTGCAAAATGACAAGATTGAAAAGAATAGTGATCCATGACAAATTGATCGCAAAATGAATGAGATTGACAAGAGGACAAAACCCTAATTCGAAAGCGATAAAAATGAGGAATGCAGAAGGACTTGATGCTCGCAAATGATAAAGACCAAATGCGCAACATAGAAGAAATGTTAATGCGACACAAAAACCCTAAAATAAGGCAATGCGCAAATGTTAAAGTATGACTCTGCAAGCGTTGACCATTTTTAGATGTCTACAAGTGTAATTGAGTTCATAGCCATTCATCGTCCTGCTAATGTAATAGATGGTTCTTTCCTTTCTTGTTGAGTCCTTTTGTGTTAGTAATGCCCCTAGTGACACTTTCATTGCTAATATGTAGAGGATGAGTGGCTTTCCTACTATTGGTGGTACTAAAATAGGTGGATTCATGAGATATTGCTTCAACTGATGGAATGATTCTGTACACTTGTCCTCCCATCTGAAAGGTACATTTTTATGAAGTAGATGGTTGAATGAGAGACATTTGTCCACCAATTGAGCAATGAACCTTTTGATAGATTGTAGCCTTCCTTGAAGACATTGTATCTGACTAATGTTCCTTGGAGGTGGCATTTCCATGATAGCCTATACCTTTTTTGGATCCACCTCAATGCCTTTTTCTGATACAATGTAACCCAATATTTTTTCATATTTGATCTCGAAAACACACTTTTTAAGGATTCAATCTGACATTGAATTACTCTAGTCATTGAAAGATTTTATCCAGGATGTCCAAATGTTCTGCTCTTGTCAATGATTTGGATAGAAAGTCATCCATATAATCCTCCATAAAAGAACACATCATGTCGTGGAAGATTGTTGTCATTTCTCTTTGTTAGGTTGCACCAACATTTTTCAAGCCAAATGGCATGACGTTCTAGCAGTATGTATGCCATGGACATGTGAATGCAGTTTTATCCTAATGTTCTAGAGCTATCTTGATTGGTTGTAACTGGAAAAATCATCCATGAGGGATGGCATAGCATGTCCTACTTTTAGATCAACAATGGTATCAATACTTGGTAGAGGAAAGTCATCCTTCAGACAAGCCTTGTTGAGATCCCTGAAGTCTATACAAATCCTGATGCTTTTATTTAGTTTAGAGACTAGCATGATGTTATAAATCTATTCTGCATAATTAATGGGTCAGATGAATCCTACATCAATTAACTTCTTCAGCTCTGCTTTGAACAATATGGCGACATGTGGGTTCATCTTCCTTAATTTATATTTGACAGGTTTAGCTCCAAGAGCGATGCACAAGTGATGCATGATGAGATTTGGATATACCCCCAACATGTCTACATAAGACCAAGCAAAATTGATTTTCTTCTCCTTGAATAATTTGACAAAGTCAGGTTTTTCTTTTTTTCGTTAGTGATTCCACCAGATGTATGGTTCTTGTTGTTGCTTCAGAGCCGATATTTATTGACTGAGTTGGCTCAATCAAGATGGGTGATCTCTCCTTGTAATGTTCAGGAAGAGTGTCAAGTCTCTCATCTTTAGGCACCTCAAAGAGGTTTTCACCATTAGATGCATCCTTTGTTTTTACTTTTTTGTGATCTAATACTGTCATTAGATGGTTTTCACCATTAGATAAATTTTTGATTTCGTTCATTTTGCGACTGAGAGACTTGGCACTCCCTTGATTGCAGATATCATTATGTGGTTCACTGGTAGAGCATGTTTTTAGATTGATGGAGCAGAGGTATTGAACAATGGCCTCATCATTTTGGAATATTGTTATATCATTATGCTTAGGTTCTTCCCAGTCTATAAGGTCAGGATATATGAGAGGTAGGGAGTCATTTGATAGGCTAAGATCTACTACTGTAAGAGTCATGATAGAGATATTGTCATAGTTGTCCATAGCATGGGTGAGGTCTATAATAGTCTCAAGGTTTTTGATGATAATCTCATCAATATTGCCTCTTTCGTATTGAAGTTTCTCGTTCTTGCTAGCCTCATAGATATGTTGTGGTCCGAATTCAAATGATCCAGGTCTTGAGCCTTGTCCCTCATAAGGAATGAGTGTATAGGTGTGGATTGTATCCATCTCAATATCCTTAGTAATATCAGAACAAGTTTCCCATTCATACTCGTTGGAATATATTTCAGAATCGCTATCCAAGGTTACCCCATTGAATCATACATGAATGTTGTATGGTGACAAGAGCTCACTGATAATTGTTACAAGTTGGGTGGCTTGTGCTGATTCAATATTTGTGCTTGTTTGTACTCTTTTGATTTTCTCATACACAGTCTCCCTTCTTTGAGTAGTAATCTCCTCAGGTTGTGGCTCAAATTCAGTTTGATCGGGTTCTTGTACATGATGTACTTTTTTATAAGAAGCCTCCTCTCTTTGGATAGAGAGTTCTTCTTGTCACATCTCATTTTCCTCATGCTCTTGTTCTTTTCTTGTCTTTTCAGTTTCTTTGTGTAGTACCTCTTGCCAGTATTCTCATCATGAGGGAACCTATCACTATATATCCCATTTGGAGTCTCATGATGAGGGAATCTATCACTTCTCATAGAAGACAATTAGCAATTATTTCTCTCAATTATGCATACATTCATAAAATATATGAAATCAATTGAGATACTATTAAAAAAATGATGGTGTGTATGCAACTAAGGTCTAGTTGGACATGTGACATCTTTCAATTGATTGTGCATCCATTTACTTTAACTTTATATACTACTTAAAATTTAAAATTTATTCTTGTGAAAAGAATATTCTTGAAATAAACAAAAAAAATCAAATAAACAGTTGTTATATATAAATACACTCAATCTTTTTGTAAGTCTCTAACTACATGTCCCTCCCTTTGTCCTTGTATCCTTCTCTGTCATATCTCTCTTATATATAATGAGTGTAGACACTTAAAATTGTCCTATCTAATTAAATAAATATTTTTATTTATTTAATTATTTTATCCTAAGTCTTCTATTAATTAAATAAATTATTATTTATTTAATTAATTCATTAATCCTCTTCTAAGCCTTTCTTCATTTAAATAAATACTTATATTTATTTAAATTGTCCTTTTCCTAAATTAAATAAATTATTTATTGTAGCATCCTAAAATTGCGACACTTGCAATTTTGACTGCATTTGGGTCTTCACGATGGCGATGCAACACAGAACCTGAATGGAGACCCCGAAACTTGTTCATGACACCAAAAACTGCATTTTTCAGCACCCTGGCCTGATCCTCCTTGCACCCTGATGTCCCTGGAGGTGGGAGCATGGCGCCCAACGCTCTGGTCCTTCAGGACTAGGGCGCCCAGTGCCCTGGTCCCCCAGGACCATGGCGCCTAGCGTCCTGGTCCCTGGCCCTATTTTGGGCCCGGTCTCTTATGGGGCTTCGGGTCTTTAAGTTTGCAAATTGGAAAATAATATTTCCTGGTCGGCCTAAGGTCGAGAAAATCAGTCTTTCAACCCTAATTGACAAGTATATAAACTACATTTCCTCTCCCATTCTGAGGGAGGGAAAAAAGGCAGAAACGATATTCAAACATTCAAGCATTCAAGCATTCAAGCATTCAAGCATTTCCTTCAAGCAATTGAGCATTCTAAATCTCCATTCAAGGCTAAGTGTTGCATTCAAGACAAGGACTCAACCATTGAAGAGGAGATCACATCCAACATACAACATACTACATACATTACACCTTCGCATGTAAGAATACAAACATTCTTACAACAAGGTATCAGTACTTGTTTACATTACAAACATTTACATTTACAGCATTCTCATTTCTTGGTTAATTCCAAAACTGGGGTTTGACCTAAAGGCAAACCCCTCATCCCTAACCCCCCAATCGTCCTCTCTTTTCTATGTGTAGGTTGCAGGTACGCGGCTGTAATTGAAGATCTGGAATCCTTGTGCAGAGACGAACAGATCCACCTTCCTTTCGCGGATTTTTCGGAGGACTGTGTGCACGCCGGGTGCCATCGTCCCGTCAACTTTCGTTCAAATTTGCAGAACAACACCATCTCGACATTTTACTCCTAATTCTAGGTCCGCAGCTTCATCCCATATCCCTATCTCTGTTTATAAGCGAATCTTTCCTACTTTACATGCATTCCTAGTTCAATCTTTCTATCTACATTCTTTACAAAAGAGGGTATCCTTGATGTCTTAACCCTTGAAACTCATATAGAATCCAATCTTGCATTGTGTGGGATTGGATCTTGTGGGTTTCAACCCCTCTTTTGAATGTAAAGTCTCTCCTAAGTGAAAACCATCAACCCTAGTGACTCTCCCTTCTCTCTCCTTGGGGTTGGGGAGGGGAGAACGACTAGGGTTCGATTTTTCCACTTTACATTTTGGTGAACCCGATGTGAACATCCTCATTCTGATTATTCATGGTTAGATCTAAAAATTTTGTTTCCTTAATTACATTTCCATGTTTGATCTTTTGCAAATTTTAGAGGTTGATTGCATAAAAACCCTAAAATTTTCTTTTTAGTAATTAAACTTGTGAAACGTTTAATTGTTAATGCTTGTTTCAGATCTGCCCTTCTATTGCAAATTGTCAATTCATATTTGTGCTTTAATTCTGAAAATTAAGTGGTTAAATGTCAAAACCCTAATTTTTAAGACCTTCTTGATTCAACCTTTGACTGATAATTTCACTAATCAAAACACTTCCAAATCAGCTGTAACTTTGGATTCCGCAATAAAATCACAATATCTTTCATCCCTGAAAATTTGGAAAAACGTTGCGAGGACCGTGTGCACCCCGAGCGCCATCGTCCCTGACATTTTTTCCGAAATTTCGGGAGCTAGATCTTACTGTATTTTTCTGCTAAAATCCAAAATTTTGGCTGATTTTATCAATTTTAACACTTTCAAATTTAAAGTCAAAGTTGGTCTAGCGATTGCTTGGATTGAGGCTTCTAATCATTCAAAAATTGTTGAAATTGAAATTTGTATCAAAATTGTGTTTCTTACAGTCCTAAATCTGAAAAGTGTGTTGACATTCATTCAAAATTTCAGTGTTTTATTCAAATTTTTGCAGTTTGTGACTTTTGAAATTAAGTGTTTAATTGCAACAACTCTGATTTCCACTTTCAAAATCGAATTTTGCATGAAATCGAGTCAACTTTTAAATTTCAAAACTTGCATTGCTTTTAGCATTCCCTCTAAAATCATAAAATTCAAAATTTCAGTTTCCCCCTCTTTTTCAAGATTCAAATTTTGCATTTTTCAACAATCTTGGTAGGGTTCAATTTTGAGATTGCAACTTTAATTTGGCCTATCTATAGATCATAAAATCACTCAATTTTTTCAGATTAGCTTTAAAATCATCATAACTTTCATCCCTGAAAATTTCGAAAAAAGTTGCGAGGACCGTGTGCACTCCGTTCGCCACGGTCCCGGACATTTTTTTCGAAATTTCGGGAGATTGTCCTGATTGCATTTAACAGCTTAAATCTAGGAGATTAGCTGGTTTTATTGAAATTTGCTACCTCTAAAATTCAAAATCTTCTCTCTCTCTTTAGTGCATGAGTTTTACAACAATAAGCCCTACTTACACTATTCCCGTTAGACGAAGCCTTAGAATTAAGTCTTTCCAAGGTGTAATTACTAAGGAGATGGAACCTAATTTGAATGGCCTTTTTAACGAGGACATGGGTAATTCCTCTAATCCTCTTAATGATGAAGAAGCTCTCCATGAGGTTTCTGTAGAACAACTTTCAAAATTGGATAACCAATTTGATGATTTTCGACAATGGATGTCTCAAGAATACCCTGATAGTGAAGCTCTTCCTTTAATTGAGGGTCTAAAACGTATGGTTCAAAGTGATAAGAATGGAATTGATATTTTGTGTGGTATTGCACACATTGTGGATTCGAATGTGATGCCTATGAAGAGTTGTGCCGAAACCTTAGGTTATACACAACCTCCTACTCAAGTTAATCATTCTATTCCTTTGACAACTCCTATTGCTAGTATACCTACTTTCACATCAAACATAATGACTACTTCAACACAAGACAATCCTCCTATGATCACTAGTCATGGGGGCAATCCCACTTCTTCAATCAACCCTCTTCCTTCATTCAATCCAACTTCTTCATTCATTCCTTCAATGAGTGTTCCTATTATATCTCCACAAATAAACATGACGCAAGGGGGCAATTCATTTAACCCTTCCATTCCTCCTTGTAGTGTTCCTCCTTTCCAATCATCTCCTATGACTAACTATCATAGCGTCCCACCACCTTACTCTCTACCTTCTTTCAATAACATAACACATCCATCACAATCTAACACGTCTAATATGAACTCTTCGACTGAAGCGACCATTAACAATCTTGCACAAACTGTCTCTTCTTTACAGCAACAAATTGCCTCTATGAATCAATCTAAGTTTAGTGTGCCCACATTTGATGTTGCGAGCCCACTTTCCCTTGACATTGTTTGAGCTATCCCCCCTAAACATGTTGAAATTCCGCATTTGGAGCTTTATAATGGTAAGGGTGATCCTCTAACACATGTTAAGACCTTTCAAACAATATGCACTGATTTTGCTTATGACCAAAGGTTGCTTGCAAAACTGTTTACTAGAACATTAAGAGATAAAGCCTTACAATGGTATTGCTCGTTGCCTTCTTATTCTATTACTTCTTTCGAACAACTTGCGAATGCTTTTATTCAATAATTTCAAAACAATATAAGTCCTAAAGTTACTTTGATTGATTTAATGCATTGTAAACAAGGTGTTAAAGAAAAAGTGACTGATTTCATTGGTAGATATAAGCATTTGTATGCTCAAATTTCTTTTCCAGTGCCTGACAATGATATTCAAAGAATCTTTATTTCTAATTTACAAAAAGACATTAGAGAAAAACTCCTGTTTTCTGAGTTTACTTCTTTCCAATAGTTGTGCGCAACTCTTCACAATTATCAACTGACTGTGAGTCAAATGGAACAAGCAAATCCTATGGCTCCGAGTGATAAGGGTGATAGTAGTCAACAACCATTTGGGAAGTTTAAACCGAACAGAGAGTTCATTAAATTCAATGAAAACATCATCAACAACAATGTGAATGCAACATCAGGTGTGCCTCCTATTTCTAAGTTTTTCAAGAAAGAAAGAAAGTTTACTCCTTTGAATGAATCATTGCATAGTATTATGAATAAGTTATTGGAACAAAATGTGCTTACTCTTCCTCCTATAAGGCAAATAGATCCTGCAAAGATTAATTCGCCCTATTTTGATAAAAAATCTTTTTGTCAATTTCATCGTCATCCTGGGCATGATACTGAAAAATGTTTTGCTTTAAAAGGTAAAATTCAAGATTTGATTGATAATAATACTATTTCTGTTTCTAGAGTGAATGATAAAGGCAACACATCTGTAGCTCCTCCTAACCAAAATCTTCAGATTTTTACTGATCCATTACCTTCTCATACCTCTAATGCGATTGATACTAATGATTCCTCTGTCTCACTTGATGATCTGGTGTCTATGACTCCGAACGTGATTAGCTTTGTGGAGCAGCAGAAAATCCCTAAAGAACCTTCCATCACCTTTGATTCTAGTGAAACTATCAGGGCACCTGATGGTCCTTTATATATAGTTGCAAAAGTCAAGAATACACCTTGCCGTGGAGTGCTTATTGATCCTTCTTGTATGGTTAATATAATTACTGAAGAATTACTTTTTACTTTGCAATTGAATCAAGTGATCTATGATGAAACAAATGTGGTTGTGAAACTATTTGATGCATTTTCTTCTCCTACAATTGGTTCTATTACATTACCTATTGAGGTCCATAGCAAATCCCTTGATGTGGACTTTGCTATTATTCCATCGTCCGAACAATTTCGTGTGAAGCTAGGCTATCCTTGGCTATCTTCCATGAAAGCTATTGCTTCTCCTATTCATAAGTGTCTAAAATTTCCCCATAATGGTGAAGTTGTTACTGTCAATCATAGTCTCTTTAAACCAGCTGAAAGAACTTCTAGCATTCCTATTGATTATTTTTGGCCTAGACAATTCCAATCTCTTCCTCCGCGAAGTGATCATCTTTTCAAATCTTATAAAAAGTGGAAAAAAGATATGATCTTGTCTCTAAGTGAACCTAGAACACCCAAACTTGACATTCCTATCATTCTTGAGAAGGAAGTTCTTCCTTTGAAAGATAAAACTAATGTCTTTCCTCAAGAAGATTCCCAACCCATCCCTATGGATGTGACTATGCCTATGACTAATAAACTCTCTAAAAGTAGACCTATACTTCCTCGTCATAATGGACTTGGTCTCCTTCCTAAACTGAATATTCCTCCCTTATATGGAGCAGTTCCTCCTCCTTCCTCTTATGGAGAGAAGAGTCCTTCCTCTTCTCCTATTGTTCAACCTAAGAGACCACAACCTAAATACCCAAGTGATAAGGATGAGAACATTCCTCCTCCTCAATCTTCTCAATTTCCTACCAAGACTAGACGAAATCGTTCTGCACGTGAACGCCGACGAAAGCGTCGTCTTAAAGCTTAGGCAGCTGCTTCTCAAACTTTGCAATCCCCAAAAACACCTTCAGCCAGTATTATTCCATTTTCTCCTCAGCCGACGATTGAGCCGAAATCTCCTAAACATAAGATGCATGATGGTCTTGATCCTGTGTGAATTAAAGATCCTATTTTTATAAATCTTGATGATGATATAGATGAAAATGTTATTCATGATGAAAATGTTACTCCTGTTCATTCTGACAGTGAATATGAATATGTTGATGTTGATAACCATTTATCTAATGAATTTTCTAAAGCACTTATCCTAGCTCCTAGACAAGAACAACGTGGCTCGGAACATGAACATAGCCCTTGTTTGGATCTTGTGATAGCTCCATCTGCTGTGTTGGATGTTCCTCCTCTAGCGTGTTTCCTGCCTTCCCGAAATATTGATCAGCAAGATCGGGGGGTAGATGACGTGCTAGACTAGTTTCATTAGCATAGCAGATTCTCTCCTCCTCTCTTTTGTCACTTCTTCTATGTGTTATTCTCATTCTTCTATTTGTTGTCCTTAGTGTTGTCTACTTGAGGACGATGCAAAACATTGAGACCTCTTTTGGTCTCTCTCATGTTGACTCAAAAGACACATGTGTTCCCTTCTTCTAGGTGACCTTCCTTGATTGGGGAATGAAGAACAATTATGCATACATACATATGATATACATGAATTATCATACAGCATACTGACCCCGAGGAAAGCGAAGTCACCTTGTGCTTTGTGTTCTGTGTCTATTATCCTTGGGCTTATCTCACACTTGGGGGCTAAATCCTTGTGATAACATGCTCCTTTCTCATTTCTTATATGTATCACTACCTTAAATCAATCACCCCCGGTGAGGTGTGTGCGATCGCTTTAACGTAGGGGGCATACATCCCGTCCATATCTTTTCAAGATAATTGAAAATTTCTTGACAAATTTAGCTTTGCCTTGAAAATTTTTGATATCTTTCTTGCATGACTCATAGTGAGGGAACCTTACTACTGCCAGTCATGGTTCTCCCTCATGATCTTCCCTTTTACTTTGTCAATCAAAGTCGTAAGATCCTTAGTCCACTGGGGGCTCGGTGTATCTTGCCTCCTTGACGTGGTAAAAGTTTTTCAATGTTGTTTCCTTGTACTTTACCGGAAGTATGAGCGTACGCTTATACTCTTGCTAAAGTGGGGGCTAAATGTAGCATCCTAAAATTGTGACACTTGCAATTTCGACCGCATTTGGGTCTTCACAATGGCGATGCAACACGGAACCTAAATGGAGACCCCGAAACTTGTTCATGACACCAAAAAATGCATTTTTCAGCACCCTGGCCTGATCCTCCTTGCACCCTGATGTCCTTGGAGGTGGGACCATGGCGCCCAGTGCCCTAGTCCTTCAGGACTAGGGTGCCCAGTGCCCTGGTCCCCCAGGACCATGGCACCCAGCGCCCTGGTCCCCCAGGACCATGGCACCCAGCGCCCTGGTCCCCCAGGACCATGGCACCCAGCGCCCTGGTCCCTGGCCCTATATTGGGCCCGGTCTCTTATGGGGCTTCGGGTCTTTAAGTTTGCAAATTGGAAAATAATATTTCCTGGTCGGCCTAAGGTCGGGAAAATTAGTCTTTCAACCCTAATTGACAAGTATATAAACTACATTTCCTCTCCCATTCTGAGGGAGGGAAAAAAGGCGGAAACGATATTCAAACATTCAAGCATTCAAGCATTCAAGCATTCAAGCATTTCCTTCAAGCAATTGAGCATTCTAAATCTCCATTCAAGGCTAAGTGTTGCATTCAAGACAAGGATTCAACCATTGAAGAGGAGATCACATACAACATACAACATACTACATACATTACACCTTCGCATGTAAGAATACAAACATTCTTACAACAAGGTATCAGTACTTGTTTACATTACAAACATTTACATTTACAACATTCTCATTTCTTGGTTAATTCCAAAACTGGGGTTTGACCTAAAGGCTAACCCCTCATCCCTAACCCCCCAATCGTCCTCTCTTTTCTGTGTGTAGGTTGCAGGTACACAGCTATAATTGAAGATCTGGAATCCTTGTGCAGAGACGAACAGATCCACCTTCATTTCGCGGATTTTTCGGAGGACCGTGTGCACGCCGGGCACCATCGTCCCGTCAACTTTTGCTCAAATTTGTAGAACAGCTCCATCTCGACATTTTACTCCTAATTCCAGGTCCGCAGCTTCATCCCATATCCCTATCTCTGTTTATAAGCGAATCTTTCCTACTTTACATGCATTCCTAGTTCAATCTTTCTATCTACATTCTTTACAAAAGAGGGTATCCTTGATGTCTTAACCCTTGAAACTCATATAGAATCCAATCTTGCATTGTGTGGGATTGGATCTTGTGGGTTTCAACCCCTCTTTTGAATGTAAAGTCTCTCCTAAGTGAAAACCATCAACCCTAGTGACTCTCCCTTCTCTCTCCTTGGGGTTGGGGAGGGGAGAACGACTAGGGTTCGATTTTTCCGCTTTACATTTTGGTGAACCCGATGTGAACATCCTCATTCTGATTATTCATGGTTAGATCTGAAAATTTTGTTTTCTTAATTACATTTCCATGTTTGATCTTTTGCAAATTTTAGAGGTTGATTGCATAAAAACCCTAAAATTTTCTTTTTAGTAATTAAACTTGTGAAACATTTAATTGTTAATGCTTGTTTCAGATCTACCCTTCTATTGCAAATTGTCAATTCATATTTGTGCTTTAATTCTGAAAATTAAGTGGTTAAATGTCAAAACCCTAATTTTTAAGACCTTCTTGATTCAACCTTTGACTGATAATTTCACTAATCAAAACACTTCCAAATCAGTTGTAACTTTGGATTCCGCAATAAAATCACAATATCTTTCATCCCTGAAAATTTGGAAAAAAGTTGCGAGGACCGTGTGCACCCCAAGCGCCATCGTCCCCGACATTTTTTCCGAAATTTCGGGAGCTAGATCTTACTGTATTTTTCTACTAAAATCCAAAATTTTGGCTGATTTTATCAATTTTAACACTTTCAAAATTAAAGTCAAAGTTGGTCTAGCGATTGCTTGGATTGAGGCTTCTAATCATTCAAAAATTGTTGAAATTGAAATTTGTATCAAAATTGTGTTTCTTACAGTCCTAAATCTGAAAAGTGTGTTGACATTCATTCGAAATTTCAGTGTTTTATTCAAATTTTTGTAGTTTGTGACTTTTGAAATTAAGTGTTTAATTGCAACAACTCTGATTTCCACTTTCAAAATCGAATTTTGCATGAAATCGACTCAACTTTTAAATTTCAAAACTTGCATTGCTTTTAGCATTCCCTCTAAAATCATAAAATTCAAAATTTCAGTTTCCCCCTCTTTTTCAAGATTCAAATTTTGCATTTTTCAACAATCTTGGTAGGGTTCAATTTTGAGATAGGTAGAGGAGGGAGAGAAAGAATAGGGCAAAAGAGGAGGAGAGAGAAAGAAGAAGGGGAGATAGATCAACATATGAGAGGGAGAGGAAGGGAGGGATGGAGAGATATAGGTAGACGATGATATGAAAATAAAGAGGAATAGGGAAATAGATAGACTAATGGGGAGATATAGAGATAAAAGGTAGAGAAAGATATAGATAAAAGGACATAGAGAGAGGAGATAGATAGATAGATGGAGTGACTAAGAGAGAGGGAGTGATATAGATAGAGGGATATATAGAGATATAGAGAGGGATAAGGAGAGAGATAGAGAGAGATATGGAGATAGAGGTAAGAGTTTATGGATAGAAAGAGATAAAGGAAGGAGTGAGAGGGAGATTGAGTAATAGAGAGATAAAGATATAAAGTAGGATAGATAGAATGAATAAGATAGAGGTGGATAAAAATTAGATATAGATAGAGAAGATGAGGGAGAGATAGGGAGATATATATCAAGGAGGAAAGAGAGATAAATGTCACAAATACAAGTAATAGAGAGAGGTATATAGCAAGAGGGAGATGGATAGAAAGGGGAATGATTGAGAGGTCAAAATAATGAGGGCAAAACAAGGAGTTTAGTTATACAAGTGACATAAAGATATATACATGTATAGGCAAACATATATATATATATATATATATATATATATATAGAGAGAGAGAGAGAGAGAGAGAGAGAGAGAGAGAGAGAGAGAGAGAGAACCATGGTCTAGAGGGCCCTCAAAGAGAATAGTATGGATCATGTAGCACAAGTAACACAAGAAAAGAAATAATACGAAACATAGAAAATGAAATCAAAGACATGCACAACATCATATATTCATCATGAATCAACTAACATCATTCGGAAATCAAAACATTTTTGTAGGACCAGTTACATCATACATTCTAGATTACAATCATTCGAATCTCCAAATTACAGAACATGAAACTAAATTATCACATTTCTTTTGATATACCTCTATATATTCTTCCCTCCCTCCTAAAGATCAATTACATCAATATATATATATATATATATATATATATATATATATATATATATATATATATATATATATATATATATCATCCGAAACAAGTCCAGGTTGGCCAAAAAAAGATCACTTTCTCCAAAATAGGAAAATGAAACTTGTAAAATAGGTCAGCCCCAAAACGTGAAGATCTCCTCCACAAAGAATGCAAATGAATTATGGACCAAGGGCCAAGGAATATCAAACATGGTACCAAACAAATCTGCAAACCAAGAAATCACTCCACATGAGAAGAAATCTCCAACTAGCTGTTAAGATCAAAACTACTCTAGGAACCAAGAAACAAACAATCCGGAAGTGATAACTTGCTAGAAAAGAATCCAAATGAACTGAAAATCCTAGACAAATAACAAGAACCATTCTAGAAACCAAAAATTTGATCCACAATTAAAAAGGAACAACTACTAGAAAATTACGAAAGAAACACATAAACTGCAACACAGAACAAGAACAAAACTGAAAGCAAATATTTTTGGTTGATACAAGATCGCTCATCGACTGGGTATGATCTTGCATTAGACACCCCAGGTAGAAAAAGATGTTCCATGAGAGGCAACTCATGAACATCGAAAAGGATTTGGGATATAGACCCCATGCTCACTTCTGATCCAAATTTCTTCTTTGTCTGCAAACTTCTTCCTTCCTACCATTTCCAGAACTTTAGTTAGATCTTCCAATCTCTTATCCTCTTCTCCTCTCTTTTCTTTTTGCATACCTACACTCTATCTCTTACCACTATTCCCTTTCTTCTACAAATCTGATCTATTCTTTCCATTGGAATCCATCTTACCCACCACCATAATTCTAGCCTTGTTGTCATCCGGTACCACCTTGTTATCAGCTAGATCTTTCTTCAAATCCATGCCAACATCCAGTATAACCTCTGCAACATATTTATCATCACTGCAATTCTTCACAAAACTCAAGTTCCTCACCTCTTTCTCTTTCAAAGATGCCAAAGCAAACATCTACCCATCCTTCTCAATAGTGACTAGGTTCTTCCTACAATCACAGATAACTCATCTATCAAATTGCCAAGGTCTACCCAACAAAACATGATAAGCACTCATAGGCAAGATATCACACAAGAATTCATCTCTAAAAGGACCGATACTAAAGTTCACCTATCACTTCTCTTTCATCTCTAACACATGATCATCTTTCAACTAACCCACCTTGTAAGGACAAGGATGCTTAAGCCTCTTCAAACCAAGTTTCTTCACCATCTCTTTTGATACCAGATTGTTAGGCCCAGTATGGAAAGCTAATGTACTGAGAGGGGAGGGGTGAATCAGTACTTCTAAACTTTTCTTCACTGATATCTTTACTAATATGCATAAACCATAAACTGCTGTAACATAACATAAAGCTAAAACAAATAGATAACAATCATACATGATTCACTCCATAACACATATATTTTGGTTACACAGAAACTCTTGGTTAGAGAGAAAAACTACGATGGGGATGGCACCCACAACTTCACTACTACAATAATAAAGAGTGCTTGATTAGAGCTACATGTTCAACCATTTTTGATAGCTTACCCTGTTAGGAGTATCTAGATCGTTAGATCTACCTTGCTAAAGGATTTTACAACACTTATTCTAAATATTGCACCTAGTTAAAGGCTTTACAATTTATAGACTTTGTTAGAGTCTTTTACCCTGTTAAAGGTTTCTCTTATAACTTCAAAATATTACAATAAAATCTTTACAAATATCTGCAACTTTACATCTGGAATGTTATAGCAGATTCTATGTGCTCAAAATGAGATTACCTTGCTTATAGAATACCTTGGTAACCCATAGAATAACTTGGTAAACCCTTCTGTTTACTCTATTCTTTGAGTGTTCTCTGAAATCCTTCTTGGTGACCTCTGTGTCTCTGTAACAGTCATAACACTCAGTGCTTTCTTATGTATCACACATGTCTTGCTTCATACACCTCTATATATTTTTTATTTGATCTCAATCCATGTTGTATAAAATAGATCTCTTATGTTGGTGATCTAGTTCATTGCTTCAATCTTACAAACATGATTTATCGAATGAATAACCATACAAAATATTTCATTGGTTAGATGACCTCAAAATCATACACAATCCTTAAGTGCAATTTCCAATGTGATAACGGTTCTTTTGCTCCTCGATCCTGTGACACGTTTCCACACAAGTGTCTAGGTTCAATGAATCTAGTAAAATGTTTCACTCAGTGTATATCAACTCGGTATAACATTATTGCTGCTCGATAGACATACAGTGTTACTCGGTAGACAGCTCGGTGTATACTAGGCTCTGTGACTACTTTCTTCTATAACCGACTGCTCTGTGCATGCCGATTGAATGTTTCGGTAGTAGTAACTGACTAGAGTATATAGAATGACTTTGGATATAAAACTAATGGAAACTATGATAAGTAGTAACAATCTCCCTTTTTGACATTAGTTGAGATGTTTGACAAAACTACTTTCAAAGTCATAACTAAAAAAAATCTATATACTTATAAAATTTGACTAAACAGACAGTATATACATTAGTCAACAAAATGGTATGTTTTAGATATACTCCCCTTATCAATATACTGTACAAAACTCTGATTTTGCATGCTCGGTGATCAATGTTCTGTGATAACTGCTTGGTTCATTGGTCGGTGTTGTCAAAAATTTTGTTTGGATACTCTGTTCTGCTTGGTATACTCCCCCTGTATACAACACTTCCTCTTTGATACTTCGATGCTATACTCACTCACCCTTTTTGACAAACATCAAAACTTAGTTACCATTCGGTGGTGGCAACTGGTCAAAAATGGATTTATACTTTGTCTTTGCATCAGTAAGGGCGGTAGAGAGGGAATCCTTGACACTGTCCATGAGTGAATTCTGAGATGTAATGTCACCTAACAGTGAAATTAGTCCATCTAAGGTGCTTCCCTCTTGTTGAGTGGATAGGGAGGTAGCCTTGTTGATCTATTCTTGGATGGATGAAAGATGAGGAATGAATAATGTCTAAAGAGTCATTATGTCCATCCTTACCTTGTGCTCTTCATTCTTGAGTTCCAATTGTTGAGCCATGAGCTTTTGTAACTTTGTATGAAAATGCTGAATAGAATGTGGCTCAGTGGTCAAATTATTTGAGAGATTGGTGATCTCTTTCTCAATCACTTTAGTTTTATTTTTGATATCTTTAATGAATAAAGAAAATGTATAGAGTTTCTGAAATAAATAAAGAATGTGTGTGAGTTGAGGGGATAACTCAGCAATAAATTTGACAAGTTTTACTTTGCCAATAGCAATATCCTTCTGTACCTCTTCAATCATTTTAGCAGTGAGCTCTTTGTCCTTTAACTTGCTCAAATATTCGGAAGCATCTACTCCAGATGTCTCTATTTTAGTTAGGAGTTCATCCAGTTGAATGGATGGCTGCATCTTTTATCACTGTAGCTTCAGGTAGCATATTTGTTAATAGTGCTTTCACCTTCTGAAGTACTTTATTTTTCTATTGAATAGCCATTTGTTTCTCCTGTCCTGCTTTGGCTTTGCATAGTTCACCAAATTCAATGAGTGCTTGCCCTTTTAATTTGGAAATTTCTACATTCGGCAACACTATTGGTTTTGACAAATCTAATTTGAAACTATGCTTTTTCATTTTCTTTTCTTTACCTTTTACTGGTTGAACTAAAACAATGGCTTGTGAGGCTTGGTGACCCTCGATAGGTTGCTCGATAGAGGCAACACTTTTTTCAATATCTTGAACCTTTGATGTAGCCTTTGTGGTGTCCTTCAGTGCTTCTGTGCTTGGGGTCTCAGATGTAACATTTTCAGTGCTAGAAGGAGCGTGAGAAGAATGTTCTTCAGTGGCCTGAGAAGTAGTTTCTCCTTCTGTAGACTTGTGACCCTTTGTTCCTTGCTCAGTATCTTGAGGGGCCTCAGTTGAAGTAGGTTGAGTGACCAGAGGATAGGGATGAACTTGTTCCAAAACTGACTCACTAGATACCAGTTTGGCATATGCATTCCCTTCTATCATTTCCTGTTCAGGTGCCTCGGTGTCCATGATATCTTCATCAACTTGTATAGTGTCAGCAGGGTCTTGCTCAGTGACATCAACTATTTCAACTTCATCTTTCTCACCAGCATTCTTGATTCAAAATATTTCCTTCCATTTTTCTTTGGTCTCATTCTCTACATCCAAGTAAAGGCCATTAATCAATTTCAAGGCTCTTTGCTTGACTAGGAATTTTGTGTGGTAGTTTTTTAGATGTCTGGTGATCTAATCTACCGACATGTCTGGAAAAAGATGTACTAGATTTATTTCTCTCATTTGTTTCTCTAAGTCCATGGCATACTTCCACCTATTGTCAATATGCAAATATAATTCATTTGGAAGAGATTTAGATACTTCCAATGGGACCAATCAGAATTTTAGTAGTGTGCAGATGACAACTTCTTCTATTTGTCTCTTTTCATCATCAGATCTAGATTCATACTTAACATATATGAATGCTCCAAATCCACCATATTGCTTCAAATTAGTACAAAAATTGTCATCACGATGTACATTTACCTTTTTACTCTTGACAATTTGAAATTTGCTTGCATCTTCAGATTTGGTGTCACTGGACTCTTTATTCAAAATGAGTCTCCGAGTAGATTTCTTGTAAGTTTTTTTTACCTTAGGTGCGGCAACATTCTTCGGTTTCTTACTCGGTGATGCTGTAGATGATCTTGTGTTTGGGCGCTTTAATGAAGGAGTCGGTGATACCTTTGATGTATCCTGTTTCTTTCTTTTCAAAACTTTTCCTTTAGGCAACTCGGTGCTCAGTGTTATAGCTGCCTCTTGGGCTTCAGATTCCTCCTCGGTGATTACTATAGTGCCCTTGACAGGTGTGGAGGAAGAACCTTCTCCAAATTTCTCTGTTAATTCTTTGATCATTTTTGTTTCCTTCCTTGTAGCCTTGGGTACTACAATGCTCATCTTTACTTTTCCTTTACTTCTTCATATGTTCCATACCTCAGCTCGGTAGCATGCCTTGGTAATGTAAGAAAAGCATGCATCTGCTGTTATGTGATGTCAAAATCAATCTCATAACCCATAGGTGGTAAAGATTGAGTTCTCGGTTCCACAGCATTAGCATAGCAGTAGTCGGTGTCCACTTCAAAGCATATGTCATCCTTGTATTTCTCTACTAACTGGGGTGGAATTCTATACCTATTATGCATCTTTTCTTGAAACTTGCTGAAATAATCATCCATAATATCATTAAAATTATCACCTAGCTTCTTGATGAAGTCATTGATTTGATGGGTGATTGGTTGGTGCAACTCCCAAACTACATTACCGATTGATGGAAAGAATTTCTCAAAATAGAAAAACATGCATACCAGAAGTGATCCAAACTTCAGTGTATTAGCTAAGTTGTTCTTCTTCGGCTTCCTTATGGTGTTTAGATTCTCAAATAGGTTTTTTAGTAATACTTCACAAAGATCAATTTTCATTCCTTTCTTCACAATTTTATATGCTAAATTGACTACTGCACAGGGTACATTGTTTTCCCTTGCTGATTGGAAGAAACAATAACCTATGACTCTAATGGCAAACTTCAGCTCTGCATCTATCACATTGTTTAGTTTCAATCCTTTGCAATCTAATTCACTCCTATTAGAGTGATCAATTCCTTTTGAGATATCATTTTCTGAGCTCGGGCATGATCAAAAATAGGGTAATCGGTGATCAAATGAATGATTTCCTTGGTGATTTTGAATGGTTGCTCCGCTAACCACATGAAATCATCATGAACTCTGCTCAGAACAAACTTGAACCATTGGGGTTTGAATACATGGGGATGGGTTAGGGCTTTAGTCAATCCCTTGATTTTGATGTGTTCATACTTGCTATCCAATTTCCCATCAGTACACAATTCATCATATGTGTCCTTGATTTCAACATGACCTAGTTCCTCAACACGACATTTAGTGAAGAATCTGACATCCTCAACTAGTAAAAACCTATCTAGAATGAGTGAAAATGCAATTTTATCATCTAGTTCAGAAGCTACTTTGGGAGTTAGAGAATATTTCAGTGAGGGCTTTTCAATGTTCTCAACAACAATGGGCTTCTGGATCTTAGGTGCCATTGCAAATTTTGGATAATCTATTAACAAAAGATTTTTAGGGTTCGAAGTCTTTCAAATGACAAACAAATATAAAGTAGATAATCATAACTGATATTTCTCGGTAGCTAGCTCTAAGAAATTCTTGAGATCGATATGTAAATACCTTGAAATTCACTTGGGAGGTGGTTTGATCTCCTTTGAATCACTTTGCTTTGCTTTCTTGAAAACTTGGTAAGTGTGAAATGACTGCGTAAAAGATTTTAAGTACACAATATACCTTATTAGGCTTTGTGTAGTTAGGTCAAAAGACATTAAATGCACTCAGTTCCCTTAAACCAATTTATCTTTCCTTTTTATGCTTTTACCAAGTAGCCAGACTTCCTGTGTTTACTGACTAGACAGGCTTCCTGAATTTACCGACATGACTAGTGCTCAAAAAAAAAATTCAAATTTCCTAATGCATCTTCAGCTATGCAGATTTTTTTTTGAATTAAGTACATGATAGAATAGGAACTGTTAAGATTTAACCTTTGAAAGAATGCAGTCCCTTCATACCTTTATCGATTAATTTGGAATAGGTGCACCTAACTCGGTAGGTAAGGTGCTTTCTTCATTTGACACAATTTCCTTCTTTCTCCAAATCATCTGTAATTTGTCTTTTATTTCCTCAGTGACTCCTCTAGGTTGATCTCTGCAATCTCTAGCCAAGTGTCCAACTTTGTGACAATGAAAACATGCCATACTAGGATTTCTCCATGATCTTCGGTTATTCATTCCAAACCTTATAAAGAAGATGGCACTTATATGTCCATATCTTCCACAACATTCACACCATATCCTTGTATTGTAATCCCATGGTACTATAGAATACTATTGGTAAGGATCTGTGTGAGTTCGTTAGCCTCTAGTATTTGCTCGGTGTGCAAACCACATATAGTTCTTCTTCTTAAACCAACACTTCTCGGTACTATGTCCATATCTATTGCAGTTTTTACAAAATCCTTTGAATTTTACCTTCTGATAATTGCTAATAGACTCTGTCCTACATTGGTTAGATGTGTGACCATACTTATTGCAACTGTTAAAATAATCATTAGACTTAGTGACATTCAGTTGCTTACCTTTTTCTGATTTGGCACATATTAGCAGTATGTCCTTGTTTTCCACAGTAGTTGCAAATAGGCTTCTTTCCTTTGATGTTCTTCTTGTTTCCAGCTTGCTTTGATGATTCTCCTCTCTTGGTAGTGTGGATTCCCTTCTCGGTAGAGTCTTTTCCTTTGTAACTGAGTCCTGCTTCTTTGTGGGGTCTTCTTGTATTTAGTTGCTCATCCAACATCTTTGATGCTTCATAACTCTTCTTCAGTGTTTCTTTGGATTTCTTCTCCATTTCAAGTACATCAGTCAATCTTGATACTTCAAGTTTCAATGCTTGATTCTCATTATCCTTAAGATTTGCTTCATGATGTGCATAAACCAATTGATCTGATAGATTACTTTGAATTCTAGTTAACCTTGTGATTTCATCATTCTTTTCAGATACTAATGCTTCAAGCTGTTGTTTTTCTCTTTTTAGATCTCTTACTTTCTCCTCTACTGTCCTTAATGCATCAAGATTCTCAATCATCTATGTGCTGAAATGTTCATGTCCTCTTTACATTGCTTTTAGCTGATCAGTCAATGTTTTGTTCTTTTCTTTTAGTTCTCCAATCATCTCTTTAGTCTCTTTAGATATACTGTTCTCAGATGATGTTTCAATTTGTTCCACTAGCTCTTGAGAGTCTTGTAAATCATCAGATAATCTTCTTCTAACTTTCAATGATTTTTGCATTTGTCTTTGCATGTCTGCAATCACTTGATTAGCATGATCCAACTCTTCTTGCAAATACACAATTCTCTAAGATTGTTTATAGCCTTCCATTGATAAGATCTTTTTCTTTAGGCTGTTAAACCCTTTTCCAAGATTCAAGCTCTAATACCAATTGTTAGGCCCAATATGGAAAGCTAATGTACTGAGAGGGGAGGGGTGAATCAGCACTTCTAAACTTTTCTTCACTGATATCTTTACTAATATGCATAAAACACAAACTGCTATAACATAACATAAAGCTAAAACAAATAGATAACAATCATACATGATTCACTCCATAACACATATATTTTGGTTACGCAGAAACTCTTGGTTAGAGAGAAAAACTGCAATGGGGATGGCACCCACAACTTCACTACTACAATAATAAAGAGTGCTCGGTTAGAGCTACATGTTCAACTATTTTTGATAGCTTACTTTGTTAGGAGTATCAAGATCGTTAGATCTACCTTGCTAAAGGATTTTACAGCACTTATTCTAAATGTTGCACCTGGTTAAAGGCTTTACAATTTATAGACTTTGTTAGAGTCTTTTACCCTGTTAAAGGTTTCTCTTACAACTTCAAAATATTAAAATAAAATATTTACAAATATCTACAACTTTACATCTAGAATGTTATAGCAGATTCTATGTGCTCAAAATGAGATTACCTTGCTTATAGCTGTAAAGCGGAAAATCGTGATCGAACCCTAGTTGTTCTCCCCTCTTCCAACTCCGAGGAGAGAGAAGGGAGGTTCGCTAGGATTCGATGGTTTTCACTTAGGGGAGAGACTTTACATTCAAAAGAGGGGTTGAAACCCACAAGATCCAATCCCACGCAATGCAAGAGTGGATGCTAAATGTGTTTCAAGGGTTAAGAAAGCAAGGCTACCCTCTTTTGTAAAGAATGTGCATAGAAGAATTAAGCTAGGAATACATAGAAAGTGACAAAGATTCGCTTATAAACTGAGATAGGAATATAGTATGAAGCTGTGGACTTGGAATTAGCAGTAAAATGTCGATACGGCGCTGTCCTGCAAATTTGAGCAAAAGTTGTCGGGACGATGGCGCCCAGCGCCACGGTCCTCCGAAAAATCTGTCAAACGAAGGGGGATCGGTTCGTCTCTGCACAAGGATTCCAGATCTTCAATTTCAGCCACATACCTGCAACCTACACACAGAAAAGCGAAGACGATTGGGGGGTTAGGGATTAGGGGTTTGCCTTTAGGTCAAACCCCGGTTTTGGAATTAACCAAGAAATGAGCAAGAGCTGTAAATGTAAATGACTGTAAAATAAGTACTAATACCTTGTTCTAAGGATGTTTGTATCCTTATGTGCGAAGGTTTAGATGTTGTATGTTGTATGTTGTATGTTGTATGTAGTATGTGATCTCCTCTTCAATGGTTGAATCCTTGTCTTGAATGCAACACTTAGCCTTGAATGGAGACTTAGAAGGAATGCTTGAATGCTTAAATGCTTGAATGCTTGAATGTTTGAATCTTGCTTTTGCCTTTTTTCCATCTACCCAAATGAGAGAGGAAAATGTAGTTTATATACTTGTCAATTAGGGCTGATAGACTGATTTTCCCGACCTTAGGCCGACCAGGAAATGTAATTTCCAAATTGCAAACAAAAAGACCCGAGCCCCTTAGGAGACCGGGCCCAAAATAGGACCCAGGGACTAGGGCACTGGGCGCCATGGTCCTGGGGACCAGGGCACTGGGCGCCCTGGTCCTGAAGGACCAGGGCACTGGGCACTCTGGTCCCACCTCCCGGGACAGCAGGGTGCAAGGAGGTTCAGGCCAGGGTGCTTGAAAAATGCAGTTTTCAGTGTCGCGAGCACGTTTTGGGGTCTCCATTCAGGTTACGTGTTGTGTCGCCATCGTGAAGACCAAAATGCAATCGAAATTGCAAGTGTCACAATTTTAGGACGCTACATTTAGCCCCCACTTTAGCAGGAGTATGTATGCTCATACTTCCGGTAAAGTACAAGGAAACAACATTGAAAGACTTTCACCACATCAAGGAGGCAAGATACACCAAGCCCCCAGTGGACTAAGGATCTTACGACTTCGATTGACAAAGTAAAAGGGAAGATCACGAGGGAGAACCATGACTGTCAGTAGTAAGGTTCCCTCACTATGAGTCATGCAAGAAAGATATCAAAAATTTTCAAGGCAAAGCTAAATTTGCCAAGAAATTTCCAAGTATCTTGAAAAGATATGAACGGGATGTATGCCCCCCTACATTAAAGTGATCGCACACGCCTCACCAGGGGTGATTGTTTTAATGTAGTGATACATATAAGAATGAGAAAGGAAAGGAGCACGTTATCGCAAGGATTTAGCCCCCAAGTGTGAGATAAACCCAAGGATAATAGACACAAAACACAAAGCACGAGGTGACTTCGCTTTCCTTGGGGTCGGTATGCTGTATGATAAGTCATGTACATATATCATATGTATGTATGCATAATTGTTCTTCATTCCCCAATCAAGGAAGGTCACCTAGAAGAAGGGAACACATGTGTCTTTTGAGTCAACATGAGAGAGACCGAGAGATCTCAATGCTTTGCATCGTCCTCAAGTAGACAACACTAAGGACGACAAATAGAAGAATGAGAATAACATATAGAAGAAGTAACAAAAGAGAGGGGGAGAGAATCTGCTATGCTAATGTAACTAGTCTAGCACGTCATCTACCCCCCCGATCTTGCTGATCAATGTTTCGGGAAGGCAGGGAACACGCTAGAGGAGGAACATCCAACACAGCAGATGGAGCTATCACAAGATCCAAACAAGGGCTATGTTCATGTTCCGAGCCACATTGTTCTTGTCTAGGAGCTAGGATAAGTGCTTTAGAAAATTCATTAGATAAATGGTTATCAATATCAACAAGTTCATATTCACTATCAGAAGCAAGAGAAGTAACATTTTCATCATGCATAACATTTTCATCTATATCATCATCAAGATTTATAAAAATAGGATCTTTAACTCGCACAGGATCAAGACCATCATGCATCTTATGTTTAGGAGATTTAGGCTCAATGTCCGGCTGAGGAGAAAATGGAATAATGCTTGTTGAAGGTGTTTTTGGAGATTGCAAAGTTTGAGCTCTAAGATGACGTTTTCGTCGGCGTTCACGTGCAGAACGATTACGTCTAGTCTTAGTAGGAAGTGGAGAAGACTGAGGAGGAGGAATGTTCTCATCCTTAGCACTTGGGTGTTTAGGTTGTGGTCTCTTAGGCTGGATAATAGGAGAAGGAGAAGGTCTCTTCTCTCTATAAAAAGAAGGAGGAGGAACTGCTCCATACAAAGGAGGAATATTTGGTTTAGGGAGAAGACCAAGTCCATCATGACGAGGAGGTATAGGTCTACTTTTAGAAGGTTTATTAGGCATAGACATAGTCACATCCATAGGGATGGGTTGGGAATCTTCTTGAGGAAAGACATTAGTTTTATCTTTCAAAGGAAGAACTTCCTTCTTAAGAATGATAGGAATGTCAAGCTTAGGTGTTCTAGGTTCACTTAGAGATAAGATCATATCTGTTTTCCACTTTTGATAAGATTTGAAAAGATGATCACTTCGCGGGGGAAGAGATTGGAATTGTTTAGGCCAAAAGTAATCAATAGGAACGCTAGAAGTTCTTTCAGCAGGTTTAAAGAGACTATGATTGACAGTAACAACTTCACCATTATAGGGAAATTTCAAACACTTGTGAATAGGAGAAGCAATAGCTTTCATGGAAGATAGCCAAGGATAGCCAAGCTTCACACGAAATTGTTCAGATGAAGGAATAATAGCAAAGTTCACATCAAGGGATTTGTTATGGACCTCAATAGGCAATGTAATAGAACCAATTGCGGGAGAAGAAAATGCATCAAATAATTTCACAATCACATCTGTTTTGTCATAGATCACTTGATTCAATTGCAAAGTAAAAATAAATTCTTCAGTAATAACATTAATCATGCACGAAGGATCAATAAGCACTCCACGGCAAGGCATATTCTTGACTTTTGCAACTATGTATAAAGGACCATCAGGTGCCCTAATGGTTTCACTAGAATCAAATGTGATGGAAGGTTCTTCAGGGATTTCTTGTTGCTCTACAAAGTTAATCACATTCGGGGTCATAGACACAAGACCATCAGATGAAAGAGAGGAATCATTAGCCTCAATTGCATTAGAGATATGAGAAGGTAATGGATCAGTGAAAATCTGAAGATTTTGGTTAGGAGGAGCTACAGATGTGTTGCCTTTATCATTCACTCCAGAAACAGAAATAGTATTATTATCAATCAAATCTTGAATTTTACCCTTTAAAGAAAAACATTTTTCAGTATCATGACCAGGCTGACGATGAAATTGACAAAAGGCTTTGTTATCAAAATAAGGTGAAGTAATCTTTGCAGGATCAATTTGTCTTATAGGAGGAAGAGTAAGCACATTTTGTTCCAATAACTTATTCATAATACTATGCAATGATTCATTCAAAGGAGTATACTTTCTTTCTTTCTTGAAAAATTTAGAAATAGGAGGCACACCTAATGCTGCATTCACATTGTTGTTGATGATGTTTTCATTGAATTTGATGGAATCTCTGTTCGGTTTAAACTTCCCAAATGGTTGTTGACTGCTATCACCCTTATCACTCGGAGCCATAGGATGTGATTGTTCCATTTGACTCATAGTCAGTTGATAATTGTGAAGAGTTGCACACAACTGTTGGAAAGAAGTAAACTCAGAAAACAGAAGTTTGTCTCGAATATCTTTTTGTAAATTAGAAATAAAGATTCTTTGAATATCATTGTCAGGCACTGGAAAAGAAATTTGAGCATACAAATGCTTATATCTACCAATGAAATCAGTCACTTTTTCTTTAACACCTTGTTTACAATGCATTAAATCAATCAAAGTAACTTTAGGACTTATATTGTTTTGAAATTGTTGAATGAAAGCATTTGCAAGTTGTTCGAAAGAAGTAATAGAATAAGAAGGCAACGAGCAATACCATTGTAAGGCTTTGTCTCTTAATGTTTTAGTGAATAGTTTTGCAAGCAACCTTTGGTCATAAGCAAAATCGGTACAAATTGTTTGGAAAGTCTTAACGTGTGTTAGAGGATCTCCTTTACCATTATAAAGCTCCAAATGTGGGATTTCAACATGTTTAGGAGGGATAGCTCGAACAATGTCAAGAGAAAGTGGGCTCGCAACATCAAATGTGGGCACATTAAACTTAGATTGATTCATAGAGGCAATTTGTTGCTGTAAAGAAGAGATAGTTTGTGCAAGATTGTTAATGGTAGCTTCAGTCGAAGAATTCATATTGGATGTGTTAGATTGAGATGGAGGTGTTATGTTATTGAAAGAAGGTAAAGAGTAAGGTGGTGGGACTCTATGATAATTAGTCATAGGGGATGATTGGACAAGAGGAACACTACAAGGAGGAATGGAATGGTTAAACGAATTGCCCCCTTGCGTCATGTTCATTTGTGGAGATGTAATAGGAACACTCATTGGAGGAATGAATGAAGAAGTCGGATTGAATGAAGGAAGAGGGTTAATTGAAGAAGAAGGGTTGCCCCCATGACTGGTGATCATAGGAGGAATGTCTTGTGTTGAAGTAGTCATTATGTTTGATGTAAAGGTAGGTATATTAGCAATAGAAGTCATCAAAGGAATAGAATGATTGTCTTGAGTAGGAGGTTGTGTATAACCTAAGGTTTCGGCACAACTCTTCATAGGCATCACATTCGAATCCACAATGTGTGCAATACCACGCAAAATATCAATTCCATTCTTATCACTTTGAAGCATACGTTTTAGACCCTCAATTAAAGGAAGAGCTTGACTATCAGGGTATTCTTGAGACATCCATTGTCGAAAATCGTCAAATTGGTTATCCAATTTCGAAAGTTGTTCTACAGAAACCTCATGGAGAGCTTCTTCATCATTAGGAGGATTAGAGGAATTACCTATGTCCTCGTTAAAAAGGCTATTCAAATTAGGTTCCATCTCCTCGGTAGTTAAACCTCGGAAAGACTTAATTCTACGGCTTCGTCTAACGGGAATAGTGTAAGTAGGGCTTATTGTTGTAAAACTCATGCACTCGAAAGAGAGAGAAGATTTTGAATTTAGAGGTAGCAATTTTCAGTAAATCAGCCAATCTTCTGGATTTAAGCTGTTAAATGCAATCACAACAGTCTCCCGAAATTTTGGAAAAAATGTCCGGGACCGTGGCGCCCGGAGTGCAACACGGTCCTTGCAACTTTTTTCAAAATTTGCAGGGATGAAAGGTATGATGATTTTAAAGCTAATCTGAAAAAATTGAGTGATTTTACGATCTGTAGATAGGCCAAATTAAAGTTGCAATCTCAAAATTGAACCCTATCAAGATTGTCGAAAAATGCAAAATTTTGAATTTTGAAAAAGAGAGGGAAACTGAAATTTTGAATTTTATGATTTTAGAGGGAATGTCAAGAGCAATGCAAATTTTGAAATTTGAAAATTGACTCAATTTCACGCAAAATTCAATTTTGAAAGCGGAAATCAAAGTTGTTGTAATTAAACACTTAATTTCAAAAGTCACAAAATGCAAGAATTTGAATAAAGCACTAAAATTTCGAATGAATGCAAACACAATTTTCAGATTTAGGACAGTCAGAACACAATTTTGACACAAAATTTCAATTTCAACAATTTTTGAATGATTAGAAGCCTTAGACCAAGCAATCGCAAGACCAACTTTGACTGTAATTTTGAAAGTGTTATAATTGACAAAATCAGCCAAAATTCTGGATTTTAGCAGGAAAATACAGCAAGATCTCGCTCCCGAAATTTTGGAAAAAATGTCGGGGACGATGGCGCTTGGAGTGCAACACGGTCCTCGCAACTTTTTTCCAAATTTTCAGGGATGAAGGATATTGTGATTTTATTGCAGAATCCAAAGTTACAGCTGATTTGGAGATGTTTTGATTGGTCAAATTGTTGGACAAAGGTTGAATTAAGAGGGTTTCAAAAATTAGGGTTTTGACATTTAACCACTTAATTTTCAAAATTAAAGCACAGATATGAATTGATAAGTTGTAATAGAAGGGCAGATCTGAAACAAACATTAACAACTAAGCATTTCACAAGTTTAATTACTAAAAAGAAATTTTAGGGTTTTTATGCAATCACCTCTAAAATTTTGCAAAAGATCAAACATGGAAATGTAATCAATTTTTTCAGATCTAAGCATGAAAAATCAGAAAGGATGTTCACGTCGGGTTCACCAAAATGTAAAGCTGAAAATCGCGATCGAACCCTAGTTGTTCTCCCCTCTTCCAACTCCGAGGAGAGAGAAGGGAGGTTCGCTAGGATTCGATGGTTTTCACTTAGGGGAGAGACTTTACATTCAAAAGAGGGGTTGAAACCCACAAGATCCAATCCCACGCAATGCAAGAGTGGATGCTAAATGTGTTTCAAGGGTTAAGAAAGCAAGGCTACCCTCTTTTGTAAAGAATGTGCATAGAAGAATTAAGCTAGGAATACATAGAAAGTGACAAAGATTCGCTTATAAACTGAGATAGGAATATAGTATGAAGCTGCGGACCTGGAATTAGCAGTAAAATGTCGATACGGCGCTGTCCTGCAAATTTGAGCAAAAGTTGTCGGGACGATGGCGCCCAGCGCCACGGTCCTCCGAAAAATCCGTCAAACGAAGGGGGATCGGTTCGTCTCTGCACAAGGATTCCAGATCTTCAATTTCAGCCGCGTACCTGCAACCTACACACAGAAAAGCGAAGATGATTGGGGGGTTAGGGATTAGGGGTTTGCCTTTAGGTCAAACCCCGGTTTTGGAATTAACCAAGAAATGAGCAAGAGCTGTAAATGTAAATGACTGTAAAATAAGTACTAATACCTTGTTCTAAGGATGTTTGTATCCTTATGTGCGAAGGTTTAGATGTTGTATGTTGTATGTTGTATGTAGTTAGTGATCTCCTCTTCAATGGTTGAATCCTTGTCTTGAATGCAACACTTAGCCTTGAATGGAGACTTAGAAGGAATGCTTGAATGCTTGAATGCTTGAATGCTTGAATGTTTGAATCTTGCTTTTGCCTTTTTTCCATCTACCCAAATGAGAGAGGAAAATGTAGTTTATATACTTGTCAATTAGGGCTGATAGACTGATTTTCCCGACCTTAGGCCGACCAGGAAATGTAATTTCCAAATTGCAAACAAAAAGACCCGAGCCCCTTAGGAGACCGGGCCCAAAATAGGACCCAGGGACCAGGGCGCTGGGTGCCATGGTCCTGGGGACCAGGGCACTGGGCGCCCTGGTCCTGAAGGACCAGGGCGCTGGGCGCTCTGGTCCCACCTCCCGGGACAGCAGGGTGCAAGGAGGTTCAGGCCAGGGTGCTTGAAAAATGCAGTTTTCAGTGTCGCGAGCAAGTTTTGGGGTCTCCATTCAGGTTGCGTGTTGCGTCGCCATCGTGAAGACCGAAATGCAGTCGAAATTGCAAGTGTCACAATTTTAGGATGCTACAATAGCATACCTCAGTAACCCATAGAATAACTTGGTAAACCCTTCTGTTTACTCTGTTCTTTGACTATTCTCTGAAATCCTTCTCGGTGACCTCTGTGTCTTTGTAACAATCATAACACTCAGTGCTTTCTTATGTATCACACATGTCTTGCTTCATACACCTCTATATATTTTTTATCTGATCTCAATCCATGCTATATAAATAGATCTCTTATGTCGGTGATCTGGTTCATTGCTTCGATCTTACAAACATGATTTATCTAATGAATAACCATATAAAATATTTCATTGGTTAGATGACCTCAAAATCATGCACAATCCTTAAGCGCAATTTCCAATGTGATAACGGTTCTTTTGCTCCTCGATCTTGTAACATGTTTCCACACAAGTGTCTAGGTTCAATGAATCTAGTAAAACATTTCACTCGGTGTATATCAAATCGGTGTATCATTATTGCTACTCAGTAGACATACAGTGTTACTCGGTAGATAGCTCGGTGTATACTGGGCTCCGTGACTACTTTCTTCTATAACCGACTGCTCTGTGCATATCGACTGAATGTTTCGGTAGTAGTAACCGACTAGAGTATATAGAATGACTTTGAATATAAAACTAATGGCAACTATAATAAGTAGTAACACAAATTATTGGTACTTCCACTATCCACAATAACCTTACAACACTCACCTACTAATTTTCAAACAGTCGAGAGAAAATTATTTCTCTGAGTAGGTCCAGTATCCTCACTGCTCTGCTCCATCAAGACTCTTCTGAACATAAGGGATTCTCCTTTCTCTGGTTTTATCAAGCTCTCACATGCAACTCCAGTTTCTGGATCTTCACATACTAAGAAATTTCTTGCCTTTCCCTTATTACCCTAAGGACATTCATAAGCTCTATGTCTATTTTCCCCACACTTGAAACATGTACCCAAGAAATCCTTACTGCTACCTCCTTTCCTTTGTGTCTTCTAATCCATTTATTTACTCCATTTAGATTTTGGTTCTTCAACAGTCTATTTCTCCATACTGCCACTCATCTACCCTCTATCTATTGCATATCTCTCCCTTCCCCTAGGGTTATTCTATTGTCTTATCTTCACTTTATCTTCTTCCTTCAACGCATATTGATAAGCCTCCTCAATTATAGAAATCTTCAACATACTCATCTCATCCTGGATGTTAAATCAGAGTCCATTTATGTATCTAGCCACCTTTCCCTATCCATCTCTCAATGACCAGACCTTATCATCACCTTGTATAATTCTTCAATATACTCCTTAATACTCATGTCCTTCTACTTCAAGTTCTGAAACCTTTTGAACAACTCCAACTCATAGTCTCGTGGAATGAATTTAGCCTTCAATCTTTTGACCATCTGCATCCACCAGGTGATTTTGATCTCATCATTCTCCACTCTATCTCTCTGGAACTCTTTCCACCATAAAGAAACATTCCCTTTCAACTTATTTTGTGCTAACTAAAATCTCTATTGGTCCTTAATATCTTCAAACTCTAAGTAGTCCTCCAACTCTACAATCTAGTCTATCATGTCTTCCGGATTCAACGAACCCAAAAAGTTAGAAACCTCAACTTTATGAATTTTACTCACTTGTGCCACTGCTCTAAGAAATATTTCTTCTCCCTCATTTGCTAGTCCTTCAACCTCTTTGTCCTTAATCTCTTCTCCTACCTCTTCATATTCATCCTCTGATTCTGGATTCCTCCACAAACTAGCCAACACATTTCAGATCTCATTCCTAATCTCATTCTTGAAATCCTCCATCGTCTAATCTACCCTCCTAAGGTTCATCCTCCTTGGCATAATCTACTCCCTTTGTTTTTGTGCAAATACCTCAACTCAGTGATTTGACTACAATTTTTCAATTGCCTCTCCGTTGGTGATCTATTGAACACACTTGCAGCCTGCCTCAAATTGGTGATTTGTTCACCCAAAGGAATGCCTCAAGGTTTGCAACCAACTCTGATAATCTAGAGGGCCCTCAAAGAGAATAGTTTGTATAATGAAGAAAGAGTAACACAATGGAAGCACAAAT